>NC_135705.1:13884957-15339957 GCF_964276395.1 Gasterosteus aculeatus
CACATTTTTATCTTACGGTTTATTTGCAGTGAGGTGTCACACGCACCTTAGCATTCTTTGATTTATATTTCGATAATGGGCGAGTGTGCAGGACAAACTGGTTTAATTGTGAGCCCGGACAGTTCATCGCTTTCTCTCAAACTTGAGTGAAGTGTCTAGAGTGTGTGTCTCTTACCTGGAGAGTGACTGAAGGAGTCAGAGGAGGCATCAGACAGGGAGTGGAGAGAGGCAGCTCTACTGGCACTACGAGTCACTGGACCTTCACGGACAGGAGGCTAAGGGCGCATAAAAAGACGCCAAGGGATTCTCTTCAACGATTTGTCACTACATTTTGTAATGTTTCACAGTGATTCAGTAAAAACAAAAGGGCCCTTCTTTCTCAATTTTCATTTAAAAAAAAAATACAGAATATAAAAGATTTGTTGAATATCTGCTGAAAAATGTTTTATTGAATTACTCCAGTCCAGCTCTATGTGTATTTTGTGGAGATGGAAATCTGACACAGGATGGACAAGTTGGATTTCTAAGAGGACGGGGGTGATTCAACTAAAGGGGGGAATGGACCACTTGATGTCGGATATGTGTGTAAGCAATACAAAACATGACTTTCGTTGAAAGGCCGAAGCAGAACTATATTCTGCTGTGAGGAATCAACCTCATTTGTGCTGGTTAATGTGAGGTGCTTGGTAACATAAATACCCTTTAAACTATCAGTCTGTTACAGCTGGAACCATTTTTGAATATCTCAACCGTACAGCAGCAATATCAGATTCCTATTTCTATTCAGTCTCATAAAATGCGTTAAACTTAAACTTAAAATAATAAATAAATAAAAAACTTTTAAAGATGCAAATATATTAAGATCCAAACCCTGAAGCGGCAGAAGTCTGAGTAGGAGTCGTCATAGGTTTTGTGGTGGGCATCCACCAGCGTGGCAATGACCTGACTCTGGTCGTCACTCAGCCGTGGGCGCCGCGCCTCCTTGTCCGCTTCGCGCTGTGCTTCCTCATCCTTCCTCCGTTGAATTAGGTCCTTCTTCCTCTGCACTTCCTCATCCGTCAGAATGACTGAGGGCGCAAGTGTAAAGAGACAAAGCGAGGATGTTAGAAACACACACACACACCAGAATAGATAATGAATTTAGGAATACAGGTGTATTTTAATCATTTAAATTTTTAATCATTGTGTTAAAACAATACGTTGCTTTTGAAGATTTTCAGTTTTACAATGTCATGACAGCTATGTGAATGTGGTGTTGTTTGGCATTGGGGGGGGAGGGGGGGGGGTTGTTATTCTCTGGAGGAAGAGAATGGGAGTGGACGCCTCCATAAGGAGACCCCTGCTGCAATGAACAAGTGAAAGCATTGACTTTGTTCTGCTCGCTCCATGTTGTTCAAAACACTGAATTAGCTCACAGACAGAAAGACAGAGAGCAACAGAGAGAGGGAGAGAGCTGGGTCCCAACAACATGCTGCTGTTTTTGCAACAGCAATGTGCCTGTGACACCAACCTCGTTGTATTCCCAGAAACACTCAAAAGAGAGGGAAAGAGCATCAACAGGGAAGCAACAGGCTTTTGCCGTAAAGAGGCCAGGGGACAATATCCGGATATATCAGGAGAAAACAAGAAAGAAAAACCTGCTATTTAAAGACAATGAAAATAAACAAGTGTGTGGAAAGAAGAGGCCTCAGAAGATTGTACATAACAGCAGGTGTTTAAACTTCAGATGGAGCACACTTACACTATACAATGTGGGGAGGCTCCACGAGTTCAACATGAACATGTCAACACTCCAATGGGGCCAAAGACCCAGAGATATTTGACCCGAGTCCAAATATTACATAATATACACAAGAGGGCCAGCAGGCCCCCAAAATGGCAAACCTCAGGTCGTGGAAACTTGACTCGTATAAAAAAGAAAAAAAGAAAATGTAGATTTACGTAATTTATTAAAAGCAGGATATATTTATGTATAATTCATCTACATCTGGGAGTGGTCTAGCACTAGTCCAGAACATAGTTTTGATCCAGTAATATAATAATTAAGTGCATTTAACCCAATAGCGGTTGACGTCCCAATTTAAATAATAAATAAAATCAAACCAGTAAATCAAATGGTGTTAACAGTATTGCAATGAGGACATATGGATCACCTGTCATACTTACACTCTTTCATCATGCCAATGTCCACACAGCGTTTGAGCCGGCACGCCTGGCAGTGACGCCTGTTGTCCTTGGTAATGGTGCAACTGCCGTTAAAGGGACACGTGAAGGCCGCCTTGCGCTTCATACTGCGCCTACATCAGTTGTATACATTTTAAACTCCATTAGAAAACAATAGAATAGAATAAAAATCTTTATTTACTGAAGTGAATTTGTGTGCCTGAACATGTTGGTAACTATGTTGATATAATGAATATAGCACCGTGGGGCCTTCAACAGTACTGTGAACAATTATTTATCAGGGTAGAAGAGGATAAATATTTTTGCACTGCGTGACCCAGGGAAATAGTATAAATATGGATGAATGCCAAGCATTCCATGGTAAAGGAGCCTCGATAAACAGTGACGCAAAGCGTAGTGATTTAGACAATCACTTAGACTCAGATGTGGGCTAAGCATGCAGTCGGTGAGAGTTCAAACTGAGGGCCAGCTGAGAGAGGAGGAGTAAGATTATTAAACATCGGTCTTTTTCATCCCATCTCTCGAAAACAACAACACTGGCGAGAGGAGCAGATGTTTATGAACGTGCAGATGCATCGGACACGCACAGGCTCACACCATCAGCGCTTGCTCTAGCTTCGTCCGGATAGAATTGGACACTTTGTGTGTGTGTGTGTCTCAAGGAGGAGGCAGCATCCAACGCATTAGCTGTAGGACCGAGCTCATTTGGATTCTTGACCTGCTCCAGGGTATTAGCATGAACTCTGATGTGGTCTTCCTGTCTCATGCAACCGTGGGTGGCGATTAGATTTAATGTGTGAGTGCGAATCTGCGTGCGTCAATGAAGTCGATACGCAGCTCTTCTTTTTCATTTTGGTGAGATGAGCAATTGTGCTCAGAACTGTGACCTCACGTGTGTATTTGCGTACCTGAAAAAACCCTTGCAACCCTCACAGGTCATGGCGTTGAAGTGGAAGCCGGTTGCTTTATCACCACACACGCCGCAGATCCGCGGCATGTTCCTATCAAACTCATCGGGGGCCAGATTGGACGTACTCACAACTGTGGACTCCATCACTAATTAAGGAGAGGGTCAATGGAGAAAGACAAATAAGGGAGAGAAAGAAAAATTATTTAATTAGTTACAAAACAGTTACAAACTGTTAACTTTGTCAATAACTCAATAAAGAAAAAAAGATGAAATTTAAATTAGGATCTGTACAGAGGTGCACTTAACAAAATGATTTAAAAAAAAATACATTAAAAAAATGGATTTTGGATTAAGTGAAAATGGATCAACCATTGCTACAAAGTTGCTTTAAAAGAAATAAAAGAAATAAAAAGCAACGAAGTAACAAGGTGACGTATCCTTTCACCTTACTCCATGCCAATCTTAAAATTCCCTTCCGCCTCCACTTTGGAGCTGATCTGGAGCCACATCAATCGAGAAGGAAAGGCTTCAAAATGCTGGATCGGAGTTACATTTCATTACATAGTAATCCCAGTCTATATTTCACATGACAGCCTCGCGAGGGGGCGGACAGGCATGTCTCTGCAAGGCTAGCATCCTCATAAACAAACAAACAAACATTGTCCTTTTCACAAAGCTCCTTTCTTATTCTCTTCTTTGAGTCCACTGCAAAGTGAAGCAAGGAGATTGAGGACCAATGGAGGGGAGCGCAGCTAAACCAATACAAATCTCAACAAACTCACAAATCAAAAGCCAATGAGGTAAGGGCCCAGCTGAATAATTTAAAATGTTTTGACAGAGCACTCCAGCGTTCATGTCTAATTATAAACCACCGCTCCTGATTAAAGTCTCAAATAATACAGGAAACACAACAATGTTGTTTTTCTCGAGTAGAAATGTGAACATATGAGATGAACATTGTGCCGTCAAACCAAATCCTGCACATGACCAATTGTGTCAACTGGACGTGTAGTCCTAATGTTTCAAAAAGGTCAAAAGAAACTAGTTCTTTTAAATTCTTCTCTGCCGCAGGCATCATCGAAAGCAGTGACTCAAAGTATGTTGACGTCTTGAATCTCAGCATCAGATGGTTCAACCAGGAACATCTGATACAAAGACCGTCACGGTGCACTGTGACTCTGTAAATATGTACAACTGGAACGACCAGCAACTTACAGCAAATATTTGTGGAGGGAATTCAACTTCAATCAGGTTCTGTTGACCTCCGATAGACAGATCACACAGAAACTTGTATATTGACAGGAAATCCCTTGAAACGATTAGTCTCATCACTGAGCTCCTGAAACAGTGATCTCTGGTTAGCTGGTTTAGTGAAATCCTAGAACACAGCAGGGTTGAATCCGGATTGCCTGATGAATGTAATGAGTAGACAACCTTCAGGCGCACACATCTCGTTTCTTTATCCCGCCCACCACCTTACATTTCCCCACGCACGTGTCATGTGAAAAGGCGTACAAGCCTATGAAGGCTGCATCAACCATATTACCCTCATCTCAGTGTTTACCAAGATGTAGGCTTTTCAGGGTATTTTTACTAGAAATTAACACTTGACAGCCAGATGATGTACTATAAATGGTAACAGGTCAAATGCTCTCACTCCTGTGAACCTGTATTATGTGAGTAACTCTGTCGGACAACACTCCAAAGTGTTGAAGTTTGTATGAAAGAAAGCCCCAAAAACACTTTTTCTGCAATTGAGGTTTGAGAAAAGTTCCTCCAGCATCTCGTTAAACAACACTTTTTTGAAACCACACGATCAATATACACAGCCGAAAAAGCGTAGGATCTACCCGGTGATTTAAATACATTATTATTCAGCATGAAAATCGGATTCTACTGGATGTAGGCAAACTAATCCCAGCAGGCATTCTCACTCATTTACCTGACCACATCATCAACTGATCAGTGAAGCCAGTCCTCCTGTGATTGCATTCAGCCCACAGGACATTACACTTAATGCACAGTAGTATTCAGAGAGATGACTAAATAATGCATGCTGTTATTAGACCAGATATGTACTCATTCCTGCTTCTGGTGCGCAAATCCAAAGTACATGTTTAGGGCTGCTACTGAATGTCTCGCTCATTACTGATATACAAAATATGTGTAAGCCAGGTCGCTCCGCAGCATCAATCACAACTGTAATTGCATTTATAATGTGAGATATTACTCACATGTGTTACGGTGGCATAAAGCGGAAGGATAAAAGAGGAACATTGGCATTTCTGGTTAGCTTCTAGTCCTGCTCAATGACACGCACAAAGGATTGACATATTTATCATTTTATAAATTGGAACAAGACTATTTCAAATTAGAAATTAGAGAATTTTTCTAATTTATTTTAAATAGTGCATTGTAGGAGTGACATTATTACGTGTTGCTTCCGACGTTGAGTTGAGCAAGTTGGAGTTCCGATCTTGGAAAAAACTGTTGAACTCAAAACTTGCATAAGGATTTAAATTGCTTTTATGAAGGTTTTACTATTTCGTGGTGGTCAGATTTACCCTTTTCACATTTTGTCCTTCAAACATTTCCACATTGTAAGCGTTTGTTAGGATGTGCCTTTTGTCCAATACATTCCAATTGAGCAAACTTCTAAAATGAATATATAATCAAATCATAACAGAAGTTATCTCGGGGCACTTAACAATATAATACAGTGGCAGTGTAGACAGTATTATATATATATATATATATATATATATATTTTGGTATTAACAGCTGGGTCTCAAATCCAACTATGAATAAGCATTTGGCGACAATGGCAAGGAAAAAAAAACGTCCTTTTAACAGGCAGAAAACCGGAGCAGAACTATGCTGTGGGTGGGCGGCCAGCTGCCCGTATGGGAGCATAAAAAATCCGAAATGCTGGAAATAAAATATAATTGCATTCTAAAAAAAAGGTCCCACATAATGAATATAAAGATCTTTGTTTGGCAAAGACTTAACATGGAAAGAATTGATCCCATTCATAATACACCCACTGAAACTAGGGAAGAAGTAGGCATTAGAATGGAACTGTTTATGTAGATCGTTACTTTAGCGATGACATTTAATAAATTGGTTTGATCATTATTTTCTGTTTCTACTAAAATCTCCTGCTCCCAAGCTGGCACTCAGTAATGGTACAGAAGTTGTCATGGCACAGTTCATAATACTAAACATCACTGAATGGTCAAACGCAAGCTCCCAGACTGCAATGACGTATTCAGCGTTCATTCATACCGTCAACAACGGCTGGTTTTATTACTTAAAATATTAGGACTTGGGATGTGAACACCTTTTTAACGTCATTCATGTTTAAACAATAGCCAACTTCCATCTAACTGGTAATTATTTCAATGCGATTATGCACCAAAGACTCCCTTTAGTACATAATCTCATACGTTTATGTTCCAACATCTTAATCCACAATCCCAGGGCTGCACAATTGTTGCTGGCAAAGACATAACTGACGAGTGCGTTGTTGTCTTGCCGTCAAAAAATCAAAACAGCCATTTCTTTTCTATGGCGAGTTTCTTTTGAAAATAGAATCCTGACTTTAGTCCACATGTGTTTTAATTCCAGTTGTGTTATGATATGCATCATGACTGCAATCTTGAGACAATCTATTTAACTTGAACAGGGACTAATACATGAGCAGTTACCATTGAAGCTTAAAAAAGGACAAGAAAGATACAAAATGGAGAATGATGGTAAATGACTGAGTGAGTGAATGCTTCCATGTGAAGCGGAGAACGACTGAGAGGAATTAAGAAAGCTCATCTCAGCCACCTGACCAGAATGAGAAGGAATAAGCCTACACCAGCAAGGACACAAATCTCTTTACCATAAAATGATGGTCTCAACATTATTATATATTTTTTTTTAAAAAGGTACGTTCAATCTTAGTGTGAAAGACATTTAATGAATGTCTCTCCCTCAGAGCAATGGGAACAGTGAACACAATTTAGCTTTGTGATGCTGGTAAATTATAGTAACCTTGAATATTTTTCAAACTAAATATCTGGTATAAAGCAACAGATATTCCTAATGTGTCTAATGTGTTTTTCAGTATGTCACATGGTACTAAGCATGTTTTCACTCTCCTGTGCATCCATAACACTTGGCTGCACATATAGTTGATCTATTGCCCTCTCCATGACCGTCAGACAGAGAGAGGAAGTGCCAGCCCACACCAGTTTAGGAGGAAAGGGAGAGGCCGGGGGGGGGGGCTCTGAAGAGATTGAGTAAAAGACATATATAGATATAAACATTGATACAGTGAGTAGAGGAGGGGTAACCTCTCTCATTGTGTCTTTGTACATCAAGAGGCATGCCCTGGCTGGCTGGGTCAGACGCAAGAGAGAAATAGTACGAGAAGCGAGCACTTGGAAGTGGCCCAGAGAGAAGAAATCAACACAAACAAGCCTTTTTTGTCTAAAACGATGTCTAAAAATACACAGTCATTCGCCACTTACTAGCTAAATATAATCAAAAGGTCTGATCGCTGACAGATTATCATTTTGAGAATTATTAGAGGGGAAAGATATTCACGTAGGAATCACATTTTTAGCACGATTTGTTGGATTTTCAAGTCCCCTTTTTCAAATAAATGAAGCTAATTTTGTGTAATGTGTATGTGTGGATACTTATCTGTGGGACGATGAAAAACATTTGGCATGGTAACTAAATTGTATGGAAAAGAATATTAATATATGTAATCCTAATGCCAGTATATTTGAGGCTTAGATTTCAAGATTCATAGATCAGACAACCATCATACGGTTTACCCAGTGAATAATAACAATGACCAGGACAGTTTTCCTGAGACATTGGATTAATCCACTGATTATTTCCTTGGTTGAACCTTAAAATGGCAGAATGCAGAAAAATGTATTTCATAAAGCCCAAATATCTTGCTTTGTTCAACAGTGCAAAACCCAAATATAACAGATTACACCAAATAGTAGCCAGTTCATATTTACACTTCAGTTCTAATAAAAGTATTGAAAATATGACAACTCTTAACAGTAATATGTTAAGAAGAATTGTCCAAGTAGTGTAAAATATGCACTTTTTGCTCTGAAACCGAAAACTTCTTACAAAAGTGGTAATTGATGGAATCGATCAAATGAATAAAAATAAGAATAGGATGTGTACTGAAAGTCCGGGGTTTGAGAGTCAAAAGACAAAGCGGCAGTGATTGATGAGCTATGGCCTGCTGTAATTATGTAGCGCACCACGAACTGACTGAAGCTTGACGTTGGTGAAAGTTCCAAAATAAAAGACACACTACCTTTTTGATAAATTATTTGGAGAGATTGACAGTCCTGTGCTCTTGGTAGGCTGTAAGTAAATTAAAATCAACATATCATAACAGAATACCTCTAATAACCTGAGCAATGAGTACAATTATTAAATATTTATTATTCAACATCTGGCTAATTGTTAACTCTGGTGGAGTCGAAGAAATAACACTTATTTATCAGGTATCTGCATGCCAGTGTCCCACGTGTGCAAATGGCAGTTTCTAATTAGTTGACATGTTTCACTCACTGGGAAATTAAGTCTTGACTACTCACGGTGTGAGGGACAGAACGGAGAAAAGTGTTAAGTGCCGAGATGAGAAATTGTAACATTTCATGCCAATGATGTTGCACAATGAGCTTAGTCTTTAGAACATGAAAATTCATAAATCGGTATTATTGCTGCACAATTAGCTGAGGTGTGATATTAAGAGAGGAATAAGTGCCAATGTGGTACAAGGGCAGGAGCCTAATACAACTCATAAAGTAGCTCACTGTTCTACTGCCTTTTTGTTTCAACTTGTACCATTGTCATGTATGTGATTGCCAAATGAGAGAGCGGCCATTGATTCTTTTTCCGGTGCCTTGCTACTTAGATTAAAAAAATAAATAAATAAATACATTTAAAAGACTGAAGTGAGACCTCAGCTGTAAAAAAAAAATAAGATTTGGACCACCTCCCAGATGTCAGATTAACTTTAATTTAAGTCAAGATTAAGTGATTATAATACGCCCTCAACCAACGCCCACCATCTAACAAAACTGATGAGCGAGTACCATTAGTGCCTGAAATGAAATGGGATTGAGGACATGGAAAGATACAACAAAGTGGGTAAAGAGACATTTCAAAGAGGGATCATCTTAACTTCATGCAAACGTGCAGAAAATAAACGGGAAAGCGGGAAAGCGAAAGAAAAGAAAAGAAGAAAAAAAAAAACTCTGGCATCACGTCCCAAGAATTTCAGCAATGAGTTTACAGACCACATCCCAACACATAAGAGTCCGAATCACATCCAGACCTATAACAGCCCGGGAGGGAAGAGATGGCTTGCTGTGGAGCGCCTGACGGGAGAAGGAGGCCCTATTTGACAATCCAATGAGCCTCGTCGGTCTACATCACATGACGTAATCCCACAAATGGTTCTGAAATTGTTCCATGCTGCCAAAAATCCCTCTTAAAAGGGAGGGGCGGAAGGAGAGAGAGGGAGAAAGAAAGTGGTGGAGAGGGTTGGAGGGAGAAAACATAAGGCGATGTGTTTCACTGCATACCTCTGACTGGGTCACTACAAGTACAGAAGAGAAATGAAACAAATGAAATCTAGGATGACCCGGGCTGCAAAGTGAGCTTGGCTACAATGGAAAAACATGTACATGTGATTCCCAAATAAAAGTACATCTAAACCTGCAATGATGGCAGTGGTGGGAAATGAAAAGGAGGAGGACAGTCGGGGCTGAAAAAAAATAGGTACCACTCAAAATGAAATGTGATCATGATGTTACAGAAGTTTGATTCAAATATGCTTGGTGGTTAAAATTGCCTGAGAAAAAAAACAATACAAGAGGAGAACAGATAGGGGGGAGGGAGAACAATGCACAAAAAGAGAATGTGGACCCAACAACAAAGAAGACAAACTGAGTCTGTAATGCAGCTAAACAACTGGCTAAGCAGACTAGTCCAGTCCTGTCCCCTCCCTCCAGATATCCCTCCCTCCGCCTCATACTCTTTTCCTACAATCACAGGGAGTATGTTACACCAGCCGTAATAGCACATGACAAGGTGACCTGTGCCCCAACACGGGATGGGCTAAACTGTGGTGGATGGGGTGGTCGAGGGTGGGATGGGGGTCACATGTCCAACCCTATGGTCTCCCCACCACTCCCCCCTGTCCAGGCCTCAGTGCTGGCCTGCAAGGCGAGAGAGAGGCAGTGACGGCAGCCTGCCCCCTTATGCTGGGCCCCTTGCTGGACTCTGGAGGGGAAAGAGACGAGGCAGGGAGAGGCCCACTCAAACACACACCGAAAGTCTGTTTATGTGTATGCTGAATTTGACAGAGAACACACTCGAGCACACAGAGAGCCAACTGGACAAAACCGGACAGGCGGCAGACATGTGGGTGAGCTGGGTGCAAATGCAATTCAACCCACAAGTCAAAGTTATGTAACCTCCATAAAATGTCTATTACTTTTGAAAGGTAAACGTAAACATTACTAAAAGATCTGGGCACATACATATGTGCCAGATGTTTTTTCTGCATGACCGGTTCTTCATATACAACAAATATTACTTGACGAAGAAACCATTAACCAAGACATTAAGGGGAACTGAACACTTAATTTGTTTCAAAAGGCAACAGAACACATGTGGCAACCAGCACACATGTACAGGTACATGTGGCTGTGCACAGTTAAGTAAAGCAGCCTCTTTATTTCTATAGGCCTACATGTGAGAGGAAGCAACCAATTACAGTAGTCACGAAAGTGTGTTTTAACTGTACAGGGGCTATAATGGACTGTACCATCACAACAGCACACCATTCCATGGGCATCCTGATACCAGGATGTCAACAAAGACATCAACTGAGCCAATCTCGTATGTTCTCCCAACACAACACAGGAGTTCTACTGACAAATTAGTTGAAAATTGGTTGAAAGGCTTAAGCATACATGGTGCCCATTTGGGTTGGGTCTCCCAGTTCTGTCCCAAATAATACATCATGTTCTCTTGTGGATTTCAACAAATCCAGAACATGGATTTGAACGTTGAGCCCATGTGTGCAGAGTTGTTGAAAAAGAAACAATGAAGCAGCGACATAAAAACAACATCATACCTTCTACTTTTCAAGTGTCAAACTGTTCCATAAACAGAAATGGATACGAGGGAGAATTAGCACAAAGGTCACTGGGAAAATAGTATGAAATAAATTCCACTTGCTGTTAGCTGTATTCTGCGTCCTTTTGATTTATATTGAAGTGATGAGGAGAAAAGGGAGAAGAGCGGGGGGTTGTTTTATCATGTGTTCATCTAGAGTTACTAATACATTGTGTTATTAAAACAAGTAAATGCCCCATCAATGCTTTGTATGGGGTGAATTGTCACTCAGTTGTTATAAGAAATAAGGTTCAAATTAAAACATTTAAAAAAAATTCTAATGGCAGATTCATTTGGGTATTTGATTAAACAGTCCCTTTAAGTTGTAAAGAATAACTGGTTTCATAACAATGGCCTTTGGTCTCAGGATGGTCAAAGATATTTGCTAAACAAAGTTTTCAAAGTACTGACATGATAAATGGATTCTTCAAAATAACGAAATTGCAGTCTAATTAATGTCAATATTGAAGAATTATTCCATTGCTTACTACCTTGTTCTTAACATATCACTTGTGTTTATGATGAATAAATATGATTCACGGCATCGTGGTGGGTTACATCACGAGACTGCAATAATCCTAGAGACTGTGCAAAGATCATTGCAAAAATATACAACTCCAAGGCAGCGTGACATTGTCACCGATAATCTGACAGACAACAAGCTAGCAATACGCACATGAGAAAAGCAAAACGTAAAAATGTCTCACCTGCGGTTTTAGCACGCCCTGTATACCAGGTAAGACTTGAAACCTCCCTTCGGTTTATCCCAAGTTGTTAATCCTGTTAAATAGAAAAACAAAATGGCATGTCGCAAGTCACTGAGTGGGCCTGCACCCTCGTACCTGACCAGCGGTTGCTCTGTTTCTGAAACACTGGTTGGCTTTCAACAGCAACACACACTCGTCATCGTAACCATCCTCTTTTTAGCAGTTATACAAGTATGTAGCCAACCACATTTACGACGACACACTTCAAAACTGCGCGGAACCTGCTTCTCATGTGGTCTTGAGCAATACATATGACAATAAGTGTCGACTTTAGCATTCCTTCTGTGCATGAGAGTTTCATACCTCAGCTCAACTTTCCCCCCATCAAGACAGAGTCGCTTTTAATCCTCTCTGGTCGCCGTTTGGGTCGGGGTGGTCATGCTCTTGTGAAGTGTGTCCCCTCCACGCAGACAGCGTGGGTTAGCTTTGAGGGGAGAGAGGACTCGCGTTGCACCAAATTAACAAAATAAGATGTGAAGAGACTTGGGGAGAAAACGTCCAAGTCGCACGCCCTTCCCAGACGTTGGCTCTCCCAGCAGCGCTGGTAGTAGCTAACGTTAGCGCGGCTAGCTGGCTGCTTTAACCCCGAAAAGCTTATTAAGCGTTTAGCGACCGTTTCCAACGGCCATCCAGTGGAAAAATGGTTGAGGCTCAACTCGATTTCACCAACAGAAAAAAGGAAAACGTACGCACTTACATGAAGAGAAGTCAATCGCCCTTACGGTAGTCCGACCAGAAATATCCCTCCTTCTTCAGGACTCAAATAGATGGCCATTACTTTTTGTTATGCACCGCCCCCTCCTCGGGACCTCTACGGGAAAAGGGGGATTTCCCCCCAGCCCCTCTGGTAACCAATCAGACGTGAGCTCGGAGTAACCCGCGTATAATGGTTGGTGAGATTTTGGCAGAGCCCGGCTTTGAGTGGTCAGCCCCAGTGTCTGTCAAGAGGGGAGCCGCCCCTTAAACAGGGGTGTGTCACGACGTCAGAGGTAACGGAGAGGTAAACAACTTTGACCGCGTGAGGTTTAAAGCAACATCGTTTTCCTCTAATCTCTGAATCAATGGACACCCGGTGTGGGGGATTACTGCGCCAACATTACATGCGGCGTGGCGTCTAAGTTGGTGGAAAATGCTCCTTTTCATGTCGTATGTGTCGCTCTTTGTTTTGCTGCTACGGGCTTTGAACCCTATCTTTTATTGGGATATAAATCATAACAGCATCACCATCGATATCACGCAGTTGAAATAATAAAACGAGCACTGCCGTGTATCAAGTCGCCCATTTTGTGCATTTTGCTGCATTATTTCTTTGACATGTTGCAAATGCGTGCAGTGAAGCGTGTGTATTGGAGGGGTGTGTCTAGTCTGCAGCACGGTGGCAGGCTGGAAAGCAATGTCGATGCGTGGCGATCTTCACATTGATTTGCTTTGCAAAGCATGAGAGTATGCTATACATAGACACTTGAAAGATCACACTGTGCAAACATTGCGGATATTTGTATTCAGCCAGACGAAATCTACTACTATCTTACTATCTAATTTTGTCGTTTGTTCATTCACGTTTGTGGACTCATAGGAGCTCTGGTATGTTGTGTTATGTTGTGTGCGTGCTGCGTGTGGTGGGGCCAGCAGAGGGGGCCTGGTTGAAGGTCAGGGGTGTGTCTACAATGTAAACACAGTAGAGGAGACAAATAAGAAGGGGAGAGAGGAAAGAGAGACGAGGGCCCCTTCCGGTTCCATACATCCTCAAACGAATCGTCCTTTACTGCTGCGGCAGCCTAATAACAAGGGATTTACTTTGGGACTGTGCAGAGGGAATGCATATCATGGCTTTGCAAATTATCAAAAGCATCTTACAATGCAGAATATTTCTGATTTGAACTGTAGTCTTTTATGCTTTATTTATTTTGGTTAAATGCATTTTGGTCTTTAAATTTGAAAATGATGAAACACTGGAAGCAGCAGTGCAATAGGAAAATGTTAGTACTAGATTAAGACAAAAGATGGCAACTGAAAAACTACAGGTTATTGCACCTTCCTTTCTTAAAATCTACAACATGTACAAATACCAAGTCAATTCTTTTCTATTTGACAAATCTGTATCCTCCGCAATGATTTAACAACACTCTGCACCATGTTATAGCAACATTTTTTACACTGCCTTCTAAATTCGCGGTTAGCTGCCTTGCCTCCAAAGGGAAAAACAGTTTCGCTTTAAACCCCTTCAATATTGTAGTCCCCTGCACATAGAGTTATACATGTTGAAACTGCTCTGCCAAACATGTGTCAGCTGTCCCTGTGAGGCAGGGACTTAAAATCCAGTAATTAGAATAGAATACAAATTTATATAAAATAGGAATTAAATGTTACCAACAACGCCACCTAGTTGAGTAGGTCTCCACAAAAACAGGCTCTTTTATACTGGGGGGAAAAACAGCATGGATCACAAGACATAAAAGCGAGGTTAAAAGATGCTTTTATTATTAACAAAAAAAACATAAAATAAGTGCAATTATATTAAGAGTCGAGCTGGAAAAAAGTACTAAAAGAAATTAAAAAGAGTTCAAACTTCAGGTAAAAAGCCAGCCACCGGAAGGTTTTGTTAAGGTCCGGCTGGTTTAGCCACTCATCCGTCCTGGGCCCTTCAAACTCTCGTGGACACCACTTGTAAGTCCTACGTCCTTTCTCCTAGTGTTCTGCTCTGTCCTGCTCCTTTCCGTTCCCTGCCTGTGTGCGGTGTCCTGTTCCTCCCTTTGGCTTGCTCGCACCCTGCCCTGCTCGTCCTCTACGTTTTCCTTTCTCTCGTTTTTTCTTCGTCCTGCTGTCTTTCATGACCTTTAGTAGTGGCTGTGATAATTGGGAAGGGAAGGTCCTGTCCTCCTGCGACGCTGCTGCTTTACTGCCAGCGCGCCCTGTAATCAATTAGGTCCCTCCAGGTACATGCGATTATAGACTGCAAATGCGGATTAACATGGTAAAATATAAAAATATGTTAAGATGTAATGCATCAAACCATGCTAAAATGTAATAAAACAAATCATGCTAAAATCAATGAAACAACCCATTCTAAAATCATTAACACTATAGGTTGCAGCAATAACTCAATGTCCTCCTGGTGCAACATGCAAAGTTCAATGTCAACAAGAAACTTGGTTAGGTACAGTCTTGCATTCTGTTTTAACCTTAGAATCAGCATATCCTCAGTTATTATGCACCTTAGACATGTGAGATGAACGTGACTGTTTATTCCTGTACAGTGACTGGTCATAACGTGTGTGGGTGTGAGGGGGTGCATGCTCATGGAGAGTTGATCCTTGTCCTGCGGTTTGGGTGGTTTCCAAGACTGGCCGCTGCACAGGATCAAGCAGTTCTGCTAACAGGGATTTATTTGGCTCCACAGCACCCATGTCAGACACGTATCCTCGCCCAGCCATTTTGTGTCCTCAGATGCTCTGGCCCGTCACAGTAGGCTGGCTTGCTGTTTGGAATCCAGGGAAGTAGAATTCAAAAATCAGAAACACTTGACCCACTAAAACTAAAGGAATTAGTATTTGTGGCTCTAGAAAATAAATAAATCGAACAGTTCTATATAGTGTTAAGGGATAGTTCCAGACCCAATAAGATGAATTAGCACATTGACGACTAAGACAATTATTTATGGAAGTCTCAGACTATTCTGAGTGAAATTGCACATTGCTGCGGGGGAAGTATTTATAAATCTAAATAGTGGGGTAAAAGGGTGATATTCAAGGAATGGAAGCAGTAAGATAATAAAACATGCCAACGATAACGGCATATCTCTTAGTGCAATGTAAAATGCATTCACGTAGAGCCCATGAAACCGAGGATATCCTGCCTGAGGGACTTCAACCCTGATATCTGTCATCATGGGAGGCCTCGGGGCTGCTGGTCAAACCCACATAGGCTCACATCCTTTGGGCGATCTGTATGCACCGAGCAAATACAGTACATCCACTTTCATCACCTTTACGACACACAGCTCTGTCCCATTTGGACATGAAGAGCATGGATATTTGAGAATGCACCGCCTTCAATACGTTTCTCTTCAGCCTTAGGGACTATGTCTGAGGGCCACCATAAGCAACTGAATCCTGTTGCTGGAAGGCAGATGAAGATCGGCACTTCCTCCATCCATTATCAGTACTGCGGACTCTTAAGACTGCGTGCTAAGCTCATTCTCTGAGGCCACACTGAACTGCGAGGCACATCACAGCCACGCTATCACCATTTTGTGACACCACAACCATCAGCATTGTTGAGATTTTAGGAAAGGAGAATACATTTTCTGGCTTTTATCGATGTATAATTTCCGAATTATTTGTTAAATTTAGACCTATGTGCAAAGTATGCAATAAGGTAATAATATTTTATTTCTTCTGAAATCTCCTATGGAGGGATTAGAGTACCATAAAGAGTAACAAACCAAAGGAGTTAATTGTGGCCTTCAGGAAGCAGCAAAGACATGGTGGAAAACCCCTTCATTCTCATCAATATGCCTTAAGTCGGCAGTTTCGCGTTCCTCTCGATCAGCAGCAATAATGTGTGATGTTGACATCTAAATTCCGCTTTACTCCATATAGATCTTCACTACCTATAGACCTGCTACCTTATCTGTGGCTGCATTGCCGTGTGTTGTTTCACCACCCTGGACTGCAAAGCTTACCAGCAAAGCTTACCAGCAGTTAATGTAAGCAACATAGTTTCTTTAATACACATTTGTGCAGTGTTTGGCTCTCCTGTCCTGTTCTGTTGTATAAAATTGTATTCAACTTATTTATATCTGTATTTTTCTTTTTACTGTATTGCCGAAGCAGGTTCATATATGTAATATTGAATTGGATTTGTTAAATTGTATCTGCAACAGTTAAACGTAGTGAGTTTATTACCATCTGAAATTTAGTGTAGACGAACCATAAAACACAGAAATCCTTTAAAAAACTACCTGAAAACTCTTCTTAAATAAACTATTGCACTGTAGGCTCCTTAATTTTCACTTCTAGTGCAAGTCTCATATACAATAATCAGTAACGTTATACAGTGTATCATAACATGCTTTTCTTCTTGCGGCATTAATAATAAACCAATATGATGTTATTTGTCGTGTTAATCATATTGTTAATGAAAATAAGACGGTATGAGAGTAGCCCTACTTTTTAAACAATGACAAAAGTGAACAACACCCAGTGATTTTAATGTATGACTATTAGTAATATTGAGCATTGTTGGAATTTATTTTTAATTCTTCAAATATTGACCTCAGGGAACAATGGTTATTTTTCTTTTTAATAAGTTCTCAAAGGCAAGTCAAGAGAGGGTGTAAGCTGTTCCCATCTTAGCACAACAGCAACAGGACTTATTGAAAACAGATATTGCAGTTGCTAAATGATCTACTTCTTAAATATAGTATTGATAGATTCTATTGATAGATTTCATTCAGAAACAAGAACATCTGACATCTGACTATTTAAGTCCAGAGGCTCGCGGGAGCTGCAAAGTGGAGTTTTTACTACACAAGGGGATTGTGCCTACGTGATCAATTAAAGTCCCTCTAGTTTCTTCTTTTGGGAGAATGAGGGACAACATGGTCACTCATTACACCAGAGAGTTAAATCATGGTGTCCGCCCATGAAATATACTTCTATGTAACTGGTTCAGCTAATTATAAGCATTCACACCAAAATATAGCCTTTATTTGTCCTCTGATTACTTGAATGACCCAAAAGCTAAAAGGTGATGTTAGACTACATGAAGACTCAGTCAATGCGATCAAAAGCTTAGGGTACAGTTTGCGAATCTGCAAAATACATGGGTTTGAAAATAATTTCTTATCCGGTGAATAACCATGGTGCTTTGGCACATCTATTAATATTCACAATTGTGTTGTGTAATTGTGCACTGCAAACGAACCATTCACATGCAACGGTTACTTAAAAGCATCTAGTTGCGTAGATTTCTTCTTCCAGTCAGGTGTGGGCTTTACTCATTTAATGAAATGTTTTTGATAAAAATGCCTTTAGATTTTCTTTAGTAATACTGATGCAATCAGTTTGTTACAGTTCAATGGTGCTTTCAAGAAAATAGCCTGTTACAGAACTTTGGTAAAGATTTAGATGCACAATACGATCGTATCTAAACACACAACAATACAACTATCCTCCAAATAGTTTAGCCGTCAAACAATCTAACTTTATCCTTTTATTTTGAAAACAGAGCTCTTATTTTGTCAAGGATAAATCGGTTAAGCGCGAGCCAGCTAGCCGCTTGCAAACATTATTGAAAGTAATTGAACGTGGCTCTCAAATCGTTAGTTCCTCCAGGGCACGGTTAGACCAGGCGTGGTGGACTGTTCTTTACCTGGAGACGGATGCGTTTAGAAAAAGCTACCGCTGGGGTTGTCGCTCACAACGCACGACCAGTTTAGCTAACGTTAGCTTGGCATAATGACCTAACGTTACAGCTAACGTTACAGCTAACGTTAGGTTACGTTTCGTTAGCTAATTGGAATTTCAGGTATGCACGGTGTAGCTGGCACTCTAGTTTTGAGTTTTATACGTTTAACCTTACATAGAACGTACTGGTTAAGTACCCGTTGTACCCTTAAATACGGTACTGTGGCGTCATATGACATCCTCGGTCCCATGGTGTAATGGTTAGCACTCTGGACTTTGAATCCAGCGATCCGAGTTCAAATCTCGGTGGGACCTCATCCTTTTAGAAAATCGGAAGATGGTCCTAACGCTAATATCAGAAAAGAATAGGCAACCTTTGATCTTAGATATAATTCATTAACTTCAAATTTAGCAGCTAACGTAACACAAAACCGTAAAAAATAATTAAGTAAGTAATTAACTAATTTAGCATGCAATTAACTACAATATATGACATTTTCTTTGACTCCTTCAAATGGTGAAACATACATTTGTATTTGATTTTATTTGATTGTATTACTTGCATTTCATGTGGAATATCCTACCAACCATTCTCAGAGGCATACAATATATATATATATACTTTTCTTAAAAAAATGATTGGGCTAAAGTAATCGAAATAATGTATTAGCTCCATAGAAAACAAAAAAGTATCAACAAAAACATGTATTTTTAAAAAAAGATTAAAACATTCAAAATATTTTCACACAATAGTGAAGTCTTTGGCTTAAAATATAACTTCATGCCATAGATATTAATTGGTTAAATATGGACCTAAACAGATCATAAACATACATGTGATATGGAGATTTATTAGCTTTAGTTCTAATAATTTAGATCATGTCCACAATTTCTAAATCGCATGTAGTAGTTGGTTGCTCCAAAATAATTTGTTAAATTATCAATCCGTTTGTTTTGTATATTGTAGGTATCTTTAGCATAATATGCTACTATATCTGTGGTTATACAGTTTTAATAGTGTAGTTGTGTGGTGAACAAAATGTTAATTATGTTGTTGAATAAAACGTATATGAACCACAGAGTTTAAAATGTACCCAAAGGTACTTTTCAGATAACAAAAATACATACATGTCTCTTAACATTTCATTTCTTGGATAATTGGATCAACTTAATCAACAGCAAAAAAACACTCCAAACCACAACTTATTTAAATCTTATTTGGCAAATGATATAAAGTCAATCTTTGACTTATTAAACTATTTTTCTTGAACTCCTCTGTAAACTGACTCTCCACAGAGCCATGATCGGTGTTATGAAAACAGCCAAGTGCAATGCTGCCATCTGCATCAATGCAAGAACCAACGTAGTCACACACACCTCATCAAAAAAATCATGTTTACATTTCGCTTAGATCCTCAATTGTCCAGATTTGCACGTTCCTCTGCACTCTCATCTGCGTAGCTGTGGACCCAGCATGACTTTGTTGATAAAGTTGACGATGGCAACGGCTGGCTGCTCCGGGTCCATTTCTGCAAACAGGTGACACACGTTCTCTGTAGAGCTCCCAGTCCGCCTCGCCACAAAGCCAAACATCCTGCAGCGGAAAGGAGACGCAAGAAGTCAAAAGACAGGAGAGCTAATTACATTTTAGAGAAAAACTATTTAGTCCCAGGAGGTCTGAGTCACACGTCTGGTTGTGGTTAACTGCCATGCAGAGTAGCACACCGTACCAGTCGCCCATATCACTCGCAATGAAGAAAAAACACACACACTGAAGCAAGCACTTACTTGCTTGACGTGCTATCAGAATTAGTCCACCTGAAGCACAGGCACACGGATAGAGACAGAGACAAAACATTTTAACAATATGAAATCAAAGACGTGGAGAGTGATGTAGTGTTCTACATCCACCTCGAAAAAAGCAGACGAAAGCAGAACTTGCATCTTTAACAAGCCAATACAGGTAGTGCTTGTGCAGCAGAAGGCGCTACTGCCTTCACCAAAGATGATCAGCAGTAACATGTCCAAGCATGGGTCTACAATCATTATTAAATCGTATTGTCAATGTCCCAGTGACCCACCTTTGGTCTTGTGGGTTGAGACTGCTGAATGTCACACTGTTGATTGGATAATGTCTCCTAAAAAATAGCCTGTGGATAGAATATTTCTCTCGGTTAGTCTTATTTGTCTTTGGCATTTGCTCGAAGTATTTTTTCTGGAAGTTTTCTAGCTACCTGTGGTATACATACTGTGTCAAACCACTGAAATTAAAACGCCATCATGCTGTTAGGTAAGATATACCTTCTTTTGCTGTCGGTTAGAGTGATGCCCTGAGAGGACACTTTGAAGTGGACCACCGTGGCCGCTGGACGTGGAATCAGGGCCAATGTACACTTGGTTGCCTTTAAGATCGCCTCAGGTCCTGTTAACGACTCGGTTTCCAGGGAGTTTAGGTAGAGCACATTGCATGCTAAGAGAGATGAGAACATATGGATCAACATAAACTGGGATATGCTTATGACGTGGTGCGATGACAAGATGAGGCTTGAGTGGTCTCTGCTGGTCAAAATTAAGAACTGCATTTATTCTGATGGCTCCTTTGTGGAAGTTAATTTAGCGGGAAAATCACCAATAACAAAAAAAGCCCATGCAGTACCTGCTCCTTGTTTGAGGAGGTCAGCCGCCGTGCTGGTGTTTGTTGCACTCTGCATCTCCTGAAGCTCCCCAACGAGATCTGAAATATATTCTTCATTTACATAACAACACTATAAATTAATGAGAATGCAGTCTGTAGATGTTGTAGGGGCCTCCCATTCGTTGAAGTGGTATAGGTATTCTACCTTTTTCTGGGACGCGAAGGGCGCATGGCAGAGATATGGGAGTAATTGAATGCTGATACACCAGGGCAGATAAACTTCCTGAAACAGACAGAAAGACAAAATAGGTCAAACGGATCATGACTCTGACAAAACAAAATCTCTTCCTATAAGCTAACAGGTTGAAACAATCATGTTCAGTTCGTCATCCATGACTTTGTGGAAATGTGTTGCGACAGTTGTGTCTTCCACATAACTGACCAAAGTAGGACTCATTCTGACAGCCCTTGATCTTCACTCCCCGTGGCCCAGTCTCGATGAGGAAGTGTCTTACCAGCTGCTCCAGAGGGTCCCCTGAGAGGAGAGTGAGGACTGTAAATGAGGCAGACTCTGAACTCAGCATGTACAATAAACCAACAAATAAAAGGTATGATTGTGATGTCTATAGTATTATCAAACCATAATATATATATATATATATATATATATATATATTAGGGCTGTCAACAGTAATGCATTAATCTATGAGATTAATGAGGCCTAGATTAATGCAACAAAATATTTTAACGTAGTTGACGTTCGTTTGTTTACTTCCAGTTCACTTCCCGTCCCGGAAGTTGGCCGCGTAAACGAGACGGCCGAGCTGCAGTCAGTTACATCAAGATGAAGAGAGCTTTTTGCATTGGAAGTAAAACAAACAGTGGTGCGACATACAGCAGAAAACTGTGCAGAGGAATTACTCCATGTGTCTTAAAGCACTGCTATGCTTAGCTAGCTGCTATGCTACTTCCATCTAACGTTACCCTGCGTGGCACACAGTCTGCAGAGGATCACCACTGTGTCCCTAAAAGACCGTGGTTTGAAAACGTCCTGGCTAAATGTGGGGAGATTGTTGGCACTTCAAACACAGCCGTTAAATGATAGAGAGTTGAGAGCAAAGTGCACAAGGACAGCAGGGCCCTGTTCGTAGGTGGTTCAACTAAGTCGATCATCCAGCTCAAATTACCGAGATGATTGACATCAGGCTATCTCGGTTTCTCGAAGGCGGATCGGCACTCAAACAGTCTTGTTAGTTTGAACCAGATGTCAGTCATCAGGATAATCACGCGTGCAGCAGCAAGTTTCATGGATGCGTCATCATCTTTCAGAATATGTACATAAAAACAAGCCCAAAGAATCTAATTCTTCAAATGTGTTTTGTGTTTAAAATTACATTAACAATTAAACAACAGTGTCTAAAGTACACACTTTCGTGATTACTCATTACTTTTAAGATTTAGTCTTTAGAAGAAAAACAAACTTACATTATAAACAACATCGTAACAACGACATTCATTAATCGCCATTAATCGAGATTAATGAATTTCAAAATGTGCGATTAATTTGGGAATTAATTAGGGAATAAGGGAAAGCACAGGTTCAGCTACTACCAATGGCGCTGGTGTGTTTGTGTGTCAAGTTTGAGACATGCCAATGTGTCAGTACGAGGATCACAGATACCTTTGCTGACGGTGATGTTGGCGTTAGGAGGAGGTGTGGCCACCTTAAGGGCCAGACCGTAGGCGCCCTGGAAGGAGTTACTGTCTCTTATGAGGAAAGTTCCTGGTCCTTTGTCCTTCAAAACAGCTATGGCTATGGTTGGACACATTAGAGGGGCAACATTTGTTAATTATTAAGTTTCACTACACTTTATGACTTGATCAATACAAATGTTGCACATCCCTCATTATCCTCACCTTGGTCTCTGGAAATGCCGGGTCTGTACCAGTACTTTGAGCTGTCCTGGACAAACTTAGCATTGACCCTGATGTCTGCCTCCTCTCTACAGTTGTGGTGTGAAGATCCCCGTCTCTGCTCTCCGGCAGAGGGGCAGAAAGAAACGTGGTGCGTGGGGGAAGGAGCCGAGGAGACCCGTAGAAGAGAGTGGTGTCCGTTTAGGTATCCTGGCGTGGAGGAAAGCCGTTTCTTCTCTGGTAGCGGGGGCTGGACAGCGGGAATGGTGATTGCTGTGTACCCAGTGTATGGTACATGAGGGACGTTTAGTAAAGGGTAGTAATTGGAAGCCAAGGGGAAGGTTGGTGTTTGATATCCGTCAGGAACAGGTGACGGTGGTTTTGTGTCATTTGAACAGTCTCTTTCCAGAGTCAAACTTTCTCCTGCACCGTCTGTGGCTGATGTGGAGCATTGGAGAGAAGACTGAAGGTCCAGGGAGCCAATGGGAGAATTTGGGGAAGTGGTGGAAGGGCTAGAACTTAGACAAACAGAGGGTTTCATGGATGTACCTCTGCTGCTGTCAGACAGGGTATCGCTAGGAAGGGCAGAGCCATTCAGTTGCACCTGGACTGGGGGGATGGTGACAGTGGTATAGCTTGAAGTCCGTGATTGTTGAGATCGCTCTGCACTTCCTGGGAGCTTGGCTTCTCCAAGTTTACAATCAGAGCTCAAACTATGCTCACTTGATGGTTGTGTGGAGTTTATGGACACGTTGGAACTTTGGGTTTGTGTCTCCCTTGGTATTGGTGTGATGGCTCGGTCGCTATTTGCGCTGGACTCCATATATCTAGAGGGTTCTTGGTTTTGAAGAGGGCTATTAGCTGTTACACTGAGGACAAAAGGTTAAAAGTTGGATAATTATTTACAGATCTGTATTTTTGTAATTCTATTCTGAGCTTCAGCGCACGTCAAAAAGAAAACCGTTCCACCCACCTGTCTTCTGTGTGTGTGGGGCTGCTGCTCCCAATGATTGTGTAGTCATGATCAGAGTCCTGTCCAGGGGTGCTTGACTGTCCATTGGAGTCCGACCTACCTTCTGAACCCTGGGACATATCATCCTCCACATCAGCCTTGGCCTGTTCCGCTTCAACATATAAGATTGAACCAGATGAGATGAAGGCATAGCAAGAACTATAATAGCAAGTAACAAACATTTTAATGTTGAATTTAACAAATATGAAACAATCCCCACTGTATCCATTCATTTATTCAGTCACCTTTGTGATGCTCAGAGTGCTGCTGGTCTCCAGATTCACAGGGAGTGTCAGGCAGCCTGCCTCTTACAGGAGAAGGGCTACTAGCGGGCAGAGGGGAGGTTGATCCAGAGTGGTAACCAGAGGCGTAACCCCGGCTCTCATGGCTCGCGGCTGGGGATGACTGATAGGGAGAGCAGGGACAGGAGTGACGGGGCTGTGGAGGGGTGTGGTACCCACTGCTGGCTCCATCCCGCACATCCATCAGCAACTGGGGGCAAGGGTAGCCTTGATGAGGTCCGATGGCATATCTAGGCTCCATATTTGGACTCTGATTCAAAGTGGAATGGCACACGTGAAATGCAGGCTCGGCGGATTTGCACTGCCAAAACTCTGCCTCTCTCACGCCCTCCCATGGATTTTCACTTTCCCAAAGCGTAGGCGCCTCTCTTGTTCGTTGCATCCCAACTCCTTGGGACCATTGTGGGTTTTCTGTTTCGTCCGGGTGCAATGGATGGAACGCTCGTACTGAGGCTGATTGGTGCTCTCGCCTGCCAGTGCAGTCTCGACAGGGGCAGCCAGAGGACTGTGTTTGAGAGCTGAAGAACATTTCCCTGTAAGGGCTGGAGGGAAGTGATTGATGGGAGAGATGAGAGGCTGGATTGTGGTTGGAATAACGGAGGAGGTGACACTCTTCCCCAGTGCAGAGTCTGTTTAACGCTGGGAGGGTGTGGCTGTTGTGGTGGGTGTGATCAGGGGTGGAATAAGGAAAGCAAGGCCTGAGGAGACAGGGCAGGGGAGGCAGTGGGGCTGGACGTTCCCATGGTAACTGTTGTAAAGGATGGACGCTATGTCGATGACAGATCTCCATATGAGTTGATGGAGGAGGCGGGGACACCGATTTGGTTGGCAAGGCTGGCAGAGTTTGGCTTTTTGGATTCTTTTTAGTGACATTGCAACGGCCAAGACAATGAGCGTCAGAAAGGCAGGGTTCTTGTTCCCTCCCCCGTCCGCCATTGCCAAACTTTGCACCCGCTTGACCACAGCACGAGTGTTCTTGCCTCAAACCTCCTAGGATTGGCGGGTCTCCGTCATCTAAAATCTCTGTCTCTCTATCTTTCTCTTTGCCTCTTTTTTTCTCCTTTGCTCCATCTCTCCCATCCCCGCTCCTTGATGGACGGTCAGTGTTTTCTCCATCTGGCCGCATTATTGTCAGAGAGGGTTGTTCAAGGTGATCAGAGGGGACTGAGAAGTGGCTTGGGGTCTGAGGCTTGACTGTTGGGCTGCTGGTGAGGCACCCGTTGGGTGATGCTGCTGAGGCAGTGGAGCCCGGCCCACGACGCTTCCTCACCTGGGCATACAGGCTGCCGTCCAGAGGGCCTCTTGTATGAGAGATATCTGCTGAAAACAAGCAGGGGATGAGACGTCTGATAAACTAACACCAAGCTTACACTTTATACTGTCTGTGTGTGTGTGTTTCTTACTTTCAATGCTGTCTTGGTGGTGCAGGTTGAAATTCTCATAGGAATCCCATCTGATCACAGGCTCTGAGATGTTGTAATCCACTTTGATGGAGGCATCATTCTCGCGGTATTCTCGACCTAGGAAATAAGACACTTCACAATGAAGCTGATGAACACAGAAAAAGAAAGATAAGCCATGAGAAATAATTGATAATATTCACCTTTAATTTTATCCGGCCCATTGGAGAAGATAAACTCAACTGTAGCATCTGGAGGGAACCTGTCATCTTCAGAATACCAAGCAAAAAGGCAGTGACTAAATACTCAAACTACTGAGACCAATAAAAACATTCAAAAGAAAGGGCTCCTAATATATGAAGTGGGAACACCAAACTTAATAGATGAAGATCCCCAACAGAGCATACCACTCCAAAGAATTGTATCTAAAATGAGTTTTTCTTAACTTTGATGCAGAGTAGGCAAGCGCTATTTATAAATTATTTGCATGCGACAGCATGTAGCACTTACAGTATCTGTTAAGAGACTGCTGCTTATTGAGCAGTTTACAAGCTTTTCTGTTCCATCTAAACTGACACTGTCATTGCATGTGTCTCACACACACACCGTAATGGACTGAGAGATAAGGGGCTTTCGAATTAAACAACCATTTGAATCATTTCAATTAATAAATAGAAATATATATGAGGTTTCCATTTGTCCATTCACATCTTTGTAATATATTTAAAAGGTTTAGTGCAGTAAAACTTGTGCAGTTCCAACAACCTTCAGCAGTGATGTATTCTGTAGTTTTCCTTTTGCACTTGTATCATAAAAAACCTTCACCACTCTCTCTCTCTCTCTCTCTCTCTCTCTCTCTCTCTCTGTACTCTTTTACTTTGTATTGAGTTCATGACCGTCCAAAAACAGAAGCCGCTTCTCCTCTCTATTCTATGCAATTCCTAAGGAACCATTGATCTTCTGTTTATTACCTGTGCAGGCGAGGTCCAGTTCAGTTTTGCCAAACCACAGCTGGGCTCCGTGGACAGTACAGGTATGAAACTGAACTCTGAACACCACCTCCCTCTCTGCTGCTTGACTCCGACGATGGTAGCACTTCACCTGTAGAGATATTTCGGTAAGAAGGCTATGTGCAATGGAGGCTTGTGTCATATGAACCCTCTCAAAACACTGATATCTCAAAACAGTGAATGCAAGTTTTATGAGGAGTGCTACAATGCTCTTTTTAGTTGGATTTTATAACGTTGGTGCATGTTGCTGCTGTGGCAACTGATTACCCTTTTTATCCTTTCAAAGAGACATGCTAGACAGGATAGGAAACTCAATATGCATGTATGTTCATAGTCTATAGGGGATTTGTTGCTTAAGTGGATTAAAAATAAGCAGGCACTTTTAAAAGCATAGGTTACAAAATTGCATCAAAGAGAAAAAAAACAGTTTTGTTCTTTCATAGCTGTTTGGTGAGCAATTGATTCTATTACAGTGGTGTACTCTATATATGGATTGGATTAGCTAATTTGAAATATGTAAGGTTTCCAATTAGTGACACAGTACACAACAAGCTACAGCTCACCATAATGTCCCCCTTTAATAAAAGCGCTGGCTCCACAGTAACACACAGCTTCCTTGCCCTGGAGCTCTGAGGGTCACTGGACACACACACACGCACACACACACACACACACACACACACACACACACACACACACACACACACACACACACACACACACACACACACACACACACACACACACACACACACACAAAAATACACTGAATAAAAAAACTGCTACACCAGCTCAAACACACATAATACCAGTAAAAACTCGTCTCAGTTGGGTACAACAGTGGTAAGCAATATTTAACTTTTACATAAGCAAAGACCGGCTTACACCTAAACACAGACAGCAGCCTGCATAGGCAACATCTGTCAGTTGGACAGGGAAAGGGAAACAGTCTGCCCGCAGCAGGTGAGATGGAAACATAGTAACTGGAGGTATGGGACACTGCACTTACTAGACCCCTGATGTATAGACGAGCTGCAAGGACTGATAGATTTTCAGGAATGGATAGAAACCTGCAGATACAGAAAGAAGTTAGTGAAAAATGAGTTTGCAAAGTTGTTTCACTTTAAAACAAGTTGGAAATTGCCTTAATTGCACTGCGAGCTATTATGCAACATAAGTTTGTGTAAAACTGACCTCCCCCTGCCTGGAAGTTTGGTAGTGATGGAATGAGGACCTGGTGGAGGAACAGGGCACTGCTGTTCATTTTGATGGTGCCTGATAGCAGCCCGCCAAAGTAATAGATGTACCTGAAAAAGAGATGTGGGGAAATATTTTAACTAAAGCATGGAGACTGAGGCGAGCTGCAGGAAACTCAAAGTGTGTCCTACCTGTTCTGAGAGGGCTGTAGGGAAGAGGAGACTTTGTCTTCACAGAACTTTCTCATTGCTAGAGTGGTGAGAGCCTGGTCCGCTCTGTGGAAAAAAACACAGTTTGATTAATAAAGGCTTTAACACAGATCTCTGTAAGCAAAAATTATGTAGGACGTATTCGTGCCTCTGGAGGTAATGAGTAAATCCTGGCTGTTGTTGGTGACTTAATTTAATCTTTTCTACATACGGCTTTATGGATATTTAGATTTTCTCAAGCTAAAGCATGCCAACAAACTTGATAATCAATTAACAATAACAAAGTTTGGAAAAAAGAATCCCAAACATGTATTGGTTTCAGTTTCTCTTGATTTGTTGATATGTTTCTGAGCTTTTGGAAAAGTAATATAAATATACAAGCAAAATATTGGTGTTTTTGACTGTTGTTTGGAAGAAAAAACAAGCTATTCAATTATGTCAACTTGGGCTCTATAATGCTATTTTTTGTATTAATTTATCATTTCTACCATGATGATGATGATGTAAAATTATTATTGTGAAAATGTTTAAACGTTTAATTTGACTGAATGTGATCAAAAGGGTTAAGGCCTTGATGACAATGAAACAAAATGATCTAAAGACATTATGCTGAATAAAGTACTATGACTTCAGCACAACATTAAAGTGGGAATGTGGTAAAGAATTTTGGCAATCTTTCATTATATGAATGCAGATTTCATATCAGGCATGAATACAAAACAAACAATTGATCTTTACACATGCTGGTATAACGAGTGCGTTGTTAGATTGATGATCATGTAGTTTACCCAGCTGATATCTTGCTGTAGTGCATGTAGGCTGCCACAATGACCCCCGTCTTTCCTTTATTTCCCTGTCAGAGCACAGATCAAAGTGATGAGGAATTGCTTTTTCCACTGTTTTGAATTCTTTACAGCAAGGCAAGCAGATGTGGATTTAGGCTGCACTGACCTTGCAGTGGAGGACCACCACATTGTTGGGGTCAGACGTCAGCCAGGTCTCCATGGCTTTACAAACAGCACAAATCCTGTCGAGGGGTGGGGCATGAACATCAGGCCAGCCGTAGTCCTGCACCTGAGGAGGAAAGATGTTCGAAATTGTTTTCAAACAAGACCAAGCTTTCCATATTCCTTGAAAATACAAAGTGCTCACTTGTGTGAACTTCTAAGATGTAAATACTAGTACCTTTGGGTTAAGTCGGGTGATGTCATGTCTCTTCTCCGATAAATTCAGTAGCTGTAAAAAGCCGAGATACGAAATATTTCACAAATCTATTTTTACATATCACCCACACACTGAGCAAGAAATACAGAATATAATAGAATATAAAAGAAAACAGTAAAAGAGAAGATGTTGTTTAATACTCTTTATGTATCCAGTTTTATGACTTACCAAGAATGTGTCCTGGTGCTTGGATTTCAGCATTGAGGCCACTTCCTGCAGGTTTCTGCGGTAGTGCTGCTCTTCCAGGTCGGGCAGGAAGAAGACGGAGATGATTCGCTCCGTGATGTAGGTGAGATCAAAATCATAGTGACGCTCCATCACATCCTCCATCGCTTTTTCCATACTTTTACTCCTGGACATTGTGAGTCATTAGGTTTCTTATTTAATTATACCCTGCAATATATTTCTGTACAACCAATTTTCTGTTGTTGCATGTGTGATTCAGGCTTCTTGGTACCTTGGTATGGAGCCTCTCTTATTCTGTTGTGTGGATTTAGTGGAGCCGTGCTGAGAAACCATAAGGAAAAAAGTAACTCTACTGTAATGATTATTTGGATAACATTAGACTACTTGCAGACACTCACCAGGTCGGACGTTGAGGTACAAGTGGGAGTCACCTGAAAGAAAAGGAGCGTATGGTTGCTCTCAGTATATAACCATGTACACACTCACACTGGTAATAAACCAGCACATGCCGAATCATGTCTTTGTTTAAATGCTCTTGTTCCTCCTTCAGCAGCAGGGACACAGAGATGGAAGGATGAGGAGAGAGCATGAAGAGCTGATGGTGAGATGGTTATTTCTGTCATCTGCAGCAGCTCCTTTGAAAAAGAAGCTGTCAGTACAGATCTGGATGTTCAGCATGATGACTTTGGGATGATGTCAAAAACAGAGACACAAGAAGAAGAAGAAGCTTCTGCACACATGTCTACAGAAGACAACATTGTGCTGATTTCTTGGAGTTCTTCTTTTGCACACTGTAAATGATGTTTATTAAGCTGCCCAGGCAACTTAATCAGAAGAGTGGCTCAGTATAATATATATATTATACAATTATACAGTTGTGGTCAAAAGTTACATACACGCACATAATGACATGGCTCTCTTGAGTTTCCAGTAATTTCTACTACCCTGATTTTTCTCTGATAGAGTGATTGGAACAGATACTTCTTTGTCACAAAAAACATTCATCAAGTTTGGTTCTTTTACGACTTTATTATGGGTTAACAGAAAAAGACACAAATGCTACAATGGGAAAGTCAAAGGAGCTCAGCATGGATCTGAAAAAGAGAATCATTGACTTGAACAAATCAGGAAAGTCACTAGACCAAGAGCAACAGTGCAAACAATTGTTTGTAAGTATAAAGTGCCTGGCACTGTTTTGTCACTGGCACCATCAGGAAGAAAACGCAAGCTATCACCTGCTGCTAAGAGAAAATTGGTCAGGAGGGTGAAGAGTCAACCGAGAACCACCAAAAAGCAGATCTGCCAAGAATTAGAAGGTGCTGCAACACAGGTGTCAGTGTCCACAGTTAAGTGTGTTTTGCATCTCCATGGACTGAGAGGCTGCCGTGCAAGAAGGAAGCCCTTGCTCCAAAAGCGGCACCTTAAGGCTCGACTGAAGTTTGCTGCTGTTCACATGGACAAAGATAAGACCTTCTGGAGGAAAGTTCTGTGGGCAGACAAAACAAAAATCGAGCTGTTTGGCCACAATGCTCAGCAATGTGTTTGGAGGAGAAAAGGTGAGGCCTTTAACCCCTTTAGCCTACCGTCAACCACGGTGGTGGTTGTATAATGCTGTGGTGCTGTTTTGCTGCCAACGGAACTGGTGCTTTACAGAGAGTAAATGGGAAATTGAAGAAGGAGGATTACCTTCAAATTCTTCAAGAACTTAAAATCATTAGCCCGAAGGTTGGGTCTTGGGCGCAGTTGGGTGTATTAAATAATCAAGAAATACATTGATAACACAACTTAACTAAACCAAAATGAAGGAAATGAGCAGACAAATGGAAGCAAAGTCAGTGTTGTAGCACATTTACAGGCTCTGACTGCAAACCTTGAAGGGTCACACCCCTGTCAACCTATGACCTTTGAACTATTCCATGAGATTGATTGACAGACCAGGTGCCCTCTATGGCTGACCAAGGCCAGTGCTGACAGGTGTCAGGCAACAGGTCAACAAGTCAAATATCTGCAATTGTAATTGCTGATCTACAGCTCAGACAAACAATGGCGGCCGTGCAGAGATACTCACTCTGTAGTGTTATGTTGATAGAAGAAACCAAGGTATGGTCAATATCGTGTGACATTTTAAAAACTACTTTTCCATTTTTTGATTTAAGTCATAAGTTACTGTTGTATGTTGGTTTTAAGCTAATTTGTAAACTATTGCACTACAATAATTATCAAGCACGTTTTGATTTGAGCTCCAGATAAATTTGATGGTGAGGTTGATTTAGTCTTTGTTCAGATAGTCTTAGGCATATCACGTTGACAGCACTGTCAATATAACATAAAGACTAAGGCAACCAGTGGTGCATTTATTTTACCTCTGTAAGAGGCCGCAGCATCATGATCCTCATGCAGCTTCATCAAAAAGAGAAATGAATAGTGCAGCAAATCATTGGTTTTCTTTTACATGGTAAAAACCCAAGTGGCAACCTCATTTCAAGTCAAACTGCATTACGAAGGGGGGACACATACAATAATAACAGAGTTTGGCACAGAGTGGTTGGTAAAAAGGAGGGAAATAAACGGACATTTGATCTAGGGACGGATGAGTGACATGCTGGAATTGCTTTCTGCATGGCAGAGAACAATCAATATGCAACTGCTGAACTCAGGCTTATGTTGTGACTATCGTCTTGCAGGTCTCACACATTGAATAACACTAGAAAATGAAGGAAACTATCGTTCTTTTCTCCTAATAAGTTTAATAATAGTGGGTAAAGTGGTCGGCTCCAGGAAGGAAAGAACAGCAGGAGACAGAGACAACACACACACACATACGTAAACACAAACATGCACACAGAAGAAGACTATGGTTGAACTGACATGCAAACCAGAGTCAACAGGAAGCAATTTGCAACAGGAACTCAACACTGGTCAACCACGTGCACACACACATACATGCATGCATGCACGCACACACGCAAAGGGTAAACATGTGTTTTGGTGGCTCTGCCAGCCTCAGGGTCTTCATTAAAGCATGCGGACTGCACGCTGGAGCCACTGGGAGCAGAGCCATCTGGTTCAGTTTGTCCTGTTCATCAGCTAGTGTTTACAGAGGTACTAGTGGCGGCACTCAATGCCGTCCTCAGAGACTGACTGACTTCGTCTGGAGTGGACTCGAGGTCTGGTCATTTTGCTGGTCTCACAACGCCTTGTTTGCCAGGCAACAGTCCTTGCTCATTTATTAAAGCTTCTATTAATGCTTTATTACAGGGATGGGATCAGCTATCGCATGTCTTATCTAGCACAAAGACTGGAAATAAGGAAAGACCTTGCTTCACTTTTTCCATAGTTTAAACAATCCTTCTTCCACCATCCTATTAAACTTACTTATGTACACGTTGTAGTTCAAAGGTGCTGGTAGGTAAATGTACACCTTTTTCCAGTTTTCCACCTTTAAGTTAAGCCAAGTTGCTGCCAGCTCCAGCTTCATTCATTCATTGTATATAAACAGCTCATTCAACAACAACAACATAACTACCTTTTTATTTCATGTAGTTAAACTTACTTAATCCATTATGTCAATAGATCCCTCCAAAGTTTACACAATGTATCTTTGCTCTTTGGAATTTGTGATGGCATTTCTCACTTACTTACGACATATACATCTGATCAACTAGACATTTGATTGATTAATTGAATGATTTATCAATAATCTATACAGATTGTTAAGAGTGAATCCTGACTTTCTGGCTTCTCCTATTCCAGTAGGAGGTATCCCAACAAAGAGATCTGCAGAGAGAGCAGCTAAGTCAGTTCCAGGGAAGCCGCAGATAACTTTGAGAGACGGGCGGCGGCATGCCGTCTAGGAGGAAGTGAGTTTCATTCTGACAGTCGACTCATAGCTGACATCGCATTCTGGAGAGGGAGAAGTGAGTAAGCCTTACCGTTCGATAATGGAAAAGCAAAGTAACTGTGACTTATTCCAGATTCCACAGTCTCACAAAGAGAGCGTTAAGGCCCAAGTCCACGGAACTTGTTTTCCGTTTCACCCACATTTCCAGAGGGAAAATTTAGGAGTGGCCGTTATTTAGGAAAGTTCACTTGAAAGTGAAGTTTTTTCTCTCATTATCGCTCTGCTTCACTCACATCTTTGATCCCTAATTTCTGCATTTCTGAGCCAATGGTGTCTGTCACTGCCCCCCGTCGTTCCAACTCCAACTATTTACTTCCAGTGCCTGGGGACAAGATAACCACATTCATCACTGCCAAGAGATACAACATCAGATGACACCACGATAAGCATCACTCATACCCGGGGAAAGTCACTCACTCACCGTCCCTGGAGGAGAAGGGAACAAGAGGTTGTACAACTCAAAGCAAAAACACAATCTATCCAGGGAGTGGAGCTATGGACAGAGCTCAGAAGGGGAGAAAAAGGCATCAGGAAGATGTTAAGAAGGGAAGAGGAGAGGCAAACAGAAACGTGTGACAGAGCGAGAGCGAGTGCAGGAGAGAGATGTCAACAGCTGAACACGCTGACCACTGACACACGGCGGAGTGATTTCACTAAGCTATTTTAATAGAGTTCCTTATTTTAGACCATACGTCCGTCAGAACACTTAAAGGCTTATTTTGTCTATTTATCCAACAATCATCTCAGTTTTCTTTCAGGCAGCAGCAGAACTGACATTCTCAAGAGACCCGGCAATGAGTCTGTATTAAACTCTCTGTCTTAATCCATCATAGCAACATACTCTGGGTCCTGTGTGTTTTTTCCCTAACATCCATTATTGAAAAATAAGATTCCGTGATTAATAAGCAAGTCCTGCTTGGCTTTGTCACTCAGGAAATTAAAAGCAATGTGTCAATGTAAACACAGTCCATGCATCCGTGTGTGTTTGTGCAGTGTCCCTGTAATACCTATTTATTGATAAGACTAGCAATCCAGTAAAATGTAATTATCCATGATAATTATTTGTACACAGTGCACCATGCTGGTTATAAATAGCAGCAACAATGTGACCACTTTAATGAAGTAACACAGATGCTCATCTAACAGGATATATCCACTTCAACCGCTATCCCACTGAGTTCTCTGCCAGTCCGTATCGACTTAAAGCACTTTCTACCCTCCAATTGATGTGCTATGACACGTGGAGCAGGCAGGACAGCGTTTCCCCCAGTGTCCCGAGGGGAGACACTAACAGAACAGAGGCAGGAGAAACAGAGCACCCATTAGGAGAAAGAAGTTCACAACTTCTGGAGATGAGCTATAGACATATAAATGATTTGACATGAGTCACACTGCAGATACATTGATAACTGCATAAATAACACCCTATAATTAACCAAAAAACGTATTTTAAAAAAGTGTTTGACTTCCACTAATTAGGATGGATCAACAACACCATGTTTAATACTTGCTTATTAGACAAACACATATTCCATCAATTATCATAATTGCTATAACAATTCATTCATCAGCTAGAATATTAGCAGACACAGCTGGTCTCTGTGGCGTGTGATAAACACAGCAACCATCTGTATTTGACTGCAAAACATTATGATCCATCAGATTGTGTTTGGACAGCATAGTGTGGCACTCATACATTTGTCTGTCAGTTGCGCTTTGGGCTTTGGTCACAGATGATACACAGACAAGTATGCACAGTGTTGAGGTAGACAGATATCCTTCCGTAGATACGGTGGGAAATTGCATTCAATATAGGTTACGCAGAGCATGCAATGAATGGTGATACATATAGATGCACGCTGGTGTATGCAGACACTTGCCGACAGAAGCATGTCCTTAACCACATCTAATCTATTCCCATATCGGCCACAGCAGTTTTACAATATCTACAAGCATGTATAATAGCATATGGAACAGGTTTTAGTATGGTTTCTGTAATTTACTAAACTGCACGTATACCAAACTATCTCATTAAAAAGTAAATTTTTTACTTTCGAGTATTAAAAATTAAAATCTGTGTATTTTTTGTAGGTCACAGCAGGAGTCTCTGCTTATATTCCCTGGACTTGCCTGGATCACAGACATTGAAATCCTCTTTCATGAGCGATGCTAGAGCTCCTTTGCTCCTTAATGGAATCATGTGCACACATGCATCACATGCCGCATTATCAGAGCAAACACTATAAAGAGGTTTTAAGGTTTTCAGACCTCTACTCAATGGAAAAGAAATACAGAAATGAGTCCAAATTGCAGAATACATAAGAACCCACTAAATCCAAAAGGCTGTACTCAGTAAATAAAGAGAGTGTCTTTACCTCTGAATAAGCAGCTTCAGTCTTCCCCTCTGCCTCTGAGCAGTCCTGTTCGTAGAGTGGGATACGCCACCTCCCTGTCTCCCTCCCTCCTCTCTTTCTCACACACACACACCCACCCACACTCCCACTGTGCTGGCAGCACACGCAACATAGCTTTTCCCCTCTCGCTATGCCTGCGTCATAAGCACGGAGACACTAAAACACTAAAGCGCTCGCGCTTGCACGAGCACTCACACACACACATCAATACACAACGTGGGGGCACCGGGCAGCCCTGCAGAGTGCCAATGTCCAGTGACCTCCCCAGAGGCCTGGGGCTAAGAGAGAAGTGGCGGCAGGACAAAGAGGCAGGAGTAGATGGACTGCGCAAAGAATACAATAGACAATAGAGTCAATAGACATAGACTCTGTAAAAATAGGGCTGAATGTTATTGAGATGATTCTAAGCTGGCAAAACACACTGATGAAAGCATTGAAAAGTTGAGAGAAACTTTCACTGTGACTGTCAGAAAAAGGATAAATTTCTACACAGATGAAAGGTAAAAAAAGATGATGACAGTGAGATGCAAGAGATGAAAGAATGGGCAAAAATAAAGAAGCAATATGTTGTCTTGTGAGAAGCACGTAGAAACATCCAGTGGACATGAAGCCGAGGGCAATTTGTAGCCCTGACCCAATGTCCCCCAAACGGGACTGATTTACACACAGTCGGCCACCCCACCTGCCTCTCACTTATTTGCACCGCCCTCCCGCACCATCACTCACTGGCAGGCATCTGCGGCACTCTCGTTATTTTCTATATTTACCCACTCAGACTTCTCCTACCCAGAATGATCATCGTCCCGTGTGGCAATGTCCACTCTCGTCCGCGGCGCCTGACTCTCCTGCAGCCAACCAGAGTTGTTTTTGGCTGTCGCGGTGGTGACCAGGGGGACGTGCATGACAAAAATAATAATCCTCTTCTAATACATGCTGCAAAGGCACAACAGCTGGCACGGCCCAGCTTTACACTTTTACAGTGTGTGTGTGTGTGTGTGTGTTGCAGAAAAGGGCAGGGAGGCAACCCCACCCCCCTTCATAAATCCCACAAAATTTGAGTTGCCCTGACGACTGACGATCTGAGAAATGTGAAATTGAGAGTTTTTTTTCCGGTGTGTTTGGGACTGTTGGACAGCAGCGCGGTTACAGTCGTGAGCTCACTCTGTTCTGTGTGATACTGAGCTGCTGTGAGCTCGGTCCCGAGAGAGCAGAGGCAGCCACTCTGGTCTGACATAATCCCCTCCCCTCTCACTCAGCACAAAAAAACATCCTTTTATAATAAAATAATCCACTCAAAAACCAAAACATAGATGAGTCTCCTTGCTCAAAACACAGTCCTTTGCATAGCAGTCTTATCCAACAAGATCCCTATGAAGACAATCCCGTCCCTACCTCCTTTATGATTGATTTGACCTTGATTTTTTTGCAGAATTTAAGAAAGAAATTCTCTTTCCGGTTTCTTTAATTAGATTTTATATACTTCACAAACCTCATAAGTCATGTGGGACCTTTATGTTTAAAAGGTAAAGCAAAATTGGCATCACACGAATACAGAGAAATTAGATCAACAGAATGCGCTATATAACTGGTTAACCAACACTAACAGAAGTGAAAATAATCTTTTAAGGATAACAGATAATTTCACTGCTTTCAATGCAGTTCACCTGACTTTTTATCAAGCATCATTAATACCACTTAAATCCCTAACAAAAGATTCATTTATTGACACATTGACACACATTCACATTATTTGCCGTATTCATGTTAACACCTTCTATACATACGTATTGTCCTCACTATTAGTAGTTTAGTATTTCTTTACAGGGCTCTCAGGGACACTGTGAGATAATTACAACAGAATAACAATGCTTCTACGGCTGAACTTGTATAAATATATTATTATAATGGAATTGTTCAAAAGGTTTTTCTTTAAACACAAACTGTATTATAGAGGCCTCCAGGGTTTTTGAGGACAGTGGCTCCTGCGGTGCCACGTTAACACATGACTGACTGATGCGTAGCTCGCATACCTCTTAAAACACACATCTAGGTCAGTGCACATGGCTTAGTCCACTTAAAGCTCACATCTGAACCTCTGACACGGGAGCACAATTTTCTGTGGACAGGAGGAAGGTTGAATGTGGAAACGTTCAGCTTACCTTGGCTTTACACATCTTGTGAACTGCAACCTTGCACTCTGCACACAGAAAGGAGAGTGCACACATTATTCGGACAGTGAGCATTGAGAACCAGTCCGGTTGACCTCTTGTGAGATCCATAGGTGCCACCTACACTTGTCACTTGGCTCCCTGGCTGTACTAACGGCGACGTGGACTCACCCTTGCAAAAAGCCCCAGGGTTGTCAATGTTCTGCTTGCACACATCGCACGCCCGTTTCCTCTTGAAGCTCTTCTCTGTGAAGGTGTGGCTCGCGGTGGTTTTGACGAGCTGTAGATACACAAATCAATAAAATGAGTGAAGAGGAGAAGAGCTTCAGCCCACGACAATACTTGCACTTGATCATTAATTAGACTGAAACCATGTGAATACATTTAGCTAAAGTTGCCCTATGTGGCTCAAGCATTTTATCTCAGCATTAGAAGGTCACTATCCCCTCTCTGCTGTCAGAGCAGATGTGTGCTGGTTAGGTGACACACCAGCATGAGCACTATGCCCTATCCGATGTGCACATTCAGCTTCAACGCCATAAATTCCTGTCATATCACGCTGCGCTTTGAGGAATCCTGTCGTCTTGTTTTGTCACTTGTCCTCAGTCTGTAGGGCGGATTGAAGCAGGAGCGTCCTGTGCTGCCACCCTCCTCTAATGTGCTGGGATGAATGACATAGACGAACAGATGAAAACAGAATCCTCTGTCTCGATCTGGTGGGTGAATCGGGATAGCACACTGTACTCATCCTAGAGGCTTTAGCCGTCAAAACACGCATGCATCCACATTTTCTAAATGGGAACATGTGTAAAGGTATGAAAAACTAAAAGCAAGAAAGATATAATTAAAGACGTTAGAGACATGTACACTTGTAAATTGACCTAAGAACAAATGGCACAGATGGTACTCCAATGTAACCAAAGGGCCAATTTGATGAATCCGCCTCTACATGCTTCCACAAAAACATGTCCGACTTCAATTAAATAGTCAGAGGAAAATGTTCCAATGTTGTGACATGGTTTGCTGATGCCATTCTAGATGATTGTGAAGTGTAATTCAGTTTGCTAGATTAAATGTGTAATTCATTCTGTGAGTCAATTCAATTGAATCGAACCCGGTATTATATAAGCTACTGCTTAAAGCTCATCAGAAATCTCACAAGTGTTACTTTAATGCTGATGCCAGGATTATTCAAGTACAACTTAGAAACAGTGGTTGCAGAGATACTCGTAATTTTTGGACATGCCTTTTTTAAGCCTGAGCCAGTTTAAGAAGAAAGAAAAACGAATGTCCTTTGGCATGCGAAAGTTAAAACACTTAAAACTTTCCTTGACATTTCCTTGACAGAATAAGGAGGTTACACAGAAACATCACAAGTGTGTGTATGTGTGAGAGAGGCAATAGGCGAGGTGGAGAGCCACAAACACATCATTTTCTAAAACATTTTTCCAGTTTAATGACTGCATTTTCTGGTCTTGAATAAACATTTTCCCCCAAGAATTTTATACTTTTTCCGATGCCTGGCTTTTTCCAAAGGGGGGAGGGGGAGAGGCATTGAGTTCAACTCCGGAAGATAAAGGTACATGTACACCAGCTTGGACTAACACACTAAAACCCTTTTTTATTGACTATCCGAGACAGAGAGAGTGGTAGGAAACTCATTCTATTAACCACGATGCTCTATAAAACCGCCACGTCTCCCGAGGAGACAGTCTAAATCCTTTATCACTAGAGATGCAGAATTAATGTTTCAGTCCTGCCCTGAGCTTTGTATGCTTACTAATATGAACTTGAATGCAGCTGATTCACTCCGACTAAACTTCACAATCCTCAATAAAACAAATCCACAGAATATGAGAGATGCTTCTCCATGTGAATGTTTTCCAGTTATCCATTTGCTAACAGTTTCTGCTGTTATTAAAGCCCTTGTTTACGATTATAAAGCAGTAGCTATCTTATATATTATATATATATCTTATAACTAGTGCACTAGTGCATTCACTTTAGAAATAGTTGATTACTCTTCCCATCTCATTCAACGACAATATTAACTCTAGTGAAAAAACAGGGATTTATTTTGATCACTGACCTATCCTGTTCAAGCTCACAGGCCCGGGTGGGACAGATTACCCTTATGCTGTATGTATTGATCTCAGAGCAGCAGAGTAACATTGGACTATTGGCAGATGTCCTCTGCTGTTGTGATGAAGGGAAAGCGGCTGTAAATAATGGAATCCACAGAATGCGTTGAAGCTGGGTATCTGAGTGTAGCAGTGTAAGTGTGTAAAAGAGTGAATAACTGAGTGAGAGTGTGTGCGTGTGGTGGGGTGCCGGGGGTTTAGGAAGGGACACAATGGGCCAGCAAGCCTGACAAAAAGGGGGCATGTGAGTGAAGAGTAGGATCATCATTTCCTCCAGCAATTAACATGTGAAATGTTGTTACATACTTCATGAACTTTGGAGGTTGAATTGAGTGGACTTCAGAGAACCCTTCTGGAGATCCACTACAGTATAATAGAAGGAGAGTCGAAGCATACTCACGGGCAAAGGACAGCTACAGCTATTATCAGAAACCTACTGTTCATGCGTAAAGAAGAATTCCAACATCAGAATAAAATCTGAAAATGTTTAATAATGCTATAATATCTATCTAAAGATATAACAAAATAGGATCTAATATATCAATATCAACATCAAAGTTAGGTTAGATTAGGTTGAATAGGTAGCGGCCTATTTATGTTTTTGGCAGCTGTAGTAAAGCTGACACTGAACTGGGTAATCACTTGGTCATTCGAGGTACATGAATTATTTAAAGGTAAATTGTGGACTAACACGTTTTCATCGGTTCCATGTCTTTTTATTCCAGCGTCATCGCAGGTTGAGTCAACAGCACCACCTTGTGGACAAACAGCAGTCTAACAATCTTTAATGACCTCGTTGTGTTGGCTTTGCTGCAACTAAAGAAATGCCCCTTGAAAATAAGGGCAACACGTTTTAATCCACAAACATGCATCAAGAATAAAGACAAATTACTTTCTATAAATTACAAACTCTAAATTTTATCACGGTATATTACCAGAGTTGTGTTCATATGTTGGTGAGTTAACACTTTCATGGGGTAATGTGACAAATAAGTGAGCAATCATTCAATTTAAAACTAATAAAGGGAATTACTCAAGAATCATCATCATGGGGCTGCCTTTTTACATGATGTTCCCTCATAAGGAACCTAGTTGTTTTTGGTTCCTTCTATCGGGCCAACAGTACAATGAAAAAGCAACATAAATCATGGACACAACATACAACAAACATGAGGCACTCATGGATTCAATACAATCACAATACATTAATTACATGCTTTATTGTATTGAGCATTTCAAACCCTCCAAAGATGTTTAAATTGAATGTACTTCTCATACAAGCGAACAGATACTTCAGTATCTGGACGTGGCCTTTCAGTCCACAGAGTATTGCTGTATTAAAGAACCCCACCCCATTTGTTTTTTTGCAGCCAGCGCCTATGTCATTTTCTAAGCATGTCGGACCACTGGAGAGAACCTGAGAACTTCCACTTGTAACATGGACAAAAGGAGAGGGTCATGAACCATCAGAAGTGTGACTGAATCCTTACCGTGAGGGCTTTTTATTTTTTAATATTAACTTTTTTAGGGGTGTTACCCCAAAACAACTTGTTGTCTAAAGTTGAGTTTCTGGCTGAATGCACCCAATTTTTTTTTACCAAATGTAAACATTGTGCTAATTCATTCATGAATGTAAACTGAAAGATGTTAAGCTCCATTACACACACACACACACTGTAAATAAATACAGCGTACAGTGCCACACTAAATTCCTCAGTTGTGCGTGAGGGTTTTTTTCAGTGACACCTTACGAGCGTTGACATACCAACACACACACACACACACACACACACACACACACACACACACAAGAGACGATCCACGCAAGAAGGACGGAAGCAGGTGGCGAGCTGGGGGTATGCTCTAGTTCTGACAGGGTATTTATAACCTGCATGAGAGGCGCTGTCGCTTCTAAACAGCCACAAAAAAGCCGAAAATAGGTGCGGGAACGAGTGTTTGTGTGTATGAGAAAGAGAGACAGAGAGAAAAGTCCGACAGACACTACAAACAACATAGAGAACTTCTGGACGGTTGCCTGTATGACATATTTCATTCCTATCCATTGCAGTCCACCCATTCAGATGGGACTATGTTATCATAATTTGGCATGGTCAGGCACTCTCACACTAACAAACACACACACACGCACGCATACACACGCACACACAAGGAGGGCTTTAAGGGATTTGAAGCCCAATGTGATAATGTTTTTTTGCTGCAGCATGATCCAGAAGTTCCCTGTGCAGCAGCTCGCAGCAAAATAAATGGATTTCATTTTCTTTCGGTTCATCAGTCAGTCTGACAAACGGTGGAACACACACATTCTGGTGGATAGCCATGGTGCTAAAGCAACAGACCCGTTTTATTTTGGTCTCTGTAAAAGTCCTCCAGTGGCTCGCTCCTAAACCCATAGATGTTCCCAAATAGAGTGAGCAGCCAGGCAGATGGCAGCTTAACAGTAACCTATACCACTTCCTCTAGAACCATGACCTCAGAGAGATGATTAACAGGAATCAAACAGATCGTCCAGCACCCTCTGTATCTATTTTCATTGTAAGGAGCCATATTACACAGGTGGAATGACAAATTCATAAAGTTGTCCAAAAAGTTGTCTCATTCAGATGATATTAGTGTGTCCAAGGTGTGTGTCCGATGCAGGGACCTGCACCTGCGAGCCTGGGCTGCACAAGAAACTTCTATTTTATTTAATGTTTGCAAAAACACAGAGGAGGGATATATTGTGATTTGGAAACGTTGTGGCTATTCCTTTGGACTTCTTTGGTGGATTTTGGATGACATGTATGTGGTCAATATAGCGGATAACAATTAACCAAAGTTCAACTCCTAAATCAATCAATAAAACACTGAGCAGCATCTAAATCTAAATGAAACAACTGAAGCAGAAATGTACAAACCACCACGAAGTTTTATTATATCACGATCTTTTATCCTCAAATTGTAAAATGCTTTATTGCTTCAATGCCTGATGGACTCAATATACCACATGATCATAAACCAAGCGTTTCTGCCAAGCACAACCAGAATGTTTACAGTTCCCTGAAGAGCGGCTATTCTCTTACCTCAGCCAGCTGTAGGATGTCAAGATGCGTATCAGGCTCGGCCTCTGTGCAGATTCCCCCTGTGTCCGTATCAACTGCATGTGTCTGCACCTTGCCGGTGCTTGTGCTGTGAATGCACCCCATACTTCCAGAAGACGCTCTTTAGCCCCGTATCTTAAATTTCCCTCAACTCTTCTCCCCTCCTAACCCTTCCACACAAGTGCTTTGCTCCAGAAGGTCCCCTTCTCCTCCTCCTCCTCCTCTCAGCGCTGCACGTTTTGAAGGGCCTCCTTAGGTTTCTTCAACATGTTCCTTCTCCCCCGGTGACTGCTAACACCTCTGCCCCTCTCTCTGACAGCCTGTCCTTCCTTGAAATCCACTCCAGATTACTCTTTTCTCCTTCTTTTACAATTCCTCTTTCAACCCTCCAAAAAAGTGTCACCAAGCACAGACCCCCGCCCCTTACTTTTCCCGTCCCTTGCTCCCCTGGCTACGCTCACTGAGCAAAGCATGCGAGCATACACTCACCACCTCTCTCTTCCCTCCCCTCTTTCCAATACCTTCGTCTCGTCCCTACAGACCCTCAAATGTCTCATGCGCCGCTCTCTCCCACTGCACCCTTACAGACCCTCCACTCTTTCTCTCTCCCGTTCAATCAGGCTCCTCTTGCAGTCCCTCCATGGGCGAGAAAGGGGCAGCTGTTTTTGACTTGTTGATGTCAGGCCCTTCCCCTTTCCTTTGGCTCCTCTTCCTCATGGGGAAGTTATTAGATAGAGCCTCTTTCACACGTCATCCCAAAAGATTCTGTAACTTTGCACATGAGAACCGACTGCAATGACCCCACATCTTCCTCCTGTTAGCTTGTTGTAAGGCTGCTCTCCTGTGTTTCAAGCAAACAGGATCTCTGCATCTCCCTTGGATGTGAAAATGCCAAAATGTAATTAGTCACTGGACCGTGTTCAACAAAACACATGACAACATGAATGCAATCTTTATTTCCTTCCATCTATTGGTCTCCACTGAAACACAAACAAAGACGGGCTCTGTGCTTAAATCTGAGATGTGCTACTCCAATGGTTAAATTCCTTCAGACTGCACACTAACACACACACACACACACACACACACACACACACACAACTGTATTTCAGACAAATCACTGCTTTGAGCTCGAGGTTTGAGGGTTGTGAAGGGAAACTCTGACAAGAATCTCTTTCTAAAACCATGTTTTAGGCCACTGGTCACTCCATTTTTCATTGGTTTAAATGGAGGCGAATCTGCGACAACGAGCTAAATTATCTGATATAAGCATCAACGTTAATGTTATCTATTGAGCTGAGTGACACAAACCCGAGTCACGTTGCAGCTTGAAGGGGAAGGTAGGACCCTCCGGTGTGGACCAGCTGCTGATAGACATGGAGGTGGGGAGCGAGGGGGGGAAGGGATGGGTGGACAGACGCACCCAAAATGTGCAGTTTTCTTTTTACCAACACCCACAATGAAGTATTCAGATATGAACTGAAAAAAAGATAATGAGTGTCAGTAAAAATCAATTAGCTAAGCTAAGTTAAAAACACTGTATACACAGGTTGTTTAAACTATGAGCATGTAAAGTAATAGTAATTCAAACTATTTCCCACTGAAATGCTGTGAAGTATAAAAATAATTTAATAAAAACAGTACAAATGACAAGCTAAAAATGTGCTTGTATACAGAACGTGAGTAATACTTTCCTGATTTTTCTCTCTTGTACAACTACATTTATCATTATCTCCTGAAATGGCCCCAATGCTTGTTTACCTTTTCAGTGACACCATTAAGCCTTTGTGTCTCTTTACAACTGTCCACAAAGCGAGTCATCTTTCAGTCTGTAAACAAACACGGGGTCGATTTTTTACCGATAAAAGCAGCGTCATCTCAGCTGTGCAATCACCGATCTTCAGCGTTCGCCAACTCCTGCATTACTCTCATCCCTTTTTGGCATATATTAAACATGTTTAAATCGCTATTAGCAGGTAGGGGTGTTGCACAATTTTATTTGATATTGCTTTCAGGCACCAGTGTGCTGAAGAGAATGGCTTGCTACTAAGGGCTGGAGGGGAGTCCTTTACCCTACAGCTTAGTGGGTGCCCGTGCGCCTGTGTGGGATGGGAAGCTCAGCAGGATCCTGACCAGCTGCCACCAAGAGCCATGACCTCAGCAGGGGGTCGGGACTGAAGAAATACTGTCAAATGTTGCGTCCCTCAGACCACACCCAGAGAACTGAGAGCACAAAGACTTTGTCCCTGCTGCAGGTACGTATACTTTTGATGATGCAGCTCACCATCACGGGACGGACACGATTTGATGGTTAGTTTAAGAGTTTCTCTGAAAGAAAGGTGCAGGGCCTACCTTATTTTTTTTTCTTATCTTTTTTACGAGTGAACCCCCATTCAGCCACACATACAAAATAACCACACATAATGACTCCAATTTATTGCAATTTATTGCAAATTGGAAGACATGTTCATGGAAATCCTCACATCCTATGCAACTCTGTTTTCCCAGAATATTTGTAATACTCCGAAAGAGTGAATTATTTTTTATACAGCTGGAAACTATCATGAGCCGTTAATGTTTTGGATAGATGCAATGAATGGGGTAATAATAAAGCACCTAATTCAGTAAGAATTGCACAGCCGCTATTTAAAGCAACTTTATTCCTCAATATTTAAGTCCATTCCATGGCCCTCTCTTGCAGTTATTAAGTTCAATCAATCCTTTGCTACATGGTGCTGCCCACATGACAATGTTAGATCCTAGAAACCCATCTCGACATGTATTATTCAGTATGGGCAAACAAGAGATTCTTAAAACAATTTCCATGAGAAATTGATTTAAGTTATTCTAATAATTTACTTGTGAATAAAAGTCTTAAGAATATGAATGCCTTTGACCTGGGAATTATGCCAATCAACAAATGAATAAAAATATCGGAAAAACAGGTTGCCCTTAGTACGCAACATCTTTTGTCATATCATCCAACCTCACGTCTGTAATCCACAAATGTACAAATTCAGTTTTTCCCCACTTTTTCCATTTATTTATTACAATTAATTCAATGTTATCCATCACGTTTCCATGTGTCAGCTGCTCCTTTTCCATTTAAAACAAGTCCGGTATGCGACTATTCTTAAGAAGCTGAATAGTCCTGAAGGTGGGACAGGGGAGGAGGGGTAGGTGGGTGTTTTGAAAGAAAAAAGCACAGGTTTGTAGGAGGAAAGGAAGTAGGGAGAGAGGTCCTCCCAGGAGCCTCTTCCATGTGAGGAGTTTTCATAAGCTATGTGAGATTATTTTTCTGCAGTCGTCTTTCTCCTCTTCTTGCGCCTTGGGGCCCCGTCTCGTTATTTTCTCTATTCTACGTCCTCTGCGTCGTCTCCTTGGTCTCCGTCCATTAGCAAAGCAGCGTACTTACTGGCTGAGCTGAACTTCTGAAACAAAAGTGGAACCAGGATCAGTACAGATAACTGCGTCGACGAGAGGAAATGTCTCAACCGTCTCAAGGAGGATGTAACATTAGGGAAAAATTATTTTATGACTGATGACAGGCACTGAGGGCGGGGAAAATTATGTTTTTAAAACCTCTAATGTGCTGGGGAGCACTGGTTAAACAACTTAAGGCTTTAAGGAAACCCTTTAACGAAGGATCATTTAGGTGCTCCGACTTATCCTTTGCGGTGAAGGACTTACAGGGGTCGGGGTTTCTTCAAATTTCTTTGGCTCGGGGGGTGGTCTGGAGTCTCTGTCTCTTCTGTTATCCTTTCTACAATAAGAGCGAACACTGAAGTTAAAATCTATTGGTAGACCTCAGTGTCAGTTGTCTTTTGCTGTGAATCCTCAAAACTAAAAAGGAGCAATATCTATGCTCTAGTAAAAACAGAAGTATCCCAAATGTAATGGCCAATTCATGTGGCACTGTTGATGTCTCGGGGGTTATGATTTAATATCCCCCGTAACACATCATATGGATATTTGGAGTAGAAAAGGCAAAGCACTAAATGTGCACACCACAAATCCTGGTGTCCTTCAGTTCCCAATGTCCACAACGCAAATAACGAGGGCATCATCATTGGTGAAACTGAGTGTAGGCCATTCTTTACAGATGCCCAGTAAATGGTCTCCCAGTCTTATAAAGAACTTTGGAGTGGCTAGCTTCGGACGGCTGACCTGTCGGCCTCCTTTCTTCGGTCTCTGTTGGGCCCCTCTCCTCGACCCCGCCCTGCAGGCCCCCCTCGAGCCTGTGGGGGCCCTCGGTCCCGACGCATAGCGTTAGCCTTGTTCTCATCTTAAAAGAGAAGCCAGACAGTTGAGTGAAGGGAGGTTGTTTGACTTTGTACAGTGGACTACACTCACCGCACACTGCAGCAAAAAAGAAAAGCCTCCGGGTTGGATTCATTAAGTGTCATGTCAGGGATGTTGGGTCAAATGAGCAGTGCACAACTGTTTGAATGAGCTTGTACAGCAACTCATTTCATTCAAATTCTATATTCGCTTGAAAGCTGTGCTTCCCCCCCCCCAAAAAAGAGAATTTGGATTTACATGGAGATGGCTCAAGTTTGACCCAAATTCATTTTCCTTCTTAAATCAGAATCGTGGTACATGTGCATATACTAACACGAGACATATTTCAGTGCTCCCCTTGTAATGAATACACGCTAAGTAAGAAGATACATTCATGACCTCCTCCAGTCTTGATGGAAAAAACATTGGAACTCCCTTATAAAATTATTTTCACAATAGGGATCGGACTATCTGTAGAGAGGTTTACCCTGGTAGGACTACTGCATGAAGGGAAATATCAAGAGACAGTTACCCTTTCTTGACCAACAAAGAGTTTAGAAAGAATTTACATATCTGCAGCGTCAAAGTCCACAAAAAGATTGACAATTGACCCTCATCAACCCCTTAAGTTCATGGCAGGGCCTCTAAAACCATTCCCATCAGTTATTTGAGTTCAATGGTCAAAGCTTAATATGCTACTATTATAATTGAATCATATGTAATACGTCGGGTCGACGTGGCACAGGGGTAGAGGGTACGCCGGGAACCGCTCCATGTCCTATGTCAAGCCTCCCTGAGCAAGACACATAACCCCTAATTGCTCCCGGGGCAAAAATGTAAAAAGCCATGGGTTAAAAATGCAATGTAAGTTGCTATGGATAAAAGAGTCAGCTAAATGACCTGTAAGCAAGAAGCTGAGCTTAAGAAGGGTCGTTTTACACAAGCTAAACTGGATTAAGATAAATTACCTTTCCAAAAGAACAAAGAAGGTGGTCTTATTTCCATCAATCAACTCTTTGTTTTGTGTGCAATGACCTGTACAGTTCCACAAAGTTGCCAATACGGCTTCATCCCAAGTCTGTTAGCACACTCAGTTTCCTTTGCTTTTGTTGATTTGTGAAAAACCTCCCACTGGTCGGTAGACCTTACCTTTTCCAGATTCTCTTTCATCTGCAGAATTTGGGGAGCTGAAGAGAAAGTACGAACATTTAGGGAGAGGTCTATATGTACACAATCATTCTGAATTCTTGTTGTGAAAGGTTTTGAGCTTGCCTAATATGCAGTACGAGTTCTCACCTGAGCTTAGGAGGAGTTGAACCACTCGGGGAGACCGGAGAGACCGGAGGTCGTCCATCCCCCTCGCTAGAGCCTGTGCTGGCTGCACTTCTCTTGGCCCAGACATTCTCCTTCGGAGGAGGGGCAGGCATCACCTTCAGCGGCTCCTTGGAGCAGATGGTAATGGGAGGCTGCGGGGAGGTCCCAGGGGAGGAGGGCTCACCTTCTCTGCCACTGAAAACCTCATTCTCTCCAGAGCGCTCACTATCTCGACACCGGGAGCCTGGTAAAGTAAAGAGCAGCTTGTTTCTTACCGATTTACACTCACATTATTAGTCCCCAACTCTTTAACCACATATTTGCCTATTTTTGTCTGGAATTGTGGTGTAATTTAAATAATCCTGCCAGAACAGAAGACAGGAGCTTTTTTAAAATAATCTTAAGAAAGGGTACAAATATAAAATACAGACAGACTGAAATAAAAAAAAACAAAAATTAAATGCATAGGTTTCTCACCTCTTCCAGAAGTACTTCCTGGCTGGGAAGACTCACTTCCTGTGCGAGAACGCTGAGGATGAGATTCTTCAGTGCGCCAGCTTGGGTCCCTGAAAACAAAAGAAAAGGCTTGCATGAGGCCCACAAAATGAGAACAGGGAGATGAAAAAGGTGACAGCTCTGAGAGAAAAAAAAGAAAAAAGAAGAAGAAAAAAAACTTTTGTCTTGGAAGAAAAACATTTTGTTCACTTAAGACAAAATGGCACAGATTGTTATCATATGATGTTAATGCAGGACATTTTGTCAGATGCAATTCTCCAGTGTGAAAAAGTGCTTCTGCAGTCCTCTTCAAGAAAAAAAGAACATATTTATCAGAAATGTATTCAATCATAAAGGGAGACGTTATCAACAAAAACAACGGTTCAACTACTTATGTTAGCCCCTGACCTGTCTCGCATCTTTCTGTCAGGTCCCCGGCCTTTGTCCTCATCCAGCTGCCTCTGCAGTCTCTCTTCCTCTTTCTTCAGCCTCTCCTCGACTTCCCTCTCCTTGGCTGCTGTGTCAACAGGTTTGGCTGCACCAAAGATGGAGGAGGTCCTGCTGCCGGAACTTGGAGGTGCAGCTGGTAAAGTACCTCCACCACCACCACCACCACCTCCTCCTCCTCCTCCTCCTCCTCCTCCGCCGCCGCCACCACTACCTTCTTCCTCTTTGGGCAGGCTACGGGGTTTAAGGTTCAACCTGGGTCTCTGCACAGAAGTGGCTGTGAGAACAGAAAAAATATATATTAATACGTATTAGTGCAGCTGTAAACTAGTAAAGAAGCAGTACTCTTTCACACAAAAATAGGTTTCATTAGAGATTCTGAGGGAGGTGTGAACATGTTTTAACTTCTTAAGAAAAACATGTTTTACCCTTCACATTAACTTAATTAGTGCTGATTATAGAATACTAAAATGGCCATCAAACACCCTACTTGTTATGATCAGTTCAAAAGTAATGCAAACAAACTACGCTTTTGTGTTTTGAGCTCTCACCCTCACGGTTGTCATCCTTTTTCTCGTACCGCTCTTCACGGTCCCCATAACGCTCCCGCTCCCCATAACGATCACTGCTACCTCGACTGTCATCATCGCGGCGGTAGCCGGTGCCAAAGGCACGACGACCTCCACCAGCACTACTACCGCCACGAGAGTCAAAACCTAGAAGGACGGGAGAAGAGAAAGAGTTAAGTCTATTAATAGGGCTGTGTTTTCACTAATTCCAATGAGGATTCTGTGATGTGAAAGATCTGAAATCAGCTCTGTGCACATAATACTTCAATGAGGCTTATCTTAATGCATATGGACATTTAACAGTTAAAGGAGGGTCTGTAAAACGGTTTCCATTTCATCTCCTAAAAAGTCCTGGAATGATCGCATGACAAAGGTTGTGCAACAACAGCAGAGGTTGCAGCAGAGCGATCGGCAGGTCATGCCGACCATTAAGTAAACTAGGAAGCCAAAAGGCTGCTTATACAGCCGGGTAGTACTGAATCCCAACACAGGAGTCAAACAATCACAAAGACATACCGCCTCTATCGTAGTCCCGGCGGTCCCTGTCGTCGTAGCGATCTCGGAAGCGGTCTCTTCCTCCATCATAGCGGTCATTGTCCCGCCTTGGCCCATCTCTGAAACGGTCCGACTCAAAACGATCCCGTGATCCTGCAAGAATTATAAAACAGAATAACAATGACATTTCAATTTTGAAATGTCATCCTGTTTCCATGTAATCATGACTTTCCAAGGATATTAATATTTCCAAGCAAACATTTATGAAACCATACAATTGTAGAGAATTTAGAGCTAAAGTATATGTATGGAGTTAAAGTTGTGCTGCCCTGTGTAAATGAGCAGAAGCTACAGCCAAGTTCACAAATTAGCAACAGGAAGCTTATGATGGAGCATTACAGAATGAAAAATACGTATTACAGACATTACTGTTCCGTGTTATTCTTGTTTATGTATACTCCATAATTCTTAATGTAACACTGTTAAGCCCTTTAGTTTTATTTCATAGAATATTTCGCATTTTTTCCCCTATTGTGCCGAAATTATACGGAACCGTGACCCAATAATCTGGATGTGTTCTCCATTCATTAACTTGCAGTCACATGTAAAGTTAAAACTAACATTCTGCAAGGACACAAGAAATAGGTCCCAAACAAACACATTTATCGTGGATTCAAGTGTATAGAAAGATCTCAATGAAAATACAGACAATTATGACTCACTCTCTCCAAAGGCCTCCTCTCTCTTAGGAGGTCCATCGTCGGCATCTGAACTGGGACGAGCCCTCCAGTCAGTGTCCGTCTTGTCGGGCCCCATGTCTGACATTCGTCCACCCCTGTCTCGGCCTCCCATAGATCCATTGTCCCTCTCTGATTTATGAAGGAGATTTTAAGATTTACTATAAAATGAAGGTTGAAGGGCGTATTCCAAATCTAGTGACAAGTCTCTGCAGCAAAAACCTCAGCAATGTACCTTTATCATTTGACTGGTCTGCAATATCTACACGGATTCTTCGATTTCCCAGGTTCTGTTGGCATTAAAAAAATTGATGGGAAAAGAATGAAGACGTCCCGAATACATTTGAGAGAAGAAACCATGTAATCAACAGCACAAGTGAACACATTAGTTCCAAAAATATAAAAATAAAAAATTGAAAATAATTTAGTTTATGTTGAATCCTCTCACCTCCTCATTGAGACTCAGGGCCCTCAGGAGAGAGTCCACATCATCAAATTCAGCATAGCCAAAGCCCTTCAGCCTCTCTGGGTTACTGGGCTCTCTTGGCAGACGCACTGCACTGATCTGGACAAGATAGAGATAGAACAACATTAAAACTGAGCGTGCACAGATCTGGGCCCAGCACTGTACAGTTCACCCATATATGACCAGGAGACCCCTTAAGCAATTGGGCGGGGGGGGCGGGGGACACGAGAGAGTATTAAGCATAAGCATTGGGATTCTCTCATGAACAATGACTCAATACAGAAAACTCAGGAAAATTCAAACTCAACTTCTCAACCGTATGATTGACTGAAATATCTGAGGCCAGGCTGTCAATTCGTTAGACGCCACTGAACGCAACAGACAGAATACACGTGCGTCTGGTTCACAATCAAAGCGTGGTGTGAGCAGCCTAACACGGATACGATTCGAACGTTTCAATGGACAAAGTGATACTCGACAACCAAACCCAAACATTGAGGAAAGCGGGTAGGGTAGCAATAACCCGTTGTGTGTGGTATTAATTGCCAGGGAATTTACGGTCACCGTGCACTTCATCATTATGTATAATTCTGTGGATAGTCACGTTCCAGAGAGTATTATTTTTTATTAGAGCCGAATCCTTGTTGCCTATAACAAGGGCATTTATTTGAAAATAAGTCTTTATTAATGGAGTTATTACGGCCAGCTTGTAGGTCACACGGATGTGCCATGTCGATTCTGTGCTTTCATCAAAAGGTTACCGCTAAAGGCCCAATTCTATTTATTTTCTTGTTAGTTATCTTTGAAATGGTTGAAAATGTAACCCTTTAGTTGACACTTCTCTATTAGTTGCCAATATTGAATTCATAAAAATATCAATCAATTCATCTGTTTTTTTAAATTATAAATCGTGACAAATATGGAGTGATTAACAAAAAAAAAAAGATCTAATCGTCAGTGAGAAATGTATTGGGAATTGTGACGCAATAGGAATTGATGACTTCTCATAATCTCATTCAAAGCTTTCTGAATGGAAATCATGAGTAGTCACCCAATAGAGTAGTGATAATATAGTAATATTAATAAATATTGAGTAAGAAATTTGTTGACTTCTGATGGAGGAAATTGAACCTTTTAAAAGAAATTGGAAATGTAGAAATAACTCAAATATAGCATGCGTTACATTTTCGTATAGTCTGAATTTGCAGCGAGAGACTGTGCAACGATTAATATTTAAATGTGATTGAATGTTGACAAAACTAATTTGCTTTCCAGGATTTTCAGATAATGATTTCAGATTCCTGTACAGATTAACAAAGACTTCAACTGAAACTCAGAGCTTCATGCAACAAAGAGTGTTGAAGTAGCCGTAACCACTGTAAGCGCTAATAAGTGTTTCATGCCCCGCTCTGCACGTATGTGCATGTGCTTGCTACACCTACTGCCAAGCCGCGGAAGAAGTCTTTGATAGAGTCCTCAGTGACATCATAGGGCAGGTTGCCCAGGAAGGCCGTGTAAGGTGGGCTGCGGGGCAGTCGGGACCGGTCAACATTGGGTTCACGTGCTGAGCGGGGTGCCGTAGGCAGGATGGACCGGTCAATGGCTGGTGCCCGGTATGAATCCTCCTCAGTGTGCCACGAGGTTGAAACTGGAGGGTGAAGGAGAGAAACATTTTAAACCAATGCAAGTGGGAAACTTATTTTCAGTTACTGACCAACATATTCTTTTATGATTGACACTTGATTCAGTCCCTGAAGCTCTTTTAATCTGACAGGCAAACAACCACATTGCAATAAAGACTTCAAAACAATGACTTGTTGGGGGAAGATTAGTTTTTTCAAGTAGGGAACTTAGTGATGCAATAATTTTTGGTGATTCGATAATCATTTTACATTTAAATTGATCGCGCGCACACAGACAGAGCAGACACCAACAGGTGAAGAGTATGGAATGCTGTTTTAGTCAAAATTAGATAAATACGTAAATACATGAAATATGCATTTGAAATAGATCATGAAATAAATAAATGAGGCAATAAATACATAAATATTAAATACATTTCATTATTTCATGGTACATTTTTTTCATAATGCAATAAATACATGAATATTAAACACATTTAATTATTTCATGGTACTTTTATTTCATAATGCCGTTTTACATTTCACGTTCTTATATGCAAATCAGGGGGCGTGGCTACATCTAACATTCAGAACAGACAACAGAGCCGTGTGCAAAAGAAGGCTGGCATTTTTAATTTTGACTAAAACGGCATTCCATGGAAGAGAAGCAGTGGACCCAACTAAGCTAACATCTCACCTAAAACAACAACAACCATCCGCCCAGTCTTTAACCTGAACTACTGTCGGTTCTTGCGGACTGCTCGTTCGCCTCTTTGGGCGGGAGGAACGCTGTTCCCGGACCGCTCCGTCTCTCCCTGCAGCCGCGGAGAACGTCGCCCTGCCGGCGGTCGAAGCCCCGGGTTAAATCTCCACGGCTGCCGCGGCGCGCCTTTCCGCCGGACACATTTTCTTGAACCCGACCGCATCGCACAAAGCCCGATGCTTCGCCTGCTTCATGTCCCTTGGACTTATTTTTTTTGTTTTATTTATAATAGGATATCTTTTTTCACATTCCGATTTGATTTGATCTGACAAATAAAACGTTCTTTGAAAAAGTGTACTTTCATTATTAATATGCTATTATATTGTCATTATGTTATCAGTGATATAAAATGGTCTGAAAAGTGCAATAATATTGCATATCGCAATAAATGTTGGTGCAATGATCGTACAACAAAAAATTGATATCGTGACAGCCCACGTGCAGTGATACATTTTTGTAACTGGGCACATGTTCATCAATAAAATACCAGTAACATGTCATGGTATTGTACAAAGAACGAGAGTAAATACTAATTTACTAATAATTGTTTAGAGTATATTCAACCTTTGTCTCTTTATGATTCAATGCTTGACTTATTTATTTGAAGGGCTTGTACAAAGGCCATAATGTAACCCGTGAATAGGAGATATTAGTTTACAGATCAGCATTGTAGAGGTTAGTTTATGTCTTTTTCCAGCCACAACTACAGTCTACGGGGATATTGGTTACAATTGTTCTTTTGACACATGTTTCTATGCTTTTTTGCAGAATAATGCAGTTCAGAGAGTAAAAGATATACAATGTAATTGATGTACTTGATCAACTGTATTGTACTTTTGATAATATGAAGTATTAAATGTAATATCTGTATAAGGGAGTTGGTGGATTTCTTTCAATACACTAGAATAATGGCATAGTGGTAATAATGGCCAAGTGAAGTATTAGTTTAAGTTTAACATATTCATGATTAAAATTATTTAAGAGCTCAGTAAACATTAAGTAAATCATTGTATCACTTCTCAGAGGCATGCACTCAATGTTGCGTTATTTGAAAGAAAAAAACTAAACCACCTCTACAGGATCCGCCAACTAGCCTGAGCATTACCATTTCCTATGGCTCTGTAGCATAACAATAATTGGAAAGTAAAGACCATTAAATGCTCTGCTACAGCACATCACATTCACTGACTGCATTCTGATATTGATCTTTTTTTCTTAGATGGAAAAATGGAAGACAGATCCAAGGTTTGCAAGATAAAAATGTCCTGTGTGCATTTCGGTGTGTGCTCACCATCTCCGTCTAGGTCATCGGTCTCATCGGCCCAGCTAGTGGACTTGGCTGGGTAGCTGGGGGGCGCATTGCTGGATCCCTTGTCCTCTGCTAGGAAGTCCGTCAGAGTGAGGGTCTTCCCCTTCTTATTCTTCTTCTTAGCTGAAGTGAAGATGAACAAAGAGTATGTAGTCAGACATCGAAGACATGCTTGCCCATTGGTTGGTAGTTTATCCAAGTATCTGTCAAGGAAGAGAACCTTCAGAATCTTTATTATCAAATTCATATCAACTTAAATGTAACGCATTCTTTAGGAAATTATAGATTGATAATTGTTCTACTAAAACATAAGTCGAGTCAGAATACTTCAATGGCTTACAATAGAATGCAATGAAATATTACAAAATAGTCATTACAGCTGGGAAATGCAATGTTGTTAGATTAACTCATTTAAACACCAAACCAACAGTCGGGGTTTGTGTGAGTCCCCATTCATGTGAGCAGCTGAAAAGAAGCCAATGTTTGACTTAATTTCCCATTAGAAAGTAAACAGGAGTTGTCTGCCTGTCAACGAATCACTAAATGCTTATCTCCATTGGTTCATCCCCAAGAACACAATGCCAGGATCAATAATTGGGATATGTTCATCCCCCCCCCCCCCCACTCATGTTTGTGGAAAACCCCTCGCAGTCTTGCACGGGGTGTATTTGAGCAAACGGTTGCCGGTTGCACATGGCGGCTTCGTACAGCTCAATTCAGAGCAGGTCCGGCTTGTTTTAGTCTGATGTAGAAAAAGGGGGGCAACAAAACTGGCTGTGATGTTTCACAATTAACTTCACAAACGCATTCTTTACACACAGCCGCTTCTTAACTCTTTCCCAGTATATAACGCTATGTCATTGTTTACAGTTAGCAGGCCCAACCGGCCTGGACTTCGTACACCTACCAAAACTGAGAATACACAAACCGCTCAATGGCTTTATTTTAGCGCCCCTCACTACTGTGGCATTAGCCTCGCTAGGAGCTGCGCAACGTCAACTTTCTGCAGCACATATTTCTGCTAAAGCAACACCAACAGTTACGAGGCGGTTAACACAGGGGTTGTTTGTGTGCCATGTACGCAGATCGCGTATAGACCTTTTGTCTTTATGGCCATGCGGACTTAGTCAGCAGAGGAGTGCTGACGAGGGAAGTATCCCCGTATCGCTGGCTAGCTTTTAGGGCCTAGCGCGCTTCGCAGCGCCAGAATCCAAGTGCGCCACCGTCGCAGGGAGACTAACGTTAGGTCATTTGGGAGGGACTGCTCCAAGTTGTGAAGCTACCGGGGAAGCTTTCAAGTGTCGGCCGAACAGGCCCAGGTGGCACGTTTCACCAAACGCCGATGCCGGGAAGCCAGGCTGCACACGTGGGGAGACACCTCGGGCTGCACGGACTTCTCGGCCCAACTCCTCCTCCACGGAAGCGCGCTTGCGCTCGATGCTTATCGGCTCTGAGCGCCATGGCGAGCGCCGCTACGGGCGTACAATGTGCCACCTCTGCACGCAGTTAGCAATATTACAATGGCACACAATGGCCAACACATCAAATAGGGTGTCGACCCAAGAGCGGATGACCCAACCATCGAGATAACATGTTTCATTGCCGAATACCACATGCTATCTGTAACGTGAGGTTAAAATGTCCAGACTGTAGAAATCGTTCATTCGCCTTCCTCCGATAGTTACGTATCTTTTTCGGGGGAAAAACAACCGACGAACCGATTTATAAACGCGGGAGAACGACGGCAATCCATGAGACGATACTCTAACAATAGCAGAACTGAAAAGAAAAAATGTTTATCAGGCTATAACCCTCAGAAATGCAAGCCAACCGACACAGACCGTTCACCCTCATAAGCCTCACCTGACGCCGCCATGTTGGAGAACGAGTTCGTTGTAGTTCCCGGATGAAGGCGTCAGAGGTTTATTGTCGGGAGCGCGCATCGCCGTTCACGGGCTTGTCCCCTCCCTTGTTTGTCTATAAGGCTACTTACTCACTCATCTGTTCCAAGCAAATTACTGACGTTTCTGAAAAAAAAGATCTGTCATGATTGTCACAAAGCTAATGTTAGCTGTTGCTTTCATTTATTTCCCATTTACTGCAGTCTTCACATTCATGAAAAACATTGATCTCTATGCAGCCATAAATCACATTCTTCTAAATTATGTCCCCACAAATCTTTTTATAGCATGTCTTATAGGTGCTTTAACCATTTAAATAATTGGTTATGGTTTTGGATTGATTTATATAATGGGTTTGTATTATAATTGGTGCTTTCATTAAAAAATATTTTAAATTCAAATTTATTGGTTGCTGAACGCAATAAGGCACCAAATAGCGGCTTATGCTGTTTTAATAGATATATAGGGGAAACAATGATTGCTATGGGTCATTATTTAAAGAATCAAATACTTCGGTTCGGGCAGTATGTCACTCATTTTGAAGGGGACATCCACATATGCAGTAGACACAGATTTTCTCACGTGCCTTGTCTGTTATTTTACAATATTCAAGTAACTAACTTTCCTAAAATATATCTGTTTTTCACCCCACACAGATGAAATTAATTACATAACTAATAATGTTTGGAGAAATAAAGCATTTTGTTACAATCTCTGTTTCTCACAGTAATTTATTATTGGGATCCCAGGAGTAGGTATGGTCCGTGTATGTTAAATGCACCGCTAAGTTATATTATATCGCTAGGGTATATTGGCCAAACATGTGTACACATAGGAATTTGAGTTTTTTTATTATGTTCAGTAAGAAATAGATCTTGCAGCTAAGAGACCACCATAACTGAGTAAATAAAGCTAAAGAATAAGAAAGTACACAACGCTCATAAATAAATGAGCACAGACAAGCCCAATGTTGCTGAATGTTGTAAACCATACAAATAATACAAAGAAAGAACTATAACTTGAACTTACATATAGTGTTCACAGTAGTTAGGGCTGGCTCAGGTTAGCTTGGACCAGTCCCTAGACAAGTGTCTCTAACTGCCAGGGGACTTTCGTCTTTGTGATTTTTCACCCAGCAGGTTTACGAGGATGGACATGATGAATTTACGAAACATAATTCATTGTTATAGATCAACAATGCGCTTTGTTCAATGAAAGCAATTCGAGATTATGATTCAAATATTGCGGGTAGTAAGCCATTTAACGAAAATATCAATCTAGATATAACAACCATCCTATATCTAGATTGATACTTTTGTTACATGGCTACTCGCAATATTTGAATCATACTGTTGAATGCATTGAACGTAGCGCATTGTTAATCTATAACAATGCATTATGTTTCGTAAATTCATCATGTTTTATATGTAAAATCTTTATCTCGAAACCACTAAGCAGCATTATGTTTGACAACTAACATTGGAGTAAAGAGTTGTGCCTCTGAAACAGTGGTATAAAATGGAAATATTCAACTCTAAGAGTAGTGATATTTGTGTTACTTTCCAGTGAGTTTGTGTGTTGTGCTTTTCTCTATTGAATAACTGGATAACAACAGGATTTAAAATAAATACATCATTGTGTGTTTAGGGGAGTAATAAAAAGAGTAAACAGGTTTGCACTGTATTTCATATTACATTATTCATTTCATAAACAAGCTCTAAACGAGAATAGTTGATTGAGATCAAACCCAAGCTAAAAGGCTAGATATTATTGTGAATTTTTTCTATTAACCACAAAGATACCTGTAATGGAATGGAAAGATAATATTGCCCTGTGCGTGTTGGATATGTTTGCTCGTTAACTCAGAACACAGTGGTCTCCTCACGTGTTTTAGAGTTCCTCTGCCCTCCAGTGGCCAAACAATGTTTAAGGCAGGTTTGACCACCCTGAAGGCTTGGGGGACAAACAATAATACAAACATTATTTTTTACAATTAAGCCAGCAACAAAATCATATAATTTATCAGCCATTCGTTTTTGGGGTGTGGTTATTTTTTTAACAGAAATGTAATTACCACCTGTCAGTTTCAATCATATCATTTATATAGACTTTTTTCAATCCACAAGGGCTATAACGTGCAATTAATATAATCACAATTTATTACAAGACATTAACTGCATGTTGTTACATTATCTGAAAAAACTTGGACTGGAGACATGACTGTGAGTCAACAAGTGGTTTTTATTCATTTTTGTTTTGCAGTCAGGTCATGCAATGGCAGCTTTCCAGATAGCTGTGTCTGTTTTGCTGTGTGGTAAAATGCTTTGGTTTACACAGAATGTGGTCTTGGTTCAAAATTGGCTTTAGATAATTGGACCAGCATATATTTGTTTCCCATAATGCACAGTTGTGGGTTTTTCTCTTTCATTGTTGTGCTGGTACCAGACTCTTTGCTCCAAATTAGCTTGTGGCCGCCAGCTCATCCAGTGCATCCTGGAGCCTGTGAAAAACACAAAGGGAACATTTTGACTTTGAAATATTCACGTGGAACTAGTCATGATAACTGACTGGAACAATTGCCTCGCTTCATAATAAGGTTGTACTTGACCATGCAAACCATGATAAGCGATTTTAATATTCACCTCCACTATATCAACACCTTGCCGGGTCTCTTTTTTTCCCCCAACACCTAATTCTTACTTGAAGTCTCCACCATCCATTAGACTCTTGTAAGTGCCAATCTCAGCCTCCAGTTTCATCTTCATGTTGAGCAGCGCCTCATACTCCTGGGTCTGATGCTGGATGTTTGCACGCAAGTTGGTCAGCTCCTCCTCTAAATGAATAATGATGCCGTTGTAACGCTCCATTTCCGTGTTGTTTCGCTGCTCTGTGTTGCGTAGTGTCTCTTCCAAGGAAGCTTTCTGATAAAGGATTAAAAAGCAGGAATTAAAAAGGCTGCCAAAGACATTTTTTTAACAGGGGCAAATTTAATATAATCTAACACATTTGTCAAAAAGAGGTAGTTAAATGATCATTGGTCATTTTATATTCCAAACAGATATTGAAACAAACTTTTTTAATCTTATGAGAGGATTTAATATTTTCATGCTGGTCATTAAATAGAAATTAATTTAGACAAAATATAAAACACATATTTGTAAAGTGCAAGCTTACTAGGCTCTGTTGGGATGCAAGTTCAATTTCCAGGGTCTGTATCTGTCTGGTTAGGTCACTCCTCTCCATTTGGGCTCCCTGGAGGGCTTCCGTGTTCTGCGACACCTCCACCTGCACATCCGCAATCTGACAGGGATATGGAGAATGGGTCTTAGCCAAAAAACAAGATAATTGCTGTAAGATTATTTACCCTTTAAAACGCTGCATCACCTGATTTTCATGCCACCGTTTGAGATCTTCTACGTTCTTCATGGCCATCTTCTCATAATTGCCCCTCACGTCCTCCATGACCTGGGCCAGGTCCTGACCTTTGGGGGCGTCTATGTCCACTTGAACGCCTGACTGGGAGATCTGATTCCTTATCTCCATCACCTCCTATAGGACCAATGTCCATAGAGGAATTAGGCAACACATTCAGAGGTGAGTGAATTTTGCTATTACTGATTTGGATGTACTGCCAACTCACGTCGTCGTGGTTCTTCTTCAGGAAGACAAGCTCTTCCCTGACAGCTTCAATCTCACTCTCGATATTTATCCTGGTCATGTTGGTGTCATCTATGAGTTTCTTCAGTCCGCCAATGTCGGCCTCCACAGACTGACGGATTGCCATCTCATTGTCAAACCTGTCACAGATGCCAGCTGTTATTCACATCGTGGTCTATTGTTAACGTTACAAAATGGTGTGACTGGAGTTTCATAAAAGGTTTTCAGACGTAAAGCTGTATTTGCTAAAATCCTGAAATCCTATTCTCAGATATTCTAAATGATAACCCACATGCTGTATCAAAACTATGCACTGGTTTCTTTTTGCAAAGTCTATAATGCCAATGAATTTCCGCCTTTGAGCAGCATGTATTAGCGTAACAAATTAAATAACATGAATAACAACGTACTTTACTTTGAAGTCGTCAGCAGCAAGACGGGCATTGTCGATCTGGAGCACAAAACCAGCGTTTTCCCCAATCTTATCAAAGATCTAGACAGGAAAAATGAATACAGTTTTAAAAAAATGTTTTTTCTTTTGATAAAACAAACTATTGTTTAACTACACACCCCTTCTAATAATGCTCCAATCATGAGGCACTTTTGAATGACCCAACAGTCATATAACACGCCACGTGATGGACTCCATGGTAACATTCAGAGAAAAGAGGAACCGCACTATGAAGAACAGGAAAAGAGGATGTTCCCGTGCCAGAACAAAATCTGGTTTGTTTTAGCAATGATGGAAAATGGGTTTCCTGTTTGAATAACTCATACAGAGAAGATTTTCTTTTTCTCCAAATCTCCAATCTTCTTTCTCTCCGATTCTCCCCTCAGAGTTCTGTCCATTTCTCTGTCATCACTGTATGTTTATGTGTGCAGAGATATCAAGTCTTCTGTTTTTTAGTTCATACTCTTAACTGCCTTAGAGGAGAAGAGGGAATACTCATGCCTCTAGGTGCAAAGAAAGAAAAAATGTCACCATCAATGAGTCATTTTGTGACATTGAAGTTTGTGAGTCTGTAGAAGAATGTGACATTTGACTCTCCACACTGAACGTGGTTGTTGTATAGAAACCATTGAACTCACGCATATCTGTGCGCGTATACACACACACACACGCATGCCTTCTGGCAGACCGAGTTCCTTTGTACGTGTGTGTCATAACCATCTGTTTCACATTGGGGCCCTCTCGGACCAGAAAGTGCTTGGAGAATCACCATTTACAAGCAGGACCATTTAGAAATGCTGAGGGTCTGTTTGAGAGCTTTTCAGTGTGTCTCTCACGAGAATGCCCTCATGTTTGTGATTCATAAGACAAAGTTCTGGGCTGTTTGTGGCACAAACAAGTTTTATGGGGGAGGGTCAGAGCTCAGTAACCACACCCTTCATTCTCTTGCGAGAAATTTGATAACTTACAAACAAAAAGCTCCCAGTCTCGGCACAAATATTCTCAAACGTAATTTAGGTAATCATACGATGAATAAGTAAATATATAAAAGTTACCGACACATGTAGTGTTGAATTGTGCTATCTCAATTAATCTTGTAGTCAAGGCCACATTAAGCACTTCTTAAGTATTTATTCACTGATATCACAGCCTTCACCGACATTGTCCTTCTGACATAGCTGAATCAAAGTCGTCAGGCAACAACCACTGTTTCCTAGTTTTCACCATGTCATACTCACCATGTTACTTCTAAAGGTTCAACGTTCAGTGTAAGGCTTACCTGCTGGCGTAGGTCGTCTATCATGGGTTGATACTTGCTGTAGTCTCTCATGTTGGGCCCTCCCTTTTCCATAGCTTCCATGATCCTCATCTCCAGCTCCTTGTTAGCCTGTTCCAGGTTCCTCACCGTCTCCAGGTAGTTGGCCAGGCGGTCGTTCAGGTTCTGCATGGCTCCCCTCTCATTGCCCATGATCCCAGCACCACTCGAAACGGATGCGCTGGCCCCTCCAAAACCTGAACCCATACCACCACCCATTCCACTGCTCAGCTTGTAGGCAGAGGAAGAGGAGGTCATCGGGGCACCAGAACGCAGAGAAGAGACGGAGGCAGAGGAAATGCGGGAGCCCATTCCACCAGCACCGCCATAAATGCTGGCAGAACTGTACTTGGGTGCGGATCGGGACTGCACGGTGGACCTTCTGAAGCTCATTTTGAGTTTAGACAAAGCAGAGAATCAAGTGAGTAAAGCAGATGTGGAGACTCACCGCTGGCTGGTTTAGAAAGAGACGCTGGCTGTGGGAAGTCTGTAACTTATAGTCCTGCTTTTCTCCCTCAATCACAGCTGGTCCCTCAGACCCTGCCCACTCTAACATCGCCCTAGTCCTTATTTCCTGTTCCCCTCCCCGTCCTGTGCTCTCATTCACCCACATGTTCCCTTTTTTTTACATGTCTCCATGGAAGTGTTTGAAGCATTTTTCAAAACACACATTACAGAAACCAGGGCAAATGTATTTGATTAAACTAAAAACCATGAACCTCAGTTAAAACAGACAACACAATTCAGTAATTTGTATGTTGTAAAGCACATGCTCTAACTATAATACAGATAAAAAGATAAAAGTGGCATGGTAGAATGTTCCTTTCAAGACTAAGTTTGCTCTGGCTGCATGCAACCAAATTCCTTTGGTTTGCCCATAAAAGGCATGATGTCTGACATTCACAGCATCCTGTCTAATTTTCAGTCAGCCTTGGCCCCAAAATAAAGATTGTGACTACCTTCTAATCTAGACAAAACAGAAAATTAGATACTGTGTACTGGCTGAATGAAAAATAGAGGGGGAGGGGGGGAATTCTTCTTTACTGGTTCAAAATCAAAATGTTTGTCAAAGTAGTTGTGGTCAGAAATTTCCTATGACAACTGAACTGATTTACTGATAAACGCAGTTGCCATCACAATCCCAATTCAATACATACAAAAGCTAAGGACACCATAGCTTCAATTATTCTCAGTATAGAGATCAGATGACTAAATAACCTGAGTAAGGCAATGGCACATTGTTAGAAAAACAATATAAAGGAAAGAAAAGCTGCCCTCACTGGGTTATATGCATCTCAAATCTGTTGAGAATATTGAAGAATGATTTTTTAAGTCGAGTAAGAACTGCATTTGATATCTCTGTGAAATATATCCTTTATGAACTAGACGGAAAAAATAACACAGAATCACAAAACTGTGGTCAACCTTCAGTCAGGATTAATGTCATTTTTCACATTCTTCTTTTTTGCATCAAAGTGACTAAATGTCATAGAGCCCAATTGGCTTGACACAATGTTAAAAAACAGGAATAAAACAGGATCTTTTTCTGGCGGAACCATGGTAATGTTTTTATGGGCCAAAGTTGTGGTCGGGGAAGATATAACGTTGAGCCTCAGAGAACTGGATAATGAAACCTTGGACCACCCTGGGGAATCTGGCAGAGGCTCAAACACCCTCCTAAGCTTCATACAACCTAGTTCTTTTCTTTCTTGATCTTACCTCACCTTCATGGTTGATCAAGTTTCAATGTTTCTCACAATACACTCTGGCCCCTTGCTTTTAGCAGAACTTAATAAGGAAGGGGGAAAAACAGCATAAAAAGAGTGGCAAAGCAAGAAAAAAGCAAAGGAAAGACAGATGTGTCCGGCCTGTGACGAGGAGAGGCAGATATAAAGAGGAACGATGAACCGAATCAGCGTGACTCACACCTCATGACAGTGTCTCCACTGTCGTGTTTGTTTGAATGTCTGTTGGCAACACGCTACTCCCTCCTGGCTTAACCAATCTGTTGTGTAACATATCTAGCATATTAGATATTTGTATACTGCTTACACCATGTGTCTGTGTAACAATTTCTTTCTTATTTCTACATGAATGACAACTCTCCACATGCAACAGTCAGATCTGAATTGCACAAATTCAAAAGAGGAAAAGAGGAGAAACCAGAGTGTATGAGTCACACTAACGCACAGCAGGAAAGTGGAAACTATGACAGGAGTTTATGTGCTTCACAAATCTTGGTCTCAGTCTCAGATTATTGCTGCTGTTTAACACTGCCTTGAACAACCTTTTCTTCCCTTCTTCTTTGGTTTACTTCGCCATGCTGCGGTGCAGAGTGAGAGCTCCCAGATGCTTATATAGTCCCAAAAACATATTTGCATAGATGCATATGCATATTTATGCATATGTTATATATATTTCAGATTTATAAAGGAATGCGGACATGCACAAAGATGTGAAATTGTCTTACACACTCCATTTCTTATACAGTATCCTTCACTCCCCTCCCCATCACTTTCTTTTACTTACAAAGGTGATTAAAAGGCTCCTCAAAAGTATGTTAGTTCATCATTTGAAATGGATATATTACAGTTTAAAGACCAGGATCATCAACAAATCAAAGTGTAGGGGGGACACATCGGAGGTTAGTGAAATGTGTCGACTAAGAGACATTTTCTCTGTGGGATGTCATGTCCATTTGTAGCACATAGAGATGTCACACGAAGACATAAAAAGAGCACCGAACTGAACCGAACTGTTAGAGGTGAGTCACTCTTTGATTTCTCATATGGGCACAAATGAGTAGTTCAATTTCGAGAAGGAGATGATGTATTTTATGAATTGTAAAAATTGAGGTAGGTTGCTTGCTTTACTCAGGTGTTTCCATTTATGTCCCTTTTCTTCTATTCCACTTTTATTCTATGTTTATTTAAACTGTAGTTACTTTGTGTATTCACATTAATATGCAAAATACCATCAAATAATACTTTAGATTAGGAAAGAATGTCTCAATGCAAAGTAGTTGAGATTTTACTTTTACACTGTGGTACAATTTTACTCCAGCAGAAACAACGATTAAAATGTAAAGTAATATCCACATTCTTTTTAAATGTAAACTGTAGCAGATTTCTCCATCAATCATTGAAGTCAGTCATTTCATCTAAAGAGACCAAGTATGTCCGATGCAAATTTGTTGTTCATCCATTCAAAGCTTTCTTGAGTTTTCCATCCGGATCCAGTTGGTGAACAGACGTGCAAACATTGCCTGCCTGCCTGCATATTCTGACTTTGGAATGGTTAACTAATCAGCCACACCCGTCACATGGATCGAGTTACAGGCACCAGGTCATACCACATGATCAATGAGCAACAGTGATGCTACCATGTGACCAAATGCTGCCACACCTCCTGTCTGTAATTCCTGGGTTTAAAGTGAACACTTCCATCCCTCAGTCATAAGGGGGCATGCGTCCCATGGCAAACAATCCAAGTGCAAGAATAGCACATAAATTCATAGAACGGGATGTTCTGTTTCTCTCTGACTTGTTACAATTAGTACATGTGTGCTTCCATTGTTGAACTCCATGCACCATGAGGTGGTGCACATTTCCTTCATGTCCATGCTGTAGGATTTTCTGTTTGAACAAGCATCACGGGGCCAGGCAAGCCATTTTATAACTGATTTGACTGATAGTTCCTTACTGCACAATCTCTAGTCAAGTCTGTGATTTAAAGGAACTAACAAAGAAAACATTTAAAGACATTTAAACTTTTGAAGTACTTGTCTGTGTCTTTGTTTTTAGCTCCTCCTTCTCTAAGCTCTACCTTCTCCTCATTTCCAGCCCTTATCTTGAGTCTAATTTTGTATATTTTATATTGCTTACAAAGCACTCGGTACACAAAGTTCAATTAAACTATTTTACTGGAAAGAAGCATGCAGGAGTGATGTCGTTGGCTTGAATACAACCTCCAGCTTGCTTAAGATTGCTGTGCACCATCCCGGTTCATTCTCACAGATTCGTTTACTAATTGTCTTCTCATACCCCTACTTACTCATTTTTTCCCGCACACCTCCTCTGTGTCTTATAGCATGTACGTGTTTCTTTCAGCACATTCCTGACTTGGTGTGTCACATAGCAGCTTTGTACAAACCAAAACATCATTGGCCTCTTCAGAGACAGATCATTTCCCTTCTTACTTTCTTCTTGCAAAATTAATGAGCATATCTGGAGGAGTGAGATTCAGTCAAATTATGTTTATGTAATCAAAAGTGAAATAAATACATTACTTGGTGCCTTTGTCCGAGGCCTAGGAAACAATAAGAAGTGGTAGACTCGTAGGTCTGTGTTTGCTTCCAAGTTCAGCACAGCAGCTCCATTGTGAAAAGTCACGTAACTTTTTGAAACAAGCCTAGTGAAACATGCGTTTTTTGGATTGGTCCAAAGCCTGAAAGTCCCTCTCAGGATGTTAAGTAACAAATTCCACCATATATGCATACTTTGTAGAAATGTGACTGTTAAATAGGTAAAGTCTTTTCAGAACTATATTGAAAAATAAAAAACAAAGAAGAGGTTTGGTGAAAATGTTCATTGAGGGATTTATTCCAGTCATACAAACTGCTCAGAAAAGATTATGAGTCATAAATCTGCTGCATGACACATTAATCATGATTTCCTCAAAATTTGAGTTTATGTTTTAAATTAAACTGTAATGAAAGTGTTTTGATCATTAATATATGCAACCATGGAAACTGAGATCTACAAAATCTATAATCAAGACGATCTACCTATCTACCTATCTATCTATCTATCTATCTATCTATCTATCTATCTATCTATCTATCTATCTATCCATCCATCCATCCATCCATCCATCTTTCTAGCTGTCCAACTATACCGTATCTAACTATTTTTATGGTAGGTTTTATGGGCAGTTAAAGGCTGCATAAAACTAAGGTGGAGTTCAGAATTAAAGAAAAAGACAAACTTTGTTTACTCTTCCCCTAGCGATATGGGAGGAATGTTTACTGTGTGTGCATAGCCTGTCCACTGATCACAGATGATAATGGAAACATTGAGCTGCACCTTAGTTGTGCAACATGAAGACTTTTACAGTAACAAAGGCCTTTTTGCCTTTGATGTTTGAGATACCTCTTGAGGTACCTCTTAACATCTTTACATTTAACCTTTTGCTCAAAAAAAAACTTTACACATTTGCTAGTGGAACATATTCAGTAGTTCAGTGGCTAGTGGAACATATTCAGAACTTGGGTTCTCCCACTGTTCTGAGACATACAGTCATATAGCTCACAAAGCACATCACACTGGGCGCCCACTATTTACTTTGCAATCTCACACATCTACGAGAACCATTGTAAAGTAGAAGAGAGGGTCATAAAACGATGTGCTTGCTCATTATACCCCATACATTAGATTCTGTATTCTGAGTTTGTGGTTGTGTGAGGCTTGGTACGGATGACACAACTAAGATGTAGAGTTCAGTGTAGTACAATGTTCTAAATGCAAAATAAGTAAGTATTTGCTACTATGATGTAAAGCACTGTTATATTTTCATTATAGACATAAAAATATTTTATAGATACTGCCACTTACTATTATGTAATTATTGTACTCCTTCCAACACACAGTAAACAAGATTTTTTTTCCTGACATTCCGCCATCCTTCACTCCCCTGCTGAGGACACCAGCCAATCAAACCTCAGCTGGGTCCCTCCCCTGCTCTAATAAATAGCACTGGGGATCTGGGAGGGTGTATCTGCTTGCTCCCCTTCTCTCTGCAGAGTCTCTCCTCTCAAACCACCTCATTGCTTCAGACTTCCTCCTCGACCATGTCTACCAGAGCCATGAAGACCACCACCTTCTCCAATGTATCCTCCTCCAGGGGCCCGTCTCAGGGCTTCAGCAGCCGCTCCTGTTCCGGCTATGGTGGACAGAGTGGTGGCAGGCAGAGCTACGCTGTCCGCAGCTCCTATGGGGGATTGGGCAGCAGTGGCACTTCTGTGGGCAATGGGGGGGTTAAATTGGCCAGTGGGTATATTGGCGGTGGGTCTGGACAAAGAGGAGGTGGGCTAGAGTTTAGCTATGGGGGCTTTGGTGGCGGAATGGGTGGCATGGCCAATGAAATGATGAATCCCATCACTGCGGTGACAGTGAACAAGAGCCTGCTGGCTCCCCTGAACCTGGAGATTGACCCCACCATCCAGGTGGTCCGCACCCAGGAGAAGGAGCAGATCAAGACCCTCAACAACCGCTTTGCTTCCTTCATTGACAAGGTCAGTCACCTCAGGACTGAGATGAGATGTTACACCATTGTCTTAGTAGGACGTTGTGTCTCTTTTTTGCCTATTTCGGCAATTGGCAGTTTTGACAATTTTGACAATGCAGAAAAACTGCATTAGCAAAATTTCAATAATAGTGACAATTGGCAGATGTAGTATGTCCTTTTATTTTACTACTTGGATAAAGCTGTTTAATTTCACACGGAGCAGAAAAAAATCCTCAAACTGTTTTTTCAAGTTGTGAAATACAAGCAAAAATAGATAAAGGTGAAAGAAGACTGATTTCACAGAGTAATCCTTGGGAAAACTGTAAAAAAATAGCCATACTCAGTGATACTGTGGAAAATACTGGCTACTGTTTTGAGTAATGGCTTCACTTCCATATGTTAGAAGACGATCAACCTGAAAACATAATGCATTGGGCTGGGATGAAGTGAAGAACACTTTTTGCTTGAAGGGGTGCATTCCAATATGCTGCAGAAGTAGATTTGGTGGTCCTGAAAGTAGTGCATCTTCAAAGCCGCTTATCCTTCATACAGGGTTACTTTGCAAAATCATTGTTCTTTTTTGTTGTGATATTTTAAAATTACAATAATTTAATAAATAAAGCCTGAACAACATTTACAGTAGAAAAGATACAGGGTGTGGTTGAGCGGAAAAGCTTACTGAGTGGAATATATCACTCTAATAAAACATTTCATCAGAACCATATCAGTTATCTGAATAATACCCACTTTATGAGGATGCATAAGTTAAAGCAATGTTATTGTCAGCAGCATAAAGCATTGCTATGCCCTCACTATAAAAATAGAGTACATAGTACATATGATTATAGTAATCTGAATATTGTTTTCTATCAGACAGAAGTGTGGACTCTCAACCACCTGAGCCTGATCAGATTCTTATCTAATCACCCACTGTCCGATTCTTTAGAAGTGGCCTCTGCAGCAATGTAGCATAGAGGTTAATCTGTAAATCACACTGAAACTAATTCCGTAGATCGTTAAACAAAGCTTGAATCATGATTTGGCACGCTCCGTCATCATGTTGGCCGAAGGGTAGCACGACCCCACCCTGCAATAAATGCTCAATAGAAGAGTTGTAAATGGGAACCTGGGAGACACAGTATCTCGTTGTGTCAAAAAGTGGCTTTATGGGTGAGAAATGAATGAGGAGTAATTGAAGTGACATTTAGAGACAATGCAAGGCAATTCAAAGTGTTTCACGTAAAACCATTCAAATATATGGCGGAAGAAGTGCAGTTAATGAAACCCCCCCAGCAAAAAGCATACACTTCATCCTTGAATTCGGACTTGAAATGTGTTTGAGCCAGTAATCCATTGACATTTTTAAAGTAATGTTTACTTTCTCTTTACATGCATTATATATTTTTTATACACCACACACACAAATACACACACACACATGCACAGACAAACACAAACATAAATATACACATGATGGGCCACGAAATATTAAACCATCAAGACTGTAATTTTCTGAATACTTACCTCTTCTTTATTGTTAATTTCTACTTGTTTGTTTGCAGGTACGCTTTCTAGAACAGCAGAACAAAATGCTGGAGACCAAGTGGAAACTTGTGCAGGAACAGACCACGTCTCGCTCAAACATCGATGCCATGTTTGAAGCCTACATTGCCAACTTGCGTAAGCAGCTAGACAACTTAGGTCACGAAAAAGTCAAACTCGAGTCCGACCTGCATCATATGACGGGCATGGTGGAGGACTTCAAAAACAGGTGGGTGTAGTAGAAGTTTCGTTGTTCAGTATGTTAATGTGGCTATAATCAATATTTTTAGAAATTGATTAAATGAATATACTTCTACATTCAAAGTAGATTCTTGTTGTGACAGACTCTGCTGTTCACCCTCAGCTCTCATTTGTGACATATTCAAACTGCACAGTTTCAATGTTCACTCCCACTTTTCAATTGCAGCAGGTAGATGTTTTCAACAAACAACTATCTGTAAATTTACTTTAGTTCTAGCATAGGCTAGTCTAGTTTATGCTTCTGCGTTTTCAGAGAGACGCAAGGACACGCCCCTTGCGTGCGTCGACCAATTTTTCTAGGCTTGCAACCCAACATTTGCAAGCCTAGAAAACTATAAGGACGCGCGGATGGCCCCTGATTTATGGAGGGAGATCTCCACAAACGAGGGGAACAAAGTTGTGGACGAAAATACGGGACAAATGTGTCCACGATGAAAAGCAGCAGTGGCGATGCACGGGGCAATAAAGTCTATGATAAATAAATAAACCAACCAACAACTTCCAAACACAAAGACGTCTCTAGGTCGTCTTCAACAAAAACACGTTACTCCACCTGATGTTCTGGAGGTGAATTGCTCTGCAACACACGCAAGTCTTTTAGAACCATGAATTGAAATGAGTGCGTCGACACAACGTTGTGTAAAGATGCAGACGCAGAAGCATGCACCAGTGTTTAAGTGGGACATTGGGATTGGCCCTCTGTGTTTACAGCTTGTTTAGCCACCCCTAAATGATTAGGGGTTGCTTAAATAAGTAAATGCACATTCGGATAAAAAAAATATTCATCTGTTGGCGTAAACATAGAGTTCTGGATCTGGATCAGATGAGAGGAAAGATTAGAACACACATACATACAATTACAGTTCTCTCTGATTGAAAAGCTTATCTTAAAGTAAGTAAAATTATCTTTTTTCTTTAGGTATGAGGATGAGATCAACAAGCGCAACGAGTGTGAGAACAACTTTGTCCTACTAAAGAAGGTCAGTTTATGTCGAATATATTTTTGATCTTCAACCTGTAATACGCCTTAGAGCAGAATGAGCCCACAATGGTCATTTGTACCTTGAGCCCGGGGCAACAATGAATATCCTCAGTGTTGCCTTTTCCTGTGCAGGACAGTGATGCAGCCTACATGATGAAAGTGGAGCTGGAATCCAAAATGGATGGGCTCTCTGATGAGATTGAGTTCCTGAGGCAGATTTTTGATACAGTAATTACCGTATTCTACTTTTCAATGGCACAAAAACAAATGAGTTATTTAGCCGTAGTTCACCTTAAAACAATGAGCATGTTGTCTCATGTTGTTGTTTTTTCCTATGCTTGTGTTTTTTAATTATCCTGTGTAGGAAATCCAGGAGCTGCAAAGCCAGATCAAGGACACATCGGTTGTGGTGGAGATGGACAACAGCCGTAACCTTGACATGGATGCCATCGTTGCAGAAGTGCGTGCGCAGTATGAAGACATCGCTAACCGTAGCAGAGCCGAAGCTGAGTCATGGTACCAGACCAAGGTGAGATCACTGCTTCTTATGTAAAATTAACGTTGTGCTAAGAATGTGGAGGAAATCAAACATCGTCAACTAAACATTACCTGGTGAATTTTGATGTGTCAGTCTGACTTGTCTTTGTCTGTACCAGTATGCAGAGATGCAGCAGTCAGCCGGTCAATACGGTAATGATCTGAAGTCAACCAAAGCTGAAATCGCTGACATGAACCGCAGGATAATGAGGCTGCAGTCTGAAATTGAAATGGTTAAATCACAGGTGAGCGCTATACATTTTGTTTCCGTTTTATGATATTCATGCACATTTTTACTGGTTTTATCAGGACTATAGGATGTTTGTATTACAGTTCACACTACCTCTTCTCCTCTGCTCAAGCGAAACAATTTAGAAGCTCAAATTGCAGAGGCTGAGGAGCGTGGTGAGCTGGCAGTTAAGGACGCTAAACTCCGCATCAGAGACCTGGAAGAAGCGCTCCAGAGAGCCAAGCAGGACATGACCCTTCAAGTCCGCCAGTACCAGGAACTAATGAATGTCAAGCTGGCTCTGGACATAGAGATTGCCACCTACAGGAAGCTGCTGGAAGGAGAGGAGTACAGGTAGGATGTTGCTATGAAAGCAGCAGTGGGGGTGATGAGAAATGTCTTTCTGCATGAAAATCTTTGTGTATATCTCATGATATTCACAGATCTTTTTTTTTTCTTGGCAACTGGCAGGTTGGCAACTGGAATAAAGACCAATATATCCAAGCAGACTTGTAAGTTTTTGTTCTAACTAACTTGGTGCAAATATTTAATGTGGTTTGTCCATGTTAGAGTCTAAAAATCCCTAAAATTTCCCTTCAATTATCCCATAATTTAAGTCACAATAGACGTCTTCATCCAAATATCTCCTCTTTTACCTCCCTTTCCGCTAAAACGTATGTCTGTGTTAATTATTTATTTTTTCTTTTTGATATGCAGCTTTGAACTACAATGCCTATGGCCTGGAGAGCTCCCGAACACCTTCCTACGTCAGCTGCTCCTTCGGTGGAGTCAAGCCCAGCAGCGGTTCGGTCGATGCCCTTGATGGAGCAACAGTGAAGAGCACCACAGTCACCAAGACAGAAACCATGGTGGTCAAGACCGAGGAGAAGAAGGAGGAGGAGAAGGAGGAGGGAGAGGAGGGAGAGAAGCAGCAGGTAGCAAGCGAGGAGCCAGCAGCCGTGGAGAGCATGGAGGAGGAGGAGCGGGTGGAGGCTGAAGCTGTGGCTAAGTGACCCAGACACTTAGCTTATCATTCAGTTCATTACGGATGTGCCTTCATGAAATAATGTTTCTTCTGGAAGCCAGAATCCTTAATATCCTTAATGAAGAGGTGACAATGGATGAGTCTTGCAGGTTTCTGTAAATTCTTTACAGTCAACTTTCTCAGTCAGCTTCTCAGTGCTCTCGTTCAGAGAACACTGCACCACTCTTGTTTAGTCAGCAAGTGACACTATTGTATCTGCTTTGCTCTGCTGCTCTATCATTTTGGTTGGGTGACTCACAGCAGTGAAAAAAAGCTTCGGCATGCTGAACTTGTTATGCTAATCCCGCAGTTCTTTGCATTTCAAAATCTTTCACAAAAAACTTCACGACTTCTGGTTGGCAAAAGACATTGTTTGGTGCACGTGGAGTCCTGTTTGATCCGCAATAAAAACTTTATTTCACATGATCTCCTTGTGGGTTTTGTTGGATTGCAATTTTCCATCCAAGTTTGATGTAGATGCACTTCTGTGAAAACTCTTTAAATTATTTTTTAAAAACACAACAAACATCACAAAATTATGAACATTTTACCAAAAATATCAAAATGAACATTCAAAGATACAATGTAAGACAGTGTGTTGGCAAAAATTTGAAACGGAAATTTGAAATTGTCCTGAAGGGACTTTTCAGGTGTGTTTATACACACACACACACACACAGTAAGTTTCAACAGCATTCAAAAACTAAACTAAACTAGATATTTTAACATTTTTTTGTCGAGTGCCAGCCTGTGTCTGTCCGGGTATGGCCAAACCACCTTTAGCCCTTTCTGTAAAAAAGTATGGATCTTAAGGTCAAACAAAGCACATGCAAAGTAAAGAAAATCTAACATGCTGTCAATTTCAAATACGGCAATAGTTTTATCAACGAATGCAACATAGCAATTTATGCAACATGTGAGAGTCTGTCTGTGTGTGTGTACTAAAGTAGCAAGTCATTCATCTGAAGTCAAAGTTATTTTCCTCACTCAGCAAATGATCGCCTAAGAGGTCTTTGCAGCCCTGGAAGAACAGGTTTCAACATGAATTCTTAGTGGTGGTGCCACACCCAAGACTACACAACCGGTCATTAAGTTTAAAAGAAAACTGCACAGATCCCACACACTCTTTATGGGGAACTGTGGCTGCTGACTTACACTGAGGCCAAATGGAAATGTTTCAGGTTTGATGCTTGATTAATATTTTGCATGAACATAATGTCACAGAATAAAGTCTTGAAACACAAGCTGCATGAGGCCACCTAAGATGAAAAAACACCTCTAGTATCTTCGTGCTTAAAATAATGTGCTCAAAACAACAATAATGAGCGAGAGATGGTGCAACCCCAACCATGTGTGTGTGAAGGAACGCTTCTGTAGCCCGAACATCAAACTGTTAGGTGTGGGGATGCGTCCTTATTATCTGCCGAGGGAGTTCACGTCCGCCATCATCATCATCACAGTGTACGTTCCTCCATCAGCTGACGCTGAGGCAGCAGTAGACACCATACACTCCACTGTGTCCAAACTACAGACCCAGCATCCCGGTGCATTTTGGGCCGTTACAGGAGACTTTAACCACATCACTCTGGATAAAGCTCTGCCAACTCTGCACCAGTATGTTGACTGCCCCACACGGAACAATAAAACTCTGGACTTGCTGTATGCTAATGCCATGGATGCATACAGTGCTACCGCCCTTCCCCCGCTTGGCAGGTCGGATCACAACCTGGTCCTGCTGACTCCAAGTTATGTTCCTCTGGTGCAGAAGCAGCCTGTGACCACCAGGACTGTGAGGAGATGGTCACAGGAGGCTAAGGAGGCACTGCAGGACTGCTTTGAGTCCACAGACTGGAATGTGCTGTGTGGACCACATGGGGAGGACATGGTCCAGCATGAAAGTGTGGTCCAGCATGAAAGAGATCTCAGGCTTCAAGGGAAGACAGAGTCAACCAGGGGGCTCCCTGAGGAGAGGGCAAACGAGCTGAACTGCTTCTTCAACAGGTTCAGCTCACAGCCCTCATCTGTCTTCTCCTCACACCTCACCTCCCAAACACCTCAGCTGACTTCCCCCCTATCCCCGGGCGCCTCTGGTGAGCTGCATCTGGCCTTAATGACTATCGACCGGTCGCCCTCACATCCCATGTGATGAAGGTGCTGGACAGGCTGGTCTTGGCCCGCCTCAGGCCGCAGGTGAAATCTTCACTTGACCCGCTGCAGTTTGCATACCAGCCTCGTGTGGGAGTGGATGACGCCATCATCTACCTGCTGCAACGAGCCCAGTCGCACCTGGATGGAAAGGGTGGCTCTGTGAGAATAACTTTCTTTGATTTCTCCAGTGCCTTCAACACCATCCAACCACTGCTGCTGAGTGAGAAGCTGCGGGTGGTGGGGGTGGACTCGTCCACTGTCTCCTGGATCACTGACTACCTGACAGGCAGGCCACAGTTTGTCCGACTGGGCAGCGTGCTGTCTGATACAGTGGTCAGTGGTACTGGAGCTCCACAGGGAACTGTTCTGTCTCCCTTCCTGTTCACCTTGTACACCACTGACTTCGAGTATAACTCAGAGTCCTGCCATCTGCAGAAATTCTCTGATGACTCTGCAGTGGTAGGGTGTATAAGGGATGGACGGGAGGAGGAGTACAGGGCAGTAGTGGAGGACTTTGTGGTGTGGGCGGGCAGAAATCACCTGCTCCTGAATGTGGCCAAGACCAGAGAGATGGTGGTCGACTTCGGGAGGAAGACGACGGCTCCGCTACCGCTGAGGGTTTTGGGAGAGGAGGTGGCCATGGTCGAGGACTACAAGTACCTGGGTGTCTCCATCGACAACAGACTGAACTGGAAGACCAACATCAACGCCGTCTACAGGAAGGGGATGAGTCGACTCTTTTTCCTGAGGAAGCTTCGATCCTTCCATGTGTGCAGCAAGATGTTGGAGATGTTCTATCAGTCTGTTGTGACCAGTGCTTTGTACTCCGCCGTGGCCTGCTCGGGGAGCAGCATTGGAGCCGGTGACACCAACAGACTTAAAAAACTTGTTAAGAAGGACGGCTCCATCATTGGCTGCAAACAGGACAGCTTGGAAAAGGTGTTGGAGGGGAGGTCACCGAAGAAACTATTATCCATATAGGATAATCCTGAGAACCCCCTCCACCACCTGCTAGAGGGACAGCAGAGCACGTTCTCCAACAGACTCCTTCAGCTCCGCTGTCACAATGACCGATACAGGAGATCATTCCTGCCCAGTGCAATAACACTTTACAATAAATCATCTCTGGCCAAATAACAACAATAACAACCCTATACTGCTGTGATGCTGCTGCTCTTCCTCTTCTCCTTTTACAAATCATTATTATTGTCTCTTTTGGAAGGTTATTCTTTTGTTTCAGTTTTAGTTTATTTAACTTAATTTAATTTAATAATTTAATATTACTATCTTATTATATTGTATATAATGTGTACCTTTTTATTCTATTTTTGACATTTGACTTAATATACTTAATAAACTTCATATAAATTATATAAAAGTAAATTGTAAATTTGCCTGTTAAAAATAAGGAAAGTGCATCCTGGCATTAATCGGTAAGCTTGTGCTTACTTTAACAGGTCGGTTATGTTAACTTTGCACAGTCAAGTAGTTGTATCTAACTCTCTGACAGTGATTAAATGTAAATTGTTTATCACAGTCTTTACTATGGAAATGGTGACAAACGAAAAGAGATATAAAGTAGAAATAACATGGTATGGGTCAGCAGTATTTCAACAGTGAAGATGCTGCATCTAAGACTTGCTGTTGCTACTGCTGATATTTACAGTGCAATTAGTAACTGGAGCAACAAATGTAGTGGAGCAAATATATATATATATATATATATATATATATATATATATATATTTATATATATATTTATATATATACACACATGGTTACCATGGAATGCGACTGTACATTTAACTTCATAGAAACAACAAATGCTATAAAAGACATGGCTACAATCTGTGTCAACGGAATCTGTTTACGGTTGATGTAAATAGAAATCTATATGATAAATAAAAAAATGCATAGTTGGACATGAGTCGTAGTCCTCACAGGGTTGTGTCTTATTTGTGAGTGATTGACTTAAACCTTTGAATATCTTCTGGGAGTGTGTTTGTTTGCCTCGTAAAGGAATCTGCTGAGACAGCTTTTGCTACAAGGACGTATCGTGTTTTACAATATGGGTAGATGAGATCAAATGTTCTGATTGGTTGAAAGTGAGTCACGAGGGCTATATTATTGAGCGATAATGAACAGTTGCTGTTGACCCGAGCGTTCCACATCACTGCACACTCAAAGTAACAGGTTAGCTTTTGCGCTACATTTTAGCTTTTAGCTCGGCGGTGATTGCCGAAAACCCCCAAAAATCCCACAAATGATCGGTTTTGCGCAATGCGAGCTTTCGCAACCGGACAATTAGGGTGGACGTCATGACCGATGTGAATGAATGAGATGGTGCGGGACCCAATGCTGTTTACGTGCATGTACGGGGACTATTTTTTCTCTAGACTACTGAAATGTGCTACACAAGGTTTGGTGGGTAATACTATTTTTTGCTGAGAGGCAGCTATTTACTTACTAATTATAATTTCGCTGGTAACCGTATCACAAAAGGAATAAGATACTTGAGGCAGTAATTTATCTTCAATAATGTAACTGCTTCGCGTCGGCCCTAAAGCTTTTGCATGTCACTTGCATGCCTTTTCACCCCTCCTTGCGTGCGTCGACCCATTTTTTGCGTCAAAAGCTAGGCAAGCCTCTCGCAGCCCGCAAGGCTGTGATTGGTCCGCTAACTACTTCCTTTCAGTCTCACATTTCCGGTTTCATAGCACAATGCCGCCATTAGTAAAACGAAGATTTTTTGCGAGAGAAAAAATCAGATTGAAGAATTTTTGTCAATGAAAGACAATGAAAAGCAGCAGTGGCGATGCAGGGGGCAAAAAAAGTCTGTGATAAATAAATAAATAAACGACTTCCATGACACTCTCTAGGTCATCTTCGGCAAAAAATATTACTCTACCTATTGTTCTGGCCAGTGCTGTAGTGGTAAAATTAGAGGTGGGTAAACTCTGAATTTTGTGATCATACAGACCTCGACGCGATGCGAAGCAACGCAACACAAAGCATCGCGACTCTGTAAGGCTGTCCTGGCTATATTGCATTATGTTATCAGTAAAAGTCATATACAATCAATGACAATGAATAAATGGGTTAGTAGTTTGTAGTTTATTAAATTTAAGAAAACAGTAAAGAAAAGTATGTCAACACAACACAACAAGACAATTGCATATTAAGAACTATCTACATACGGAGTCTACTTTTTACAGTAGTGCCCTGAGGGCCTCCTTGTCCTCCACGTCAGGTCCTGCCTTGCACAGAGGAGCCATGAACCCCAGAACGCGTGTTCTCCTCTGTGCTTCTCCTCTCTCTATTGGACCTGGTGTTTCTCCTCTCCATGTGCTCTCTGCATCATTGCCTGTCCTATCACTGCCTGAAAAAATATGTTGGATTTTAAGAGTTAACCTGTTATGCAGCCTGTCAATTAAACTGACAACATATGTTAAAGGAACACTCATGTACTACCTATGTCATCATAAATAGCCTATACAGCATGTTTTTTTCACATTGAGAACTGACTTGTTTTCTAATCTACACGTCATCAGGCGTTTTTCTTGTGCACGACCAGCGAACACAGAGCGCGCGACTACTACACCCCCCCCGTCGGTCGTTCCGCCCGCAACGACTACTACCACCCCCCCCGTCGGACCTTCTCGACCGGTCCGCGAAATATTGTCTGACATGAAACCGGTCCGTGAGGTAAGAAAGGTTGGGGACCACTGGGCTGATCCACAACGTGTGTTTACACCTCCTGGATCCTGATTGGTGTCGCTGCTGCAGCCGCAAGGCACTGATTGGATGCTCACAGACCGTAATACAGCGCAGATGGAAATGATTCAGACTACAGCGTTTATATGTTCAACAATAGGAAACGTAGTCTTAGCTGTTTTAAAATTACACCAAGTTTATTTCGGATTATTCCAACGGAAGAATACAAGGCGCAGGGAACTTTGAGGTGCGTAAACGCTATTTATAGGTGCGTAAACGCTATTTCCAAAATTCTAGAGGTGCGTAAACGGCGTTTACGTGCGTTTACCCTCCACTACAGCCCTGGTTCTGGCGATGAATTGCCTTGCAACACGCACAAGCCTTTTTGAACCATGAATTGAAACGAGTGCATCGACACGACTGTGCGTAATGACGCAGACGCAGAGGCATTCGCCAGCCTTAACCACGCCCCCGAACTGTTCCATTATTGGATGATAATGTACAGCCTCTCGTACCTTATTGCTTTAGTAGCACACACCCATATGCTGCTGCAGTCTGTTGGTTACAGTAGAAACAAACAAATAGCTGGATTCAGAATCTTTTTTTTCATTCATTCATTCATAAAATGCATTGATTGATTAAACACATTTCAATTCATTGCTAGTTGTCCATAATGCCTCGAGGAGATGCACCTTCAGCCTTCCCGTCTCTGCTGTCCAGCTGAAATAACGTGCACTGTTCTTGTTGCAGCAGGCTGAAATGTCAACGCTGAAGGACACTGTGTTGAAGAAAACTTTTCCAAATCTGGACTTATAAAAAAAAAAAAACTTTTAGAAGGAGAAAGTACAGAAGAAAGAAAAGGCTCTAATAAATATATATAGCATATGTACACATACATCCATAGCATTACCAGATCAATTAATGTTAGATATGGGTTGTACAAGACATTGAAAGTACCTTGGCTGCAGCACTGTGGCTGATAGATGAGCATCACATTCCTCAGTCTAAACCAGAGTGAATGGCTTCAAACAGGTTGCACTTTTACCTGTAATCTATTCAATACATCACTGTAAAGTATGCTAGAGTACAAAGTACACACCCAATGACTAAAGAACATAAAGGAAGTGGTTTTCTTACCTCTGCACCCAACTGCTTGTAGGCAAATTAAAGACTGTTAAGCCCTCAATAGAGGTAATCTTTGTTGAAACATTTTTTATTAATCTGCAAATTATCCACAAACTGCTCTTTTATTTATTCAGTATTATCATTAATTGTATATTTTCTATTCTTTATGGAGATTTATTTTAATAGTGCTGAGTATTTCCATTGTCTCAGCAGTCTAACATCTGAATTCAAGGACCTGGCCCACAACACATTAACACAATTTGCGTAAACAACGGGTGAGTTGTCAGTGCGGCAGTCTATGAGCTCAAAAGATCACAACCTTTGTCTCAATGAGACAGGTTGTCTGTTCAGATTTGCTTGTACCTAAACCATTAAAGAAAAGATGGTACGATGTTTTATGACTTTGTCATGTAAACTGTCAGATTTAATTGTCTCAATACACTAAAATGACACCCGCGGTAACATGTTTTATCATCTTGTCAATTCGTTTCTTGCAGGATTTGTCTGTACACGTCTTGATATCCACAGTAGAAAACTGACAAGTGTTTTAAACCATGAAGAAAAGATGTTATATTCTCAGGTAACAGATCCGGAATTCCTCTTAAGCATTTTCAGTTAGATGCCTGCTTGAGGTGTGTCTCTTTTCTTGTGTAACTTATTCTTGTGACCTTCATTTGTTTGGTTTATGCAAATTATGTTCAGTTAGTCACACACACTATGTTCAGTTAGTCATATATATATATATATATATATATATATATATATATATATATATATATAGTAGAAAACTGCATGGCAGTATTTAAGGTGTTTGGGTTTTTCCTGTTTTATCTTGTATTCTTTCTGCCACTCGTGTTCCTGGTTTAACTTCACTTCCCATCGTTTCATGTCCAATCACCTTCACCTCCCCAGTGTCCCTCGTCACTTCTGCGGTTACTCCTTCTTGATTCTTGACTTAGGGATTGCTCTGTCAAGTTTTAAATTGAAGTAGGACCCCAACGCATGACCAGGGATCAAAAGGGAAGAAGTGAAGTTAATCCAGGAACACGAGGGGCAGGAAGAAGAAAGAAAAACAAAACAAGAAAAACCAAGCCATCTTGACAAGTGTAGTGAATGTCAGGGTATTCTCGTGGATGCAGGGATGATGACGCTGATTAAAGATTAGCAGCAACAATGGATGTGCAGATGCTTACACAACAAAGAAGAAGCAGCTGCAGCAGCAGCAGAGGAAGAAGAGCTGGGCATTTTCAAAAGCTTGAATAGACTGCCAGGTTATAGCGGTGCATTGTAAAATGTCACACATTAATGCAGCAATCCGTCTTAAGCTACCTGCCTAAGTTTAAGGGCTCACATACTCTGTGTAAAAAAACACTACTAAAGATGCACTAGCAATGGGTGTTTTAAACAATGAGAAAAAAGCTTGATTGACAGGTCTGAATTCCTCTGCAGGCTTGGGGTTGAGGCTGTTGATGGATCACAATGTGTTGAAAGGAAAAACATTTAACATTCTGGATGCCTGGTTGAGGTGTGCCCCTTTAAATAACAGAAACAAAAACAGCTGTGGGTTTCTGAAGAAATCAGTGTCCCATATACCTCCCAAGCATCCCAAACTGCTTTTTGTTCAGGCAAGCCATCTCTTGAGTAGGAAACTTAAACTTTTAGTAAATGTACTGCAAGTCGGGGGAACCTGGTGGCTTGACCTAGCAGTCAGGTTACAACTATGTGTGTCATTTATGATCTGACAGAACTAATCTGCCCAGCCTCAATGGTGTGTAGCTCTAAATTATAGATGCTATCCAACCTTAGTGCATGCTGCCAGAGTTACTCAAGATCACATATCACAAGTTGTTGGGTAATTTTACTTAACGGATACAATGACAACATACGTTTTTTCTTTTTGAAAAAAACAAAATTACAATGTTTTCCTTTTTAATTACTCACCTATGCCAATGGAGGTACTCATTTATTTAAATTGTATGGTTGAGCAAATACCTCTTCTTGGGTAGCAGTTGTCAAGAGTTACTGCATGCAGCGGGATTAGTCAACTGATTGAAATGTCAAATATGCTTTTAAAATGTTCCAGCTCAAACTTGTGTCAAGAGAAACCCTCAACAAAAGCTCTGTGTACAAATGATGAAAAATGACGTGTGAACTGTAAACTAGCTGATGGGTGTTACCGGCTTAACTTGACATGAAAGGTGTGTTTGTGTCATTTTGCGAGTTATCTGAGGTGTTGGTCTGTCATTCTGTGCATATCTTGCATATTACTTCCCTGTAGAGAATGTTTGGGTGTGTCACACTAAATGAACCTGGTCCTGCTTAATCTGCTTTAAACCTTTTTTGATATCAAGATTATCTTTTAGATTAAAATTAGAACCATAAGAATAATTCTTGTGTTTTAAATACATAGAGAAATTATATTATTTGAACAAGTACAAAATACTTGATGACATTATAATGACATCATTAATATATTATTTTTATGAAAATTTGTTATTACATAATAGCTTATATAATATATAAGCAGGGTTAACTTTGGTGTCGATTTCCTAAAATAATGGAATAATGAAGGTGTTGTAATTTAGATTTACGGTCTGGATTTTTTGACCATACATCCAAAACAATTGTATTTTAAAAGGGAATTACCTTCTCAGGGGAACCTTAAGGGCGTTACTATTTTTTATTTGTCTTACTCCCGGTTCTCGTCTTTACATGTCCTTTTTTAATTGTAGAAAAGGTCAAATTACAGCGTAAAATGTCTCATCATGACAAAACAGGGAGAGGCACCCACACTAAATAATCACTTATCTAGTGATATAAAGACCATAAGAGAAACTAACCGTAGTATATGGAATCAATAAGTATTGTAGAGAGAGTGCATGAGTGAAAAAAAGTATGTAAGTGCAGTGTTGTATTTTAGCGACACAAACAGAGGTCAACCAATAATTAAATGGGTGTCTCAGTGGGAGAGAGAACCAATAACTAAGACTCCATAAGGGTTATTGAAAGATCCTCAGCATATAGGACGCAGGTATTTGCTAACGAGCACAGGTGTCATTTTACTGATGACCCTTCAGCACGCTCGCCTCCAAGTATCCACACTGAAGAGCAGACCACCCTCCGCTACGACATAATGCAGCGGGGCGCTGTGCTGGAGCACAGATATGACGTAGGACGCAATTGGTCCGTGGGCGCTGTAGGGTGGTTCGTTTTACACACCGGAAAGAGCCGACATTGTCGCTTACGTTACATCCACGCCAGGTAATAGTAACGACTTTTTCCATGAGGCGGTGTGCGAGGTTAAAAGCCGAACGGGGGAGAGGGTTGCCACACTTCGTCTCTCCAACAACTGTGTCATTTTAATGTTAGTTTAAAAGTCAGAATTTTACTTCATACTCTTCTGCTTAACATTGTGCCAATCAGGTGTTATAGTGTCAAGTACTAATCTCTTTGCCAGGAGCAAAGCTCTTGCTTCCTCTTGGCAGAGTTTGGTTTTAAAGTACAAGTTAATAATTTCCTTCTAAATAGATAGATAGAGTCCTGGAGGCTAGAAGGGTGTGGTGATGTGATGACACATAGTGCTGTTCTTTCACCAGTTCAAACCTGCAAGTATGCACGTATGTGCCAAGTACCCCGCAGAGGCCCCGCTGTTTAGTAGGATCCTTTACAACATATTTCCATGTAAACTAAATAATAATTGGCAAACCCTTCTCAATATGCTCACAAAAACCACACACCACACAGAACCACAATAAAGGGATTCATATAGTTAATGAGTAGGTAATGACAATACATTGGTTGCTAGGCACCACAGGAACAATAACAAACAGTAAATGGACTGTACTTGTATAGCGCTTCCGACCACTCAAAGCGCTTTAACACTACATGACATCATTCACCCATTCACACCCTGTCATACACCGATGACAGTAGCTACCATACACAGTGCCACCTGTACATCCGTAACTAACATTCACACACTGTAGTCACAGCTACAGGAGCAATGTTGGGTTAGGTGTCTTGCCCAAGGACAAATCGACATGCGGGTTAGCAGAGCCTGGTATCCAACCCCCAACGCCAACCGTCAGATTGGAGGACGACCGTGCTCCCCACTCACCCACAGTCGCCCAGTGAAGTCGTATTTTTGGTAGTAAATCGTAGAGAGAGCATATATTGTGATAACATAATAAAGATTGTTTTCACTCTATACACTAGGGTTCTGGGATATTCAAATTGTCAAACTGAATTTTTTAATCATAAATATACTTGCCAGCTTCTATGTCATTGTGCTTCTGACTGACAAGCAGTCATGTGTATACACTCTCAGAGCTGTTATGAATGGGAGGTTGACAAACAGGTTTCATACCATGTAAGGTCCTTCAACTCCTGATTGCGTTTACTGGGACTCCTGAGTAGTCACACCCTTTTATGACTTTAACTTAAAACAGATCCTATAGAATTTGTTATGTGAAAACAACATGCAGCATTAAAAGTTCATTGTTTCAATGAAACTGGTATTGGATGTGTGGACCGATGACTTTCTTTGTATATATGGTTTCTCTGTGAGGCCAGTTAGTGTCACTATGTAGGAGGTGTTCAGACCTGCTAAGAGAAGTTGTTGTTTGCGTTATAATCACTATCCAGGACCACATCCCACTTAAAAAATAGAAAACAGAATTACTTACCCTACTAAAAAATATCCCAAAAAAGGTATTTTTGGGTCAAAAAGTCGAAAAAAAGATAAAGCAAGAAATTAGAGCCAATGAGCATTGGTCATAAAATACTGTGAATATTAAAACTTTGCCTAAATGATTGTGCTAAATAAAAAATATAAAAAGATGAGTCATTGATTGTATTCAGTGAGTCATGGCAATAAAGCCAACCGTTTATGTCCAGACAAAAGTCTGGACCAACATTATCATATAAAGATCCACACCACTACCACAAGTAAAAACAAACAAAGAAGCTGGTTTTATCAATGTGAATGGATTCACTTTGATATTACCCAGTTCTTAAGAATAACAAAAAGATAATTGTGATCAATGTTGCAACGGTTTAAAAAACAGTTCAGTCAGAAAAACTGTATGACTTAATCTCAAATACTTATGGACACACGCAAGCGCATTACTCTGTTGCTAAGTTTCCATTTGGCTAGACAACCTGCATGATCTTCCTTGTCTGACGGCGAATGAGTCATGCATTGTGTGCCAGATTTCCCATGGCATCCTCCAATAATTATCGTAAGGCAGTGTGTGTGGTCTATAAGCAAGGTGTTGAAGTCGAGAATTGTAAAGTAATATCTCTCATTGTAATTTTCAAACAAACATTGCGGATGTGTTTGTAAAGCAATACCCCTAACCCTTAATTGCTCCCCGGGCAAAAATGTAAAAAGCCATGGGTTATAAATGCAATGTAAGTCGCTTTGGATAAAAGCGTCAGCTAAATGACCTATAATGTAATGTAATGTAAATGTGTTGGCATGCCACGCAGTTGACTTTACATCTCTGTGTGAAATCAGTAAATACTGGCAACTATGCAATGCAGCTTAGCTTGTTAGTGAGACATTCTCTGAGAGACTAATTTTAACCCTTTTATTTTACACATTTATTGCAGTTTGTCTTTTCACTTGGTTTACGCAAGCTGATGTGTTGTTAGGGTGTGTACTTTTTCGCAGGTGGTGAAACTGTGGAACTATTGAGATTACAATCCAACAACAACACTCCCTCGTGATGAACACACCCACAACCTTAAAGAGAATGCCAAAACAAGCACAGAGGGGTGCGGTCGTGTGTCCAAACGATTCAGAATTCGTCTTTTGTGTTTTTGCCATGGTCCATGAATGGTTTGATTGTACTCAACAGAATCTGATAGACATTGTTTGCCCTTCTGAACTTCTTGAAAGCGTCTGTTTTTGACATTACATGGTTAAAATGTCCTATAATGTGTATGCTTGAGATACACTAGATTGAAAGAAGTTGAAGAAAGACATAACGTTACTTGATCCTGCTCCAGATCTGGGTTCTGATTTTGGATGCTGAATATAAGTGTCCATCTGCAAACATTCATTCATTCATCATCTTCAACACGGCTGATCCATAGCTGCAAGTTTCTTAACCAGTCAATTTGAGATTGTGTTTGAGTGAATGTGTAACATTCTACTAAAATATAATATATTTCATTGTTCACGTTTAGGAAGTAGCTTATCATAGATAACTAAGAAATCTGTACTCATGCACGTAACTCCCCACTAACTCTCAACCATAATAGGCAAATTATGTTTTTCCACCCATGTTAAAAGCTGAAAAGTAAGCGTTACTATATAAATAAATGTTGGGGGAGGAGGGGGGGTATTTCGGCGAACGAGTAGTAGCTGTTACCAAACGGAACAAAGCTGCATGTTTTCAGTGGAAAAACGAGTTGGTAAGCAATGATTGTTAATTAGCCATTTTAGAATGACACACTTACAGTATGAGGTTTTGCGCTTTGGATAAGAAAGATGTAGCACCAGAGATAGTGGTGTATTAATTAGGAATGGAAATAGCTTTAAACATTAACCAAACTGCTGCAAGAACAACAAAGGAGTATGTTTTATGTCACGTGTGTTAACTACTGAACAACATAATTCAAACAAACATGAAAGAAAAGTAAACTACTCTAGGTTGTAGCTGTTGAACAGGTTTCAGCATCCAGGGACAAAGATGTTGAATCAACAGAGGAAAGCTAGTGACAGAAGAGTGACATTAAGTCAGAGAGTGCGCAACTACACCCCAACCCCCCCACTCCTGTCTGCTGGTTTTGTTTTGTTTTGTGTTTATCTGCTATGCTTTCAAGACCGATCCACAAAATATTGTCTAACATGAATACGGTAGAGGGCCCACACCGAATTTACATATACTGCTAAGGTACAAAAGGAGAGTCTAAGTAGGTCACACCAAGTGATCTAGTATGAGGAAGCCAGCAGTGTATGTGTGTGTGTGTGTGAGCCTTTTGTGTTTTTGCATGTGTTTACGCCCTGTTTTTGTGCATGCATATGCTAACAAATGAAATGGTGAGCACTCCAGTTACTTTTTTTCTTGGAGTAATTTTATATGCCACATAAATGATACATTCCAATACGACATGGACAAGGACTTGTACAAAGCATTGTTTCAGAACTGAATGATCCCTCCCCCTCTACTGACGCACATGGCCCCATTTCAATTTATCAACTCAAACAAACATATGCATACATTTGCATATTATCCCCCAAATCTTGATTTATCATCTTTTGTTTTTCATGTTCCAGGTAATCCGAACTTGACCAGGCTTGCGTTCTCGATTCCTGATAATCATGACCATTGTTTTTTCATACAAGCACAGACCAAGCTCAATGACCTTTTCTTCAGAAACAAGATTTTCTTTGGATGTTCATCTTTGTTGCTCCAGTAAAAATGATACTGTTAGGAATAAGAAAACAGTGTGAGAGATAGTGTAAAGGTATTTGCATGCTAGTGTGTAAAACAGAAGGTCACACAATTCTTAGATCACCATTTAGTTTTGCCCATCACTTCAAAGTTAGTTAGTAACAAAACTTGCACATACCGATTCTCCAAATAGCTGTTGGACAGCAGAGATTTGAGCTTTGGAGTAAAGTTCCACACCGTAGTAGAAATTAAAGGCATCTGCATGTGAAAAGTTTGGGAAGAAGGAAAAAGAATGCAGGCCCTCACTGGGAAGAAACACGCAAGGCAAGACAAGAACTCAACTGATGCATGGTGAGAATTGTTTTAACCAGAACCAACTTGTCATATTATTAACATGTCAAAACCTCATGGCAGCATTAGCATTTTTTTCATGAATTATTATGTAATATTTATCCATCTACTTTTTATAAACTTCAACATAATCAACACCTGAATAGGGTAGGTAAAACAGAGAAGTCTCAACATGTTGTGTCCTTCCCTCCAGCAAATAAATGAGGGTCGCAGCTTCATCACCAACCCTAACAGACAGCCATGGTAAAAACAATTTAAAACACTAACTGCGTTGTGTTCAAAACATGCACCGCAGAGCGGCTCAGGTTACAAGGGGACGAGCGCAGCAAAGAGAGAGAGAGAGAGAGAGAGAGAGAGAGAGAGAGAGAGAGACAGACAGACAGAGGTAGACATGCAGAATCAGAGAAACAGCAAAAAGGTGAAAAAAGAGATGCAGAAAAAATGGAGTAAAATAAAACTGTTAAGTCGTTGTGGTTCTTACAATGGGGGGTCTTACAATGTCCCTGTATCATTAAAAGAGACCCTGACGAAAAATGTTTGGGAACCACTGCCTTAAAGTATGTATCTACATACGGAGCAGGTTCTCTTCACGGGGCCACAGTCATGTTTCTATTTTTAATTTTTTTTTGTATTGTTTGTGGAGGAAAAAAAGCAATTTCTAGATGCTACCAAATTCCTCACGATGGCCCATCATTACTATATTCAAAATCAAGTGTCATTTCTTTGATTATTGGAAGTTACTAATGCTGGGTTATATTGAAATTATTTGTTTTAAAAACATTTTTACTTAACAAAGGCACTTTTCCCATTTATAATTACAATTTCACTCCACTTTATCACCTCTCGCTTTCTTTACCTTCCGCCTGTCCCAATGCAGGGCGTGTGTCGTCTTATCATCTGACAATCTCTCTCTACCTGTTTTACAGGCCACTCCAGTCACTCAGCTATGGAGGCGTGTAGCCTGAGGTGGAAGGGAGGCTGGACAGCAACCTGAGAGTCCAGGTTGAAATGAGGGAAGGGGATCCTCCCCCTTGCTCCAAACATAAAAGCAGACAGTGTCGACAGTCAGACACTCAGAGGGACTTGGCTCTCCTTTTGAAGACTGCTCATCTGTTTTCCACTTCTCAGAGAACTGTCAACCTTTACCACTGCAAAGATCATGAGGAAGGCATACTCAGTCACAAGCTCCGGTGGCAGCACCAGGAGATCCTTTGCACCAACTAGCAGCTTCTCAAACAGATCCTCTTTTAATGTTGGTGGAGTTGGAGCTGGTTACAGTATGTCTTCAATGGGTGGTAGTTATGGCTTTGGTTCTAGCCAAGCAAGCATTGCTCCACAGATCACCGCTGTCCAAGTCAACCGGAGCCTGCTGGCTCCTCTGAACCTGGAAATTGACCCATCCATCCAAGCCGTCCGCACCCAGGAGAAGGAGCAGATTAAGACCCTCAACAACCGATTTGCCTCCTTCATCGACAAGGTTTGTTTCTATGCCATCTGAATGACTATCTTCTGTAAAAGTCTAGTACACTGTAGGCCTCATTATTTTAGTACTGATACAAAAGCAACCCAAGGTAATGGTTAGCCTGAAGTCCTTATTTTGAGCATGTGGCAGCCCTTCTGTCCACTATCTAAACATGGGTGAGGATTATATTGCAGTGACTTAACTGGCAGAGTGAGACAAAAAATGAGGATCTATTTACTTTGCATCTTTGCACAGTGGTATCACCTGGTTGTTATGACACAGCACACATTCTTAGTTTGCAGCAGTAACTCTACATTTGCTTATCTTTTACAAAATCACACAACTGTGTGCAAGCTATAAAGCTAGAGGTCCTTTATGAAGAGTGAAACTCTCTAAACACTATCCGCTCTCTGCCAAACTCACAGAACAAAACCCTCCATAGCACGGCACTCCTTTGTCGTCTTTGTCAGCCACACCTAGTTTGCCCAACAGAGCATAGATGATTCATGTGCAAAGATGAATTGCAATAATACCTTAAAGCTAAATGGATCCTATATATTTTTTAAAGAACGAAAATTGTGTTTTCCCTTTCACACCTTTTAGTATTAAAACAGCTTAAACAAGCAGGCAAAGATTCCATCATGAGTTGAGTTGTTGTGAATTGAGTGTTGTAATTTAGATATGTAGCTATGAATGGAAACATGTAAAAGAAGGAACCACAACCTTTGATTAAGAACCTTGGTAGAAAAAAAATATTGAAATTGAAATTGAAAAACAATTCAACATTTTAGAACATCTGAAAAATGTCCTGGTTTTGGTCCTTCCTCCCCAGGTACGTTTCCTAGAGCAGCAGAACAAGATGCTGGAGACCAAATGGAGCCTCCTGCAGGACCAAACCACCACCCGCTCCAACATCGACGGTATGTTTGAGGCCTACATTGCCAACCTGCGTAGACAGCTCGACGGGCTGGGCCACGAGAAGTCCAAGCTGGATGGAGAGCTGAGGAATATGCAGGGCCTGGTTGAGGAGTTCAAGGGAAAGTGAGTGCTGGCTTGACATGTTCACAAGTTACGAAATATACTTTGTAATATACCTTGAAATATATAAGTCAGCAGATGTTCAAAAGGCCACGCAATTACTAAAATATTGAGTTTTCTCAAAACAGGTATGAAGAGGAAATCAACAAACGTGCAGCTGCAGAGAACGAGTTTGTGCTCTTGAAGAAGGTGTGAAAACTAGCAACCTCAGATGTGCTTTCCCTTTATAGTGATTAAGACAATGTTGCAGGTTGTAACACTTCCTGTTTCTATATGATTGTCTATGCAGGATGTTGATGCTGCCTACATAAATAAGGTGGAGCTGGAGGCCAAAGCTGATGCTCTTCAGGATGAGATCAACTTCCTCAGGGCTGTCTATGAGGCCGTATGTATCTTTAATGTCCAATACCTCATAATACTATAATCAGCATTCAAGTAAAAGCTAATGATCATCCACTCCTCGTGTACTGTATGTCAGCTTAAAGGACAAAGAGTTAACGGCATCAACTGTTCTTTCTGCAGGAGCTTCGGGAACTGCAGGGCCAGATCAAGGATACCTCCGTCGTCGTGGAGATGGACAACAGCCGTAACCTGGACATGGACTCTATAGTGGCTGAAGTGCGTGCTCAGTATGAGGACATCGCAAACCGCAGCAAGGCTGAAGCAGAGACCTGGTACAAACAGAAGGTGAAAATTCAGGTTTATTCTTTTGTTCAATGAATTTGTATTATACTTTCAGCACCTCATCCAACTGTGTGGATTATGCTCTTGACACAGCTTATTTTTCATGATAGTATGAGGAGATAAAGAGCTCCGCTGGACAGTATGGGGAAGACCTGCGCTCAACCAAGGCTGAGATTTCAGACATAAACCGCATGATTTCCCGTCTTCAGAATGAGATTGAGACCATCAAAGGACAGGTATATTTCAAGACATTCACCTGGGTGACGTGTTATTATCTGGACTACATCATCTACATCATTTGCCATAGAGGGCCAGTCTTGAGGCTCAGATCCTAGAGGCTGAGGGGCGTGGTGACCTGGCAGTGAAGGATGCCAAGCTACGTATCAAAGACCTGGAGGATGCTCTGCAGCGAGCTAAGCAGGACATGGCCCGCCAGGTGCGCGAGTATCAGGAGCTGATGAACGTCAAGTTGGCCCTGGACATCGAAATTGCAACCTACAGGAAACTGCTGGAAGGAGAAGAGAGCAGGTGGGATAAAGTTTGGTATTTCATATATTTTTATTGCTGGAGCGTTAGCTTCAAATCTAAATTGCTCTCTAATTCTTCACTATTTCTCCACTAGACTGAACAGCGGAGGTTCAAATGCAACCATCCATGTGCAGCAGACCTCTGGAGGTAAAGTTTCAGTTTGATCATCATCGATAACACAGCAAGCAGACATCACTGATGGATGGATGGGTGAATTAATAACATGTACATACTATTTTTGCTTCAGGACTCTCCAGCTCCGGTGGTGGGTTCGGCTTCGGTGGCAGCAGTCTGTCTGGTGGATATGGTGGTACTATTACCAAGACCAGCACCTCATCAGCCAGTTCCAGGAGACTCTATTGAAAAGGAGAGCCATCCCTCTTCCCCCTCAGAATCCCCTTCAGTTTGATCTTAATCTGTACCCCTCATGGTGCTATGATATTTTCTTAAGCATGACCAACAATACAGCTCAATTTATTGAGTGAATAGAAAGGATCTCTGTGGAATTCTCTTAATCGGTTTTGTTTAACATCATTCAAAAAGAGTTTCTGAAGGTTAACATGGCCTTAGACAAACAAGAGCCTTGTCAGTTCTTTGACAAGCTTTACCCAATCTTGTCTACTTTTAGGATTTTTTTAATACTGCAGTTTTCCCTGAAACAAAATCCGTTGATGAAATGTTTGAGATGAATAATTGTAGTATAGACAAATTGTTGAAGTAGTCATTCTTACATCTGACTGCTTATATAATTAAGGGGAGCAATTTACGGTTCATCTAAGAAATTCAAGATTTTGATCTGTTTTCAGTTTAACTTTGAGCTGATTTGCTTCAGCCTTGTTACTATTGTTCCGTCAAATGGTTTCATTCCAGTTTTGCTTTTCCTGCCTTCAAGATAAAACTAGTCTTTCTTTTGTAAAAGCCTTTAACACGAGAGTGAATTACATCAAAGAAATCAGAAAAAAATAAACTTAGATGAACACCCTCATTATTGTTGTGATTAATGTATGAAAACATATCAAGTAAGAGGTTTTTACTTACAGGTTTTTACTTGATGTTGTAATATAATGAGAATTCAGGTGGATGCACTGCATATACCGTAGGATTTACTTTAATCAAGTTTGAATATTCACTCAAACATTTTTTTATGAAACTTTGAATGCTTTTTCTTCAAACTATGGGCATCATGTTTGGACCCAGGACATCGCACAATACCATTGTTAGATACTTTCAGTTTCCCTGGCTGGGGGTAACCTATCGACGTCAATAAAAGATGTCAATAATAACATTTTTGCTGACATAACTGAGAAAGTGAATCCATTGGCAGTGGCCAATTAAGAAGAAGAACAGTTCAAATTTGGTGGAAGAACTTGAAGATTACATTTTTTTACCGCTGGGAGATGAGGAACCTCCAAAATATGACATTACTACGTGTAATTTAGGTGACGCTTTTATCTTTTAAAAGTGCATTTCAACCATTAGGATACACACCCAGAAGAATAAGTAACAAAACAGTGCAATTTCATCAAATAAGCCGATTCACAATTGCTAAGAGCTAATAAGTACAATTTAAGTGCTACAATTCATTTAGTGTTTTTAGTCAAGGTAGAGTATGAAGTGGTGTGTCCTTAGTTTGCGGTTGAAGATGTAAAGAGTCTCTTTGGTCCTAATGTCACCAGTGAGCTCCTTCCACCATTTCAGAGCCAGGACAGCGTGTCATGAGTCATGATCCTGTCGAGTGATTTGCTTTCAGTGAGGGAGGAACAAGCAGTTGGCAGATGCAAAGCTAACTGGGAGAGTGAGATAAAAAATTAGGTTGGGATGTCCTGGATGTAGACTGGACCTGATCCATTCACAGCATGGTATGTGAGTACCAATGTTTTGAACTGGATGCGGGCAGTTACTGGTAGCCAGTGAAGAGAGCGGAAGAGTGGAGTGGCGTGGGAGAATTTAGGATGGTTAAAAACCAGTTGAGCTGCTGCATTCTGGATAGCATTTCTACTACCGGAATCTCCTCCTCTTGCCACGAGTATCTACAGTCAACGCTCATAGGATACTGCTGTAGCCTCATTTAAAGAAGCCATTCCTTCTGCTCTAAGTTCAGTGTCCTGTTTCAAGATATCAGAAGACTCCTGTGAGAACTTGAGTCCGTCCCAGATAGTTATTGTCCTTGGGGACTTTAACAAAGGAAATCTCATCTGTTACGTGCCTTGTTTGTGTTTGCACGTGTGTGTGTGTATGAGTGGGTGTGATTTTCTTCAGGTGTGCTGGCGACGTCACTCCTGCAGCTGATCAGCATAGGATTAAATGGCTCTGCCAAGCCAGAGTGGTGGTGTTGCTGCAGTGGAAGCCAGAGCGGAACCAGAGAGGTTGTGAGGTGCTGCCGTGAGGAGGTTTTGGGCGCCAGTAAAGAAGGAGCCATACGCCGTACTTGTCTTCCTTTTGGAGATTGTTTTCAGTTGCCTTGTATTGTTTTCCGTCATTAAATATCCTGTTTTGCCGTTGGTCCAGATCTCCCGGGTTTATTATTTTAACTTGTTTACGTCCTGCACCCCTAGACACTTTTGGGACGTAACAGTTCTGGGGGCTCGTCCGGGGATCCTTTCATCAATGTGGTTTAGGAGTTTCCCGTAACATTACCACTGCTGGGGCGCCTTCTCCTAGTTGTCACTTTTGATGTGAGTAAGCACATTTCCCTGGTGCCAGTCTTCCGTAAGTCAGAGGTAGAAGCTTACTTTGGTGCATTTGAGCGTATTGCTGCTGCGTTACATTGGCCTAAAGATGTGTGGGCGATCTTGTTGCAGTGTAAGTTGGTGGGTAAGGCTCAAGAGGCCTGCTCCTCTTTGTCCATGGAGGATGGGCTAACTTATGATAAGGTCAAGAGTGCTATTTTGCAAACATATGAGCTAGAGCCTGAGGCCTACAACGTTTCCGCGGTCTTAGAAAAGCACAGAGCCAGTCATATGTGGACTTTGCGCGGGAGAAAGGGATACTTTTTGACAGGTGGAGGGCAGCCTGTAAGGTTGCCGATCTGTTCTTCAGAACGTGAAGCTGGGGAAACATGTCTCAGCCTCCCGGACCATCAGCACCAGTTCCCACCCAAAGCTGCGTTCTTTCCCCTCTGCTCTTCTCCCTGTACACAGCTGCACCTCCAGTCACTAGTCCATCAAGCTCCTGAAGTTTGCGAATGACACCACCCTCATTGAACTGATCTCTGGTGGGGATGAGTCCGCCTACAGGTGGGAGTCTGACCATCTGGTGTCGTGGTGCAGCCAGAACAACCTGGAGCTCAACGCTCTAAAGACAGTGGAGATGGTTGTGGATTTCCGGAGGAACAGAGCCCCACCTTCCCCAATGACCCTGTGTGACTCCCCCGTCACTATTGTGGATTCCTTCCGTTTCCTGGGCTCCATCATCATCCAGGATCTCAAGTGGGAGCTGAACATCAGCTCCATCACCAAGAAGGCTCAGCAGAGATTCTTTCTGAGGCAGCTGAAGAAATTCAACCTGCCAAAGACTATGATGGTGCACTTTTACACGGCCATCATCGAGTCCATCCTCTGCTGCCCCATCACCGTCTGGTACGCTGCAGCCACAGCCAAGGACAAGGGCAGGCTGCAGTGTGTCATCCGCTCTGCAGAGAGGGTGATCGGCTGCCATCTGCCGTCCCTCCAGGAATCTAGGTCCATGAAGCGAGCTAAAAAGATCGTAGCAGACTCCTCTCACCCCGGACAAAAACTGTTTGTGCCCCTTCCATCTGGCAGGAGGCTGAGGTCCATCAGGACTAAGACCTCCTGCCACACGAACGGTTTCTTCCTGTCGGGATCATCAACAGAGCCCGGTCCCCCACTGACTGACTCTGACATTCCATCGGTCACTTTCTTTCACACTGCACACGTCACTTTCCCTTTTTTTTTTTACTTTTATTCCTATGTTTAAACTAACCCATAGCCTTATATTACTAACCCATAGCATTATATTTCATTTTATTCCTCTTTCACTGTTGTCTGCTGTTATACACCAACCGCCAAGTCAAATTCTGTCACGGTGTGGGTTTATTTACGGTCTTATTTTGTAGTTTTCTGCCTCTTGTCTCCCTGGGTAACTTCCCTTCCTGCCTTGTCCTGTCATCCCCTGTGATTGTTTCCACCTGTGTCCAATCATCTGCACCTCCATAGTGTATTTAAGCAGTGTGCGTCTCTTGTCGCTTCATTGTCGAATGTTTTGGATGTTCCTGCTTCCCGTCTGCATTTTTGCCCTTTTGGAGTTTGTGACTATTGAAGTCTCTTTGTTTTTGAAGTCTGCGTTTGAGTCCTGCCTTCCCCGCACCCTGACAAATTTCTTATATGTCTGACATATTATGGCAATAAATGTTTCCTGATTCCTAAGAAGTAGTTCAGTTTTGTCAGACATTTGAGCGGAAATCCACTGAGAGTCAGTCAGACAGGCAGAGATCCGTGCCGCCACCTGAGGGGAAAAAAACCCTTCAAGATGTACTAAAAACTTGTATGGACTCAGAATTCCTGTTGTCTCTGGTAGCTTACTATGTGACCTCAAAGAAAAATGATGCTTGTTATATGGTTTGCTACAATCAATGCTGTTAAAAAACATAACATACACCTTCAGCTTGAACAGAGAAGCTGATAAACTGATTAATTCTGTTTTGTCTTGGGTTAGGCAAGTTTGTTTAGCACATTTCAACAACAAGGCAATTCAAAGTGCTGCACATAAAACCATCAGAATATAAGGCAAAAATATTTTGGTGACTACGTGTTTAGCAATGTTTAAGCTTATTTGATTCCTCTCAAACACTACCAATGTAGTGTAGCCGGAGGGAAGGAGAGGGGTGAGAGGGGTGTATCCACGTAATCACAAAATTCCGCATTATTGTTTGTAGAGACATAGAAATATAAGAGTGACCGCCGGCAAACTGAAATGTCTCAACTGACCATTTAGTTCTATACTGCTGTAATGTTTAAACTAATTTGGAAACCCAATGTATCTACAATCCTGAAATCTCAAATTTGGATGCTAGTTTACTCTTTTGAGTTCACTAAGTAAGACTAAGTAAGAGTGTATTTGATGAAGTGAAGGTACTAATGCTGGGATTGTACATTTTTTACCTTTTTGCCCTTTACTCATCCAACTTTCCCCTCCACTAATCAAACTACTAGGATCATACACTTGAAAAAGCAATATTCCCTTAAATAATAACACTTTTATTCCACTTCTTCACCTCTAGCTCCCTTTCCTCTCCGCCTATCACAATGCAGGGTGTGCCTGATCTTATCAGCTGACTATCCCTTTCTACATGCTTTACAGGCCAGTCCTATCATTCATTCTGAATTAGAGGAGCGCAGCCGGCAGACAAACAAAGCCTTTGCTCTTAAACGGTCCAATTTGTATTTGTTTTCTTGCTTTTTGTGTATTCCATAGTAATTTTCTCAACGCTTGCCAAGCAGGGGAAGACCATTCCTAGATGCTACCAATTTCCACATGATGACCCTTTCGCCTATCATTCTCTTTCCCCTCCACCTGTCCCAATGCAGGGCGTCTTATCATATGACTAACCCTTTCTACATGCTTTACAGACCAGTCCTGTCATTCCGCATTAGAGGAATTTAGCTGGCAGACAAACAAAGCCTTCATTCTATAAAGGTCCAATTTGAATTTGTTTCATTTGTGTCATTTCTAGATGCTACCAGATTCCTCAAGATGGCCCTTTAAAGAATGACTAGTCAAAATTGTATGTCTGTAAGACATTTCTTATAATATTGGAAGATAATAATGCTGGGTTATGTTGGAATGATGTTTCAAACACATTTTCACTTAAAAAAGGCACTTTTCCCATTTATAATCACACTTTCACTCCACTTTTTCACCTCTCGCTCTCTTTACCTTCCGCCTGTCCCAATGCATTGCGTGTGTCGTCTTATCATCTGACAATCTCTATCTACCTGTTTTACAGGCTACTCCTGTCACTCAGCTATGGAGGCGTGTAGCCTGAGGTGGAAGGGAGGCTGGACAGCAACCTGAGAGTCCAGGTTGAAATGAGGGAAGGGGATCCTCCCCCTTGCTCCAAACATAAAAGCAGACAGTGTCGACAGTCAGACACTCAGAGGGACTTGGCTCTCCTTTTGAAGACTGCTCATCTGTTTTCCACTTCTCAGAGAACTGTCAACCTTTACCACTGCAAAGATCATGAGGAAGGCATACTCAGTCACAAGCTCCGGTGGCAGCACCAGGAGATCCTTTGCACCAACTAGCAGCTTCTCAAACAGATCCTCTTTTAATGTTGGTGGAGTTGGAGCTGGTTACAGTATGTCTTCAATGGGTGGTAGTTATGGCTTTGGTTCTAGCCAAGCAAGCATTGCTCCACAGATCACTGCTGTCCAAGTCAACCGGAGCCTGCTGGCTCCTCTGAACCTGGAAATTGACCCATCCATCCAAGCCGTCCGCACCCAGGAGAAGGAGCAGATTAAGACCCTCAACAACCGATTTGCCTCCTTCATCGACAAGGTTTGTTCCTGTGCCCTCTGTGCGACTATCTTCTGTAAAACGCACTGTAGGCCTCATTGTCTTAGTGCTGAAAACCTCTTTGCACACTTTTTTGAATCAATTAATGAGTTACCAAAAATGGTCTTTCGCTGAATGTGATCCCAGCAGCCTTTCACTTTCTAAACATGGGTGGGGATTACATTGCAGTGACCTTAAAGAAAGACAGGCAGAAGAAAGAGAGATCGCTCTACACTACGCCCACAGAGTCCAAAGTCTGCAATTTGAACATTGAACCTTTCGTCTATTTTTTATAGGCTACAAGAATGCCTCATGCACTGCAGTAAATACAGTTGTCTTTTAAAGTTGAAAGTTGAAGTTAAAGTGTATTTTAACAGATGAGTTGTTTACAATGACACTTTAGGGTGGGTGTTTGTGCCTTTTTAAGGTATAATACAACAATTAATCTTTTTTGCAATTATAACTATTTACAACAATCACTACTGAGCCCAGAAATGTAAGTTAGAAGCTCAAGCCAAATTTTACACAGAAAGGGCATTTTGAAACAACATGAACATGAAACATTTCCTTGGTTTTGTCTCTCCTTCAAAGGTTCGTTTCCTCGAGCAGCATAACAAGATGCTGGAAACCAAATGGAGCCTCCTGCAGGACCAAACCACCACCCCCTCCAACATCGACGGTATGTTTGAGGCCTACATTGCAAACCTGCGCAGACAGCTCGACGGGCTGGGCCACGAGAAGTCCAAGCTGGATGGGGAGCTGGGGAATATGCAGGGCCTGGTTGAGGAGTTTAAGGGAAAGTGAGTGCTGGCTTGACAAGTTCTGAAATATACCTTGATAAAGTCAGCAGATGTTCAAAAGGCCACGCAATTACTAAAATATTGAGTTTTCTCAAAACAGGTATGAAGAGGAAATCAACAAACGTGCAACTGCAGAGAACGAGTTTGTGCTCTTGAAGAAGGTGTGAAAACTAGCAATCTCAGATGTGCTTTCTCTTCATAGTGATTTAGACAATGTTGCAGGTTGTAACACTTCCTGTTTCTGTATGATTGTCTATGCAGGATGTTGATGCTGCCTACATAAATAAGGTGGAGCTGGAAGCAAAAGCTGATGCTCTTCAGGATGAGATCAACTTCCTCAGGGCCGTCTATGAGGCCGTATGTATCTTTAATGTCCAATACCTCATAATATTATAATCAGCATTTGAGTAAAAGCTAAATGATCATCCACTCCTCGTGTACTGTATGTCAGCTTAAAGGACAAAGAGTTAACGGCATCAACTGTTCTTTCTGCAGGAGCTTCGGGAACTGCAGGGCCAGATCAAGGATACCTCCGTCGTCGTGGAGATGGACAACAGCCGTAACCTGGACATGGACTCTATAGTGGCTGAAGTGCGTGCTCAGTATGAGGACATCGCAAACCGCAGCAAGGCTGAAGCAGAGACCTGGTACAAGCAGAAGGTGAAAATTCAGGTTTATTCTTTTCTTTTCTTTTTTTGTTCAATGAATTTGTATTATACTTTCAGCACCTCATCCAACTGTGTGGATCATGCTCTTGACACAGCTCATTTTTCATGATAGTATGAGGAGATAAAGAGCTCCGCTGGACAGTATGGGGAAGACCTACGCTCAACCAAGGCTGAGATTTCAGAAATAAACCGCATGATTCCCCGTCTTCAGAATGAGATTGAGGCCATCAAAGAACAGGTATATTTCAAGACAATCGCCTGGATGATGTGTTATTATCTGGACTCCATTGTTTAGGAGGATTTGCAGTTATGAATCCATCTACATCATTTTTCACAGCGGACCAGTCTTGAGAAACAGATCTTAGAGGCTGAGGGGCGTGGTGACCAGGCAGTAAAGGATGCCAAGCTATCTATCACAAAGCTGGAGGGTGCTCTGCAGCGAGCTAAGCAGGACATGGCCCGCCAGGTGCGCGAGTACCAGGATCTGATGAATGTCAAGTTGGCCCTGGACATCGAAATTGCAACCTACAGGAAACTGCTGGAAGGAGAAGAGAGCAGGTGGGATAAAGTTTGATATTTTATGTATATATTTATTGCTGGAACGTTAGCTTCAAATCTAAATTACTCTCTAATTCTTCACTATTTCTCCACTAGACTGAACAGCGGAGGTTCAAATGCAACCATCCTTTTCCAGCAGACCTCTGGAGGTAAAGTTTCAGTTTGAATACATTATCATCATCATCATCATCATCATCATCATCATCGATGAATTGAATTAATGATGGTGAATTAATGAGATGTAAATGTTATTTTTGCTTCAGGATGCTCCAGCTCCAGCTCCGGTGCTGGGTTTGGCTTCGGTGGCAGCAGTCTGTCTGGTGGATATGGTGGTACTATTACCAAGACCAGCACCTCATCAACCAGTTCCAGGAGATTCCATTGAAAGGAGAGCCATCCCTCTTCCCCCTCGGAAACCCCTTCAGTTTGATCTAAATCTGTACCCCTCATGGTGCTATGATATAATATTAAGGAAGACCAACATGGCCTACGACAAACAATGGCCCTGTCAGTTCTGCACTGATCACCTAAGAAATACACAAAAATATATTTATATCTTTACATTGTATGAAGGTTAAAGCAACTTACATCAAATGAAACTGGAAGAAAATAAATCTGAGGACTAAAATATCATTTTCATTTTTCTTACAATAATCACAACCAAAATATGAGTAGGTTCTTAAGATGGTTCTAAATACGTACGTAAATACTCTGGAAATTTCCACCTGGAGATTTCACATGAGGGCAGTGCTGTGCCACTTTTTTTACAACTCACTTGTTCCTTGGAGTGCTGTCCAGGAGATGTGCAAGCTCAGATCCCTTAAAGACCCACCGTCATTATAGTTTAATCATTAAGTGTTTAATCATTAAGTGTTTAAACAAGTTTGAATTGATTTGAGTATTAGAAAGATGAAAATGTAAGAAAGTGTTTTTCTCTTTTTACTCTGTCTCTTTGTCTCTCTATACACCTAGTTGTTGATGATTAACTGTAAAAAATGCTTCTCTCATATTAATATTAATTCATGAAGTGCCCATAATATCTTTTCACATGTACAATGAATACCATGGCTGAAGAATATCAAGCTGAATGAAGCATTAACTCTTCAGAATTCTACCACTAGACTGGCCAACAGACTGGCCAACTCATGAAGCCGCCATGGGGCGATAGATGGCCCCAAGCTTTAAACTGTGGAGCTCTAGGTGCCCCTCCAGCCTCAGTTTTGAATGTGTCAAGGACAGCTTGTTAATTTACACGCTTGTCTTTCTGCATTATTCTTCACAGGTTAGGTTAAGGAAAAACGACCACTTAGTTAGGAATAGGAAAACAGAGCTCTTGACTGAGACTCACGTGACTACAGAGTCACAAAAGACAATGTTTAATGTAAAATTATAATATATAATTATGTGGGGCTGCCCATGAGTAGATTGATGGAAATTTACTGGCTGTGACATACCACAGAGAAGCTGATATAATGCTCTATACACAGGTTGTTGTGGAAAAGGATCACTGATTGTAGTGTTTGATAATTCAACCATCTTTCCCTATCAACAGCACCACACAAATCAATCCAGAAAACAGGCAATGTGTCCCCTTAGAAAAGAGTAACAGTCTCAACGTGACACCATTCAAGTGCAACCGCAGCTTAAACAGTCAGACAAGTTGATTCAAACTGATTCATTCAGGTTTGTCTTTTCAACTTTCTTTCTCCAGGCAATAAAGGGATTTCAATATTCAAGACAAACAGACAAAATAAAGACTGTAGGTAATGGCACATTTGGTGCTTGACGCCGTAAAAGTAATTCATCCATTACTGCAAAGACGTACATAAACCTGTAGTCTTTGATTTAAAGGATAATCTAAAAGACATGGTAGGGAAGTTGGTTGGTGCCCTGGTCAGTCAGAATCTCCTTCAGGACCCTGACTCGGGTGGTGACCCTTAAACAGAGCCTGTGTCACACTAGTGTTGTTACCTCCCACCCTCCTGCTTCGAAGCTTGTGTCGAAATATGAACCAGTCCAGGGCGAAGCAATTGTATCGGTGCTCGGTTCGTTCGCTGCTGATCACGTGATCAGTGACGTCCGAAGCTTCGTTCCGGCGCACAGTCACGTGACCGCTTCGAATTGATTCAAATGGGCGCGAAACAGGGTTGGGGCTTGTCTGTTTGATACAGTCAAAGTCAGTGTTGTTGTAGTAGTATTAGCAAATTTACAATGGAACCTGTGGCAAAGAGAGGTCGCTCCGAGATGTGGGAGCACTTCAATTTGATTTCCTCTAACAAGGTTTGTAATAGGCAGACAAAGTCTGTCATTTGTATTGTGTAATTATGGATGTTTATTTTTATTGTGGAGACCACCCGATATTTGGCTGAATCAAACATTCCACGGAGTGAAGACCCGCTAAAATATTGAATCAAACACAAACATGTGTACCCACATCTATTTGTATTAACACGTAATCTTTTGAGCATTCCTGCCTCATCGTGTCGTGGAAGTGCCTTTTTTGTAAGGCAGGGGAAACAGTATCTAAGAAACCGACTCAACCCCAATTCTGTGGAGAAAATTGTGTTTCTCAATAAAAATCAATAATAATTTCATGCCCCATCCCATGTGTCCTATCGCCCGAAGTTGGCTGGGATGGACTCCAGCCCCCCCGCGACCCTGAGTGCAGGATAAGCGGTTTGACAATGGATGGATGGATGGATGGATCCCACGTGTCCACAAGCACTTCAATATCCTGTCATAAGAAACCTGTCCAAAAGCACAATCACTGCCCCACTGACCTTTCCTCTGCAAATCACTTCCCACATTCAAACAATTCACATATGTCCCTATGACTGCCATGAACTGCACATGCAGTAGGAAGCACTTGCTGATATTTTAAATTATATTGCTTACATGTCATATGCTAGTATGATCTGCTGATGATTCTGCTAGTATGATCACAAACATACATGCACAAAGGTGCAGAAAGATATAGATAAGTGTTTGTTAAACCTCTTTCCAATGTACAGAGAATTGAAATACACAAACAAGGACAAAATTCAAACCTGAAAAACAATAGTTTTATTCATATAGGAATCCATGTATTTATTAGATGATTTATTGGTTCAACTTTTCATAATCATGTTCAACCCACAGAGACTGGGCCAAAATATACTGGTGGGCTATTCGATACATTTGCACTACAAGTTTTCAACAGCAGAGGTCACCATAGAGTTTGCGATGCATTGAATGAATGAACCTTTTTCCGATACAATTGGCTGGAAAGCTTCACTGGTTCAGAAAGCTTCACTTTGCCATCACTATGTCACACTCTTTACTGACTCAAATGCAGACTTCTTGAAAACAAGACTTTAATAGTCAAAAGGCCAAAAACACACAGGAACCGGGCGGAAAAACAGCAGTCAGGAAACTACGGACATCCACGACAATAGACAATGACGCGATAAGTGACACAAGAGACACACGGCTTAAATACACAAGAGAGGTGGAGGTGATTGGACACAGGTGGAAACTATTAGACGATCACAGGGGATGACGGGACAAGGCAGGAAGTGAAGTTACCCGGGGACACGAGGTCAGAAAACTACAAAAGGTCAGAAAACTACAAAATACAACAGGAAGTGAACCACACCGTGACAGTACCCCCCCCCCCCCCCCCCCCCTTAAGGGCCGAATTCCAGACGGCTCACACTAGAGAGCGGACAAGGGGTGGGAGGGAGGGAAACCCGAGACGTTGGTCGGACCACCCGGGAAACTCTGGCGGGCGGCCAGACGACCGGGGAGCCTCTGGGGGTCAGCCTGGCGGACAGGCACACTGCCGGGGAGCCCTCCGGTGGTCGGCCCGGCGGACGGTCATTTGGCCGGCTCCGGAGCGGCGACTGCAGGGCACGGAACGTCTCTGGAATGGCAGGCTCGGAGACACGGGAAACCTCCGGGGTCGTCGGCGGTGGCTCGGAGACACGGGAAACCTCCGGGGTCGGCGGCGGCGGCTCGGGGACACTGGAAACCTCCGGGGTCGGCGGCGGCGGCTCGGAGACACTGGAAACCTCCGGGGTCGGTGGCGGCGGCTCGGGGACACGGGAAACCTCAGGGGTAGTCGGCGGCGGCTCGGGGACACGGGAAACCTCAGGGGTAGTCGGCGGCGGCTCCAGCTCGGGGACACGGAACACGTCCGCAGTAGTCGGCGGCGGCTCCAGCTCGGGGACACGGAACACCTCCGCAGTAGGCGGCGGCGGCTCCAGCTCGGGGACACGGAACACGGAACACGTCCGCAGTAGGCGGCGGCGGCGGCTCCAGCTCGGGGACACGGAACACGTCCGCAGTAGTCGTCGGCGGCGGCTCCAGCTCGGGGACACGGAACACGTCCGCAGTAGTCGTCGGCGGCGGCTCCAGCTCGGGGACACGGAACACGTCCGCAGTAGTCGGCGGCGGCGGCTCCAGCTCGGGGACACGGAACACGTCCGCAGTAGTCGGCGGCGGCGGCTCCAGCTCGGGGACACGGAACACGTCCGCAGTAGTCGGCGGCGGCAGCTCCAGCTCGGGGACACGGAACACGTCCGCAGTAGTCGGCGGCGGCGGCTCCAGCTCGGGGACACGGAACACGTCCGCAGTAGTCGGCGGCGGCGGCTCCAGCTCGGGGACACGGAACACGTCCGCAGTAGTCGGCGGCGGCAGCTCCAGCTCGGGGACACGGAACACGTCCGCAGTAGTCGGCGGCGGCGGCTCCAGCTCGGGGACACGGAACACGTCCGCAGTAGTCGGCGGCGGCGGCTCCAGCTCGGGGACACGGAACACCTCCGCAGTCGTCGGCGGCTTGGGGACACGGAACACCTCCGCAGTCGTCGGCGGCTCGGGGACACGGAACACCTCCGCAGTCGTCGGCGGCTCGGGGACACGGAACACCTCCGCAGTCGTCGGCGGCTCGGGGACACGGAACACCTCCGCAGTCGGCGGCTCAGCCCCCCCCTCAAGGGCCGGATCCCAGACGGCCCTCAAATCACCACCGGGAGGGTGGGAGAGGACCATGGGATGGGAGGGAGGGAGCCTGAGTCTCGGAGCGGGGACTGGGGCGTCGGGGTCATGAGTCTCGGAGCGCGGACTGGGGCGTCGGGGTCATGAGTCTCGGAGCGGGGACTGGGGCGTCGGGGTCATGAGTCTCGGAGCGGGGACTGGGGTGTCGGGGTCATGAGTCTCGGAGCGGGGACTGGGGGCGTCGGGGCGATGAGTCTCGGAGCGGGGTCTGGCCGAGTCGGGGTCGGGGCTGAGAGTCTCGGAGCGGGGACTGGCCGAAACGGGAGATCGCTGCGGCGGCCCAGCGGGAACGGGAGATCGCTGCGGCGGCCCAGCGGGAACGGGGGAGCGCTGCGGCGGCCCAGCGGGAACGGGGGAGCGCTGCGGCGGCCCAGCGGGAACGGGGGAGCGCTGCGGCGGCCCAGCAGGAACGGGAGAGGAACCGGGGGGAAAAAAAGCAGGCAGGAAACTACGGACATCCACGACAATAGACAATGACGCGACAAGTGACACAAGAGACACACGGCTTAAATACACAAGGGAGGTGCAGGTGATTGGACACAGGTGGAAACTATTAGACGATCACAGGGGGTGACGGGACAATGCAGGAAGTGAAGTCACCCGGGGACACAAGTGGCAGAAAACTACAAAATACAACAGGAAGTGAACCATACCGTGACAAATGTTGCGCAACGGCACTATCTCGGGATATCGTGTTGCGTAATCCACCAGAACTAACACAAAGCGATATTCCCATTCTCTTCGATGAAATGGCCCAATTAGGTCCATGCCTAAATATTCGAATGGAACCTCCATTAGTGGTAGCGGTCGCAACGGCGCTCTCAGAATGGCCGGCTGGTTTAACAGCTGACATTGCGGGCAGGACGCGCACCATCGGCCCAGATGGGCCATTATCTGGGCCATAGTTTTCTCACTTTCCATGTGGCCAGCCATCGAGTTATAGTGAGCCGCCTGGAAAATTATTTCCAATAACTGTGCGTTTTTCTGACCTGTTTGAGTGTCACAACTCACTCTGTATAACCTGCCCCTAATCAATGAAAAGTGCGGATATGACAATGCTGCATCAGGGCGCACCAGTCGACCATCAATTCTTATCACTTGGTCGGAAGCAAAGCGTATCATCACGAGACTGCTCCAGTGAAAAATCCTCCATGGAGCCTAACTGCCGGAGCCGGTGGAGTCTCCATTCCCCCCTGTCTGCCCAATCTGTCCCCAAGATTAGGGGGTGTGTAAGGCGGGAGCTAACTGCAACCTTCAGTTTATGCTTTTCCCCCCCAACCTGACGCTGGTATCGGACCGACGCTGACGTCTGGGGGGGGCAGACCCTCCAGGACCTGCTCCACCACTACTTTCTCCACCACCGCCGGTGCTCCACCCATCCCCCCCGGCTGCAGCCACCTGTTTACCGCATCCTTCAGCCGCTGGGCGAATGCGAACAGGTTGTCCCCCAGGCCGAATCTAGCCTCTCGGAAGGCCCTCCTGTGGTCAAAGGGGGACAGCCTTATCCGGTCCATGATGGCCCTCTTCATATCTGCGTAAATGTGCCTGGTCTCGGGTGGCAGACCCAGGGCTGCCACCTGTGCCTTCCCGGTCACGAGCGGCAATAGGCGGACCGCCCACTTGTCCGCCGGCCAGCCACGGGCCCCAGCCATTGAATCGAACATTTCGCGGTACATCTGGACCTCGTCCGTGGCCATCATTTTATGGACCACCATTCCAGCATACGCCGAGGAACTAGGGTTGTCAGGATACCAAAACTAGGACTTCTATACACTGTAACAAATTGCTGTAAATTTACAGTGCATTTCTAACGGTATCTTACAGTATGTCATAATAACTGTAACATACAGTTAAATTTCCATCCCTTGCTTGTAAATTAACAGCCAATGTCATAAATAAACAGTTAAACCTGTCAATTTACAATAATAGCAGACTACCGCAAGGGGCCCGCTGCGTTCACCGGGCTCACGCTTCAGCGAATGACGGGGGACGACGACGTCCAGTCCTTCTTGGAGACCTTCGAGGCGGCGGCGGAGGCGTGCGGCTGGCCAGCGGGGGAGTGGCCGGTCCGGCTTTTACCTCTCCTGACCGGGGAGGCGCAGACCGCGGCCATGGGGCTGCCACCGGCGGCGCGGCGCGACTAGAGAGACTCGGTTCCCGGTTCCCGAGTTTCGCTCCATGGAAGATTTTCCACTCGAACAGTCTCGTGACAATACCCTACGCTCAGCCTACGACCAAGTGATATGTATTGATGGTCACCTGGTGCGCCCTGACGCAGCGCAGTCATTTCCGCACTTTTCATTGATTAGTGACAGACTGTATAGAGTCGTGACACTCAGACGGGGCAGGAAAACACACAGTTGCTGGTGCCGAAAAGCCGCCGGGAAATTATCTTCCAGGCGGCTCACTATAACCCGATGGCTGGTCACATGGGATACGAGAAAACGCTAGACCGGATAATGACCCGATTTTATTGGCCAGGCATCCGGGGGGACGTGCGCCGCCGGTGCGCGTCCTGCCCGGAGTGTCAGTTAGTGAACGCTCCGGCCATTCCGAGGGCGCCATTGCGTTCTCTGCCATTGGTGGAGGTCCCGTTCGAGCGGATCAGCATGGACCTCATCGGGCCATTTCACCGGAGCGCACGCGGATATCGCTTTGTGTTAGTTCTCGTGGATTATGCAACGCGGTATCCGGAGGCAGTGCCGTTGCGCAATATCTCTGCAAAGAGCGTTGCGCAGGCTCTGTTTCAGGTCATCTCCCGAGTTGGAATCCCTAAGGAGATTCTGACTGACCAGGGCACCTCGTTCATGTCGCGCACACTGAGAGAACTTTACGGGTTACTGGGCACAAAGTCCATTCGTACGAGCGTGTACCACCCGCAGACAGATGGGCTGGTGGAACGCATGAATAAGACTCTGAAGTCCAATCCGTAAATTTATTAGCGACGATGAACGTAATTGGGACCACTGGCTTGACCCTCTGTTGTTTGCAGTGCGGGAGGTCCCCCAGGCCTCCACGGGATTTTCTCCCTTTGAACTTTTGTTTGGCAGGACGCCGCGGGGGGTGCTGGACCTGATTAAAGAAAACTGGGAGGAAGGTCCGAGCCCCTGCAAGAATGAGATCCAGTACGTCCTGGACCTGCGAGTCAAACTCCACACACTGGGCCAAATGTCACGAGAGAATTTGCTGCAGGCCCAGGAGCGACAACAACGGCTGTACGACAAAGGGGCCAGGCTGCGACGATTCACACCGGGAGAAAAGGTACCTGTATTACTTCCTACTTCCAACTCTAAACTCCTAGCCAACTGGCAAGGGCCCTTCGAGGTCACACGGCAGGTGGGGGACGTCGACTACGAGGTGGTGCGGTCTGACAGGGGCGGGGGTACACAGATATACCACCTGAACCTCCTGAAAGCCTGGAGGGGGGTGGAGTCCGTCTCTCTGGTCTCTGCGGTATCGGAAAGGGAGGAGCTGGGGCCGGAGGTTCCAAAAGCAGGTAATCATACCTCACTCCATCGAGACGCTCATCTCTCTGAGAGCCAGAGGACGGATGTTGCCAGGTTGCAGGAGCGGTTTGCTAATATGTTCTCTCCCTTGCCAGGCCGGACCGACCTCATAGTTCACAGTATCGAGATGCCCCCGCGCGTGACAGTGAGGTCACGACCCTACAGGTTGCCCGAACACAAGAAAGAAGTGGTTCGGAGGGAATTGGCGAGTATGTTGGAGTTTGGGGTAATAGAAGAGTCCAACAGTGCCTGGTGCAGCCCCATCGTCCTTGTGGCTAAGAAGGATGGATCTGTACGGTTCTGCGTGGACTATCGCAGGGTGAATGACGTGTCACGGTTCGATGCCTAACCAATACCCCGGGTCGACGAACTCCTGGACCGGCTAGGCACTGCACGTTTCTTCACGACACTGGATTTAACCAAGGGCTACTGGCAGATTCCTCTGTCGCCAGAGTCCAAGGAGAAAACTGTATTCTCCACCCCGTACGGTTTGTACCAATTTATCACACTTCCCTTCGGGCTGTTTGGGGCCCCGGCCACGTTTCAGCGTCTCATGGATCGGGTACTGCGTCCGCACGCGGCATATGCTGCCGCCTACCTGGACGACGTGATTATCCACAGCACCACCTGGGCGGAGCATGTGCGGCAGGTGGGCGCGGTGCTGGAGGCGCTGGGACGGGCGGGGCTCACCGCCAACCGGGGGAAGTGTGCGGTTGGACGGGTGGAGGTACGGTATTTGGGGTACCACTTGGGGGGCGGGCAGGTGCGCCCTCAGGTGGACAAGACCACAGCTATTGCGGCCTGCCCGCGGCCCAAGACCAAAAAAGAGGTGAGGCGGTTCTTGGGGCTGGCGGGGTATTACAGGCGGTTCATCCCCGGCTTCGCGGACCTCACCAGCCCCTTGACCGACCTGACCCTGGAAGGTGCGTCAGATCCGGTCCAGTGGTCGGAGCAGTGCCAGCAGGTGTTTAACTTCTCTCTCCCCTTTATTCTGCAGACCGACGCGTCGAACAGGGGGCTGGGGGCCGTTTTGTCCCAGGAGGTGGGGGGGGTGGACCGCCCCGTGGTGTACATCAGTAGGAAGCTGTCCGAGAGGGAGGCCAGGTACAGCACAGTAGAAGAGTGCCTGGCCATCCGGTGGGCGGTCGACTCCCTACGCTACTACCTCCTGGGACGCTCATTCACCCTCTGTTCGGACCACGCCCCCCTCCAATGGCTCCACCGCATGAAAGATGCTAACGCCCGGATCACTCGGTGGTATCTGGCTCTACAGCCTTTTAATTTCAAGGTGGTCCATAGGCCGGGGGCGCAGATGGTCGTGGCAGACTTTCTCTCCCGCCCTCTCGAGGGCAAGGGGGGGGGAGTGGGTTCAGCCGGATGGCTCCCCGGCCTAAGTCGGGCGGTGGGGGTATGTGGTGGCGGGCGTGGTTTGGCTCGGCTGCAGGGGGGGACTGAGAAGGGAGTGGTTCAGGGAACGGTGCCGGGGGAGGTAATTGGCCTCAGCTGATGTTAATCAGCAATCAGTATTCTGTTAAGTAGGAGAGATCCGGCGACAGCAAGGGAGCGAGGCGAGGAGGCTGGAGCCGGTGGCGTTGTTGGTGTGAAAATATAAATAAAAACATTTACAATGGACCCGACTGCCTCGTGCTCGTCATTCCAAGACCCCCCCAGAGGACCAACCTGTTACAATTACACTTGCAGCAAAGCCCGACACCTCGATGCATGCTGGTGAATATTAGCAGCCACGATTGGGAACATTGACGCGCAGCGCGTTGCATGTGGAATAGGCAAGGGTCAAATCACTTAGTGTCTTGACCCTGTCATGTAGTGATGCAGTGGGTGCCAGTTAGCATAATAGGAAAGAATCACTAAGCATCACTTTATAATTTTTGCAATTAAAAATTACACAAATAATGATTTGGACATTTATTACCATTGAAGTCTTCATAACATGCTTAAGTGTAAAACATGACATTTTTGAGAACGCCACCGCAGGCAAAATTTATGTTGAGTGAAACAAATCTTTTCTTTTGTACAAATGTCCAACAAAAAGAATATTCGGTTTAGACAACAAAACCCAATAGTTTGGTTATGCATCACAAACAACATTTTGGAACACAAGGTGACGAGGACCGGTCTGCCTCTTTGTTGCACCATCCACCCCCCCCCTTCTGCCCACTATAAGTTGTTGCAATATTTAAGACACTCACTAGTTCTGACTGTTGCATAGCCACATCTTGGTTTTGTATGTCCACCACGAAGAGGAATGTCAACTGACCCATTGGCATTGTTTTCTTACTGAGTCTAACAGATGAGGATCAGGATATTACTTGATTTGGACCGGAACAGCGTCGGTTTGGGGCAGTGCTACCTGGGGCGACTGTGGGTGAGTGGGGAGCATGGTCGCCCTCCAATCAGAGGGTTGTCGGTTTGATCAAAGGCTCTGCTAAACCCCCATGTCGATGTGTCCTTGGGCAAGAGACAACATTGCTCCTGTAGCTGTGACTACAGTGTGTGAATGTTAGTTACTGATGGGCAGGTGTCACTGTTTATGGTTCTCCTGTCAACAGTGTGTGAATGGGTGTAAATGGGTGAATGATGTCATGTAGTGTTAAAGCGCTTTGAGTGGTCAGAAGACTAGAAAAGCGCTATACAAGTACAGTCCATTTACCATTTACCTTTCACAACTAATTATTAACATTATTGATGACAAAGTCTGGCCTTGGACATTATTGCTTAATTATTGCACAGCGGCCAATTATGTTTGTCAGTCAGCATCAATGAAAACACGCACGGCTGAAAATGAAGGCAAAATGGCTTCCACCACACTTATCAATTCAATATTAGGCACGAAATAGTTTCTGACTCACCGATCAGTTGATTATTTGTACATAAAATCCATCCGCCGCTGTTTCCTTGTGAAGACGTCAATCACAGCGTTGTGAACTCGTCTCAGATCCATGATCGGTGAACACTGCCGTCATTTTGACTTTCGCAGGGATTATGCTTACAACGTCCAGTAAGATCTTGAATTTAATTGTTCCATGTTTGATACGTAACGTAGATGATTACTGGCATAACCTATTTACGTGCAAAGGCACAGCAGAGTTGTGCTTTTTGACGTACATGTTGAAGAATACAGGATGGAAGTGCACATGCCTTTAATGGAGGGAATTATGTGTGTGTGTGTGTGTGTGTGTATATACACACACACGTAATTCCCTCCATTAAAGGTGTTTCATTGTAATACTATAGGAAAAAATCTATAAAATGAATGTGTTTTTCTGTAAAGACGTTGAAGGAAATTCCGGTAAATGTATAGTTTTCGCACTTCGTTTGAATTAAGTTATTTTACCTTAATTTTACGGTTTGTTTGGCAGCCCCTGCTGCCAGTTATTTGACTGATATTTTGCATGATTGGAATGTAATTTAAGAAAACATTTTAAAAAGTACTAAAATAAGATTCATTACAGTATTTCTTAATAGTATTTATTCCTTTTGGTAAATAAATGAGAAAAAAATGTATTTTGTCATTATTAGCATAATACTTAAATGTACAGTTGGACTGTTAATTTGCAGATAATATCTTTATTTTTACTATATCATTCTAAAACTTAAAAGAAGTGATTCAGTTTCTTAGCCACAGAGTTGGATCAGAGTAGATTAAAATATGCAAATTTGGTAAGAACTCAAAGAGACCTTTGACAAAGATTTGATTTCAAAGAAAATTGCTTTTGGGCTGTGCTTAGAAATCTTGGACCACCGGTGTGTTATTTCATACTGTGGAAGGAGGAACGTTTGTGTTGTCACAGTTTATTATCCCACACAGTGGACTGCAGCCGAGTGATCGACTGCCTTTTGTTAGCGCTGCTGCTTCGTTCCCTCCAGCAGATGTCTTTTAGATGTCCAGTGTTCAAACACACCAGCTCTTAAACAGGATGGGGATTTATAGTGAAGTCAGAAGTGGTCTTGCAGCTTTGACTTCAGATGAAAGAACATTTCAAGAAAATGTTTGATAAGTACAACATCTGAACCTTTAGACTTTATATTTCCATGAAGTTAACTGGAATGACATTTATTTTATTATTTAAAATTCAAATATTATCAACAGATTGCTTTTTAATACGATTTTTTGCCCAAAAAAGCACTCCTTGTCTTTTCAAGTCTGTTTTATTACATGCTGAGTTGTACGTTCTTTTCCACTCATGTTGATTCGTCAAATAAACTCCTTGTGTTTGGTTATGTGTCCTAGGGTTATATTTCTCGGCTCCGCAGGCACTGGCTCCGTCCTCGGTGACAAGGTGTGTGTTTGAGTGATGGTGCATCGAGGCGGGACAGACAGACTGGAGGAGACAAATTGCCCACGCCAGGGCGCCGACACCAACCCATTCAGCTGGTGGGAAATGATAGATGCCCCGACTAATTTTAAACACTGAACTAAAATCCTGTTGCCAGAGGCAGTGATGGGTAACTGGGGCACAGCTGGAGGGCTAAGATAAGACCTTCACTCACCTGTGTCTCCACTTCTATCATGCCCCTTCAAGTTCGCCATGCTGCTAAATGTATAAAAAAGACAGGGTAGTAAGGATTGATGGGACTGATGGAAGAGTTGTTGTGAGTGTAGGAGCTTGTTGCAGTTTGTTAGTGGCACAGATGTCAGAGAGGTGGGCCAGATCATGTATAGCAGCTGGATAGAACAAGGACTATTGACTAAACCTCCACTGAGCAACTTCACACCTTTTCAGAAATATTGTATGGTAACCCGCCCATTGTTTAGCTGTCTGGCTGTGATGCTTTGTACTGGAGGAACTCAAATTAAGAAAAGAGGCTACTTTTCTACTTTTCAGGCTAGCGGCTCCAGGAATGTCAATGTCAGTCACAGTCGCATGACTGGTCTTTTTTGAAAACCATTTGATGGATTGCCATGAAATGTGTTGGAGAAATGTTCCCTTCATGATGAATGATAATCAGTTTCAAGACCTCTTTATTCATTTATAAACAGCCAGGCTAAAATTAATCCTGGAGTCTCATGTGTTAAATCAGCTGCCGCTATGATCCGAAACAAACGTGTTTAACAGTTATTCCGTTGTCTTCTGAATGTGTTCTGATTTATTTTAATTAACATGCACTACCTGTCACTATGGAAGTTGTTTATATCAGTGGTCCCCAAACTTTTTTGCCTCACAGACTGTTTTTGTGTCAGACAATATTTCGCGGACCGGGCAAGAGGGATCCAGTGAAACAACAGCGAGGTGGGGGGAGTGAGGGTAGTTGTTTGCGGGTGGACCGACTGGGGGTGTTATGGTCAGCTGCTGTTTTCTCCCCATCCTGTTTGTTTGTACCTTCCTTTACCCCGGTGTGTCTGTCTGTGCTGTTTGTGCTGTTTGTCTCCACCTACAAGAGGGGTGGCCAGTCATCCTGAACCGTAACCACACAGCTAATCTCCGTTCCACGATTCACCCCTCCAGTATTTAAACCCGGCTGTCTGCTTCTCCAGCGCCAGATCATTATACACCCCTGCGTGGTAACTTGACTTTGCATCCTGGCTCCCCAAGACTTTGAGTATTCATACTGTTCTTGTGTCTAACCCTGATTCCTTTGTCCAGATTCTGCTATCCCTGCTCTGACGTGCCGTGCCACCTGCCTCCGTCCCTCTGGCATCCTCACCCGGCTGTCGCCTTCCATTGAAATCCCCAGTCATTAAAATCCCTTCTACAGATTATCAGTCCTGTGTGATCTCTGTGTGTTGGGTCAAATCTCCCTCCTAACAGGGGGGACGGGGTAGTCTAGTAGTTTCTGTCCTGGTGGGCGAAACTATGCAGTGAACTGTAAACGTGATGAGGGGAAGATATATAAAGTCCCATTCACCTGTGTTTCTGAACCACGTTTTGGATGAAGAAGCACTGAAATTGAGACGTGCTTTCAGACGTTTCAGAACAGATTGCACCCTTAAGCTTTTGCCGACGAGTACCTGCATAAGAGGTATAGATTTACTGGAGATGGAATCCGTTATTTGTGGGGACTGCTGTGTCCCAAAATTCAGCACCGGACAGTCGAAACCATGCTCTCACCATCCCACAGATGGTCTGTATGGCACTGTCACGGTGTGGTTCACTTCATGTTATATTTTGTAGTTTTCTGCCACTCGTGTCCCCGGGTAACTTCACTTCCTGCTTTGTCATGTCATCCCCTGTGATCGTCTAATAGTTTCCACCTGTGTCCAATCACCTGCACCTCCCTAGTGTATTTAAGCCATGTGTGTCTGTTGTCACTTGTCGCGTCATTGTCTTTCGCCACGCATGTCCTTGTCTCTCGTCGTTCGCAGTTCCTGTCTCCCGTTTTGCCCCTTGGCCTTTTGCTTTAACCTTTTTGACAATTAAAGTCCCTTTTGTTTTTGAACTCTGCGTCTGAGTCCTACCTCCCCCGCAATCCCTGACAGGCACTGCGCTTTATTGCAAACGGCATGTTTTTATATGCTGAACTTGTAAATAAAGGCAGTATTTTCTGTACTGTCAGAAGTGTGTGTTTGGCACTGAAGTCCTTGGCATACATCTTTATTACCTTCCCTGGCCACAGAAGAATGTGTTGCATCAAAGAGGATTTTCAGATATGCCTGTATAAATGGGTGATTTTGTTTTGATGTGCAGTACTGGAAAATGTATGAGAGGGCAGTTTCTGAAGGTGGAACAGTCAGTAGCTGTCCCACCTTGAATCCCTTCCATCACAGGCCTTCCTTGGTTTAAAACAAGGGGTGAAGCCTGCATGGTGCACACCCCTTGCTAGACAGATGAGCCTTCTTCTTAATTGCTAAAATCAGTTTAGATAAATTATGTGAGCAGGCATCTTGTAGGTAATTTCTACATACCATTTGCAAACTGTTAGGGCATTTACCAGCCTGCAAAATGTTTTTATATTTTATTTTATCTCTATCTGTTGCCAGGATCTTTTTTGTCCAGTCTTTACAGTTTGTTCTGTATGCATAATAATTGTAGAAAGACATTTAGAATTAGACAAAGCTAACTTCTCTTCTGATAAAGTCCTAAAATTACATTCACTTGAATAAGTTAGTATTTATAAACTTGGACCTACACAAGAACGGGCGAGTCCGGACTTAGAAGCATATTAAGAAAGGGCATAAGATTGAGGCTTTTCGCTGTTACATTACATTACATGTCATTTAGCAGACGCTTTTATCCAAAGAGACTTACATTACACTTTAAACCCATGGCTTTTTCACATTTTTGCCCGGGGAGCAATTAGGGGTTAGGTGTCTTGCTCAGGGACACCTCGACATGGAACATGGGGCAGCCTGGAATCGAAACACCAACTTTGTGCTTCCCAGCACACCTTCTCTAACCCCCTGCGCCACGACGACCCTGTTCAAAATCTTCTCTCTTTGCCTCCGCCTTCCAGTGTAACTGAGATGCCTTCCGTATGCTAGTGAGATGCTCTTACATTCAGGAGCGAGATGCTCTTACGCGTACTCACATCTCACTAGTAAATGTAAGAGCATCTCAGTAGTGTGCCAGTATTGAGAGCATTTTAATAGCGAACGTGTAATATTCGTGTGCGTGTACTGACATTTAATTGTCTAAGTACGACACATACCAGTGAGTTTCTTTTAGTCAGCGCTGTATGCGTCCATCTTTATTAGTGCATATTTACTTCTGCGCATAAAGGCGCACCTTGATGATCTCATCACAACATGACAGACATTTGAACCGGAAGTATCCAAGATACTACATCCCCCTTTCTTTGAAACAAGAGATGGCTATAGCTGCCAAACGGGTTAGGAACATTGCTCACCTAAACATTTAAGAATTGCATATAGGTTTCTATGTGCCAAATCTACATGAACATTGTATTACTGAAGAAAAATATGAAGACAATCATCAGTTATCAAGTATTAACAGTTTGATGCTAAACGGCACTTCAAGTATTTCAAACGTAAACATTTTTTTTTTAATTTCTCATGAACATATCCTTCAGTTCTTCTCCTGTTGGGTATCACAGGTCCAATATGTCTCCAGGCTTCACTATACGGCCTGATCTAGTGGTAGTGCAGTCTAGTGGTTGTTGTGAACCTGTGTGACCTGCAGGGTCCTGCTGTGCTGCTTGATGCTCTGTTTCTTCAGACTCCATCTGGTGGTTGTTTGTTGGAAGTACCTGGTCTGCGACACTTTCACACGTCTGCAGGAGGTGACGCCGATTACGCCTGAGCATGTGACCTCCATCAGTGTGAATGTTGTAGGACCTCCGGGTACCTGCGGGCTTGATGACTTGGGCAGGTTCCTATGTCCCTGTGGGAAGCTGAAACGGACCGTGGCTCCTTCTGGTAGTGCCGGAAGTGTCCTAGCATTCCTGTCGTAGTATTGTTTCTGTCTCTGTTGACACAGTTGCCTTCTGCTGAGAACTGCGCTGCGGCTGACAAGTTCAGGTTGCAGTTGTTTTCCTGCTCATTAGCAGCTGTGCTGGTGACTTCAGTCCATCAACTGGTGTGTTCCTGTATTCAAGTAAGCTGAGCTACGGATCTGTCTGCTGTGCGTGTGCTTTGTCCATGAGGGCTTTGACGGTCTGAACAGTCTTTTCAGCCAAACCGTTACTCAGTCCCAAGCGGGAGCAAAACCTCTGAACTCTTGTGAAATGTAACAAGGTCCGTTGTCACTGATTACTGTCTGGGGTATTCCAAATCTGGCGAACATGGATTTCAGCTTTTTGATGACAGTTGCGGATGTGAGGCTGCTGATTTTTTCTACCTCAAAGTACCTGCTATAGTAGTCTACGACAACTATGTAGTCACTACTGTGCCAGGTGAACAAATTTGTGGCTACTGTTTGCCAGGGTCGTTCCGGGATAGGATGCGAGAGCATTGGTTCCTTTGTGTTGGAGCTGCGTCGCTCGAGGCAGATGCTGCAAGATCCTACTAGTGCCTCTATCTGTTTGCACATCCCGGGCCAGAACAGTAAGTCTCTTGCTTGCTGCTTACACTTTTCCATCCCCAAGTGTCCTGTGTGTATACGTGAGAACATTTCAGCTCTGAGTGAGTGTGGTACAATGATCTTCTCACCTTTGAGGAGGATTCCGTTGTCTCTGATATCTCGTCCAGATGGTTCCAATACTCAGAGACGGCAAGCGGACACCTTCTGTTTGACTCAGGCCATCCTGCTCGGATAACTTGTCTCAACATTGACAGTTGCTCATCTTGTGCTGTGGCAGCTTTGATTTCTGCCATTTTCCGATCATTCACTGGTGCACTGCTGATCACTGTGCGGATTTGTAAATCCATGCCTTCACTCAAAGAGTTGTCAAGACACTCTATTGGCTTTCTGGACAGCGTGTCTGTGACAGGGATTTGCTTTCCAGGCTTCCAGGTGATGTCGTACCTTTGTAGTTGCAGTATCATGCGTTCTAAGCGCGGCGGTGCGGCTGCGAAGCGTTTCCGCATGATTGACTCCAGCGGTTTGTGGTCTGACTCGACGATCACCTGTCGTCCGTACAGATACTGATGAAAACGTCTGCATCCAAAGAGCACTGCGTAGAGCTCCTTCTCAATCTGAGCATAATTTTCCTCTGTCTCATTTAGTGTCTTTAATGCGAGTGCGACTAGTTTCTCTCCCTGAAGCAAAACTGCTCCTAAGCCACATTTTGATGCATCGACCTGTAGTCTCACCTCTTTGGCGTGGTCGAAATACGTGAGCACCGGGCCAGGCTCTTGTGTTATCAGGTCTTTTATCTGGTGGAATGCAGCATCCTGATTTGAGTCCCACATGAATTCACTGTTTTCTTTTAGCAGTTGTCTGAGCGGGGCAATTGTCTCTGAAAGTCTGGGTGCGAACTTGGAAAGGTTGGTGACCATGCCCAGTCTGGTTTCCAGCTCTGCTTTGCTGCGTGGGGGAGCCATTTCTTTAATTGCCTTGATCTTGTTAGGGTCAGGCTTAAGGCCTTCTCGTGTCAATTTATGTCCAAAATAGCTCACCTCAAAGACGCATATGATGCTTTTGTCTTTGTTGAGCTTTATTCCTCTCTCCGCAGGTTGGCATCGTGCTCATCTTTTGTGCGGCCATATACCAAAATGTCATCCACGATGGCTGCGACACCATGAAGCCCCTCGTAGGCCTCATCAACTCTCCTCGGGAACTCATCCTGTGCAGAAACAATTCCGAACAGGAGCCTCTTGAACCGGTATCTGCCGTAGATGGTGTTGAAGGTGGTCAGCATGGATGATTCCTGGCTGAGTTTTCTCGTCCAGTATCCAGATCTAGCGTCTAGTACTGTGCTCTGGCTAGTCTTGGTGTGACATCATCTAGAGTGGGAAGTGGATAGTGGGGTCTCTGGATAACTTTGTTTAGGGGGCGGGGATCTAAGCACACCCTAAGCCTTCCTGTCTTTGGATTTTCCACTACCACTAGTGTGTTTACCCACTCAGTTTGCTCTGTGACCTTTTGGATTACATCCATTTTCTCCATTTCGTCAAGCTCTTCCTTGAGACTGTTGCGCAGGGCATATGGGATGCGGCGCGGTGGGCACACAAACGGTGTTGCTGAGGGTTTCAGGTGAAAGGTGCATTCCCCAGGGAATAGTCCAATGCCTTTTAAATACATTGGCAAACTCTTCAGTGATGCTGGTGTGTGTTTTCGGTTGTGCATCAACCATGTGCCCTAGCTTGACTAAATTTAGGTCTAAACATGCACGTAGGCCCAAAACGGGAAGAGCATTTTCTGCGTACACTATGTCAAACTCTAGCATAGCTGTTTTCTCCCTGTACCTGCATGCTAACTTGCAAGCTCCTTTAACTTCAAGTTTCTGTCCACCATATCCTGAGATGTTTCTGTCTGAGGGACCTAATGCAATACTTCCTAACATCTTGTGAAATATGTTTACTGCTATCACATTAGCCTGTGCACCTGTTTCTATTTTGAGCGTTAGCTTGTGCCTTGCTTTTCCTATTTCCACCTCTGCAAATGCCTGTTCCCTTGCTGTATTTGCATGACTTTTTATGACAGTGTCAATGTACAGATCCACTGTTCCGTGCTTTCTGAAACAGCATGGACTTGCTTGGGCGTGTACTTTGTTGGCTGATACTGTGTTTTTGTCCTACACATATTAGCAAAGTGGTTGGGCTTCTTGCACATGTTACACTGACGTCCTTTCGCGGGACATTCCCCCGTGCGATCGTGTTCTCCACCGCATGCTCCACACTCCTCGCTCTCCTTACTGTTGCTATCGTTCCCGCCAGTTCTTTTCCGTCCGTGATATTTCTGTTCGGAATTGAACGGTCTTGTGTTAACTGCATGAACAGACTGGCTGGCTGTATTAGCAGTGGGGCAACCCATCGTCTTTAGCTGCTGCCGTGACAGCTCATGTGAGCGCGCAATGTCAATCGCTTTCTCGAGCGTTAAATCCGGACCATGACAGAGTAGTTTTTCCCGGACTCTTGGAGAGTTGGTACCGAAAACGATCCGGTCTCTAATCATCTCATCACCGTTAGGGTAGTTGCAGTCTTTTACTAGCAGCTTTAGCTTATTCACAAACTGTTCGAAACTTTCCCAATCCTTTTTGAATCTTCTCGTGGAATTTATATCGCGCGAAAATGGGGTTAGCTTTGGGCGTTACGTATGCTTCGAATTTCACATAGTACGTTCCGAGTACCTTTCTCTCATCTGCTGTGAGGGTCCATGTATTATAGATGTCTCTGCCTTTCTCGCCGATAACTGATAGATAACTGCACTTTCCTTCCCTCTCTTTAGTGCTCAGCGGGCCGGAGAATATTAGCTCCACTGCTGGTGAAACTTTCTCCATGCGTCGGGCAGGTTAGACGAATCCCAATCCATCCGTGGCGTGGGGACACTTGCATTCTCCATCTTCTGTCGTCAGGTCGAAGGGAAACCAACCTAATCTGACACCATGTAATATTCGTGTGCGTGTACTGACATTTAATTGTCTAAGTACGACACGTACAAGTGAGTTTCTTTTAGTCGGCGCTGTATGCGTCCATCTTTTTCTAGTGCATATTTACTTCTGCGCATAAATGCGCACCTTGATGACCTCATCACAACATGACAGACATTTGAACCGGAAGTATCCAAGATACTACAGAATGGATTACCGCCGGTAATTAGCAATGGAAGGAAATGCGGAAATACCAGTGTTGGTGGTGGGGGATGCAATTGCTATGACAGGTAAGGAAAAGGCGGATGCGTTGGGGGTAGCATTTGCGAAGGTTCACAGTGGCGAGCACCTATGTGAGGAGAGTAAGAGGAGGAGATGCGAGATATTAAAACAAAAGGGAGATGTGTTGCATAAGAAGGCAGGGACAGAGGAAGTGATGGATGCGGAATTCACTAAGTTTGAGCTGACGAAGGCACTGGTAGGATGCAGGCGTTCGGCACCGGGAGAGGACAGAGTAGGCTATGAGATGGTGAAAAAGGCACCTGATAATGTAATGGAAGCTATAGTAGGGCTGTTTAACAAGGTGTGGAGAACTGGGGTGCTGCCGGACGGGTGGAAGCAGGCGGTAGTACTGCCGTTTGCTAAACCGGGAAAAGATCCAGGGAAGGTGGATAGCTATAGACCAATAGCGTTGACCTCAAACCTATGTAAACTGATGGAAAAGATGATAGTGAAAAGATTGATATTCTACCTGGAAAGTAAGGGATTGATGAGTGAAGCACAGAGTGGGTTCAGGAGAGGAAGGTCTACTATGGATGCACTGGTGGTGGTTAGCACAGAGATAGCCAAGGCACTTGGCACTTGGAGAGGATGGTGGTGGTGTACTTTGATATAGAGAAGGCGTATGACACTATGTGGAGAGAGGGGGTGTTAATGAAGTTAAGTGCATTGGGAGTTGAGGGCAGAATGTATAATTGGATTCTGGATTTCTTGTTTGACAGGTACATACAGGTGAGGGTTGGGACAATATTGTCAGAGAGGTATGAGGTTGCTAATGGCACCCCACAGGGCAGTGTGATTAGCCCTGTGTTGTTTACAATCATGATAGACGATGTGTTTAGGGATGTAGGGAGAGGTATGGGTATGGCACTATATGCAGATGATGGGGCTTTGTGGAAGAGAGGTAAGAATGAAAAGTTTGTAATGAGGAAGATGCAAGAGGCGGTGGATGTGGTGGAGGAATGGTCCAAGAGATGGTGTTTTAGGATGTCGGTGACTAAATCGTGTTTCATGGTGTACTCGAGAAGGAGGGTGGGGGAGGTTCGGTTACATATGTATGGACAGGAATTGGGAAGGGTGTCAGAGTTTTAATATTTGGGATTATGGTTTGACGAAAGGCTCACATGGAGGAAACATGTGGAGTTTATAGAACAGAAGTGCAGGAAGGTGCTGAATCTGATGAGGGCTGTGGCAGGTGTAGACTGGGGGGAAGATAGGAGGACACTGTTATGTATGTATCAGGCACTGGTTAGATCCACGATAGACTATGGGTGTTTTATTTATGGAGCTGCGGCCAAGACGGTGATACAGCGATTGGACAGGGTGCAATCACGAGCACTGAGGCTGTGTGTGGGGGCTATCAGGACCACTCCAGTAGTGGTGTTGCAGGTGGATACAGGGGAATTGCCACTGAGCTTGAGGAGGGACAAGTTGGCGCTGGCGTATTGGGGCAGGCTGAAGGGGTGTGCTGAAAGCCACACGGCGGTTGTGGCAACTAGGGAGTGTTGGGAGAGGGACAAGAGTAGTTTGAGGATGTATGGGTGGACAATAGGGCAGAAAGTGATAGAGTATGGCTTGGAGGGGATAGAGATAGGGCCGGCGATTGCATTGGGGCCCATCCCTCCGTGGATGTTCCCGATGCCAAGAGTGGATGTAGGCATGATGGAGGAGAGGAGGGAGTGGGGCAAGGGGGACGTGAGTGTGTGTGTGGAGAAGTATGTCTGTAAACGGTTTTATGGTTTTGTAAGGGTGTACACGGATGGATCTAAGGTAGTGAATGGTGGTAGAGTGGGTGCAGGAGTGCATGTGCCTGAGTTCAGTGTGAGTATCTGTAAAAGAGTCACTGATAATGTGTCTGTGTATACAGCAGAGATGGTGGCTATGATCATTGGGTTGAGATGGGTGGAGGATGTGACACCATGTAGGGTGCTGATATGTTCAGACTCAGCAGCAGTGTTAAGCAGTGTTCTGGATGGTAGGTCTGACAGGGAAGACCTATTGGGAGAATTGATGGGAATATTGCTGGGGTTGGAGAGACAGGGAGTAGAGGTGAGGTTCTGCTGGGTTCCTGCGCATGCTGGAGTGGAGGGTAATGAGGTGGCTGACATGGTGGCAAAGAGTGCTGTAAGGAGGACTGAGGTGGATGTAAGTGTGTCGTTAGGGCGCAGGGAGGTTAAGTCGTTGATACGGGAAGCAGGGATTGCGGAGTGGGAGAGACAGTGGGGTGAAGGTGGTAAAGGGAGGCACTTCCGGGGTATAAATAGGTCAGTGAAGGAGGTTGGGGGAATGATGGGGTGCAGGAGGGAATAGGTAGTGTGGAGTAGGTTAAGGTATGGGCACACAGGGTTGAATGGCACGCTGAGAGTGGTGGCAAAACATGACACAGGTTTGTGTGATAGATGTGAGGTGGTGGAAACAGTTGAGCATGTACTGTTTGTCTGTGGGAGGTATGATAAGGAGAGGGTGGTATTGTATGGTAGTGTCAGGGAGACAAAGCGGGGCTGGGACTTAGGTGGGGTGCTTGGGGGTGGAAAAGGGAAGGAGGCAGTAATGAAGGCAGTATTTCTTTTTCTTAGGAACACGGGGCTGTACAACAGGATATAGAAGGGAGGCCGTGACCGGCCTCACACTCCAGTGCAGTAGGTGGCGGTAGATGCACCTTTAAGTTGGTGCGATCTGCCAGTAAACGAAAAAGAAGAAGAAGAGAAGAATTAGCAATGGATATCAGACGATATTTGAAGAGACCATTGAGTGCTCCCACTCCCACAGATGTCCGCAAAAGGCCTCCAGTACAAAGTAAGACTGAAGATCAATTCACGTTTTTAAACGTTGTTTTGGTTCGCACAACATCGCATTAAGACAGGGACAAACGCTATTAATAACGTGCTTTCAAATACGATGATGAAGGTAACAAGCCAGCCTTCCCGGTCCCATCTAAATAGGCCTAATAAAATGAATAATTATCCTCACGCATAGTGCTGCAGATTAGGCTAATTCATTGAAAATTGTAATAGCTAAGAAAAATGCTAATGCTAAGAGAAATGCTAAGTGAATCGTTTTAGTTTAGCTATAGAATCTTCAAATTTCGCGGTCAAAGTCAAATATATTAGTTTTCTACTCCCCTCCCCCGTCATCATGTTCTGCTCTCGCATAGAAAACGTGAGCGGGGAGCAAAGCTGTTGCTTCACTAAATAGGCCTATATGCTTATTTGAAGTCACGAAATGTGTAGAGTAGCCTGTAAGCGAAATACACTGTAAACATAGATTATTTGAAAACAAGTCAGTTCTCTAAGAGAGGAGTAAGAGAAGAAACAGGGGCAGGAGAGATGGAGAGTGGAGAAACTGAATTAGAATCTGAAGTAGAGGGAGATACAGAGGAAGAAGAATCTGAGACTGAAGACACAGTGAGAGGAGAAATAGAGAGCAGATGCCACCCACATATCTGGACAGAAAACATGCAAAAAATGCAATATAGCCAGGACAGCCTTACAGAGTCGCGACGCTTTGTGTTGCGTTGCTTCGCATCGCATTGCATCGCGTCGAGGTCTGCATGATCACAAAATTCAGAGTTTACCCACCTCTAATTTTACCACTACAGCACTGAGTGGAAAGGCTCTGCATTTCCTCCCAGCAGAAAAGGACCGCTGAGCCTTTATGGCCTCAGCGTACCAAGAAAATTCTATAGCTTTAGAAATCATACTTTGATTATGAAAGACTTCAAATGTAGTTATTATCAACTGTCCAGTCATGACCGACAAAATATAACTTCCAGTTATTAGCTCTCACGTTAACTGAGTTAATTTGTCAACCTTCTTTGTATATAACAGACACTTTATAAGCTGTATTTTTTATCCATGTCTCTGAATTGCAGTGTATTAATGGATTATTTATTTCATTTTGACAACTCGAAAAATTAATGTAGATGACTTACTGTTTTTTATTGTGAACATGTTTTTTTTCTTCCTTCCTTGTATTCCAGACCATACACACACGGTCTACAGAGAGATACACTGTCTCCTGTGAAAATACACAACATCTGTTTGTGATCCCTTTACAAAATGGATTTGCAGTTCTTCCATGCCGACAACAATGGCCCCCAAAAGGAACGTAAATGGGCAATAAATGAAATGGCACATTAGCTATTCCGATAATAATGTACCAAAATTTGACAAGTGGGAGAAAAGGAATGAGTCCGAGTATAATTAAATGTTTCCGTTGGTGACACAGAATACGAGATATTTGAATAAAAACAACTAATCACTAAATTGCTATGAGGAGCACATTCCACAGTCGTGGCAATGAACATTATGGATTAGGGGCTGAGAATCACGTGTGACGCCTCAATTGGAATACAGTGTGTCTGTCTGCATACAAAACAGCTAGTTCTCTGGCTGGGGCAATAGTGAATAAAGACGATAAGAGTAGTAAAACACCAAAATTAAGTTACATACTTACTTTAAAAATCCTATTTGTAACAATTGCTAAAGTAATCTTTCAAAAGGCGGGCCTGTAGCTCAGTCGTTAGTGGGTTTGGATCCAGGCTGTGTCAGTTTCTTCTGATTACCTGGCACCAGTCAAACAAGTATTCAGTAGATTTACTTACTATTTAGAAGTGAAAGTCTACACGGTAATTTTTAATTCTTGGTTAAACAAAATGCAAGTATATGCAGCACAGTATACTTCTAACGGTCTCGTAAAGGTAAAAACTGCTCAAATTTTAAAATTAAGTCTTACTTAGTTGAACGCAGGACCTTCTTGCTGTTAATTAGTTTAGTTCTCCAGTTTATTCTGATTAAATTGTTGCTTCAGTAGGAAAGCCCCAGTGGAATGTGTCCTTACCCCAAGTGAAGGAGTTAAAGTACCTCGGGGTCTTGTTCACGAGTGAGGGGAAGATGGAGTGTGAGTTTGGCTAGAGAATCGGAGCAGCCGGGGCGTTATTGCACTCGCTTTACCGCACCGTTGTGACGAAAAGAGAGCTGAACCGGAAGGCAAAGCTCTCGATCTACCGGTCAAACTTCGTTCCTACCCTCACCTATGGTCATGAAGGATGAGTCATGACCAAAATAACTAGATCACGGTTACAAGCGGCTGAAATGGGTTTCCTTAGGAGAGTGGCTGGCGTCTCCCTTAGAGATAGGGTGAGAAGCTGAGCCATTCGTGAGAAGCTCGGAGTAGAGCCGCTGCTCATTTGCGTCGAAAGGAGCCAGTTTTGGCATCTGGTGAGGATGCCCCCTGGGCGCCTCCCTAGGGAGGTGTTCCAGGCACGGCCAGCTGGGAAGAGGGCCCCGGGGAAGACCCAGGACTAGGTGGAGAGATTATATCTCTGCACTGGCCTGGGAATGCCTTGGGATCCCCCAGTTAAGAGCTGGTAGATGTGGCCCAGGAAGGGAAGTTTGGGGTCCCTTGGAGCTGTTTCCCCCGCGACCCGGCCCCGGATAAGGGGCTGAAGATGGATGGATGGAATCGCCTTATGCGGGGCACCATTTGTTGCGCACAGTGTAGGGGTAATGTGTTGGTTAATAGCTAGTGTGAAATTAAATCATTGACATCAATATAATTATTAGTAATCACCAAGATAATTCACAAAACAAATAACGGGGCACCACGCTAAAAAGGGACTAATAACCAAACTATAAATCAAGTCTCAGTGATATTCACTCATTAACAGCAAGGAATTGAAGATTGAAGACTATGTTTTCAGCCAGCATTACAGTACACATATGCACAAAGAAATCACAGAATACTTCTGCTTAAAGTATAACAGGGTTTATTCACTTCCAACAATACTAATGTGATCAATACAAGTTGAAATCAACAAAATCATACAATATCCTAATATCTAAACAACAAATACAAACATTCATTCATGCATGTGGAGGGGAGGCGTGTGTGTATGTGTCGGTGAGATAAGGAGGGGAGAGCTTAGGAAGGGAGCTAGCTGGACTTTAAGCTACCGACCACATGGCTGAGATGTTGCTAGCAGGCTGTATTTATACACCACGTGTGATCCTCACATTAAATCTCTCTGTAGGTAGCTCTATATGTGTGGAGGGACAGGTGTATGTGTTAGTAAATTAGAAATAAAAGGAAGAAGGAAAGACTTAAAGCAAGGCAGATCTTATTCGGAACAGTGAGGCATGATAGCGGTTCATAAACAAACGCAATCTCGCATTAAACAATACAGTAAACATCAATCAAAATAACGACACATGCTAATCTAACTTCTGGCCAGATTTAGCCTTAAGCCTAGTTTATGCTTCTGCGATTTCAGAGCGACGCAGACGCAAGACCCCCTTACGTGTCCCTTGCGTGTCCCTTGCGTGCCTTTTCACACCTCCTTGCGTCCATGCGTGTGTCGACCCATTTTTCTAGCCTCCTGCAGCGCACCAGGCTGCGATTGGTCTGCTAACTACATCCTTTACGGAGTCTCACATTTGTGTTTTCATAGCCCGATACCGGCATTATTAAAACAAAGAATGTTTACGAGAGAACGGATCCGATTGAAGAACTTTTGACGGAAGAAATGCGTAAATATGACTGCTTATACAATCCGTCATTGGTAGGTTGGATTCATGGAGGGAGATCTCCTCAAAAACGGCGGTTTGCCAGTCGAGAAGTGCACAAAGTTGTGGTGGAAAATACGGGACAAATGTGTCCGCGATGAAAAGCAGCAGTGGCGATGCACGGGGCAATAAAGTCTATGATAAATAAATAAACAAACCAACGACTTCCACACACAAAGACGTGACTCTCTAGGTCGTCTTCAACAAAACACGTTACTCCACCTGTTGTTCTGGCGGTGAATTGCTCTGCAACACACACAAGACTTTTTAGAACCATGAATTGAAACAAGTGCGTCGACGGAACGACGCAGACGCAGAAGCATGCGCCAGCCTTTACTGTGCATTGATAGGCTTTTCTTTCTCTCCTTTATTGCGGGGATTGATCATGGGATCATGACGACTTATTTCTTGGTGGCACAAAAGCTGTTGTGCTGTGGGCGCCCTACCTCGCGGGGTAGGCCAAGGGGTCCCAGGGGAGAGGCGGACGACAAGCAGGATCACGGTGAAGTTAACAAAGGTTTATTATCAATAATTCAACCGGGGAAGGGGAAAAGGGAGAGGAAAAACGGTAACTCAAAAAACTCTTCACCGGGGTGGCCAGGGACATCAGGAGGCTTCGCCAGATTACTCCTGGTGCAGAAGAAAGAGAATATATTTCGTTAGAACCGTCTCGTTTGAGGAACATCCCCTGGGTCTCACCCTCCTCGCGTTCCTGCTGTCTCGCTCGCTTTCTCCTCCGTGTCTTCTTCTTCTTCTTCTTCTTTTCGTTTACTGGCAGATCGCAACCAACTTAAAGGTGCATATACCGCCACCTACTGCACTGGAGTGTGAGGCTGGTCACGGACAAGTTTCCTGAGTGAAATAGGCGGGCCACCATTGGCCTTTCACTCTGCCAACGACTTCCGGTTGCGTCTGCAAAGCACTTCCAGTTAGCGAGTTAGCGTCTTTTACTGTCTTTGGTTAGTGTGCAGAAAAATTAAACTATGGATGGTGTTACACGCCGACACGGCTCCGGGACATATTGTGCTGTCCACGGTTGCAACAACTCGTGGCGATTGCTGAATGTTTGGTCGAAAAGAGAATGTTTCGACCATCGACCATCTACAAGGCGCCAATGTGGATGTGCTCCCCCGAATGCGTTGTATGAGAAACCTAAAACAGATGTTGAATCTCGGAAGTGGCTAGCGGCTTTGAAGTTGAAGAATCCGCCCAAAAGACTGTTTGTTTGTTCTTATCACTTCATTGATAAAAAGCCCACAGAGGAAAACCCTTTCCCGGAACTTTGGTTGGGATACGAGCGACCTCCCCAGCAAAAGAGACGTAAACTCGACAGAAACACAAGTAACACGCAATCGGATGGTAAGTGGTTCTTGATATTTTTCTGGTTAGCTAAAGTTTGCAGCATAAGTTCGACTGTTGATATAACGTTATGTGTCTCTGTCCTGTGTTAGTAGGGTACATACATGTATAGTTGATGCTGTTTGTCTTTTAGAAGTGTGCATCGAGCCGAAGTTTAAAGATGCTGCAATACAATGGGACCACAGCTACGCGGCAAAGTTGGACCACGTGAACAAATCGACGCAGACTGAGGGTCAGACTGTGGCTGATGATATGCTCCTGGATGATGATACCTCGCTGCTGTACACAGGACTGCGTCTATTATATTTTTTTACTTTGGTGAAAACGATGTTGCCATTTAGTAAACCATCATGTAGTATTCCTGTTGTTGACCAAATACTGATGACCCTCATGAAACTGAAACTGAACCTTGTGTTAGGGGATGTGGCAAAGCGCTTTAAAGTGTCTAAAGGTGAAGTAAGTAAGGTGATTGCTCACTGGATTGATGCATTGGGTGAGCAGCTTGAACCCATGGTTGCCTGGCTGCCAAGAAGTGTTATTCGTGCTAACATGCCACCATCCTTTAAAAAGAACCACCCCCAGACCACTTGCATCATCGATTGTGCTGAAACGGCTATTCAGGGAGCTACAAACCTTAACTGTAGGGGTGCCACTTTCAGTCATTACAAGGCAACCAATACTGCCAAATATCTTGTTGCTGTGTCACCTCATGGGCTGATAATGTTTATATCAGAGGCCTATGCTGGTAAAAGCAGTGACAAGTTCATCACTATAAACAGTGGGTTTCTGGAGGCCCTAAGGCCTGGTGATGAGGTAATGGCTGACAGGGGTTTCACGATTCGAGATGTACTACATGAAAGGAAGGTGAAATTAAATATTCCTGCCTTTACCTACAAGTGTGGTCAATTGACCAATGAGCAGGTAACGCGCACTAGACGAGTGGCCAATGTCCGTATACATGTGGAGAGGGCAATCCGAAGACTTAAAGTCTTCAAAATTCTGTCCCAAACTGTCCCCATCTCCATGACCCCGAGGTTGGACAAGATTCTTATCATATGTGCTGCTTTAGAAAACATGAGGTCCAGACTCATCCGACTGCCACATGAGGTGTAAGTCCCTATGAAAAGTAAAACCTGGGTTACCTGCAGTTTATTTTTTTATTGTACATATTCCTTTTATATATATATATGGTAACACTTTATTTTAAGGATCAGAAATTAGACACTAATTAATGACTAATAACTGCATTTGTAAGTAACTAGTTATACTTGTGTGCCATTACAAGCTATTTATAAGGCCTTTATTGGCTGTTGTCTTTGTTTTGTCTTATAGCCCCTTTATATTTGTCTCTGTCCTAACAATCTACTAATTAGATAAAAAATAAATCAAACTAATAGCTTGTACTGTGCCAATTACATACTTTGCAAATTTAAATGTCTGTTGAAATGCCCATTCTATATTTATTTCATACTTATGAGCTACAACAGCCAATAAAGGGCTTGTAAATAGCTTGTATCGGCATACAAGTACAACTAGTTACTTACAAATGCAGTTATTAGTCATTAATTAGTGTAATTTTTGATCCTTAAAATAAAGTGTTACCATATATATATACTGTATATATATATATATATATAATATATATATATATTATATATATAAATACATTTCAGCTAGAAAAACCTGTGTAAATTTATTGTTATTGTTCCCTTTCTGGTGTTGTGATTATTGATAAGCCAAAACAGAGTTTTAACTAAGAAAAACTTGTGTGAGTGCTATTCTTTTTCTTGTATTGTAAATATTGACACATGACAATAAACAATTTGATTTTTGAGAAGAAATGAATTAATTTTTATTGATCCTATTCCATAACAAAGGGACAATTTCATTAACTCCTTAATGGCTGCATTTTATTTTATAATTAAATAAAAACAAAGTAAATACAAGAAAAAATCAAAATATTACAAAAAGAAAAAGACTGGAATAAAATAAAATGTTAAATAAATAAAGATAAATGATAAGTGACTGATATAAAAGTAAAAGAAAATTAATTAAATCAGTTTGATAAAAATAAATAAAAGCTAGAAAGGATTTGTCACCAATTTGTGACAACAGGGGACAAGGGGTTAAAAAAGGAATCACTAATCACCCCAGTACACATAAGCAGGTCATGCTGACATTCATGTATCTGGAGCACAACTCCAGCCTTCCATCATCGAAGTCATCGACAACTTTTGGCAACATGTGGGTGAAATAGAAGGAGTGTAGCCTTGAGATATGTCCCTCAACAAAGGTTTGGTCGTAGGGCACGTTGAGCTGCAGACATTCAGTGTTACTCCAAATTACCAACAAGGCTTGCCGTAGGCCTGTGCAGTGCATGCCCAGTTGCACCTGCATGTAATATCCCTTTGGCCCATTGAAGGACAGATGGAAGTCCCCTGTGGGCATGCGTTTGATCTCACTGCTTTTAGCAGCAAGTGCTTCAGTAAGGGACTGGTTTTTGACTAAGACAGGGCACTTGATCTCCAGTAGTGTGTCTCTGTTCATGACACCATCCGGACTCGCAGCAAGCCATGGCTCACTCGGGCAAACCACCAATCCTTTCATTACATTACATTACATGTCATTTAGCGGACGCTTTTATCCAAAGCGACGTACAATAAGTGCATTCAACCATAGGGTACAAACTCAGGAGAACAAGAAACAAGAAAGTGCAATTTCCTCAAATAAGCCAATTTACAATTTGCTATAGATGAGTGACGTTACAAGTACAATTTAAGTGCTACAATTTGTTAGTCTTTAGTCGAGGTAGAGTCTGAAGAGGTGTGTCTTTAGTTTGCGGCGGAAGATGTGAAGGCTCTCTTTCACATCGATGTCATGACCTTGGTCTTGCAGGTATTGCCTGCCGTGCTCTTCACCCTCTGCTCCTTGCCGGGTTGCCGTGTTACAGTGAAAGGTAGGATGGAGGTGTTCAGACAAGAATTTGTCTGGTGCTGTGGTAGCCCGAACTGGCACCTTCTTGGCTGTGCTTGCTGTTATCCGTACCCGTCGCATGTCATGCCACAGTTGTTCCCTGCTCTGTTCTTTTGTGTGCTGCTCAATGTACATAAATTGGGTTGAAGTCATTTCAATGTATGTGGTGTAGAATGCCCTACATTTCTCACATTCAAGTTGTGTGTTGTCATCACCATGATGTAGGGGCAGTGGAGCTTTTGATGTCTGGGCAGACTCAGCAGGGAGGCTGGTGTTAAAAGTGAGCTGCATTAGTCCAGGTGCAGTAAAAAGTGCCGCTATTGGTGTGGAGAGACAGTAATTTTGCCATTCTTAAAGTGTCTCATGGACTTTTACCTTGCGACTAGCTGTAGAGACTATGCTGGAGGAGGATGTATGTGAAGCTGGTTGGTATAGATTATTTCTGCTGTGTCTTCGGAAAGACACATCTCACATTTTTTGCTGCCCAGTATTGCTTTTTGTCCCGGCATTCCAGCAATTCTGCACATCAGTGCAGGCAAGCCCTGTCTTCCCTTGCCTCACAGCATTTTCTACCTGCAGACAGATAGAAACAAAATCACACACTTTTTAAGTAATGGTTTGAGCATCACAGCACAATTGACTTCTTTTAGAGACAACATTTTGTAAATCAAAATAACAAGGGTATGATGAAGGTACAGCGTTTTTGTTACTTTTCAAAACAATTAATGAGCTGGGCCTGCAGCCATCAATATCAATGTTTAACCCCTTAATGCCTGAATTTATTTAGACTTATATAAAAAAAAATCTGGAAAAATATGAAAAGAATAATAAAAGAATAGAAGAAAATATAATTAAATAAATAAATAACATATAATAATAATAAGTGAATAATATAAAAAAAGAGTAAAAGCAAATAGATAAATAAAATAAATCAGTTTGACATTTCTCTGTTTTGCAGTAAAATGCTATAGATTTGCACTCAAATACGGAAGGCTTTTTATTCGCGGAAGTCAACACAGTCTACTAATTATTACGCAGACGAATGTCAGCTTTTTCATAGAAAAAAGTTAATACAGTTATCCATTCCGAAGCTATTAATAGATATATCAGGGGTGCGCACTTTGACGCTCGTCAGTCGACTTTGAAGGGTTAAACCATGCTTTTAGTGCAGGCAGGCTAGAGGGGATTACTTTTTCTTTTTATTACTCTTCGTGTTCTGTTATATATTAACACACGGATACATACAAACATCTTAATACAAGCATAAGATGGGCTAACGTACCTTCCAAAGCACAGCGGCTGCATGGCTACAGGAACGTCCAGGTCCGGCGATACAGGTACAGCCTGCAGTCTCCACATCTCCCGTCTTGGTAACCAAAACCCAGGCGTTATGCGCTGAATTGTTAACGGACTGGCTTGGTTGAACATCGGCCTTTAGGTAAATTAAACTGCCCATATCGTGTAAAAGTACACAGCCCACTTTGTCGGAATGGAGGTACTGAAACGCCACTGAGCTTTTCAGGTTATTATTCTGGGCCATATCGACATGTTGTCCGCCCATGATGTTACCTTACTTGGATGCGGAATGGTGTTTTGACCATTCCGCATCCATTTTTAACAAGATTTTCGGGCGAATGTTGCTATTCCAAAGCCATTTTTACACCACTACTCAGCCTGCTCTGGGGATCAGGTTAATTGGGGACTCTAAATTGCCCGTTGATGTGTGAATGGTTGTGTGTCTCTGTGTTGGCCCTGCGATTGGCTGGCGACCAGTCCAGGATGTACCCTGTCTATCGCCCGAAGTTGGCTGTGATGGACTCCAGCCCCCCCGCGACCCTGTGTGCAGGATAAGCGGTTTGACAATGGATGGATGGATGGACTCAGCCTGCGCCGGAAGTTCTTGGCAGAAACAGGAAGTAAACCGGAAGTGCCCGGGAAACTTATGTCTATATCCTGCTGTAAAGCCCCGTGTTCCTGAGAAAAAGAAATACTGCCTTCATTACTGCCTCCTTCCCTTTTCCACCCCCAAGCACCCCACCTAAGTCCCAGCCCCGCTTAGTCTCCCTGACACTACCATACAACACCACCCCTCTCCTTATCGTACTTAGCGTCGCCGTGGCGCAGGGGTTAGAGAAGGTTGGTGGTTTGATTCCAGGTTGTCCCATGTTCCATGTTGAAGTGTCCCTGAGCAAGACACCTAACCCCTAATTGCTCCCCGGGCAAAAATGTGAAAAAGCCATGGGTTTAAAGTGTAATGTAAGTCGCTTTGGATAAAAGCGTCTGCTAAATGACCTGTAATGTAATGTGATACCTCCCACAGGCAGGGAATCCGTGGGTGAGAATAGGCGGCAGTCAAAAGCAGGGGGCTATTGCACAAAAATATTTCAATGGTTATATCGGCATGTTATATGTTTTATTTTGAAACAGGGAATGTCTTATAACTTGTCTGGTGACTTATAATCAGAAAGTGAAGGAGAACCGCTGTTTTCTATGAGGGGCCGTTTAGGACTTGACGACTGAGACACTCTCACACACACTACTGAGACACTCTTACACGTACTAATGAAACTGAGACACTCTTACGCGTACTAATAAAACACTCTTACGTTCTGTAGCATCTTGGATACTTCCGGTTCAAATGTCTGTCATGTTGTGATGAGGTCATCAAGGTGTGCGTTTATGCGCAGAAGTAAATATGCACTAATAAAGATGGACGCATACAGCGCCGACTAAAAGAAACTCACTGGTACGTGTCGTACTTAGACAATTAAATGTCAGTGCACGCACACGAATATTACACATTCCGAACAGGTAGACAGGCAGGCTAATCCACAACGTGTATGTGTTTACATACCTCCTGAATCCTGATTGGTGTCGCTGCTGCAGCCACATGGCACTGATTGGATGGTCACAGACCATAATACAGCGCAGATGAAAATGATTCAGACTACGGTGTTTATATGTTCAACAATAGGAAACGTAGTCTTAGCTGTTTTAAAATTACACGAGTTTATTTCGGATTATTCCAACGGAAGAATACAAGGCGCAGGGAACTTTGAGGTGCGTAACCGCCACTTAGCGGTGGGTAAACGCTATTTAGAGGTGGGTAAACGCTATTTAGAGGTGGGTAAACGCTATTTCCAAAATTCCTCTGGAAATACATAGGCCAGTTCAAATTAAAGGGTAAATTAGAGGGTCTGCCTTGCCCCTGCTGTGCAATGCATTAGTGGCGGTGGCAGGTCGTTACATACCTGGAAGCTGAGGCTAATCAGAATGTCAGCAGAGCAGCAGGTCCTCTGAAATGATTGCCTGTTTTTTTACCTTTCACAACTCTGCTGTAGTAATGGCGTTGTCACAGCGCTGGCATTTTTATGGCCAGCTATAACACAAACACTGCAAGAATGCATCCATATTTCAGGGGTTGTAAGATTCTTGTAGAAAAACGGCATACATTACGAGCATGAAGACAGGAAACACCAGAGCAAACGGGAAGTAAAAACAAACAAAAAAAGATTAGTTTCTGAATCATGATGGCAGATGAGTAAACAGGATCCAGGCAAAAATATAGTAAGAGCTACTTTCAGACTAACACGTTGCTGTAAGTAATGTTGAATTTACTTCCATCTAAATATTCCTATCAACGCATATACTACAACCATAAATACAATTTTCATTTGGGAGTCACTGCATAGGTATATCACAAAACAATATATGTAAAACATGTATATAATATTTATTTTTCAGAAAATGTAAATTTCCAGCTAGATCAGACAGAACGAAAATGGATGTGGTGTTTTAAGCAACTCAGACAATGAAGTAGTATATATTCGCTTCAACTCTCAGACTCTGAAAACAAAACAGCTTGGCCGTCTGCAACCTCCGTCTTTGTTATGCATCTTATCATCCCTGTAAAGTTGGAACCATATCGATCACTTCTTAGTACTGCTGATTTTTGTACTGCTTGGCATTGTATGCCAGAACCCTTGTTGTTGATGAGTGACACAAACTTGCCAAAGGGGCAGTTTGGAGCACGTGCCAGTTTATTTGATGAGCTTGGCATCGCTGCACATGAAAGTGTAATAAAAATCAGTTTGAAGACTGACGCTGAGCCAGTCTACTGGAACTGAAACTTGTCCTCTGCATGTACTGCAGGTGTGTGTAGTTCAAAAAATTAATACTTGAAGATTTGGTCGATAAAGTCCTCTTCTACTTCTTAGGCTCTGATTAGATGTTGTTCTAGATGTAATATCTAAGCTACCCTTTTTCAGTTGGTACAGAAACATGACATATGCATTAACGCTGCTGCTGCCAGAGAATGTTCTCATAGCGGTTTCTTGTTAGACAAAGATGACCATTTTCTGAACAAAGTGACATTATCGACATTGTCCTAGCATGCATTTCATTAACTGAAGGCTCAGTGTTGAATCCCTCATTTCCTTTTCAATGCAATGGCAATCTATAATAGTGTTGTCCTGACAACCAGGTATGGTGATAGAGATTGAATATTTCTCCCTGAATCACGCACTCTCTTTTGGAATGCTGATTGACTGGGATAAATCTCATACAGGGTTCTACAGACACTGGAAACGTGTCACCTTACAAATGAAATGATGCATTTTTGTGTTTATTACACACTGCAGACGGGTACAGATCTTCCATTTGGAGATTTTTATGACATTCACTCGTCTTACAATTGTGTAATGCCAGCAACAGCTGTTGCCGCAGTAGCTGGACCAATATATCTCAGTATTTTGACTGTGAGGCCTGTTGGGGAAACATGTTATGAGGGAGATGGGTAAAATATTATCAAAAATCTCACATGTCAGGATGCTGCTCTACAAGGGTTTGAGTTACAGTGGTTGTGTGGACTGAGAAATCTATTGTTTCAATTTCTAAGCAAGGAGGTGTGGTCTTCTCCTGTTCATCCCCGAAGGTTGTGGCTGGAACAGCTACAACCATAATTTACCATCATTACCGGCACTTCGGCCGCATGTTAAGACCAATGCGTCCAGCTCGCAGACCGGTCCGTCAGTCTGAATCTGTGAATATCTTGCCAACTTTACCGAACTATGGAGGAGCCTGCGCATATCTTATCTCATTATTTTGATTTTCCAAAAATTGATCCGTATTGAAAGTTGTCCACTACGGTTACAGAGAGTGTTGTTTGTGTTTTGACAACGGTTTATCTCATAATTTCAACTTTCTATCCCCTTTCTTTAGTGCGGAAATGGGCTTCTACAGTTCTGTTAAGCTAATGGCGTTTCCACTGAGCGGTACAGTACGGGTCGGGTCGGTACCCTTTTATTTGTGTCTCCACTGCCAAAAGTTGAGAATGGTACCAAAAATCCGAACCGTACCGTACCACTTTTTGGGTACCCTTCCGTTGGGGTACCTGGAACAGTTGTTTGGTACTAAAGGGTGGAGCTAGACTCACTGCAGAACGTTAATTGGTTGAAAGAGTGTCGTCATTTGCTTGTGCCGCAAGGGGAAAGACAACACACAAGGTTTGCAACATGTAGCCTTTGCTCAAACAAAGATTGTCATCTCCTTGTGACAAACAGCCATATATCGAGAAGCAAGAACAGGATTGGCTGTATGTCCTCCATTATTGTTTGCGGTTAGCTTTCAGTTTTCGCGCGAGCGAATGACACCAATCTACTTTCAATTCAATTCAATTCAATTCAATTCATTTTATTTTGTATAGCCCATTATCGCAAATTACAAATTTGCCTCAGAGGGCTTTACAGTCTGTACACATACAACATCCTCTGTCCCGAAACCCACCATCGGCACAGGAAAAACTCCCCGAAAAATGAAAAAACCCTTCCAAGAGGGAAAAAAGGGAAGAAACCTTAGGGAGAACGCCCGGGATGGACAGACTACAATGGATGCCATGTGTACAGAATGAACAATATATAATACATACTTTCCGTCATATACCACGCCTATCAAGTAAGGGTACTGTTGGCGGTGTAAACGCTCACTAAATCATGGTTAACAGACCCGAGCCGTACCGTACCATACCGCTCGGTGGAAACGCGTCATAAGCTAACTGGTTGGTGCCATTACCTTCATGTTTAGCATATGGATGTGTGAATAGTCTTAATCTTCGGATTAAATTCATAGAAGCTTTTCTTTCTAACATGGTCATGTACCCTAGTTTCTCAGGCTATGGTTTAAAAATAATAATATGTTAATTGTTAGAGCTTATATTTGAGAAAGACATTGTCATGAACAAATAAATTGCAGCTAGAGAATTGTTTGTAACTACAAGGACTCTTCAATTAATGACATCTCATTTTATATAGTAAGTGTGTTCTTGTTGAGTTGAATTGGCTACAAGAAAGTTCCAGTTTAGGTGCACATTATATGAGATTACTGTACATACAGCATATGGCTAATCAAACGCTTTGCCAGTTAACTGCCTGTTGAGCTTAGCTTAACTGGACTCGAGAAAAGTTCCGTACTGATGACAATTGGTACAATATTAGAAAGCAGTTGCAATTTGCCCCCGCTGCGTTGAAAGGCCATGGGGTAGGAGTGAGAGCAGATGATGGAATTAGCATGAGGGTGTATTAACACTGCTTTGTTTAATAGCCACAATGGATCTTGCTTGTCCAGCTCCTCGTAGAAAAGCAGGCAGTGTAGAATGAATAGTGGGTGATCACATACATGAGTCATTGACTTTCAAGGAGCATTTATCAAGTAAAAGGTGACTTTGCATTCAACATAACGTACATTTTTCCTAAATGTAGTCACTCAAAGGTATATCTTAAGTATGTAACAAAAACTTGTTACATACTTTTTACAAATCAGAATTTTCCTCTGAACATTCAGCATCATACCGTTGACTTGGGACAATTCCCTCATCACCCGCGCACCATGATCTTTATTCATTGCATGTTTCTATCAAGCCACATTTTCCTCAGGAGGAAGGCAATAAACTGAAAGATGGTTGATGTGCCGCACCTGCTCCTGCCAGGATACGAGTTGACATCTTCATCAGCAGAAATTGTACACAAAATGAACAGGAACGCTTTACTGGAGCGCAGAGGCATATTCAGTGAACCAGGAAATGGTGGCAAGGTTTTTGGTATCCAATCATTTGTCTTGAATGGTCAGAGAAATGACAGGTAGAGACAGAGGAGGGGTCTAGGTAACCATGTGTGAAAGGGAAGAAACTTGGTGTGCGTAAACACTTTCCTCCTGATGAGAAGTTTTGTTTGGTTTCTTAATGTTTTGAACAGTAGAACATCCTCCTTTTAAAACCAAGGGGTTATTGTTGCATAAAGTGCTGCATTAAGAGAGGGATTATCTAAATGTCATGAAAATGAAATGGCACATATTCTTCCCCGTGAAGTTTTGGCATACTTTCAATGCACTTATTATTTATATAAGACGTGTACTCACACTGTTCAAAGAAGTGTTCTGCACTATTTGAACACTGTGGACGTGCACATCGTTTAAAGGGTATAGCAACATTTTCCACAATCTCCCTCTCAACATAGCCATCGGAGATGATACCTGCACCATCTGCATAATAAAAAGCTTGGACAACGAAGGTGTGTTTGGGTTAGACACTTCAAGGCTTTTGGAGTTAAATTGTAATGGATTCAAAATCCCCCCAAAAAATCCAAGGATGATTCAGCCTGCAAGCGACTACAGACATATTTAATGCCGTCATCTTGTGCATTAAAGCTGTGGTTATATAGTTGCCAAAGCTTGGAGCTAAGTTTAATATTCATAAAGTGCCACACATTCTGAGATGTCAGTGCATTCTAGAGTCATAAGATATATTGTTATTGGATATGGTAAACAGGGCGTCTGGGGAATGAAAGTGCTGAGAGGCAATTTGCCACACATATTTCCATTTTCTCAGCCTTTTTAAAATAACAATCGCTATACTAGATTTCACATTAAGTGTTAGTGTAAGGAGAATTTCATTGCCGGACAGTACTGAGTATTGTACAGTATCTGTGCCACCGACTCAATTTCATTCAGTTAGAGAAGCTGCAGCGGAAGCTATTTTCCATTAACATTTTTCATATTGTTCAAATAAATCCTCCTGGGATTTTCCTGTACATGGACCAACTAAACATGCACAGCAGTATCAAGCTTTATCACACAGGTCACCTCTCAGCTTTTGCCAATATTGCTAAACATATCTAGGCAGCTTGAATTGAAGAGTCGTTGGTGATGTGGAACCCCGATATTATACTTATTTCTAACTGACCTTTCTAAATACAAGGAGTGAGCCAATATACAGTTAACCGAAAAGTGCTACCATTACCAGTGGCGGCTGGTCCATAGAGGGCAATGGGGCGTGGCCCCACAATGAGCGACAGAGAAAAAAAATGATATACTGTATATACATTTTTTGTTGTTTATTATATCAAAAATACATTTTACAAATAGTCTATTTGTGTTTTTGAAACGTGGATTATATACCCGGTAATATTTGTAAATTAAGATATATGAGCAAAATTTATGCTTCTCCTGCACGTCCTCTCCGCTTGTCTGCATGTCTCAGCTTGCCCGGGCCCAAAAGCAGGTCTAAGAAGCAGTTAGCCAATTACTGATAAAGTTAATGACTGACATTATAGTTTTAGCGTCCTAAAATACATTGAGATTTATCAACATAACAAGAGCGACCACCGGCAGTGTCCTTCCAAGAAGACCCAACCCGAACTCGGTACAAGAGAAGAGAAACTAGAGGTAAAACAGTGGATTACATTACATCAAATACAATCATAACAGAATAAATATTAAATATTTAACTGCAAAGTAAGAATGCGTGATTGATTTCATAATGTGATGTTTACTGAAACTGATTTGCTGGTCCTACCCAAAAAAAATCCACCAGGCGCCACTGATTATTACTCTTATGCTGCTGGTATCAGTCACGGGGCCACCACATGAAAAATACTAATTCATTTTTACAATTTTCAATAAACATAACCCAATAAAATCCAATATATATATTGAATCTTAATAATATTTCATGTATCTGCACATTGAGACATACCTCTCCGTTCTGCAGCAGGTAAAAGTAGTGGCTAAAGGTGACAAAGCGACCTCACTAAGTAATGGTATGATGTCATGAGCTGTCTGCTTTGAAATCTACTCCCGGGTTGAGACCTATTCCCAGCTTTCTCTTTCATTTTAATGGGTCCTGTGCTGTTTAACAATCATCTCTAACACACATACATTCGCACCTCATCTCTGCTGGAGCTTTCTGAGGCAGTTAGTGGGGAAAAGGTGCGGAGCTCAGAGCAGCCAGGCAGATGTGTCCTCCTTTGGGGCTCACGTCTGCATACATCAGCTTCAATTTCACCTTTCACTCGGTTAACCGTTTCTTTTTTGGAGCTGCGAATTGATTTCTACACTGTTCAAATGGTGCTATTTGTCTGCGCTTATATGTTGAAGGAGCGGGCTTTCAGCTGTGGATGTCCCAAATGTCTAAACCCCAAACAAAGCATGCAGAAGACCGGAGGTACCTCGGAATTAAATTGCATTAAATTTGGAGCAAACAAATATATTTCATGGCCCCACACTTCCGAATACAAATAATATAAACAGTAAGTCTCAACTTCATGCCGTGAGCTCCACATGTTACGCTCTTGCACAGATGGATCAAAGTCAGCAGGATGAACGTCTCTCTTCCCTTTAATGAATTACACACTCAAGAAAAACAAACGCCTATGCAGGGACCATAGCAAATAAGAGGGTATTATACCGCTCCTAGTAAATAGAGAGATAGAGTATCGTCTTATTTCTTTACCATGTATATTACATTGTCTGAAACAGCGGGATTGTGTTTTGTATCAGATTAAAAATCTGTCCGTATCTTAGTTATTTGAGCCACTTGTGATCCTAAAACACTGTTTGACACGGACGTGTGGCGGAGCCAAATGCAGCACAACGGCACGGAGTGTTTGGTTAACGCTTTTATTAAACACGGCCTCACAGTAGGCGTTCGGGCACAATGAGAGGCAGAGCAGAGTTCGGTCCTCAGGATCGGGGAGGAGATGCCGGGAGACAGCTGGTGCGATCGCTGGGCCGGTCGGGGATCCGGAGCACAGGGGCAGAAGCACCGGGCAGTCCAAGGAGCAGGCAACAGAAACCCGAGGCGCTCAGGCAGGACTCGGGGTCGGGGACAGAAGGCTGAGGTGCTCACCGGGGCGGAGACAGACGAACGGGTCGGGAACAGGCAGGGTCGAAACCGGGAGGTCAGTCCAAGGTAGAGTGCTGGAGAGACTTGCATGACGCGAAGATCAATCTGGCAATGACAGGCTGGGTGTGCAGTGCTTATGTAGCGGGGCTGATTGTGAATGCGAAGCAGGTGTGGAAGGCAGGAGAGTGACTGATTGTGGATGCGGGGCAGGTGTGGAAAACTGAGCTGGCAGGTGAGTGTGACACTGTTCTCCTGATCTGGAAACTTTTTTCATCAACTGCAAACCCTTTTATTCCCCCTGTGAGTTCGCTTCATTCATCCTGGTCGGTGTTTACATGCCGCCGGCGGGCAACGTGCACGAGGCACAGCGAACACTCGCCGACCAGATACGGCGTGTGGAGCGGACCAACCCGGACTCTTTAGTTATTGTCCTCGGGGACTTTAACAAAGGAAATCTCACCCATGGACTTCCTAAATACAGACAGTTTATTAAATGCCCCACCAGAGAGGAGAACACGCTGGATCACTGTTACACCACAGTAAGCAGGGCTTATCACGCCGTCCCTCGTGCTGCACTGGGACACTCTGACCACGTCATGGTCCATCTGATTCCTGCATACAGGCAGAAACTAAAGCTCTGCAAACCTGTGGTGAGGGAATTCAAGAAGTGGACCAGTGAGGCGCTGGAGGATCTTCGGGCGTGCTTTGACTGCACAGACTGGGATGTTTTCAGGACTGCTACTGACAGTCTGGATGAGTTCACAGAGGCTGTAACTTCCTACTTCCTGCTTCTGTGAGGACAGCTGTATACCATCATGCACCAGGGTGAGTTACAACAACGACAAACCCTGGTTCACAGCGGGACTCAGAACACTACGCCTGCAGAAGGATCAGGCATTTAGGAGTGGGGACAAAGACTTGTACACAGAGGCAAAATACAAGTTTAGCAAGGTGGTGAGAACGACTGTACTCTGAGAAACTCCAACAACAGTTCTCAGCAAGTGACTGCTTCGGTTTGGAGAGGCCTCAAACACCTCACTAACTACAAGCCAAAAACCCCCCACTCCATGAATGACCTCCGCCTGACAGACGAGCTTAATGAGTTCTACTGCAGATTCGAAAGACAATGTCCTGATCCCATCCCCCACAGCTCCACCAACCTGCTGCAGTCCCCCTTCCCTCCCTCCACCAGCCCATCAGGTGCTCACGCCTCTTCATCTATATCACCTTCCCCTCCCCCATCAGCAACGACCCTCTCTATTCTGGAGAGACGTTAACCGGCTCTTTAAAAGACAAAATCCCCGTAAGGCAGCCGGTCCGGACTCCGTCTCCCCTCACGCCCTGAAGCATTGTGCTGACCAGCTGTCTCCGGTGTTCACTGACATCTTCAACACCTCCCTGGAGACATGCCACGTACCAGCCTGCTTCAAGGCCTCCACCTTCCCAAGAAGCCCAGGAAGAAGCCCAGGATCACAGGACTCAATGACTACAGGCCCGTCGCCCTGACCTCTGTAGTCATGAAGTCTTTTGAACTGCTAGTCCTGACCCACCTGAAGTCCCTCACCGACCCCCTCCTGGACCCCCTGCAGTTCGCCTACAGAGCCAACAGGTCTGTGGACGATGCTGTCAACATGGCCCTCCACTACATCCTCCAGCATCTGGACTCCCCAGGAACCTACGCCAGGATCCTGTTTGTGGACTTCAGCTCTGCCTTCAACACCATCATCCCGTCTCTGCTGCAGGACAAACTCTCCCAGCTGCACGTGCCGACTCCACCTGCAAGTGGATCACAGACTTCCTGTCTGACAGGAAGCAGCACGTGAAGCTGGGGAAACATGTCTCAGCCTCTCGGACCATCAGCACCGGTTCCCCCCAAGGCTGCGTTCTTTCCCCTCTGCTCTTCTCCCTGTACACCAACAGCTGCTCCTCCAGTCACCAGTCCGTCAAGCTCCTGAAGTTTGCGGATGACACCACCCTCATTGGACTGATCTCTGGTGGGGATGAGTCCGCCTACAGATGGGAGTCTGACCATCTGGTGTCCTGGTGCAGTCAGAACAACCTGGAGCTCAACGCTCTAAAGACAGTGGAGATGGTTTTGGATTTCCGGCGGAACAGAGCCCCACCCTCCCCCATCACCCTGTGTGACTCCCCCGTCACTATTGTGGATTCCTTCCGTTTCCTGGGCTCCATCATCACCCAGGACCTCAAGTGGGAGCTGAACATCAGCTCCATCTCAAAAAAGGCTCAGCAGAGGTTGTTCTTCCTGAGGCAGCTGAGAAATTCAACCTGCCAAAGACGATGATGATCCACTTCTACACGGCCATCATCGAGTCCATCCTCTGCTCCTCCATCACCGTCTGGTACGCTGCAGCCACAGCCAAGGACAAGGGCAGGCTGCAGCAGGTCATCCGCTCTGCAGAGAGGGTAATCGACTGCAATCTGCCGTCCCTGCAGGACTTGCTCACTTCCAGGTCTCTGAAGCGAGCTAAATAGATCGTGGCCGACCCCTCTCACCCCGGACAAGAACTGTTTGTGCCCCTTCCGTCTGGCAGGTGCCTGAGGTCCATCAGGACTAAGACCTCCCGCCACACGAACAGTTTCTTCCCATCGGCAGTCGGGCTCATCAACAGAGCCCGGTCCCCCACTGACTGACTATAACATTCCACCGGTCACTCCCCTTCACACTGCACATGTCACTTTAACTGTAATTCATCACTTTGTCGTCACTCGTCACTTTGTTACTTGTTCGTTGGTGCACTTTATGCTTAATATATCTTTTTTTTAACTTTTTTAATATTTAACATTTTTTACTTTATTCCCTTGTTTTATACTAACCCATAGCCTTATTCTACTAACCCATTGCATTAGCATTTCATTTTACTTCATTTTATTACTTGTGCACTGCTGTCTTGTCTATTGTCACATTGTCTACTGTCGCGCACCAACCGCCAAGACAAATTCCTTGTATGTTTGGCATATTTTGGTAATAAATGTTTCCTGATTCCTGAGTTAAGTAAATCAGCACCGTTTGTATAAATGTAGGGGAAAGGCATGAAATGTCCAGCTGGAGAGATGTAATTTGGGCCAAATATAGGCCTGTGTTTCCACTTGATTCTACAGAGGCAAGTAGATGGCAGAGAATGTTCTCATTGTCTTCATGGGTCTAATTTAAGAGCATCGTCCTTCAGCTATTGTGTGAATCCTCTGGCTGGGAAACTGGGAAAGAACGAAGACCGGCTAAAGGCCGCTTGTCTTTTCATTGAGCCTGGACCATGTTTGTACTGCCAGCCCTGTACTGCTCAAAAGACCCATATCTATTGTGGCATCAGGTCAAAGTTGTACCACACTGCATTATTCTGTAAACCTCAACATGGATAACCATGTAATTATTGTTCTCCATCTTGCTCAGAGTTAGGAGGTTGCCTATTGTATATGTCAAAAAACTGTTTTCAAGGCAGGCATTTTGACTTGTAAAAGCAGGAAAAGCGTGTTCACAACAATAATGGATGCATTCCATCCAATGTTCCCTTAGGGTCATCTAATTGGAAAATAGACATCGCTAATGTTTGAAATTCCCCAATTGAGAGTCTTGCTTTGACAAGTCAAAATATAAGATGCATTAACGGCCCATAGGAGGCCCATAGGAGGCACCATGACATTCACAGCACGGTTAACTACACTGTTATATAATTATAACAGTGTAGGATAATTATGCCGGTAGAGGTATCCTTTGGTACTGACGATGTAGAGCGGTTACTGCATTAGACAGTCATTTTTATATTGCCAACCAGCACCCCTGAAGCGGATTGATTTGCACTATACAAAAACAGGATAACAATTATGTGTATTATAGTAGTTTATAGACTGTTTCTTGGCCAGGGGTAGTGAGTCCCCGGAGTCTCCGCCGGTTGCCAAGCAACTGTTTCTGGACACAGGCGGAAAGAGAAGCCGACAGGAATATAGTAGTGCAGGAATGAGTAAAACAAGGGAAAACGTTAGCCCATTGCTTGCGGTGAACTTGTCTCAAAGTCAATTGTTCTTTTAATCAGTTCATTAGATGTCTGAAATAAGGTATGTAGTTACAAGTGGACTGTGGTCTGAAACATAAAACAAGTCAGAAGATGCCTGTGTGTTTCATTTTGAAGCTTTGAAATGTCAAGGCAGGTGTAAACAAGTAAGACAGCAAATTGTCATCACCTCATCTAAGCCACCTTTGCCACCGTGTGACCATGTAGTCTCCATAGCCTATTGTGAATTCATTAAAGCACTGTTCAATTGTTATACTTAGCTGCAATACTTCCAAATCCAGTGTAAAAATCCCATTGAATTTTTGTCAGGAACCAGCGCACACTAAGTTTGTACACACACACAAACCCCAGGGTAAAAACAAAGAGCTCAATATAAAGCCTATTTCAATAGTATTAGTCATATTAAAAAAGAATTGCAGCATTGAAAAGAAACAGATTGAAAGACTGCAGCTCAGTAAGATCACTCCGCCTAATTGACCCTGGAGAGGGAGCCGCTGCACCTGCCTTCACGCTTCTTCTCCCTCCGCCTCCACTGGACTCATCATCTCCTCCCACAGAGTGGAGCAGCTGCAGCATCTCGAGCTGTATGTCTGTGACGGCTGCTCAGCGCCGGCGAGGATATTTTACCGATGCTCCTCAGCTAACGTAACGATTGTCATACAACTGCTTGAGACACCAACCGAAGCAATGGTAGCATTTGGAGTGATGATACGGATTTTACAATACGTGGGACTTTATTTTCAACTTAACGCAGCTCTCAACGTCAAACAAGGAGAGGTGGATAATGGCATCTCTGGAAATGGTAAGTTGGTTTATGTCTGTGTGTTGATGGTAGACTGGAAATATTCAATCTACAATATGATTAATAAGGGTTGAAAGTATGGGGTTCAGACATTGGTTGTTCTTTATCGTTGCAATATTTATCTTGTTTATCTTGATAAGTTATTGGGTGGGGGTTTAATCAAACTTATGAATAATTCACTTTTAATGTGTCTGAGACCAAGTGGTTGAATATAGGCTAGTGCAAGTGGGATAAGCATGTATCAAATCAAAGTAATACAAGAAAACTTTCACAAACTTATGAATAGCTGGGCAAAAGTCAAATTCAACATGTAAATTTAAATTGATAGGGAGTTGTTGAGTTGAGTGTTGTTGAACAAAAGAGCCTGTTTCAGCATCAGACAAAACCAGCTCCCAACCAAAATACCTTCACGGTTATTTTGTTTTTAATTATATCTGCCAAAAATCTTTCTGAAAAGTTATTGCTGAAAATATGTGATAATAGTTCATAGGACTCGCATGACATATAACGCATCATCACAGGTTAGATTCCGGCAACAAATGCCTCTTTGTTAGTTAAACTAGTTGAACAGCAATGCCAATATAAAATAAACTACACCCAGCACACATGGATTGTGACTGTGGGATCAAGATGGGTGGGTTTAACTGTATGATTGGTACTCATGTACATTAACATGAGTATTTTCGCAATGGCTAGTGAACAGTTTCATTAATGTGATTTAACCTTCCTCTTGTGTTAGCTTTCTGTTACCATCCCTTTAATCTGTTAACAGATCGGTTTTGACCCGTGTCTTAAATCAGCTGTAAAATACACTAGAAACAATTATCTATCATCCAATTTGTTTCTCATCTCTTGGTTATCTTGTTAGGCTTCCTTATCCATGAAAATATTTGTTTTAATGTTTTTGGTGTGAGCCTCTGGGCCTTTTCTTTGTCAGTATACCCTTCGATTTCAATTTTAAAATGTAAAATTAACCTCAAGAGAATCATATACATAAATTAAAGGTTGTTGTGTTACCTGACTATTTTTGAGGGGTATTAGAACACATCTCTCAAATAAATTTGTTTTGATTATTTTTTATTTTAATATTATTAACTATTGTAACATCTATGGTGTTACGGGTCAATTTCGACCCATATGTATTTACTTCAAGAAAAGGGGTTCTCCACTTGATTTTTTTGGTTGAGTTCCACCCTTGGTGGATGTGGGTCCACAACACAAATGCATTACTTGCAGATCCATCAAGGATGTTGTAAAATACAACCATTGACCATCTCCTGCTCATTTGCTGGCAAGTGTAGGTGGCAGTCAGCTTGTTCAGGTTGTCCACTCCTACTTTTTTTGTTATAGTCAAGGATAATTGTGGGCTTTTTGTCAATTCCTGATGGCACAGCTGCATCTTTGTGAAGAGTAGACATAAGCATCATGTTTCGTTTTTTTGGACAATATGAGACAGTGGTGGTGTCTGTAAAAGCAAACTTGAGGAAGCTCGTAACTTTTGCCTGTGTAAATCTGTAGATTCCAGGCATAGTGGTTTTGCAGGCTGCCCAGATTTTTTTATGGCGTACTTCCCTGGCTGACTGGGTATGTATTGTCCAAAGGGGCATTTTCCTCGGAAAAGGACAAGACGTTCATCCACTGTCACCTGTGGCCCTGGGTTGGAGTGGAATCAGTGGAAGGAGCTGCACCCATCTGTCCCAGACATCCCTGATGGGGGCAAGTTTGTTGGATCTTGCTCTGGTATCTCTGTTGTCAAATCTGAGAACTCCTGTCCACTCCAGCAATAAGAAGAATACCAATGTAAGCATCCAGGAATTACTCATCAATGTCTTTCCACATGCCGCCATGGACTTTTTGTCCTTCAAGGTTTGTCATGGCAATGATAACTCTTTTTAGTGAAAATGGCATAACCAACTCTATACTGAATTGACCACACATGTCTGCCCATGGCCGTTTTTGTTTGTTTTGTTTTTGTGCAGGTATATTGGAAAAAGAGGCCAAATGAGAATCCCCTAAAGCTGAAATGATTGGGAGAGGAGCTGGTTGTCAATGTGTTGGCCAACAGTGCAATTTTTATTTCAGTTTTAGCTCTAAATTATTGCTTTATAATCTTATTTTTATGACTGGGTCGAAACCGACCCTAACAACACAAAGGGCACAATTTCAAAAAGAGCATTTTATAATTTAGTGAAAATTTTTCTTTTTTCTTTTGTTGAAATAGAGGTTCCTGACAAAGTCAAAAAGCCTTGATGCATAAAAACCAATTCATGTGGTTCTTTTATGCTTTTAAAATCTAAAACTGGTCGGTGCCGACCCTAACACAAGAGGAAGGTTAAGAAATGTATAATTGATGATCAACTCAGCCACATCAGGGCTTTGATGCATCAGCCTTCCGTGTGCAAACATTTTGGTCTCACTTGAACCCCTCTAATCGTTATTACCCAATAACATTAAAGATAAATGCTTTTCATTCATGTCTCACGGTAGTGACAGATGTTAGACCAGCAGGCAGGAAACCAGATGAATAAGCCATTGAGATGATGTTCAACATGAACCCCGCTTAAAAGCAGGTTGTAAATATAGTCATTGCATGGAATAGCGTTGCTAGGCGTCAGGCATTTAGACATGTTATCTACAACTATTTTACCTCACTGTATGGGAAATAATACATCAATAGGCATATTCCAGGCAAGTAACATAGTACGTTTGATCAGCTTTATCACCGCCCTGGTTTTGCTTAAGAGTTTGGCTGATGGACACAAAATCCAAACGGAGGTGAACCATGAAAGCTAAGAAAAAAGCCCAGGGTATGTGCCTTCAGTGTTCTCACCCAAAGAGAAAAATGATCTTTGCTGCAATATGTGCTTTTCAAGGAGGTGTGGAGGCTCTGGATGCCCTCTTATTATACTGTAGCACCATTACCAAGGTTAAGCATTCAGACTTTGTTGCAACAAAATTCATCGGGTGAGTTTCTTGTTGTTTCATACTCCTCAAGGAGTGATGCTTAACCGTACACATTTGACCTTGTGACTTGGATTTGTTTCTTATGAACTAAATTCGTGGCTGATATTTCATGGCAAAAGCCTTTCATTGTTTTGACTGGATGTAATGATGGTAAAGTGGTATTAATAGATCCAGACCTGATTACACCTAAAGCTTTCATCAAATGTAATGTCTAACTGTGTTTTATAGACTCCTTGAACCACTTGTTTTAATTATATATTCCTGTATGAGTGATTCCGTACTTGTATGCTTTAAGTCCATTTGTTTATGCCATATAGCCTCCAGTCATCTGCTAAGACAATGTTTCTACTGCTTCTAGTGTTTCATTTCCAGCCATACTATTTTTTATTTTTTTTGTAGAATATATTTTGTTACTTTTCTCACTGCCAGCTCTTTTAAACATCATTGTAATTTTTACCTGAAAGCAGTTCTACCTTTCTTCAGCATCTCCAGAAATAGATTTACTGTTCACTTAAATCGTGCGATAACCACTTCATCACAGTGTGTCGGCAGTTGTCCCTTGAGATTTTTCTGCTATTTAATTTAAAGCTCAATCGCCTCCAATGAATGCAGCGTGCAGCAGTTTCAAATAAATTCAATGTCATGGACAGGTTGAAAAATAAATTAGTAGCATTTATCCCTAAGGACTTAATTAAAATGGTCTGAAATCATTGTGTTCTTTCCTATGTCCATAAAGAAGATACCGTTTTAAATAGGGGGAAATTCCAGTGGAATTCAGGTTTGATACAGAACAGGCCTCCCTTTTTCCACTGTAGCCCCAGCAACAGGAAACACCGTGTTTGTGGTTGAGTACTTCTCAGGAGATTTCTTTTTCCTTTTTTTCTTTCCATCAAGATCTTTGATAAATTGCCTTTACGAAGGGGGGGCTGAGCCATCATGTAGACCAGAGAAACTCGATGCACTGTTCTGTAGAGTGCTTGTTAGATTCAGCCCTGACTTATTTGTTCCAGATAAGTGCATCTGGTTTAGGCCCTGGTCAGCCCCAACACCCCAGCTTCCAAGAAAACACCTACGAAACAAAACAATGTGTTTAGTGTGAAGTCAAGCGACCAGGTTTACGGAGATCAGTGCCATCACCACATTGTGGGCCACGTTGTGTCAAAGTGTCAGAGACCCACCTCCCCATGATGATGCCACACATCAATTGTGTACCTTTCATTTCGACTGGCAAACAGTGTTACTGCCCAAGCCAGCACTCATCCTGTTACCCATTGTGTGTTCACTTTCACAGTGAGGGGGCGTGCACCAATTCATTACGCTTCCTAAAGTGGCTGGGATTCTCTGCCCGTCCTCTGCTTGGTGTCCTCTTAATGAGGGTGGCCAGCCTCGGCAGTTTGCGTTGGCTTTGCATTTAATGGAGCTCCAACTGCGCGTGGAGGACAACAGATTGTTCAGCCATGATGTCACAGGGGACCACACTAGCGGAAGCTCTGTAGAAGTCAGCAGGAGAGGGAGAGGATGGTTGAAACAATGCTCACCTCAAGTACAGGGGTAAATTTCAACAAGCAGCCGCTCGAAAGGGCTGCTGCTTCCACTTGTGAGTCAGTCATCACTCGTGTACCAGAGTAATATTTGTCATGACCTGCATATACGTGTGTTTTTTCTCACGGCCCTAGTTGTTTAGACTTACTTCTAATTGAAAATACAAAAAACAGTTCAATAAAAGCTTTGAGAGTACCATGCAGAATTGGGTGATCAAAATACACGTTCGACAACATTACATATATGACCCATTGTTACCACAAACATTGATTGTAGAATTAAATAAATTCTGTGCTAAATGCCAATCTACCTCCTGCTATTCTGGTTGTTATCCTGCTACGATATATGCATTAGACACTACTTCCTACATTACTCAAACCAAGGTGAAACTGCTTCGACTTGTATTCAGCCTCATCTCACACATCACGGCCTGCAGAGCAGGCAGCTTGGTCACCGCTGTCCTCAACGGTAACGTCTGGTGATAACATACACACCATCGCATAAAGAGCATATTGTTGTCTTTCACCCATGCAGAGACCAGATGGAGTCCAGTGTACATTCTCAGAAATGAGTTCTGGTGTCTGCTGTCAACAACACATGCTTCTTTATGTTGCTGCACACTCGGAGCAAACACAGAAATATTCGGGTCTTGTGTCCCATGGGCTTGATAAAATTCACTCTGGAGTACCTACGGCAACAGGAAGACAGCTGCTGGCTTGATTACCGGCTCCATTCTTATTTCATTGGTTTACCTTCCACCTTGAATGAAGGCTGAAGGTCTTGCAACAAGCGTTTGTTTCCCCAAGGAGCTGATTGTGAAACCAAATACAGCATTATTCACTGGTACGCAAATTCCCTGGATAACTATTTTCATATTGTCAGTGTTATTATTGTGCACACAGTGCGATAGCCGGCCATGGCTTTTCCCATAACCAAAAGTAACTTCTTCCGCTAGTTGGTCCTCTGCATTCACGTTGAAAGAGTTTTAAGATCAAGATGAATTTCTGCGCCAGCTTTCTTTATTATAGGAGCTTCCTGTTAATTCACCATGCCTTTGTATACATCTTCCAACAGAGATTCTGTTCAGTGTACTATTTACATTCACCATGGCGATGTTAAGCTGGATTTTAAATGTCTTGGTATTTATTTTGGCTGATTTCTTCTCAATGAATCATTTCTGTTCTCCAGAGCCCTACGAATGTAACTCAAATGGAAACATTGAGTTAATGACCCTGATCTTACTTGGTGTTTGCACTTAATCTAGAGAAGGATATTCTACTGTTCATCTAGCTATCAAATGCTCTTTTATATTATTCTTACAATAATTTGAACTAACTATTTAGTACAGTGTAATAAGATTTCCAAAACACCCTTATTTCTTGGATGGGAATACAGCTACATTTTTTCTATTTTCAGCTGTAATATCAGAAGTGGAAAAAACAGACAAACAATTTGTGACATACTCAGACCAGCCCATCTGGCACCAACAACCATGCCGCATTCTTAAATCCCCCTTCTGATGCTTCAGCAAGTTGTCTTGACCTCTTATACACGCCTAAATGCATTGAGTTGCGGCCATGTGATTGGCTGATTAGCAATTTTTGTTAATTGAAAAAGTGTATCTAATAAAGTGGCTGGAGAGTAGGGTTGTCACAATACCAAAATTATGACTTTGATACTATACGTGCCAAAATATCACAGTACCTGATACTTGCGATACAACAAATAGGATACTAGAATATTTATCTATGATAGTAATAAATAAAACATTTCCTTTTTTTACCAGCTTGTTCCGGTCCACCTAAATTGATAAATAATGCTTCATTTACTTCATTTACTTTCTTTAACTAAAAATTAAAAAAATTAGGTCAAGATCCACCAGCATGTAGCCTATTGCATCGAGTATTATTTGGTACAGTTTTGTGTGCATTCTAACCTCATGATCATCGGCCCACATGAGTGAAATTGTAGCGTTCACCCCCGACAAAATCTTTCTCAAAGGTTTTGTGAATAATTGGCAGCTCTGTAGCTCACAATAAGATTACAAAGAAGCCGACGCGAGAGCACTTAATAATAGCATCAATGTCCGAGCGTGTTATAACAAGCTTGCTAACGAGATGTCTTGCTAGCGGCTAAACTTAGCGAAACTTGTTGAAATTTGCTTACTTCGTGTATGACAAACTAGCAAGTCAACAATTTTCCAAATAGCCCACAGTCAAACATCAAGCAAGTGCAACACAAGACAAAGCAGACGTCCTGTTTTACCCGGACATTTCCTCTTTTCGAGACCTAAACAATGCGTCCGGATAAAAGAGGACGTCTGGTCACCCGAGCTAAACTAGGTTACTCATGTTAGGCTGTATATGGGTGAGCTTGGGGGTGTTCATGTTTATGATCACATTTGCTAACTTGTCGTTCTTTGAACTCTCTGAAAAGTTCGGGGTGTCTGTCTGACAGGTGCTGAGCCATATTTGAAGTGTTCCCTCCCTTTGCCGGGGTGGATTTGAAGCAGGTTTTACAGACGGGTCTGTGTGTGACGATGGGTTTTCCACCGCAGTCTGCTACATGACGTTATGTTTCCCCTGATAACTCGCTGTAAGTGACGGCTCCCTGTTGCATGTGTGAGAGCTGCGCAGCCCCGCCCTTGCAGTCAATGCGTGCAGGCAGCCTGACAGGGAGCGGAAAAGTGAGCGCACTCAAAACCGTATTGATTTCAACGTAAGGGTATTGCGGTACCTTTCTAGTACCGGTACACAGTGCAACACTACTATAGAGTATATTTATATATATTTCATACTAAATTGCCTGTAAGGGTGACATAAATAATATTGTTGAAAGGTTATTTACTGCTTTTTGGGGTGTGGAATTGTGTCAGGGATGTGTGGGAAGGCAGAACTCAAACTGCAAGGCATGTGTTTCTGATACCTTAATGTTTTGCATTAAATCATTCTGGGATGTTTGCTGATAATGAGTGGATTTCCCTACCTAGGTGGCTGGTGGAAACTAGAACCACCAGCCAGACGTTTCCACCAGCCGCCAATGGTTGAAATGATTTTCCGCCGCTCATCACATTCAAGTCCAAACGGTTTTAGTCTTTTCATTTGATATGTTCAAAATAAGCCTTATTCCTAAATGATTTGCAAAAAAATAAAAATATTCAGGCTTGTTGCAGCCTTAAACTGCAAGCTTCTGTCTCTGGCTCACACACATGCACCTGCAAAGATACAGTTTCACACTTGTTCCGATCCATGCTAATTAGCCTTGCGTAATTTAGTCAGCCTCAAACTCGCTCCGAAGCTGGATGGGAGGCAGAGCAAATAAGACGCAGTGAGGTGGAGGATTGAAGGATTGACCTCGCTCTGGCTCTTAGGCGGGGTTTATCCGTCTCATTTCGCCTTGGACCTGAGTGTGAAAATATTTAAGAGTGGTCTCTTTGGGGCTAGAGCAGTGCATTTGTTCACATATTTATGTCCTCCACTATATTGCCTTTCTTTCATTATACTCCTTTTCATTTTTAATGAGTCTTTGGTGGATAGTAAGAAGACGCCTCTCTCATGGCCCCACTTCTATATTGCCCACTGATCAATATAGAAGTGAATTAAAAATGAATGAACTGTACTTGCATCTTCAAACAGCGGCCCCCTGTCTCTACTCGGCTGTGACGTTACCGCCTTTGGGAAAATCTATACATTGAAAAGCCCAACCAAAGCAAACTCTTTTTGCCGCACTATAGATGACACAACCCAGTGTGCTTGAGATTTGTGAATGGAAGTTTTCTCTGCAGTTGAAATCATTGGGGTTGGCCTTTTGGTTAATTAGGCATTCTACCAAGCTTATGTGATTGATTTATGGGGACGCTAATGTTATTTAAGTCAAGAAACGTCTTGATGTCTGCAGGGCAGGCTTGTCAGAGCCTGACGTTGCAACAGAACTCAGCGGTAGAGAGTTTTTTGATCAACAAGTTGAAGAGGACGTCTGCACAGCAAACTGAAAGGGTATTTGATAACTCTCGATAACGGGAGGAGAATGACCCAGGATGGGAAGGCATTAGTTTCATAGGGCTCTACTTATAAAACTCCTATTTATGATGATAAAATGTCTGCATTTGCAATACTAGGAATGCTCTAATCAGTGGATCAGAATCAAGCTCAAAATGTCCCAAGCTGTCCCCCTGTCCCTCCTCTTCCACCATATTCCCTTTTCCTCTGGAACATTTGTTTACTTTTTGCATATAATGCACCAGATGAACTTGGACCTTTCCTTCTTTACTCATCACTGACCGCTCCACTAATCAGCACACATGTTCCTTCTTTACTTGTTAACCCTGCAGTTACCTGAACCAGCCCCTCCCCCACTTACTCTCCCGACTGTTTCCACTTCGACTCATCAGCCCCACAGTACATATACCAGCCCATTTTTCCTTTAACTTGCTATATTGCGCCAACATGTGAAAGAGGGGGAGTGAGATGTTGAGTAACCCTTAAAGTGCCCCTTTTAAGCCATATGCGTGGGGGGTAAATGTGACTTGTGAACATGTTCAGATGAAAATAAGTTCTCGTATTTTAGAGCAATCACAGTTCAAAATCACATTTCAAATTTAGATCAAAGGTACATTTCATGACCTGCAGGCACGGGTTTGCAAACACATTTCCACCAAAGCGGGGGAAACATGGCGCTACCACAGCTTATTAATTTGAAACTGACTGGCTGAGGAGCGGCCTTTCCAGAATAAGTGAACTTGAATACTGTATAATATAAAAGCTTTTATATCTTTTTGTAATTCAAGAGTTTATGTTCATTTTGTATTTATTGCATTACTTTTATTGCATTTTTCTGATAAATTGTTCAGTATGTGAAGGATCTCTACCATATTTTTGTTCAAAGCTGTATATGTTTTGTATGTTATTTTGTGCTATCAACAGTCCCAACTGCTCAAATATTTGGTTGCAATGAATAATTAAAATCAGAAGAATCATCAAATGCCCAGATAAAGTATGGATAATGACTGAAACAATCCACCTATTATCAAATTGGTTTATTTGATGCCAATCAAGAAAGTGATTTATAAACAATTTTTGGGAGCTCCACTTCCCCCAGAAGCATCAAAACATATCAGAAAGCTAATAGTTACTCTATTTACTAGCTATATTTATTTTTTGGGGTGTGATGCACTCTGCTTGTAGTGGTGTGGCTAATTTGTGCTTGCACAGTACGTATTTGTTTTTTCATATGACAGATAACCTACCCTTCAGTAATCAGTAAATAGTCTATGATAGATTATTTAATAGATAAAATGATATTTTAGTCATCTCATACATGTATTCTCTGGTACTTATCTGGTAAAAAATTGTAAAAAATCTGTGGAACTGCATCGATATTATGTGTGTGCATACAGTATGTGTGACCGTGTGACAGTTTTTGGGCATCCCATCTAAAGCAGGGGTTGGCAATTATTTTTTCATTGGGCCACATGAGAAACAGAAAATATTGTGGAGGGCCAGGCCAAAAGGCTGAACTCAATTCTGCATAATCTTAATTATTTTTCTTTATAAAAACAGTATATAGCATTGTTTCGACAAGCTGGTAAGACTGGTAAAGTGTATTGCATGTTATGATTAAGCAATGAAAAAGCGAGGTTGCCTTTCAAAAAATGTAATTCATTCAATAAAACACCAAAACAAACACAACGTTTTTAGCATTTGTGACTAATTATATTAGTGATCATTTTTAGGCACATTCACCCTAAAACCCATTTTGAGTTCCATGTACTGTTGAAAGAGGTTCTTATCTTTCTAAAGACACCACAATAATTTCTTTGTACTACAAATAGTAATATACATCATATTATAATCTTGAAGTCCTGTATCCCACGGACGAATACGACTAACTGGGCTGTGTCACGGTCATCGCAGCTCTCGTCCAAAGTCAAGGAGAAAAAGTCAACTGAAGCTCCAAATTCGCTGCAATGTCCTTGATCCTTCTTTTCACGGTTCGCCCGGATAGCGGGACTTGCTTTTTTTTTCAGGGCACAGTAGCGCTGCAGAGTCCACCAAGCACTCTTTGACTAACTCCCTCCGAGAATGGCTTACTGTTTTCAGCGATTTTGTGGGATATCACAAAGCTGGTCTTGGTAGTTGCATCCCTGACTGTGTGAAGCTTGGTGAAAAAGCCTTGCTGCTTTTGTAGCTTAGCTAGTAAAGCTTCCGATGCCGCCATCTTTTCAGCATCAGTCAAGTGTTTGTATTTCTCGCTTGCTTTGTCTCGTAATGCCCACTCAAATTGTAATCCTTAAACACGGTGATCTTTACCTCTGACTTCAGTAAATACGTAATTAGCAGTCAATTTTTTGTTGAAAACAATGCAGAGGTCTACCTTTCTTTTTTTAGCATAAGTGGACATTTTTGAGGGCTAAAGTCGTCTCATGAGTTGTGACTGTGTCTCGTGAGTTGTAACTGCTCGTACACTATGGGGCGCCGTAAAATGTTGCACGTTCTAAAATCCTGCGCAGTTTTGCTACATGTAGCATTATCATATGAACAAAAAAGCACGACAATATTCATATGTCACTTTTTCAAACATTTTCAGAGAAATTCATGTAAATTCATGCAATAACTTTTCCAAGGATAATGTTTGGCAGTAAAACAAAGTTTTTAAATAATATAAATGTTAAAAATAAATGTTGAATATAAATATAAATGTTGTTTTAGAACGTGCAATATTTTACAAACGGCGCCCCATAGTACACTTGATTCAATCATGCACATGTATTTGATTTACGTTTTGCGTCATTACGACCAAATAAAAGCACTGCAGCTGCAGCTGTCCATGCAAGAGGTAAAATTAGAAAATATGTTTATTTTGTAATTGCCAATAAACCTCACACGGGCCAGTCAGAATCAACCAAAGGGCCACCTCAATACAACTAATGTTAAAGCAGTTGTAAGGAGCTGAGCGGCAGAGTGGTGGAGGGGAGATATATCCGGAAGGCGGGCCACCTAAACGACCGTCAGAAACTCATCAAGATCAGGTGTGCCAGGAGACACACCTGGACCTCATGTCATCAAGGGGCTACTTAAGGAAGATGAAAGGAGTAGCGAGGGGGAAGACAGTGTGTTGTGTTTAGGTTTTTGTTGACTGCTGGAATGACTGGAGTGATTTATTTTGTTTCTTTGATGGACTGATTAAAATGTCTCCGTAGACGCCCTCTGCTTCTGCCTTTTGACTGCTGCGCTGACATTTTATCACCATCCTCCGTGCCACCCTGTTACACAGAATGTAAAATGTATGTGTTTAAATGCTGTTTACATTTTGTACTGTTTTGTCATTTGAAAGTGCCTTTGTCATTTCAAGTATTGATTGTAAAAAGGAATGTTCTGGTTTGGAAGTGGATGAAATTCAAGGTGTGTAACGTCACGTCAAGAGCCGCATGGGGATTCTTAATAGATTTCGGCATCCAAAGCAGTTGGACAGGCTTATGTCTGCAAGAAAGTTCCTGCACTTTCCCTCAGCCAACTAATAAGACTCCAATTTTACAAAAAAAATCAGTCTTTCTTTTCCGTTTAAATCCTTTCTTAGCTCTCTCCAGCTCAGTAACATCTACCACAAATCTCCCCATCTTGCGGTGGATGCTGCTACACTTCTCTCTCCCTTTTCTCAATGCACCTTCTTTCAACCACTCAATCCTATCGTCACCTTCTCCCCTCCTTTAACTCACCTCCTTTCCACACATTTTCCTCCTCTGCAGCCCTTGCTGATGTGTGGTATAAAGAGATGCTTCCAACTCTGAGTAGCTCAATGCATCTCCATGGAAGGCTTACTCCATGTCTGTGTAGTTGGCATACAGTGTATGTGTGTAAATGGAGCTGTGTGGATTTACAATGCATCACATACATTTGGGCTACTTTCGGTTCCTACAACATGTTTCATGCACTTCATTTAGCATATGATGTCCCTCTAAAGAAAGGGATAATGTGAGGCAGAAAAGAGCCTCTCCAATTTTGTAAAATTGCTCTTTCTCCTTCTCTCTCTCTCACTCACACACACTTCTAATCTTCATTCTAAGCCACACCTTAAAACTAAAAGTCTGAAGCTCAAAATATAGACAACCGACTGAATGTCTGTACCGGAGAGGATTGGTCAAAATGTCCTTACTGTTTCAGACCTAGGCATTGTGTGGCCTGCGGGCCACATGTGGCCCTTTGGTTGATTCTGAATGGCCCGTGTGAGGTTGATTGGCAATTACAAAATAAACATTTTCTATAGCTACATACTTTGTTGCTGTGCTGTTCAGAGTGATAGATGCTGCAGTATGTGGTCTACGCGAGCTGTGGATACTGTATCTTAAGGACCAAGTGCCAGCACCTGTATCATATTCTAAGAAAACTTGGATTGAAATGCCACTGTGTTTTTCACATATACTTTATGCACAGTGAGGTTCCCTCATATTCTAGGATATGTTCAAAATGAAAATTATTGCAAAGTATTGTGATAAGTAAAACATATCTCAATAAGAGGTGTGCATTCTTTACTCACACAGAACCTCTTCAAACCATCTTACAAAGTGCTTTTTAAAACAAAGTCAATACTGTTATAGAAACAGAAAGAAAAATGTTTCAAAGGCATCAAATCTGCATGCTCTCTTCAGGATGTTTTTTTTTAAATTGTCACTTCACCCTTTGTTTGATTGTTTGGTTTGATTTATAGACATGACCCAATGTATTACATGTTCAGATTGGGTTGCTTTTGCTATCCGGAAAGATTTCCCTGCCATAAGGAAAAACATGCATCATTAGATGAAAGTGAATCATTATGCCAGCTGTGATTACATTTTACAACGACATCGGAGGAACCGTAAGCGCCACAGGAAATTGTCCCAGAAAATGTCTCATTGTGCAGCAGAATAACAAGATGCTCTTCACAGACCTTTCAGCGCGGACATTAAAAATCCTTCTCAGGAACACATGTGTCTGTGTCTATAGCATAATATATATCTTATTTTTCTGTTTTTTAATACCTTTTATGTGATGATAGTTACAGTATATAATATTTTAAAAATTGTAAGACATTTATTGGTGCATTCAGATGAATACACTTGATTCAATGAAATAATGATATATTGAATCTTCAGCACTCCCCTGTAGGTAACGTGTAAACGATGAGGCCAGTCTTCCTTGGCACCATCTATTTAAGCCTATCTGGCACAGAACGAAAGACGTAAAACCTAATAATTGGAAGATTTCTTTGGAATCAACACACTTAACTGCAGTGTTTCAAAACGATCCGTATTTAGCAATATGCTAATATGGACCATGGTATCTTTTGGCCTAGCGCATGATTTAATATTTTTAATTCGATCAAAAATCTTTTTTCAAAAAGTTAAAAAAAAATTTTTTTTTGCAGTATGCATCTTTTGTATTATCACATACCATAGACTTAGGCTATATGTTGTATTGCCCACTTCGCTGGAATCTCTCTCTGAATTATGCGCTCTCTGTTTAGCTGCCTCCCAACGTGCGCATCAGAAACCAGCGAGACAGAATGTTCTCTGCATCTTCTGAGTTTTAATAAGGACTCTTGTCGGATGGAGATGGAAAAGGACTGAAGAGGTACACTATTTCAAACACAGAATAATTTGTATGATAGAGGAGAGCTAGAGAGAATAGTAAAAGAACGAGTTCTCATCAAGGTGTCTGCTCATACCTAATGGACCTTCATGTTGCCATGACAAAACGTGTACGTAAATAGCATGCAAACATTTTGTCTTGATCTCTATACTTTTTCTTATTGTTTGAGTTTTTTTGATGGACTTTTAATAGATGACTGGTGTACAGTAAATCTGTTTATTGCACTTTATCTTTTTTTTGGTTTTCTCATCTTTTCCGTATGTAATTCACAGACAAATCCTTTTCTCTAAAGCGCCTATTTTTGTGTGTGTATCTAGTCCCTCTGTTTTATAGATTTTGTGTCTCCTTTTCACATCTCTCTCCGTCGATGTCTTTTTTCGCAACATTTGATAGCTGGTAAAGCAATAATAATTTAGACAGAAAAAAAGAACACCCCAGCTAGATAACAACTGCTCAGGTCTTATTTATATAAATATATACACTCTGTGTAGGTGGTATTGCGGTGAGTGTGTGTGTGTTGTATTGAAGTATTATGGCACGTCGAAAATACAATACTGGTTGAATTTCCAAGCTCAGTTTGGGCTGCTGAACCATCAAAAGAAGGATTATGCTACTCAATAACATAAATGGCATATTTTCACAGTCTCGACACTTGCAACAGTTTCTTTGAAAATGTGAACCTCTGCAGATAATTGCACCGTAGAAAAAAGCAACATCTACAATGTGTACAAAGTGAATGTGTGTTAGGATGGTACCTTCTCTCTGACTACCTCGTTGTGTTTTACTTGGCTACCAACACCTTGTAGCCATGTGTAATTTTGTCACTGAGCTCCCTAAGAAGTAGTTATCTTTTGTCCTTCTGTCATTTCGGAGAAGCACATCATGTTTACTCGTTCTTTTTTCTTTTTTTTTTTGATTATCTCACAGCTCTCTTTACAGAGGTGCCGCATGACATCACAACAAAAAGCGGTGAGGATGTAGAGATGGCATGCTCCTTCCGTGGGGCGGGGTCTCCTTCCTACTCCCTGGAGATCCAGTGGTGGTACATCAAGGACCACAGAGGCCGGCAAGAGAAGCCTGCTTGGATCACTAATAATGTAAGATGCATGTAACAAACATTTTGTTTGACACATGCAGTCGGGGGAATACTTGTACCCCCGCTGGGTAAAATATTTTGGATTACAGAAGAATTTCTTCAGAAGAGTTTAGATAATGAATCATAATATATAATATGCACTTCATGATCTATTTATACAATTTTGTGGACGGTTCCCATGGAGGGGTACATATGCTCAGCAAATAAAACAAAAAAACAGTTGAAATTTAATTTCAGTGTAGGTGTTGATCACCCAGTGATCAAATCAAAGAAAAAACTGTAGTATTGTCTGTACATCATGATTAGTGTGTAAATAAACAAATTACGTGGAGAGCATAAGATACTTTCTTTGTGTTTTGTCCATGGTTGTCAATTTCAGTGTTTATCTTCCAGAGAGGAATTTCTTCTTTGATCATAATATGATTATCTCTCATATTAATGCTTTTATTTCACTCAGAAACAAAGTCCATCTTCTCAATTACTGTTTCAGTTTTTGCAATTCTATTCAGCACTCCTCAGACTCAACCTAAAGCTCACTTTGTGTCAGGCAGGGGGAAATGCAATGCTAGCCAAAGCAGAAACGCTGTGTCACGGGAAACCATGGGCTAATTGCTGATTAGCATTTGCCAGCACTGGGGGATCAGGTTGACTCTCCCATCTTGGGGGAACTCAGGCTCCTCCTTGTGCCACCAGACATTATAATTGGCACTGAGAATAAAAATCGTTTTTCAAACTTTGTCTGCATGCATAATTCATACCTATGCCCAAAAGAATACCTCTGTGGCTTTGCATATTCAGACACTCCTGCTCAAAGGCTTACGTGCTTGGGCTTGTAGAGTGTGTACAGACACATTTAAACATGCACACTAGAGCATGCGTATCTACACACGCACATACATAAGACTCATCCGCCACCGACAAAGTGAGAGCTACAAGAGAGTCTTTTGAAGAAAAAATCAAACATTGTTGTCCACTGCCATGTTTAGCTTTTAGAAATGTGCATCTGTTACTAATGTATCATCAATACTTCTGCACAGGTTGCACCCCTGGAGGAAAATTCCAAAGACGCCTCCAAAATTAGTGTGAGTTGCTTCAACTGTCAACCTGCAAAGACAATGTCAAAGAAAGCTAGCAGGTTTATTTATCCATCCAAGCCTTTGCTAGCTAATTCATTTAACCGAATCCTAAGTTTTGAATTGTATGAATTCAAAATTCCTCCTACACTGCATACTATAATTATTTGTATGCATTAACCGATAATTATGCAACATCCCGTCTTGCGCGTATTCATATTTCCAGTATTTGCAAGTGTTGAGCTTCATATAACACATTTTTTCACTTAATGTTACACTGTTATGTAAATATGAGGAGTTTACACGAAATAAATAATCTGTAATTGTGACGTCATAATGAAGTTATACGGTTATTCAACTGTAGTGAGACGGCACAGAAGGCCCAGGTAGAAAATGCTGCTGGGCCATTCTTCAAATAAGAATACGTCATCTTTTGTCGCCATCAGGTGGTAAAAGTAGCCGGCAGCAACATCTCCCACAAGCTCCGTCTCTCCAGCGTCAAGCCGTCAGACGCGGGCACGTACGAGTGTCGCGTCATTGACTTCAGCGTCACGGTGGCGCAGCAACACCGAGTCCGCGCGTACCTTCGGGTGGAGCCAGAGGGGAGGAGTCAGGGACGTGAGGACTTGAAGCTGCAGGAGGCAGGACAGCGTTCACGGGGGAACCATCCCCACACCCGTCACCAGACGCAGGGCGAGGAACTGAAGAGGCGATCAGCCAGTAGCGCCCCGGTTTGTAATGAGAGCTGCGTGCTGTAGAGCGGCCGGTCTGTCTGCGTGTCCATGATGCCTCAGAGAGGAGGCGTCGGACATAACTGTGCGCTTTGTGTCTCACTAGTAAATCTATATGTGTATCTAATATTGTTTTTTGGATGCCAGTGCCACTGAGAGGCACAATATTTGATTTTCTTCTTGTTGCTTTTTTGTTGTTGTCCTTGTACATTATAGCTTTAGCTAATTTGCATATGAAGTCCATTTTGAGTTGGGTTATAGTTAGGCAGCAATCGGATACCTTTGTGTTGGTGTTTTTTTTTTTTGTCAGAGCATTTTTCAATGACCCAAACTTATTCTCAGTTAAAAAAACAGACAGACTTATTAGAGATGGAGAAACACAATAAACCATTTTCTGCAATGAACTCCTTTTATTGTTTTACCAAATTTGCAAAAAGCGGCAGTTTGTTTTATTTTAAAACATTTTAAAATTGCATTTCAATAATGTCATTTATTTAAACATAACAGCATACTGTAGTGTTATCGTTCTTTTGACTGTGTTGTATTGCTGTTTGGTATCTGATCTGTCCAATACATCCCTTTGAAACGACTGGTCTTTTTTATATTGTGGTATGCAGTATTGTATTACATTATAAACAAGTTTTTGTAGATTCTTATGTGTTCTATATCTGTTTGAGCTGAGATGTAAACACTGTATAGTTTGACCTAATACATATATATATATATATATATATATATATATATATATATATATATATATATATATATATAATTACTTTTTCTGCCTCCCTTTCAAAAAAATGCTACAGGCCTGTGAAATGATCAGATATTCACTGTTTATCATTGATTTATCAAGATGATTTTAGAAGTTAAATGGCAGCTTGTTGCAGCCAGCTACTGCACAACAAAAACACTGCCTTCTACAGCAGCTCTCACGCCTCATTTTAATACTTGTAACTGCTGTTTCTGGCCAGAAGGGAGCATCACTTCCTGTAACATTAGGAAAATAAATCCTCCTCATGCATACAGACCCACCTGTATTTGTAGAACTACAGCAATACAAATTATACAGAGTAGCACTGCAGCTTGCAGTGAACATGACACGTCACCTAAAGACATCCACGATCTTATTAAATGATTTATACCCAAGTAAGAGGAGAGAAGTAAACAGTTTGAATTGAACAGTATGTTGGCCACATCGTTGATAGTTATTTGGCTGAAGCGATCAATGATATATTCATGATCGAAACTACTTCACAACGCTACGCCTGATGCCTAATCAACTTTATTGTGAGACCTAAAATGCCAACCATTACTTTAGATCACAGTACATATTCCTTTTAAAGTTTTGCATACACAGATTAGTGAGTAAAAAGCGTCCACATAACACAAAAAAATATATATAAAGCGATCATGATAATACATTGAGATGCAGTGTTTCAATAAAAAAGCATTTTATGTATTGAGTTAGCTAAACTGTTAATTCAGACTTCAGAGTAAAAATAATGTCATCTGTTTGACTGCGTAGGTTAGAGGCTTTATTTCCCAATAATGACATTTCTGTAGCCTTTGACGTGACACAACTTGTTGCTGTCGAAGTCGACCACCAGCTTTCTCAGTCCAGAGTGGGTGGGTGTGAAGTAAATTTTCACCGTGGCATCTTCCCCAGGTGCCACTGAGGAGCCCAGCCTGTAAGGTAAATATTTGGATATAAAGTTTATGAAACACATTTATTACATTCCTCTGATTGCATAAATATTTAGATAATCTATTACCACTGGCCGAGAACTCCTGACAGTTTTTCCTAATTATGGAGTCATGTGAATGTAGCGTGTTTAAACTCATCAGAGGACAAAAGTTAAAAAAAACAAAAGTTTTTACGCACTAAGCATTAGCCCAACAACAGCAGTGACCATGAAAATATATTGTGTGGACACACCATGCTTTTTCCTACTTTGATCAATGAAGGAGATTCATTTAAATCATAAAGCTATTATTGATGAGCAATAACTAGCCATCTCTCTGGCTGCCCCTCTTCTGGCAACAGGTGCAAATCCAGCCAAACATCTGGATGCTGCATCAAGACTATTGCAACAAATCTTGAAACCCATTAAGACCAGAGGGCATAGGTTCTCATTGGGAAGAGGGCAGAACGAGCTTGTTCGGTGAGCTAACTTGCTCTACGTCACTTACTTTTATTTTGTACCGTTTCTTTGTCTTGGATAATTTGTTTCAAATTACTAATAAGGTTGTTTTATGATTCATGGCTTGGGAGTTGGTGATCTGTGCAGGTGGATAATGATCATCTCTAGTACTTATACAACCTCTCAGAGATGACCTGTCCTGCAGTGAGGTTGGCCCCCTCGATGCTGAAGCAGCAGTTCTCCAGCGTCTCTGGCAGAGGGTTTCGGAGGGTGATCTCTGCAGCCAGCTCTCGATTCTCCTTCGGTTCCCCCAGGATCTGTAGACAACCGTCACATTCAAGTGTTCGTTTATGAAAGCAGCTCATTAAGTATGTCCCACTCTGTCTTGGATCAGGCTTTGTTCATGTGTTTGTGGGAAAAGGTGTCAGTGTTCAAATACTGTAATCCTGTACAAACGTAACCTTCGAGTGGCCTATACTTGGATAAAGGGCAGACTTGGCAGTTATTACGGTTCAGTGATTAAGTGTCCTTTTCCATACATTTCAAGGGCTTGTTTCGACTTTGAAAATGGACATTACATATGTACATGTTTTGTCATCATTACTACTTTGCACTTCATAGTACTCACTCTGACTTTGATTTCAGGATTGTCCAGGACAATGTTTCTCACTGCTAGCGTTGCATCTCTAGTGGAGTAGTCCATCAACAGGGCTGCCAGACGGATCAAGTTGTCTTCGTTGAGTAGGCCACCATACTTTGAGTAGTTCAACCGTAGTGGAACTCGCCTCTCTAGAAGGAAACGTACAACATATTAAATACAATTCACAGTGGCAGGTTGGGGGAAGGTTAACACCAGTGTTCAGTGTTGGCTCACCTGCTCCTGGTGAGAGTTCGACATTGAGCAAATCTTTAAAACCACAATTCTCTCCCAGAATGCCGTTGTAGGATACAGCGCAGGATCCAAACACCAGGCGGCACTTCTTATTGCTTTGAGTGTTATTTGTTACCACAGCAAATACATCAAAGTCACAGCCCTTCCTCATGTCTGGTGTCACCTTGATAGTGAGGTGCAGGCCTTCATTTTCCTGCTGATGGAGCAGCTTGTTTTGGTGGTTAGCCTTCTTGAAAGCCTCCCGCTCTTCATCAGAGCCTGTAAATATACGAGCAACAAAATCACACAGTCACAAGAATGTATCGTCTCCTTATTTTAAATTCTGAATTTGCTGTATAAGGAATGGAGCTTAAAACTGACCTCCTTAAAGGAGTAACACAAATACTGAAAAGGAATGTAAGTATTTACACAGCAAGGTCACTTGCTGTGTAAATGCCTGCTGGTAGAGGAGGTGGTAGAGGAGGAGGTTTGTATATAATGTCAGCAATAATGTATACTATTTTATTGATTGGACTAGCTTTTGTGATGTTAACTTGGGTTTATTTAACGATGTGCAGTTCCTCCAGCAGTGCTCCCTACCTTCAGGGTACTTGTACAGATGAGTGATGTCCTCTCTGGCGTCACTGCCAACACTCTTCGTGCTGATCTTCTGGCCCACCACTGTAGTGTTGGTAACTTTTGACGTGCTTCCATCTTTTCGCTTCATGATGGTGGTGACGTCAGCGTTGACCTCAGCAAAGACAAATGGGGCGTCATACTTGAACGTAAGCTCGCCTTCTTTGATGGCCCTGACCGGGATAGGGCCGCAGCAGTACGTTCCTAAAGGCACAAGGAAAATGTCAAAAAATCAAAGAACGACCTCTTTGAGGATATGCCATGATCAAAAAAAGCCCTGTGGGTTCATTGATGCAGCGTGTTCCTTACCTTCGCTTTTCTCCTGAGGTGTAGGGTCACTAGCCTGCCAGCCATTAAACCCCGGTTTGAAGTCGGGCCTGGTCATCCAGCTCTCCACCCAGCAGTGAAAGTTCCTACAGACAATACACACCATAAGCTGGATTCATGCAAACATTTGCATTATAACCTGTGTGGAAAAACAACATTTTAATTTAAATAGTGTTTCATTTAAATTAAAATGCGGCCATATTGCCATATTTAAAGAAGGGCAAGATAATAGTTTTAATTGCCTTACTCTCACTTTCAAATAGTTCACAGCAGTCCTGACAATCTCTTTGTCACGTCTCTCCCGGTATTACATCTTAATACAACATATTTCTCTTTTTGTATTAAGTTGTTAAAACATGTAAAGTACATTGATGCAACACCATGTCTCCTACTGTTATATTAGCCGCGCTACATGAAAAGTATTCCTACCAGAGCATTTCTTTGGCCTGAATGAGATCTCCATTTTCATTAATGACGCGTTCAATCACCAGGTCGCTGTTGCTGTCGTGGGCCGACAGGTAGTTGGTGACGACTCGACAGGGGATGCCGAGAGCTCTGGAAACTAACGGTAAAAAAACAGCTTACATGAGCTTTGCAATATAAAGCGGACGAGCAAAGTGAATATCATAACTAAGCATTGACTTATATGGTGTTGTGTCTATTTGAGACAAATCAAATGTGTTTTCCAGAGATAGGCCACCAAGCTGCACTGCTTCCTATCTTACTCGAACAGGCCACTGCAGCAAACACCCAGCACTGTCCGTAGCGAACAGGCTGACAGGCTTGCGTGTCCCAATTGCGCAGAATCTCCACACTGCCCCTCCAGAACATGGGGCTGACACCTCCTTCATAACTATCTGCCCATTTTCCCAGCAACACCCCTCGGTCATCATTACAATTCACCTAACAGGCAAAGAACAGAAGGGTGAAAAACATGTATTTTTCAAACGAAATGGGTTATAATATTTTTAGTTCAAGATTTAAGATTATAACATCAATATTGCACACACATAAACCTAGATATTAAAAGGGAATACAACTTGCCATGGCACTGAGCACTCTGGAAACATAAATAGGATTTCTCCTCCCTGAACAGTCCTTCCCAGGATTTTTCAGACATTTAGGATTCATGTCCAAAATCCTCAGACAGATGTCAAGGATTCCACTTTCAAACTGTACACAAAATACTGATGATTATCTGTTTGTCAGAGGTGGAACATATTTAAAAGAAAGATTCATGGTCAGGCATGTTCTCTTCTAGAGAAAAAAACAGGCAAACACATAGCGAATTAGATGTGTAACTGTCAAGATCAAAAACTGCACGCCTCAAGTATTGCACTGCTAATGGCAAACTGATCAAGAAGAACAGGCTCGAAATGATAACACTCCTCAGACTTTATCAGACCGAGAGACTTTCCACAATCGGATTTGAAGATCTCAGATTGTTTCAAACGTCAGAAAAGTGTGCGCACTTATAGTATGTACCTTCATCATCATGAAGAACGTTTCTCTTATCAGAATGACAATGTTTCATACTTAGTGTGAGATGAAGTGAGGTTGACAGCGTCAGTGTTGGTGTTGGTACCTGGCCAAAGTTCCAGGGAGTTGGTATGGGATGTTTGGCACTGCCTCTATAGATGATTCCATCCTGAGATAAGACATACTCATCCAGACTCTGTTTATCTTCCATAAAAACGGAATCGCCTGTTGCCAAGAAACAGTGGAATACAATAACACTGATAGATGCAACATGTCTTGTAAAGTGAAAAATAAACATATTTATTGTGTTCATATCCTACGGTTAATGGAAGTTTTTTTTCATAAAATTTTGAACACCCAATTAACTAAAAGGAATAATTTAGCACTTTTGAAAATAAACTTATTATTAATTATAATTATTATTATAGTATTGCTGTCTTATCTGTCCATTGAATATTAAGCCACATCCAGAACCTGGTAACCCTATAGTGATTATTGGAGACTGTAAGCATAAACAGACCTCTAACGCTGATTTGTTTAAAAACAACCCAACAACACCTGTACTGTAAGTTCACTATTTACTGGTTGCCTGGCAAGCTCATGACGACAGGAAGTGGCTACTCCCAGCAAAGAAATAGTCTGAACAATGACTCCCAGTTATACATTTGGTGTCTGCCTGAGTTAAACAAATAAAACACAACATGTTTTTCATGAGGTCTAGAGGCACTAGTCAGATGATTTTATTACTCTCCAGCATACCCAGGCTTGCTGTTTCCATTATTGGTGCTAAGCTTAACTAACTGGCTCTGGCAATGGTACCTTTTATAGATGGACATAACAATAATAAATGATCATATCTGCATATATTATAAACCATTGGTTAAAAAAAAGGTTATTATTATATTGAACAGCCACCCCTCCCGTATACGAACTAATCCCTGCACCGTGGCTGCTGTCTAGTTGCTGACTCGAAAGCCCTCTATGGCATGAAACATGATCATGATCATGAAAACACTCTGTAGACAGTTATCCCTACATGACTTGATTTATGTTCTGTTTGCCCACCTGTGCACCAAGGGTTAAAGAGAAGGATAAACTCGATCTGCCCCGATCGCCCCAGGGTCAGGGTGTATCGGCCTATGGGTGCGTCAGGGGCCGAGCAGATGGACAGGGCCACCATGTCCCCGGGGGGACTGGTGACAGCGGCGCTCCAGCAGGAAGTATCAATGTTGGCAGACAGACCAAAGGAGGCCCTTGTGCCATACTGCTCCAAGGGTTGAGGACCTACGTGTAAAAGAGAATATGGTAAAAGCCTGAGATCAAAAAGATTTGTGTCTAAAAAGATCTGTACCCTGTGTGCATTTTCATTGTTCAGTTCAAAAATATGTGGAATATCCGCTCATGCGTTGGCAGCATAACTTTGTAATGGCATTTAACTGTGAACATAGTTGTTTGGGACTCAAGTCTTTATGTGTGACCTCAGTTCTGAATTGAATTCCGGTAAATTACGTAAACCTAAAATCATCTTTGTTCCCTTAAGTCCAAACATTCAATTCCTTCACATATTCCACCTTGTATGGCCAACTGAACCAGAGAAAGGCCGCTTCCTTTCCATATTTGACATTCAAAGGCTAATATTATCTATGATTACACACATGCATTTTTGTTGGCAAGAAGAACTTCCTGTTTTGGATTAAATGGCAAGTAACAGCAGTCTTATCCAAACATGGAAAAGAAATGTTTTTCAGTGTTTTTTTAGGGTTGACAGCATCAGTACACTGTCTGGGGGTCCCAACTATAATAGTTAAGTTCACAAAGACTTGCAGAACAAAGGGGCAGGAGGGGAAGTTAGGTTAATGGTTAGGTTAATGGAATAGAAAAAAACGAAACATCTTCCAGATGCTGAAAATGTTCTCCTGCTATAAGCCAGTGTCAGAGTCACTGAAAACCAAGCACGGAAAATAACTTCCTTTTCCTTTCAACCAACATTACCGCCCTCTCCCCGTCTCACATTTGAAATCACAATAGTTTGCAAAAAAAAAATCTGACGAAACAGAGTGGCTTCAAAACTTTAACATCCAAAAGAACTCATAATTAATTACACACATTACAGTATATGATTGCTTATGGGAAAGTTGCAATTAAAAAAATATATGACTCTACCTGTCTCGACTATGCAGTCAAGAGAGCTGACTCCTGGTTGGTAGTTTCCGGAGTAAAGGTACAGGCTGATTGTGAACGGTTGGCCTCTCCTCACAATCAGACGATCCGCACCGTTGAGGTCAGTGGAATGGTCCATGTTGTTGAACTCACACTCCAGGTTCCAGCGATCAATGTCCAGAGCTTAAAAGAAGAGTTAAAAGGTGACACAGCCCTCGTAAAGCGGTGTTTATAACACAGTTATGAAACGAACAACAAAGCTATAGGATAATCATTAGTATTTTGTACTTACTATCCTTGTAACAGCACAGAACAACATTTAGACTTTTGGTCAATGCACAACAGACTTCTATTTTGTTCAAGAATTTGTGTAGTATTCTACAACAAATTAATAAAATCCTATATGGCATTTCAAAGGTGTCTCTTTATATTGAATACATCTATTTTTAACACCATCTCTTAAAATTAAATAGGAGGATAATGTACAGTATGGAGCACTTTAAATGCCAATAAAATCTTGATGAAGTGATAAAACATATCTCTCTGTATAGGAGGAGGAGTATTTAAAAGAATACCCTCTGACGAACAATTACAATGAACTATGTAATGACAGACTTGGGGTGAATCAACCAGAAGATTGTAGCTTGAGGCTAGATCTCTTTATGTGGCCATGTATGTGTTTTTATATTTTATTATTATCTTTCATCGGATGTTCATGATCATTTTATTTTCATGAGTTATTTAACAATTCTAAAGGTTTACAATTACATCTTCAAAGTCACTTCAAATTTGGTGGAAACAGCCGGACTCTTGCATTCATTGATGTTAACGTACTGGGGCTTTCTGCATGGATTTAACAAGAAGTAAACACAGACCGAAAGTCACTCCCTGTCAAGTGTGCAAACACACTGCCACTCCTTCGCTCCACGGCGCCTTCTGACAAAAATTGTCACCATTTTCGTCATGGTCCTCCTGCTCTATGCAGGACATGTGAGGAGGTTTACTTGTCCCTGTATATTAGTCCTTGGTGTTAAAAAAAAGCCCTGGAGACAGGTTGTAGTGTCAAGGCTAGACTTGACTTGGGTAAACAAAGATTAAATTGGAAAGACTTCCTGCTGTTTAACATCGGAAAGTCCGTCATTCCTCCGTATTTATCATGGCTGTTTTACTGCTCTCCACCTTGGTGCAGGTCATAAATTGAGATGTTTTGGTTTAACTAATTGGGGCAAATGCTTTAAATCTGGCAGCGCTCTGTATAGTCGGACAGCTGCAGATTGCAGTCAGTGGATCCTGAGGGCTTTGCGGGCTAGCCCGTACACATTCTCAAGATGTTTAGATTATATTTGATCTGCAAATAATCAAAATGTGAGCATTTCATTTGAGCACAGTTGAACAGATTGAGGAACCATCTGGTGAAAGAAATACTCTCTCACTTGGGCCAAAGAAATCTGTCTAAATGTTTTCCTTTTGATCAGAGGAGAGAGTTGTACTGTTTGCTTGCACCTCGTGGCAAGAAGGTCCAATAAAACAGGTACTCAGCTTACAGAATGTGAAATCTGTTACAAAGATTAATGACACATGAAAGTCCAAGACCCCAAACGCTCAGAAACAACAGACTAAAGGGGAAATGTTTTTGTGGCTTTATAATTCATATAAAAGAAAAGGACTTTGGATTTGTTCCAAACCCCCAGTAAAACAGCATGTGTTGTTCTAGATGAAGCAGTTATTGTAGCCGATGGTGTACATGCAAAGCCAAACTCAATGCATTTATTGCAGTTTATTCTGTTGGTTTACATAACTTGAAGCACCACAACACATATATGAAATGCATTACTAGCTAAACTTTAAATGCTGTACACGCCCACGCGTCAGTCACAGTCTACCAACTAGGACTCACACACAGAAGGACTGTCTCAGTAAGCAGCACTGAGGACATTAAAACAAGCTAGTGTCAAATAGTCACTGGTACAGTAAACACTATTTGAATCCTGGAAAAATAAGTATGCTCCCATGAGAATGAATGGATTTTTCAGTCTCTCGGGTAACACCCATGCACACTTCAGAGCTCCATCACAGACACTTTCACTTTGAACTAAAAGCTTTGTAAATATATTTCAACTAAATGCTTTATTAATACATTTCAGCTAAATACTTTGTAAAATTCCAACACAAAAATAGGTCACACAGATTTATCGCTGGTGTTCATTCAACAAGTAACTGTGGATGTGGTATTTACATGTGGTATTTGTGTGTAGCATGTATATGCTCAAATAGACATCTTTCTCGCATTCCTGCAGTGTAGATAATATGGATAATATGGATAATAAGAATAAGAATAGATAATTACCACGGGCAAAAACATTTATTTTATGATTTCACACTCTATTCCAGTTCTTTGGTTCTTTGGAAGTTTTGTATTACCATTCTGGCATGGAATGTCCAACAGCACTCGACATGTTACACATTTTGCCTGGACACGCACACGCGTCAAAGATTACTCACCGTCAAAGGTTGTAAAAAACCTTTGAAGGTGATCTGGAGGCTTCCCTATTTTGTTATGAGTTGGGAGTGTCATTGTTTTAAGGGTAAACTATTTGTAGGGTGGTGTGTGTGCCTCTAAAGAAAAGAACAGTTGACTAGCGGCGACTAGTATGGAATGTTGTTTAGTCAAAATTAAATAAATACGTAAATACATGAAATATGCATTTGAAATACATCATGAAATAAATAAATGAGGCAATAAATACATAAATATTAAATACGTTTAATTATTTCATGGTACTTTTATTTCATAATGCCACTTTTCATACCATGGTACTTTTATTTCATAATGCCACTTTTCATTTCCAGAGTCTTTTATTTCATAATGCCGTTTTTCATTTCCAGAGACTTATTTCATAATGCCGTTTTACATTTCACGTTCTTATATGCAAATCAGGGGGCGTGGCTACATCTAACATTCAGAACAGACAACAGAGCCGTGTGCAAAAGAAGGCTACCATGAAATAATTAAATGTATTTATTATATATGTATTTATTGCCTCATTTATTTATTTCATGATGTATTTCAAATGCATGTTTCATGTATTTACGTATTTATTCATTTATTTAATTTTGACTAAAACGGCATAGAGCTGCTTAGAGCATCTATTATAAGTGTCCCATCGGGCGACATCCATCAACCACACAACCATGAGGGGTAAACATTTTTGACATGCTTATAGATCTCTGATCAATGTTTGCTAAACAGAATTGCTCCTGCAGCTTTGAAAGCAGCTCACACAGGGTGATGATGCGTGCAGGCATGTGATAACTCGTCACCTTTGTTATTCTCGGACATCATGTCTGCAGCATGCTTACAGACAATGCTTTGTGAAAGTTTCACCTTCCCTGTCATCAACTTTTTGGTACTATTCAAAACTGAGCAATATATGAGTAAGACTTTAACGTGCATTAAAACAAACTATTTCCATGAAAGGAAATAGTGGGAGGAGAACTTCCAAGCAAAAGTCCTTGGGGGACTGACTTGTTGAATACATGGATCACGTGTATGTTTAACCATCTAATAATAAACTACCACCCAAGTTATTTTTAAATTGCAAATACCTTTGGCAAATGTGACCCGGTTTGAAAGATAAACGTGTGGTGCAGCTTACCTTGAGCCATGACTGCTGCTGTGTTCTGCGTGGACGGTGAATCGTCGACTCGGAGGGAAATAATGTGTGCAGCTTCTCGTAGTTATCTCGGTCTTATTTGTAGGTCTGGCGGGGGGCGTGACGCGACCCTCCGCTGCACAGAACGCACCCCTTTCGCGCGTGTACGCACACGTACGCGAGCGCGTTGCAGCGAGCATCGTCCAGCTGAATCATTGCAGGCGCACACTTTGCGTCAGACCGATGACTTATTGCCAATTGCGTGGTTACCAAAGAAGATCGTTGTCTAAAGTTTTTGACCTCGGTCGTAGCCAGGAGAATAGTGGAGAGGCACTGAGAGCCTTCCGTATGTTGTTAATGAGGAGATCACCATCGCCAGCCTTCATGATGGGTTTGCCGTAAATGCTCTTTTCTAACTTTATTGAGAATTTGGCACAACACAGCGACTTAAGTAAAGTGATGGCTTTAGAAATGAACACACGGGGATTCTGTATTCTCATAAAGTCTGAAACGGGTCATTTGGAGTCATGTTTTGACATTGCCACAAGTCGAATACAAGTGTGTGGAAAAGTTGAGCTCAGACTTACGACAGAGCCGCTGTGATGCCATCAGAGCTTAATGGGGTGCAAACCGAGATTAAAGAAAAGGTCCCTGAAGCCTTTTTTACTCACTGTTACGCATACAAATTGAACCTGGTTCTCACGCATTCAGCAAATACTGAGTAGAACTTTCTAGAAACGCACCCATTTACTGGATGAGGCTGGTCTATAGAGGACAATGGGGCGTGGCCCCACCATGAGCTCTCGAAAAAAAAGTTTTATTCCTTTTTGTTGTTTAATATATTAAAATACATTTAACAAATAGTCAATTTGTGTTATTTTGCTTTTGAAACGTGGATTATATACCCGGTAATATTTGTAAATCAAGATATAGGCGCAAAATGTATGCTTTTCCTGCACATCCTCTCCGCTCGCGCACTGTCCCAAGGCGGCCGGTCTAAGAAGCAGTTAGACAATCACTGATCAATTTAATGAGCGACATTATAATTTCAGCAAAATACATTTTGGATTTTGGACAGCCTAATGTCATTGACTAATTGACACTAGTCAATGTGCAAGCAGCCAGTTGAATGGTTACTCTGTGGAAGCCATATATTGGTGAATCTGACTTTGAAAGAGTCAGTGCGGTCCCAGCCACGAACCTCACCGCACATCAGGTAAACATCCACATCCTTAATTTAAGGATAGCATTGGTCTCACTGGAGGGCCATCAGCTGGCCACTAAGTAAAACAATGGGAATTCAGTAATGGACAGATGTGAAACTAAGGCTGACCTCTGGCAAACCCACAGAGGGGAAATGACTAAATACCTTTGTAATGGCAGGCGTGGCTAACTCGGAAACACTGTGGGCCTTATCACCATGGTTTGACTTTCAGACTGGGGGGCTCCTTAAAACTTATAATTTAAGAATCTTCCCTAAAAATGGTTGAAGGGATTTCTGACTCATTCCATTTAACAGATATTATGTACTTTAAGGTAGCTTATTTTGAGAGCTCGCTAATGTCTGTGATACAGTAAAAAGTGGCTTTGTGGCTATAATGTCTACATTTGTCCATTGCAATTTTCAAAAGTCACTATTTGGATTTCCTACATTTTATGTAGACAATTTGTGTTTCTTTATTACATGTAAAATTGACATTTGGCTCAGTTGATTTCATTTAATTAAGGAATGCTATTCCAGCCTGCATTGATATTACACACTGAACTAAATCAATCACTAACTCATCTGATAATGGGTTAATAATCGAAGTGTATATAGCCAATATTTTACTTAGAAAAATGCTACTTGTAACTTCAGGTTTCATTTATTTAGTTACTTAGATGTGGTGCAAATGATACAACAGTGGTACGTTGGTATGAGATGGTGTGGAGAAAAAGGAGTGCGAAGGTCCCATGTCGAGCCCTGAAAGAATTAGAAAGAAATAACAGGGAAATGCTTGGTTTTTGCTTGTTCACAACCTTGCATAAGAGTATGTGCAGCATTTGTACGTTACTCTGTCATTTGTTTAACAGCTTTGCTACTTATGGTAAATGTACTGTACTTGTACAGCGCTTTTCTAGTCTTCCAACCACTCAAAGCGCTTTAATACTACATGACATCATTCACCCATTCACACACTGATGACAGGAGAACCATACACAGTGACACCTGCCCATCAGTAACTAACATTCACCCACTGTATTCACAGCTGCAGGAGCAATGTTGGGATAAGTGTCTTGCCCAAGGACATGGGGGTTAGCAGAGCTTGGGATCGAACCCACAACCCTCTGATTGGAGGACGACCATGCTCCACAGTCACCCACAGACACCCATGAATGTCATTGTCGGAATTAATTTCGAACATCATCTCCGGAGTTAGACATTTGGGTTCAGGGCCATTGTCCAGTCATGACAATAGTAGTCTCTGGCTTCAGGTTATTCTGGCTCTTGTGCATAGAATATCATCAGGTCCCACTACTATAACAAAAAGTACTAGTATTTATGCTGCTATTAATACTACGACTAGCACTAATTTTACTGAATATAACTAATGGTATGATGTCTGTATTTTCAGCATTTTTTTGATTTTCAGCTACTCTCATTTCTGCATTTTTAGCAATTCTTTGATATTCATTTCAGCTTTTCTCACTTTTGTATTTTAAGCTATTTTTTCAAATTCATCTCAGCTTTTAGCTTTCAGCATTCCAACGCATTTTCTGCAGGAAATGCATTTTCTAGTCTAATAAAGGCTTTATTTTAGATGCATTGGAGGAACTTTGAGTGACCTCCAAATATGAGGAGTGAGAAGAGGAACCACTAAGGGTGACGTACAGTCAGGCCCGTCGCGACAGGACAGGCAAACCAAGCAATTGCTTGGGGCCCCGAGCTGGCCAGGGGCCCCAAGACAACGACTGGTTAAGAGTCAAATGCAACGACAAACTGTGTGAGCGCCCCTTTGATAGTCAATGCAGTAAAGTGCAATGACACCGTTATCGGGATCTCCCCTCAAGGGGCCCCTCACTGCCGGGCTGACTGGGGAGGGAGGGGGTGCTAGCGGTCGGCGGCCGGGTCACCCGTCCCCCGCGCACACTGGTCGGATGCGTCACAGCAACCGGGAGTTTTTCGCGCGTCATTGACTTAAAAGGCTGTGATTGGAAAACGGAACTGGAGCTGTCACGGTCGGGACAAATCAAAAATGCCCATAATTCGGGATGTCCCGCGTAATAGGGGACTGTTGGCAACCATAGCCCGGCATCATGAAGCGGAGTTACGCTTCAGGAAGCAAAAAAAGAAAGAAGAAAAAGGAAGTTGCACATGTTTGTGAGAACTGAAAAATGTTAATGTGAGTGTGAGTGTGTTTTTAAGTATGTTGGATTTAGTTATTGTGCACTTTTTTAATGTATATTTGATTTTATGGTAGTGTGCAAATGTTAAATTGTTATATTTCATGCACATATGTTTGTGCACTGTAAACCCTTTTTTATTTATATAAATTGTGGGTGAACTTAAACTTTATGGCTGTGCTGTGGTTCCTATAGGTTTTGCGTGCGCGCAGCGGGGGCTTGGGGGGGGCCTCCATGTCCATTTTGCTTGGGGCCCCCAAATTCCTTCAAACGGCCCTGCGTACAGTAGAAACTTGTGTCAGAAAAAGGATAATATAAAACCATGAGAGAACAAATAATAACTTAAGGTGAGGGAAAACTTGAGGTGACTTGATTTAAGATAAGAACTTGACCACAGCTTGGTGCCAACCAGCAGGGGATTGCAATACCACCACCTACGAGGCGTCTGAGAATGATGTTGACCTTTACCCCGAAGCCGACCTGAGTCCCACATAACCATGTTGAATTGGAAGCGGAAAAGAGTACATCAGGAAAAGCAGGAGATAGAGGTTTTGTTTGAAGGAAAAGTCCGTGACCATTTCACTTTATTTGATGTAAACCACAAAATATTAAGATATTGCGGTTGAATTGAAATAAAAAGTACAGGAGGGACGCCTGTACGAAAAAAGAATACAAATAAAAAGGACAGAATGAATGTGTTTTATTTTCAAGGACATAAGATACATCTGCACAAAAGGCAATACCTTTAGGACACATTACATCATGGTGTTACTGGTTTTGTGGCGCAATTATTTACAGACCTCCACAAGATGTTATCAAATTGTCTCTTGGGTAAGAAAGGGGTCTTTTTCTCAGACATTAAAAGCCTGAGCATTTTGCCAGGAGGATTTACCCACATTCGTTGACAAATATAAAGATTAGTTTATTCATATTATAAATAGCATGTGAGCACACTCTAGGCCGCAGCAACTATGATCCTGTGCACGAGCTATGAAACTAGACTGATTTACAGTTCATTATGCCAAGCCATGCCAGTTAAAAACACGATTTTAGTAATTAAGGTACAATTACAGGCATTTTTCTGACCTATTATTTTAGTTGTGAGATTAAAAAAAGGTATTTACAGAGTGGTAATGGTTACAGTAACAGCTGGTATGAAAGGATGTCTGTTTAAATGGTTTCATCTCAACGCTGGATTCATCTTCAACTGACGGATTTCGTTGGGTTGCCTCCAAATCTCTAGAAAAGAAAAGAAATCTAACTTTTGTTCCCATGGTAGAACTGTTTATATTTAATATACACGTAAGTTTCCAAAAAGTAGTTGCTTTATATACAGGTTTATGAAAGTTGGGTACTTTAGAATTGAACAACACTCACTCTGTCACAGGTCATACATCAGTGGATTTTCCAACACTAGTGTTCTGAACCTGTGATATTCATAAAGAAAATTATTAATTTAATATTAACAACAGATCAATGACAAAATAATAAAACACAGCAAATGGAGAAAGAAATATATTTTTAACTGTAAGGCGGGCAGTTAGCGTTTTGAGTAAGACATTTACTTTGAGGTTTGAGGAACCAAGTCATTAACTGTTTTAACCACATGAACAATTAATGAATCATTGGCACCTCTCCACAGAGCAGATCCTTGGCCTGGTGTTGTGGTTTAGTCTTTGGCTTGGGCGCAACTGGTGGTTTGGTTTTTCCAAAGACTGCCGAGGCTTCAGTCCCGGGGGCGACCGCTGTCTCCTTGACAATGATCATGGAGGCAGAGACCAAGGAGCTATGACTCGAGCTGCTGAAGCCACTCACACTTTCTCCTGATGACTCGGAGCTGTCCACTGCAACAAAGAGGGCTGGATTATGCACATAATCAATGGCTGGATGAATGGATGGGTAATTCAATCTAAAATATGCTAACTGGAAAGCAAAGGTTTGTGTTAGCAATCATCTGACATACAAATAATTTTCTAAGACCTTTGACCCTGTTGTAGTGAAATAAAGTTGAAAAATGTTAGGGTGAATGTCGCGCTCAAATGTAGTGCACCAGTTTGCATGTTTTTTCCTTTTGTCCTGCAGAGTCAGACCCGCAGAGTACCACGGACTGCCTTATCCGACCAGGACCGCAAAACGTCGGTGGAGTTTCCCTCCCGACTCCAGTTGAGCCTGAAGAGTGCTTCCTGGTCCCCCTTTTGACTATTTGCCTCGTTTTTTTTTTTTCTTGTTCACTTCCCAGGAAATACAATCATTGGCTACAAATGGAACTGCTGTGCGTGTGCATTTGGGTCTACTAACTACACCCCGTAACAGAAAAAATTCTTGAATCATCAGTGAGGCTGCTCGGGGGCCAATAATAACACCGTGTCAGGGCAATCGGAGGTTCCTGGTTGTACCATTTCATCTTCTAAACAATTTGCAATAAATAGTACGCACCATTTAGGTCATGTATGATGTTTGCTTAGTTCTACACACTCACACAATAAGTTGTGACTCCCATTCTCATGGTCCAGGTCGTCCTCTTCCAGAGCTCCAGCAGGTGATACGTATCCTCCAAGGCCCCCTCCTGCTCCCCTGCGCTTCGGCACACACATGTATCCCACAGGGGACAGGGAACTTCTCCCAGAGGAAGACGAGGAAGACGAACTACATCCTGAACCAACAGATTTTGGCCGACCCTCAGGAAGCCTGTCCCTTGAATCCCTTGATCCCATGCACGGCAGTACCCTGTTTTCTGCACAAACAAGAGAGAAAAAAGAGAACGTCTGTTTTCATGAGAGTATATGACAGGGAAAAGATTGAGAAAAAATATCACAATTTCTAGTGATTAACGTTAATGTAATAAATAACTCTTTTAGGTTCTTTACTGGCAGTTTTTGCTTACCTCTTCCCATTGGTACATAGTTGACAGCTCTGTCATTTATAGCTGCATCACTGGGCTGTATGTCCATGAAGGGCTTGTTTCCAATACCCATGAACACTCTCTCCTGCATACGGACCTCTTAACGTGTGAAATAACCGCTTTAAAATATTTTAAATTTAAGAAATTACATTTTTCATTTCATACAAAAGATTATTCTCATGCAAAAGGGACTGTTCATCCAAACATTACCAATACAAAGCCAAACACATTAATATGTTTACAATGTGGGAATACAGATGTTATATGAAGAACAAACAAGGCTCTGCTTTTTGATTTTGCCACTATCACGTTAACCCGACACATGACAATGTGCTTATTTATTTGTCTGCATTTGTTAGTACCTCTGTTGTGTACTGCCTGCTCCCACAGGATCCGCTCCAGGTCCTTGGTCCAGGCGTCCTTCACCTCCCGGCTGGCTGCTTGAAGTGTGTACGTGTCCTGTGTTTTCCTCTTCCTGAACCAGATCTCAAAACACAGCCCACTGTCACCGCTGTTTTGGGTCATGCCTACATCTGATGTCTTAATGTAAACAAAGACAAACTGATTATGGAAGACAGTACTTTGAAATACGGCATGCAGTTTGGTAAGACTTCAGTTCTATTGTATGTTGACTTTCGGAGTGTTAGGCTGCAGAAGGACAACATAAAATTTCTGTTTAAGTGTTGGGCGAAGAATGACAGTCTTAAGCAGGGGCAGAGCGATGAAGTGCACAGAATGTGCACGAATGGGGACAAAGCAACAGTGCCACTACTACTACTACTACTTAATGAAATGCTATATTTATTGACTTTAGTGTAGCCTGGGGCCAAGAATCATTTTGGAAATTCTTATCAAAGTTGTGATTTAGCACGGAAACCAAATCTTGTAGGTACTTCCCACGTATCAGTGTTAGTCGCCTTGTACGTCATTGGTACGAAAGAAGAAGTTGTAGACTAAGAGACTTTTTATAGTTATGGCATGATTATAGCTTTTTTTACTGGTATGTCTGTTTCATGTTTATTTGTGTGTGAAGCAATGTATGTACCTTGAAGGACTGTTTGTAGATATAGGTTTCATTTCCTACGTCCGTCTTCCTGGTTTTACTGAAGAGAATGAGCTCTTGAAAGAGGAATATGTGACGTAAACATTTTTTCTTCCTGAATATCACCAAGAACTCATCCTGGCGTATCAGCTGCCCCTGCTCCTTCAGATTAACCTGCAGATGGAGATTCTGAGGGTCATCTACAGTAGTCACCAATAATATACCAGCAAGAAAGTGATTAATGTAACTGCAATTTCTTTAGCAATATAATTTCCATATGGATCCATCCATATACATATACATATATATACATAACATCAAAGTCGGCTATATTGTCGTTATTGCAGCCGTAGCTTCTAAATTCAGTGAATTGAGATTTATTCAAACAAATTGACAGACTTGTATAGAAAGTTAATGTAGGATTTACAATAATAGATTCACACTAAATATAAACTTTCCTATTCTTACTGACAATGTAACAGCCATCACAAAGTTCATAAAGTAATTACTTTTGCATTCCCTTTATCTGTGTTCTCCCCAACTAGTGGAGCTCCACACAGTCATGACTCACACAACACCTCCCTTTACATTCCATGGAAAATATGATTCAACCATTACCCTTCCTGTGGGCTTTTTTTATTTCCCATTCTTTCTAAACAGATGGTGTGTTGAGATGACCAATTGACAGTGTTGCATTAATCTAAATTACCAATGAAGAATGTCTTCACCACTGTTCCTACTTGCATCATTCTTAATGACTGTAGTCCTGCCTGTACATGTATCTTTACTGTGCTTTTGACATTGTTGATATTCCCTTTTGGATGAGAGAGTGAAGAGGTATTCTTATCACAGTATAGTGCACACTGTATCGATACACTACTTATGTACTGTATATAAGATATGCAAATCCAATTTTCTAATAATCTTACTTGATATAATGTTTTAAAATGAAAAAAATGTCAGAAGAAACAAACTGTCTCACATCACAGTGGTGGATGGCGTCCATGGCCAGCAGGTTGTTGCCGTGGTGAAGCTGGAAGTCGATGACCTCTAGGGCAGCCTTCACCTCGGCAACCTCTCTGGTTTGTCCCGGGCCGCACTCCATCATCATGTCCTGCAGTAGCAGACTGTACTTACTGATCCGCTGCACGGGCTTCAGCAGGTACGAGGACAGGTCCATCTTATCCCCCAGCTTCAGTTGCTTTTGCTGTAGAGTGAGGGTAAAGCCAACGGGATAATGTCAAAACTGAGCGGAGAACACGCTAACATCAAGTGGATGGGAAGACATCCATCGTGACTAAAATCATGTAGTGAAAGGCATTGCTCTTTTCATTTCTTTTTCACCTTGAAGAAAGCCTGTCCATGGTTGATGAGAAGACTATCAGACTGTGGTTTGTTCTTGCTATAAAGGGCATATAAAGCAAAGCTCTCTCTCTAAAACGAAAGGGATACATGAAGACCATTAGGCATATTCATTATCAGCAAAAAAAAAGAAGAATGATTCACAGTTAAATGGAGACGGCTGTACCGTATCAGTTCACAGCTGTACTTCTTATTTGCAAAGAATGAGGTAAATGATACCAAAGCAGTTGTTTACATGGCTACAGCTAGTACACATCTGGAAATGACATTTTTGCTTAATCATCGATATTATGGTTTAAAACAGGAAACCATGAACTACTTCTTGACATTCATGTCAAGAAGTAGTTCTTCATACTAAAAGACTTCATACTTTTGTACTTTTGTGTCATTAATTCTATTGGCACCTACATGTCTTAGGAAACATCGTCCCACTCTGAAGGGTTCATCCACGCAGCTCTCCAACTCATTAAGGAAATGATGGTGGTGGAAGTCGTGGAGTTTTTCTAAGTTGCCGAAGACGCTCCCCCTCCGGCCCCTGAGGTCCTGAGGAACGTCGGGCCTCTCTAGCTCAGAGAAGTAGTGCTCTCGAACATAGCCCAAGGCCTTCACGTACTGCCTCTCTGTGGACAGCAGCTCCTCCAAGATCATCTGCACTTTCCTGTTCCAGAGGAAATAAAGAATGTGAAATCACACATAGGACATAACTTAACCTACGTGAGCCAGTTTTACATGATTTATTCAAAACTGTCCTGTCCTCCAAAACTATTTATCTGAGTGTTGTTTAACTAGAGAACAATTATGTCATTCATGAAAAGAACCATGTCATTTGGTGCTTTGTTGGAGCCTTAGATTACAGCTAAAGGAGAGAGGTGTTACTTACAAAACATTGCTTCCACTGTTTTCTGTCTGTGTGAGTAATGTCTCTGAGGTCCTTAAATCTTTAGGGCTCTGGGTGGAGACTGTGAATCCTCCACCCTCCTCTTCATTGCTGTCTCTTTTTGACTCGCAGCTCAGGTTTCCTGACCGTACAGTCTCACTATGGGAAATGGGCAGATTTTGGACGGGCTGCAGATTTTGTTCCAGTGGCTGCGTTTTGCTCTGACAGTGTTTATGTCGGACATTCAAAGGTGAAAAGCCAGAAGTGCACGTCAAACGAGAACATACGCAAGAGCCCTCGCTCAAGGACCGACCCAAAGATTGGTGCAATGGAAAATCACCGCCCCCTTCAACTGAGTGTGTGCTCCTCAGATCTGCCTCACTGTGGTGCTCTCTTGGCCCATGTCTGGTTTCTGGGTGACAATCAATGCATTGTGGAAAGAAATTAGCAATTTTCTCAGTTTTAACTGCAGCTTCAGGTAATTCCTGCCCTTGAGATTCTTCTTTCGTGTCGTGCTTTAAATGATGGTTGAAACATGCCGCCGTCGTTCTTTGTCCTTCGCTTTCTGCGATCTTAACAACCTCTTTCTGAGAGGTACGCTGCTGCGTTAGTGAGCTTTCGTCCTCCCCCACTTCAGTTATTTTTTTCTCCTTCTCCATTTCTCTATCTTCCGCTTGAGGATTTGCAGCTGTGAGCTGCTGGATCTGGTTCTTATCTTTCTCTTTCTTTAGCATCTCCTTCAGACGCTGCCCAACTTCTTGGCACTGGACCAAAGCTGCATTCCACACTCTCATCACCCCAGAGGCCCCTGACCCCATGGCACAGGTTTCAGCTTTCAGAGCCTGGAAGTGTGGGGTGGAGAATTTGCCACCTAATCTTTCTTCATACATCTGGAGTGTTCTCAGGGTCGGAGCTGGGTAACACCCCTGCTCTACCTGTTCCAAAAAATGAAAACATTCCTTGGCCAGGGCAGCCGCCTAGACAGAGAGAAAGAAAGAGAAATTTAAAATATAAAGGTTAACATAAATCAGTATATGTGAAGAAGGGATGTGAAGAAAGACAGAGATTTAGATGTCTAGTGTCAGATCAGCGATGTTCACAGAGCAATGACAAAACACAAACCTCTTCACAGAAACGGTGCACACGCACCAGTGTGTCCAGTTCGTTGTGCCTTTGCTCTGCACACAGCATAAAGTCATCCACATTGGATTTGAAGGTGCTGACAAGAGTACGAAAAACTGTTGCGGGACTGGTATCACTTGTGCCAACGACTGCCATTGCATCTCTCACTAGGCTCAAAGCGCATTGTTGTTTGTCCTGGAACAAATCATAACATGTCACGTGGAACCGACTCCCCAGCAAGTCTCTAATCTACTATTCCTTGTTAACAGTGTAGTGAACTTACATATTTTTCAACTTAGAACACTAACACACAGATGGCCAAATAAGGTAGCTTGTCTTATTTCTGAACCCTTGTTGTTACTGTAAATTCTGGACTATAGAGCCGCACAACCTAAATTTAGAACGAATAAGCCGCACCGGTCTATAAGCTGCAGGTGTCCACGCGGCAGAAAAACGTCTACTGGCGCAGAGTCGTCCATGCCGGAGATGTCTTTTTGTCTCATATAACTGAGACCACGATGGTCGACCTCTAAAATCTTCTTTTCGGTGGCGAATGTTTTGGCTTTCAGTCGGATCTGCACCTCCGGCCGTCTGCTCTCTGTGTGTTCAGCCAGTCTTCAAGAACGTTTTCAAGTTCAGGCCATCTGCTTTTAGTTCCTCTGGAAGCTTTTGTCGTCTTTTTACATCAAGAGCGTTCTTCACATTGCCGTCTTCAACGTCTCACCATTGATTCATTAATCATTAATGATTCATTAAAGTTTACGTCAAGTCGCTCTGTTTCCTTCTCCGTCAGCCAGATTGGTTGCCCGTAACTTAAATGCTGCATCATATACATTCCTACGTGTTTGAATATGATGCGCAAAATGGCTGTTCGAAACACAATCAAACGTCTTCCTCTGCGCTTTATCTCTTGCACCTAAAAAATGGCCCCTAAATAGCTTGTAAAAAAAGATACATTAGCCACACCGTTGTATAAGCCGCAGGGTTCAAAGCTTAGGAAAAAAGTAGCGGCTTATAGTCCGGAGTTTACGGTATATAACTTAATTGATATACCTTAGACTTAGTGAGAAACACATCAAAGTGCAGCAAGGCCTTTTCAGTGCACACCGGGGGATCCTGTGTTGTGTAAGAGTCCTTCAGGCTCTGTTCGCCTTCTGCTTTAAACCACATACCAGCCTGCAAAACGTAATTTAGAAGTGTTATACAAGGGTCTTATTTTGTGAGAACCACAATAATACAAATGTTTGATAAAAGACCAACTTCCATCTCCTTGGATTAAATAACATAAGAATGGATTTCCGCAATATGTTGAAACAACATGTTGTTTTTTTTTACAGATTGTGTCCGGTTACCGTGCAAATTTTGGCCTCCATCTCTCTGAGCCTGAAGAGGAACTCAAGGTGCAGGAGAGACTCATTTGATCTCATCACCAGAGTGTGAAGCTTCTCCTCCACCTCGTTATATAGACTAGTCACTGACTCCAGAGCATCTCTGTAAGGACAGTGTTTACAAAGTTACAAAAGGAAAATCTCTAACCACTTGAATTGCATTGTAAGGTAGCCTTTGTAACTTCCTTCTTGGGCTCAATACACATTTGTTAAGTCAGGACACCCACAGAAGATCAAGCAATAATATGTGACATTATGATTTTACTACACCTAACTACACAAGCCCACTCGCTTGCTGCTCTGATAAATTGCGGTACCATACTGCTAATTACAAACGGCCTGCATAAATATTGTAGGCATATTATGATCTAATAATCTTTAAATATTTAGGCATGAAAACAGAAAACAACAAAACATGGTTCAATCATCACCAAAACATTTTTTAAAGGATAAAATATATTTTTAATTGGTAAAGAAATTAGTCCAAAATGTGGTGGCAATGAAGGCTACATATTTGAAAAGTTTCTTCAATGAATGAATCAGTGTAGATGCAACACAATGCAGGTGGAATGGTATTTAAACACTGAGTAATGGTCATATATGAGTGCGGATTGGGACAAGAATGAGAAAATAGAAATAGAGAAAAAAGACTATGATATTATCTGGTACCTGTAGTCCTCAGACTGCGGAAATCTGTACTCCTCTCTCCTCATTCTGGCCAGAGCGGCCCCTCCTTCTCTTTGCAGAGCAACCAGTCGAGTGTCTTCCAGCACCTCTCTCATTGAGGCCTTCTGTTCCTGGATGCATTGTTGCACTTCCTGCAGCAGCGGCAGCAAGTAAAGTCAACACGGCTGATCTGTTTCAGAATGAACTGTGTGACTTTGCACGATGAACATGTGTAATCTACCTGGGCCGTGTCCATCGTCTTGCTGCAGTCTACTTTATTGATGGCCTTCTGCAACAAGCTGTCGGCCCCTCGCAGCTCAGCCATGAAGGCCACCAGTCTCTGAAATGAATTAAATGTAGGATGCGTAGAGGTTAAAAAAATGATACATCGTAATGAACCCAAGAGCTTTCAGTTGAAGAGACACAACATTTCTGCCATCTGCTGCCCACACAGAGCTCAACATGCTGCAATATGCAGGGACTGCAGCAGCTGCTGTACGTGACAAACTGTGGCTGCTTCTCGCCGATCTGCAGTTTAATCCTGTAACGTGATAATGTGACAATCAGTAAATATTCAGTACCTGATGGAACTGCAGCCAATCGGTATGACTGTAAGTAAAGGTCCCTCCCAGGTCAGAGGTCAGCTGGGAAGCTTCGACTGTCTTGTTTAGGGCTTTCATAGAAGTCACCATATCCATCTTATGGACAAATGCAAAAACAAGGTTCGGCAGGCAGAAAAAGTATCACTCATCTCTATAGTGAAAATCAAAGGATCAAAGAAAAACATGAAAATTGGTATAATTTCTAACCTGTAAACCTGGCTGTTTTTCAGGTCGTGGACAAGTGTCTTTGTCCACCAGCGTCACAATACTGTGGACAGCATGAAGAGCCTGCTCCTGTAGCAGATGGTCAGTAAGTTAAAGAATGTCCTATCATTAAATGAATAAGAATGAATTGAATTGATGAATTGAATGAATGCAATAGTCTCTTATTATACTATCACTGACCTTCTTTCTCAATTATCAAGGATGTGTGCAATAGGCCCTAGTTGGTGTTACTGTGTCTTTGATAAAGTTGCTTTTCATTACTGTTAACAAATCATAAACTTGAAATGAACTTGTACTTGTGTATTGTAGATTCTATCACAAATCAAGGAATTTGACGGACAAATTCTGCCAGCCTCAGATAACTGGGTTTGTGATTGGTGGTTTGGTTGAGTGCATGCAACTTATGCATAACAGCTTTTTGTTTTTGCTTACTTGGGCCATCAGCAGAGCTTTGTAGAGGTGAAGTGTAGGAGGCTTCTTTCTGGAATTGATGACCAGAGTCATTCCAAGCTCTCGAACTTCTTTCCTACAAAAACATTGGATCATGTCAGGGCACATTCAAACATTATGATCTCATCACAGTATGTTTTTGTTTGATAAGCGGCTTATATGCTTATTTACTTATTTCACTTCCATTTATCTTTTTTATCTCTCTTTGACATATACACACATACTTCTTCACACATCCTATTCCACACTTTGACGCCTTTCCACACCCTCTTCATGGCCTCTTCTTGGGTTACTGCTGTTTGAGCCTACAGAAGACATAGCTAATTCTAGCAAGACGTTGCATACCAGACAGTTGGCAGACAGCCTGGACAGAGACTTTTGTTTTGGGGCTCTTAAGTGGGGACAGAGGAAGGCCAAGCTCTCTAGTGGAATGCCTTTTTGACTTAAAAGACTCCCTTTAATCCCATGTAAACAAAAAGCAACGTTAAAGGGATCGCTAGTAAACCATCCAGGAGTATTGACACTGCTTTGGCACAATGGTCAGTGTTACAGCCAGCTATTTTTAAAGTATACATTTGACTTTGACAGTGATACTGCATGAAATTATGTTTTCTTAATTGTAAAACACTAGCTAGGAATGGACCTGGAAGTAGGATTATGCGTCATATCATTCAAAGCATGCAATGGACACCTTAGCTCACATATGTCAAACTTTGACACCCTTGCTGTAGCTATTTAAATGGTATCTGTTGCCCTCTTGTGGTCAGACCTTTTATTACATGTCATTACAACTACAGCTTTTGTCTGTTTAGCAATTATCTTCTCAATTTTAAATGATCAATTATTTTTGTTATGGAGGTAGCTAATAGTCATTGTTTTTAGTACCTTGGTATGGAGTGTAAGTAGAGTAGTAGTTCACAGACACTCTGGACTGACACTAGACTGGATGTCCACTCCTTTTTGTCACCATTGACCTCAACGACTGCCCTGCCCGTCCTGTCCCTGCTGCCTGAGGGTTTGTAGGACAGAAAAAAAAGGTGAGGGATGTATCATCTGTTCTCTTTTCAAAAAGGTACAGGCAGTGACTTTAAGTAAAACAATTATGATATATGATATGATATATTATGATGATAGGTTGGGGTAGATAAGAATTAAATTAAATTTGTCTTTTTGAGATACAGCAATCTTACAGTTGACAGTATTTAAGTGAACGCTCAGAAATCAAGTACCTGGCAAACAAATAATCCCCAGTTCAAGCATTCCAACAATGTCTCTGAACCATGATTCCTGGGTCTGAGCAGGCTGGTTAGAGTCAGAACTTGTTGATAGAAGTTGAAGTTGTGCAGGTGACGGCTTTTCTATCTTCGAGTTATGTACTTTGGAGTCTGGTCCATCCACGGTAGAGGGAATTTCCCTCCTACTTAAATGGGAATCTGCATGACATTACACACAAAATAAATATAATCCCACAAAAAGGTATAGAAAAAAGATAAACTACAGGAAAGTACAAAGTATCATTGGATTATTGCAACTGTGTTTTTTTTTCTTCTCATAACTTGATTTTAGTTCACCTATGTCTCATAACGACATTCCTGAGACTGAGTTTTTTTGTGTATGAATTAATGTTTGTGAATTTCCGATCCTGTCCAGCAAGCCACTTCCCACTATAAGTAATTATTCAGTGCTTCATTCATACATATAAACAGACCTCATTCAAAATGCATCCAGCTGCACTGCACACCTTTAAACATTGAACATGGTCTCCGTAACAAAACCCTGCAATGGCCTGGCTACTAAGCCTGGCTTTGATTTCAGACATCGTAATTGGCTTCTCCTTAGGGCCAACAAAGCCTTGCCTGTGTTCTTTCTCTTTGCTGATCTAATAGTCTATGACAAGCATGTCTCCAGGCAAGATCTCAACATGCCCCTCTGAGGGCATCCGGGTGCATGCCAGCGGGGCGCAGGGGACACAGAAACCTCCTTTTTGCATGTCATGCTGTCTCCCTGCATTAGAGGAATGCTCCACTCTTACTTTTGGGGTTCAGGCTCTCCCTTTCATTGGGTGCGGTATGGCATTTCCGGTCCCTCCCTCGGTATTGGTAATAATGTGAATGTAGCCAAAGCACCGGACAATAGTGGGAGCTGGCTGTAATCTAGCTCGATGTTTGACATTTGAACCCTCTTTGTGAAGCACCTTTATGATCTCAGTGGAGCACATTCCCTCAAGCACGCAAGGTCACGCTTGAGTTTCAATCACTCTGTTTGGTGTGAATGTTCAGTGGCCCTTTGAGCATTGAGCAACAGATCGTAGCAGATGCTGTGTGTGCAGTAATAACAAGGTCCAAACAAATGAAAAGAGAACAAAAGTGGTCTGAACAGTCCGCCTTACCTTGTTTAGGGGAGTTCAGTCTTTCCAGCTTTAAAGTCACTTGTTCCAAGAGATCAGCTTTCTTACACTGCATTATGCTGGTGATTGTCTGAGGGCAGATATCACTGTGGCTCCTGTTGTTGACTTTGTAGAGAAGCGGACTCCCTTTAGAACTCTCCGACACAGTGGACAGAGACCTCACCTTGTTTTTTTGTTTCCCTGATGGTTTCACAACCTCCACTTTATGAGGTGGTTTTAAGTCACCATCTGATCCTGAATGTATACCAGTATTTTGTCCTGATTGATGGGAAATAAGTTTCATCTGAACCTTGTGACTCTGGCTCAAACCAGGCGTTGATTTCAAAATCTTTGGTGATTCCTTCATTGGATTTTCTGACCTGGAACTCGTAGGAAGGTCTTTGAGATGAGATACGAAGTTCTCTGGTGTTGCTTCGCAGCAGTGTTTACATTGGCTGAGCTCGTTTTTTATCAGAGGTTTATTACAATTGTTGCAACAGCTTCCAAGTTTGTCTCTTTGAGCTTCAAATGCACCATTGGCTCTTAACTGTGGATCCTCACAAAGGACCACCTCCTCCAGGGTAGCCAAAAGCTCTACACTGCCCCTCTCAAAAGCAACTGGATTTCTCAGCGCTGCCACGTACGAGTCTCTGTACCTACACTTTAACTCTTGATCTGTGGGCTCGTGCTCCAGCCTTCTCTGGCTGCATGGTGTACGAGGATCCTCTGTGTACTGAAGGTTGCGTCCATAGGGAACATTATTCCCAAGTGGTACAGGTGGCGGTGGTCTGACGGGTTTGAACAAACCAGAATTTTGTGAATGTGAATGGCTGCTGCTCTGTTTATCCACAGGCTCCGTGCCCGTGGCAATATCTACCAGGTCTACATAATCACCCTCAACCCCTTGATAGTTACGACTATCCCAGGTATTTGGAGAAACCCAACCCACAGGTTTGATTAAAGGTGTGGAGCGGGATTTGGAGGTTTGTCTTTCGTGATCCATTCTGATAAGTTTAGAGGAGCAGTCAACAGGCCTCAAAGACCCTGGCATCCTGTCTTTTGGGGGAACCATAATGGCTCCCATTGGCAGGGTGGAGGAGGTAAAACGGGAGGGAACCGAGATTTGTTTTGGCTCTGGAGGAGGTTCACGATAAGTAGGCATAACCTTGGGCTTGTCTAAAAACTCCGGGATGGCAATTTTTTCCCACGGCACCTTGATTACTCCTTGATCTGTACAAAGCAAACAGCGTGACAGAGGTGTCTCCTGGCGCCCTTCATTGATCTCCTGTAGCCACTTCTCAGTGAAGATGCAGGGGTAGGACGTCTCGGGGACGGGTGTCTCCTCCACTTCTCGACAACCCTCCTCCAGAAGACTTTTGAGGACAACACGAGCTGCTTGGTCCCCAAAAGGCTCCACCTGTAGATAAAAATCTCCAGGACGCAGCAGCAAAGGGTTCACAGGTGCTAACTGAATGATGGTTTTGTCATGGAGACACAGAGGCCAGCCTTCACAGCGGAAAACCACATCTGAGTATCCAGCCTAAAAAAAAGAGAAATGTGTAATCTTTGTTTGATTTGCTCTATTTTCTATTTTTCTTATTGTTTTCTAGCATTGTCTTGCCTCCTATATCTAAATCTCAGTCATTAGTACAATTCTATCAGAAAATACTTAAATTAGATCCATTACCAGTATAATTAGAAACAATCATGATTTTAGAAAACTTAAAAGCAAAATGAAGTTCTCCAGTGTTTTCTCACAAATGTGGACATTTATGAAAAAAAAATAAAACGTGTGAGTGCAGATGTACAGAGATATATTTGATACTCACACATGCTGCCTGTTGGACACTCTCCAGCAGGTGTTTGGAGGGGATAAGGAAGTCCAGCAGACATTGTAACGCATCGCCGTGGTAACGTTCCTCAATGGTGCGAAACAACTGGCTGAGAACGATGGGTGCTGTGGCCTCGAAAGGTGGGAAGAGGGCAGAGAGGGCACCTTGGATTGACGAGTCAAGAGATTCAGGGTTCTGGAGGAAAAAAAGACTTCAGTCACATGCCATGTGTGATAACATTATGCTTTTTAAAGACTGAGGACATTACATAAGGGGATGATACTGCCTTATTCAGTAGCAAGTTATCCTTTTCTGAGAACTAAATATATTTGATTTTTAAGCAATTCTTTTCTGCATCTAAAAGCCTGTTTCAAAGTCACAGGAACTCAAACCCCTAATACTAAGAGTGCAGGGATTACAAAAAATGAATGTACATGTAATGTAAGGGGTCGTCGTGGCGCAGGGGGTAGAGCGGGTGCTCTGGGAACCACAAGGTTGGTGGTTCAACTCCCTGAGCAAGACACCTAACCCCTAATTGCTCCCTTGGCAAAATGTAAAAAGGCCCTGGGTTTAAATTGTAATGTAAGTTGCTTTGGATAAAAGCGTCTGCTAAATGACCTGTAATGTTGAAAGCTAACCAGCAATGTCAGTGGATATAAAAAGGAGTGGTTTGTGGTCTACACATTCTTCTCAAATGAGAATTGTATTGTATATTGTGAAGCACATGAGACTAAAACTAAATTTAATTCAGGTCCATTGAATCTTCAATTAAAAGTCTTATCTCACATACTCAATACATACTAATAATACCAATAAAAACAGCTGCCTCAAACAGAAATCCTGGCATTACAGGTAATAAATACCGTTGCGTGTGTTATAAATCACAATACAATAGCCTTTTTTATGTTTGTGTATTCTACTGTACTGTTTGTAGAATGCATATGAAATGTAGTACACTGGGTGTGTAATGTGGACAAGGAATTTAGAAAATAGATGTTATTCTAACACAAGTATTTTGAGAAGGTCCACATGGCCAAGTTAACCAAGATCAAAGGCTCTGAAGATGCAACATGACCGGACAAATATTTTTCTGGGTCTTATACCCCCGGCTGTTCATGCCTCTGGGAATTTTTGGGCTTCAAAGTTTAGAAGAAAAAAAAATGTTGCAATAGTAAATTATCATCACCGTAAAAGGATAGGGAAGGGTATTTTTTTGACCCTAATAAAAGTTTCCCAACTTATCTGATGATAAGTCTGTTCTGCATGAGTATATGCAACTTGTTTCATGTCTTTCCAGGATCTGCTTCATTTAAACTGTGTTTGTAAAGGACCAGGACGCCACTGAAATGCTCATCCGGTCAAAAATGCCCTTAAAGAAACAACGGCGTGAATTATTGACAACAACACACTTGGTGTCTGCGTTTACTGCATGTGCAAATGTCTGCACTAGATAAGCTGTTTGCAACTCGGCTACGGGTGGCGTCAACCAAAACACACATAGTAAAAATAAGCAATCTTTAAAGCTTTTTTGGTGAACCAAACCCACTGCACGACTTTGAGGAAGGGGTTTTGAGACACGATGGCGGTTTACGTATACTAGTAGAGCAACTAGGCATTCAATGCAAATACTGTACTTTTGATCCAATCGTGCACTATAGGACCTAATTTACTTTGTATGTTGTCTGTAAATTGTCAAACAATCATTAATCATTTAAATGAAACAATCATTTTGCAGTAAAATTTCGTAAACAAAGCGTAAACCCTTTGGGATGCTTTCAGCTTCACGAAAAGCAACCTGCAGGTCAGCATGCTTGCATAATTAAAGTGGCAGCGTTTAGCAGGTATAACATTGACCTTATCCACCATTCTAGCAATTAATCAAGTTAACAATTTGAGAATAGTCATTAATTTGCAAGTAACCATTTTTAGGCAAATCTTTGGCATATCGTAATTTCATACCAATGACCGCACCAGTTGAATAATGGATCGGCAAAGATTTTCTTATTTTTATGTATGTGTTTTTATGTTCCTGCTTTTATCATTTGTAAACTATGTAAAGCAGTTTGGTTTACTGGACTTGCTTTGCCTTTCAATTTAGCATTAAGTAGTAATATCTAATATATATCTAAAATAATATCTGCACAAAACCGTATATATACATTGTATTTGGCTATACATTAAAAAAGTTCAAAAAACAAAAATGTGACCTTTTCTCGCCATTAGTCTCTCTATAATGCTCTTCATAGGTAGGTAGGTGTTTAATATAACTTTCACAGTCATGTCTGATTTGATAGAGGAGTACAGAACTTATGCTCATTTTGCACCTGGAGTGTAAACTGAGATGTGCAGTTTGGTTCTTTCATTCACATCCAGTACAGTCACATAAAGACTTGTGTCTTGAAAAGAGTGGAAAATATGGATTTGACGGCCAATCTGGATCAGAACAGATCTTATCTGCTAACCAAAGCAGGTGTGCTATACAATCAGTTCTCAGTAACCTGCTGTGTCGATCTCCCAGCCCCACAATAGGGTCCATTTTTAGCTCCCCTCCTGATTTAGCTTGATGGCCTGACTGAGACCAGAGACCAGCGGAGGGTAAACACAAGGGCAGCAGCTTCAAAGACTTCACACTGGTTGGCGCTAGGACTGTGATGACTGCTTGGCTTGAGGGTGGCTTACTTTAGGCAGTACCTTGGACAGTCTTGAAACATTAGAGAACAAAGGTCATAACGTGGTTTCACATTTTAGTGAATAATTCACCAATTCCTTAAACTTTGATTTTGTGACTTAACTTAGTGTTGCATTCCCGGTTCACTGAAGCCTTGGTATTGTGCCTTTAGATTCAAGGTGTTTTTTGCTCAAATAAAGCGTACAGCATTAAATGTGGGCTGTTTGGTACAAATCAATGTCAACATTGGACACTTAGTATGCTAAGTCCTTGTATCTCTTGTAGACATTGCATGTCTTCAGTGGAGAAGAATGCTTCCTTTTTTCTGATTGCGCACATCTGTCACAATAGATTAGGAAATGGAGAACAGAATACCTTCGAGGCTGCCTCTTGAAGGGTAATGCGTCACAGCTGTTTTAGACTGACTGAAGCCATTCAACTTCGGGTTCTACTGTTTTTTTCGAAGCTAAAGATAAACCATAGCTCATATCTGCACACTGTAGAGGGCTCGGACGTTCATTTCCCTTCTGTTCACATTTTACTTCAATAAATGGACTTTGGGTGATATAGACTTCATTTTATGATTCCCCGTTATTAGAACATGTTTACTCTTCTGTAGCCTGGCTTTTAATCCATTGCTGAAATACAAGCCTAAACAAAAACACAATTGATTTATTATCACAACATTATTTCAAAATCCTTTCAGATTAAACCTATTTTTGTTAACACTCTGAAATTACACACTCTCTCTCTCTGGGTGGTTTGGCTAGCAATATATATTTATATTAGTGAGATCCTCTTGAGATTTTACAGAGCATTGCTCAGCTGTACCCGGTTCAATCCGGCTGGCCAGCCAATTTAAATGAGGGTAAGTTATTCTGTATCTCATTACATGTGAAAAACTGCCACAGAACATGCCAAACACGCCTAAACGGAAGATTCAGAAGGATTTTTTCTTAGACAAAGCACAGTAGGAGCCATTATTATCATAGTCATAATTTAAAAAAAAGAACATAACTGGTTCTTGCACAATTCAGAATCTGTCCAGCCCTTCCTTTTGTGTTTTTTACAGTTCTTCCCATTATAACAACTCATGGCATTTCTTCCGTCCCTAGTGAGCACCGGACATGATAAGTTTCCCACATAATTATAACAACACAATTCTTCCCCGTATAACAGTGCACAGTGCTCTTGCTTCTATGTTGGCTATGTTACTTCTTTTCCGATGTATTTTTACTCTCTTAATCAGCCAGAGAACAACGTTTAATCAAGCTTTAATCCCAGAACCTTTATCTTGGCCTGCAGAGACAGTGGGGTTTGATCAATGTCCAGCTGACGGCCACATTCCACCGCCGCCTCCTCTTCAGATTCAGCACGAGGGGATTCCCTCTCCGCTCATTATTGTCCCGTGCAGCCTGTGACTTAACTCTTAAGAGCTTCAGTCTCCAGCAAAGATCATTGTTTGACATAGTTTGGACAACAGCCATTTGTCTTCGTCTTGTCCACCCTTCGGGCACCCTGGGAGTTTTTGCAGTGTTGACTATTAAGCACATAATTACAGGTTTCCTCCATATTGCCTTGGGCTTTGGCTAAAGAAAGTCAGCACAGCCACAGTGTAAACAAGCTGTCAAGGTGTTTAATGCACAATGTGTGTCATCAACCACAAAGCCTCCACAGATTAGAGTAGTTAAGATGACCATAATGTGATTTTGAAGAAGATTAACCTCAACTAAATAGACTTGGATCCTAATGGAACAACCTAGAAGGATTGGTTGATGTCTCTATCTTGTTGTATCACCCCATTTGCTTTAAATCCAGATAAGAAATTATCTCCAAGCTAAATTATCTCTGGGCTAAACCCAAAACATAAGCAGAAAATACCTGGCAGTAAGTCCTGAAGACTGCCTGAACTCTGCTTGTACGGACATGTAGATATGTCCATCTCAGCCGTGACAATACCATCCGTGACCTCAGCCATTCCCATCCTAGCCACGAGGGGCTAATAGATCATTGTCTTTCAATGCTCAAAAAGCCTCTGAAAGAGGTAAGATGCTGAGTCTGGGAGCCATCAGTCACATGCTAATCCATAACATGTAACCAGTATCTCTCAGTGATTCCCTATCTTTATCCACTTTTTCTTCCTTATGCATTGGTTAACTCCTATTTGGCGGCAGTGCTGTGTGTGATCCACTCTTGTTAAACTCAGCAGAGGGGTTCTCCATTCAACTAAGCCTTAAATCCTTGCAATCAGATAATAAAGGCCTGTTCAAGACAATACCTCTACATCGTTTTCCTAGAGCTGCCATGAGTAAATAGTGTTTGTGTTTGTTATCAGACCTTTAAATATGGCATTGTTCCTATTATATATACATTTTTTTAGTTTTGAAGAACTGCATAATAGTGTTTGACGTTTATTTTTTCATATCAAATGATGCCCAATAATAAAAAATCAGAAACTAATAATTGATTTCACAAGATTCACAAGTGACTTATTAACCTGACCCTGAATCTGTAAATGATGGACAATGACAGACTTCTACAACGTAACAAATATAATCCGTAGTCTTTTTCTATTTTCTAGGAAGATCAACCTCAATCAATTCTTTCTGAATCCGAATAAATCAGTCCTGTCACATTTTCTCATGAATCAAAGACTCCTGAGCACATTTTGCCTGCATCTGCTTCTGTTTTGGATACACTTAAAAAAATGGCTGATGATGTCCTTCCCAGGTCAGCACATCTTTTAAACTACCACAGACAGCAGTAGTTAGAAAGTCGGCAATGTCTGATGAAGCGATTGGCACAGAATTGCAGCTGTGTGTAATCAGGACAGATGTGACTTCTTCCTCAAAGTTTAAAAGTTCACCATGCGAATTTAAAAACAAAAACGTACGCCAGTAATTCCACATGTTGGCCTTTTTGTTTTTTCTCTGGAATGTCGACTTATTCATAATGAACCGCTCCCATTTAGTATGACAAAGTAAACTCTGCTGGATCTCATTTTATTTCCCAAAGCATGTGTTCTGGCAAACTCTCAGCAAAAACAATCCAAAGAATGTTTTAATGGCCAAGAAATGACAAAGGGTTAAGAATACAAGTAACGTGCAGCCTTGTCAAACCCATTGAGCCCTAACAAAAGGGATTCGTTAGTTGGTCAGCATGTGAGTGTGTTTACAGGGAGTGTACACACATACTGACATCTGCTTGTCTTTGTCCTTGAGCTTTGCAAAACAACGAAGCACTACAGTCTACATGGCATACAAACTCGGGGTCTTATCTTTCAGTAAATGTTGCCTCGTCACACAGTATGTCACCTCTGTATGAAAATCTGGATACCCTAGAGCAAGTCTATTGTGTTCCCAACAGTAAATATAATAATGTCTATGCATGCATGCATACATAGGGGTAGAAAAATGCAATGTTATGGATGAGCATTTCTGCCTCATGGCTAGCGACAAGCTTGTGAACACAATTAAAAATGGGGCTGCTATAGAACATAATCATTTTTCTAGAAGTTAGAGGACAGCAAGAACAGTGAATAGGAGACTTATATCAATCAGATGGAAATTAACATAATTTGAATCCTGACATTATGTTCCTTCTGCTGGATTTCTAAATATACAATAGATTTTCCCAAAACCAATTAATGCATGTATAAAAATATCATGTCCTTGCTATTAATTCAGAAACACATTCTTGTTTGTAAATGGCCGTTGGTATTTACCACTTTGGATGAATCACAGAAAAACCTGCTAAGCTCAAACTAGACATGTTCTGGTGAGGCGAGAAAACATTCAAAACACAAGCTACTACAAACTGATGATTTGCATTAACTTTGAATATACTTTGAACTCTGCAACTGACACTTTAGCTGCAAATACTATCCCCATGCTTACTGCACAATGAATGAATCACAGGCTGCAGTAAGGCCTTAACAAAAAAGTGCTTGACCTCCTGGTGAATGAATGACTCCTGGCTTGTCACACAGTTACTCCTGTGAAGGTAAATACGATTCAGACCAGCAAGCCGGGGCTCTGGGTTATGTATTACTGCTGTGTTTACCCAAGATTGAAGCTACTGGTCAGACGTAGTAATCTAATAACGTAGATATCGCCGGTTCATGACCCGAAGTTGGAGGGTGTTCACGGAAAACAAAATCAGTCATGCAATAAGTAAAACAAACAGTAAAAATGTAAAAATTGGTCGAACCAGTGCTGCAGTGCATGCGAAGGGGGGGTGGGGGGGAGTACGGCGGTGTCCACAATGCGCTGCCAAGTCCTGCGCTCTTTAAATCATTTATCTGGTATACTTAAAACGATGTTGGGGATCGGACTGGTTTCCATATAAAAACTAAAAGTACACTGAACTAATGCTAAGCTAAGAGGATAAGAAAAAAATCTAATCAAACCCTATTGTAATTTGCAAAGATTGACAAGTCCTACAGCAGCAGCATCAACCAGTTGGCACAATTTGAAAGATTCTGCATCTTCCAGCAAGCCCTTTAAAACATTTGAACTCTTTTTCATTAGTTAATTAAAGTAAATCTTAAATGGTATTAGTATTCCTGTGCAGTCGTTCAAGGCCTTGTGTTTTGAACTTATTCAAGTGTCCAAAACTGAACGGGAAAACGAAGCCGATTTATACTCAAACACTCACCACTCACTGAAGTATGTGTGCCATCTGAATCAATTAAGTCATAATCAAAGGACTTAAAGATGAAAAACAAGACAAACAATGAGCTTTTCTCTGTCTCTGTGTCTCTCTCTCTCTCTCTCTCTGTCAGTAGGCCTACGCACACACTTAGAAAGCTTTAGATGCTGTGAGCTGAGCTGATGTGAAACAATCCCACCAACTGTGCTCAGGCTAACAAAAAGGTTTGAAGAGTGCAGCCACATTAACTTTAAGCTGCCTTTGTATGTCACAGAATTTTGGGTTTCATGAAAAAAGAACAAAGGATTTTCATCAATTCAGTAACAAGTACCAAAATAAAATGTGGTACACAATGCATGTAATATATCAAGCTTCCAAAGTTTCAGAAACACATAACAAACCGAAGTCTAACGCTCTCAGTTACTGGGTCAGTGGAGCACATTAACTCTTAAACATGAAAGTAAAAAAAGACAGGAAGTACAACCAGGACTTAAACTTGTGATTTGGGGGATGTTACTTTACCATCTTTGCAGACGTTTCTCCAAAATAAGCCGAAAACCTTTTTTCATTGTAGATCCTTATAATCCTCTAGAGATAGCCTCCCCTGGCTCTGCGCAGTAAAACCCCTGCTTGTTCAGAGCATCAACAACTGAAGTCGACTGGAAGTACATCCACATGTTGCACCGTCTCGATCGAAGAAGCAACCAAAGTAATTCCCATTCTTCTCTCTCCACAAGTTTGAGTGTGTTGCACAGAGAGCAGCAAATTTTGAGCCTTCCTGTTGATCCTCTAGTTTCGCTTCTCTGGCTACTTTGAGAGTTCAGGGGTGTGTGACACACAGTGAGGGAGAGAGAGAGAGAGAGAGAGAGAGAGGGAAGGCAGTAGGAGAGTGTATGAGAGGGGGAGGAGAAAAGCTTTCCCTTTCAAAGGAAATCCCCCTCAAGGCTTTGCAGAGTTTCTTCGCCCTCTCTCTCAAACACCCCAGGCTTGATAACATACTCAAGCACACACACAGACAAAACATGCCACAAACAGATACACAAAAGCATGCCAGTTGCGATATAAACTCACTGAATGTGTTACACTGTACGTAATGTAAGGAATTTATACATTCCTAATTTGTCATGAATGTAAACACACTGCTGCATACGCAGCGGCATCAGAGCTGTTGAAATCCAGCCCCTTGTTTGTGGCCCCTTTCTTTCTATTTTAATCGCTGTGAGCTTTTAAAAGCCTAAGTCAGTCTTTCTTCTCTCTCCTGTTCCTCCTAAACTTCCACTGTCGGCTCGGGGCTTTCTCATTTCCTCTCTTCAGCAATTGTCTTCCGGCAGACTGCCCAGTCTTTGACTCGTATCAAAGGGAGAGACACAGAGGGGCCTTCGCTGCAGAGGTCCGAGCTAAGCAGCAGACATGTGAAGACTGCTCCTATACTTCCACATTATTTCTGAGGAATGTAAGGGTTACACCCTCTGCTCTACATTTTACATCTGGATTTGGAAGATATATACTGTATGAAACCAAAGACCGGCTGCAAAGAAGCAAGATCCATCGCTGCGACATTCGTTAAGGAAAAAAGATTGGCAGGCGATTGTTTATTTCTGTCTGAGAACAAGTGTTAATGAGAAGGTTTAGACAAGCAGCTCATTATTGGCGTCCGTTTATTCGCTCAAATTCCAGAAAATACAATTAGTCCTCACATGACGAAATAGGGCAGAATGTTTTTTCTTTTAATCATGTTTTTGAAATATGGTCAATTTTCCTCATACCTAGAGTCTGCTTTTTGTTTCATTCCCTCCTTCTTAATATCCATGACAAAGTACCTAACAACTCGAAGTACCTTGCCGTCCCCCACAAGAACATCTTCATTGATTTTATTAAAGTTGTATAAAAAAAGGCTACTTGAGGGAAGCTATCCAAATTGTTTGCTCATACTAATTCAGCAATGATCACTAAACTTCAAAGTGATATTTGATCCAATGTTAATAGAAATATTCTAACTTTCTTAGTTCCAATTCTTAGAGCAGGAACAAGCTGTAAACAACCCAGATATGTTGTTGAAATACTTATTTACATTCCACTGTTTTACAGAATGTTGTTGTTTGGTGCTGGGCAAGTTGCTTGCACTTGCTTTATCAGATCATTCTTTCTCAGAGCAAAACTGCAGGCTCGCTTCGAATCTTGACCAGAACTTGTAGCTGAGCTTGAAGTCACCTAAGAGCTCCGTGGAGTATATGTCTCTTTTTGTCACAACAAGCCACATTACAAGCCGTCATTTGAGTCATATAAAGATACTGATGATATCTGCCTTGAGAGTTTTACAGTTTGGTTAACAGTCCAACAACAGACAATATGTGTTCAATAAGGATCCTTTACATTTGAATTATTTACTTATTTTCCAGGAGGACTTGATGTCATTGTGATGTGATGTCAAGCATATCTTTGGTGAGTCATTGTTACTTATTCACCCACTCAATCATCAATACAAGATACAGTTGACATCGACGGGGCTCTACGGTGACTCCACCTTGATTTGTGAAAAGTAGGGCAATCTGCTTCTGCTTTTGTTTCCCTCGCTGTCGAGGTCCAGACTTGTCCAGACTCTCCCCAGCAGACACATGACAGTGAAGCTAAGAGTGCGGTGGATGAAAGCAGGCTGACACTCAGTTTAAATCCTTACTTTATGAAAACCACATGGGCTGTTTGTCGTTCTATTGGTTTAGATTTTAAACCAACAGAAAGACGGTGAAGGGACCGGCATTTTCTTTATGAGTTTGTGGATGGGGAGTTTTGATAAGGCACTCTCGAAAACGCAGACATAAACACACGTAGGTACACAGACAGAGAGAACCAGACATAACTAGATGCAAAAATGTACACAGAGATAAAGCTCTCCGGCGATACCGCTCAAGTCCGGAAGTTTGAAGCACACACCCATTAAGCAACCGTATAAACATGCGCTTGTACTGTAATTTTCTTAAGTACAGACATAAACACAGGAATCTGCGCAAACACTTGCACGCTAACGCAGCAGGATGAGACCCTAAGACCTCTGTCCTCCCTTCCTCCCTCCATGTCTAATTCCTTTCTAGTTGGTGGGAGTCCCCTAAGGCGAGTAAGCAGGACCCCTTCAGTGCTCGCCCACATAACCTCCTTGACAGTTTATAAAGCATGATTCACAGTGAGTGCACGCACTAATATCGTCATTAAAGAATGGGAAAACACAAACTCTCCCCAGGCAGTCTGCCCCCTGCATCACTTCTTGGATCAATTACCTGACTCCATTTGCTCTACGGGTCTATTTTCATTAGCTTTATGTGGCACAGGTTGTCTGCAAGCTTAGCCTTGATATTCATAATTCATATCCTACATTATGGACCAGTCCCAAATTGTGCGCTGTCTCAGTGACGAATGCCTGAATACCTTTCGGCTGTGATCACTCATGTTTTGATGGGACAAGATGAAAGGAGGAAAGAGAAGACAAAGGGGCCGTCTCTCTCTTGTTTCAATCTCCCAGGGAGAGCAACCTTATCAGTCTGGAGATCTGCTGCTGTGACCCTGACATAATTTCCTGCCCAACCACGTTCTATCAAGGGGGCCTACGTTCTATTAGGGGACTACGATCTTGACATTTGGTTCAACAGACAGAAGGGATAGAAGTCTGACTTCTTCTGAGTCGATATCTGTCTACAGCGCAGATGTTTTTGTGAGGTATTTCTAGGTATTTAAAAGATGATTTAAGGCATGTTTTAAGAAGCATGCCACTTCTGTGTCATGCTAAAGAGAATATACGTTGAGTGGAGGAAAGATGTGCATTCAAGGACATTCCAGCAGGGTTACTGGGGCTCTCCACATGTGTGTGCATGAGTGTGTGCTCGTCCTTTATTGTTCATTTGGGCGGGGACGAGTGATACAGGACATGTTCCAAAATGGTAATTTCCCCTGTAATTATAAATCCATCATGTTCTACACATCACCTCTATATTTAGGGCCAATAAAAGATAGCAGCAAAGCTGCTTGCAACATTTTAAATTGCTATATATATTTCTCATAGTCTTTGTTCCTATTGCAATTTTATAATGACACAGGTCTCTCTTGGATACAAAAACATTATTTTCTCAGTGTATGCAGTCTCATTTTTCATTTTTCTAAATAAATAAAAGGCAGTAGACTTTTACAAACAACTTAAATGTTTATATGAAACAAAAAATATTTCTTCTTACTATAATTATGTAACATATAGGCAAGCCATTCTACCAACAACATGCTTCAAAATGTATGTATGGTATAGAAAGATGGAAAGAAGAAGAGTTTATAATCTTCTCTTGATGATAGTGTCATGATGTATAGCACAAAGCCCTGTTCGTAGAAAATCCTCAACATGAACTTCAATCCCTTTTGGAAAACAATGTGCTTTGGAAGTGAATCCCACTAATCTTCAATCTAGGAAGTAGCCTGAATCTGTCTTTGTATGAGAGCTTAGCACATGAAATGCTGGGAATAATGGACCATGCATGTGCTGCAATAGAGCAATGGTGCATTAAAGACTTCCCAAACTTGAAACATATTTAGCTGGAAAGAACAAAGCACATTGGTTCCATATTCTTTCTGTAGGCAAAGGACATTCAAGAGAGTAACGTTATGTGCAGTGGTTTACTCAGGTACGTTTAGAATATTGTTTATAAGGACTGTAAAATTACTTTTGTTAGGTGTAATTATTTGTATAGATTTTTACAGAGCAAAATTCTATTTAATTTCTCCGGTGAAGTGCAAGTGTTGAAATCACACTGCAAAAAGTTTATTCAACTCTTACAGAGTCAATTGTACAAAAGAGCTGGAGTCATTATCATTATCAGATCAGATTAATTTGCGACACTAGTTAAATTAACTCTTTGACTTTGATAGGTTTGCAATGTAACAGTACAGTGTCACACTTATTGGTGTTTGGTTTAACTCTACGTACTGTGACGCATGGAATAGAGAGGGTGAGCAAAGAACCGCAAGGTTAGCGGTTCAAATCCTGGCTGCTCCATGTCCCATGTTGAGGTGTCCCTGAGCAAGACACACAAGCCCTAAGTGCTCCCTGGGCTAAAATGTAACAACCATGGGTTAAAAATGCAATAAAAGTTGCTTTGGATAAAAGCATTAGCTACATGACATGTAATGTATTTAACACTGAGCAGATTTATTTTTGACACTTATTCTTTTTCTTAAATTGTTAAATTGTTAACACTTGAGTATTGATTTAACACTGACTAGATTGGGACAATATAAACACCAGCTTAGAGTTAAAATTCAATTTAAGAGTCAATTTAACTCTGACATTTGCTGTGTATGTTTTATTAAAATTAACGTTTCCACGTTTCTGCTTTACAAAATTAAAAAGGATCTAAAATCTGTTCTGTCATCTGAAACTGTAATGTTTCCCACTGACCAGTTCCACATGTATAGGTCGGCCCCTTTCTATCCAGATGTGTTTTTCCACTCAGAGGCTGTGACCTCAGCTGGCCACTGCTGGGTGCTGGTCCAGCGTAGGAAGCAGGTGCTAAATTCACAACAGCAGACGAGTTGGAGAAAAAAAGAAACGGCTGCAAGCTGAGGCACACGGATGTGGGAAGCTTGTGAAGCGTGTTTCCCCTTTTCCTAAGAAATATCTTAAAAACAAGCCTGACATTCTGAAGCCCCACGAGCGACTCCCTGAGGATGTGTTGCGTATTACACACAAGAAGCACAGTGCTTCAGTAGATGGGTGATAAATGAACCAAAAATGTCCACAAAACTTCAGTACACCTAAGCAAAAGGTAAGCCATGAAATGCCATTTGAGGATGTCTCGGGCTCATCTTTTCATGGCCAACTCTTAATGATTATCTGCAATCAAATTAATATTTTATATTATATTTAAAACATGAAGACTCACTAATAGAAGGTCTTTTAGTAAAGCGCTTGACCAAATTAGTTGTTAGGACAAAACATGACAATATCTAGCAGCTAACTCTCTACTTTGTGCAAGCAAAGACATCAACACAAGGGTGTTTTGGGATAGTGCTTAGTAAAAAACAACTCTTGCTGCTGGGCCATGGGAAACAGGCAGACTCAAAGACGCCGCTGAGTCAGAGATGGACTGCTGCACACAGGCAATGTTGTTTCAGGTGAAACAGAGGACAATAGGTGTGTGGGTGCGAGAGACAGATGTCTTCAAGCGTCTTCTATTGTCTTCACACAGGGCCAGTTAAGAGCAGTTGTAATGTTTGATTCTCACCACTTCTTTGGAATGACAGAATCTGTGTCGTCAGCTGTGCTGGTGTCTTCTGGGATCGTTACTCTGTGACTGCTTCGAACTGCTTCCCTGACGCGGATCTTTCAGAACACTTTTGTTTCAGCTATTTCTTTCCCATCTCTATAAATCCTTTAGATTTCTTATCTTCTTGCATTGATTACTCTTGCGACTCACCCCCAGTGTTGATCATCATTGAGAAGCTGAGCATGAAAAAGCTTGTGTGCATTTTGGGCATCATTACATCATAACTCCTTGTTAGATATTTTTATCTTGGTACAATTCTATACTCCAAAACCACCCCAAATAATTAGTTTGACAATCAGATGATTTAGTTTTTTCCTCTCAATGTGTTACTACTACTAATAGTATTTTACTACTATTTTTGTTGAGTTGTGTCCAAGTGATACTGCATTGACGGTTTTGGTTTCTCAAAAGTCCCAGCTGTGTCTGTTCCAACCTCTTACTATCGGTTGTGGTTACAGCAGATGTTTTGGCTAACCATAAAACCACGCCAAACAGTGGTGGGTCAACAGATAAAGGACCAACCCAATGCAGAGTAGAAGCAAGAATTACTGTTTCTCTGATAGAATTTTGAGAATGGAAGCCAACGGTAATGGATGTCAGATGCTTCATTAGGCCAATTACATTAAACCAAAATACAATCTTTTAGTACACCATTGTTCATATTTTGGTTCCAAATCAAGCAGAACCAACTTCCAACAGCAATACTGTGTACTCATCACAAACAAATATTGGCTACACTATTTACTTATCTGTTTGAAAATACTCCCAGTGCAACTCCCAGTAAATAGGATATGCAAATGAGTCCAGAAGCTGCTTTTTAAGTGGGTCTAGTCTGATCCAACAGGAGTAGAGTCCAGAAAACAGCCTCAGAGTGGAAAAGGTACAACGTCAAAGTTGTTACCATATTTTGCTATATGTTGAAGAGGTTTTTGATGTATTGTTAGGGTTTCAAAGGAAACATGAATAATCAATTTATTCATGAAGGGAAACAAATTCAGCCATTTAATCATTTAGGTATCCAAAGTAAGACTGAGAACAAATTGCAAAGATCAAAACAATATTTTCAATTTAGAATATACTGAAGATATACACAGTACATTCACATGTGTGCACATCAGTGAGGCCTTGTAGACTTCCTTCTGTTAACTTGAAGTGCAAATAATAACCACTAGGTGTCATGTTTCGTCAACTGTCATGATTGTGTTGTTGTGACTGTAATTTGAGAAATATTTGCCTTTCAACTAGACCACAGAGAGAGCAAAGGCTTCTCTCATCGCTGTGTTTGACATTTACATATCATCTCTTCAAAAAGCACCTGAAGTGAAATGGACTTGAACACACAGTTCAAGTGCGGGAGCGGCCTTTCACTAAAAAGGACAAGATGGTCCACTGACTGAAACCATCATGGAACATGAAAGCACTCATGATATGTGTTTCCTCCCTATTCCCAGGTGAAGGCAGTCATTTCCACCGGCAGGATAAATTAGTCCAGATGGCATGTGGACTTATAAGCACTATGACCGTTTCCTCACCTGCCTCCTTGTATGCTGGAGACCAGCACACATCTGGCTGGCGGAGCTGTGTGTGTGAAGGGTTCACACACACACACACACACACACACACACACACACACACACACACACACACACACACAGATCCAAGCATACCTTTCACAGCTGTTTTCAACCTGAAAATTTTCCCTAGTTTGCTCCCAACTTCTCTCAAGGTTTTATGGTGGAAAACGTTGTGACATAGTGTGTCGAATTGTTAATCATCTCAATGCAACTTCTGGTTTGTACAGAAAAAAGTACAAGTTGTCCATCATGGGGTTTTTAAGCACTGTGCGCAAAAAGCAACAATGTTATTTGAGAAAGGCAGGCCAAGTACAAATTGTACTTATAATGTCTCTCTCTATAATATCTATAGCAAGTTGTAGATCAGCTTATTTGATGAAATAGCATGTTCTTGTTTCTTGTTCTTTTGTGTCTGTACTTATGGTTGAAATGCACTTATTGTTGTTATAAGTCGTTTTGGATAAAAGCGTCAGCCAAATGACATGTAATGTAATGAGATAGAAAAAGAGGTAAGTGTGTGTGTGTGTGTGTGTGTGTGTGTGTGTGTGTGTGTGTGTGTGTGTGTGTGTACTCAATTCGGCAGCTGTTTAAGCAATCGGCCTGACAGGGTCATTATTAGCAAAAAGCCTCTTCTTTGTACACATGTTAACCTACGCGCACAGAAAAACATACACAGGATGTGCTCTTAACAGGTCACTCAAGAAGCATATTACTCATTCTAAGTAGCTTGAAGTCATCAACACAGTATGCTGCATACATCTAACCTCTTAAAAGAATGCTTAAAAGTTTGATGTTCAAAATCTCAAGGAAAGCAACAACCAAGAAGAATATCACTTAGTTTACCCAAGTATGTTATGTCATTGCTGTTATGTCACTCACCGTAAATTAACAGACTGAAACAGAAACTTTGTGTGCGTGTGCATGTACTTTTTTGTTGCCTTTATTGACACACAGACGTCTGCTAGTGCCTGCGTTTGCTCGGGATTAAAATGCTTTCCGTTCTAGGAAACAATAAAAGCTTTTATGTGGGAAATGTCACTGTGCATCAGTTGAAAAGGCAAAAAAACTAATAATAGAAAAGCCAGGATTAAAATAGCCACTACCTCAAAAATATGCAGTGTACAAACTGCAGTGGGTCATATTCAACCCAGGAAGAGAGATTTGGCATATTATGATTGTATTTTGTTTACGAGTGGAATTAGAATAATATATACCGAAATATAAAAAAAGTAAGTATTTATCTTAAGTTCTAAAACATGATCATTTAGGAGCACAAAGGAGTAAAATCTTAATTCCAGAAGTAACCTGCTTCACAGTTTATGATACCCAATAGATGGGTCATGTTGCTCAGGTTGTCTAAGACTTTGTCAGCTCAGCCATTATAAAAGTACTAAAATTAAGGCCTAGGCCTCTTTATTTGCCATTGAGGCAGCTGAACCCAAGAAAGGCCACAGGCCACTATTAAGAGGTCGTGACCTTCAGGCTCCATGACTCAATATATCCCACCAAGTCCGGAACAAAACCACACACACTCACATACATCAATGTCTGTGGCCAACAGGTGGGAGTCCTTGATGCAAGACCTATTCCTCAACAGGAATCTGTGGAACTAGCATCTTTGTCATATTTGACGTGCATTCAGGTAGGAAATGTGACCTCTGGGATCAAGTGAATGGGTTTTACCACTTTGAAAAATACACCAACCTACTTTTCCATTTGCCTTTTGTCTAAAATGCCAGGTAATGTAACCGCCACGCCTCTCAAACCATCACTTGTACTTGTACTTGCACCCGAGAATATTTGACACAACATTTTACATATTTAAATTAAGTCATTAAATTGACTGTTTTCTTACAGGATGTGTATCTTGCGACACAGACGCAATTTAATTTTATTAAAAGTTAGAAACATTTTTTTTCCCTATTGGAATATGAAAAGATCTGAAATTTGCACACAGACGACTGCGCTGAGACAAGCTTCAAAGCAAAGCCTTTGGAAAGTGCATCAGATACATTTCTATCACATAACTTGCTTTAATTAGAGACAGACATCTTTCTGTAATTGGCCCCACTGGAAAAAGACACAGCATTCTTTTTAGTGATTTGAGCTTTTCAATTAGAATTTGTGTGACAACCTAAAGTACATCACAAAACAATACTAAATCTTGTTTAGTTGATAGTCAGACCAGTTGAGAATCTTCAGTTCTACATCAAGGTAACTGCAGTAATCAGCAGATCTATGCTGTAAATCTGACGATGTACTGTGACTCTAACAACACCTCACCACAGAAATGTGTATTAAATAGTAACACTTTATCTGCACAGAGGCCGGAGGCAGAGACTTTCATAATCCCTGCATTGTTCTACTGCATACCTGGAAGGCAAAATACACTTTAAATTGATCTTAACAATTTAGTAAACTACTAGAGCATCATCTTGAAAGCTAAATCATAATATTTGGGTCACAAACTATAGCAGAAAAAAAAAAGTGTTGGCATACCTTTTTTATTTCAATCCAACTACCAAAGGATTGTCCTCATTGGGCTGAGTGAAATCCTTTCCAACTCATCTTTAGGGTTTAACGTTGGAGGGCAAGCTGTGACAACATCCCATATCCAATGCAACAGGTGTAGACTTGGAGGAAGGGTGGAGGAAAATAACGGGGGTTCAAGTTTTTGGGGGGCAGAGGCTACAAAGGGGATTGTTTTGGCAAGAATCTGCAGTCATACAGTTTTCAAAATCTATTTGAAAGACTTATTTTAGCATGTACTGTCCCTTAATCTGTCGATTGAGCACACTGATCAAATGTAGTTTAAAGGCCATGCATAAACTAAAAAAAACACACAACAATTTAAAACAAATACAATACAAGAAATATCAACACATACAGACTAAAGTAGCTCGGCCCTTGTTGGAAACTCCACAGAGAACACACTGGCCTTCATAAAAGATCAGCTGATGATAGAGGTTGCTGGAGGTAACCTCCTCTGAATAAATATAGCTGTGTACTCTCATGCAAAGCCTGACCCTGTTCTTCCTGCGCCCAGAGTGCCTGCCTTCCACCCGTCACACAAAATGGAGCTCGGAATTTGGGTCAAGCAGCCCCAGGAGTTGTTCAGGCTTGCAGCATCATTGTGTAGATTATTGTATGTGTTCTGCGGCATTTATTAAATCACAAACCTTTTCATCCCGGCATTCTGGTGCTTTGATAACCCCATTGATGAAACGTTCAGTTGTATGTAAGTTTATGAATTAAAGAAATGATGAAATGATGTTAGCCTTCACATCACAAACATTAAATATGCTTCTTCTACTTAACTAAATCAAATATGTGCTTTTCAAAAGTTATAAGGGAAAAATACTAGCCAAATACAGAGGAACTCTGATTAATTATTTGATAAACAACAGTAAATAAGTAGATAGATGACAGAAATGTGGATGGCTGAATGTTGTTTTGTGTGTTGAACTACACAGATTATTGTGTACGCTCTACTTGCAGTTCGCTTGGTATAGTACACTTCCAAGATGGTCTCAGCGTGACTCCGCGTCCTCCTAGAGAAGTTGTTATTATCATCAACTCCCAGCTGTGTGGCTCATGCAGAGATGCAGGCCAGTCTAAGTCTGGTCCAATCTTTTACTGTTTAATGCTTTAATTACTGACAGTAGTTCAGAGGCGATCTGCAGACCTGATGTGCTTTTAGTCGATGAGTGAGGAAACATAGAGCTTCCAAAATATGCCTCAGTGCATCAGTGAGAGGTGTAAAGTTGGCTTATTTGTGATAGTGAGGGAACTTCCAAAGGAAAAGACTGTTATTGTGAATCTTTTGGATATTGGGATTATGTAATATTTTGGGCCGGTTTCGGAGACAGGGCTTAAATCAAGACTGAAATAGGCCTAAATCAGACTAGTTAATCCTGGCTATTTAAGTGGCTTGCATGAACATGGCATAAATTTGGCTTAGTTAGTCTGAGACTATGGAGTCCTGGAGTAAGCTTAATGAGAACACCTGGTTCAAGCCTCATTAGACTAAGTGGAAGCACAGGCTGTTGGTCCAATTGTGCTCATGAAAACCTGAAATGGAGTATGAAACACCATTGTTGCAGTGAATTTTGAGACAACACAATGTCAGAGGCAAAGAGAATTCGCTCCAAAAATTATAGTGAGCATGAAAAAGCACTACTAAAACTAATTGTATCGAACCATCCAGTCATTGAAAGCAAAATCCATACTGCTGCTATTGAACATAAGAAAAGAAGTGCTTGGACTGCAATTGGCAAAGAATTCAATGCAAATGAAGATGTCACCACAAGAACAGTACAACAACTGCAGGTGAGTTAATCTTCATTATTAGGCACAAAAATATGTGTTTGTTTCCTGTTGCCTATACCCTGCTTATTTATGGCCTACCCAAATACAATACTCCTGCTGCTTGTAGCATTCACATTGAATGAATATCCTGTTTAAAAGGATAGTAACCTATTTTAAAGGGGCATATGCATGTTAAACATGGTGGTAGAGTAAGATATGTTGCACAAAGGAAAATCCATACCTATATGTGAGGGGGAAAGAAATATACAATCATTTCTCCACCATGACCTAAATTATCAGGAGACAAACTTATTTTTATTATGCCTTATCAGTACCAGTATTTCAGATTTCCCATATTACTATTTTTGTGACATCAAAAAAGAAAACTAATGAATGATATCTGCCTTCATAGGTTCTATGGAAGAACATTAAACTGGGATTAAAAAAAGAGAATGCAGCAAGCAGAAGAGAGCGATTTATTACAGGTGGTGGACCACCAATAAAGGACACATGTGATGAATTGGGTGACTTGCTGTCTGGTATAATAGAGCACCAGCAACCTCTGGATGGTATACCAGACAATGACCATTTGGACAGTGAACATGGAGAACTGAGCACAAATGGTAAATATACCTTAGGAAGTAAATTGGTTACAGGACCATATTAGTTGATTTGAGTTTGGAACAGTGGTCTTTTTTTCCAGAGGAAACCAATCAAGAGCCAGTTCACAACGAGCCTGAACCCTCCACATCTGCTATGGCACCCCTGGGAGATGAAGCTGCTACCATCCAACAGAGACCAAAAAAGATAACTATGCATGAAAAGTTAGCCAGAGAATTTCATGAGCGTAAAATTGAATATTTAAAAGAAGAACATGAAATGAAAATGAGAATTCTAGAGGTTGAACTGGATATGAAATTGGGAGAGAGGGCTATGCTCCAAAAAAGAATTCTGCATACTAGTAGCCATGGTGAATATGAGGAATTGTGAAAAATAAAAATAAATGTATTGTCATTTGGCGTGTGAGTGAGTATTAATCATCACAAACTACATTTTACCCGACTTGGTTCACTAGTTTAATTTTGCTACATTATTGTAATTTTGTACAGAAACAGTATGCAAGCACCACCATACCATAATGGATACATTCCATATTTAAATGCTGAAGTGCTGCACTGTGAAAGCAGCTCTGTGTGCAAGTCCTCGCTGGTCATTGGCTGCCTCTGCCACCATGGGCACATCTGCATCATCCTGATCTTCCATTGGCAGGTCAGGACAGCCATGCTGCTTCAGGTAGTTGTGCAGCACAGCTGTAGCAATGATCACTTTGCAGCATCTTCTTGGCTTGAAACGAATCGTATTTCGTAAGCACTGGAATCGAGTTTTCCATACTCCAAACATACGCTGGATCATCCCTCTAGTACGGATATGAGCTCTGTTGTACCTTTGCTGCTCAGCTGTTGTGGGATTTAGATGTGGTGTGAATAAATAGTTACTCTGACCATATCCACTATCACCAAGTAGTAGTCCACTATGTTGTCCACTCTCAAATTGTGCACACAATGAAGAGTTGAGAAAAATCCTTGAATCATGGGTTGCACCTTTCCAACGGGCAACAATGTTTGAAAACTCCAAATTAGGAGTGCATACACCCTGAACATTGATTGAAAAACAGTTCTTACGATTCCTGTATTCCTCTGCATCAGGAGTTGATGGACACTTGATGGGAACATGACATCCGTCTATACAGCCAATCACTCCTGGAAAGTGCCCATATTCATAGAATTGCACTTTATAGTTGGCTTGCCCAGCAGCATCAGGGAACTTGATGTAAAGACTCCTCAGTTCACAAATGGCACTGCAGACTTTGTGAACTATTCTACATACAGTTGGTTCACTGACACCACACAAATCACCAGTTTCACGATGAAAGATTCCACATGCCAAGAACCTCAAAGTGATCAGAACTTGCAGTTGATTGGACACAGGCCTTCCTCTTTGAGACAGAGAGGAAAGTCTAGGCTCAAGCAAAGTAATTATCTCCAATGCATTTTCCTTGTGCATACGAAAGCGGTCTCGAAAAGTTATTTCATCAAACTGATTCAATGGATCACTCCTATCCAGCAGTATTCGTCTGGCTGGCCTTTGTCGTGCATGTTGGTCCTCATTTAGATATTCCAAATAGTCCATGCTCCCAAACAATCCAAGCTCAGTTTCACAAACAGTAGCCTAGCCTACTAAGCGGGAGTTAAACCTGCCTCCTTGGCAGATTAGTTTAAGCTTCAATTCAGTCCAATTTAGTCCTGGAGTAGCTCTAATGCTCAATTTTGCAATCGGCTTTGTTTAATCCAGAACAGGCTTAATCCACGAGTATTTTAAGCTACGTCTGTGCAAGTGAATTTCAGTTAAGCCAGCTCAAACAGCATTTTAGTCTGGGACTAGGCTTGAGCCTTGTCTCCGAAACCGGCCCATTATATAATAGTGCTAGAGTATTAAAAATATAAAAACTAACTACAAAGCCCCCTTATCTAAATTAAAGTGTTTACTGCAGGGCTTGACAGCAATAATAAAATTCCCGTCTGCCCCATGTCTCAAGTCGAAGTGTCCCTGAGCAAGACACCTAACCCCTAATTGCTCCCTGGGCCAAATGTAAAAAAGCCATGGGTTTAAAGTGTAATGTAAGTCGCTTTGGATAAAAAAGCGTCTGCTAAATGACCTGTAATGTAATGTAATGTAATAGTCACCCTGTTTCAGGACAGGAGTAGGTGGGCAATCAAAAAAACAAGTAACCAAGAACTGCAAACAGAATTCTCATTATAATAACAAAAAGCACCCCGTACACAAATACAAATACTGGTTATCCATAACATTTTTCACAACAACGTTTGCCTTCAGTTGGATGATTAGGTGACAGTGTACAGCGGCGAGCAGTTGGCTGTTTTCTCAGATAAAAGCAAATCCTGTTACCTTTTTTCCCAGATATGGAAAAGCTTGCTCCAGGGATCTAGTTCCAGCATAACAAGTAATGAAAGCACTTGATATGCAACACTGTTGCCAATTCAAAAAAGTGTGTACAAACAGAAAGCTTAATGAATTGGGTTTTGATCTTGTGTAAGAGCTGCAGGTCCAAAACCAAAACAAAATATTCTGGATTTGTTTATGTTGTCTTTCAGATCAAATTTATGAGATATGTGGCGTGCACTCAGCACCACACTTGTCTACACTCTTTTGCGGGAATACTACATACCCCACTCAGGCTTCAAAGATGTGTATTTTTGGCAATCATTTCCTCCTGTCAACACGGGGGAATAGTATCGAACAGACATGTTGATCGAGGTGGAAATACTTTAATGTGCTGTAGAAATGAAAAATGAATCCTCTTCTTCACCTTCCAGAGGACAAACAACTAGAGAAGATTTATTGTTCAGTAGAATAACACACATACTGATAATATTATGTTTTCTATTACTTTACTATTTATTGAATTATAGCAATACATATTTTTTGTGATGATAAAAAAAATGGTCTCAGGGTGTTGCAACGTGTCTGCAAACCATCAGCTTAACCTTTGAGCAGCATCTCATGAGAGCTATTTCTGTTTGCACGGTTCAGCTTTCGCTTTGTCTCTGTCTTAGATGTTATTAAAAGCCTTGCCACAGGCCCGATCAATGGAGACAGTCCTGCTGCGCATTGTGCCCCTGTTAGGGATAATATCTTGTGTGTGTGTGGAGCTCGGTAATCAATCAGTACAGTCCAGATGCTGAACGGATATTAAAATTGTCAATGAAAAATAACATACCACTAATTTCATGTATGCCATGACACCGTCATCAATTTACCAATAATTACCAATAACGTCCACCAAAAATTGTATTCAGCATTCATTCATCTTACTTGTGCCCTGAAAAACAAACCACATTCACAGCAGCTACTTTTTGCCGGACTAAAACAACTTCTGCAACGGATATTACAGATCGTCAAATTAAATGAAAATATGAAATTCTCTTACTCGAGCACCACAACTACGCTGAGGTAAATGCTCCAAATGGCTTATTCATGCTCAGTCATTGATCACAGATTTCCCTTAAAGGGCTTTATTTTCTTTAAAACATACAACATCTTAACTTAATCCTTGGAATCTCAATTTGGAAAAGGAAAAACAAAAAAAAGAGCCATCCACTGAAATGCATCTAAGCAACAATCATGACAATATATGTGTACAAACCCTTATGAACAAATGTAGCGTATGTGTTAAATAATTGGTTATTGATCACTCTATGATAAGAGCGAGAGACTATAAAAGCCGATTTTCCTTTTGCTATGAATTTGACACCCCTAAACACTGACTTGCACATGGTCGCTGATTAGCTTCTAATATGCCAACAATTATAAACACACACATTAACACTTACACAACAACTTTATCTTCCCACACACACTATGATACAACCCTGAGGGACCCGGTCTATATTCATACCATTTCATAACTGTTATCCAAACAACAACAGGAAGTTTTAAATGGATGCCAGTTTTAACTTTTGATCTGCTGCATTGCTTTTAAAAAGTGCTTAAAAGTTGTATGTTTTTCCACGGAATATTGATGTAACATCACTCAAAGTAAGGGCAATACAACTGCCTAAGTTAAAAAACAAGTAGCTGACCTTACGTGTGCTTGTGTGGAATTTAGGTCATCCATGAGCAATAGCAGCCTCTTGTGGATCCAAAGGTCTGGGTGGGTGGAAATACCTGCGATGGGGAGGTAGGTAGAGATTATATGAGTAAGTGGGAGAGGGAAGAGAGAAGGAGAGATACTATATGGGGGTGTTCAGACATCAATTATATTGTGAAGTCTGCAGATAGTGTAAGAGGGTGGGTGTGAGCCTGCAGAGCACAGACGTTGATCAACACAGAAATGGGATTGCAAAAGGTGTGTGTGTGCTCTTGATCGGAGTGTTCCGCTTGTCTTGTTCTCTGTCTGAATAAAATTTGAATGTACTTGATTCGCATTTGCACTTATCTAGAGGAAGCCATCCTTGCACAATGGTAGTTGTTTCACAGAGAAGCAGCACAGTTGACACCCACCATGGTTCAGAACTGCCTATTTTCATATGTGGCAGCCTCGATTAAACTTTTTATGAATACTTCTCAGCAGATGCAGTGTTAACGGCTGTCCTCGATATTTACACATGCACGTGTGCATGCTTTAATGTACTGTACTTCACATCTGTGGGTGTTTGATCATTATTCCGCTGCAGTAGAGACAGCAAAGCATTAAATGATCTCATGCCCTGAGATTTCACTTCTATCAGATGGCTGCTCCCCTTTTCATCTGTTATTCCTAGCACAGTGTAAGTCAGAGATGGGAGACAAAAAAGAGGGCTTGTGACATTTTTCAGAAAGCTTAAGTAGCTGATCCTGCAGCAAAGCCATTTCTAACACAAGCAGAAAAATAGGCTGATGATATGTTTAATTTGGTTATATTCATCCATCGTCAAAACGCTTATCCTGCACACAGGGTCGCGGGGGGGCTGGAGTCTATCCCAACCAAGTTCGGGCGAGAGACAGGGTACACCTTAGATCAGTCGCCAGCCAATCGCAGGGCTAACACAGAGACATACAACCACTCACACACCTATGGGCAATTTAGAGGAAGCCGGAGATCCCGGAGAGAACCCACGCAGACACAGGGAGAACATACAGACTGCACACAGAAAGGCCACTGGGCAGAGTTGAACCCAGGACCTTCTTGCTGTGAGGCGACAGTGCTAACCACCACACCACCGTGCCGCCCTTGGTCATATTCAAACGAGGCAAAATATATTTAATGAGAAGTTGTGAATGTAGTTTTTCTCTCATTAAATCACAATATTACACCTTCCTGGTGTTTGTAATTGTTAATTTTGTAAAACATAGAGCTGAGGATGACCAGATGAGAAAATAGAATTTTGAGTCCCTGGTTATCAAGAGGCTAAATTTATTAATATCCGCGCCACATAAACTATGTCTCATTGTCACTTACCATAACTGTTTTGTTTTGTTATTTTGCTTTGAAACATCTATATTTAAAGAAAAGAGGAGTTTGACTGTGTTTGTCAGCTTATGATGGACGCGCAGGAGCAGGTGAGATATCTGGCAGTGAAACAGATTTGACAAGGTTAGTTTTTATTAACATTATTTTAAAGAGGTCAAATGTCTATTGCTTGAGGTCTAAATGATCCTGAAGAAAAAACAACCATTTCCAAAATCCCCAAAGTTGTGTTATCTCCTCAGGTACAATGTAAATAAAATTAAGTTTTACAACATTTTTGGTTTATATAGTCAATTTTACCATAATGTTACATTGCACTTGTCTTTCACAATAACATACTTACATTTTTCCTGTATAAAACCAAAGTTTATTGAAAGAGATATGTTGTATGTGAGCACAAACATAGGAGAAATAACAAAAAAAATATTATATTTTCAAATACAACAAATTACATAGCAGGTAAATATGCATTGTTTTCATGTTGTAGCACAACCAGAGATTGATACACATTAAGAGCTAAAAAACTGATAATGTTGCAACGTTGTTTTAGACTTCGTTGTGTTGGAGCATAAAGCAAATTAAGGGATTTTGTCTTTAAAATTCTGATTTTGTCTGTTAATGCTGTTATCTCACTTTAACTGGATGTGGCTCATTTGCATTAGATGCACAGTTCGGAAACCCTTAGGGAATCGGCAGTTTTTAATATCTTTTTAAACCAGAGTAAAGGATGCCTGAAGAGAGATGGAAAGATAAGGATGCAGACAACTGAACAAGCATACAGAAATGCTCATGCACAAAAATACAGGATATTTACAAACTCAATTAATTAACATTAACTAGAAAAGGCATTTCCTGCTGAAAATGCGTTGGAATGCAAAAAGCTGAAAGCTGCACTGAATATTTGAAAATAGCTGAAAATACAGAAAGTTGAAGGGAATTTGAATACATTTGCTGAAATGACAGATATTTGAAAAGCTGAAATGAATTTGAAATTGCTGAAAATACAGAAATGGGAGAAGCTGAAAGGAATTTCAATAGATTTGCTGAAAAAGCAGAAATGAAAACAGCTGAAATAAATTTGAAATATTGCAAAAAAATACAGAAATGAATATTAAAAAATTGCTGTTGATAGAGGCATAAGAATAGCTGAAATTATTTTAAAGAACTGCTGAAAATACAGGAAGTGGGGAAGCTGAATTTCAATAGATTTTCTAAAAACAGAAGTTGCAGGAGCTTAAATTTGTTTAAAATTGTTTGTAGTAATATTAGTAGTAGTATTAGTTATAATTGTGGTGTTAGTAGTACTAGCAGTATAAGCAGTAATGGTAGGTTTAGTATCAATAGCAGTAGAAACAGCTGGAATATTATTAGCCATAGTAGTATTTGTAATAACATTAGTAGTAGTTGTAGTATTAATAGCAGTAGAAATACTAGTAGTATGGTAGTAGAAGTATCAGTTGTAGTTCTACTAGAAGTACTAGTAATATTCGTAGTGGTTATAGTAGTATTTGAAAGAGCAATGCGTATTTCAACGAAACCGCTTCATGGTTAAGGTACAGATAATCATTGAGGCTTTTAGTTTGTAATGATGGAATTGGGTGAGGGGGGGTTGGGAGACAGAATGTTTGTTATTCAAACTAAGAAGTTTTTAATTAATAGGCCTCATCACAAACATTACAGTAAAAATTCCCTCCATGGGGCTTTTATTTTGAAATTATTGGATTGGGTGGGGTGGGGGGGTGTAGATAGAGGGAGGGAGGGTGAGAGGGTGAGGAATGGAGGGGTGGTGAGGAAGAGATAGAGGGAGAGAGAGAGGAGGAGAAATAGACAGACATACTGACTGAGAGTGATTAACAGTGAGAAGAGGTCAGGGTGGAGGGGGGAGGGGGGGCGAGTGTCTTTATCATATTGGTCTGTTGACAGAAAGCATAGCTGCGTCATGTGACTCCACTAATCAGGTCATAGGAGCAGCTGTGAGCCACAGACAGATCCTGCAGCATGTGAGTGCTCGTAACCACGACAACGCCGCACCTGTGCGGCTGCAAAAGGGAGAGACATGGCAGCAAGTTACACAGAATCCACACCTCAAACAAATGGGAACCAGCGCAAAACTATAACAGCTATCTAAAAAATACGGCGTTTGTATGAGACCCAAGACTCTACCGAACGCGTGGATGTGCTTTTTATGTCTGTCCGGTAATAAATACGGCTCCTATGGCCGTTTACAAAACGTGTACCTTGTGGATTTTTGTGAGAAATATGTCGGCAGATTTGTATTGGAGCCTATGGGGCTTTTGGCAGAGGTTGTGTCACTCAAACACTCCTTGCGCCAAAACTAAAAAACGCTGGGATTCCATGAACACATTAATCCAATCAGCACAACCATACCCTCATTAATCTGAAGAAATGAAGCCTCTAGAGTGTATACTTTGGCTGCAAGGACAGAAGTTCCATACTTTTTTAACCAGATTTCTGCGCTGCCCCACACTCTAGCCCGCGAGGTCCCCCTCTAGCAGACGCAATACACACTCATGTAAAAGTCAGAAACGGAGCGAAAAACTAGTGAAACATAATCAGTGATTATGAAAAAAGTACAATAGATATCAAGAAGCAGTTTTTTTCATAAAATAGTTGAGACTTGTGTGAACATTTGAGAGTTGAAATGGTGTCTGTAGCTGAAAGATTCGCGAAGCTGAAAAATCTGAAAGTTGAAGAAGTTGAAGAAGTTTAAGGAGGATTTGAAAACAATCTCCATTTGAAAACCATGTTAAAATATTAATGATTATTGATTTATATAAATTCAAGCTTAAGAGGTAGAAAGCTGAAAAGTCATAGCCCCCAAGCCAGAAAGAAGCTGAACATTTTAATATTTGAATGGTTTTAATAGCTGAAAGTATGAAGGAGTTGAAAGGTGCGGCGGAAGAAATAGAGGAACTAGAAAAGGCATTTCCTGCTGAAAATGCGTTGGAATGCAAAAAGCTGAAAGCTGCACTGAATATTTAAAAATAGCTGAAAATACAGAAAGTTGAAGGGAATTTGAATACATTTGCTGAATATTTAAAAAATAGCTGAAAATACAGAAAGTTGAAGGGAATTTGAGTACATTTGCTGAATATTTAAAAATAGCTGAAAATACAGAAAGTTGAAGGGAATTTGAGTACATTTGCTGAATATTTAAAAATAGCTGAAAATACAGAAAGTTGAAGGGAATTTGAATACATTTGCTGAAATAAAAGATATTAGAAAAGCTGAAATTAATTTGAAATAGCTGAAAATACAGAAATGGGAGAAACTGAAAGGAATTTCAATAGATTTGCTGAAAAAGCAGAAATGAAAACAGCTGAAATAAATGTGAAATATTGCAAAACAGAAGTTGCAGGAGCTTAAATGAATTTTAAAAAGTACAGAAATAACAAAAGCTGAGATGAATAAAAAGAGGTTTAAAATTGTTTGTAGTAATGTTAGTTGTAATTTGGGTATTAGTACTAGCAGTAGAAGTCGGTTTAGTATCAATAGCAGTAGAAACAGCTGGAATACTGATACTATTAGCCATAGTAGTATTTTTAATAACATTAGTAGTAGTTGTATTAATAGCAGTAGAAATACTAGTAGTATGGTAGTAGAAGTATCAGTTGTAGTTCTACTAGAAGTACTAGTAATATTCGTAGTGGTTATAGTAGTATTTGAAAGAGCAATGCGTATTTCAACGAAACCGCTTCATGGTTAAGGTACAGATAATCATTGAAGCTTTTAGTTTGTAATGATGGAATTGGGTGAGGGGGGGTTGGGAAACAGAATGTTTGTTATTCAAACTAAGAAGTTTTTAATTAATAGGCCTCATCACAAACATTACAGTAAAAATTCCCTCCATGGGGCTTTTATTTTGAAATTATTGGATTGGGTGGGGTGGGGGGGTGTAGATAGAGGGAGGGAGGGTGAGAGGGTGAGGAAGGGAGGGGTGGTGAGGAAGAGATAGAGGGAGAGAGAGAGGAGGAGAAATAGACAAACATACTGACTGACTGAGTGATTAACAGTGAGAAGAGGTCAGGGTGGAGGGGGGGGGGGGGGGCGAGTGTCTTTATCATATTGGTCTGTTGACAGAAAGCATAGCTGCGTCATGTGACTCCACTAATCACGTCATTGGAGCAGCTGTGAGTCACACACAGAGATACTGCAGCGTGTTTACGAGTAACCACGGCAACGGCGCACCTATTGCATTGGGTGGGGTGGGGGGGTGTAGATAGAGGGAGGGAGGGTGAGAGGGTGAGGAAGGGAATGGTGGTGAGGAAGAGAGGGAGAGGGGAGGAGAATTAGACTGACTGACTGACTGAGAGTGATTAACAGTAAGTAGAGGTCAGGGGGGAGGGGGGGGCGAGTGTCTTTATCATATTGGTCTGTTGACAGAAAGCATAGCTGCGTCATGTGACTCCACTAATCAGGTCACAAGGAGCAGCTGTGAGCCACAGACAGATCCTGCAGCGTGTGAGTGCTCGTAACCACGACAATGGCGCACCTGTGCTCATTAACGATCTACTGCAAAAGACAGAGACATGGCAGCAAGTTACACAGAATCCACACCTCAAACAAATGGGAACCAGCGCAAAACTATAACAGCTATCTAAAAAATACGGCGTTTGTATGAGACCCAAGACTCTACCGAACGCGTGGATGTGTTTTTATGTCTGTCCGGTAATAAATACGGCTCCTATGGCCGTTGACAGAACGTGTACCTTGTGGATTTTTGTGAGAAATATGTCGGCAGATTTGTATTGGAGCCTATGGGGCTTTTGGCAGAGGTTGTGTCACTCAAACACACCTTGCGCCAAAACTAAAGAACTCTGGGATTCCATGAACACATTAATCCAATCAGCACAACCATACCCTCATTAATCTGAAGAAATGAAGCCTCTAGAGTGTATACTTTGGCTGCAAGGACAGAAGTTCCATATTTTTTTAACCAGATTCCTGCGATGCCCCACACTCTAGCCTCGAGCTCTCCACTCTAGCAGACGCAATACACACTCATGTAAAAGTCAGAAACGGAGCGAAGAACTAGTGAAACATAATCAGTGATTATGAAAAAAGTACAATAGATATCAAGAAGCAGTTTTTTTCATAAAATAGTTGAGACTTGTGTGAACATTTGAGAGTTGAAATGGTGTCTGTAGCTGAAAGATTCGCGAAGCTGAAAAATCTGAAAGTTGAAGAAGTTGAAGAAGTTTAAGGAGGATTTGAAAACAATCTCCATTTGAAAACCATGTTAAAATATTAATGATTATTGATTTATATAAATTCAAGCTTAAGAGGTAGAAAGCTGAAAAGTCATAGCCCCCAAGCCAGAAAGAAGCTGAACATTTTAATATTTGAATGGTTTTAATAGCTGAAAGTATGAAGGAGTTGAAAGGTGCGGCGGAAGAAATAGAGGAACTAGAAAAGGCATTTCCTGCTGAAAATGCGTTGGAATGCAAAAAGCTGAAAGCTGCACTGAATATTTAAAAATAGCTGAAAATACAGAAAGTTGAAGGGAATTTGAATACATTTGCTGAATATTTAAAAATAGCTGAAAATACAGAAAGTTGAAGGGAATTTGAGTACATTTGCTGAATATTTGAAAATAGCTGAAAATACAGAAAGTTGAAGGGAATTTGAATACATTTGCTGAAATAAAAGATATTAGAAAAGCTGAAATTAATTTGAAATAGTTGAAAATACAGAAATGGGAGAAGCTGAAAGGAATTTCAATAGATTTGCTGAAAAAGCAGAAATGAAAACAGCTGAAATAAATGTGAAATATTGCAAAACAGAAGTTGCAGGAGCTTAAATGAATTTTAAAAAGTACAGAAATAACAAAAGCTGAGATGAATAAAAAGAGGTTTAAAATTGTTTGTAGTAATGTTAGTTGTAATTTGGGTATTAGTACTAGCAGTAGAAGTCGGTTTAGTATCAATAGCAGTAGAAACAGCTGGAATACTGATACTATTAGCCATAGTAGTATTTTTAATAACATTAGTAGTAGTTGTATTAATAGCAGTAGAAATACTAGTAGTATGGTAGTAGAAGTATCAGTTGTAGTTCTACTAGAAGTACTAGTAATATTCGTAGTGGTTATAGTAGTATTTGAAAGAGCAATGCGTATTTCAACGAAACCACTTCATGGTTAAGGTACAGATAATCATTGAGGCTTTTAGTTTGTAATGATGGAATTGGGTGAGGGGGGGTTGGGAGACAGAATGTTTGTTATTCAAACTAAGAAGTTTTTAATTAATAGGCCTCATCACAAACATTACAGTAAAAATTCCCTCCATGGGGCTTTTATTTTGAAATTATTGGATTGGGTGGGGTGGGGGGGTGTAGATAGAGGGAGGGAGGGTGAGAGGGTGAGGAAGGGAGGGGTGGTGAGGAAGAGATAGAGGGAGAGAGAGAGGAGGAGAAATAGACAGACATACTGACTGAGAGTGATTAACAGTGAGCAGAGGTCAGGGTGGAGGGGGGAGGGGGGGCGAGTGTCTTTATCATATTGGTCTGTTGACAGAAAGCATAGCTGCGTCATGTGACTCCACTAATCAGGTCATAGGAGCAGCTGTGAGTCACAGACAGATCCTGCAGCGTGTGAGTGCTCGTAACCACGACAACGCCGCACCTGTGCGGCTGCAAGAGGGCAGACACAGAACAGCAAGTTACACAGAATCCACACCTCAAACAAATGAGAACCAGCGCAAAACTATAACAGCTATCTAAAAAATACGGCGTTTGTATGAGACCCAAGACTCTACCGAACGCGTGGATGTGCTTTTTATGTCTGTCCGGTAATAAATACGGCTCCTATGGCCGTTGACAAAACGTGTACCTTGTGGATTTTTGTGAGAAATATGTCGGCAGATTTGTATTGGAGCCTATGGGGCTTTTGGCAGAGGTTGTGTCACTCAAACACTCCTTGCGCCAAAACTAAAAAACTCTGGGATTCCATGAACACATTAATCCAATCAGCACAACCATACCCTCATTAATCTGAAGAAATTAAGCCTCTAGAGTGTATACTTTGGCTGCAAGGACAGAAGTTCCATACTTTTTTAACCAGATTTCTGCGCTGCCCCACACTCTAGCCTGCGAGGTCCCCCTCTAGCAGACGCAATACACACTCATGTAAAAGTCAGAAACGGAGCGAAGAACTAGTGAAACATAATCAGTGATTATGAAAAAAGTACAATAGATATCAAGAAGCAGTTTTTTTCATAAAATAGTTGAGACCTGTGTCAACATTTGAAAGTTGAAATGGTGTCTAGCTGAAAGATTGGCGGAGCTGAAATATTTGAAAGTTGAAGAAGTTGAAGAAGTTTAAGGAGGATTTGAAAACAATCTCTATTTGAAAACCATGTTAAAATATTAATGATTATTGATTTATATAAATTCAAGCTTAAGAGGTAGAAAGCTGAAAAGTCATAGCCCCCAAGCCAGAAAGAAGCTGAACATTTTAATATTTGAATGGTTTTAATAGCTGAAAGTATGAAGGAGTTGAAAGGTGCGGCGGAAGAAATAGAGGAATAAGTCGGAACTAGAAAAAGCATTTCCTGCTGAAAATGCGTTGGAATGCAAAAAGCTGAAAGCTGCACTGAATATTTAAAAATAGCTGAAAATACAGAAAGTTGAAGGGAATTTGAATACATTTGCTGAAAATATTAGAAAAGCTGAAATTAATTTGAAATAGCTGAAAATACAGAAATGGGAGAAGCTGAAAGGAATTTCAATAGATTTGCTGAAAAAGCAGAAATGAAAACAGCTGAAATAAATGTGAAATATTGCAAAACAGAAGTTGCAGGAGCTTAAATGAATTTTAAAAAGTACAGAAATAACAAAAGCTGAGATGAATAAAAAGAGGTTTAAAATTGTTTGTAGTAATGTTAGTTGTAAATTGGGTATTAGTACTAGCAGTAGAAGTCGGTTTAGTATCAATAGCAGTAGAAACAGCTGGAATACTGATACTATTAGCCATAGTAGTATTTTTAATAACATTAGTAGTAGTTGTATTAATAGCAGTAGAAATACTAGTAGTATGGTAGTAGAAGTATCAGTTGTAGTTCTACTAGAAGTACTAGTAATATTCGTAGTGGTTATAGTAGTATTTGAAAGAGCAATGCGTATTTCAACGAAACCACTTCATGGTTAAGGTACAGATAATCATTGAGGCTTTTAGTTTGTAATGATGGAATTGGGTGAGGGGGGGTTGGGAGACAGAATGTTTGTTATTCAAACTAAGAAGTTTTTAATTAATAGGCCTCATCACAAACATTACAGTAAAAATTCCCTCCATGGGGCTTTTATTTTGAAATTATTGGATTGGGTGGGGTGGGTGGGTGTAGATAGAGGGAGGGAGGGTGAGAGGGTGAGGAAGGGAGGGGTGGTGAGGAAGAGATAGAGGGAGAGAGAGAGGAGGAGAAATAGACAGACATACTGACTGACTGAGTGATTAACAGTGAGAAGAGGTCAGGGTGGAGGGGGGAGGGGGGGCGAGTGTCTTTATCATATTGGTCTGTTGACAGAAAGCATAGCTGCGTCATGTGACTCCACTAATCAGGTCATAGGAGCAGCTTTGAGCCACAGACAGAGATCCTGCAGCGTGTTTACGAGTAACCACGGCAACGGCGCACCTATTGGATTGGGTGGGGTGGGGGGGTGTAGATAGAGGGAGGGAGGGTGAGAGGGTGAGGAAGGGAATGGTGGTGAGGAAGAGATAGAGAGGGAGAGGGGAGGAGAATTAGACATACTGACTGACTGAGTGATTAACAGTGAGAAGAGGTCAGGGTGGAGGGGGGAGGGGGGGCGAGTGTCTTTATCATATTGGTCTGTTGACAGAAAGCATAGCTGCGTCATGTGACTCCACTAATCAGGTCACAAGGAGCAGCTGTGAGTCACACACAGAGATACTGCAGCGTGTGAGTGCTCGTAACCACGACAACGGCGCACCTGTGATCATTAACGGCTGCAAAATGCAGAGACATGGCAGCGAGTTACACAGAATCCACACCTCAAACAAATGAGAACCAGCGCAAAACTATAACAGCTATCTAAAAAATACGGCGTTTGTATGAGACCCAAGACTCTACCGAACGCGTGGATGTGCTTTTTATGTCTGTCCGGTAATAAATACGGCTCATATGGCCGTTTACAAAACGTGTACCTTGTGGATTTTTGTGAGAAATATGTCGGCAGATTTGTATTGGAGCCTATGGGGCTTTTGGCAGAGGTTGTGTCACTCAAACACTCCTTGCGCCAAAACTAAAAAACTCTGGGATTCCATGAACACATTAATCCAATCAGCACAACCATACCCTCATTAATCTGAAGAAATGAAGCCTCTAGAGTGTATACTTTGGCTGCAAGGACAGAAGTTCCATATTTTTTTAACCAGATTCCTGCGATGCCCCACACTCTAGCCCGCGAGCTCTCCACTGTAGCAGACGCAATACACACTCATGTAAAAGTCAGAAACGGAGCGAAGAACTAGTGAAACATAATCAGTGATTATGAAAAAAGTACAATAGATATCAAGAAGCAGTTTTTTTCATAAAATAGTTGAGACTTGTGTGAACATTTGAGAGTTGAAAGGGTGTCTGTAGCTGAAAGATTTGCAAAGCTGAAAAATCTGAAAGTTGAAGAAGTTTAGGAGGATTTGAAAGCAAACTCCATTTGAAAACCATGTTAAAATATTAATGATTATTGATTTATATAAATTCAAGCATAAGAGGTAGAAAGCTGAAAAGTCATAGCCCTCAAGCCAGAAAGGAGCTGAACATTTTAATATTTGAACGGTTTTAATAGCTGAAAGTGTGAAGGAGTTGAAAGGTGGCGCGGAAGAAATAGAAGAAGTTGAAGATGAAGAAATAAAGATTCGAAGAACAATACTTGGAATGCATCGTTAATGCATTCCAACAAATAGCTGAAAATACAGAAAGTTGAAGGGAATTTGAATACATTTGCTGAAATAAAAGATATTAGAAAAGCTGAAATTAATTTGAAATAGCTGAAAATACAGAAATGGGAGAAGCTGAAAGGAATTTGAATAGATTTGCTGAAAAAGCAGAAATGAAAACAGCTGAAATAAATGTGAAATATTGCAAAACAGAAGTTGCAGGAGCTTAAATGAATTTTAAAAAGTACAGAAATAACAAAAGCTGAGATGAATAAAAAGAGGTTTAAAATTGTTTGTAGTAATGTTAGTTGTAATTTGGGTATCAGTACTAGCAGTAGAAGTCGGTTTAGTATCAATAGCAGTAGAAACAGCTGGAATACTGATACTATTAGCCATAGTAGTATTTTTAATAACATTAGTAGTAGTTGTATTAATAGCAGTAGAAATACTAGTAGTATGGTAGTAGAAGTATCAGTTGTAGTTCTACTGAGGTACTAGTAATATTCGTAGTGGTTATAGTAGTATTTGAAAGAGCAATGCGTATTTCAACGAAACCGCTTCATGGTTAAGGTACAGATAATCATTGAGGCTTTTAGTTTGTAATGATGGAATTGGGTGAGGGGGGGTTGGGAGACAGAATGTTTGTTATTCAAACTAAGAAGTTTTTAATTAATAGGCCTCATCACTAACATTACAGTAAAAATTCCCTCCATGGGGCTTTTATTTTGAAATTATTGGATTGGGTGGGGTGGGGGGGTGTAGATAGAGGGAGGGAGGGTGAGAGGGTGAGGAAGGGAGGGGTGGTGAGGAAGAGATAGAGGGAGAGAGAGAGAGAGGAGGAGAAATAGACAGACATACTGACTGACTGAGTGATTAACAGTGAGCAGAGGTCAGGGTGGAGGGGGGAGGGGGGGCGAGTGTCTTTATCATATTGGTCTGTTGACAGAAAGCATAGCTGCGTCATGTGACTCCACTAATCAGGTCATATAAGCAGCTGTGAGCCACAGACAGAGATCCTGCAGCGTGTGAGCGAGTAACCACGACAACGGCGCACCTGTGATCATTAACGGCTGCAAAATGCAGAGACATGGCAGCGAGTTACACAGAATCCACACCTCAAAACAAATGAGAACCAGCGCAAAACTATAACAGCTATCTAAAAAATACGGCGTTTGTATGAGACCCAAGACTCTACCGAACGCGTGGATGTGCTTTTTATGTCTGTCCGGTAATAAATACGGCTCATATGGCCGTTTACAAAACGTGTACCTTGTGGATTTTTGTGAGAAATATGTCGGCAGATTTGTATTGGAGCCTATGGGGCTTTTGGCAGAGGTTGTGTCACTCAAACACTCCTTGCGCCAAAACTAAAAAACTCTGGGATTCCATGAACACATTAATCCAATCAGCACAACCATACCCTCATTAATCTGAAGAAATGAAGCCTCTAGAGTGTATACTTTGGCTGCAAGGACAGAAGTTCCATATTTTTTTAACCAGATTCCTGCGATGCCCCACACTCTAGCCCGCGAGCTCTCCACTCTAGCAGACGCAATACACACTCATGTAAAAGTCAGAAACGGAGCGAAGAACTAGTGAAACATAATCAGTGATTATGAAAAAAGTACAATAGATATCAAGAAGCAGTTTTTTTCATAAAATAGTTGAGACTTGTGTGAACATTTGAGAGTTGAAAGGGTGTCTGTAGCTGAAAGATTTGCAAAGCTGAAAAATCTGAAAGTTGAAGAAGTTTAGGAGGATTTGAAAGCAAACTCCATTTGAAAACCATGTTAAAATATTAATGATTATTGATTTATATAAATTCAAGCATAAGAGGTAGAAAGCTGAAAAGTCATAGCCCTCAAGCCAGAAAGGAGCTGAACATTTTAATATTTGAACGGTTTTAATAGCTGAAAGTGTGAAGGAGTTGAAAGGTGGCGCGGAAGAAATAGAAGAAGTTGAAGATGAAGAAATAAAGATTCGAAGAACAATACTTGGAATGCATCGTTAATGCATTCCAACAACTAGAAAAGGCATTTCCTGCTGAAAATGCGTTGGAATGCAAAAAGCTGAAAGCTGCACTGAATATTTAAAAATAGCTGAAAATACAGAAAGTTGAAGGGAAGTTGAATACATTTGCTGAATATTTAAAAATAGCTGAAAATACAGAAAGTTGAAGGGAATTTGAGTACATTTGCTGAATATTTAAAAATAGCTGAAAATACAGAAACTCGAAGGGAATTTGAATACATTTGCTGAAATAAAAGATATTAGAAAAGCTGAAATTAATTTTAAATAGCTGAAAATACAGAAATGGGAGAAGCTGAAAGGAATTTCAATAGATTTGCTGAAAAAGCAGAAATGAAAACAGCTGAAATAAATGTGAAATATTGCAAAACAGAAGTTGCAGGAGCTTAAATGAATTTTAAAAAGTACAGAAATAACAAAAGCTGAGATGAATAAAAAGAGGTTTAAAATTGTTTGTAGTAATGTTAGTCGTAATTTGGGTATTAGTACTAGCAGTAGAAGTCGGTTTAGTATCAATAGCAGTAGAAACAGCTGGAATACTGATACTATTAGCCATAGTAGTATTTGTAATAACATTAGTAGTAGTTGTAGTATTAATAGCAGTAGAAATACTAGCAGTATGGTAGTAGAAGTATCAGTTGTAGTACTAGAAGTACGAGTAATATTCGTAGTGGGAGACAGAATGTTTGTTATTCACACTTAAAAGTTTTTAATTAATAGGCCTCATCACAGACATTACAGTAAAAATTCCCTCCATGGGGCTTTTATTTTGAAATTATTGGATTGGGTGGGGTGGGGGGGTGCAGATAGAGGGAGGGAGGGTGAGAGGGTGAGGAAGGGAATGGTGGTGACGAAGAGATAGAGAGGGAGAGGGGAGGAAAATTAGACATACTGACTGACTGAGTGATTAACAGTGAGAAGAGGTCAGGGTGGGGGGGGGAGGGGGGGCGAGTGTCTTTATCATATTGGTCTGTTGACAGAAAGCATAGCTGCGTCATGTGACTCCACTAATCAGGTCACAAGGAGCAGCTTTGAGCCACAGACAGAGATCCTGCAGCGTGTGAGCGAGTAACCACGACAACGGCGCACCTATTGGATTGGGTGGGGTGGGGGGGTGTAGATAGAGGGAGGGAGGGTGAGGGGGTGAGGAAGGGAATGGTGGTGAGGAAGAGAGAGAGGGAGAGGGGAGGAGAATTAGACAGACTGACTGACTGAGAGTGATTAACAGTGAGAAGACGTCAGGGTGGAGGGGGGAGGGGGGGCGAGTGTCTTTATCATATTGGTCTGTTGACAGAAAGCATAGCTGCGTCATGTGACTCCACTAATCAGGTCATAGGAGCAGCTGTGAGTCACAGACAGATCCTGCAGCGTGTGAGTGCTCGTAACCACGACAACGCCGCACCTGTGCTCATTAACGGCTGCAAAATGCAGAGACATGGCAGCAAGTTACACAGAATCCACACCTCAGACAAATGGGAACCAGCGCAAAACTATAACAGCTATCTAAAAAATACGGCGTTTGTATGAGACCCAAGACTCTACCGAACGCGTGGATGTGTTTTTATGTCTGTCCGGTAATAAATACGGCTCCTATGGCCGTTGACAAAACGTGTACCTTGTGGATTTTTGTGAGAAATATGTCGGCAGATTTGTATTGGAGCCTATGGGGCTTTTGCCAGAGGTTGTGTCACTCAAACACTCCTTGCGCCAAAACTAAAAAACTCTGGGATTCCATGAACACATTAATCCAATCAGCACAACCATACCCTCATTAATCTGAAGAAATGAAGCCTCTAGAGTGTATACTTTGGCTGTAAGGACAGAAGTTCCATATTTTTTTAACCAGATTTTCGCGCTGCCCCACACTCTAGCCGTCGAGGCCCCGCCTCTAGCAGACGCAATACACACTCATGTAAAAGTCAGAAACGGAGCGAAGAACTAGTGAAACATAATCAGTGATTATGAAAAAAGTACAATAGATATCAAGAAGCAGTTTTTTTCATAAAATAGTTGAGACTTGTGTGAACATTTGAGAGTTGAAATGGTGTCTGTAGCTGAAAGATTGGCGAAGCTGAAAAATCTGAAAGTTGAAGAAGTTGAAGAGGATTTGAATACAAACTCCATTTGAAAACCATGTTAAAATATTAATGATTATTGATTTATATAAATTCAAGCTTAAGAGGTAGAAAGCTGAAAAGTCATAGCCCCCAAGCCAGAAAGAAGCTGAACATTTTAATATTTGAATGGTTTTAATAGCTGAAAGTATGAAGGAGTTGAAAGGTGCGGCGGAAGAAATAGAGGAATAAGTCGGAATAAAGATTAGAAGAACAATACTTGGAATGCTTAAAGCATTCCAACTAATAAAGATTAGAAGAACAATACTTGGAATGCTTAAAGCATTCCAACTAATAAGTCGGAATAAAGATTAGAAGAACAATACTTGGAATGCTTAAAGCATTCCAACTAATAAGTCGGAACTAGAAAAGGCATTTCCTGCTGAAAATGCGTTGGAATGCAAAAAGCTGAAAGCTGCACTGAATATTTGAAAATAGCTGAAAATACAGAAAGTTGAAGGGAATTTGAATACATTTGCTAAAGTGACAGATATTTGAAAAGCTGAAATGAATTTAAAATTGCTGAAAATACAGAAATGGGAGAAGCTGAAAGGAATTTCAATAGATTTGCTGAAAAAGCAGAAATGAAAACAGCTGAAATAAATTTGAAATATTGCAAAAAAATACAGAAATGAATATTAAAAAATTGCTGTTGATAGAGGCATAAGAATAGCTGAAATTATTTTAAAGAACTGCTGAAAATACAGGAAGTGGGGAAGCTGAATTTCAATAGATTTTCTAAAAACAGAAGTTGCAGGAGCTTAAATTTGTTTAAAATTGTTTGTAGTAATATTAGTAGTAGTATTAGTTATAATTGTGGTATTAGTAGTACTAGCAGTATACGCAGTAATAGTATGTTTAGTATCAATAGCAGTAGAAACAGCTGGAATACTGATACTATTAGCCATAGTAGTATTTTTAATAACATTAGTAGTAGTTGTATTAATAGCAGTAGAAATACTAGTAGTATGGTAGTAGAAGTATCAGTTGTAGTTCTACTGAGGTACTAGTAATATTCGTAGTGGTTATAGTAGTATTTGAAAGAGCAATGCGTATTTCAACGAAACCGCTTCATGGTTAAGGTACAGATAATCATTGAGGCTTTTAGTTTGTAATGATGGAATTGGGTGAGGGGGGTTGGGAGACAGAATGTTTGTTATTCAAACTAAGAAGTTTTTAATTAATAGGCCTCATCACTAACATTACAGTAAAAATTCCCTCCATGGGGCTTTTATTTTGAAATTATTGGATTGGGTGGGGTGGGGGGGTGTAGATAGAGGGAGGGAGGGTGAGAGGGTGAGGAAGGGAGGGGTGGTGAGGAAGAGATAGAGGGAGAGAGAGAGAGAGGAGAAATAGACAGACATACTGACTGACTGAGTGATTAACAGTGAGAAGAGGTCAGGGTGGAGGGGGGAGGGGGGGCGAGTGTCTTTATCATATTGGTCTGTTGACAGAAAGCATAGCTGCGTCATGTGACTCCACTAATCAGGTCATAGGAGCAGCTTTGAGCCACAGACAGAGATCCTGCAGCGTGTGAGCGAGTAACCACGACAACGGCGCACCTATTGGATTGGGTGGGGTGGGGGGGTGTAGATAGAGGGAGGGAGGGTGAGAGGGTGAGGAATGGAGGGGTGGTGAGGAAGAGATAGAGGGAGAGGGGAGGAGAAATAGACACACAGACTGACTGACTGAGTGATTAACAGTGAGAAGAGGTCAGGGTGGAGGGGGGAGGGGGGGCGAGTGTCTTTATCATATTGGTCTGTTGACAGAAAGCATAGCTGCGTCATGTGACTCCACTAATCAGGTCACAAGGAGCAGCTGTGAGCCACAGACAGATCCTGCGGCGTGTGAGTGCTCGTAACCACGACAACGACGCACCTGTGCGGCTGCAAAAGGCAGAGACATGGCAGCAAGTTACACAGAATCCACACCTCAAACAAATGGCATTCAGCGCAAAACTATAACAGCTATCTAAAAAATACTACGTTTGTATGAGACCCAAGACTCTACCGAACGCGTGGATGTGTTTTTATGTCTGTCCGGTAATAAATACGGCTCCTATGGCCGTTGACAAAACGTGTACCTTGTGGATTTTTGTGAGAAATATGTCGGCAGATTTGTATTGGAGCCTATGGGGCTTTTGGCAGAGGTTGTGTCACTCAAACACTCCTTGCGCCAAAACTAAAAAACTCTGGGATTCCATGAACACATTAATCCAATCAGCACAACCATACCCTCATTAATCTGAAGAAATGAAGCCTCTAGAGTGTATACTTTGGCTGCAAGGACAGAAGTTCCATACTTTTTTAACCAGATTCCTAAGCTGCTTCACCCTCTAGCCCGTGAGGTCCCCCTCTAGCAGACGCAATACACACTCATGTAAAAGTCAGAAACGGAGCGAAGAACTAGTGAAACATAATCAGTGATTATGAAAAAAGTACAATAGATATCAAGAAGCAGTTTTTTTCATAAAATAGTTGAGACTTGTGTGAACATTTGAGAGTTGAAATGGTGTCTGTAGCTGAAAGATTCGCGAAGCTGAAAAATCTGAAAGTTGAAGAAGTTTAGGAGGATTTGAAAGCAAACTCCATTTGAAAACCATGTTAAAATATTAATGATTATTGATTTATATAAATTCAAGCATAAGAGGTAGAAAGCTGAAAAGTCATAGCCCTCAAGCCAGAAAGGAGCTGAACATTTTAATATTTGAACGGTTTTAATAGCTGAAAGTGTGAAGGAGTTGAAAGGTGCCGCGGAAGAAATAGAAGAAGTTGAAATAAAGATTCGAAGAACAATACTTGGAATGCATCTCAATGCATTCCAACAATAAAGACTAGAAAATGCATTTCCTGCTGAAAATGCGTTGGAATGCAAAAAGCTGAAAGCTGAAATGAACTTTTTAAACTAGAAAATGCATTTCCTGCTGAAAATGCGTTGGAATGCAAAAAGCTGAAAGCTGAAATGAACTTTTTAAAATAGCTGAAAATACAGAAAGTTGAAGGGAATTTGAATACATTTGCTGAAATTATAGATATTAGAAAAGCTGAAATGAATTTGAAATTGCTGAAAATACAGAAATGGGAGAAGCTGAAAGGAATTTCAATAGATTTGCTGAAAAAGCAGAAATGAAAACAGCTGAAATAAATTTGAAATATTGCAAAAAAATACAGAAATGAATATTGAAAAATTGCTGTTGATAGAGGCATAATAGCTGAAATTATTTTAAAGAACTGCTGAAAATACAGGAAGTGGGGAAGCTGAATTTCAATAGATTTTCTAAAAACAGAAGTTGCAGGAGCTTAAATTTGTTTAAAATTGTTTGTAGTAATATTAGTAGTAGTATTAGTTATAATTGTGGTATTAGTAGTACTAGCAGTAATAGTAGGTTTAGTATCAATAGCAGTAGAAACAGCTGTAATACTATTAGCCATAGTCGTATTTGTAATAACATTAGTAGTAGTTGTAGTATTAATAGCAGTAGAAATACTAGTAGTATGGTAGTAGAAGTATCAGTTGTAGTACTAGAAGTACGAGTAATATTCGTAGTGGGAGACAGAATGTTTGTTATTCAAACTAAGAAGTTTTTAATTAATAGGCCTCATCACAAACATTACAGTAAAAATTCCCTCCATGTGGCTTTTATTTTGAAATTATTGGATTGGGTGGGTTGGGGGGGTGTAGATAGAGGGAGGGAGGGTGAGAGGGTGAGGAAGGGAGGGGTGGTGAGGAAGAGATAGAGGGAGAGAGAGAGGAGGAGAAATAGACAGACATACTGACTGACTGAGTGATTAACAGTAAGAAGAGGTCAGGGTGGAGGGGGGAGGGGGGGCGAGTGTCTTTATCATATTGGTCTGTTGACAGAAAGCATAGCTGCGTCATGTGACTCCACTAATCAGGTCATTGGAGCAGCTGTGAGTCACACACAGAGATACTGCAGCGTGTTTACGAGTAACCACGGCAACGGCGCACCTATTGCATTGGGTGGGGTGGGGGGGTGTAGATAGAGGGAGGGAGGGTGAGAGGGTGAGGAAGGGAATGGTGGTGAGGAAGAGAGGGAGAGGGGAGGAGAATTAGACTGACCGAGAGTGATTAACAGTAAGTAGAGGTCAGGGGGGAGGGGGGAGGGGGGGCTAGTGTCTTTATCATATTGGTCTGTTGACAGAAAGCATAGCTGCGTCATGTGACTCCACTAATCACGTCATTGGAGCAGCTGTGAGTGACACACAGAGATACTGCAGCGTGTTTACGAGTAACCACGGCAACGGCGCACCTATTGGATTGGGTGGGGTGGGGGGGTGTAGATAGAGGGAGGGAGGGTGAGAGGGTGAGGAAGGGAATGGTGGTAAGGAAGAGAGGGAGAGGGGAGGAGAATTAGACTGACTGACTGACTGAGTGATTAACAGTGAGAAGAGGTCAGGGTGGAGGGGGGAGGGGGGGCGAGTGTCTTTATCATATTGGTCTGTTGACAGAAAGCATAGCTGCGTCATGTGACTCCACTAATCAGGTCACAAGGAGCAGCTGTGAGCCACAGACAGATCCTGCAGCATGTGAGTGCTCGTAACCACGACAACGACGCACCTGTGCGGCTGCAAAAGTGCAGACACAGGACAGCGAGTTACACAGAATCCACACCTCAAACAAATGAGAACCAGCGCAAAACTATAACAGCTATCTAAAAAATACGGCGTTTGTATGAGACCCAAGACTCTACCGAACGCGTGGATGTGTTTTTATGTCTGTCCGGTAATAAATACGGCTCATATGGCCGTTTACAAAACGTGTACCTTGTGGATTTTTGTGAGAAATATGTCGGCAGATTTGTATTGGAGCCTATGGGGCTTTTGGCAGAGGTTGTGTCACTCAAACACTCCTTGCGCCAAAACTAAAGAACTCTGGGATTCCATGAACACATTAATCCAATCAGCACAACCATACCCTCATTAATCTGAAGAAATGAAGCCTCTAGAGTGTATACTTTGGCTGCAAGGACAGAAGTTCCATACTTTTTTAACCAGATTTCTGCGCTGCTTCAGCCTCTAGCCCGCGAGCTCTCCACTCTAGCAGACGCAATACACACTCATGTAAAAGTCAGAAACGGAGCGAAAAACTAGTGAAACATAATCAGTGATTATGAAAAAAGTACAATAGATATCAAGAAGCAGTTTTTTTCATAAAATAGTTGAGACTTGTGTGAACATTTGAGAGTTGAAATGGTGTCTGTAGCTGAAAGATTCGCGAAGCTGAAAAATCTGAAAGTTGAAGAAGTTTAGGAGGATTTGAAAGCAAACTCCATTTGAAAACCATGTTAAAATATTAATGATTATTGATTTATATAAATTCAAGCATAAGAGGTAGAAAGCTGAAAAGTCATAGCCCTCAAGCCAGAAAGGAGCTGAACATTTTAATATTTGAACGGTTTTAATAGCTGAAAGTGTGAAGGAGTTGAAAGGTGCCGCGGAAGAAATAGAAGAAGTTGAAATAAAGATTCGAAGAACAATACTTGGAATGCATCTCAATGCATTCCAACAATAAAGATTAGAAGAACAATACTTGGAATGCTTAAAGCATTCCAACTAATAAGTTTAACTAGAAAAAGCATTTCCTGCTGAAAATGCGTTGGAATGCAAAAAGCTGAAAGCTGCACTGAATATTTAAAAATAGCTGAAAATACAGAAAGTTGAAGGGAATTTGAATACATTTGCTGAATATTTAAAAATAGCTGAAAATACAGAAAGTTGAAGGGAATTTGAGTACATTTGCTGAATATTTAAAAATAGCTGAAAATACAGAAAGTTGTAGGGAATTTGAATACATTTGCTGAAATAAAAGATATTAGAAAAGCTGAAATTAATTTGAAATAGCTGAAAATACAGAAATGGGAGAAGCTGAAAGGAATTTCAATAGATTTGCTGAAAAAGCAGAAATGAAAACAGCTGAAATAAATGTGAAATATTGCAAAACAGAAGTTGCAGGAGCTTAAATGAATTTTAAAAAGTACAGAAATAACAAAAGCTGAGATGAATAAAAAGAGGTTTAAAATTGTTTGTAGTAATGTTAGTTGTAATTTGGGTATTAGTACTAGCAGTAGAAGTCGGTTTTGTATCAATAGCAGTAGAAACAGCTGGAATACTGATACTATTATCCATAGTAGTATTTTTAATAACATTAGTAGTAGTTGTATTAATAGCAGTAGAAATACTAGTAGTATGGTAGTAGAAGTATCAGTTGTAGTTCTGTAGTGGTTATAGTAGTATTTGAAAGAGCAATGCGTATTTCAACGAAACCGCTTCATGGTTAAGGTACAGATAATCATTGAAGCTTTTAGTTTGTAATGATGGAATTGGGTGAGGGGGGTTGGGAAACAGAATGTTTGTTATTCAAACTAAGAAGTTTTTAATTAATAGGCCTCATTACAAACATTACAGTAAAAATTCCCTCCATGGGGCTTTTATTTTGAAATTATTGGATTGGGTGGGGTGGGGGGGTGTAGATAGAGGGAGGGAGGGTGAGAGGGTGAGGAAGGGAGGGGTGGTGAGGAAGAGATAGAGGGAGAGAGAGAGAGAGAGGAGAAATAGACAGACATACTGACTGACTGAGTGATTAACAGTGAGAAGAGGTCAGGGTGGAGGGGGGAGGGGGGGCGAGTGTCTTTATCATATTGGTCTGTTGACAGAAAGCATAGCTGCGTCATGTGACTCCACTAATCAGGTCATAGGAGCAGCTGTGAGCCACAGACAGATCCTGCAGCGTGTGAGCGAGTAACCACGACAACGGCGCACCTATTGGATTGGGTGGGGTGGGGGGGTGTAGATAGAGGGAGGGAGGGTGAGAGGGTGAGGAATGGAGGGGTGGTGAGGAAGAGATAGAGAGGGAGAGGGGAGGAGAATTAGACAGACTGACTGACTGAGAGTGATTAACAGTGAGAAGAGGTCAGGGTGGAGGGGGGAGGGGGGAGGGGGGGCGAGTGTCTTTATCATATTGGTCTGTTGACAGAAAGCATAGCTGCGTCATGTGACTCCACTAATCAGGTCACAAGGAGCAGCTGTGAGCCACAGACAGATCCTGCAGCGTGTGAGCGAGTAACCACGACAACGGCGCACCTGTGATCATTAACGGCTGCAAAATGCAGAGACATGGCAGCAAGTTACACAGAATCCACACCTCACACAAATGAGAACCAGCGCAAAACTATAACAGCTATCTAAAAAATACGGCGTTTGTATGAGACCCAAGACTCTACCGAACGCGTGGATGTGTTTTTATGTCTGTCCGGTAATAAATACGGCTCCTATGGCCGTTGACAGAACGTGTACCTTGTGGATTTTTGTGAGAAATATGTCGGCAGATTTGTATTGGAGCCTATGGGGCTTTTGGCAGAGGTTGTGTCACTCAAACACTCCTTGCGCCAAAACTAAAAAACTCTGGGATTCCATGAACACATTAATCCAATCAGCACAACCATACCCTCATTAATCTGAAGAAATGAAGCCTCTAGAGTGTATACTTTGGCTGCAAGGACAGAAGTTCCATACTTTTTTAACCAGATTTCTGCGCTGCCCCACACTCTAGCCCGCGAGGTCCCCCTCTAGCAGACGCAATACACACTCATGTAAAAGTCAGAAACGGAGCGAAAAACTAGTGAAACATAATCAGTGATTATGAAAAAAGTACAATAGATATCAAGAAGCAGTTTTTTTCATAAAATAGTTGAGACCTGTGTGAACATTTGAGAGTTGAAATGGTGTCTGTAGCTGAAAGATTGGCGAAGCTGAAAAATCTGAAAGTTGAAGAAGTTGAAGACGATTTGAAAAGCAAACTCCATTTGAAAACCATGTTAAAATATTAATGATTATTGATTTATATAAATTCAAGCATAAGAGGTAGAAAGCTGAAAAGTCATAGCCCTCAAGCCAGAAAGGAGCTGAACATTTTAATATTTGAACGGTTTTAATAGCTGAAAGTGTGAAGGAGTTGAAAGGTGCCGCGGAAGAAATAGAAGATGAAGAACTAGAAAATGCATTTCCTGCTGAAAATGCGTTGGAATGCAAAAAGCTGAAAGCTGAAATGAATATTTAAAAATAGCTGAAAATACAGAAAGTTGAAGGGAATTTGAATACATCTGAACTTACAGATATTAGAAAAGCTGAAATTAATTTGAAATTGCTGAAAATACAGAAATGGGAGAAGCTGAAAGGAATTTCAATAGATTTGCTGAAAAAGCAGAAATGAAAACAGCTGAAATAAATTTGAAATATTGCAAAAAAATACAGAAAAAAATATTAAAAAATTGCTGTTGATAGAGGCATAAGAATAGCTGAAATTATTTTAAAGAACTGCTGAAAATACAGGAAGTGGGGAAGCTGAATTTCAATAGATTTTCTAAAAACAGAAGTTGCAGGAGCTTAAATTTGTTTAAAATTGTTTGTAGTAATATTAGTTGTAATTTGGGTATTAGTACTAGCAGTAGAAGTCGGTTTAGTATCAATAGCAGTAGAAACAGCTGGAATACTGATACTATTAGCCATAGTAGTATTTTTAATAACATTAGTAGTAGTTGTATTAATAGCAGTAGAAATACTAGTAGTATGGTAGTAGAAGTATCAGTTGTAGTTCTACTAGAAGTACTAGTAATATTCGTAGTGGTTATAGTATTTGAAAGAGCAATGCGTATTTCAACGAAACCGCTTCATGGTTAAGGTACAGATAATCATTGAGGCTTTTAGTTTGTAATGATGGAATTGGGTGAGGGGGGGTTGGGAGACAGAATGTTTGTTATTCAAACTAAGAAGTTTTTAATTAATAGGCCTCATCACAAACATTACAGTAAAAATTCCCTCCATGGGGCTTTTATTTTGAAATTATTGGATTGGGTGGGGTGGGGGGGTGTAGATAGAGGGAGGGAGGGTGAGAGGGTGAGGAAGGGAGGGGTGGTGAGGAAGAGATAGAGGGAGAGAGAGAGGAGGAGAAATAGACAGACATACTGACTGAGAGTGATTAACAGTGAGAAGAGGTCAGGGTGGAGGGGGGAGGGGGGGCGAGTCTCTTTATCATATTGGTCTGTTGACAGAAAGCATAGCTGCGTCATGTGACTCCACTAATCAGGTCATAGGAGCAGCTTTGAGCCACAGACAGAGATCCTGCAGCGTGTGAGCGAGTAACCACGACAACGGCGCACCTAATGGATTGGGTGGGGGGGTGTAGATAGAGGGAGGAAGGGTGAGAGGGTGAGGAAGGGAATGGTGGTGAGGAAGAGATAGAGAGGGAGAGAGGAGGAGAATTAGACAGACTGACTGACTGAGTGATTAACAGTGAGAAGAGGTCAGGGTGGAGGGGGGAGGGGGGCGAGTGTCTTTATCATATTGGTCTGTTGACAGAAAGCATAGCTGCGTCATGTGACTCCACTAATCAGGTCATAGGAGCAGCTTTGAGCCACAGACAGATCCTGCAGCATGTGAGTGCTCGTAACCACGACAACGGCGCACCTGTGATCATTAACGGCTGCAAAATGCAGAGACATGGCAGCGAGTTACACAGAATCCACACCTCAAACAAATGAGAACCAGCGCAAAACTATAACAGCTATCTAAAAAATACGGCGTTTGTATGAGACCCAAGACTCTACCGAACGCGTGGATGTGCTTTTTATGTCTGTCCGGTAATAAATACGGCTCATATGGCCGTTTACAAAACGTGTACCTTGTGGATTTTTGTGAGAAATATGTCGGCAGATTTGTATTGGAGCCTATGGGGCTTTTGGCAGAGGTTGTGTCACTCAAACACTCCTTGCGCCAAAACTAAAAAACTCTGGGATTCCATGAACACATTAATCCAATCAGCACAACCATACCCTCATTAATCTGAAGAAATGAAGCCTCTAGAGTGTATACTTTGGCTGCAAGGACAGAAGTTCCATATTTTTTTAACCAGATTCCTGCGATGCCCCACACTCTAGCCTCGAGCTCTCCACTCTAGCAGACGCAATACACACTCATGTAAAAGTCAGAAACGGAGCGAAGAACTAGTGAAACATAATCAGTGATTATGAAAAAAGTACAATAGATATCAAGAAGCAGTTTTTTTCATAAAATAGTTGAGACTTGTGTGAACATTTGAGAGTTGAAAGGGTGTCTGTAGCTGAAAGATTTGCAAAGCTGAAAAATCTGAAAGTTGAAGAAGTTTAGGAGGATTTGAAAGCAAACTCCATTTGAAAACCATGTTAAAATATTAATGATTATTGATTTATATAAATTCAAGCATAAGAGGTAGAAAGCTGAAAAGTCATAGCCCTCAAGCCAGAAAGGAGCTGAACATTTTAATATTTGAACGGTTTTAATAGCTGAAAGTGTGAAGGAGTTGAAAGGTGGCGCGGAAGAAATAGAAGAAGTTGAAGATGAAGAAATAAAGATTCGAAGAACAATACTTGGAATGCATCGTTAATGCATTCCAACAATAAAGATTCGAAGAACAATACTTGGAATGCATCGTTAATGCATTCCAACAATAAAGATTAGAAGAACAATACTTGGAATGCTTAAAGCATTCCAACTAATTAAAGTACAAATCTTTGAAAATAATTGCACGGGTTTTTCGAATATTCTCAACACTTCTTTCAGCATACACCACAGGCTGGAAAACTCTAGACAAAAGACTGTTCTCTGTGCATTTGCACCACACAGCAGTTTGGAGTATTCTGCCTTTTTGGAGACCCTGAAAGGAGTCCTGTAGGGGACTCTATAGCCCTACTGGGAGACTTCAATGCACACGTGGGAGACAATGGAGATCACTGGAGAGGCGTGATTGAGGGGAATGGCATAAGGATGTTATGTGTACGTGGTACTAGAACACATGTCAAAGATCGATGATCGATTTTGTTCTTGTTGTTCTTATCGTCTGATCTGAGGCTGCATGTTCTGGACACTCGGGTAATGAGAGGGGCAGAGCTGTCAACAGATCACCCTCTGGTGGTGAGGTGGGTCAGAGGATGGGGGAAGACTCAGGACAGACCTGGTAAACCCAAGCGTGTAGTGCGGGTGAACTGGGAACGTCTGGAGGAGGCCCCGGTCCAAAAGATTTTCAACTCACACCTCCAGCGGAGCTTCTCTCACATTCCTGTGGAATTAGGGGACCTTGAACCAGAGCGGTGTATGTTCAAAACTTCCATTGCTGAATTGATGGAGGCAAAGCAGCGAGTATGGGAGGAGTTTGGGGTAACTATGGAGAAGGACTTTCGGTAGACCTCAGGAAGGGGAAACGGGGAACCATCCAAGCTCTGTAGAGTAAGGATGGGATTCTGTTGACCGCAACTGAGGAGGTTATCGGCCGGTGTAAGGAACACTTTGAGGAACTTCTGAATTACTACGCCCTCTTGCGTGATTGAGGTCACTGAGGTAGTCAAAACAACTCCCAAGTGGCAAAGCCCCAGGGATTGATGAGATCCGTCGAGAGATGCTAAAAGCAATGGGTGTTGGGGGGCTGTCTTGGATGACCTCCAACTCCTACTTGTTCACGAGTGAGGGGAAGATGGAGTGTGAGTTTGGCCAAAGAATCGGAACAGCGGGGGCGGTATTGCACTCTGCTTTACCGCACTGTTGTAACAAAAAAAAGGCTGAGCCGGAAGGCAAAGCTCTCGATCTACCGGTCAATCTACGTTCCTACCCTCACCTATGGTCATGAAGGAAAGGAACGGACCTCATACTCACACCTTCTTTTATTTCTCCACCAACGTCGACCCTTTTTGGTAAGTATTTTGTATTTATTTATAGGGCTGTCTAAATTTCAAGCTATGTGATTAGTGTGGGAGCATCTACCTAGGCTTATTGCACACTATCTGAAATCGAGTGCAATCATTTGGACAGAAGGTCATGAAGGATGGGTCATGACCGAAAGAACTAGGTCATGGGTACAAGTGGCCAGAAATCGGTTTCCTCAGGAGAGTGGCTGGCATCGTCCTTGGAGATAGGGTGAGGAGCTCAGAGTAGAGCCACTGCTCCTTTGCGTTGAAAGGAGCCAGTTGAGGTGGTTTGGGAATCTGGTAAGGGTGCCCCCTGGGCGCCTCCATAGGGAGGTGTTCCAGGTGGGGAGATAATATCTCTGCACTGGCCTGGGAAGACCTTGGGATCCTTCAGTCAGAGCTGGTAGATGTGGACGGGAAAGGGAAGTTTGGGGTCCCCTGCTGGAGCTGTTGCCCCCCGTGACCCGACCCCGGATAAGCGGTAGAAGATGGATAGAGGGTGTGCACTGTTCTCAAATCTAAGATGGCCGTGGATGCCAGCCTCAATGTTGCGGCCTCTTATTTTTTAAGCTTTTAGTAGTTTTACGTCTGAGCTCTCTGGTTGCATTCACCATGGAATGACTTTTGAACACTCTACAAGCTTTCAACCTCACTCAGAATATTAGCCACTAGCGTATTTAGAGTATTTAGCCACTTGCCCCAGTGCTCGGGCCAGGGTCGGGCCAAAGCAGTCGGTCTGGCTGCCACACTGCTAGCCAGCACACTCACCTGTGTACCCTGCCGGGATCTTTGCGTCCGGTTAGCAGCCCTGCAAGGGTTGTCAGGCTAACGGGCTGGAAGCTCTCCAAACTACCAACCTGCTAGCCTAAGGACTCTGTGGCCCATCTTTTGAGCCTTCTTGTCAAAAGAACTCAAAAGCTCACCACATCTCTAAAGATCTGTTCCAGCCATTTCAATTAGGTTTATTTTATTACGTCTTAAAAAAATAATATCACATTGCATGTATACAATAACATCCCTCAAAGTTGTCTTTCTCATATAAACCTACACAACAAAGTATTGTAAACTGGCTTCGTTAATGTTTTAAAAAGAAAAAGGAACGGACCTCATACTCACACCTTCTTTTATTTCTCCACCAACATCGACCCTTTTTGGTAAGTATTTTGTATTTATTTATAGGGCTGTCTAAATTTCAAGCTATGTGATTAGTGTGGGAGCATCTACCTAGGCTTATTGCACACTATCTGAAATCGAGTGCAATCATTTGGACAGAGGCAGCACAAAATTGGTGGGTCGTAGGCCGTCGTGGCGCAGGGGGTAGAGCCGGTGTGCTTGGTCAAAAAAATGCACACACACGCCTTCTGGACAGGGACGTTGTCCTCGACCCTGATGGACATTTGGAAGGAGGGAATACACTGCATGAAAAGTGAGATTTTCGTCCCCGTAAACGCCCGGAAATCTCCCTAATTTCCGACAATTTCCGACAATTTGCAACCCGCGCACGTCGCGTTTGTCTGTGCCACAAATTGTCGGAAACGAACCATGACGTATGTGGAGAGCTGGCGGAGGTGCGAATGGCCCGAATTAGCATATGAATGCAGCGAAGCCGCGGTGGCCGAGCCGAGCGGGCTTGAATATCCTTACTGCTTATTGGATGAAACCACAACTTACTAACAAATAAAATCACTCGTGATTGGCAGCAAAACCACACGTGGGCAGACCAGCCTTGAGTTTCCTTGTTCATGATTGGATGAAACCACAACTTTCAATCACTCGTGATTGGTTGGCAGATCTGTCGCTATTGGTCACCCGCCTCATTTTATTTATATATATTTATATATTCATATTATGCTGTATATTCATTTCATGGTTATCCTATGCAGGCTACTACACTATTATTAGGATACCAACCAGGACATCAATGACTTTATAGAGAAAATGAACATTTGACACATGTTTATGCAAAGAAAAAGCTTTATTAACAACACACAAACAACAACTACATACAAAGTGAGGATCTGCCCACACTTGGGTAACGGCGGTTTAAAAACTACAGCTCAGTAAACTGTCCGTTTGCCTCCTCGGGGTTGTTGACCGTCACTGGCGACGTGTTTTCCGAGGCAGATCTGTTGTGCAGGCGGCTCGTGTGCGTGTGGCGACCGTACAATCCACCCGAGACCCCGCCAACAACGCCGTCCCCTCCGTCCAACGTGAGCTCCACGGTGGCGGATTTCCAGCGTTCCACCTCGTCATCAGCCAGCACACTTTGTCTTGATTCCAGCAGCTGTAAAAACAACAATGAATCAGTACTGTGCGATGCGATGCGTACGGACACAACACATCGATCAATGCACCTGAAACAAGTCAGCAAATAAACTCTGACCCGCTTTCGTCTCGCTCGACTCCGCGCTGAACTCCGCAATGAGTGTTCCGCCTGAACCTGAAGCTCCTGAGAATACGTCTCACAGGCATCTGGAAAACAATTAAATGAGTGTGATATGAATACAAAAAAAATCTAAATCAAGTCACAGTAACATTTATCAAGGAAGGAGAAACAGTGTCACTTACACACAATGACGTCGTCTAAATCTGGACTTTTCCCGGAGCAAATACGAGGTCATCGCCTCATTATGAGGCGAGATTAGTCTGTGAAAACAAAATGTACAGTTATGATCGGTATCCATACGTATATATTCCCTTATAGCGCAGAATAAGGGCATATTCTGTAAATCTGACCCTTGCTCCGGTTCGTAGCGCATGTAATTCGTCTCGGAGTTGTGAAGACTGCGCACCGCTTCCTGTAAACGACACGGCAAAGAAAACACACTTTAATCAAGCTGTTTCTGCTCACTTGTAAGGCTACTAGGCTACTCTTAGCTTAGCTTGAGGCTACGCTACTTTTAGCTTAGCTTGCAGTCATCGAACGTATTCTTACCGCTATCGTGGGATTGTGCGCCCGTCTCCTCTTCTTTGAGTCAGTTCCTCTCCTCCATGGTCCCGAGTCCCGAACGCTCCACTGGAGCGAACCGCTCGTTGATATCGGCAGTTTGTTGTTGGAGTTGACGAGACGATCTACTGAGAGCTTTCAGCAGCTTCTTCTGTCTGTCTGCGGACTGGCCGAAAGTTGGTGACCGCGGAGAGGAGTTGAAGGCGAGTTGAACGCGAGACGTCGTCCAGCCATTATTCACGAAGCAGCAAAAACCAAACAAAGGAACTGGAGATAGTCTAAGGGTCCTCCAATCACATACGAGGTTATTGTTATACGGAAGGACCAGTATTTTAGGAAGACAAATGGTTGGGACTTTGAAACAGCTGATATGCTTCATGTAAAGCAGTGAATGACTTTCCCTAGAAATCTGCACAGTGGGGCCTCTTTCTCCATTCCACCAGACACTCTTGAGTCTGACAGACATGCAATGTTGACAATGTATCCTCAGATGTACCTTTGTGTCACTGAGGTTGAATGTTTTGCTATGACATGTAAACGGGTAACATATGAATGTAACTTACTCAATCGATAGATGCAGAGCATAAAGGTCAGCATCTGTTTATGCTAAGTGGTGTGGAAACACTAACAGTTTTGAGGAACCCGTCCTTGACCCTCTAGCAGAACTACGACCAGCCATTATAAAGCAGTTTATAGTTGTTAATGTTGTGTCAAAGGGTACGGCATTTAAACATGTTCTTGCACAAGTTTCCTGGCTTCATCTCCACCCGGACAGACATTTTTATGGAAAGCCAATAGAAGTTTGGGGCTTGCAGGGAACAGACACGTCGTACCCAGCATCATTTCTGCCAGTTGAGCGCATTGCTAGAAGATGTGTGGTTAATACATCCTCTGTGCATTTAAGTAAGACCAAAGAAAAGCTCACTGTAGTCCTGCCACTATGCACTGTAGTTGAGCTCTAGGAGACTGATCTCTGCAGACCCCTCATGCTGATTCAAATGTTGTCTGCATGGAATGCTCATTTTACCTTGATTAAAACTAATTTTTTAAAGAAGTTATTTTGTGTATCTTTTTTACATAGCATTTGCCATTGCTAATGGCGTACACAGTAATCTAGCATATTTGAATTAAATAAATCAATTCAAGCTAAAATGTAAGAGTCTATAATCAGGCTACTGAGCCTGATCTATTTGTACCAGAGATTTTCTTACCTTTTAAAAAAATGTCACCTGGGCTAAAACTCCCTCTGCGACCCTGATTTGCATTTGTATAGCTCACAGAATTTTCATTTACATGTCAAAGCCAGTTGAGGTGGTTTGGGAATCTGGTAAGGGTGCCCCCTGGGCGCCTCCATAGGGAGGTGTTCCAGGTGGGGAGATAATATCTCTGCACTGGCCTGGGAAGACCTTGGGATCCTTCAGTCAGAGCTGGTAGATGTGGACGGGAAAGGGAAGTTTGGGGTCCCCTGCTGGAGCTGTTGCCCCCCGTGACCCGACCCCGGATAAGCGGTAGAAGATGGATAGAGGGTGTGCACTGTTCTCAAATCTAAGATGGCCGTGGATGCCAGCCTCAATGTTGCGGCCTCTTATTTTTTAAGCTTTTAGTAGTTTTACGTCTGAGCTCTCTGGTTGCATTCACCATGGAATGACTTTTGAACACTCTACAAGCTTTCAACCTCACTCAGAATATTAGCCACTAGCGTATTTAGAGTATTTAGCCACTTGCCCCAGTGCTCGGGCCAGGGTCGGGCCAAAGCAGTCGGTCTGGCTGCCACACTGCTAGCCAGCACACTCACCTGTGTACCCTGCCGGGATCTTTGCGTCCGGTTAGCAGCCCTGCAAGGGTTGTCAGGCTAACGGGCTGGAAGCTCTCCAAACTACCAACCTGCTAGCCTAAGGACTCTGTGGCCCATCTTTTGAGCCTTCTTGTCAAAAGAACTCAAAAGCTCACCACATCTCTAAAGATCTGTTCCAGCCATTTCAATTAGGTTTATTTTATTACGTCTTAAAAAAATAATATCACATTGCATGTATACAATAACATCCCTCAAAGTTGTCTTTCTCATATAAACCTACACAACAAAGTATTGTAAACTGGCTTCGTTAATGTTTTAAAAAGAAAAAGGAACGGACCTCATACTCACACCTTCTTTTATTTCTCCACCAACATCGACCCTTTTTGGTAAGTATTTTGTATTTATTTATAGGGCTGTCTAAATTTCAAGCTATGTGATTAGTGTGGGAGCATCTACCTAGGCTTATTGCACACTATCTGAAATCGAGTGCAATCATTTGGACAGAGGCAGCACAAAATTGGTGGGTCGTAGGCCGTCGTGGCGCAGGGGGTAGAGCCGGTGTGCTTGGTCAAAAAAATGCACACACACGCCTTCTGGACAGGGACGTTGTCCTCGACCCTGATGGACATTTGGAAGGAGGGAATACACTGCATGAAAAGTGAGATTTTCGTCCCCGTAAACGCCCGGAAATCTCCCTAATTTCCGACAATTTCCGACAATTTGCAACCCGCGCACGTCGCGTTTGTCTGTGCCACAAATTGTCGGAAACGAACCATGACGTATGTGGAGAGCTGGCGGAGGTGCGAATGGCCCGAATTAGCATATGAATGCAGCGAAGCCGCGGTGGCCGAGCCGAGCGGGCTTGAATATCCTTACTGCTTATTGGATGAAACCACAACTTACTAACAAATAAAATCACTCGTGATTGGCAGCAAAACCACACGTGGGCAGACCAGCCTTGAGTTTCCTTGTTCATGATTGGATGAAACCACAACTTTCAATCACTCGTGATTGGTTGGCAGATCTGTCGCTATTGGTCACCCGCCTCATTTTATTTATATATATTTATATATTCATATTATGCTGTATATTCATTTCATGGTTATCCTATGCAGGCTACTACACTATTATTAGGATACCAACCAGGACATCAATGACTTTATAGAGAAAATGAACATTTGACACATGTTTATGCAAAGAAAAAGCTTTATTAACAACACACAAACAACAACTACATACAAAGTGAGGATCTGCCCACACTTGGGTAACGGCGGTTTAAAAACTACAGCTCAGTAAACTGTCCGTTTGCCTCCTCGGGGTTGTTGACCGTCACTGGCGACGTGTTTTCCGAGGCAGGTCTGTTGTGCAGGCGGCTCGTGTGCGTGTGGCGACCGTACAATCCACCCGAGACCCCGCCAACAACGCCGTCCCCTCCGTCCAACGTGAGCTCCACGGTGGCGGATTTCCAGCGTTCCACCTCGTCATCAGCCAGCACACTTTGTCTTGATTCCAGCAGCTGTAAAAACAACAATGAATCAGTACTGTGCGATGCGATGCGTACGGACACAACACATCGATCAATGCACCTGAAACAAGTCAGCAAATAAACTCTGACCCGCTTTCGTCTCGCTCGACTCCGCGCTGAACTCCGCAATGAGTGTTCCGCCTGAACCTGAAGCTCCTGAGAATACGTCTCACAGGCATCTGGAAAACAATTAAATGAGTGTGATATGAATACAAAAAAAATCTAAATCAAGTCACAGTAACATTTATCAAGGAAGGAGAAACAGTGTCACTTACACACAATGACGTCGTCTAAATCTGGACTTTTCCCGGAGCAAATACGAGGTCATCGCCTCATTATGAGGCGAGATTAGTCTGTGAAAACAAAATGTACAGTTATGATCGGTATCCATACGTATATATTCCCTTATAGCGCAGAATAAGGGCATATTCTGTAAATCTGACCCTTGCTCCGGTTCGTAGCGCATGTAATTCGTCTCGGAGTTGTGAAGACTGCGCACCGCTTCCTGTAAACGACACGGCAAAGAAAACACACTTTAATCAAGCTGTTTCTGCTCACTTGTAAGGCTACTAGGCTACTCTTAGCTTAGCTTGAGGCTACGCTACTTTTAGCTTAGCTTGCAGTCATCGAACGTATTCTTACCGCTATCGTGGGATTGTGCGCCCGTCTCCTCTTCTTTGAGTCAGTTCCTCTCCTCCATGGTCCCGAGTCCCGAACGCTCCACTGGAGCGAACCGCTCGTTGATATCGGCAGTTTGTTGTTGGAGTTGACGAGACGATCTACTGAGAGCTTTCAGCAGCTTCTTCTGTCTGTCTGCGGACTGGCCGAAAGTTGGTGACCGCGGAGAGGAGTTGAAGGCGAGTTGAACGCGAGACGTCGTCCAGCCATTATTCACGAAGCAGCAAAAACCAAACAAAGGAACTGGAGATAGTCTAAGGGTCCTCCAATCACATACGAGGTTATTGTTATACGGAAGGACCAGTATTTTAGGAAGACAAATGGTTGGGACTTTGAAACAGCTGATATGCTTCATGTAAAGCAGTGAATGACTTTCCCTAGAAATCTGCACAGTGGGGCCTCTTTCTCCATTCCACCAGACACTCTTGAGTCTGACAGACATGCAATGTTGACAATGTATCCTCAGATGTACCTTTGTGTCACTGAGGTTGAATGTTTTGCTATGACATGTAAACGGGTAACATATGAATGTAACTTACTCAATCGATAGATGCAGAGCATAAAGGTCAGCATCTGTTTATGCTAAGTGGTGTGGAAACACTAACAGTTTTGAGGAACCCGTCCTTGACCCTCTAGCAGAACTACGACCAGCCATTATAAAGCAGTTTATAGTTGTTAATGTTGTGTCAAAGGGTACGGCATTTAAACATGTTCTTGCACAAGTTTCCTGGCTTCATCTCCACCCGGACAGACATTTTTATGGAAAGCCAATAGAAGTTTGGGGCTTGCAGGGAACAGACACGTCGTACCCAGCATCATTTCTGCCAGTTGAGCGCATTGCTAGAAGATGTGTGGTTAATACATCCTCTGTGCATTTAAGTAAGACCAAAGAAAAGCTCACTGTAGTCCTGCCACTATGCACTGTAGTTGAGCTCTAGGAGACTGATCTCTGCAGACCCCTCATGCTGATTCAAATGTTGTCTGCATGGAATGCTCATTTTACCTTGATTAAAACTAATTTTTTAAAGAAGTTATTTTGTGTATCTTTTTTACATAGCATTTGCCATTGCTAATGGCGTACACAGTAATCTAGCATATTTGAATTAAATAAATCAATTCAAGCTAAAATGTAAGAGTCTATAATCAGGCTACTGAGCCTGATCTATTTGTACCAGAGATTTTCTTACCTTTTAAAAAAATGTCACCTGGGCTAAAACTCCCTCTGCGACCCTGATTTGCATTTGTATAGCTCACAGAATTTTCATTTACATGTCAAAGCCTCCCCTAGAATTAGGAGGAGGGGGTGATGGGGGGACAACTGCCAAGGGAGGCCCACGTCAATTTCTGACAATTTACGGCAGTTTTCGGCGTTGCCCGCAAATTGCCGCAAACCTGAAATTCCACGACAATTTACAGTGCCGCATACTGCCGAAAATCCCACTTTTCATGCAGTGATACAGCCAATATCATGGCCTGTCTTTAGCGAATGCTGCAGACTCCTCAAATAGCATTTTCTCAACAATGTTTTGTTGTTCTGAGCTGAGATGACAGAGGTCAACAGGTGGTAGCCAGCGGTTGGTAGGGGAGTCACTGGTAGAGGTGACATCTACCCTTACTCCGGTAGCTCAGGAATCAGGAATCAGGAAACATTTATTAGCCAAAATATGTCAAACATACAAGGAATTTGTCTTGGTGGTTAGTGCGCGACAGTAGACAGACAAGACAACAGTGCACAGGTAATAAAATAAAGTGAAATGAAATGCTAATGCAATGGGTTAGTAAGAATAAGGCTAAGGCTATGGGTTAGTATAAAACAGGGGAATAAAGTTAAACAAATTTTAAATATTAAAAAGTTGAAAAATATTAAGCATAAAGTGCACTAACAAACAAGTAACAGACAAGAGACAAAGTGACAAGTGACAAAGTGATGAATTGCAGTTAAAGTGACATGTGCAGTATGAGGGGGAGTGACCGGTGGAGTGTTATAGTCAGGCAGTGGGGGACCGGGCTCTGTTGATGAGCCCGACTGCCGACGGGAAGAAACTGTTCGTGTGGCGGGAGGTCGTAGTCCTGATGGACCTCAGCCTCCTGCCAGATGGAAGGGGCACAAACAGTTTATGTCCGGGGTGGGAGGGGTCAGCCGCGATCTTTTTAGCTCGCTTCAGAGACCTGGAAGCGAACAAGTCCTCCAGGGACGGCAGATTGCAGCCGATCACCCTCTCTGCAGAGCGGATGACACGCTGAAGCCTGCCCTTGTCCTTGGCTGTGGCTGCAGCGTACCAGACGATGATGGAGGAGCAGAGGATGGACTCGATGATGGCCGTGTAGAAGTGGACCATCATCGTCTTTGGCAGGTTGAGTTTCTTCAGCTGCCTCAGGAAGAACAACCTCTGCTGAGCCTTCTTGGTGATGGAGCTGATGTTCAGCTCCCACTTGAGGTCCTGGGTGATGATGGAGCCCAGGAAACGGAAGGAATCCACAATAGTGACAGGGGAGTCACACAGGGTGATGGGGGAGGGTGGGGCTCTGTTCCTCCTGAAATCCACAACCATCTCCACTGTCTTTAGAGCGTTGAGCTCCAGGTTGTTCTGGCTGCACCACGACACCAGATGGTCAGACTCCCACCTGTAGGCGGACTCGTCCCCACCAGAGATTAGTCCAATGAGGGTGGTGTCATCCGCAAACTTCCGGAGCTTGACGGACTGATGACTGGAGGTGCAGCTGTTGGTGTACAGGGAGAAGAGCAGAGGGGAAAGAACGCAGCCTTGGGGGGAACCGTTGCTGATGGTCCGAGAGGCTGAGACATGTTTCCCCAGCTTCACGTGCTGCTTCCTGTCAGACAGGAAGTCTGTGATCCACTTGCAGGTGGAGTCGGGCACGTGCAGCTGGGAGAGTTTGTCCTGCAGCAGAGACGGGATGATAGTGTTAAAAGCAGAGCTGAAGTCCACAAACAGGATCCTGGCGTAGGTTCCTGGGGAGTCCAGATGCAGGAGGATGTAGTGGAGGGCCATGTTGACAGCATCGTCCACAGACCTGTTGGCTCTGTAGGCGAACTGCAGGGGGTCCAGGAGGGGGTCGGTGAGGGACTTCAGGTGGGACAGGACTAGCCGTTCAAAAGACTTCATGACTACAGAGGTCAGGGCGACGGGCCTGTAGTCATTGAGTCCTGTGATCCTGGGCTTCTTGGGGACAGGGATGATGGTGGAGGCCTTGAAGCAGGCTGGTACGTGGCAGGTCTCCAGGGAGGTGTTGAAGATGTCAGTGAACACCGGAGACAGCTGGTCAGCACAATGCTTCAGGGAGTGAGGGGAAACGGAGTCCGGACCCCCCAGCTTTCGGTGGTTTAACTTGTTGTGCCTCCTCTTTGTAGACTTCGATAATCTTGGCAACGTGTTGGATGGAGCCCAGCTGGGTCCTCTTTGGGAGAGTGATTACATGCCTAGTGTGGTTAGAAATGGGCACATTAACAAATGGCCACCGGCCTTTACTGACTTCTAATAGACCACCCCCAAGATTCAGTTGTTCTAGGGTGGTGCTTTCTTCTGAAGGTTCATATAGTACAACCAAATTGGACGTGTTAAAATTCGATGGCACTCTACATCTCACCTGCATTGTTTTACCAGCTGGGATGTTAACATCATCTTTTCCTACCCTGATTGTAGCCATACTGTAGCTTGGTGTCTGGTGTGCTTGGATGGAGTTGATCAGGGTTTTAGCATGTTCTGTTCTTCCACTCCGAGGGCTTTGCAAAGAAGGTTGACAACTAATGCTTGTGCATCAGCGGAAGACTCTTGACTGTTAATCATTTATCCAAGGACATTAGCCCCAAGCAGAGGCTGGGGGAGTGGAACCTGACTAACCAAGAAGGGGATCTCCATGGTAAGGTCGGGGCTTGTGGTGGCTGGGAGGTTGACTGTTAGCTCCACCCATCCATCATATGGGATTGGCTGTCTATTTGCAGCGTATAGGTCAAGGCTTTCTCCTGGATCAAGCAGTTTCTCTGGGGGCCTTACTGCATAATGAGATATAAAGGTCTGTTTCCATGAACTGTCAATTATGCTTACTTGTGAGCCAGTATCAAATAAAACAGTCACAGCATAACCACTGATGAAGCAATTTAACAGACTCTTCTTGCCAATTAGTGGCACCGCACAAGGGGTGTTGACAGCAGTTGGTTGTGGGTTTGGCGCACTCAACTGTCACGCACCTGCCTTGGTAATCCTTAACACACCTCGAATCACTTCGGTCTCACTGAAACCCTCTGTGACTCCCTCATCCATTTGTTTGCATACACTGTTGTACGTTATGTCAGAGTTTTGGTCCCCGATCTGTCCGCCATGCACCTTAAACTCCCTCCGCTGGAGGTAAGAGAGGTCCTTTAAGAACACCACTCTCTCTGAAGCTATATGTGATGGCATGTGACCTGGTGGTGAGTGTGGTTCTGGACCACCTCCACAATCAGTGACGTTAGGTGCAGTGTTACTAGTGACGGTTAAGTGTTGCAACTTCTTACCTAACTCATTGTGCATGCTTCTGAGCTGGTCTATGCTCTGACTGGCGGTGTGTGAGTTTTTGTGTGATGTGGTGTAAGATCAGTTGCCATGGTAACTGTGTCACGATTTTCAATAACACTACATATCATTTAACATTAGCAGCTGACTTATACCTTCATCTTCAGAGTCCAATAAGGTATCTGACATAATATAGTTCATAATGAGGCCCACATAAGCTTCCTCATTACTTGAATCGAGGTCTTCAATTTGACTGTCAGTTGTTATGTCTCTTGCAAGATGGTAGGCTTCGCAGCCCGTAAGCTTGTACAAGTTCTTTTTGATGCTCCAAACGAGTTCCTTACGTGTGGCTGACATGATGTGCTCACCCCAACGAGACAGCAGCGTTTTAATTAACAAAATAGCATTCACATAAAACAAGCAATGTCTAAACATCATCTAACTTTCAGTTAATAACAGCGATGTCCGAGCCCATGTGCGTATCGTGTGACAATAATACAGTGTCGGCGCTATCCCTGCAAGACAACGCTCAGGTCAAAAAAGCAGATAGCTGACCTGCTAAGGCTAAACTCGTCGCTCGAGTCTGTTGCAAATCTACACACTAGGTATTTACACTGTCGAAATTACGTCACAAACCCCTTTTGAATTAGCGTGTACATTTAGAGAGTTTTAACAATATTGGGTATTGGCCATTTACATAAGCACCAACCTGTACGACAGATACAGTTGCACAGCAGAAACGACACCAGGCATTCAGTTCGACATGCACGTTGTTTCTGCAGAGCGAGCGGGAGTCGCGCCCATAAAAACCCGGGTGCAACTGCTCCCGTGCCCCTAGTTTCCCCCCGCCCCGAGGGAATGCAACACTCTTCCTGTCCCTCTGTATGGTCCACCTGCTCAAATCCCACACTGCCATAACTACTCTCACTGTTTTACATATTAGATTTTAACAAATCCCTTCCTAAATTACAGATGCCTATTCATGTGTTTACATCTTTGGGTGTGCCACATACACACTAAAAAACACCAGCCAGTGTAGTGGATAGTCCACCAAGAGCATGTAATTCAAAGTGAGTTAGCAAATGTTACAGGTACCAGGATTGGCACCAAGTAGGCAGATGATCATGATTCTGTGGACCGGACACACAAATGACATACAGCTCATACACGTCTGGTCATTGCGCCTCGCTCCGCAGAATGCCATTTATTTACCATATTCAAAATGAAGTGCAAAACATATGATAAATCTTAACAAACGTAGAAAATATCTCAGTACAGGAAATGTTCAGACCCACAGTACTCTCGGTGGACGTGACGGCGTGGTGCCATTTTTGCTAGCACGGCACGCAATGAACTAGACACTCACAAACACATACATGTATTCACAGACCTCCACATGCTAGCTAGCTAGCTAATGTGTGTATAGACTACATTTAGTGCATTTGTGAATCCTTGTTGGTCTTGATTTGAGTCTCAGATCATATGACCAGATAAACAGGGACGTGTTTTGTCTGCCAATGAGTCAAAATGTGACAATATGACACAAGCTTGAGAACTGTAAAGAGAAACAAACCGCTTTGCTTCAGACTGAGTGAGAAGTGGGTGAATTTTCCTGACATTTCTTCTGGTGACATTTTCAATTTGAACGAGAGCAAACAAAATACGAGGAGAAAGAAATGTAAATAAGAACAAGGCAGAAGATTGTCTCCTCCTCTCATGCGGTTGGTCTCCCTCGGTTTTCACAGACGAAATAATTGCAGTGACCTCTTGTAGTCTAACATAGACAATTATTTTTGTTTTTGTGTCAAAGCCATCTTATTACAGCTTGACTAGAGCAAAGGTCAGAGAGGCAGCTTGTTGGGCAGGTACAACCGACTTGATGGTTCATGTAAGGGCAAGTTGGTTTGTCTGAGCAGTAGACAGAATTAAAAAGGGTTACAATATGATACATAGTTTGGGGTCTCCGAACTTTAGTACAGGGTTCGTACGGTCATGGAAAACCTGGAAAAGTCATGGAATTTTAAAATGGTCATTTCCAGGCCTGGAAAAGTCATGGAAATTTGCATTTGGAAATTTTTGAAAAGTGCATGTCATGAGTTACGACAAACAAAGACCCGGGACGACCAGAGTGTAAGTAATGGCGAGGCAAAACATTCAATATTTCAAACATGGCCGCGCATCGGGACTGTTGCATAGGCTCAGTCAAGGAAACAGAAATGATTTGCTTATTTCCCGACTGGGTACTACTGAGCCTATGCAGGTCACACGATAAAGGATCCAAAGACTCGTAACTGGCAGATGAACGAATCATTGATCCGAAGACACGGTTGGCAGAAAAACAAAACATTGATCCAAAGACACCATCCGGAGATGAAGATTATGGATTCTAGCTCTCTTCATAGAGACCCATGTAAATCTCAGAAACGGACAAAAAAACGGATGAAACATAAACAGTGATATTGAAAAAAGTTGAATATCAATAAGCAGTTTTTTTTTTTATAAAATAGTTTAGAGTTTAAATGGTGGCTGTACCTGAAAGATTGACGAAACAGAAAGATTTGAAAGTTGAAGAAGTTTAAGAGAATATGAAATTGGAAAACCATGTTAAAAAAGGTTTATGAATTTGTTTTATATTAATTCAAACATAAGTAGAAAGCTGAAAAGTCATAGCAGGGATGTCCTGAAGGAGCTGAATATTTTAATATTTGAACGGTGTTCATAGCTGAAAGTGTGAAGGAGTTGAAAGGTGCCACGGAAGAAATAGAAGATGCATGAGGCTGCATTCCAACAAATAAAGCTGAGAAGAACAATAGTTGGAATGCTCATTCCAACAATCACAAATCATTTTAATAATATACTGTATCATCACCATTATATTTAGAGTAAATCCTACACATGGTATTTTAAAGATCGCCATGATTCCCGGAGCACTAGCCTGATTGCACCGTCGGTTCCTGCACTGTAATGCACTTCTGATTGCTAAAAGCCATGGCGTGGTTTTGTCTGAGGCAGTAACCTCCACTGGGCATCATCACCTATCGGCTTCTCAGTGTCCTATGAACTCCTTCGTGTCCCTGCCACTGGCTTCAAGTCTCATTTGTCGGCATTCATCCGAGGGAACAGGATCAGGGAAAGGAGCTGGGTGATTACCAAAATCGACACAGTCCCGCTCTGACATCTCTGAAAAGCCCTTTCATCAACTATGGGCTCTGGAAAATGGCAAGTCTATAATCAATGTTTAACATGTTACTGTATTGCATGTGTTTGCTGTTGTCCGACATGTGACTAACTGAATCTGAACAGCTCAGATTGTTAGCACAGAAGGTTAAAAAGCTCTATCCCTCTGATGGCCACTGTGTCAGTGGTTCAGTTGGTCCAACACTGGTCGAGGGGTTACCATGAAATCAGGATGATATTTAACCTCTTTGGTGATCCCTTAAAATTTCTTCCAGCGCCGTCATCAGGACAAAGCTAATCTATACAATAGCTTGTAGAAAGTGAAAAACGAATGACATGTTGTTGAATGGCATCATGATAAAGAAATATGGTAAAGTTATTTAAGTGAAGGCACTATGGAGACTATTAGGGCTACTGAGTGTGTAAAATATAATGAATTCCTTCTAAACTAAGAAAATGTAAAAAATATACTTGCATTAATGAAGTAAAATATCAATAGGTCATGGATTTGCGGCATAACACAACTGTTTAGTATTCAATGTTGTATTTGTTGGAATGCATTAACGATGCATTCCAAGTATTGTTCTTCGAATCTTTATTTCCGACTTATTGTTGGAATGCATTAACGATGCATTCCAAGTATTGTTCTTCGAATCTTTATTTCCGACTTATTATTGTTGGAATGCATTAACGATGCATTCCAAGTATTGTTCTTCGAATCTTTATTTCCGACTTATTATTATTCTATTTCTTCCGCGCGACCTTTCAACTCCTTCACATTTTCAGCTATTTAAACCGTTCAAATATTAAAATGTTCAGCTCCTTTCTGGCTTTAAGGCTATGACTTTTCAGCTTTCTACCACTTATGCTTGAATTTATATAAATCAATAATCATAAATATTTTAACATGGTTTTCCAATGGAAATTGTTTTCAAATCCTCCTTAAACTTCTTCAACTTTCAGACTTTTCAGCTTCCCCAATCTTTCAGCTACAGACATCATTTCAACTTTCAAATGTTGACACAAGTCTCAACTATTTTATGAAAAAAACTGCTTCTTGATATCTATTGTACTTTTTTCATAATCACTGATTATGTTTCACTAGTTCTTCGCTCCGTTTCTGACTTTTACATGAGTGTGTATTGCGTCTGCTAGAGTGGAGAGCTCGAGGCTAGAGTGTGGGGCATCGCAGGAATCTGGTTAAAAAAATATGGAACTTTTGTCCTTGCAGCCAAAGTATACACTCTAGAGGCTTCATTTCTTCAGATTAATGAGGGTATGGTTGTGCTGATTGGATTAATGTGTTCATGGAATCCCAGAGTTCTTTAGTTTTGGCGCAAGGTGTGTTTGAGTGACACAACCTCTGCCAAAAGCCCCATAGGCTCCAATACAAATCTGCCGACATATTTCTCACAAAAATCCACAAGGTACACGTTTTGTAAACGGCCATAGGAGCCGTATTTATTACCGGACAGACATAAAAACACATCCACGCGTTCGGTAGAGTCTTGGGTCTCTTACAAACGCCGTATTTTTTAGATAGCTGTTATAGTTTTGCGCTGGTTCCCATTTGTTTGAGGTGTGGATTCTGTGTAACTTGCTGCCATGTCTCTGTCTTTTGCAGCAGCTCGTTAATGATCACAGGTGCGCCGTTGTCGTGGTTACGAGCACTCACATGCTGCAGGATCTGTCTGTGGCTCACAGCTGCTCCTATGACGTGATTAGTGGAGTCACATGACGCAGCTATGCTTTCTGTCAACAGACCAATATGATAAAGACACTCGCCCCCCCTCCCCCCTCCACCCTGACCTCTTCTCACTGTTAATCACTCTCAGTCAGTCAGTCTGTCTAATTCTCCTCCCCTCTCCCTCTCTATCTCTTCCTCACCACCATTCCCTTCCTCACCCTCTCACCCTCCCTCCCTCTATCTACACCCCCCCACCCCACCCAATCCAATAGGTGCGCCGTTGCCGTGGTTACTCGTAAACACGCTGCAGTATCTCTGTGTGTGACTCACAGCTGCTCCAATGACGTGATTAGTGGAGTCACATGACGCAGCTATGCTTTCTGTCAACAGACCAATATGATAAAGACACTAGCCCCCCTCCCCCCTCCACCCTGACCTCTACTTACTGTTAATCACTCTCAGTCAGTCAGTCAGTCTAATTCTCCTCCCCTCTCCCTCTCTTCCTCACCACCATTCCCTTCCTCACCCTCTCACCCTCCCTCCCTCTATCTACACCCCCCCACCCCACCCAATCCAATAGGTGCGCCGTTGCCGTGGTTACTCGTAAACACGCTGCAGTATCTCTGTGTGTGACTCACAGCTGCTCCAATGACGTGATTAGTGGAGTCACATGACGCAGCTATGCTTTCTGTCAACAGACCAATATGATAAAGACACTCGCCCCCCCTCCCCCCTCCACCCTGACCTCTTCTCACTGTTAATCACTCAGTCAGTCAGTATGTCTGTCTATTTCTCCTCCTCTCTCTCTCCCTCTATCACTTCCTCACCACCCCTCCCTTCCTCACCCTCTCACCCTCCCTCCCTCTATCTACACCCCCCCAACCCACCCAATCCAATAATTTCAAAATAAAAGCCACATGGAGGGAATTTTTACTGTAATGTTTGTGATGAGGCCTATTAATTAAAAACTTCTTAGTTTGAATAACAAACATTCTGTCTCCCACTACGAATATTACTCGTACTTCTAGTACTACAACTGATACTTCTACTACCATACTACTAGTATTTCTACTGCTATTAATACTACAACTACTACTAATGTTATTACAAATACTACTATGGCTAATAGTATTACAGCTGTTTCTACTGCTATTGATACTAAACCTACTATTACTGCTTATACTGCTAGTACTACTAATACCACAATTATAACTAATACTACTACTAATATTACTACAAACAATTTTAAACAAATTTAAGCTCCTGCAACTTCTGTTTTTAGAAAATCTATTGAAATTCAGCTTCCCCACTTTCTGTATTTTCAGCAGTTCTTTAAAATAATTTCAGCTATTCTTATGCCTCTATCAACAGCAATGTTTTAATATTCATTTCTGTATTTTTTTGCAATATTTCAAATTTATTTCAGCTGTTTTCATTTCTGCTTTTTCAGCAAATCTATTGATTCCTTTCAGCTTCTCCCATTTCTGTATTTTCAGCAATTTCAAATTCATTTCAGCTTTTCAGCAAATGTATTCAAATTCCCTTCAACTTTCTGTATTTTCAGCTATTTTTAAATATTCAGTGCAGCTTTCAGCTTTTTGCATTCCAACGCATTTTCAGCAGGAAATGCCTTTTCTAGTTGTTGGAATGCATTAACGATGCATTCCAAGTATTGTTCTTCGAATCTTTATTCTTCAGCTTCTTCTTCTATTTCTTCCGCGGCACCTTTCAACTCCTTCACACTTTCAGCTATTTAAACCGTTCAAATATTAAAATGTTCAGCTCCTTTCTGGCTTGAGGGCTATGACTTTTCAGCTTTCTACCTCTTATGCTTGAATTTATATAAATCAATAATCATTAATATTTTAACATGGTTTTCAAATGGAGTTTGCTTTCAAATCCTCCTAAACTTCTTCAACTTTCAGATTTTTCAGCTTTGCAAATCTTTCAGCTACAGACACCATTTCAACTTTCAAATGTTGACACAAGTCTTAACTATTTTATGAAAAAAACTGCTTCTTGATATCTATTGTACTTTTTTCATAATCACTGATTATGTTTCACTAGTTCTTCGCTCCGTTTCTGACTTTTACATGAGTGTGTATTGCGTCTGCTAGAGGGGGACCTCGAGAGCTAGAGTGTGGGGCATCACAGGAATCTGGTTAAAAAAATATGGAACTTCTGTCCTTGCAGCCAAAGTATACACCCTAGAGGCTTCATTTCTTCAGATTAATGAGGGCATGGTTGTGCTGATTGGATTAATGCGTTAATGGAATCCCAGAGTTCTTTAGTTTTGGCGCAAGGAGTGTTTGAGTGACACAACCTCTGCCAAAAGCCCCATAGGCTCCAATACAAATCTGCCGACATATTTCTCACAAAAATCCACAAGGTACACGTTCTGTCAACGGCCATAGGAGCCGTATTTATTACCGGACAGACATAAAAACACATCCACGCGTTCGGTAGAGTCTTGGGTCTCATACAAACGCCGTATTTTTTAGATAGCTGTTATAGTTTTGCGCTGGTTCCCATTTGTTTGAGGTGTGGATTCTGTGTAACTTGCTGCCATGTCTCTGTCTTTTGCAGCAGATCGTTAATGATCACAGGTGCGGCGTTGTCGTGGTTACGAGCACTCACATGCTGCAGGATCTGTCTGTGGCTCACAGCTGCTCGCTCCTATGACCTGATTAGTGGAGTCACATGACGCAGCTATGCTTTCTGTCAACAGACCAATATGATAAAGACACTAGCCCCCCTCCCCCCTCCACCCTGACCTCTACTTACTGTTAATCACTCTCAGTCAGTCAGTCAGTCTAATTCTCCTCCCCTCTCCCTCTCTTCCTCACCACCATTCCCTTCCTCACCCTCTCACCCTCCCTCCCTCTATCTACACCCCCCCACCCCACCCAATCCAATAGGTGCGCCGTTGCCGTGGTTACTCGTAAACACGCTGCAGTATCTCTGTGTGTGACTCACAGCTGCTCCAATGACCTGATTAGTGGAGTCACATGACGCAGCTATGCTTTCTGTCAACAGACCAATATGATAAAGACACTAGCCCCCCCTCCCCCCTCCCCCCTGACCTCTACTTACTGTTAATCACTCTCAGTCAGTCTAATTCTCCTCCCCTCTCCCTCTCTTCCTCACCACCATTCCCTTCCTCACCCTCTCACCCTCCCTCCCTCTATCTACACCCCCCCACCCCACCCAATGCAATAGGTGCGCCGTTGCCGTGGTTACTCGTAAACACGCTGCAGTATCTCTGTGTGTGACTCACAGCTGCTCCAATGACCTGATTAGTGGAGTCACATGACGCAGCTATGCTTTCTGTCAACAGACCAATATGATAAAGACACTCGCCCCCCCTCCCCCCTCCACCCTGACCTCTTCTTACTGTTAATCACTCAGTCAGTCAGTATGTCTGTCTATTTCTCCTCCTCTCTCTCTCCCTCTATCTCTTCCTCACCACCCCTCCCTTCCTCACCCTCTCACCCTCCCTCCCTCTATCTACACCCCCCCAACCCACCCAATCCAATAATTTCAAAATAAAAGCCACATGGAGGGAATTTTTACTGTAATGTTTGTGATGAGGCCTATTAATTAAAAACTTCTTAGTTTGAATAACAAACATTCTGTCTCCCACTACGAATATTACTCGTACTTCTAGTACTACAACTGATACTTCTACTACCATACTACTAGTATTTCTACTGCTATTAATACTACAACTACTACTAATGTTATTACAAATACGACTATGGCTAATAGTATTACAGCTGTTTCTACTGCTATTGATACTAAACCTACTATTACTGCTAGTACTACTAATACCACAATTATAACTAATACTACTACTAATATTACTACAAACAATTTTAAACAAATTTAAGCTCCTGCAACTTCTGTTTTTAGAAAATCTATTGAAATTCAGCTTCCCCACTTCCTGTATTTTCAGCAGTTCTTTAAAATAATTTCAGCTATTCTTATGCCTCTATCAACAGCAATTTTTCACTATTCATTTCTGTATTTTTTTGCAATATTTCAAATTTATTTCAGCTGTTTTCATTTCTGCTTTTTCAGCAAATCTATTGAAATTCCTTTCAGCTTCTCCCATTTCTGTATTTTCAGCAATTTCAAATTCATTTCAGCTTTTCTAATATCTATAATTTCAGCAAATGTATTCAAATTCCCTTCAACTTTCTGTATTTTCAGCTATTTTAAAAAGTTCATTTCAGCTTTCAGCTTTTTGCATTCCAACGCATTTTCAGCAGGAAATGCATTTTCTAGTTATTATTCTATTTCTTCCGCGCGACCTTTCAACTCCTTCACATTTTCAGCTATTTAAACCGTTCAAATATTAAAATGTTCAGCTCCTTTCTGGCTTTAAGGCTATGACTTTTCAGCTTTCTACCACTTATGCTTGAATTTATATAAATCAATAATCATAAATATTTTAACATGGTTTTCCAATGGAAATTGTTTTCAAATCCTCCTTAAACTTCTTCAACTTTCAGACTTTTCAGCTTCCCCAATCTTTCAGCTACAGACACCATTTAAACTTTCAAATGTTGACACAAGTCTCAACTATTTTATGAAAAAAACTGCTTCTTGATATCTATTGTACTTTTTTCATAATCACTGATTATGTTTCACTAGTTCTTCGCTCCGTTTCTGACTTTTACATGAGTGTGTATTGCGTCTGCTAGAGTGGAGAGCTCGACGGCTAGAGTGTGGGGCATCGCAGGAATCTGGTTAAAAAAATATGGAACTTTTGTCCTTGCAGCCAAAGTATACACTCTAGAGGCTTCATTTCTTCAGATTAATGAGGGTATGGTTGTGCTGATTGGATTAATGTGTTCATGGAATCCCAGAGTTTTTTAGTTTTGGCGCAAGGAGTGTTTGAGTGACACAACCTCTGCCAAAAGCCCCATAGGCTCCAATACAAATCTGCCGACATATTTCTCACAAAAATCCACAAGGTACACGTTTTGTAAACGGCCATAGGAGCCGTATTTATTACCGGACAGACATAAAAAGCACATCCACGCGTTCGGTAGAGTCTTGGGTCTCATACAAACGCCGTATTTTTTAGATAGCTGTTATAGTTTTGCGCTGGTTCTCATTTGTGTGAGGTGTGGATTCTGTGTAACTTGCTGCCATGTCTCTGCATTTTGCAGCCGTTAATGAGCACAGGTGCGCCGTTGTCGTGGTTACGAGCACTCACATGCTGCAGGATCTGTCTGTGACTCACAGCTGCTCGCTCCTATGACCTGATTAGTGGAGTCACATGACGCAGCTATGCTTTCTGTCAACAGACCAATATGATAAAGACACTAGCCCCCCCTCCCCCCTCCCCCCTCCACCCTGACCTCTACTTACTGTTAATCACTCTCAGTCAGTCAGTCAGTCTAATTCTCCTCCCCTCTCCCTCTCTTCCTCACCACCATTCCCTTCCTCACCCTCTCACCCTCCCTCCCTCTATCTACATCCCCCCACCCCACCCAATCCAATAGGTGCGCCGTTGCCGTGGTTACTCGTAAACACGCTGCAGTATCTCTGTGTGTGACTCACAGCTGCTCCAATGACGTGATTAGTGGAGTCACATGACGCAGCTATGCTTTCTGTCAACAGACCAATATGATAAAGACACTAGCCCCCCCTCCCCCCTCCCCCCTGACCTCTACTTACTGTTAATCACTCTCAGTCAGTCTAATTCTCCTCCCCTCTCCCTCTCTTCCTCACCACCATTCCCTTCCTCACCCTCTCACCCTCCCTCCCTCTATCTACACCCCCCCACCCCACCCAATCCAATAGGTGCGCCGTTGCCGTGGTTACTCGTAAACACGCTGCAGTATCTCTGTGTGTGACTCACAGCTGCTCCAATGACGTGATTAGTGGAGTCACATGACGCAGCTATGCTTTCTGTCAACAGACCAATATGATAAAGACACTCGCCCCCCCTCCCCCCTCCACCCTGACCTCTTCTCACTGTTAATCACTCAGTCAGTCAGTATGTCTGTCTATTTCTCCTCCTCTCTCTCTCCCTCTATCTCTTCCTCACCACCCCTCCCTTCCTCACCCTCTCACCCTCCCTCCCTCTATCTACACCCCCCCAACCCACCCAATCCAATAATTTCAAAATAAAAGCCACATGGAGGGAATTTTTACTGTAATGTTTGTGATGAGGCCTATTAATTAAAAACTTCTTAGTTTGAATAACAAACATTCTGTCTCCCACTACGAATATTACTCGTACTTCTAGTACTACAACTGATACTTCTACTACCATACTACTAGTATTTCTACTGCTATTAATACTACAACTACTACTAATGTTATTACAAATACGACTATGGCTAATAGTATTACAGCTGTTTCTACTGCTATTGATACTAAACCTACTATTACTGCTAGTACTACTAATACCACAATTATAACTAATACTACTACTAATATTACTACAAACAATTTTAAACAAATTTAAGCTCCTGCAACTTCTGTTTTTAGAAAATCTATTGAAATTCAGCTTCCCCACTTCCTGTATTTTCAGCAGTTCTTTAAAATAATTTCAGCTATTCTTATGCCTCTATCAACAGCAATTTTTCACTATTCATTTCTGTATTTTTTTGCAATATTTCAAATTTATTTCAGCTGTTTTCATTTCTGCTTTTTCAGCAAATCTATTGAAATTCCTTTCAGCTTCTCCCATTTCTGTATTTTCAGCAATTTCAAATTCATTTCAGCTTTTCTAATATCTATAATTTCAGCAAATGTATTCAAATTCCCTTCAACTTTCTGTATTTTCAGCTATTTTAAAAAGTTCATTTCAGCTTTCAGCTTTTTGCATTCCAACGCATTTTCAGCAGGAAATGCATTTTCTAGTTATTATTATTCTATTTCTTCCGCGCGACCTTTCAACTCCTTCACATTTTCAGCTATTTAAACCGTTCAAATATTAAAATGTTCAGCTCCTTTCTGGCTTTAAGGCTATGACTTTTCAGCTTTCTACCACTTATGCTTGAATTTATATAAATCAATAATCATAAATATTTTAACATGGTTTTCCAATGGAAATTGTTTTCAAATCCTCCTTAAACTTCTTCAACTTTCAGACTTTTCAGCTTCCCCAATCTTTCAGCTACAGACACCATTTAAACTTTCAAATGTTGACACAAGTCTCAACTATTTTATGAAAAAAACTGCTTCTTGATATCTATTGTACTTTTTTCATAATCACTGATTATGTTTCACTAGTTCTTCGCTCCGTTTCTGACTTTTACATGAGTGTGTATTGCGTCTGCTAGAGTGGAGAGCTCGACGGCTAGAGTGTGGGGCATCGCAGGAATCTGGTTAAAAAAATATGGAACTTTTGTCCTTGCAGCCAAAGTATACACTCTAGAGGCTTCATTTCTTCAGATTAATGAGGGTATGGTTGTGCTGATTGGATTAATGTGTTCATGGAATCCCAGAGTTCTTTAGTTTTGGCGCAAGGTGTGTTTGAGTGACACAACCTCTGCCAAAAGCCCCATAGGCTCCAATACAAATCTGCCGACATATTTCTCACAAAAATCCACAAGGTACACGTTTTGTAAACGGCCATAGGAGCCGTATTTATTACCGGACAGACATAAAAACACATCCAAGCGTTCGGTAGAGTCTTGGGTCTCATACAAACGCCGTATTTTTTAGATAGCTGTTATAGTTTTGCGCTGGTTCCCATTTGTTTGAGGTGTGGATTCTGTGTAACTTGCTGCCATGTCTCTGTCTTTTGCAGCAGCTCGTTAATGAGCACAGGTGCGCCGTTGTCGTGGTTACGAGCACTCACATGCTGCAGGATCTGTCTGTGGCTCACAGCTGCTCCTATGACCTGATTAGTGGAGTCACATGACGCAGCTATGCTTTCTGTCAACAGACCAATATGATAAAGACACTCGCCCCCCCTCCCCCCTCCACCCTGACCTCTGCTCACTGTTAATCACTCTCAGTCAGTATGTCTGTCTATTTCTCCTCCTCTCTCTCTCCCTCTATCTCTTCCTCACCACCCCTCCCTTCCTCACCCTCTCACCCTCCCTCCCTCTATCTACTCCCCCCCACCCCACCCAATCCAATAATTTCAAAATAAAAGCCCCATGGAGGGAATTTTTACTGTAATGTCTGTGATGAGGCCTATTAATTAAAAACTTTTAAGTGTGAATAACAAACATTCTGTCTCCCACTACGAATATTACTCGTACTTCTAGTACTACAACTGATACTTCTACTACCATACTACTAGTATTTCTACTGCTATTAATACTAAAACTACTACTAATGTTATTACAAATACTACTATGGCTAATAGTATTCCAGCTGTTTCTACTGCTATTGATACTAAACCTACTATTACTGCTCATACTGCTAGTACTACTAATACCACGATTATAACTAATACTACTACTAATATTACTACAAACAATTTTAAACAAATTTAAGCTCCTGCAACTTCTGTTTTTAGAAAATCTATTGAAATTCAGCTTCCCCACTTCCTGTATTTTCAGCAGTTCTTTAAAATAATTTCAGCTATTCTTATGCCTCTATCAACAGCAATTTTTTAATATTCATTTCTGTATTTTTTTGCAATATTTCAAATTTATTTCAGCTGTTTTCATTTCTGCTTTTTCAGCAAATCTATTGATTCCTTTCAGCTTCTCCCATTTCTGTATTTTCAGCAATTTCAAATTCATTTCAGCTTTTCAGCAAATGTATTCAAATTCCCTTCAACTTTCTGTATTTTCAGCTATTTTCAAATATTCAGTGCAGCTTTCAGCTTTTTGCATTCCAACGCATTTTCAGCAGGAAATGCCTTTTCTAGTTTGTATTGTTTCCCTGAATGCTGTTAATCAGGATTTACAAAAGTGTAGAAGGACTTTTTTTATTTCAATGTTTTTGTCATCAACAGATGCCACTGAGACAGTTTTATTACTAGATCAAAACTAGAAGTATTCACAGCGCTTCACTTTTTCCACATTTTGTTATGTTACAGCCTTATTCCAAAATAGATTAAATAGATTATTTTCCTCAACATTCTACACACAACAACCCATAATGTCAAAGTGAAAACTGTTTTTTGCAAATGTTTGCAAATCTGTTAAAAGAACGAAAACATAACATATACATAAGTATTCACAGCATTTGCCATGACAATCAAAATTTAGCTCAGGTGCATCCTGTTTCCACTGATCATCCTTGAGATGTTTCTACAACTTGATTGGAGTCCACCTGTGCTAAATTCAGTTGATTGGACATGATTGAGAAAGGCGCACACCTGTCTATATAAGGTATCACTGTTGACAGTGCATATCAGAGCACAAACCAAGCCACGAAGTCCAAGGAATTATCTGTAGACCGCCGAGACAGAATTGTATCGAGGGACAGATCTGGCGAAGGGTACAGAAATATTTCTGCAGCATTGAAAGTCCCAGTGAGCACAGTGGCCTCCATAATCCGGAAATGGAAGAAATTTGGAACTACCAGGACTCTTCCAAGAGTTGACCGCCCAGCCAGACTGAGCGATCAGGGGAGAAGGCCTTAGTCAGGGAGGTGACCAGGAACCCAATGGTCACTCTGACAGAGCTCCAATGTTGTTCTAATGAAGAGAGGAGAACCTTCCAGAAGGACAACCATCTCTGCAGCACTCCACAAATCAGGCCTGTTTGGTAGAGTGGCCAGACGGAAGTCACTCCTCACATGACAGCCTGCCTGGAGTTTGCAAAAAAGCACCTGAAGGACTCTCAGACCATGAGAAACAAAATTATTTGGTCTGATGAAACAAAGATTTAACTCTTTGGCCTGAATACAAAGTGTCATGTCTGGAGGAAACCAGTTACTGCTCATCACCTGGCCAATACAATCCCTACAGTGACATCACATTAACAATTGCCAAGTTTATCTGTAAAGACATGCGACCCTACAATGTGGTTGTAAATTGATCCAAACATTGTGTAATTATTGTGTAATGTTTACATTGAAAATGGCACTTGATTCAAATAAAAGGTTAATACATTTTCCATTAATTGTTGTTTGCTTGTTTATAATATCCATAATTAATTTAAACTTTGTTTCCTTACAAGAAACAACAGGGATCTCAGAAACTTTGCCTGCACTGTCCAGTAAAGTTACTGAATCGATTTCAAGTCACTGAATCGAATCGTCCTAAATTAACCCAGATCGTCCATGAATCGAATCGGCAACCATGAATCGCGATTTGAATCGTTACACCCCTACTTTGTAGTTTGGAATGATACCACAATCACACAAGGAGAACACAGATGATGAGGAAAATTACTTTTATATAAGGTTATCATTACAAAAACAAAAGAAAGGTGGTTTGATTCCAACCAGCCAACTTGGCCTCAGCATCACGATTCCTTGACCATGTCCACTCCCTCCGCATTGCAGCAAGCTTTACATTGTAAATACAAATTACCCATTGAGCAAAAAAGGCTTGCAACACTAGCTGACAGCCTCTTCAGATGGTAACATTTTAGCAGAGGCAGCCAGGTGCGTCAGTGTGTAGGTGTGTGTATTTTCAGTCATAAATAGGCAGTGCTCCCTCTCTCTCTCTCTGTTGACTTTTACCAAGCATTCAGCCGTTACAATGAGCGATCTGACAGGAGGACAGGTGTTTGGCAAGAATTGCTGCTGGAAAGCGGTTGGTCATAACGTTATCGGAGTGCAGGTGGGTTTGGGAATTGAGGCATTGACCATTATTTGTGTTCCTGCATTCCCAGTGACAGCTGCTCGATATGCAAACTGTTGTTTAATCAAAGTTCTAGAGAAAACAATGTACTGTTAACTACCTGCAGCACTGAATTCAAATCAGGTGAAGTTCCAAGGTCTTAAGGAAAGTTGAATTTGTCTTCTTTGTCTTCAACCAACAGGCAAATTATAAGAAAATGTATGAGGTGTCATTGAAGTGATCATTTTATTCATATCAAATTTGCTAGTAGATTATTTTATAACCCCTGTATGGTGTTCATTTTTTTGTTACTCAGCAGGTGTTGTCGGTTTGTTGGACTTTGTTATAACACATTTACAAATTAAAGTGCTACTCGTTTTTTTGTTTGGATAGAATCAAGAAAATCAATTATAAATCAAGATATGAGTGGACAAAATTCAACAAATTTACAAACAAAACAAAGTTGTTCATGGTTCTGTAGGTTGGGTGGATGGGGCACCACCATTGTCCTCCTGAATCCTCACGGTGGCTGCAGAGGCTGAGATTCTCGGAGCATGCTTTCTTCTCGGGATTTGTGGTTTCCCCAGTGTCTTTCCAAGTTCCTCGAGAAAGAGGCGTGTCCTCTGGAGCTTCCCTCTGTTTCACTCTGGGTTCAATGCCATCCAGATGACAAAAGGCGTTGTACGCCGAGATGTCCAGTATTTCAAAGAAAATCACAAGTGGCCATGGTAGGGTCCTCCTCTTGCAGCTGTAGGCAGACACCAGCTTGTCCATGTTGTCCACCCCACCTTTTATGGCATTGTAGTCCATGATGTCCACTGAGTCCCTGAGCCATGCCCAGGACAACTCTCATCCCTTGAGGACAGACTGAAGGTACACAGGACCACACTTTTATTAGCTTGGCGCCAGTGGACCCGAACACCCTGTATAATATAAATGTGTAGGGGTGGGGGGGGGGTTACGGTGTGTGGTCGATGAAAGTTTTGTCTGATATACACTCACCTGGTCAATTTCTCATTAATGCAATTATCTAATCAACCAATCACATGGCAGTTGCTTCAATGCATTTAGGGGTGTGGTCCTGGTCAAGACAATCTCCTGAATGTCAGAATGGGAAAGAAAGGTGATTTAAGCAATTTTGAGTGTGGCATGGTTGTTGGTGCCAGACGGGCCGGTCTGAGTATTTCACAATCTGTTCAGTTACTGGGATTTTCACGCACAACCATTTCTAGGGTTTACAAAGAATGGTGTGAAAAGGGAAAAACATCCAGTATGCGGCAGTCCTGTGGGCAAAAATGCCTTGTTGATGCTGGAGGTCAGAGGAGAATGGGCCAACTGATTCAAGCCGATAGAAGAGCAACTTTGACTAAAATAACCCTTACAACCGAGGTATGCAGCAAAGCATTTTTTTTGAAGCCACAACACGCACAATCTTGAGGCAGATAGGCCACAACAGCAGAAGACCCCACCGGGTACCACTCATCTCCACTACAAATAGGAAAAAGAGGCTACAATTTGCAAGAGCTCACCAAAATTGGACAGTTGAAGACTGGAAAAATGTTGCCTGGTCTGATAAGTCTTGAATTCTGTTGAGACATTCAGATGGTAGAATCAGAATTTGGCGTAAACAGAATGAGAACATGAATCCATCATGCCTTGTTACCACTGCGCAGGCTGGTGGTGGTGGTGTAATGGTGTGGGGGATGTTTTCTTGGCACACTTTAGACCCCTTAGTGTCAATTGGGCATCGTTTAAATGCCACGGCCTACCTGAGCATTGTTTCTGACCATGTCTATCCCTTTATGGCCACCATGTACCCATCCTCTGATGGCTACCCAGCAGGATAATGCACCATGTCACAAAGCTCGAATCATTTCAAATTGGTTTCTTGAACATGACAATGAGTTCACTGTACTAAAATGGCTCCCACAGTCACCAGATCTCAACCCAACAGAGCATCTTTGAGGAAATTGCACTTTCTTGTTTCTTGTTCTCCTGAGTTTGTACCCTATGGTTGAATGCACTTATTGTACGTCGCTTTGGATAAAAGCGTCCGCTAAATGACATGTAATGTAATGTGGTGGAACGGGAGCTTCGTGCCCTGGATGTGCATCCCATAAATCTTCATCAACTGCAAGATGCTATCCTATGAATATGGGCCAACATTTCTAAAGAATGCTTTCAGCACCTTGTTGAATCAATGCCACGTAGAATTAAGGCACTTCTGAAGGTGAAAGGGGGTGAAACACAATATTAGTAGCCTATGGTGTTCGTAATAATCCTTTGAGGTGAGTGTATGTTCTTCGCTGAAAATGAGCCATGTGTCACGGCTCGTGAGAGGGATCCAAAAGCAAACGCCGGAACCAGGTAAAGTATAAACACAAAATGCGTATTTATTGTATCTCTTTCCAAACGACAACTCAAATACTCAGGCCTTCCGGCAATGCACCGCCGTCGTCGGCGGCGTCCCGTGTCTCCCTCGTGACGTAGGAATGGAAGCCACTGAAGTCTCCGGACCCAGGAAAACGCGAGTCTGGAAGGCTGTACTCGGCAATCCCTCGGCGCCGAACCTCTGAAAGATGTCCCTCTTTAACTGCTCCCTGAAGACTTGCAGCAGCTGCCAGCGATGAGTGCACTCCTCCCAGCTGCCCTGCATCAATCTGATTAGACCACAGAAGAGAGAACAAGAGTCCCACCAGCTACCTCCTGAATTACTGTGGCTCCCCCTTGTGACCCTGTCCCGTATCCCCACAGTACCCCCCCCTCAACGGGCGCCTCCTGGCGGCCGCCCGGGCCTACCCGGATTGTCCCGATAGAACTCCCGGAATAATGTGGAGCCAAAAATCTGCCGGCGGGGCAGCCAAGATCGTTCCTCCGGTCCATACCCCTCCCAGCCCACCAGATATTGAAACCCCCGCCCCCGACGCCGGACGTCCAGTATCCGGGAAACCCTGTGTGCTGGATGCCCCTCGATGACCAGGGGAGCCGGGGGAGCATTGGCCGGAGGGCTGAATTCGCTCTCCCCCACCGGTTTCAACAGCGAGACGTGAAACGTCGGATGTACCTTCAGGGCCGCCGGCAGGGTCAGACGAACCGCCGAAGGGTTGACGATCTGTTCGATAGGGTATGGTCCGACGTACCTTGGGTTCATCTTGCGGCCCTCCGTTGCCAGGGGGAGGTCCTTCGCGGACAACCACACCTGCTGTCCTACCCTGTACGCCGGTGCGGGGACGCGATGTCGGTCAGCCATCTTCTTGTTGATCTTCCCCGACCGGGTGATAGCTGCCCGCGCCGAGTCCCACACCTCCTGAATCCGCCGGAGATGGTCATCGACGGACGGGACTGCCACTGCTGCCTCCTGGATCTGAAACAACGGGGGCTGAAAACCGAAACAGACCATAAATGGCGACATACCCGTAGCAGAACGTGACAGGGAATTGTGGGCATACTCCACCCACGGCAGGAACTTGCTCCATGACACCGGATGCCGCGCCGCGATGCACCGCAACGCCGACCCCAGGTCTTGATTTGCCCGCTCAGTCTGTCCGTTGGACTGTGGATGATACCCTGAAGATAAACTGGCCCTTGCCCCCACAGCCCTGCAAAACGCACCCCATACCTTAGACGCGAACTGCGGTCCTCTGTCGGATACAATGTCCATAGGGATCCCGTGAATCCGGAACACATGCAAGACCAACAGCTCGGCGGTCTCCAACGCAGAAGGCAGTTTGGTGAGGGGAACATAATGAACCGCTTTGGAAAAACGGTCCACTATGGTCAGAATGGTTGTGTTCCCGTCGGATGGAGGCAAGCCCGTAACAAAGTCCACCCCGATGTGGGACCACGGCCTGCCCGGGACAGGCAATGGTTGCAGCAGGCCCGCCGAGGCCTGATGCGAGGCCTTACCTCTGGCACATTCGGGGCACGCCGCCACAAACGCCCTCGTGTCTCGATCCAGTCCCGGCCACCAAAACCGCTGACGAATGGAGAGCCGTCCGTCTCGCCCCCGGATGACACGTCAGCTTCGATGAATGGCCCCACTGAAGTACCTGCGATCTGACCGTCCGTGGCACGAACAGGCGGTCCGCTGGTCCCCCCTCTGGCACCGACTCCCCCCGCTGCGCCTCCTGCACCACCGACTCGATCTCCCAAGTTGCCGCACCTACAATACACTCGGACGGAAGTATGGGCGTGGAATCCGGTGATGCCGAACCACGAATCACGAACCCGAGGAAACGAACCGACGCCACGTGAAATTCGCACTTCTCGGGTTTAACGTATAGCCTGTTTTCCAAAAGTCGCCGCAGCACCAGTCGCACCTGTTGCTGGTGCTCGGTGAGGGACCGGGAGAAAATCAGGATATTGTCCAGATAAATGAAAGCGAAGCTACTGGTGATATCCCGAAACAGATTATTCATTAATGACTGGAAGACGGCCGGGGCATTTGTCAACCCAAACGGCATGACCCGATACTCGAATTGCCCCATGGGCGTGTTAAAGGCCGTCTTCCATTCATCACCTTCGCGGATACGAACCAAATGATAGGCGTTTCGGAGATCCAGCTTGGTAAAAAACTGCGCCTGAGAGAGAGGTTCGAATGACGGGTCGATTAACGGCAATGGAGTCTTATTCTTTATCGTGATTTGATTCAAGCCCCGATAGTCAATGCACGGACGCAGTGAGTGGTCCTTTTTCTCAACGAAAAAGAACCCCGCGCCTAACGGGGCGGACGAAGGACGGATGAAACCCGCGTCCAGGCACTCCCGAACGTATTTTTCCATTGCTAACCGTTCCGGGCGGGAGATGTTGAAAAGACGGCTAGTGGGCAGCGGAGCCCCCGGGAGCAAGTCTATCGCACAATCGAAAGGTCGGTGCGGTGGCAGAGTACAAGCCTTGTCCTTACTAAACACCTGCGCAAGGTCATGGTAGACTGATGGAACCGTGGATAAGTCTGGAGGAAGTGATGGTACCGCTGGTGTTCCCCCCGCAGCCCGCAGACACCGGGCATGACACCCCACGCTCCAGCCCGCGATGGCCATAGTTGTCCAATCCACCATGGGGTTATGAAGTTTTAACCACGGGAGACCCAGCACGATCGGACTCGCCGGAGACGGAATAATTAGCAACTGAATGGTTTCTGAATGGTTTCCCGATATACGGAGCGTGAGGGGGCCTGTGCGATCAGTCGACCATCTAGCGCGTTAACTGCCCTGGCGCCCTCGAGCGTCTCTAACGGTACTCGCAACCGGGCGGCTAGTCCCTCGTCCATAAAATTAGCATCAGAACCGGAGTCCACGAGGGCGGTGGTCGAGTGATTATGGGAATGAAACAGTAGAATGGCCGGAATGGAAATACGGGATGGGATAGTAGAGGACGCCGCGTTACTCACCAGGAGGTCCTCTCCGCCTGGTGAGGAGCCCCGTTTGGGGACTCCGGACAGTTCCTAGCATAATGTCCCGCGCGTCCGCAATACAAACACAGTCGACGACTAAACCGCCGTTCGCGTTCGGACGGAGTCAACCGAGCCCGCCCCAACTGCATCGGCTCGCCCGCGCCTCCCGAAAACTCCCCCCCCGACCCAACCGGGCTCGAAACCTCCCCCCCCGTGAACTGCGGACGCGACGGCCGCCTCCCCCGCTCGCGTTCACGTTCCTGAATGCGATTATCCATCGTAATCGCCAACGAAATAAGCTGCTCCAAAGTGGTGGTGGCGTCGCGAGAGAGCAGCTCGTCTTTCAGGGTCTCCGACAGGTTCCGCGCAAAAATGGTCCTTAGCGTGTGTTCGTTGGCACCGCTCTGGGCGGCAAGGATCCGGAACGAGATAGCAAAGTCCGCCACTGATCCAGACCCCTGCCGCAGCGACAGCAGCCTATTCAAGCATCCTGCCCCCGCACCGGGTGGTCGAACACACGTCGCAGTTCCTCAGAAAAACCCGCGAAAGAGCTCAACGCCGAGGACTGACCCCCCCACAACGCGGTCGCCCACTGGGCCGCCCTTCCCCGAAACAAATTCATACAAAAGGCTATCTTGGCTCTGTCGGTGGTATAACTGCGGGGCTGCAGGTCGAACACGAGCTCGCAGTTCAGTAAGAAGCGGCCGCACCCCCCGGCTTCCCCTGCATACGGTTCTGGCAGTGGAACCCGCGGCTCCCGGTCGTTGGCGGCGTTGGTCGGACCCTGGTCCTCCTCTCTCCCTGGAAGATCCGGACCTCCCGATGCCGCAGCCCCCGACGTCCCAGGCCGGTCCATCCGTCGATTCAGCCTCTCCAAGGACTCCATCATCAGCACCAGCATCTGCTCGTGCCTCCCCACCATCGCTCCCTGGGCGCTGAGAGCCTCCTGCACGGATGCCGGGTTTGCTGGATCCATGTTGTCTGGCCGAGGGATTCTGTCACGGCTCGTGAGAGGGATCCAAAAGCAAACGCCGGAACCAGGTAAAGTATAAACACAAAATGCGTATTTATTGTATCTCTTTCCAAACGACAACTCAAATACTCAGGCCTTCCGGCAATGCACCGCCGTCGTCGGCGGCGTCCCGTGTCTCCCTCGTGACGTAGGAATGGAAGCCACTGAAGTCTCCGGACCCAGGAAAACGCGAGTCTGGAAGGCTGTACTCGGCAATCCCTCGGCGCCGAACCTCTGAAAGATGTCCCTCTTTAACTGCTCCCTGAAGACTTGCAGCAGCTGCCAGCGATGAGTGCACTCCTCCCAGCTGCCCTGCATCAATCTGATTAGACCACAGAAGAGAGAACAAGAGTCCCACCAGCTACCTCCTGAATTACTGTGGCTCCCCCTTGTGACCCTGTCCCGTATCCCCACACCATGGCCAATAAGTCTGGCTTTGAAAAAATAATAAACGGGTCCCACAGACCCGAACACCATACAAGGGTTAAGAGCCATTTTAAGAATGATAGCTGATGATTCATGAAGAAGATCATTATAGGATTTAGCTGTTGATTATACTTAAACTTTTCATAACTTATTCATTTAAGTAATATTTTGAGCAGAAATGGAATTCGGGTTAGGTTAGTTCAGGTAATTTAGAAAATTAACAAACGATCCATTAATAATAAAAAACAACTTGCAGCCAGTTCAGACTTACTAGATTAGAGTCAAAATTATTATAAATAAGAGAATCTTTAGATTACAAGACATCTAAAGTCATGTAAGCCAGCACCATTTTAGAATACATTTTCGGCAAACACCCTTCCCTGCACATCTTCTTTGTCTTCTAGCATTCTCCAACTTGTAGTGCTTCCAGCTCAGCGACACAAAGCTCTGAACTATAATGTGACCCTTTTAGCTTTAGTTTCTTTAGTTAATAAGCCGCTAGGCCTTCTTTTACACAGCCTGCAATTGATCAATGTTGTCAGAGTTGTTGATCTGGTGCCCACATCCCACATAAACAGGACAATTTCCCCTATTAAGATGGGAAAGAAATGTCCCAAAGCTCTGCGGATCGAGTCTCGTGGACTTTCCAGGCTTTTCGTTGAAAATGCTGAAGGTGAAGTACTTTCAAAGCTAAGTAACTCTCCGAGGGCCAGTCTTCCCTCCGGACTCAACTCCCCTGTGCGCTGCATTTGTGTGTATATATATATCTAAATAAACATCTTATTTTCCAGTCGGAAGAACCTCCCTGTGACTCCTGTGTGCTGCGCTTGGGCTCACGCCCATCTACCACACCCTAACAGAACGATCTGGCCATACAGATGGACCCAGCAGACAAGGAGGCCCTGCAAGGGGCGGTTTGCAGTCATGGAGAGTTGTTGGGCCGACACCATCAGATGCTACAGGGACTCATGGATACGCAACAGGCCTTCAGGGCTCAATTAGGGGAGATTGGAAGGAGTTTGGAGATTATCACTGCCCGCTTGGTTCCATCTCCTGATTCGGCTACTCCACCCGCTGCCCCCGCCCCACCTCTGGTAATAAAGGAGACGCCTGTCCCACCACCCGAACCATATGCAGGAGATCTGGGAAGGTGCAGAGGATTCCTTCTCCAGGCTTCACTGGTATTCGCCCGACAACCCGTCACCTTCGCCTCAGATGAGGCTAAGGTATCATATGTCACAGGACTATTGCGAGGAAGAGCATTAGACTGGGCCGAGGCTTTGTTGGGAGGAGGAGGAGGGATCGGGTATGTCACCTATGCCCGTTTTATGAAGGAACTGAGAGAAGTTTTTGACCATCATGTTTGTGCTGGGGACCCTGCTAAACGTTTGCTCATTCTCCGACAGAACCAAAGTGTGGCGGAGTACTCTGTGTACTCTGAGTTCCGGGTGGTGGTGGCAGCAGAGTCCGGCTGGGGAGACAAGGAGTTACGAGGTGTTTTTCTACACAGCTTGTCGGAACAGATGAAGGATGAACTTGCTGGCCGGGACGGGTCTGACTCCCTGGACGCAGCAATCAAAATAGCCATTACACTTGATAACCGTATTCGGGAACGACGCCAGGAGAGGAACGGTAGGCCCTACACTCCTAGAAGCACCCATGCCACATCATCCCATCTTGCGAGATTCCCTCCCAATGTTTCCGAGAGCTACAGTTCAAACTCTAGTACCCACGTCCAGTCGGAGGAACCCATGCAGGTTGGTCGCGCTAGCCTCACTCCATCTGTTGGGAGCGGCTAGGAGGTCATATTAGGTTACTAGCAAATGAGGAACTAACTTATGGACATTAATAGAATTATTAATAATCACTAAGATACTTCTTCAGAATAAATAAATAACTGGGCACCACCCTGAGATAACAGGGACCAATAACCAATACCATAAATCAAGTCTCATAATTGATATTCACTCCTTGAGAGTGAAGATGTTGGAAGGATTTAAGTTCGAGCACTGGCAATGTATGTCAACTGTCACCACCATATAAATGCACAAGTAAACACAGGAAAACGGTTCTTTTAAAGTATAACAGGGTTTATTAACTCACAGGAACACCGATCAAGATCACCTATAACTGCAATCAACAAACCCCATAACACCTATTTTAAACCTACTCACTAAACAAACTGTGTGTGTGTGTGACGAGGGGGGTGCAGGGAAGGAATGACTGTGGGGGGGCGAGTGAGAGCAGCGGGGCGGAAGTGAGACCGTTAAATCAAACCACCGAGGAAGACGGGAACGTTAGGCTGTGTAATACGACTACTCAACACGAGCGGGAGCAAAATGCAGGGTGTTCCACGTAGTAAAACAACAAGGAAGACTATAATTGCACTGCTATGGCAACGCTATCTGTTGCTAGGGACCACGGCTTGGAAAAAGGGGGAGGGGGAATACTTAGACGCAACGCGAGGAGATTCTGACCCGCGACCAGCAGAACGTAGATCAGCATGAATCAGTATGGTCGTCATCAGCTTCCTGCTGATTGAGGAAAGTTGAGCTCCGCGTAGGGAAACTCAGTGGGCAAAGGCGATTTGGAACTTCTCGTTCGGAAAAGCGGCGGCGCGGGGTGTCAGAGCAGCTGTCTCTCCGGGGTGAAACGGGAATAAAATCGAAAGCAAAAAGAAGCGGGGATGGAGTGGAGCGAGAGTCTTGAGTTCATCCAGCGAGATTAAGACTTTAAGACTGGAACTTGGGAATTGGAGGGAAAAGAAAAGAAAGCAACGTTGTGTCTCGATCTATTACTAACTGGGAAGTTAGGCGAAAGATCAATTCTTTGGCGCAATCTCTTTTTATAAAGTTAAGGTCCATAAATAAATGTCACTGTCCTTGGCCAATGGGAGCTCTCGGTGTTCTTTCGTACATCCTCTTTTTATGGCCAAGGGGGTCTGGAGAGCCACAGGGCCCCTGTTATCAGCCCCTGGCATCAGGCCGCGGGGGACCCCTATATGTTTGTGTTTTTCCTTTGTCCTCGGTGAAGAAAAACGTGGTGTGGTTTACTAGCAGGGTGGAGGGCCCAACACCTCCGAACGCCAGAGAAGGATCAGAGCGGGTGAGACATTTTCTGACTGCCTGTCCGCTCCGCCCAAAAGACAGGGCTCACCAGTAGCTATGGGGGTTCTGGCGAGCACTTTAGAGTACCCCTGCAATACCAGGCTCAGAACCCAAATCCCTGCAAGACTTTGCTTAAAACAGCTGTCTCTGCCCTTACTTGCGTTGATTGACTCTGCCGCTGAGCAGAGTTTTTTGGACACAGAGGTGGTTTCTCAGGCAGGAATCAGAACGGAACCACTAGTTCCCCCGGTCCGTGTGTGTGCCTTAGACGGAAGATCCCTAGCCCTGGTCACCCACCCCACTGAGCCCCTACTCCTTATTTTGTCTGGTAACCACTGTGAGGTAATTCAGTTTTTTGTTTTTTCTGCTCCGAAGACCTCCCTTGTTCTCAGACATCCGTGGCTGAGGCAACACAACCCTCACATTGACTGGACCGCAAGTAAGATCGGTGAATGGAGTAGGTTCTGCCATTCTTCCTGCCTGCAGTCCGCGTTGCCTCAAATAGGGGGCAGTTTAGCTCTCCCGGAGTCGGCCCCTCCTGATCTGTCAGTTGTCCCTGCGGAGTATCATGACCTCGGTGAGGTATTCAGTAAGGAGAGGGCCCTATCCTTGCCACCGCATTATCGTTATGATTGTGCGATCGAGCTGCTACCGGGTTCCACTTTTTGAACCGGTTTGCCTTTGTCTACCTTGATGACATTTTGATTTTTTCTCGTAACCACTCAGAACATCGGCTTCATGTACGTCAGGTCCAAGTTGTTCGTAAAGGCCGAGAAATGAAGTGAGTTTCACGTCAACTCAGTGGGATTTCTTGGCTACATCCTTGAGAGTGGTCAGGTGAGGACGGACCCGGAGAACATTAAAGCAGTGGCAGAGTGGCCCGAACCCTCCTCCAAGAAGCTGTTGCAACGGTTCCTGGATTTCGCCAACTTTTATCAACGTTTTATACGGGACTACAGTACAATTGCTGCTCCTCTGACCAGACTCACATCTCCTGCGGTTCCTTTCCGGTGGTCCCCTGAAGCAGATCGAGCTTTTGCCTTGTTGAAGGACCGCTTCACCTCCGCACCCATTCTGGTGCAACCTGACTCTTTGCTACAGTTTGTGGTTGAGGTTGATGCGTCCGACAGTGGGGTTGGGGCTGTCCTCTCCCAACACTCCGGGCCTGGTCAGAAATTGCACCCATGTGCATTTTTTTTTCCGACGCCTGTCCCCTGCGGAGACCAACTATGATGTCAGTAACCGGGAACTTCTGGCAGTGAAGTTGGCTCTAGAGAAGTGGAGACATTGGCTGAGGGGAGCGGAGATCCCTTTCATTGTGTGGACGGACCACAAGAACCTCGCCTACATCCAGTCAGCGAAGCGGCTGAATTCCCGTCAGGCTCGGTGGGCATTATTTTTTTGGCCGTTTCAATTTTTCAATCACGTACCGTCCCGGGTCAAGGAACATCAAGCTAGATGCCCTGTCTCGCCAGTTTGCAGAGAAGGAGTCCCCGAGTGGATCGGATACCATTCTGCCCGTATCGCTGGTGGTGGGAGCGTTGACCTGGGAGGTGGAGGCAGCGGTTCGGGAGGTGCAACACGTGGATCCAGATCCTGGCACAGGACCTTCAAATCGGCTGTTTGTTCTGGAGTCAGTCCGCTCTCAAGTCCTGCAGTGGGGGCAAGCCTCTCGCTTCGCATGTCATCCAGGGATTAGTCGGACGTTGTCTCTCCTGAGACGACACTTCTGGTGGCCTACCATGGATGGGGACACTAGGGGATATGTCCGGCTTGTGCGCGGGCCAAAACCTCTCACCGACCACCTATGGGGTTGCTCCGCCCCTTACCAACACCTGGTCGCCCTTGGTCCCACATCGGTGTGGACTTTGTCACCGGCCTACCTCTGTCTGACGGGATGACCACTATACTATTGTGGACCGGTTCTCCAAGGCAGCCCATTTCATCGGCCTCCCCAAGCTCCCGTCAGCCCGTGAAACGGCGACTTTCTTGACGAATCATGTCTTCCGCCTTCATGGTATCCTGTTGGACATTGTCTCAGACTGTGGTCCTCAGTTTATTTCTCAAGTCTGGAAGTCGTTCTGCCACGCTCTGGGGGCTACAGTCAGCCTGTCATCAGGATTCCACCCACAAACTAACGAACAGACTGAGAGCTAACCAAGATCTGGAGTCTGCGATTCGTTGTGTTGCAGCTTCAAATCCAACTTCCTGGAATGCTCACCTAAGTTGGATAGAGTATGCACACAACTCTCTCCCCTCCGCTGCCACTGGAGTGTCACCGTTTGAAGGATCATTGGGCTATCAACCCCCACTGTTCCCAGCCCAGGAAGTGGAGTTGGCTGTTCCTTCGGTGCAGCATCATCTTCGACACTGTCGCAAGATCTGGAGGGATACCAAGGCAGCGCTGTTGAGAACAGCTGACAAAAACAAGAGGATTGCTGACCGACACCGAACCCAGGCCCCCAACTACACACCAGGCCAGAGGGTGTGGCTATCCGCTCAGGACATTCCGTTGAAGACAGACTCCAAGAAATTAGCACCACGTTTCATTAGACCATATGTTATCGAGACAGTCATTAACCCCTCCACAGTCAGACTCATCATCCCGAAGGCCCTCAGGGATCACCCTACCTTTTACGTCTCCCAGCTGAAACCGGTCCTCACCAGTCCTCTGTCCCCACTGGCCACTCCCCCTCCCCCCACACGAGTCATTGATGACCATCCTGCGTATACAGTAAGACGACTACTGGATGTGGTTGGGGGTACTGTCATGCTGTCAGTCCAGCAGCTCCCATTGTGTTTGTTTCCTTTGCCTGTGTTTTCCCCTGTGTCTGAAAGGAGGTGTGGTCTCCACCTATTCATCTCCGAAGGGTGTGACCTCGAACAGCTGACGGTAATCAGCCATCAGGGGACTCCCATATCAATCCGGGTCTTCCTGCCATTCAGCTTCAGATCGTTCCGACGTCAGAGTGGTAAACTACCCATTCAGACCATCTCTCTGCTCACTGAGAATAGACGCTGTCTTTTTTCACATTTTTCTGTGTTTGCCCTAGTGCTCGAAGATTCCTACCTGCCGGCTGGCGAGCTCTCCGAGGCCAGTCTTCCCTCCGGACATAACCCGTCCCTGTGCGCTGCATTTGTATAAATATCTAAATAAACATCTTATTTTCCAGTCGGAAGAACCTCCCTGTGACTCCTGTGTGCTGCGCTTGGGCCCGCTCCCATCTACCTCACCCTAACACCGACCTCGGTAGCATATGCTTGTCTCAAAGATTAAGCCATGCAAGTCTCCCCTTTTTGTCCAAAAGTCTTGAACGTGCTATCTTTAACCAACTTTCCTCCTATCTCTACCATAACAACCTCCTTCACCCCCACCAGTCAGGCTTCAAGACAGGCCATTCCACAGAGACTGCTCTCCTTGCTGTCTCAGAGCAGCTCCACACTGCTAGAGCCGCCCCTCTGTCCTCATCCTTCTGGACCTTTCTGCTGCATTTGACACCGTAAACCACCAAATCCTTATTTGCTCCCTTCAGGAACTTTGTGTCACAGGCTCTGCTCTCTCCCTTCTCTCGTCCTACCTTACCGCACCTGGCGGCCGTAACCTGGCGAGGTCCTCTTACTACTGGACTAGTTACTAGAGGTTCTGTCCTCAGCCCCCTCCTCTTCTCGCTCTACACCAACTCTCTCGGCTCTGTCATTTGCTCGCATGGCTTCTCCTACCACAGCTATGCCACCCAACTAATTCTCTCCTTTCCTCACTCGGACACTCACGTCCCTTTGGTGACTCTGGATAACCACGAGCCGATCGCTGGCCCCCCGTGGCGGTGAAGTCTCAATCGAATGTCTGCCCTATCAACTTTCGATGGTACTTTATGTTCCTACTATGGTGACAATGGGTAATGGGAAATAAGGGTTTGATTCCGGAGAGGGAGCCTGAGAAATGGCTACCACATCCAAGGAAGGCAGTCGGCACGCAAATTACCCACTCCTGACTCAGGGAGGTAATGACGAAAAATCTATTGAGTCCCTGTAATTGGAATGGGTGCACTTTAAATCCTCAAATCAAGGATCCATTGGAGGGGCAAGTCTGGTGCCAGCAGCCACGGTAATTCCAGCTCCAATAGCGTGTATTAAAGTTGCTGTCGTCAAAAAGCTCGTAGTTGGATCTCAGGATTGAGCTGATGGTCCGGCGCGAGGCGTGCCACCATCTGTCCCAGCCCCTCAGGTGTGGAGTTTGACCGGGGCGGTACACCTATCAAACGTTAACGCAAGTGTCCTAAGGCGAGCTTAGGGGGGACAGAAACCTCCCGTGGAGCAGAGGGGGAAAAGCTCACGATCCTTCTGACTTTTGGGGTTTTAAGCAGGTGTCAGAAAAGTTACCACAGGATTAACTGGCTCGTGGCGGCCAAGTGTTCATAGCAATGTCGCTTTTTGATCCTTTGATGTCAGCTCTTCTTATCATTGTGACAGAATATTCATATCAGAATTCACCAACCGTTGGATTGTTCGCCCACTAATAGGGAACGTGAGCTGGGTTTAGACCAGATGTTGAGGACATTTTTTTACCATGAATTCATGTTCTTTGGTGACTTCAGCTGGTACTCTGTATTTTGTAAGAGCAGAGATGCCAGCAAAATAACTACTTGTGGGAATGCAACATAAGTGGTCACTTCTTCACTGTAACAAATTGCTGTAAATTTACGGTGCATTTCTAACGGCATCTTACAGTATGTCATAATAACTGTAACATGCAGTTAAATTTCCATCCCTTGCTTGTAAATTAACGGCCAATGTCATGAATAAACAGTTAAAGCTGTCAATTTACGATAATATCAGACTACCGGAATTCAACTGCATGTTACATCCATTTTATGAAGTGGTGGAAATACAAGTGTAGTGAATCACAATCCATCTACATCTGTTGTAGGTTAATGTATGGAAGCCAATGTCAGCCACTGAAAAACAGGTCCTGTAAGTCATCATAATGAGATAGTATCTCAGTCACTTTTTTATCCAAAATGTCCATTTATGTGGAGTAATTGGGGTTAGGGGTCTTGCTCAGGAACACTTCGACTTGGCACAGGGAGCAGCCAGGATTCGCTCCGGCGACCTTGCGCTGCACAGCACATTCTCCCTATACCATGCGCCGCCTTCGCTGTCATTTTAGTGGCCGGAATGTAAAGATTATAAATATTTCTATTATTCAAAGTGTTCATTGCCTAACAGTCATTTGAGTGTCAATTGTGACCAACTGCTCCTGAACGTCACGTTCAGACGCATAGTCTCAGTTCATCCAGAACACAGTTCAACATCGGAGGAGTTTCTCATTGCCTCGTCTCTCCAAGTAACGTTGGTAAGTGTTATTTGCCTAGCATGATTAACATTCTCTTTCCTTACATCTTGTTGTCTTCCTCATCTTTGTAATTTGAATATTTTACCAATGACAGTGTTTCTAAATATTTTATTTTGGTTTGTTTTACAGTAGCCACTGGATTAAGGACGCCAGCCGTTTGCTGCGGTCAATTGAAAGTGTTCCATAGCGTATTGTTGCAGTTAGTTTACCTTGTTCCTTATAATTTTAGGATTAATTTTTTTGTTATTGTATACATGCGGCATATTTTATGTTTTGTTCTTGGTTACAAATGTCTAACATTTTTGTCTTAAAGGCATCTAATAAACTCCAACCACTATGACCAAAATGAGTTGTGGTTGTCTTTCTCTCATTTGCGGGGAATTAAATGCAAAAGTATATAAGTAAACGGTAACATTCTGTTATTTATAACACAAAAACAGTAATCCTATGATAACAAACTGTAATCCAATATACGGCAACATACTGTGTTCTACGGCAGTGTACCATAAAAAAAGAGCAAATTACTGGCATCCGCTGCCAGTATTTGGCCAGAACTGTAAAGTTCACGCCAATTTACTGTAATCCATTTTACGGGAACAAAGTGTTAAAATCATTTATGGTATTATGCCGTAAAATAACGGTAAATTTATGGCGTCCTTGCTTCCAGTAAGTCACCGTTAATTTACGGTGACATTTTTTACAGTGTTCTTATACTGCTCTGTGTAGGACAGTGAATGGTAGTTGGGTAAAGTCACTTCATTACAAGTTTATAAAACGTCCTTGAATATATCAGCATCGCATTACTTTCACTAGCAGTCTTCTGCCATGTGGCGGTTATTTTACTGCTGAGTTTTATTTAGGGTTCTAATAATCATTTCGAACAAGATTATTCTGTCCTCCAACAAGTGTGCATGGGAGAAAGAGCTTCCGTGTGTGCTCAGCTTTGTAGTACTATACATCAAGGTAAATGTCGACCTCTTAAGAATAACTTTGATCAAAGCGGTCAAATGTGACAGGTGGTCGAAGGCCTACAAGAAGGCAATAACTCTGTGGTCCTCCTGCTGCATTAGGTAGACTGATGTTTCATCAAACTTCACATTCTGTTACCTGTCGTTTTTCAGTCTGCAGACCATGCCGTATGTTTCCTGAGTGTTCTGCCACAAGAGCTCCCGGATGTAACAGTATTCAGTTCATATTTAGTCTGTTCCGAGCTGAATTTAGATTGACATGATAAAATAAGTAGTGGCAAGAACAGGAGCAACGTCTTTGGCCTAGTTAGGACGCACAGTGAGCTGTCCATGGTTCTGAATGCGTCTTTTACTGGCTTTCAGTTCACCTCAGTCTATTCTTTATTGGCATACCTCCATACCGTGCTAAAGCTGAGGGTGACTAAATGAATTTCATTCTGTGTAAAGAAAGATCAGTCTGATAAGAACAGATGGGCGGATGTGTTGTTTGTTCAGCGGGGTTGCCTGTTACGTGAGACAAAAATCAAAAGATCTTGTAGAAAAAAAGAAATTGGACTGAATGCACTTTTTTTTCTCTTTTAGTCAGTCAGTTTATTCAACTCCATAGGTGCATTGTTGCGCGTTACAAGAAGTAAGATAACATTGACTAAATACTCATCTCTCTTTTAGAGATTATTTTGTAGTTTACAATATTTTACTTTACCCACGGAGCTATAAATCATAATGCATTTTTTTATGCATGTTGGGAAGTTTAACTTATTGCCATGCCTTCTTCCTATAGGCAGCTGCTCCCCTCAATACTCTAATAGCAGTCTGTGTAGAAAAGCAATGCTAATGTTCTATGTATCACAGTAAAGCTGACATGGCTGCACTAGTCGCATTATCATAACCAGTTGTGGTAATGCATTTTATGTTCACATTCATAATGTGGCTTGGACCAAATTTAAGGGGCGCTTCATTGATTTTACACATGAAGGTCAGTTTATTTGTCATGAAGAGTTCCACACAGCTTGCGGGAAAAGCTGTAAACTGTCCTCCGTGGCTCTGGATGAGTGTCAACACGTATGAGAAAACGTGGGGTTTTCATGGCTGGAGCTTGGAAATCAAATATAATTTACCCATCAGAGAAGTCATCTAGTTTGTGGGGGGTTTGACAATGCAAAGGAATATACATTTTCTTTGTAAATGGATGCCAATGGCTGCATGAAAAGCAAAACACAATGTTGATGCAAAATGGTTCAGTACAAATAATAATGCGGGAAAATTATATTGGTGTGGTCATTTAAATCGTCTTCATGCAAGTGGGATGAATGATTGGTAACCTAAATAGGCTAAAGCCCTTCACTTGAGATTTCTCTCGCGCTCTCTCGCTCTCTCTGGAGTTTGTTTGATGCAGCAGTATCTCAGTATCTCCCGGCTCGCTTGGCAGACGGAAGCAGTCCTCCTCTCTCTCTCTCTCTCTCTCTCTGTGTGTGTGTCTTGGACTGGCTGTGTTCTCTGAGCATCCAGGTGAATCTGAAGCTTGATAATGGACACAGCCGTGGACAGCGGCTGTGGTTTTTCCTCCCGACGGTCACACACAAACTAGCGTTAACCGGGCAAACAAGCCGTCAAAGGAGAGAATACCGGCGTCGCGGCTGTTTATCACAGCGTGTTTCTTCCTCTTCTCCTTCTCCCCCCCCTCTTTCTTTTCTATCTGCGCGTCTTCTGGAACAGATGTCCTGCCCGGGAAGTTACGGACGAAACGCGGATAAAACGACCGAGTCGTCATCTCCAGTTGGCAAGAGGCGCTCCGACTCGAAGGTAAATGACGGAATATCTGAATCTCCTCGTGCGTCTGTGTGTTTTCAACATCAAGTGAAGATTTCGTTCAAAGTGCGTGGGAAAGGTGACTCACGTTGATTTCGGAAGCTGTATTGAAGTCGGTATTTAACATTTCCGCTGCGCGTTAAAAGGGGGTAAAAGACACGCGGGCTGCTGGTTGAAAACCTCGCAGTTTACTGTGGCAGAATTTGGGGTTTGTGTGTCTGTGGTGTAGCATAACAACGGTGGGCCATCTGCCTGTGTGATGCTGCGAGTCTAAAAACGATGCAGCTCCTCTGCCTCGGTGTCTCAGCAATGGTATTTGCGACAGGTAAATGCATCAGCAATGGAGGTTTGGAATCTGTGGTGTTTTTGGCCGAATGACACTGTCACATCGGGTCAATACGATGTTTAACACGCGGTACAGGTTGGTTTCTTGACCCTGTGTGTAAATGACAAACAGCATTTATGAGGAGAAAGTAGTCTAATATGAGTTTGAGAGTTTTTGTACCAAGATGAGAAGAAACCCATCCTGCATTCCCATAGGCTCTTACGGAGGTGTAATATGGTGCCTTAAGTTTATCGGTGTACTCTCACAAGTATCATGTTTTCATAATACATAAAAGACATCCTGTATTCCCAAGATTTGAGGAATCCGAGCTTGCTTTGGTGGCCCAAAGGACTCAAGGGGCATCATTCTGTTTGTTAAAGACACTCCAGCACAGACCCTCTTGAGAGGAATGATTCAAGTAGGTTTTTAGTTTTTTTTTTTTTTTTTCACTGAGAATTGGGACAAGCAGCATTGACTCGTGTTTTATGGAGGCGGAAGAAAAACATTTGTTTTCTGCAAAAAGTGATTCATTTGTGTGTCTTGCAAGTGGCAAAGCAAATTGATAAATTGCTGCCATTTGGCTCCAGGAGCACCCTTACATTTAGTGCATTTCCAGATGGAATGATTTAGCTGAGACTACCAGTCGAATCCTTACAAGGTCAGTTAATCCACAAACTCAATTGAATCACCAAACCAGCTCTGTCGACTCATTAGTCCTCACATCATCCACAGCACATGGGACAACTAAAAAATATCCTGGAGAAGATGTTTCCAGAAAAAAAAATACTGTGATGAAGATGAATGGACTAGTATGAAGGATTCATCTGTCTCTGATGGGCACTTTAAATGATACAGCACCCGTAGCTGATCCAGATCCAGCTATGCTCGGCCCAGGACACTAATTAACAATAATCAATAGTATTTACTAGTTTAATGAAATTAAACCCAGTGTGGCTCTACAGTGGATGACATGAGACAAGTTGTAATCAATTGATGTACAACAGCATGTGTGGATCCTTTAGTAGTTTGCAGTGTATTTCCTTCCATCAAATTAACAATGGATTAAGGTTTAGCTACCCTTTTAGCAAAGCTTTTTGAGTGACCTGAAAAGCGGCCTAACTGCTGCGTTAGTGGCCTCGATTTGCGTCACCAAAAAGTAATGAAAAAAAAGTAGCAGACTATGCTAACTCATAGCCATTTATATCCGTCTTCCCTCGCTGGCTCTCTCTCTCATCCACTTTCACACACTACCTCTCTCTCCATCCTGCTAGTATGCACTCACTCAAACTGTGTCTCATCGTATCTCGTCACTCACAGTGGCACTCTGCCCTCTCTGCATGTCTGTCACACACACACATGGACACACAGAAAAAGAAGCGCACCAGCCCACCGCCATGTTGGATATTATTTGATAAAATCTGATGTTTGCACTTCTCATCTGCATTATCTTGTTTCACAATTTAATTATGTTTATTTTATTGCTTCATTTGTTGACAACCTGCACTACGTCTTGAGCTGTTGTTATCTACCGTACATGGTTACTTCTTTTCATCTGCTTATTGAAATACTCTGCACACAGCAAATTGACCAGAGTTAAATTTCTGGTGTTGATAAAGATAGAGTCAATCGAACTCTATTTGGAATTGATTTAAATCTGTATGTTGTTAAATCTGTTTGATTTCACACTGCACCACAAAAGAGTTGGTGTCAAAATGGAGTGTTAATACTGTTATTGTGAAACCAACTCTATGGGTCGTCAGTCTCTCAGCTCGGGTGTAAGGAGTGACTACCCTCTGGCATCGCGCGAACAATAATCTCGTGAGAGCAACAATCTGGCGGGATTCAAGTAATTTACCTGCACAACTCAACTGGAACGCAACGAGCAGCACAACGTTTTCGAGGACAGTTTGTTCAAAATTGAAGAAAACGTGTTGCATTGTGTCGGTAAGTAACAGTTAATTAGATAACCTAATGAGTGCTATTATTATATACAGATGGACATATATTTAGACATTAGTAATATATTTATAGCCGCTGTAATGTAGGTTAACTGTTATGCTGCCACCTTTACTGCAGCCAGGCTAATGTCAGCTAGCTAGCAACCGTAACCTACGCCCAGAGCGGACAAACTACTGTACGGTAACTGGCAAGCTAACGTTGCCAAGCTAACGTTAGCAAGAGTTTGTTTCTTCTACTTTCACACGTTTTCTGATTACTGGTCTATTGAGTCTGACTGAGCAAAATAGAATTCCTGTTGAGTGTTTCAAGTTTGACAATGTAACGTTAAGTTACGTGACGGTACTTTAGTAATGCCAACATTCTTTCAAATAAATAAATGCTAGTTAGCTGGCTAGCTAAGAGCCAGAACCGGTTCCCACGTCTTAGCTGCATGAAAGCAAATATTCTCATACGAGGACTGGGTATATGTATATCTAAATTACATTTTGATTATCAGAAGTGTCGGTAGTTAATATGAAGTTACTATCGGAAAGTTAATCGGAAGGACTCCTTTCTCAAATACGTTTTACTGTGCTTATAGTTACTCAACGCCGCAGGGCTCAAGTTTTGAAGAGGGGGGGGTGAACGCTACGGCTGACCGGGCGTGGACACTACGTGCAGCGGTTACGGTTACAGACACCGTCGGGAAGGTTGGAGGGGAGCCAGCGCGGACTTTTTTTTCAGCGTGAGAAATACGATGTGTGGCGTAACACTTGACAATCATTGTCTTAAATACATATGATCTATCACTGGGTAGTAATTAAGGAAGAATATAATATGCTTAGTACTTTTTAAATGCTTTTAATTAAGATTGAGATTGTTTTGTTACTGATAGGTACATTTAAATTGTCTTTGTTCTGTCTGCCATTTTGTAGATCTGGATGTTGAGCTGGTTGCAGATCAAGCATCCTCCTCTGTATTGACATCGCTGTCCCCAACTTCATCCCATTCATCCTTGGTAGTGGCACAGACTGCACTATCCCCAGCTTTATCCCATTCATCTGATTCCACCGTTATTCTGGAGTCCACAAGAAAAAGGAAAAAAAAGAAAGAACCCAACAGGGTTAATGGACCAGAATGAAGCAAAACAGGTAGAGCTTTGAATAAATACATTTGAAATCCAAAATTAATTATTTTTTGTAAATGTATCCGCAGTATAAAGTAATGTCATTAGAAAAGTTAAATTCTTAAAAAAAAAAACTAATTTACCGTAAGCATGCCATAACAATGTAATATTTCTTGGCAGATGGTTGAGGGTGTTCTGAGGGCCAATCCAAAGGATGAAGAAGTCTTCAATGAGTATGATAAGACTAAAACACTAACTGATGCAACCCGTAAACAAATGGTGAACATCCTGGTTGCAGATATGATAGAGCTACATGGGTAAGAATTGCAGGTCACTTGAATATGTCATGTGTTGTAGCTAAATAATGCTGTTCTGTATAAGTAGTAAAGGTGTATTTATTCTTACAAAACATACATGCTTAAAAGTAAACTATGACTTATTTTTAAAGGAGGGTTCCACCGTCAAGTGTAAGGACCAATTATGCACTGGGAATTGTGACTCTTTTTCCATACCTCCGTGATCCATTCTCCAAACTTGGATATGTAAGTTCTATCTGAAAACCAAATCAGTGTGATTTCAATATCTTCTTCACTTTTCTAGTTTGTACTCATCTTGTTTCAGATGAGTTTTTGTAGGTTGCTCACCCTTGCATTTTCAACCTGTTTTTTAAAATGTTTTGCAGTCTATTCACTGTCTACAATTTTTGTGTTGAGTAACTTATTCTTAAATTGAAGCATGAGATGCCTCTGTTTGTGTCTTTCTTTAAAAAGGAACACTACTATGATCCTGAGGGTAATACTGGCTTCATTTCACGGAGGATCAAGACGGTTCAACGCAACACCTTTGCTGGCTTGCGGGGTCGTTCCAAGACCGTTCTTCAGGATGGTCCAAAAACCAGGCGAGAATCTCTGTCAACCTGCCAACAGCTATTTGGTGAGGAGTGCAGGGAGGCGATATCTACAATAAGACATTCCAGCGATGAATCTGTGGTCAAAGAGAAGATGAGAGCGACTTTCCAGTATCGACAGAAGATGGTTGGGGATGATGCATCATCTTCATTCCTGGATGTGTTCCCTCGTTTTCTTGATGTACCTGGATTGGTAAGAAAACTCTTTTGCTTTGGTTGTAGTTGTCCAGTGTAGAACAGTAATATAGTCCAGTGCAGGACAATATAATATTTTTTGGCACTATACTATAATCTCTTTAATCTTCTTTTCAATCTTCCATTTCAGTATTTGACCTTTCATTAATTTTGTCATGTATGCTTGAACCTGTATATTAAAATATTGTTTTCCTTGTTTGTAGATCGACCAGGATTTCTCAATGATGTTTGGTGACGAAGTGTCTCAGAAGTTCCTGTCCAAGTGGTCAACTTTCTTCAGGCCAAACATCACAGACTGCAAGACTGGAAAGAATATGGATGAGTTGCTGTCAGCAACTGAATCTGAGTCTGAAGATAACAATGGTCAGTATAAAACGTTTTGTTGAAATATATATTTCAGTGTTATACTAAATAAATACATTTTTTATGCCTTTAGGATGGGACAGTGATATGTCTTCAATCCTTTTGCTGCTGCATCTACTACCTCCAACTTCAAGGGGCCAAAAAAAAACTGCCAAGATCAGTTCAGCTCAAGCAACCAGCCGTCTTGTTAGATATCTTAAGGTATGCAAAAGTTCCTACACCAAGAATCCCTGAATAGATGTTGGGATTCTGAGACAGTTTTGCTCTGTATATCTGCAGAAATGTGATCAAGATGTTATAGTAATTTATGTCTCTTAACTGACCTACAGGAAGGAGCCAGTATTACTACCGTCCTTGAGAGTGTCGACGCAAACAACCGTTCCTCCTTTGCATCGGTGAGCAAAAGAAGAATATCCAAAGGTTCTACCTTATTATCGACCGAAACCACTCCCGTGCAAGGCACACACATCAGTGGCAGCTTTAGACATTACATTTGGCCGCCTGTTCAAATGTTACAAGTACAAGGTGGGTCAGATATTACGGTACTGAGTACCAGGTTGGGTTGTACTTATGCACTGGATGTACCGATGATCTTCCTGTGTTCAAAAAGATCTGTGATATTATAATACATGAACAGCACGCTTTCATAATATTCTGTAATGTACAAACAATGTACTATGATGACCACTTTAGTGCATACTGTATAGAAGACCAAATGAATGTGTTTTCTGTCATATCTGTGAAGGCACTGACTTATTTTAGACCATTTGACAAGCAAATGGTCTGCATACTGTACAGAAGACCAAATGAATGTGTTTTCTGTCATATCTGTGAAGGCACTGACTTATTTTAGACCATTTGACAAGCAATGCTCTAATGACAATAGTCAAAGAGCATACATAGTGCCTTATTGTTACATTTAGATAAATGTACAGCAATGAAAAAATATTTGGTAATGTTGATGCATTTGATGAAATAAAAATGTTAAAGTAGTGAACTTGTCATTTGTATTTCTAATTATTGACATTTCATTTAAAGATTTTTTTTGGTGCGGGGGGGGGGCAGCAATAACACTTTGTAGTGTTAATGGGGCAACTCCTTTTATAGTATGCACATCACACTATAAGAGTTAATTAATGACTCCGATGAGTATTAATTTCTAACACTACCCACTGGTGTTGAGAAACTAACGCTTGAGTATTGTTAAATTTCAACTATATAAGTGTTAAAATTAACTCTATAACAGTGTTAAAATGGCAACACTTTAAAAAGTGTTACATTGACACTGTGTAGTGTGGACCCCATGGGACACTTTAAAAGTGTTGAAATTAACTCCAATAGTGTTAATTTGAGTCTGTCCATTTTGCTGTGCAGTGACATGGGTTACCAAAGTAAGGTAATAAAAAATTATTATTATTATTATTCATAATCTGAACTCTAGCTGACTCTGTGTTGGTTCAGATTTGTTGTAGTTGCCTATGTAGCCTTTGAAAGAGGCTTCCCGTCATGATGGTTGGCTCAGGGCAGGAGCAGAAAACAACATATTTTATAAAGCTTCAACCTAAAAATCATTACCGTCAGTTCAAGTGTACACTATTACACACTGCCTTTTTGTATTTTCACAGCTTTCCATTACAATGAACTCTGACAGGGAATTTGAAATCTCTTTTAATTCAGATTTGAGTATATAGGGGAACACTGCTGGCAACCTATCAATGATATGAAAATCAAAAAAAAAAAAAAAATTGAATGGACCTGCCTTGATGTATGTCACGAATGGCCGCATTTAGAGTGACATATTTTATAGAGATGGATCAGAATATAATTGCCAATACCAGGCAATATTCCAAGGACGGGTCATTTCTGTTTTCTTTGTACGGTGGCTTTGTTTTATGGGGATGGTATATTGCAGAGGGGCATTTATAATGTATAGAGCAGGCCTGTATTAAATATCTGCAGAGTCGGAGGTGTGTATTCCACTGCTCAGGCAGGGGGGCTGGATTACATCATATTGCATCAATGAAGGGATGAAGGCAATAAGGGGAAATGGGGTAAAAATAATTTCCCCTCTTGCGTTTCCGTAAGGATTTTAGTTGAAGTGTCTGGGCTAACTCATAATTAATTTGATGCTTTAATGTTACCGCAGTAACTATTAGTTAATAATAATTAATAATGTTTGCATCTTAAGGAAAAAGGTTAAAGACAAAAGATTTTACGTTTAAGTTCTGAAGTTCAAGCAGGAAGACATAAAGCTTCAGAAAGGGATAAAGTAGCTGAAATCCATATTCAAGCGGCCTCACTGGCCGCTGTCGTAAAGATAAGATGCCGTTATTCTCCGCAATTGGAAACTGTCAGCAGAAGAAACCAAATATTTTATGTCTGTGTGCTTTTTAGACTTTTTAGAAATCGATCAAAGCTCAGCATTTATTTACAATACTGTTATAAGTTTTTTTTTTTTACTGAAAAACCCTACTGCTGTTTTTGGTAGGGAAATGACAATGCAACATTTATTCATTTCTGAATATACACAACCGTACACCCAACCATACAGCAATAAAACCTCAATTCTCGACTTGTTTCAGGGCGCGTCGGAGAAACAAAGCTGTCGTTCTCGCCGAGCACATAATGAGATTAAAGAGCGAGAGACGGTGCCCTCTTCTCTACAGTAGCTGAACCATCTTAACGGGGAAAATAAGTTATTCGAAAAGCAGCCGAAGATTTAAGGCGTGGATGGCGAGGGGGGCGGCGGGAGGGGACGCACTTCGCGGCATCGATCGGACCCTGAAAGCACCGTCTCCACCTTACTGTCAAAAAGAACAACAGCGAGCGCGTAGAAAACTCCTTCGATCGCGAGTAGAGATTCTTCACGTTTTGCAAGCGAGCAAATACCTCACGGAGACTAACTTTTGCTCGCGGATGTTTGATTTTGGTTAAATTCTTAAGGTCATTTAATCATTATGTTTTGATCAGAGTTGTGATTAAAGGTTTGGGTGACAAAAGGATTTCGCAAAGCATTACTGTTGATATTTTTCAACATTCACTGGCATTGTTTTTTCTTTGATTACACCGGCGGTGTTTTGCAAATACAAAATATGTAGTGGAAGATTTTCTCATGCAATCGGGAATCAGTTATAAAGTCTCTTGTGATTTAAAGCTGCATTTTCTGTTTATTTCTTGCAAGGAAGAAGACTACAACGGCTATACATCGACAGCCAGCAGCAAGCTTCTTCTTAATGTTTGAGAGCAACACAGATATATTTATACATCGACAGGGTTAACACCTTGGTTTTGTTATGCTAAAAGGATGGAGGCAGGCAAGAAGGTCCCAGAGCCGAAGTTAGACTCAAGTTGCTTACAACAGATGTTTGATTCGATTTAGGACTGGGGCTGGAGACATTCACACCTTCTCCTTCTGCCACGCAGCCATGTTATGCAAAGACAAATGGGATCAAAGAGAAGAGGTGCTCTGAGATTCTTCTACTCAGATGATTCCCACACAGCTGGTGTCATGGAACTTCCTGAGAATTATGATTAGCTTTAGACATTAATCTAATAAAACATTATGGTATCATTATATTTTTACCATTACAAATATAATTAAGTTTAAACAACACTTAAAGCTAGGGAGAGATAATGTTTGGTTCTAAAAGCACAGCTTTTCAGGAAAATGTCAGTCGACGAGGACCCCAGTCCGACAGGGTAAAAGATGATGTGAACTAAGTTTGCATACTGTTTACCTACTGACTATTTTAAATACATGTAATGCATTAAATAAGTGTTCACAACAGAGATACAGAGATTTTTTATCCGGCAAGGCTTAAGCAGTGTAAAACCGCAGGATAATTATGCACTTTTCCAAATATCTGTTAATTTTTCACCTACAGCCACAGTCATAAACAAACGGCATCAAAAAAAGGAACATATAAATACATTTATACGTGCAAAAGCAATCATTTTGCCTTTGTCAGTAGAGTGACTGTCGGGAGATCTTTTATTTTTTAGCTTTTTAGGTGATTTTGTAGTAACTTGACTGAATGGCCCATGAAGTGAAAAATACCATCATGATGGATGTGGTGTGTAATTCAAAATATTTTCCTTTTTATGGTCCATCCATCCATCCATTGTCAAACCGCTTATCCTGCACACAGGGTCGCGGGGGGGCTGGAGTCCATCCCAGCCAACTTCGGGCGATACCTTTTTATGGTGTAACATTAAAAAAAATTGTGCCGTTCATGCACATCCTCTTATCCTAATTTCTTCTTAAATCTTTTTCTGTATATTCCCATTTTACCTTACCCGTATCCTGCCCCCTCCTTCTAGAGCAAACACCTACCCATCCAGACGATGCATCTCCCTCCCTCTCCCCTGAGCCACCTTAACAAGGCCGGTCCACACTCAGGCCTTCATTAGGATGCAGACCCCTCTCTCTCTCGCTCTTTCTCAGCAGCCTTAATCCTTTCCCCCTCTCTGCTCTGAATGATAGCCTCAGCAACTGGCCGTGGTTGTTTGCAGTTCTTCAAAAGATCTGACAGTCTTACCGGTTTTTATTGGATTGAGAGAATCCAGGTCCGTTTTCGGTTTCCGATCAGATCAGTAGAGAGAGTCTGTACAGAATGTGCAAGACGTTTTTTCATCTGTCCCTGTTTACTTCAGCTGCCAGAAGCTCTGTATGTGTGTTTTTGTTTATGAACCACTGCCATCTCATAATGTTTTATAAGAAACAAGGTATAAGAGACTCCAGTACCAAGAAGCCACCCAGCACATCACCCCATATGTTTTGACATTCCAGTGCTTCTAGTCTTCAATCCTCTCCTGCTCTCAACTTCATATTTAGTATACAGATATATGTAGGTATTGAAAAGAATAGCAAATAAGTGTATTTCCCAAGTGTCAAACTTTTTTAAGTTACAACTTAAGTTAAAATCAAATCATTGAAGTCTAACTTGTATAAGGACAACTTTTTGTGTCCATGTAAATATCATCTATGCGTTCCCACTACTCATACAAGATACAATTTAGCATGTCAGAAAAATAATTTGTATGTCCCAATACATAGTATGTCGAATGTATTAAGATGTCCTACTGTATCCAGTCCAACTCGGTGGTAAAAGCAGGTACATTTTTACGGTTCCTGGTACCTTTCTCATAAAAATATAAGGCATTGCATTGGCAAGTTCAATATTTCTGTCTTTACATTAAGATAATCCATTGGAACAAGAGATTCCTGTAGTCTCCAAAAGTATAGTTAAGTTATAGTTAAGTCTAGGGCTGCAACTAACGATTATTTTGATAATCGATTAATTGATTATTTCTTTGATTAATCGATGAATCGGATAAATAAAAAAATAGCATTAAAAAGCTTTAAATTCCAACCCTTTATTCTAAAACAAAACTGCAAATTCACTTTGCAAAAATGTTTCAGAAAGTACAGGTTGCTCCTTGAACTTAATCATTTATAAAAGAAAATACAAATCAGAAAATTTAACAGGATTTGTTTTAACGTCAGAGCTTGTTCTCTATACTACACTCTCACACACTCACAAACACACCCCAAATGTTCAGTTGATGCTTATTCATTAAATGATTACCATCATTGTAGTGCAAGTTAAGTGTATACACCCCATCTAAGTACAGCTAAAAACAACCAAGTGCTATGAGATGAATTCAAAACGCTCGTAAATAAATGCATTAGAAGCTTCTTAGTTAGCCGCACTGGTTTAATGGATCACCGTGTCTCACTTTAGGCTACAGGTGTAACATCAACTACCGTATAACCCACAGTATATGCGCAAGTGCACTGGACTATCGTATATGACAGCATTAAAAAGTACAACACACACAAATATTTATGTCAACAATAACCGATATGGGACAAAGCACGAAACATATACAAGACAACAGATTGAAAAATGAATGGTCCAAAAGAGGCGAGTAAACAAAAACATGTCTTAGTCTTGCTAACTGCTTTACTGCTGTTATTAGCGAGCTAACGCTAGCTTGATCAGCTGGATGACGAGTAAAGAGGCTCCTTACGTTCCTCACTTCAAAACGGGACAACGTAGTGCTCCCGTGCCAGGTTACGTCGACTTTGCATATTTTGCCATTGACACACTTTCAGGGCTCTCATGTGTCACGCATTGAGCGTGACAGTCACTCGTCTTTAGTATTGCACTCCACCACACATCCAATTTCTCACCTTTCTTCAACCTCCCGGGCCATAGCGTCCCCTCCCCCATGCTCGCACACCTTGGACGACTTGTCGAACAGACGTCTCTGCCTGCGTCATGTGACTCACAACAATTGCCGGCGTGCTGGAATTTGAATTAAAAGCAAATATCGGACGGCTGCGCATGCGTGGGGACCTTTTTCTAATTCTCACAATAGCAAAGTCATCTGGCGGGCCACACTGGACGCCCCGGCAGGCCGCATATGGTCCATTGGCTGCCAGTTTGACACATGTGCATTAAGACAAGAATTGTGTGCTCTTCTCTAATTAAATAGCGCTCAACCTGAACATCCCCCAGTAATTAGTCAAATGCTTTTAACACATAATTGGCTCTGTGTGTGTGAAAATATGTCACTAGATATAATGACTTTGTGTGTAACTATATGCATACATACTGCTACAGCCGGAATCACATCCTCAGCGGTAGGCCATGATGCATAAGTGCAGTGTTACGGTGGGCTGACATTAACTGATCCAGCGTGCACAACGGTACACACTTGGGCACAAATTAATGACAGTGGAAAAACTGGAGGAACCAAGTTCCAAACAAACACAGCCATAGCTCGGTTTGCCTCTCTAAATGCTTGACATGATGCTGATTTAGATTTATTCATGCCGTTTGCTGTTTCCAGACCCGACCAATAAATAGATAAATGCCTGTGTTAGTTTTGTTCAGACCTGAGTTCATTTGGGTCTTGATTAGGTTATGCAGCACCTGAGAGTGTTTAATTTTCTTTACTCTGATTGGAATCAAAGTATACATGGAGATGATTAGTTTAACAATGATGTGTTTATCTATTTGTATGTGAGACATTGCGCACACACATGATGCTATGCATTGGAGGCTTCTGATTGCCACACTCAGTTTGAGCAATTTGGACCAAAGGATAGACTTTCCCAGTCTGTAAATTAGGAATCAGGAATTATTTACTACCAAAATCTGTCAGACATACAAGGAATTTGACTTGGCGGTTGGTGCATAACAGCAGACAGTTAGACAATGGACAATAAGATGGATAAGACGACATAGTGCAAGAGGAATAAAATAAAATATAAGGCTATGGGTTAGAATATAAGACTATGGGTTAGTTCAAAAATAAAGGTTTTATATATATATATATATATATATATATATATATATATATATATATATTCTTTTTTTAAGTTAAAAATAAAGTTCACCAGCGAACAGATAGCCATACTCTACACAACTGTGTTGTGAGTGCATGTGAAAGTGACATGTACTGTATATGTGCATGTGGAGTGTGAACGGAGTGGAAAAGGGGATGACAGAGTCAGTCAGTGGGGGCCTGGGCTTTAGGCTCCTGGAAGCGAACAAGTCCTGGAGAGATTGCAGCCGATCACCCTCTCTGCAGAGCAGATGACACGCTGCAGCCTGCCCTTGTCCTTGGCTGTGGCTGCAGCGTACCAGACGGTGATGGAGGAGCAGAGGATGGACTCGATGATGGCTGTGTAAAAGTGCACCATCATCGTCTTTGGCAGGTTGAACTTCTTCAGCTGCCTCAGGAAGAACAACCTCTGCTGAGCCTTCTTGGTGATGGAGCTGATGACCAGCTCCCACTTGAGGTCCTGACTGTCTGTCTTTCTGTTATTACTTTTATTACTTATATTACTTTTATTATTTATTAATATTCTGTTCTATATTCTATTTTTATTCTAATTTATCTATCCACGTTTTTTAATTCTCCTTGGATTTGTGAAATTACTTTTATATGTCCTGTGTTCAAAATAAAAATAACCCTAGCACGGCTTTCGTTTTGGAGTAATTACTGGAGTTCTCGGCAGTGCAGACCTGTAGGTGACTCATAAAGGATATCATAGTGAGACGAAAACCTGGAAAGGAGGAAAGTGAGGATGTGGAGATAAATAAACAGACGGGTGAAATGCCAAGTTCAGATGCCAGCTCCAAGGAATCAAATGAGCAATGACTCAAGAGACACAAACATATACTTAACGTGGTGTATTTATACTTCTGTATATACGAAATATATATATATATATATATATATATATATATATATATATATATATATATATATATTTTGATCTGAAACTACAGAGAGAGATTGTTTCCTCGACAATGGAGGAATGCTCTCTCGTGTTGTTCTGCGTCACTCAATCAGTCAATGCTGAACTCGTCAGTCAATGCTTTGCAGAATTTTCTTCTCTTTAAAGGGACTTTACCCAACAAAGCACGATTTCCTTAGATTAAAATGTAATGTAATCTTTCATTTGTGTTAAATAGTTTATTATGAGTTTGATCTGTGTAACAGCGGTCACACAGCACGGTACTGTATCCTCTATATACATACATTGAGTCAGTGTATATTTTTGTTTTTTCCTGGCTTTCTGTATACTTATATCCATATCTTGTTGTGTGTGTCTCAAGTATTCAAAACCAAAATACATCATCAACTTCTGATATCTCAGAGTGAATTTCAATTTCACAGGCGTCTACTCCGACTCAAGGACAAACTGATTAGTGGTTTTCAACGGGTGCAATGAACTCTCAAAACTCATTTTACAATATACAGTACATTACACTGAAGTACAACCTCACTCAGCTGCTATGGTCCCTGCAGACTCATAATCTTCTTGTATTGACAAATCTTGTAAATAATTACCTGAAATACTAAAATCAATACTGAAATCTTGTTACTTAGTGGCCATCATGAACAAATGATGTATTCTCTCCTCTTCAACCCGCCTTCAATATACCATTTATTTCTGTCCTTTTGAAGGACACACTGAACATTAAGCTTTTTGATATGACCTTAGCATTTGTCCCTCATAACATTTTGGTAAAAGGATATTCCATCTGCTGTTTTAATGAAAAGAAATATAGAAAATACTCCAGCCTTGAATGTTATTTCCGAGTAACCTTAACATCAACTGTTAGTTTGTAACCATAATCCTGCATCAATGAGTGTTTATACAGCCATAGAAGATTAAAAAGGTTATAAATGCCAGTCCAACCATGAGTAGCCCTGATTGAATGGCCTGAAGCGACCTTGGCTTATCTGAGGAGAGTGCTGCTAATTATATCCTTTTTATGCAGCGTCACACTTGCTTACCACGGGAGAGCTAATCATGCTAACCTTCCTCGCTCGCACTCATCAGCCTGAGTCATTGATGACTTGTCAGTGCATTTGAGAAGTTGTGAAGGGAGGAATAAGCCCTCTTGGCATTAAAGCACTTATCATATTACAGCAGCTTTGTCAGCACCAAATACGTAAAACATGTCAGATTTCTGTCTGGAAGAAATAAATCATCTATTTAATACGGACTATCTTTGTCTTCATTAATTACTGGTGCTTCCACTTGCCTTTTTGTTGTTATTAAAACACAATACATAGACTTTTGATCGTTTGCTTGAGGCTTTATAAGTAACCTGTGCATATTTTAACAATGTATTAAATACTATAAACACAGTGGAAATAACAAATATTAATATTTACTCTCCATAAAGCCCAACTTGTAGAAACTGACGTTAATTAGATAATGGTATCTATATGTGGAAGCAGTAAGCAGACGATGCCAAGAGGCCAGACATGAACATTGATTCTAAAAATGTACACCTGAGGCGAGAGTAAAAAGTATCTCTACAGTAATGAGCACTTGACTCTTAAAAGTTGAACTGACAAAGGTTGAAAAAGTCATGCCCTTTACCCGGTTGGTTCTCCTTCTTTCCTGACATTTCAGGAAATAACATTTTCTGTTCCATTTAGATGTAGGACATCTTTAGTTGCATTTATATTGACAGCTGATGCTGTTGTGCTGGAATGTATTATTTTAAAATGTCACAGTACCTTAATTCTAAATATTGTATTCTGCCCTTGTTGGTATAAATGGTTTGGACAAAATATTGGAAATGGATTTCTAATGCAACTTAATTCAACAACAAAAATGACATATAATCACAGTTAAATCAATACTTCTCTAATAAGCTAAGCTAGAAAGCTGGACCTAATAAATTAGTAACTGATTGTTTATGCCTCTACATGTATACATTGCCTTGTTGCCTTTGCTTTTGAGAAACATGACATTAAATGTGTTGTGATGCAAACCTTGCACACTAAGTGGCATTTTATACGTGGGAGGAGAAAGTATCATGACTGATCATAATATTGACCTTTTAAGTGCTGCAGGACGGCAGCTTTATGTTTTGTTACTAACAATGCACCCTGTTAACTGTAATTTAAAACTGGCTCCAGTGATTTCTGACTCCCATTTTATGAATCAATGCATATGACTGTTAGACATTTGCAATATTATTAATGTCACGTCGGTATTCTTTGTCACTATCTCATATGAATCTAGTGACCTCTATATGAAGTGCCCGTGGCGTGATCATATCGTGTGCTCACTATATGAGTTGGCTTTACAGGAATGCCAGCCACACAGTCAGCTTCAAACTGACCAATGCAAGTTAATGCAATTACAGGGGATATTGTAATAAAATGTTGAACATATTTATTCATTTATTTAGTATTTATTCATACAATGAAATTAAAACAGACAAATGGCTGTCATCTTTATAAATGAGTGTATAAAAGACCTACGCTGAATCCTACTGCTGTTCAACCACATTCACATTGACTGCCACTGAGCTGAATGTAGCTGCTGTAATTTCATTTAAAATAAGACAGGAAAATATAACTTAAGAAGTGGTACTTGCTGCATGACTGGTGATCTCGATCTGTCTCGTCATTAGTCGAGCCCTGTCCCATCAATGGTTCCTAACACTGTTCCCAGACAGTGACAGGCCAACAGAGGAAAAGGGAGAGATTGGTCCAGTAAAACTAAATCACAAGCGTGGTAAATCAATTGCCTTGAGAACGGAACTAAATCCCCTTCAGCACCAAGTGTGAATAACAGCTTGACTTGACTGAGCTCTTTGCCTGTTTGCTTGTGTGTGGTGTGTATAAAAATATTTTTGATTTTTTCTTAGACTGGTATGTGTCTTTTTATGTTGGTTTAAAAAATAAAGGAATAAAAGTTAAAAATCAAAAAGTTTAAAAATAAAGTGCACCAGCGAACAGATTCCGTACTCCACACAACTGTGTTGTGAGTGTATGTGAAAGTGACAAGTGACAGGTGTATGTGCTTGTGGAGTGTGAAGGGAGTGATCGGTGGAAAAGAGGATGACAGAGTCAGTCAGTGGGGGACTCACCTCAGGAAGAACAGCATCTGCTGCGCCTTTTTGGTGATGGAGCTGATGTTCAGCTCCCACTACAGGTGGAGCTGTGGGGGGTCGGCCAGCACATATCTGCAGTAAAACTCATTACATTACATGTCATGTCATTTAGCTGACGCTTTTATCCAAAGTGACTTATAATCATTTGCATTTCAAACATAAGAATACAGACAGGAAGTGAAATTTTATCAAATACGCCGATCTACAATTTGTTATAGATAAGAGCCATTATAAGTACAATTTAAGTGCTACAATTTGGTAGTCGTTTTAGTCAAGGTAGTCTGAAAAGGTGTGTCTTTAGTTTGCGGCGGAAGATGTGAAGGCTCTCTGCGGTCCTGATGTCATCAGAGAGCTTGTTCCACCATTTCGGAGCAAGGACAGCAAAATCAAGAGTCGTGATCTTGTTGAGTGTTTTGCTCTCAGTGAGGGAGGAACAAGCAGTTTTGCAGATGCAGAGCGGAGTGCAGGGATGTAGGGTTTGACCATGTCCTGGATGTAGACTGGACCTGAACCATTCACAGCATGATACGTGAGCACCGATGTTTTGAACTGTGCATATTTTACTCACTCACTTCCTGATATTGCAAGTAAATACATGCAACTTAAATTGGGGAGCCATCTGGACACCAACTGTGTGTGTAGAAGGTGGTTGACATTCACAAAGGGACCAATAGTCAGCCGCATGAGACCATGCGTATTGCATTCAAAACTTCGACATCTTCAGAAGTACAACATCCCGAGTCACCACCTGGATAAGGCGTCTGTTGATGCTTCTGTGTATAAAGTTTTGCATACATGTTGCCTTATGCGACTTATGGCAGTCTTCAATGTTCTTCGCCAGCTTTTTAAGAATGAAAAAAATTATTCCCAAGTGTGCGCTATATTGACCAAGAAAGATAATCTAGTGCGGTCATGCAAGCTGTTAGTGGTGCTAGTTGCAATTTTGCTTTTGGACAAAATAAGTACATGAAATGTAAATTAATGAACTATTGTTACACCTATGTTAAAAAATACAACCGTAAAACTTTTGATCTGGTCTCTCTACTACACTGAACCCAGACAGCCTTAACTGCCTTGCCTTGGTTGGGAAAAATAACCAATTTACTGAGTAAAATACAAAAATAAGCCGGGTTAACAAACTATTTTTGAAAATACTGAAAAGATTGCACCAAAGTTGGCCTCCTGTTCTTGGTTGTTGATTCCCGTTTATATTTGGCATCTGGAAGGTCTGAGGCACACCTCTGTCCCAGTGAGGGGAAAACTTTCATGCATAGTAACGGCTGGTGGGGTTGATTCTTTTAGCGACATTGCAGCCCACACTGAGAGCGGCACTCTGCAGCTCTTCCTTGTACCAAATGCGTCACTGCGATGTAGAAGCTGCAGATTTTACAGCTGCGCCCTAGAGACCCGGAGAACATTGATACCGACTGCAGTTCACACTTTATATATAACTCGGAAAAAGCAAGATGCAATCTGTACGTTTTTTTTAAAATTACATAACATATCCATGCTGAGTTCCTCATGCTTTAAATAGGCCAAATGATGACCTAATTGCTCTTACGGCTGTCAGTGGAAATAGGAAAGGTGCTCTAATGAGGAGAGGTGGAAATATAAATGATGCTTAGAGATGAAGAAGAAAAGTAATGAAGATCATTAAAGTTCTCCACAGAAGATAATAGACACAGAGCTTTGCATCACTAGCTCATCAACCTAGTAGTCTAGTATGTATTTAAAGTATTAATTTCAGCAGTTTTTCAAACACAGTGGTTTTTTAGTTGGATTATTTGTTGTGGCACTTATTAAATCTTAAATATTACTCATCTTAACTATGACTTGTTTTTGTCTCATGTTGTGCCGTACAAATCACCTTCACTGTGAACAAATCCTTAAAGCATCCACGGTGTTCTGGGATCACTCCTTTTAATTAGACTCATTACAAATCAGCCTACACGTTTAAAGATTTTACTGTAATAGCTTGATTGTGCTCAGATTTCATAGTTAATCGTGCTCTCAAGAGCTTGTGTGTGCTGGTATGGATGCAGCTCTATGTATTGATTATCTGTGTTACGTTGTTGGCATACAAAGCTCATCCGTCTGGTATTGTGATTGATTAAGGCTCACTTTAAATTCAGTGCAGAGGACACTTCTTCTGGCCAAGAGACAACAACTGCTTCAAAGTGCCGCGTCCGTTTTGTCCAAACAAAGCTGTGGTGTGCAGTGGACGGACGTCTCGGAAGTTGGCCCACATGGAATGTTCATTCACACATAATGTGCATGAACATTCACTGAGGGGCCAAATATAGCCGGGCTATTTCGATGCTGCGTCGGTAAAATTGACTTGAGGAGGAAACTGTAGTCCCATTAATCTGCAGCCGTGACAGGGGGACAGGTTTTGTTAGGAGGAGAAAATGGAAAAAACTATGAGAACATGATGGTGAACTTGTTACCTTGTGATGATGGACGGACTCTGCCTGTGTGCTTGTGGATGTGCGTGTGTAATTTGTGATTGAGAGAGCAACGACAGAGCAAGAGATGCACACTTGAATGTTTACGAATGCACTTGTATGGATGCATGGAGTACATCCATATGTGTCTGACTGTTAAGCTTTTGACCTGCCTGTCCCAATTTGGCAGATTAGAAGCTATCAAATGTGGATTATTTTGAAGTGGATAGCTATGATTTAATGAAATCTATGCTCTTTTTTTAAACAAGCTAATGCCAGTGGGGCTACAGGGTCAGCTTCTGTCTCTTTTAATGCTATTGCCTCGTTCTTCCTTTGCTCCATCTGTACTCGCTCTGCTTGTCTGCTCTCCCTTTCTCTGACCACCCCCCGCCCCCCAGCTACCACTGTCCTTGTTTTTGACCTATTTAATGACCTGGACCTTGTCCTGACAACACAAGGAACGATCATGTTTCCTTCCTATGCTAGCTCCACTCGGTCTTCGGTATCCGGTGGGGTTTAACAAGACTGAATGTTATCATTGTCAACACACAGCAAGACCAGGACACTGTTGTGTTTTATGGACAAACGGATTTGTATTCTTCTTCCAAAAATTGTCCCCAAAACGGGAAAATGGTTGGAGTTGGAGTTGGAGATGGAGTTATTACAATGCTGCTATAGCATTCCATAATGGCAGTAAGTGGATTGTTGCGACAATGATGTTGCTTAAGAGAATATTTACTGTTGAAACTAATTTGACTCAGTGTTTCTTCTGCGGGAAAATCATGCAGTGGCATAGACTGGGGACATTAAAGGTAAATATACAAAAAACAAAATGCATTCATTCAGTTTTGAAATGTAATATTCATTCATTCATTTTATATGTACAGATTGAGACTTTTTTCAGTTTCAGACCTTGGCCTTGATCTGGAGTGGGTGGCATGCATCAACTCGGAGCGGGTTATAATTGTAATTGACAGCCTTACAAACAATACTTCCTCAACCACAATGTCGCAATAATTATGACTTATCTCTCTCCATACACGTATATATGTTCCAGCAAATAATCATAACTGGAATACATTTCCATGGGGACATTCATGGTAAATATGCAACAAATAAAGGAAGAGCTCATTTTAGACTGAAGCTTTACCTACATTTTAGTCCATTTTTGTCTTTACTATAGTTAATCTATTACAGCAGATCAGTTTATTCTAATTTAAAAAACGATTGGATTGAATTGGAGGAGGAATTGTTTTTTCAGGAGAAAAGTAACACACTTTAACCAAACGCCACATAACAACAGAAGAGGAAGCACTCAAGTCCTCAGCGTGACATCTGTAACAGGATTAGCAAATTGCTGTGACAGTCTGACATTTGAACCCAAGGGTAGAGCTAGCTGGTACAGATATGCCGTTGATAGCTGGTGGTGACGGGGTCCTGACAGTGCCTCTTCGTATTATTATAAATGTTTGCACTGCACCAACAGTATCCCTGCAAAAGCTTGTGTTACAGTTTTTCACAATGAGGGAAGATTTAAGAAGGATTGGCATTTAATCCTTCAGGGGTTGCACATGCTGGGAGTCAATAGCTCACTTCAGTTGCAGCACTGATACAGACTTAATGTAGAATTGTGTACAGGAGATGGGCTTTATAAATGTGTATGACCAGGTACAGATGTGATGTAAAGACTTAATGAAATAATGGTTGAATAATGAATAATGAACATTGTGTTAGCATTTACATACGTCCAGTAATCCTCGATTTAAAAAATAACTTTTAAAAGAAAGAAGCTGTTTGATTCTAATGACATACTCCAATGCATATGCAGCAATCCCACAATATCAGATCTTTTCATCTTTTGGCCTTTCAAAAATGCCCGTAGACGTGAGTGTTGACTGTTTGTCTCAGTGACAAAAGCATCTCAGCCGCAGTAACCACTAATGTGCAAAGTGCATTGCTGCAGGTATGAGTACGGCAGGTAGAATTGAGAGGGTTGAGAAGGTGCTCCATCATTTGGTGAATAAACATTGCTCAATTGTGTAGCTCTTCCTATGATGTCTGGAGCATTTGAAAAGTCAAACATGTGAAAATGTTGATGCCGCTAAAAATAGCAACAGTAGTTTTATTTTGATGGTTTAAGCGCACTCTTCAAATTCCCCAAATCCATTTGTTTCATAAGCCTGACCTCATTCACCCTCTTTGTCTACTTATGCTCTTAAGTGTGCTAATGCAGCACACCAGCTGTGGCAGATGCCACAGATTCTAGCAAAAGTTACATTCAAGCCGACCAGAAAGGTATCTGAGCTCAGAGGTCAGTGAGAGGTCCCCCGGAGGCTCGTTCAGCTCAGGAAAACACTCTGCTACTGCTGCAGCGTGGCTGCCATGTTAGCCTGGGGGTCAACTTCATGTAGGTCATTAAAGTTCTGAATAAATTTGGTGACGTATGATGTGTATTTATGGATAATTATGGACGGGAACATGTTGCTGAGAATTTAATCAGTGGCATAAGAATAAGTGACAGGAGGCCAGGAAAAATATTTGAAAGGGGACTGTGCAGGTTGAAAGCATTTGCAGGTACACAGAGAGTTATCAGTTTCAAGAGTTTGTGGAGCTAGGTCTAATGTAATTTCAATTTAAACTTAAATTTAAATCCCGGCAGAGATTTGTGCTTTTTTTTGGGGTAATTTTGTTTGCTCTGCTAACAACTCTACAAAGGACTTGTCGAAATATCCATTAGGTTCAAGTCAAACCAAATCGAGGTTCGGCATACGTGTTTCGTTTTCTTTTAATTTTAATTTTTTTCATCACTATATCTACTGTAAAATGATCTGTATGTTATGTATATCCAACAATACTGTCATTCGCACAGTAGTCTGGTATGGATTTACACTATGCATACAAAAGCTGACAGGGGGACAGCTGCTTACTATTACTACTATTACTATTTTACTTTGCATGTAAGACATTATGTCTTTATTTTTCTTCCTTGTGAACAAATGCAGCATAGTGTTCTGGGATCAACAACACAGCATTAGTCACTCTTTGCTGTTCTTAGCTTTAATTCGACTCATTTGAAATTGACATACACGTTTTAAGATGAGCTTTCACTGTAATAACTGGATTGTGGTCAGATTTCACAGTTTATCGTGTTATCAAAGGCTTGTGTGTGTGGTATAAGTGCAGCTCTATGTAGTGGTTACCTGTGTTATGTTGTTAGCATACCAAGCTCATCCGTCTGGTATTGTGATTCAGTGAAGATGACACTTCTTCTGGCCGAGAGACAACAACTGCTTCAAACTGCCATGTCCGTTTTGCCTTGATGATCTTTATCAATGATGGAGCAGAGATACAGAGTTGCTCCCATTCCTCCAGTCTTCCACAGTTAGCTGTTAGAAAATACTTTCTGTTTCAGCCACACTGCTCTTATTCAATGGTGGCAGCAGGCGGCATCAAACAACCGGATAGACCCTCTGCACTTTGCCTTCAAAGAACTGAACAACAGGCTCAGTTAGTGGCCAGCTGCTAAACATAGTGGAGCATTTATGGCACCTACACATTAAACAACCTTTAGTTGTTAAGAAAAGGGATATGGGAAAAGACGCATGACGGGTCTTTCCAAAAAGGGATAACTTACTGGTTGTGTTTTGCAGAGAGTTGGAGGTAAATACAAATTACGACGACAAGGGCAGAGCTAGTTGTCAGTGTTGACAGTCTTATCAACTTTTCAAGGTCATATATGACACTGCTGTTTTTAAAGTTTGTTATTTTGCCCCTCAACTGGCCAAACACAGTGGAAGTAATTCAATAGACTATATATTTTTTTGATATAAAATATTAAAATGCCTCAAACAGCTAGTAGAAAGGGGTAATTGTCCATAGTTTGGGTTTGATTACAATTCTGTGATCCACTATGAATCTAAGGCAAACACTCTTTTCTCTTTTGAAAATTCTGGGCTGAAACGCCGCAGTTTGCATACTTTACAAGTGAATCCGTACCTGAGGGAATCAGGGAGAGCCGCCGCCATAGGAGGTCTTGAATAATTTATTCTAAATTAACTCTTTTACTTATTTATTCATTTTTTCGGAGGCTGTGGTAAGGTGCTTTTACATTTGTTATCCTTTTTTTTTTTGCTGTGATGTGTGCCGGCTAGTGTTAGTCAAACAACTAAAATACAGAAGGTTTCCGTATAGGTTTCACATACAACTCTTACGCTCACTACAACCCCACCCCATGCGGTCTTTTTGAAATTGGCATAATAATGTGACAAGATAACGTAAAACGTTTTTGATGATGAAATGTTACACATCATTGCCCTAATTTTGACAGGCAGTGAATTTTTCTGCCTACGGCTGTGTGAGTGACGCATTGCAGGCCTGATTGCATCTCCTCAACACAACTGAGGCCAAGAACATTTGCTGGTGAAGAAACCATGTTTTCTCTTTCTGCTTATCCCTTAACTGACACTATAATCTCATAACTTCCTATTACACGGAAGCACAATACAGTATTCTAATAATGTAATATCCATTGCCTGATCCTTGAGGAGGTTGAACCACATTTCCTTCACCTTCCTTCAGGTGTAAAGCGAGGGTCTGACAGAGTAACATGAAGATGAAAGAAGATGTTTTAACTTTCTGTTTTTATTTATTTCATTTTATTATATTATTTATAGATTTATAGACCTTGTGATTGTGTTTTTATCATATTCAGCTCAATTGGTGTACCTTATGACAAGGCTGCATTGTTTATATATTGGTATTCAAGAAAGCTTAAATTTACATTGTAGAGAGATCAGATTTCTGCTTTGACCTCATCACCACTTACCATTTGCTTTGCAAATTAGAGTCACAGGTCGCAGAAATGGTTTGGGAAAAGAAAGGCGTGACACACTGCTTCTTATCTGATTTAACATAATTATTTATTTAACAGGTCAATTATACCTGTTTGCGTTAGGTTTAAGGAAGAGAGAAGGTGAAAACCAGATGGAGAAATATAAAGGAAGCTAGTATTATTGTAATCTTAACCAGAGTGATGGGACAATGAATCATGGGTGCAGAAAATAAGCTCTGTTGTGAAGCTGCCTTTTCTCACATTTGCTTGCCCTCTCTTCTTCCCTTTATTTTTACCCTATACCCATCCCCCTTTCCCCCTCTCTCCACATAAGCATTATGCCAATTCCTATGGGTCTTTTTGGCAAGGTCACCTTCACCAGATAGGAAAAGTCACCCAGATATGTTTCTCTCTGAGTCACCCAGAGAGAAAAATGTGACATTGAGAAGATACATTTGAAATCAAATATAAGGAGTGTGACTAATTAGAAAGAACATGTAGGGTTTTGCTTCGGGCGTGAAAGCGATGTCAAGAGAGGTGGACCAAGATGCTGAAAAACAACAGAAAATATGCAGAAACAAGAAGGAATGGGGTTGGAGTTGCATACGCAAACCCTTTAGTTGTGTTGAGGCTCATCTTGGAGACAAATGTTTGAGTGGACGCTGCAGGGAACGAGTCCAGCTCAAGGGTCCACTCACTCCATCCGCAAACAGGTTAACTGGAAGAAAATCACTGAATGCATGTGAAAGAAGCCAGCTGGCACCTGGAACAACATGGTTTTGACATAGACACAATAACACTCCCTCATTTCTCTTCATTCCCCTCACTCGTCTCCATCTGCTGTCGTATACCTGTTCAAACTACTGAAGTTCACCGGCTCCAACTCTATCTGACCGTGGTACTTACCCCCTGCAGACAATGCTAGAGGTGGCCTTCGCCCGGGGCCATCAATATTTCACACTCTCGCCTATGAGGATACACGGACCGTTCAGAGCCCATGGGGGAGGTGCTGAATGAGAGACAGAAGAAGGGAGAGTCAGAGATGGAGACTGATAGGTGAGACAGACTGGGTATGATACACGAGAGTAATAGATTGTGTGAGGGATGGAGAGGCGACACTGTGAATGGATACTGGGAGAAAATGATAGTCTGCATTATAAAATAATAAATAGAGGGTTGAGGGGAGGGAGAATGGAAGAGTAGGTCACATGGGTGAGTGAAAAATGGGTTTTTAGACTGGAGTTTTTGGATGCATTGTTTTTGGATGGATGGACGCTTGATTTGCCCGTATTGTTAATGTCGCCGTATCAGTGTGTGGCATGATGAACTGGACAGTAAATCTCAGAAGAGAAAGGGAGAAACAATTGTAATGATGGTAACCATCTGTGCTTTGATTATTCTAAAAGATTTGCTTGAGGAGAACATTGAGCCATAAATCATCTATTGAGGCAGTTACTTAGAGCGACGGATGAGGATACAGAAGGGAAAGTGGGCAAGACACAAAAAAAAGATTGATTTAAAGATGGATGGATTGAGATGTCAGCAGTCATGCATCAGCGGATGCAGATGCATGACTGCTGATGACAGAGTCTCTTCACCCACTTGTCCTTTTGTCTCAGTGTGAAAGAGCTGCACTTGCCAACTGTTGCTACGACTACAGCTGTCGACACAATGGTAGTTGGGGTCGTAACCAAAGCAAGGAGATTCCCTGGGGCAATCAGAGAGAGATAGAGATATACTTGTACAATTGACCATTCGCTCAGCCCTGCCCTTCTTCCTCTGTTCTGCCCAAGGTGCCGTAGTTACATGCAGCCCAAACTGTTACTAACTACCCCTAGAGCAGCGGTTCCCAAACTCAAGGATGCCGCGGCCCACTTTGAAATCTGAAAATCTTTTGCGGCCCACCCAAACCTTTAACCACAACTCTGATCAAAACATAAACTAGGGATGATTAAATTACCTTAAGAATTTAACCGATTCAAAATGTATTAACCGACAATGTATGTTTTGTATACCATTTTCTCCGGAGCTCATGTGCCGTGTTTTCCGCACAATAAGGCGCATAAGATACTGCAGTCTATCAGCGCAAATCACTCTCAAAATTCGTGAGCGCAAATCCGGTTAATCAAACATCCGCCAGCAAAAGTCCGTCTCGAGCGAGGTATTTGCTCGCTTGCGAGACGTGAACTTCGTTGCTCGCGAGGAGAATCTCTGCTCGCGCTCGAAAGAGTTTTCTACGCGCTCGCTGTTGTTCTTTCTGACAGTGAGGGGGCGGAGCCAGTCACCATGGTCTTTACACCTGATTGGTTACAAACCCCGTCTTTGGATTGGCTGGAGCGAGGCATTTACACAACTATAGAAGCCCATTTCCGCACTGAAGAAAGGGGATAGAAAGTCGAAATTCTGGGATAAAACGTTGTCAAAACACAAACGACACCTTTATGTAACCGTAGTGGACTGTAGATGACAACCAGCTACAACCATCATTTACCATCATTACTGGCACATTAAGACCATTAAGTGCTCGGCAAGAACGACAGCTTTGTTTCTCCGACGCGCCCTGAAACAAGCTCCATATCTCGCGTGCTTGAGCGCCGCTCAGCATCTCGCCGTCGTAGACAGAGCTTTGGCACGTTTGGCAGAGCGCCTTGAGCGCCGTGTACAACCAGTATGGATCAACCGATTAACCAATCTGTTCGTTTAAATTGTTTGTGCTTCATCAATTAATGTTTCACATAACTAATGTGCCGCATCATGTATATTTTTATATTAATTTCAAACTTTTCAAAATTGAAAATTAAAAACGTTTTATTTATGTATTGTAAATGACCTCTCGCGGCCCACCTGCAGTACCTTCGGCCCACACTTTGGGAATCGCTGCCCTAGAGAATACATTATTTGTCATTTGTTGTGAAAGCACAAAAAGTGATTTCAGAGAGAAGGGTCTACGATATGTGTTTGACGGATCAATCCAATCAGTTCCTGTAGCTGGTGTTGTTTCCTTATAATATGATCCGTTTGGATGACTCACGCAGATGACCTAGCGTAACGTTTTGTCTATCACCGCCTCCATGAACATTTGTTAGCCATGATGGACTAGTTTAAGAAGTAAAGTGTGCCAGCGATAACTAAAAGGGGCAAGAAATGGAGCATAAAGTAGATCAAGAAAGTAGTTCTTACGGAGCTAAACTTCAGTGAATATCTTTTAGTATTCCCCCTGGAGTTGAGTCCAGTTACACTGTAACAATGACCGGTATGATATCTGACACAATGGAGATGAGGAAACACTGACTGACCTCTAAGCTGTAGTTTGTGTTCCCCAGAACAAACAGAATGAGTTCTTTTGAGAAAATTTGGAATGGAGATGATCCTGTATTGTATTATTGCATCCCAATGATTTAAAGGTTCATTGGATGTGTGTGAATATAATAGTGGACGTATTTTGTAAATTGAGAAGCCGATCAAATATCTATGATCCTGTAATTTAATCCCACTCTGACACAAAGGGTCATCCTCGAGCTTCACCCACAGTGCTCTCCAAGACACTAAAAGGTGACTGTCCTCATGTATCACATCTGAGGCCTGTTTGTTTTATCGGAGGCTTCACCTCGCTGTGACCCACCCTCCTCGTTTTTGGTAATTGGTTACCTTTGAGCACTCCTGCCGAGGCCTTACTCCTGCCACTGACAGGAGAGGGACAGTGGGTGAATCCTCCAAATCCAGCGTGGATTATGTAGTAGTACTCGATTGATGCATTGCCTGAGGCTGTTTGTAAAGGGCAACTTGCAGGTATTTGATTCAGAAGTGTGCACACTTGTGTATGGGATGCTCATACTGTCATAGAGTGTGAGAAAGAGCAATATGATGTCATTGTTTGTGTAGTCATATATCTTTGGAGTAATTACAGTTTGCTTTATGCCTTTTGTTAACAAAGTGTGAAAAAAGAGCTGTATTGAGAACAGAAGGGTGTTTTTGTTGAATTACAAAGCAGCTTGGTCAGTCAGCGTTTGATGTCTGTTTGCGGATGATTGACTGTGAATGTTAGTCAAAAGGAGACTGTCAGACAGATAAAAAGAGATGGACGTGCGGGGCTGATGAGAAAGCAATTAGACAGAGTGGCAAAAGAAAGACGTCGGCAGGTTAACAAAGAGCGAAACGAGAGATGAATGGGCGATGACAGAGAGGAGCGCTGAGGAGCAGCATTGAGGCCGTGTGGCCTGCAGTGAAACGGTTAGATCCGGCTCAGAGTGGCTGCCTCACAGCAGAAAGTGTGTCACAGGAGAGCTAGGCTAATGCACCAGGCTAAAGTTGCCTCACAGAGGCCTGCTGCATTCAAACCCTGAGAAACCAAATCAGCATGAGCCACAATGAAATGTTTAGCTCACATGGGCAAAACGGGCCCTGCAGTCAAACTCTCCGCAGATGACCCTAAAAACACAAGAGGTGGGCAAGGAAACACAATTCAGATAACTACCACAGCTATGTACACAGGCAAGGATCAATGCCTTATTCACTATCGAGTGTATGCAGTGCTACTTATAAAGAATCACATTTCAATATTTTGCTTCATAAATAAAGATGCTATCTGCAGTAAAAAAAAAAGTTTATATTTAGTTCAGAAAACATTATGTTAAAGCCTATGTTCCATTTTGTAAAACATCTAGAATGTCATAAATCATATTATATTCTAATTTGAGCTATAAGTGATGCAACTGTTTACTAATTAGTAATGAGGTATCACCTAATAATCACCTAATATTCAACTAGAAGAACTGCCTATTGTAACTTTAATGTAGCTAACTGAAATAAATCTAAAAGCATCCATTAGCTTGCAACTATATTGTACCACTCAACCTGTTTTCTGGCAAACAATTTGCACATCTTGTAGCCAATTTAGTCTTTTCTGAAACAATCAAACAGTAACAAAGCATTTGGGAAGGACTCGGTACACAATGTGATGGATTTACGAATAGTTGGAGCAGCCCATTCTTGTCATGTTTACAAGAATGGGCTCTCCGTCAGTTTCCCCACTTTTTCTGTACCATTTTTGCATTTAGGTGCATAAAGCTGCAATCTGTTTTATCCCTTTGCAATCTGTTGAAATAGTTTTGTCTTCCTCCACTTTGTGTGCATGCTGGTAGAACGAGTTACAAGTATGTATATACATCTTGCTCTGTTGGAAGTGGTGGTGAGAAAGTCTTCACCCCCGAATGTTGATCTTGGTCTTGTTTATTTCCTGTTAGTAACACCACTCTGGGAAAATAGGCTTCATTACTGCTCCCATCTCATGAAAACAACAGAATTATTTGATTATGGCTGCAGGCTGCCAATTGTGCCAGAGGCGATACTCCGATATACTGATTCTATTCATTTGATTATTCAGAGCCCTTCTCGTATGAAAGAGGGTGTTGTAATAGCATTGAAGTTCTACCATTGATAGCATTTAATCCTAGGGCTGCACGGTATGGCCAAAAATCCATATCACGGTATTAAGTAAGGTTCTGACGGTATCCCGGTTATATCACGGTATTGCTTCTTCAAGTAAACACGTTCATTCATTGACCCCGAAAAGGACCGAGCCGCCCGCTGACCAACATGCCAGCAACTGGCTGGCGAGTTAGCTTTTTAATTGCGTTAGCAAGTTAGCGTGTTAGCTTGTTGTGGCTGCAAACAGCTGTTCCACTTGCATACCCAAACAGCTGTTCGCCTTCTCTTTGCTTGCTAGCAACTGGCCGGCGAGTTAGCTTGTTAGCGTGTTAGCTTGTTGTGGCTGCTGGTGTTGCCACCAGAGGCTCGACAGACTTTGCAATAAATCCTTTTCTGATCTAACTTAGATCGGATTTTCCAAAACCATAAACCCTCCAACAGACACAGCTCATCTCTTGGGGACAAAGTTGTGTTTGTGCATCTCTGGTCTCTCGTTGTTCCTCCTGTATCGCTCTGCTCCTGTTTTCATGTAGCAACAGAGTTACTTGTTGTTGTGAGATGTACCCAGCATGCAGTTCGACAATTATAAATGCTACAAATTGTCTATGTGACACAAGCTGTTGTGTCATGGTGTTTTACCCTGTTAAAGAGTGTTTGTTGTGGGTTATTCATTGTTGTTATAACTCAATCTCGACACACGTAAGAGAAGTAGCTCCGGCCGTTAGATGCTTTGCGATGACGTGTATAAATAAATTATGCTCCCTGCCAAAGAGCAACGTCCGTTGTTATGGCGTATTACACCGGTATGGGCGGGACGTGAGAAATTCAAACCGGAAATCTTATTCCGGTATACCGTGCAGCCCTATTTGATCCTCAGAAAGACATTCAGCTACAACATGGTTACGTGAATCCATCCACCTGCATGCAAATAGCGTACCTAATTGCAGCATGTACAAAGGGACCAGAGAGCCGACCTCTGGCTAATGAAAGATGAACCCAGCGATAAAGCCCAGAAGGATGCTGCGAATGTATGGGATCAGACACTAAGCCTGCACGTGAGCCCTGCAAACACTGGGGAGCCCCAGCTTCTCTAATCAAGTAGAGGTCAGGTTGAGGCCAGGTAGACCCGATGATCAGGCTTGGCTCTTTGGCACACATCCAATAGCCATCCATTATCAACGCTAATGCTCCCCACGTGGAAGAAGAAAAATTAAACAGGCGACTGAGCCAGAAATGCTTATTAAAACCTTGCTGTCACTTAAAATAAAAAAGCCTTAACAGTGCAATAGGATTTTCTTCATCATCATTTTCTCATTTATATTACCCATCACAGAATGGATGACAAAAAAGAAAACAAAACTCCTCCCAATGTTGGACTTGTTTGGGGATTAGCTTCCCTCAGTTAAGGTCTGTTTGTGCTGCACTTATCTCTGAATGTTACCTCTGGGTATGAATCATCTAACACAATCCGGTCTACGCCTTTGTACTGTTGCCGAACAATATCCAAAAATGATTTTACACAGGTGGTACATGTTTCTACTGATTCATGATACGGGTTCCTGTAGTTTTAGTACCTAGGGAAACATTTCCCTAATGTAATCAGCAGTTTTTAATTGAAATGCTTCTTATCTGAAGACAAGCCATTTTCTAGAACCTCAAAAAACCTAATTGATGTTCCAAATAAATAAAAAAAGATGTCAAAACAAAATAGTGATCAGTTTTGATACCAATTATAAACTGTTAGAAAAATTCTCACTCGACACCGGTGTAAAATCATCAAAAACAGGACATTTAATGTTTGCAAACAGGAGAAGGATACAAGTCATGCGCCAAGCCTACTAAAAGGTCTTCTTCCAGCCCCCACATATACATACTGGGATAAGGTATGGTAAACAGGAAGGTCTTGCGCACGCACAATGATCTCATTCACTGTCATGTTCTTTATCCTGAGACATACATCTGATCTTCATGAGACCCGGAGTGGCCTTCTGGACACCGGACATGTCACACAGATTTCATAGTCATCTTATCTCATAGTCATCTTATCTCAGCTGACATGTCATACACCAAACTTATTGTACAAACAGTACAGACATAGTCTTGTTTTGTCTAAACCCCCCTTCTTGACATGACATTATTTTCAGTTTTACATAACATAACATAACATAAACAATAACAAAAAATTATAACAATGTAGATATTCACATATCGAAACAATCCTGTCTAGTCAAAATCTACCATTACAGCTTTTGCATCCTTTTTTCACACCGTGATATACATTAAGTGTGCATATTTTTCTGTGTTTGTGCAGCATTTCTTCTTCTCTGAGGTGGCTCTTCTCTAACAGGACACTGTTCAGCCCCTCCAACAAGGTACAGTACATTTATACCTGTTTTATTCCTCCAACCCTCAGGACAGACATTCTCTCTTTATTTAATGTCCACCGAAGCGTCTCCTGCCTGCTTGCGTCTGGAACTATAGACTGTAGTGCTAATGAAACAGGGCCCTGCTTGATGTTGTCGGATGAACTGCCAGGAGAATTAACTAATAGGCTGCAGAAAAACAACAAGCCTTGACCTTGTCTTGATTGACCGAAGGCTTTCAAACTGAAAATAAATATGAAGCTGTGGGCTGAAGAACATGTCTTTTGTGTAATAACACTCTGGGGCCGTTCAGGCTAAAATTTGAATAGAAATGTCATTGTTGATTTTTCACATTAATACTTGAATGTAACACAAGTACAGTAAGTTTACAAATGTGGTGTTGCTGTATGGATGTAAGGGCATGTGTTCTCATGCAGACGCATGCACGGTGTTGCCTGCAGAGCAATGAGCTCTGATGGATCGGAGCTGCGATGCTCAGCATCATGAGTGTCCTTCCTGGGCTTCCCTGAAGTACATCTCTGGACTTGTGATTTCACATTGGATCCATTTCATTCGAAGCCCAAATCTCTTCTGCATTCCAGCCATAAGAGCAAACCCCTCATGTCGCAGAGCAGGGGAGCATTTCAAGGAAGCATGGGTTAATGGATACACATGTAGAAAGTTCAACCAATAAAATCAATTTGTTTTTAAAAATGAAGTTACTATGATCCCTTCACATGTTTGAAGCTTATTCAAAAGCTCCATCAGTAGCTTTTTATAATTCAATAAAATAACTGCTAACTGCTGTTAACATTTCTATTATGTAATTTCAACACAATACATCACAATTAATGTTAATTCAATATTAACCAATTGTGTATTTTTAGAGTTTAGCTGGTGAAAGTGAACAATGAGCTAGACTTGCATGAAGATATTTGAATTCAATGTTCAAAGTGAAGGGTAGCTGTTTCTAAAACATGTCATTTGAAATTCAAATGACATTGTCATGTCACATGCACATGCAGTTTCAGCTTCTCTTCGATAAAGTGCATGTATTTATCAAGCATTGTTTATGCAAAGCATTTCAGTATGTAAAACAAATGTTTGTATTTATAACAAAGCTACTATAGACAAGTTTCCCGGGCACTTCCGGTTTACTTCCTGTTTCTGCCAAGAACTTCCGGCGCAGGCTGAGTAGTGGTGTAAAAATGGCTTTGCAATGGCAACATTCGACCGAAAATCTTGTTAAAAATGGTGTTTTGACCATTCCGCATCCAAGTAAGGTAACATCATGGGCGGACAACATGTTGATATGGCCCAGCATCACAACATCCAAGATCTTTTCTTATTTTATTGATTCCATAGCGGTGGATGGGAATGCAATTAATAACCTAAGAAAGTTCAGAGGCGTTTCAGTACCTCCATTCCGACAAAGTGGGCTGTGTACTTTTACACGATATGGACATATAACGGCCGATGTTCAACCGAGCCAGTCCATTAACAATTCAGCGCGTAACGCCTGGGTTTTGGTTACCAAGACGGGAGATGTGGAGACTGCAGGCTGTACCTGTAGCCATGCAGCCTTTGCAAAGCAGCGCTTTGGAAGGTACGTTAGCCCATCTTATGCTTGTATAAAGATGTTTGTATGTATCTGTGTGTTAATATATAACAGAACACGAAGAGTAATAAAAAGAAAAAGTAATCCCCTCTAGCCTGCCTGCACTAAAAGCATGCTTTAACCCTTCAAAGTCGACTGACGAGCGTCAAAGTGCGCACCCCTGACATATCTATTAATAGCTTCGGAATGGATAAAGGTATTCACTTACTTTTTTTTCTATGAAAAAGCTGACATTCGTCTGCGTAATAATTAGTAGTCTGTGTTGACTTTGAATGATAAGCCTTCCGTATTTGAGTGCAAATCTATAGCATTTTACTCACTTGTAGATGGTTGATGGTCGAAACATTCTCCTTCCGACCAAACATTCAGCAATCGCCACGAGTTGTTGCAACCGTGAACAGCACAATATGTGCCGGAGCCGTGTCGGCGTGTAACACCATCCATAGTTTACTTTTTCTGCACGCTAACCAAAGACTGTAAAAGACGCTAACTCGCTAACCGGAAGTGCTTTGCAGACACAACCGGAAGTCGTTGGCAGAGTGAAAGGCCAATGGCGGCCCGCTTATTTCACTCAGGAAACTTGTCTATACAAGTGCATCAAATAATTTTGTTTTAAAATAAAGGTGAGTTTGTTGTCACCTTGCATTTTTCTATCACTTCTTCAGAGAAATATTTTCATTGTAGTACGGAGTACTGTATGTACTCTGACCAGACAGCAAATTCAGGGTCTTAAAAAAAAGTGAAGCCAATGTGAAAGTACTTTGGTACCAATTAGAGCAAAATAGACCATACAGCCGGGTGTGCTGTGCAGTGTGGCTCCTTTATGATACAGGTCACTTTTTCAGTGGGTCTTTTCAGTACGAAAACGAAATTTAATTAAAACATATATTGTTTCCTTGAAATTTCTTTTCTCGTGTCTTTCCGTTTGCAAGAAAAAAAGGTAGACTTCAAAATCACCAGGGGCCTCATTTATAAACGTTGCGTACGCACAAAAGAAAGCGTACGCCGCTCTCTACGCAATAATTGGTATTTATAAAAAGCTAACTTGACGGGAAAATGTGCGGTCCTTCACGCAAGCTCGGACCCATGCGTACGCACAAAAACCGGTGAAATGAGAACCGTCGGCAAATGCAAGAAACACGCAGACGTGTGTAAAAGTGTGTAAAACTAGACTGTTGTGTAGGAGAAATGCCAATACTGCCTCTCATAAATAACAAGAACACCCGTTTGATCGATCTGCAGCGTAAAACAAACAAATACAAATTAACACATTTTCAAAAAGAAATATATTCTGCAATAATATTGGCATGTTATACAATTCATCCTCAAAACACAGCTGTTGCTTGTCAGATGCAATCAAATAGACGGTAATAAAATGCCATGATGCCATCACAATGCGTAATGACGCGAAATGGCTGATCTTGTGCTCTTAGAAGATGTGGCACATGGAAGGATTCGCGCTGTAGTGCAGCGCACCATCGGCCTGTTTAAGGGCAGATGGCGCTACCTCGACTGCACTGGAGGGAGGTTATTGTCTACTCCTGAAAAGGTGTGCAAAATGGTGCTGGCGTGTGCTGTGCTACATAATGTGGCACAGCTTCCAAATGTGCCCCGACCCCCCTGACGCCAATGTTGGCCCAGACCCTGTCCCCAATCCCCAATCATTGCCGCCAGTCTCTCATCAAGAGGGGACAGCTCCGGTGTCCCCTCTCCCCACCCGTGGCAGACACACTTTGGCGATGGCGCGCTAAACGCTTTTTTGCATCCACTTTGATGTCAGATGTAATGTCCATACTGTGCCCTCCAAAAAGCATTTTACTTCTCCTTTCCACCTCGCCAATGATCATTTCCACTTCACACTGAGTGTGTCTTCGTTTTCCTCTCAGTGTTTGTCATGATTTCGCAATCGATAAATATTAATTTGTGGGCGTTCCACAGACTATATATGGGCAACTATGGGCGTGCCATGAAGCCGCAAAAGCTGTGCTGCATTTAGAAGTGATTTATTAAGGGGAAACTGCATAGGACGTGCGTGCGCACGGTTTTATAAGTCTGAATATTTCTGTGTGTACGCACGTCCTATGTTTCATCCGTACGCCACTTCTGGCACAAATCCTACACAAGGTTTTATGAATGAGGCCCCAGGTGACTACGTCCACTTCCTACTTACAGTTCTGAAAGAAATCCAGCACATACTGATAACATTGATTGTTTGTTCATCCTGCACAGGGTTCATCAACCAATTATTCTCTCATGACAACATCTTGTTTCATTCATTTGCATTAAACCATTGGATTGACTTTGATGAAAGGGCAGTACAGCTTCTGACGCAAAGAGCTTTTTAAAACTCATTTCTAGAATACTAAATCTACTGGGCCAAAAGAACGAAAGACACTACTGCAAGACGTATATTAGATGTAAAAATGCTTCGTTTGTTCTCATGACCATTGGTCCATATCCTGGAACAATGAGTCATTAGATCAGATGGAAGGGAATGGCATGGCTCATCTCCTCCTGGGGAAAGTATGCATTATACTGGTCGCATTGCAAACGGGTGTGTCAGTTCAGTTTGTAACTGTGGTGACCCACAAACGGTACCATCATCTTTCAAGGACACTGATACTTTTACTGTGGCTGATCTGACTCAATTCCAGACTACTGGATACTACTGGTTAAAGTTCCTACAAATGCGGTGACGTGGTATTGTGGTAAAAGATGCCTCATAACACTGTTGTATTCCCACATTACAATTATACAGTGCAAGGGGTCAACGTTTTCCAGGCCAAGGTCCCCCAAACTTATGGCGAGATGGAGCACTGACGCCCTATTCTACGGAGTTTGGTCCGCCATCTTTTATTTTTGCGCTTCGTACTCTTTATACGTGAGCATAAACGTGATCTGATTGGCTAGTGCCTGTGCTGTCGTATTTGCATGAAAGGTGCTGTGAATATACCGGTGCCCAGCTTGAGAGAGAGCTCCTGTGGGCAGCTGAACGTGTGTGTCGCGGACTGAAAGATAATGTCTTCTCCATCAATTTATCCGTTCGCTACAATATGTTGGATTCATGGTAATGTGTATTTAAAGACAATAAATACAATTCTGATTCTGAAGACATTTAAAATGATGGGGGGAAAAATGGTTGAAAAAAAAAAAAAAATTGCCTTATCAACCAACAATTTTTCAACCCCCCCTGCAGTACCTCCGCGGACCCCCTGTTGAAGACCTCTGATACAGTGTATGGGCTTATTCCTCTGATTAAGTTCACATGCCTCGCTCTGTGCGTGTGTGTGTGTGGGTATGTGCACTGTCCAGTTTGTTTAGGCATTGCATTAGCATGGTTTAATCCTCACAGGGCTTATTGGATTGAAATCCCTCTCAAAGCTCTTAAAGCGCCTGCCTTTTAATTTCTGTCTCTCTATCCTTCCATCGGACAGTGAGGGAAACTGTAGGGATACAGCTATTTGTCTCATCACCTTTCATATCTACTGGAGTGATTGTGGCTCAGACGGTAGAGAGTCATCCTCCAATTAGAAGAGCTGTGTTTGATCCCCGGCTCATCCAGTCCATGTCTGCCACGTTAACCCCTCGGCTGTGTCATTGGTGTGGGAGTCAGTATACTTACGTAGTCCTGATGTGCAGGTGGCACTTTACATAGCCCCTGCCATGAGTATGAGTGTGTGTAAATGGGTGAATGACATGTTGTGTTAAAGGCCTTTGAGTTGTCCATTAAACATTTATTAAAACCACATTTGTAGCCAGTCCCAAAATTGCTTCCGCTGAATTTTGGAAGTTGAATCAAGACATGCATCCAAATTGATTTCATACGCACTGCCCAGATATTCCAGAGACTTTTTAACTACTAAGTAACAGTATTTGCAACTCATTAAGTAAGTAAAAAAAAAAAAAATCTATGCATTTCTAATCAGGAAGATTGATACGCTGCAAGTCTTATATACGTGATCTGCACATAGCAATTAAGAATGGTGTATAAACTAAACTTAAGTTGGCGTAGTCGTAGAGTTGGTGCAAATTTATTGTGCTTCTCCCAAAGTGCAAAGTGGAAACAACATTACAGTAATAGGAAACACTAGTATAGTACTAGTAGTACTATCAGGCTAATTGAGGACCTCCGGCTCTAGGCTGCAGGCAATCACTACACCTGCTTCTCATTTAGTTTATCTGAACAGTGGGGGTGCGTGTGTGTCCATGTGTGTCTATGTGTGTGTGTGAGTGCTGCGTATGTCGCCAGTGACGGCCGCTCCGTCACACTGTCCCTTTGTTGTCCCTTTGCATGTTTCTGAGCAATAACAACTAAATGCAAAAAAAAAAGTCCAACATTACAGCATCGCTCTTCCTCTCTTATTTTGTTAAGAAAAGCTGCAGAAAATACTGTTTGCTTACTATCCCTGATTAGCCCTTCTTTCCCTAGACATAGCTGAATGTAAGCAGGTATTAACCAATTTAAAAACCCTATCGTGTCGACTGTACATCTCACACAACGACATTCATCTATGACTTTGTGAAGGAATTGGAGCAGAAATAAGAATTTTGCAGTGCACTATTTTCTGCTCATCTATAGAAAAGAGAAAATTCAGTTCAGCACTCTCAGTTTTTCTCAGTTGCTTTGGTAGATTTCTTGAATCATCCTCGACATTTGCAAAACAGCACGTGCATTTCTCAAAACAAATTGTATTAATAGCAAAATACCATGGATTACCTGCAAAATCCAGTTTCTTGCTCAAAAGTAAATATCTGTGCCATTAAAATGATATGACCTTGTGTCATTGTTTACGGACCAGACAATTTGCGAAGTCGTGTTGTCAGTTTACCATTGTACTCTGGCGGTTCGGTTCTGATCTAAAACATGGAGCCATGTTTTAGATTGATTGCAAGAGACTGACAAGATTTACATATGCATTTTTACTGTAATTTGTTGACAGACATTACTTTGCTATTGTGAGAATTACAGAACGGTCCTCACGCATGTGCTGTCATTTCTACTTCTTTTATATTGACCCCCCCCCGAGGTATTGTATAATAATAATAACACAATAATGTGTGCACAAGTGTGGCTCTTGTCAGGAACATGCATGTGTCCTCAGCCTCATCTTGCTCTGTGTTGCCTCCCAACTCCTCCACCACGCATTTATATACTTGATGGTTCATGAGATCCTTTGTTATAGAAAATCAAGATCCACCTAGAACCAATTTGCCAATTTAGGACAGATTCAGAAAAAAAGTCAAATAAGTTCAAATAAATGAGAAACTGCCTTTTTAATGTGCACCAGTGACACAATGATGTGAAGATTGAACAGGTAGTTTTGAGAATTTCAATTCTGATCTGAGAAATGTACCAAAGCAACTGAGAAAAACTGTAAAATGTCTGGTTCAAAGTGTTTCTCTGACTAAATTGATATTGGAGTTAATGTGCCTATTATTATCAGATGGTTTCTATTTTAATAACCTCACAACCAATTGCTAGTCTCCAGTCTTCAGTATCCAGTACCACATGATGTAACCTAATTAATTTGATAGAGACAAATGCTTTAATTTTTTGTTACATGTGATCTCATTTCAGATAATATTTGAAAGGAGAAAGTATATTTGAAGAGATACTGCAGCAGACATGTAATTGAGAAATGGTCTCAGTTATTATACTAAAACTGTATTGTATACCACCAGTTGTCATTAATGTAGAAATTGTGTCATCTTATAGAGATTACAAATGAAACCTTGGAATCATTGTTGTCAAGTATATTAATGTTTTGATGCCTGTGTGCTTTCCTGGAGCGTCACCAAATCCTGCAATGTACATTAGCACAATGTTACAATGAGTCTTTACCTCAATTTATGTGAAAATAATGTCAAGGATCCTGATAAAGTTCCTGTGTGAAGGTCATTTTCTCCACTCAAGTAATTTATTTATAACCTCTGCCTTATCTGCCACCGGCGGCGAGTTTTATGGACGTTCCCGCAATATGACTGCTCTTCCTGTTATTTTTAGCACTACCGAGCATTGCAGTCATGGAAGACAGAAGTTATATTTCTCATTAAAATTCAAGCTTGGAGTGCATGTTATCTCACATCACATCAACCATGACACTACATTTTCATACTGTATGCACTGACCTGAACTGTACTGAAAACTGCTTTAGATGCACTTCCTCACAATGAAGCTTGTGCATAACCACAATCCTTAACGTGTTTTTGTTTTTACTTGTGTTGCTGCAGTTGTCTTGGCACCTGACTTATCCATCCCACATACATAATTCAACAAGGAGTTTTTGCAGCATGTAACGGCAGCAAGAATTCCAGGAAAGCACTACGACTTAACATCTGAAGGCCAGTGACAGCTGGAGCCATGTCCTGTCATTTTCACTGGCCGCCTCCCCTCTGTGAGTTTCTCTTTATGACGTCTCACTCCAGCAAAATACTTCTCCTTTTTTCATTCCCCCCTCTTTACTCACTGTGATCAATTCTTGCCCCTGTCTTTCTTCTGTTTATATCGACTCGTATTTTTTTCCTACAATCTGCAAGGCCATCTGGCCCTCTGTCCTCAGCCTTGTGTCTGTTTGCAGTATCTTTCGCTCACTAAATCCATTTGACAAGATTAATAGAGTGAACCTCAGACAGATATAAGCTGCTCATTTTGATAGGGATCATTGGGGGGAGATAAGTTCTGTGCTGGTCATAAGCAGACGAGAACACTTTCTCCCTTTTCCCACCTCAACAATGACAGCTCACTGCAGCAATTGAAAGGATTCTGTGTCTAATCATTGAATGCAAAAGATTATTCTGAAAGAAAAATCTTTAATCACTCTAATGTGTCCTTTGGTTGTCACGTTGAAATAATGCCAGAAATGTGACCCCTTTTAACTTGCAGTGTTGGACAGGGCCACAGATACACTGGCTACACCCAGCTGGCAATTTAAACACCTCTGCCATAAAATGTAGTCAAATTACCGCGATGCCACTATACGTCTTTGTGACATATAGTGAAGAACATGGAGACACAGTCCGGGTCATTGTTTTGTTGAAGTAGACAATTTAGGTCTACAACATAGACAATGATCTCTCTCATTCCTAAAGGGATGGTGAAAGTAAAAAAGAATTCTGAGAAAACCAGACTTTATATGAGAAATACATATTAACAAACATATATACGAATAAACATATTCATTTTGACTTCAGCCATTTATTTGAACACAGCTGTAATGAAGCCTCAATGATTTTTTTAGCATGACACCAATATGGCACTAGCTAGCATTGCACTAACGTCACTGTCTCCTGACACGGCCAGTTTTTAGGTAACCAGTAAAACTCTTAATAAAAATGATCGTGTAATGTTTTCAGGGGATTTAACGGTGTTAAAGTAGGCGTTAAAGTAGTAAGCTCATTACCTTTCGAGCCAAATACAGTTTTCGTAACCAGTCGGAAAAAGGTAAAAGGACGCTAACGCCAGTAAATTAGCCGTGCGCTGCTATAGGCATGACCCAGACTGACGTCCATCGTCATTGTAAACATCCACATCGGTGGAGGTTAAACAACATAAACAGCCAGAGGAAATTGAGGGGGGCGATGCGGCCGATCGATACACGTAGTTATGACATGTATAAATGTGTCCTGTTATTGTGCCTAATGCGCAACCACATATATTCAAATATATGTCTTTTTTTTAAGTGAATATTCGAACACCTTTTTAAGAAATTTTGACAGCCCTACTGGCCAGTAGACAGAATGCACGTTTTAAGACACTTGAAGGCAGATGTAACTTTAGCATTGGTCAGGGGCCACTGCCTCTAGTGGTAAAGGGGAGAACTGCTGTTGCGTTTGACCTCTACTCGTTCTCGTCCGTGGGACTATAGTGCCCTGGTTTGGCTGCCATATACCGATCATTATCCAAAAATCCAAAGCGTTCAAATGTGGTTATAAATCGTTGCAAGAAACACGCCTCTATACATTAGGGAGCACTGGTTTCTTAGCCTGTGATAGTTCAGTTTAGCTTTCAATTAAATATTTGATAGCAACCCGTCCTATCACACGCTGCCCGTGGCAAAGCTTAAATAGCAAAACATTGAGTAAAGTTTCAAGCACTCGTTTAAATTCATGGTTTTAAAAGGCTTGCGTGTGTTGCAGAGCATTTCACCTCCAGAACAATAGGTGGAGTAACGTGTTTCTGTTGAAGACGACCTAGAGAGTCACGTCTTTGTGTGTGGAAGTCGTTGGTTTGTTTCCTTATTTATCATAGACTTTATTGCCCCGTGCATCACCACTTCTGCTTTTCATCGCGGACACATTTGTCCCGTATTTTCCTCCACAACTTTGTTCACCCCTCGACCGGCCAACCCACGTTTGCAGAGATCTCCCTCCATGAATCCAACCCGCTTATACAACCCGCCATTTACGCATTTCTTCCAACAAAAGCTCTTCAATCTGATCCGTTCTCTCGTAAACATTCTTCGTTTTAATAATGGCGGTATCGGGCTATGAAAACACAAATGTGAGACTACATAAAGGATGTAGTTAGCAGACCAATCGCAGCCTGGTGCGCTGCGGGAGGCTTTCGACGCAAGCCTAGAAAAATGGGTCGACGCACGCAAGGACGCAAGAAGGTGTGAAAAGGCACGCAAGGACGCAAGAAGGTGTGAAAAGGCACGCAAGGGACACGCAAGGGAGTCTTGCGTCTGTGTCGCTCTGAAAACGCAGAAGCATAAACTAGGCTTAAGCGTCGCTCTGAGAGAGCAACCTCCCTGACCTAATTTTGCTCTTTTATTCTGGTCACTCAGGATGTTCAGTGATAACAGTCACACTACACACACTGCATTTCCATTATTTTATCCTTTCAGTTTTTCTCATATAGCCAAAAAAACATCTTCACAACAGTAATATACTGCAGTAAACAAGCCTCTTGTGAATGTGTCATTTGCTGTTTCACAGTAACAAATTCAGGCCCACATTTTATGGATTCGGCACCCTGTTTTCACACTGACTGCCCTCTGTCGGGAACCAATATTGCACCTAATCTTCTGTCTGTAGTTCTATTCTCTGCAATAAAGCACGACATTCTTACCAAAAGTTTAATTAAATTAAACTCACAACGCATCCTCTCCTCTGGGTACATGAAGAATTTTCATTCAAATCAAAAGGACATTTTATGACATAACACCTGCACCCTTTGGCCAAGCCTGGCACCCATGTAATGTGATGATTCACACATGGTGCTACATTTAACAGTTTTAAAAAATATGTATATTTACTTGCCCAATTACAGTTTATCCCTCCAGACACATTCTGCTCTTTGATTTTCTCCCACACATCTCTTAACCTCTTCTCACCCTGCTCTGCTATTTTCTGTTTCAAGCAAACCATTGTTTGCTAATTAACGAGACTGACCTCAAACTGACACACATCATTGACAGTTTCTCTGTCATTGCCACATGAAGACATACTACTATTGTGAGAAGAGCTTTGTTTTGGCTACGATTGGTACTGTATTTGTTTATTGCGGTAAGATTTTCCTCGCTTGTGGAGAGAACCCCTATCAAGTCCTGTAAATGCAGCCAGTTATTGTATTAAAGTAGAAGCATTTCAAATCTACTACCGGCCGACAGCAAGGTTGACAAATGATGTTATGACAAAAAAGTCACACAATTACTTGCAATTTGTGAAATAAATTTCCAATGGCAAAAATAGAGCAATAAAAAGCACATATTTCCCTAGCCACATATATACACACTCGTCTTTCAAGATCTTTAAAATGGGACGTTTTTTAGACCAGAGGCCTTTTGGACTTGCCTTCTTCTCACATGAATCCGATACTGGATATCTTTGCCACTTGACTGTGTCTGAATGTCTGCAGTGATATTGTTACATGACACTTATTTTCTTCTTCAATAGCAGCAAAACAGGGGACATGAACCAGCAGAAAATGTCTAACAAACCTATTAGCAGCTCTACAGCCAAGGCAACTAATTTCCCTTTTTTCAGCTGTAGATGACCGTGAATATATCTATTGCCCCACCCTGAGCACCACATAATATTGACTACATGCCCGATTTATTAGCATATTAGTTGGACAGAGTATGATGAAATGTGGCCCTTGAAAGACTCATAGCCCATTACAGCATTGAGCAAGTACCATTATATCTTCCTTAACAATGCATGGAACTGCCACACTGTTATTTATAGAACTTCTTTCATTTCTATTTATCATTCCATCTCATACTCAGAGTCAGGATGAGACGAGAAACACAGTTATTTCAGATCAATAGTCAATGTCAAATAGTTTGTCTTGTATCTCTAAATGCACGCAAGAGAAACGTTTCTGTAAGAATGTAGTTTATATACAGTCCAGAATTACAAGCATGGTTAGGCTGGTAGAAGCCAGGAATGATGACAAAGATTGTGGCTTCAATGCTGTGGATGCCTCTTGTTGTTATTTCCACTTTGTCAATATGTTAATGTATGGAAGTCTATCTTAATGTGTCATGCAGTGATGCATGGGGCTGTGTTTTCACTTCCCTCAAAATACGACATAATGTAGACAAGACATGACATGAGAGAAATTAATCAATATGATATTGTTCGATGAATATTATTGTTTTGTGATGTGGTACTGTATTCCTGGAACCTCAGCATGGGAACAGAAAACTAACAGCAGGCTGCTCACCTACGCTGCCCTTCAGGCAGCCAGGATTTTACAGGCATTTCTTTCTTTTAACGAGGAGACAGGGACTGCAGGTAATGGGCTTTGTTCTGCGGCAGTAATTGCGAGGTGGCGGATATAGAATTAATGACATGGTCCTGAAGAATGGAATATAGGGACTTAGCAGTGATAAGGACTGAGAAGTGGCAGGCCCCAGATGTTACCAGGAGTAGCGCTCATTAGCAGTCCCAGGGGGAAGAGAGTTTAGGATATGGCAGATAAAAGTCAGATGGGGAGGCGGTAGCGTGGAGGCATGTTGGCTTCTGCTATAACTGAAATGCTGTTTTCATGCCGCTCTTTAAACAACTGTAGTCCAACCGGACGAAGAACTCAGAGAGCACAGGTGGTCATAGAGCATTATATTTCATCTCATTAAGTCTCAGAGAGTGGTTAATATATGCTGTCAGTAACTTGCAGTAAAAAAAAACCTTTGTGCTGAACTATACAGTAACTTCTGGAACTAGAGTTAGACTGTAAACTCTTTCAGATCATTTGTAGGAGTTTCAAATTTGAGTTCCTAACAGCATGTTATTATCCCTACCATGTATTTTACATTCCCACCTGATTCAGAAAAGTCCATCCTATTCAGGATGAATAAAGTCCAGGACTGAGATTACGACAATTTACACAAAGCAATGTCTTTGAATGTCATGAATAATTAATCCAGAAGGAGGATTCTGATTAAGCACAGCTGCCTTGCAATGCTAATGTTAGTATTAGTATGTCACTCCTGCCATAGTTGTTTTTTTTGTGAAGGAGGATGGATTTGTACCACAAACTTATTAAAAAGCGCTAATGGATTACTTTGCACTGGATTGACCTTCATCAACACTGAATACAGAGCTGGAAGTCTTCTGCAATATAATCAACAAGCACATTTGGCCAAGGGGTTGTATAAAACTAACAGGCTCGAATGGTAAATGGACCCTGGAAGGGGGAGATTAAGCTCATGTCAACTGGCCACAACGCTGCTTTGGCATCATAAAACACGTCTCTATACAGGTCACATGTCCACATGTCAAGCCAACAGAAAAGCTTTATTCAAATACTTCTGTCCAGATCATCCTACTCGTCTCCTCTGTTCCTGTTACACACAACCACACTCACAGGAAATCACGTTGAATCTTTTGCCAGCGGTACCAAACAAAGGTCATTTGGTCCCTCTGCAATTTTTACATTCTGTTTCCCATTCATCTCTACCTTTTCGACCCTACGATATATGGTCATTCGCCCAATTTCACTCTTCTCTTGCTGTCCTTTTCTGTGTAACTCTTTCCTCCATCTTTATTAAACCTCAATTCTAGCATCACTCCTTACTCTTTCTCTAAGCCGCTGTTAAAATTGTGCACCCAGCAGCATGACTTGCTTAAGCCTTTCCCGGAAGTGTGACGCGCAAATGTGTCTGGTTTAGGACTTTAGACCACCTGCTGGCAGATCCAAATCTGGGATAGATGGACATTATAATTATGTGGTAAAGGATGGGGGGGGTGTTCGTGGTTATGTCAATGATTTATGCTTGTTTGTATTTCGCTTTTGGGTTTCTCTGAGCAACAGTTGACCATGACCGTCTGGTGTTCCGATATCTGGATCCTGTGTGTGTGTGTGTGTGTGTGTGTGTGTGTGTGTGTGTGTGTGTGTGTGTGTGTGTGTGTGTGTGTGTGTGTGTGTGTGTGTGCAGAAGTATAGCATCTGGCCAAGCAAAAAAAAGCAGGACTGGAACCCTGGAGTGTGCATTGGGAGGAGACTGCCACGCACTTCTGTGAAGATGCTAACATCTTATCAACAGCTGTTTCCCTTCCTCACATATGGGGAAAGTAAATAACAACACAATTAAAAGTATCAAAATTTGGGTTTTTCCTAAAGCCGGATCATCTGTGTTGGCATGCGCACTCACAGCAGTTATAGCCTGTGACATGCATATACATATTTATATTGTGCTTTTTAATGCACCACACAGGCCTCAGGCAGGTGGCCAACCTTGAGGCAAAGAGCAAAAATAGCATCATTCACATAAACACTTGCACTCAGACTATCTCTTGTTCAACAGTTCAAAAATGAACCCTTTTTATCAGCGTTGGAAATAGTGGATGGAGAACCCTGGTTTAAAATATTTCTGGGAGTATATTAAACACCTGTCTTATAGGCTATATGCTATGCTATCATGACAATGTGTGTGTTATATCTGCTGTATAAATTAGGTTAAAATGATTGATGATAGATGTTTTATATCAATTTAAATGCCACAGATGGTTCAAATGATTGATTTGATTTACTACTATCAACCATACAATAAACCCCACCCCGGAATTCTGAGGCACATAAGTCTGTCAAGCTTTAGCTTTCTCCATATTTTACCAACTAAAAAAACAACATTTATGGATTTAGTAGCTCTAATGTATAAGCTTAATGACTGAATGATGTTACACAGGATTAATAATAATGGTCTGATCTTGACCTTACTTACTTTCGGACTAACAAGTCAAAATTTCAATGGGTTAAACATTTTATAATTTATTTCACCATCAAATGATATAGAATTATAAGAATGTTTTTTCACGGCCTCCGTTTAAAACTTTACACTTAAAGTATAGAAAATTAACACACCATTTCTGATTAAATAAAGGAGTTAATTTTGCTAACTAGCTGCAGCTGATAAATAAGTGGCCAAAAAACAGTACTTGATTCTGGAACCATTGTCCTTGTAAACTTGGTTCAACACCTCAGCTACTTTGTGAAACAAATTGTTTCCAGACAACTTTTGAACACTTTTATAAATGGAAATTATGAAATGTTGAAGAATGTGACTCTTTCTTCACAGCTTGACCTAATTTAACTTAAAAATCAGATGGAGCTGGATTAGCGTTTGGGTATGATGGTTGTTAGAAGGAATTACAGATATCCTTTCCAATGACAAAAATAACGTATATTGACATTATTAATGGATAGTGTTTTGGTTCAGAAAGAGTGGGGTTACCATGATATACGTCTAGATGGTCTTTTTCAGTATAAACAACAGATGGTGCTCTGCTTCAATGCTTTAAATTTGTAAAGTAAACATTTGCTTTGACTGCTATATGTGTCCGCTGATCCTCAACTACAGTGACCAAATATAACCATGTTAACAAAGAGAAGAGCTGACATGTTCCAACAGACCCAGTGTTGTTTTCGGTCCACTGTCAACGTTATTCAGGGACAAGATCTCGCTCAGGCATTGCTTTGAATAGCTGTTAATCTTTGATTTCATTCAGCAACGGCCATTAACGCTGAACATGGACCTCATCAGAGAGGATCTGCCAGGTTTTCTGCAGTCTACAGTCGTCCCCCCTGCCCCCAGAGACACACTGTACTTGGCACAGCAAGTGGTGCTGTCCTATGCTGTGTCACATCCACACGTCGTATTGTATGTGGGAGGAGGACCAGCAGTCCGGGAAATATGAGTCAGGCTTGGGCTTTTAAAAACTCCACAAAAGTCATCACATAGAGGTCGAGCAAGAGATTTGGAGACTACTTTTCACACACCCCCCACAAAGGTACAAATTGAAACAACACAAATAAAAAGTATGTTGAGATTAAGTTATTGTTCTTTGGAGGGGGTTACATAAACACGAGTCCCACCACTTAAACTGTCTCTTTCTTGATATGTCATCACCATATTTGCGTATGAAATCCTATTATCCTCCTACAGAGCTGCCCTCCTTTCCGGCTGTGCCTTTGCTCTCAAAAAGCATTTGATTCCAGTGCACCAGGTCACTGAGCAAAAATCCACTGGAGCTGACGGGTCAACTGAACCCAGCGTTCAGCTGAACTGCAATACAGATACCGTTTTTTATTTGTATTTCTCCTTAAACTTTTTTAGTGAGGGTGGGCTGCTCGGCATTTTTTGAGTGATAGTTGTGCTGATTCACTTAATATGAAAATCCATAAAAGGGATAGAAACACTGGAGTAATGAATGGGCATTTCTTTACATTTGTCACTGGGGCAGAGAAGAGCTAACACGCAGTACGGAATGATGATATGACGTCACTGTGATAAAGATGACGGAGATTTTAAGCTGATACCAACAAATCATTTAAACAGATCAATAGATTGACTCCGCATTTCATTGATGTTTGGCAACTGGTTACTATAAAGGCCATTAAATATGGTTTAGATCATTTAGAGACTCGTGAAACTGTTCTGTACTCCTTTGTATCATGCATGTTTTCTCTTAAATTTGTCAATAGTTTGTACATCCTTATAGGTTGATTGTATTTCGAAAGTATTGACTAGGTAGTCATGCATGCATGTCTAGCCACAGATTCTGTGATTCACACAGAATCACAGCATATGTGATTATGCTGACTGGCTGTCTCTTGATTGACTGCAGGCGGAGGGAGTGAATGAGTCACAGAAGTCACAGAACTTTTTAACTGTTAGAAACTATCAAGTTCTTAAACATGATCGGAATAATTTTAATTCATGGTTTTAAGACATTCATTTACAATAAGCAATGCAGATACAGTAGCTCCTTTGGGAATGTCATTTTAGTGGTCTCACTCAAAATATGTGCGATGCAGATATTGGAATTTTGTTATGCTAGTATATTCAATCCCTCTTATTTTTATGCATGTCCATTGGAATAGTTAAAAACACAGAATACATGAATCACCCGGATGTGAACATCTGCATTTGTCACGTCAGTGGACCAATGAGCTTCCCTCGTCCCATCAAAGCCGCTGTGGTGAAGACATAAGCTTCTCAATTGGCTTGGGATTGGTTTGAGTGAGACAGGCTCATGTAATAATGTCAAAGTGGTTAAGCCTTTGGGCATCTTTAAAGAGCTTTCAGCAGCCACACAGGGAGAAAGACGGGGGAGAGGGAGGAGGGAAAGATAGAGAGAGCCAAAAAAAACTTAAAGTGGTGAGACCCTTTGCAGCACATGGGAGGGAGTGGAGTAGATGAAGAAGGTGGAGGAAAGACGTCTCATTAAGCTAACGTGACACACAGCAGCGAAGAGGAAGAGGAGAGACAGATAACGGGTTTGTTAGAGACGGGGAGAAGCTCAGTGATCTCACACACCAGCAAACGCACAGCTTGCAGTCAAAGATGACTAAGCCTGAGCACCCCCAAAGCCTCTGGCAGTGTCACTGTGATGTCTGTCCTGTTCAAACGGGTCTCCCAACACCTCTGTGGTCTACATTGGAGGGGTCTAATCAAGGCTCTGTAGTTATGCTTGACATATTCAATTATTCTTAGTATTTTAAATGTAATGTGTTAAGCCTCTGTGGGCGGCAAGAAAGAGTCTGTTTAGTGGAGGAGTGGACTTCTCTCACAATGCCCGGCCCTGGAAGATTAGTGGGCTGGAGAAGCTCTTTTTAGGATGAAAATGCGTCACATGAGTGTTTTGTTGTCCTGCAAAAGTCGTGCACAGAGTCGTGGTCTGTGGAGTTCATGTGACGCTTCCATCTACAGTATGCTAATTGCATTCTCCTCACCTGTGAATCGTGAGGCTCTGCTAAACCCAAAGGAAATCTTGTTTTCCCCTTGAATCAGCTTCATCCATAACTTCAGTGTGAAACACGTCCTCTGACACATCCAAGCGTCAGTGAATAACCTATTCACATCCTGCAGATGAGTTACTGACACTATAAATCGATTCAGGAAGACGAGGATTCAGTCCGACATCTTTCGCCATTAAGTGAGCATCTCTCCCTGGGAATGACAGCGTGCAGGTGAAGATACCAGATGTCTTGATCCTTCCTCTCTCCAGGTGACGCTGGATTTCTTCGTTGACAGGGCGGCGTAGTTGTCATATTTGCACGGCTTGACTCAGGATATGAAGTGGAAAATTGAAGGAGGGCCTCAAGCAGAAGCCGTCCTGTTTATTTAAATCACAGGAAAAGGAGTCTGCTTTTTTGCCGGGGAAGAAAAATATGTATGAATAAGAAATATGACAGGAGTTGCATCAAGTTTTGGACTAGAGTCTGTTTTGATACAGATGGTGCTTCAGTTTGCTTTCAAACATTTAAGTTAGTTATGTTGCGTTATGTTAAGTTTCAGGGGATTCACAGATTGTATTGTAGCCTTGTTCTTGTTACATCCTTTCCCTCTTCAAGGATTAGAGGAAAATGTATGTTCCTCTTTTCAATCCAGTTTTTAATCAGGAGGCCACTGTATATAAATGAGACCATCACAATGTCCCATTATTGATTCATGCTTTCTGATTTTCTAATTTGTCCCCTAATTTGTACAATTCAGTACAAAATATACAGAGTTGTCTTCCTGATACAAAGATGAAGCCTCAGCAGAACAGAATGAGGACTCATCTTGAGTTGTTTTACTTTTACGTGTGGAAGTCTCAGTGTGCGAGCAGCTTCAACTGTAGTTGTGCCTGGTGATGTTACGTAAGTGCTTGAAAAAATCCAAATGACGACGGAATCTTTCAGCCAGTGAATTTCCAACAAGAATAGATGGAGAAGAGCTATTCGGTTAAAATAATCACTAGAGCACTAGTTAATCTTAAATTAATTTAATCAAGTGGCTTGATTCCTCATACTTAAATAACCAAACTAACTAGAGGAATTGCACCCTTGTCACGATTGGTGTTATATTATGATGGATATGGACATAAACCAATATCTACAAGACTCCATGGGAATCCTTTCAACAGTTGTTGTTGCAGTTAAGTGCATCAGTGCCTCAGTAACAAGGGGCCGAGTCAATTCACCAAAACACCCTTTTGAATGAATTCATCGTCCTACGTACATGAATAGCTGGTCCCAATGCAATAATGAGACACCAAGACGGGGCTGCGCAGCCAGGTGTGTCATTACGTGCCTCGCTGCGCCTGAGGCAAATAGAAGTGATTTAGAGGTAAAGTGTCAGCCGTTCGGAGACATTCGCACATCTGTATGCTGCTGCACAGTCCTTGAACACATTAAGACTTTAGCTTCAGTGATCGCTGAACAACAAAGAGCAATGAAAGCTGCACAATTACTACATTAGACGGATCCATCATGTATAAATCCAATTGTACCTTTTACTTTTAGACGTTTTACTCCAATTTTGGCATACATCTCATTTCTGATCACAGTGTCAGTCCCAGCAAGGCTTAAGATGTCTCCCTGATATTTCTCCCTGAATTCAGTTACCTCAGTAATGATAGTTACTGATCCTTTGTTTATCCCTCCCAGCAAAACAACTGACACAAATTAAGTTTCAATTAATTGTCAATTTCCAGTGTGAGGAGATCTGCGTATGTTTTCTTGGAGAAACACCTCCACAGTTGGTACACACACACACAATCGTGTTGCCGCTGAGCTGTAGCAGACGTTTGAGCCAGAGCTCCAAGACTCTCCAGATGTCTTTTTCACGCTTGTCTTTATTGGGAGGGAAATGATGCAGAGGAGACGAGATGGCATGCGTGGGCCATTTAGAGACAATTATTCTGAGGGAAAGCACATTGAGACCTTCCAGATTCCTCTCCATGCCCTTCTGTCTCAGTTCTTCACTTAAAGTAGTTTACTCAGGCTGCTTGTTCTTTGCCATGATCTCTGTGAAAATGGGAGGATAAATATAATTGGATTTCGTTTTTTTTATTTAATTATGCCGGTGTGAAGAAATGTGACTTTTTAACCCAGGGAGGTTTGCAGTTATGCTAAGCTTTTCAGGTCAAATGAGCATATAGCCCCAATTCTGACACCTTTTGTCTTGTGGGATTTTTAAATCGTAATAACCTGGAGGAAATTAATTTAATTGCATGTCAGAGTGTCACATGTCAGGTTTCTGTAATGGCCGTGAATATATAATGCGTTCGCTTTGGATATTTTAAGACTGGTCGCTGCGTGTGCAGCCCATTGCTCTCGGAGGTCTCAGTATCCTTTACAACACGTGACCAACAGGCCACTTAAAATCACTGCCCTTATGAAAATAAAAAAGGTAAATACTACCTAGTTTAAGCTTTAAACCTGTAATATAGCCAGTGAGCAATCCAACCTAAACAAACAACTTAAACAAAAGCTTAAAATCCCACGCCGCTTCCTTACTGTCTTAACCGGCTATTGGTGCGGCTCAGTAAATGCAGCACTCTGCTGTCAGCGTGAGTGGTCTTTCTTTATCTGTCAACCTCCCATGGGCTTTTACAGTAGGCCGGTCTGTTCTTGTCCTACTTTCCAGCACCCCTTCCGTCTGTCCTTGTTGGCTGTTAAAAATGACATGGGGCCCTTCTTTCACCGACCTCACTGAAGGTATCAGACTGCAGAGCTACTGCTCATGGAGACAGTGTGGCTTGGTCTGCATCCATCCATCTTGTTTGGCTTTGTAAAATCCAATTCCCTTCTCTTGTGCAAGAATCCCAAGCGACACTCATCCATCTTTTGCTTTCCCTGAATCTGGGTCGATTGGTCAGGTGCTGAAAGCCCATTATTGTTTCCGTTTTTCATCCCTCCAACCTAATTTCTTCTGTACTCTATTCTCTCTTTTCAAACGTGCCGGCTGCTGACATGTAACTCACAAAGGGCTGGCTGACACTATGTTAAAGCCTAACAATATCATAGTGCCACGGAGGGAATGAGGTTCGACTTTTTGCCATCAGCAGCTGCTCTAGACCAATAAACAAGATGTTAAATTGAGAATCACTACCACGGCCATGTCGCTGGAAGAACCGTGGGCCATATTCCAGAGAGCGGTAATAGCATCATTAATGCGTCTATGGGTCTCAACAGACTGTAATTGAATGTAACTTAGTCGTATATATATCTTTGTCTCCCACGCAGGCTTGGAAAGTGTCTCCTGAGTTTCATCCTGCAATAAACACAGCAGAGAGTTTAATAAAAGTAATGGCAGCTTAATGGCTGCTTCCTGCCAGCACAATTGAACATTTAAGATGTTTGTTTTCCTGGTTCTAATCACACCTTGTAACTGAAAATAAAACTAAATCAAAACACATCCCTCATTGGTGACACTTTTATCACAGTTAATCATGTTACCTGTAAGACCCTGTATACCCACACAGTGGTTGGCTTGATGTCCCATTAGCCTCAGCTGAATATGTTTTGTGATAATTAGCAGACGGTAGCATGCTCACATACTAAACTAAGACGGGAAACATAGTAAACATTATACTCCGTACACTATAAACATTAGCATTCTTACGTTCAGCTCATTAGTATGTGCTGACCAGTGCTGTAGTGGTGAAATTAGAGGTGGGTAAACTCTGAATTTTGTGATCATACAGACCTCGACGCAAGGCAACGTGATGCGAATCAACGCAACACAAAGCGTCGCGACTCTGTAAGGCTGTCCTGGCTATATTGCATTATGTTATCAGTAAAAGTCATATACAATCAATGACAATGAATAAATGTGTTAGTAGTTTGTAGTAAAGAAAAGTATGTCAACACAACAAGACAATTGCTAGATTAAGAACTATCTACATATGGAGTCTCCTTTTTACAGTAGTGCCCAGATGGCTTCCTTGTCCTCCACGTCAGGTCCTGCCTTGCAGGGGCGTGTTCTGGGGTTCATGGCTCCTCTGTGCTTCACCAGCCAGGACTTCACATAATGTGATGGATCTTTCTTGAGGCAGAGCCTCCCCTGTCATCATGAAAGTAAAAAACTAATATATTTGACTTTGACCGCGAAATTTGAAGAACTAAAACATTTCACTTTGCATTTCTCTCAGCTATGTCTAACTGGCTTGCACATAATCTGTTGACAATTTTTCAATAAATTAGCCTAATCTGCAGCAATATGTGTGAGGATAATTACTCATTTTAATAGGCCTATTTAGATGGGACCGGGAAGGGTGGCTCGTTACCTGCATCATCGTATTTGAAAGCACGTTATTAATAGCGTTTGTCCCTGTCTTAATGCGATGTTGTGCAAACCAAAACAACGTTTAAAAACGTGAATTGATCTTCTTCAGTCTTACTTTGTACTTGAGGCCTTTTGCGGGCATCTGTAGGAGTGGGAGCACTCGATGGTCTCTTCAAATATCGCCTGATATCCATTGCTAATTACCGGCGGTAATCCATTCTGTAGTATCTTGGATACTCTCGGTTCAAATGTCTGTCATGTTGTGATGAGGTCATCAAGGTGCGCATTTATGCGCAGAAGTAAATATGCACTAATAAAGATGGATGCATACAGCGCCGACTAAAAGAAACTCACTGGTACGTGTCGTACTTAGACAATTAAATGTCAGTGCACGCACACGAATATTACACATTCCGAACAGGTTGGCCGGCAGGCTAATCCACAAAGTGTATGTGTTTACACACGTCCTGGATCCTGATTGGTGTCGCTGCTGCAGCCGCAAGGCACTGATTGGATGGTCACAGAACACAATACAGCGCAGATGACAATGATTCAGACGACGGCGTTTATATGTTCAACAATAGGAAACGTAGTCTTAGCTGTTTTAAAATTACACCAAGTTTATTTCGGATTATTCCAACGGAAGAATACAAGGCGCAGGGAACTTTGAGGAGCGTAAATGCCACTTAGAGGTGGGTAAACGCTATTTAGAGGTGCGTAAACACTATTTCAGAAATTCCAGAGGTGCGTAAACGGCGTTTACGTGCGTTTACCCTCCACTACAGCCCTGGTGCTGACATTACCATTTAGCCAACAATCTAATTAAAATCAGGAAAACATTGTAAGGCTGGAGAGTTGGAGACAAGGCTGGGATTTGTTCCCTAGTTTATACGCACAAATGTGTGATCTGAGTCCTAAACATTTCTAGTAGTGAAACGGGGACTAGTTCTTGGCATGTCTCCCCTACATGTGACTTCCCCTGGAACCTGCTATTTTCACATATGTGCGAGGTGGTCCATTCAGCCAGAACACCCACAATGTGTTGTGGTTTGAATTAAAAAATCAATAATACACGGTATGCTATCCTCATTAAACATTGGCAGCAGTGTAAATAAATCCCTGATTAAACATAAATGAGCACACAAACATCCACTCACAAAAACGCACCAGGTTATGAGGTTCATTCATTAAATGCTGCCCACATACTCACTTAAATTATTTATTACTTACAAAATGGAAAGGAAGGTCAGGCTTTGATTCTCTTCAATTTCATCCAACCACCTTCATCATCTGCATCAATTTAACTTCTTAATAATTTTATGGAGGCAGCAGTGATAGTGTTCCTGAAGCGGGAAAAAACAGTCTGAAGAAATGCTGTGTGGTTGTTTAGTTATTCGGTAATTTAGTTTCCCTGTTATCATTCTTTCCTTTAACGGTCCCTCTCCTCATTTTTTTAACCTTAAGGAAATGGACAATAAGTCAGAGTGTGTGTGTGTGTGTGTGTGTGTGTGTGTGTGTGTGTGTGTGTGCGAGAGTGAACCAGAGACACACAGACACATGGGATACATAGAATACAACGGTCTGTGTGTCTCTGGTCATGTGCAAATGCGTGTTCCCTGGGATGCATTTTATATGTGTACACCCGTGTGTGTGTGTGTGTGTGTGTGTGTGTGTGTGTGTGTGTGTGTGTGTGTGTGTGTGTGTGTGTGTGTGTGTGTGTGTGTGTGTGTGTGTGCAAATTAGCTGAAGGCAGTGTATCCCTCTCTTGAGCCAGGTCCGACATGGCCGGCACGCTGTGTTCACAGTCGGTCTGCATTTTAGCAGCAGTCTCCATTTACACCGTCTGCCACACAACCGTCCACAGCAGTAGCATGTATGGATTCTTTCTAATAAAAGCTACAGCTGAAGGAGGCCCGCAAAAACATTTATGTAATGTCTTGGCTCAGCCAAAATACAACATAGAAGGGAAGGTTCAACATGCAACACAAATACGGAGACAGGTGCATTCCGTGATTACTCATATCTCACAGTGCAGTTACTTTACCCGTAACTAGGAAACATATGGACGACATTTAATTCCTACAGTTCCACATACAGATTTAACATGGTATTGACTGAAAATCTCACTGTTTAAAGCTGTGCTGTGGGTTGGTGATGCCCAACCATGTTCTGTTCAAGGACAATAATGTGCTAGTTAGCCATTATCTATGCTCAACACTTCAGTCTATATGTCAAACTCCAAATTCCACTGTTTGAATTGTTAACGGGACCGTTGAAAAGAGCCACTATTAAGGCAAAACAAAAGAAAATAGAGGAAACATCTAAACTAAGCACAACTAGACTGACTAAGAAATTGGAACAAACAAAAGCCAGATGAACCCAAAATTAAAACAGTGATGGCTGAAAAGGTTACGCCCCACCTCTGGTTGGCTTTATTAACATGATACCCTTCAGCCAGATTTAGAGGTGGAAGCTGTACATTATACCATGTTATATAGCCAGACCATTCAGAATGGCCTTGGGCACACGGCACCCTGAATATTCACAACCATTGTACAAATTTCAAGACAGTTGTACTACCGTCTTTAGCTTTGGTTTCCGAGACAGAATCAACAACACAAAACTCAATAGTGATGAAACCTTTTCCAATAAAAAAAACCCCTTCAGAAATACATACTTAGGTCATATCATATCAGCTTTGGGAGGAGGAATGTAATCATGAAGAATACAATCCAACATTAGCTGGTAGTGATTGCACGCAAAGAACTAAAGTACGACTGCAAGTAAGATACAAAACAGTGGACAATAATACATGAATGAAGGTGATCCTGCCACACCTTTTTCTACTAACAGCAGCAACTATAGTAGGCCACTAGGATTCCTCAGACCTCCTGGGACAAAATACATTGGCACATTTTTGCAAAGAAATACAGATGTAGTTGATTTGTAGACAAATGAAGGGCACTTTATAGAGTTGAGGGGATTGAATCGCATCATCGCCTACTGCAGATCCAAAGGATTAATGTCAAACTGCACTTCATAGCACCAGGGATTGTTCTGGCAGAGAAAGATAAATTAGAAATGAGATTGGGAGACAGATTGAGGCATCAGGCCAGAGTCATCTCCTGATTCGGGATCTTCATTCTGAGAACGCATCATAAACGTCTATTTGGTTGCTGTGTAAAATCTCTCTCACTGATGGAAATTGGCCTCAACCGAGAAACAATTACATTAGATCGGGTGTTTGGGATTTTGTGACTAAATTGAGTGCATTGATAATTGAGGATTACTTTTAACCACAGCAGATGTTTCGCAGTAGGACGACCATAGACCAGCATAGACAAAAAAACAACATTTATTTTTCACAAACATTTCTGTAAGATACACTCTATTTCAATGAAGGCACTTCAATAAAGTTGGCCTCCTTCCCTAATTTTCACATAGCTAAGCTTCTGAAAATTTATAATGAATTGATTATTGAGGAAGCTCTTTGAGGTCATCACAGAGGCTCAAATCCTCCTTCAATCTTTATTTTGTGATATTTGTGATATATGCTGTCATTTTCTGACAGCATACCACATTGGTTTTATTCTCTAAATTAAAGAATCCGAAGGTGTACTAATAGACCCTCCAATAAAAGTGGACCACATCCCCATAAGACTGTAGACTCATGATTGACAACCATCTGTCAAATCAAAATATAATGTGCTTATTCCTTCTCGTACACAGTTTTTAGCTATTCTCTGTTCAAGTGGCTCTCTCACAAGTTTATTTCACCTGTGAGACGATCCCCCCAAAAATCGGATTAAACCGCAGCATTACCAATCCACTTTAAATGTGTTACTGCTGGGTTTTTTTCCACATCTGGATTGTTTGTCAGTTTAAGAGTCTGAAGGATTATACTGCATTGTTTGCATTTTAGTCATGTGTCATTTCCCAATCTGTAGTTAATTAGACACTAAACTTGGGCAGTGTGTGTGACCAGGTATCATTGTGTGGTTGGTCAAAACAAACATAGGGTTCTAAGTGTCTGAGACACATTCATGTCACATGTTGTCACATGTCACATGTTCTCAAATCACGTGTTCCTGTTCCATGTGACATGAATGTAGGGTTACAACTGAGTAGTTATGACTAGTTTACTTCTACTTGAACTTATAAAAATACAATTTCAGTTTTGGCGGTATTCTGCCTGCAGAACACGGTACTTATGTGACATTCATCCAAGTATTATTATAATATGACCCACCTGGACATTTTCCAAAATGCAGGGATGAAAGCCAAAGTTGTGGAAGTAATAGGTTCTAAATCAAACAAATCCTTTACCGTCACTTCTCCACCGCGAAATCCAATTACTGCAGGACCAAAAGGTCACAATGTCCAGGTGCATTATCAAACATTAAACTTTCAAATATCTAACCGCCGGAACTAAATTGTTCACACAGTTGCATGAATGTTGAAGAAGCCATATTAAGCTGAGGTAAAGGCTGTGGAAAAGGCCAACAGACACAAGAGTCCTTTAGAAATCTGTTGGACCCTTTCATGAAGACAAGGATGAGAACCTTTCACTTGTACAATTTGTAGTATTCAGAGAGCAGATGGGAGGCAACTTAAGTGTTTACTGAAGATGAATCCCACAAGTGAGCCAGTGTGACCACGCTTTTGGAAAGAATCACAAGCTCATTTCAAATATCTCTGCATGTTATAATTATGCTAATGCCTCAAAACTACCAGTGGAAATGGCAATTGGATTACATGTTAATGTGGTTATAATGGAAGTGGTGTGTGAGTGAACGTGTGTGTGTGTGTGTGTGGGAGAGAGGCAGAGAGATAGAGGTATGAGTGTATATGACAGAAATGGCAAAAAAAGTTATTGATGATTAAAATAACATTATTTAATAATAGTTGAAGCGGCAAGCAGCATTTATTGGGCGCTGGCATGAGTATCTGATTAATTTCAACACCACGGGAGTTCCATGTCGGAGTGAAGACAGAAAAATAATTGCCAGTGTTCAAAAGAAACCAGAGCCATATTCTGTTTCTAAATAATCAATCGTGTTTTGCATGTCAATAAATAAAGACCCAATTGATGAATATATAAGTAGTTTACAACTCAAACATGAACTCTGTTCATATTTGAATATCATTAACGGTAAATAATACTAATTTAAAACACATCCATGAACCCACCAGTGATGAAGGTCACATGTTTTTCTTTCAGCATTGAATGGTTTGGATTTATATTATAGTAATTGTATCAGATTTTGTGTACACTATGATTACATTGTTGCATGGTTGGAGGATGTGGGTGTTACCTTCCTTCTTGGTAAACTTTCCAAAATGTACGCTATTTTACTATCATTAAGAGGCTTAATATCCGATCATGTCAGATAAAGGGTGGGATAATCTACTTACGTATAGTCTAGGATAGTATAGGATGTGTGCAAAGGCGGCATTTGAAAATTAACAACACAGTTATACCCTTCTACACACTGTATGTCTAAGTGATTGGGAGACTGATGAACAACGGTGTGTTCTTAATGAATTCAATTAATTGAGGAAGAGAGGAATCCAAAATGAAAAATAAGAGCGCTGCCGTTGGATGTTTGACTCCAGAGGCTCTTTCTCTTGCAGAATGAAGATGGCAAAGTATCAGCATTTCTTAGTTGATGCTGAGAATATTAAAATCCTTTTCTGATGAGAATTTAAATAATCAAAAAAGAAAATATAAACAGCATTGGTTCTGTGTTGACAAGGATGTGATGTACACCATCAAGGCATCTGACATCTTGACAGTCTGATGCTAAATCTTGTGCATTCTTTCGCTGGCTGGTGTAAATTGTTTTCTAGGCATCAAGAAATGAATATAATAAACAATAAAGAATACACTCACATGCAGGTACCGCAGAATACCAAAGGCAGGTTTAACAGATTTAACTCTTCAGTGCGGACTTTGTTGTGTAATTACACAGGATGTATGGTAAATGTACATTGCCATAGCTTCTGCAACACTGCAGTCGGCGACTAGAATATGGATGAGTGGGAGACTGCCGTGATTGAAATGTGCTGAAGCGAGTTGGTGCCTTTGTACTACCCTCCACGCTGTGGGGGAGGAGGAAGAGAGAGCGAGAAAGTAGGGCAGGAAACGAGTCGAGGTGGAGCTGCTCGTTGATACTTCACTGGCATTAACCTGAACACAAGTTGCCCTTCAGCAGGGCTTCTCAATCAGACCATTTGAACCCAATTCACGATGCTGTGATCCTCGTCAATTCAGCGCTTGCATGCTTGTTTCCGTCTGTCTGCCGCAAAAGATGCTCAGGTTGTCTTAGAGTAGAGCATGACGCGCTCACATGTGTTTGTAAACACAGTTTTAAAGACAGTTTTCCTTGTATCTCTTTCAGGAAACCTCTTCCTGATCAGTTCGAGGCTCCTGAGAAATGAGCTGCCAATGTAAGTCCTTTGTCTGACCTCTGCACTAAACTAGTAATGTTGCTTTGAAATTAAATAAGCCGACTGAAAATTTAAATTGTAGCTTTTAAACATATCATATAGTGTGTATGAGGTTGGGAAATTCTAGAAGCAAGTGTACATTTGTTTTCTTGTGGATTCACATTCTTTACATCATATATATTAAGTGTATGAGCAAATATTTTGTATTTACTCAACTGGCAGATATAAGAAGCCACATAATAAGTTCAATGAGCCTCTGTTTGTGTTTCCCGAGTGAAATATTTGACTCTTTAGCAGCTAAAAGCTCCTCTGCTCACTAGCTAGTTGCTATCTCTGTCCGCCTGATGTAAAGTTCTGGGCAGGTAGCATTTAGTGGGATTCTTTGACCTTTTTGCCGCGTGAAAACAAAGTTAGTGGGAGCGTTAACATTGTGGATTGCAAGTCAGTAAAAGGAGCTTATTTTTTCAGTTTCTCAAACAAAATAAAATAATTCTGGTGCAGAAAGAATTAGGGCTGCAACTAACGATTATTTTGATAATCGATTAATCGGTCGATTATTTCTTTGATTAATCGATGAATCAGATTTTTTTTTAAACAGCATTAAAAAGCTTTAATTTCCAACCCTTTATTCTAAAACAGAACCTCAAATTCGTCAGAACTAGTTATCTATACTACACTCACAAACACACCCTCATGTTCACTTGAAGCATATTCATTAAATCATTACCATCATTATAGTGAAAGTTAAGTAAATGCATACAGCTAAAAAACTACCAAGTGCAATGAGATGAATTTGAAATGGCATTTGTAAATTAATGCATTAGAGCTGGATGACGAGTAAACAGGAGGCTTGTTACGTCCCTCACGTCAAAACGGGACAACGTGGACCGAGACCCCCCACGCTCGCACACCTTAGACGACTAGTCGAACAGACGTCTCTCCCTGCGTCATGTGACTCACAACAACTGGCGGCTGCTCTTTCCTCAGACAGCTCGGCGCCTTTATTTTTTTTTTTGCTCCGCGCGCATCTCCGCAACTCATTGAGTGACGTAATAATCGTGCGACACAACGAATCGATAAGGAAATTCGTTGCCAGCGCTTTTAATAATCGATTTTAATCGATTTTATCGATTCGTTGTTGCAGCCTTAGAAAGAATATTTCCACTTGGTTCTCATGCCAATTCTAATCAAGTTAAATTTCTCTTTATTCTTGATCAGCAACATGCCTTTTTCAGACACTTTTATTTGTACAGTATAAGAAACAGCTTGCAATACTTTTACATCCCTGTCATCATTTATTTCAAGAAATGAGATTTAGGACTCAAATATTACAGAAATAACTTTTATTTATGAAGATTTTTGTCCTGCTGTAGTGTCATTGTGCATTGCAACACAGTAATTACAACGCTCAAGTAGGGGAGGTGTTATTGTAACATTTCACTGATCGTTAAACATTGAGTCAGCAGGATTGGGTAATGTTTGTTATGGAAGGAGTGGATGTTCTTTTTAGGGTCTCACTAAATATCACTGAATAGAAGTTGCACAAATCCAACATATGTTTATCTGCCTCTTGAAATTTCCACAAAAATAGCCACTTATCACATATTCAATGTCATGCGCTTCATTCCTTCACACACCTATAGACACTTCACTCTGTCTATACTTTCTCTCCTATATCACAGGCACAGACCTCACAGTTGCATACAAATGTGGTCCTTGACATTCACACACACAGGCAGATGTACACCTCAGCAGACCCCTACATTTGCACACATATTGACAGTTATTTTGCAGAAACAGGGGTCCTGCCAGCTGAGTTGCTGTGGTTAGGAGATAACAGGATGCTCCAATCAAAGGACTCCTCTCAATCCTGCCCATGAGGCCCCTAATGGAAGTCTCCCGTAGGTGGCGGATGAGAAGGTGTAGCTGACATCACACTTACAATAGGCCATGCTAGAGGTGTTAGTATTGGATCTGGAGGGTGCATTTGACACCGGATTTTGTACACTAAATGTGCACGAAAGGTGCACCAGTCCATGGCTTGATAAACAAATAAAATTATTCCTACTTTCTCTAAGTAGGAATAATTTGTGCTTTCCTTTTCAGGTCAAAGTGAGATGCATTTGCCAGGGGATAATCAGATCAATTTTAGCTTTAAGGAGGAAAGACAGAAAGAATGCAACCAAAGTATTGAAACGCTATGATCAAAGCAGAGTGCGCTCTGTGAATGAGAATGTGGGCATGAGGCGGCTGGGATGGATGCATTACTGCATTACTTCCTAGCTGTCTGCACACACACAGAGGGAGACTGTGGCAATTTCCCTGAATTATAGTCTACAACTTCTTTTGTCTGTTCGTTTTTTGCCTCTTCTCTACGCACTCGGACAACAAAGTGCTCATCCAGCGCTATTAAAAGGCCTCTCATGTGTGCAGATGGTAAGAGGCAGCATGGAAAGACTTCTTAGTCCGACTAGGACAGCATCAAACTGCTGTTGCTGACATACACACAGAACATAAACTGAGTATCCTTTCGGAAGAAAACTGATATAATTGGTTTTAATTTTGTCTTCTTTACAACCATTTATAGTTGTCTACCTTTTGTTTTTTGTGATGCCTAAAGAGCAAAGATGAATCATTTTTGTTCCCATAGATGAGATGTGCTGTCACCTCTGAAATCTGTGTATTTGGAGATGAGTCACAGCCGTGAAAACATTTATTTAATGGATATGTTCTCGGCCAGAATTCACAGCCCACCCACACTGTGAATAGAACGTTTAAAAAGGAAGATTTATGTCAATTTCTGTTACTATGTCAAGGTCAAAATTCTCTACTGACAAGTCCTATCAGCAAAGAAAATACACATTACCTTCTTTGGTGCAGTTTAAAAGGGTAATAAGTCTCAGTGGTATTATTCCACCCTCAGTGGAAAGGAAACCTCATGGGAGCCAGATGATTAAGAAGACTTATAATGTGGTGAAACCGCCTCTAATTTATGAATAACACGTTGGGCAACACAACAGAACAATTAAATGTACTTAATTAGTAATTATTACATACGGTACATCAACTAAGTATTAGTCCAAAATCCATAAACCCATCTGTTGAGTTGGGTAAAAACTCAGCCCTGGGGCATTGTGTCAAATCGCAGAAGAAGATATTTATAGGTACAACATGATACAAATGATCTTGGGAACCAAATAACATCAAGCACAGTGTTTATTGCTGTCATTGTGCTGTTTGGTGCATGCTCCATGCCAGCCACAACAATAATACACCTGGACCTCAAACTCTGGATTGCTGCCTGTTAACTAGTCACATGGAACAAGAAGAGATTTATCTCTCGAGATGCAATGTGAAACTCCATGTTGCAGAAGTACCCATTTGTACTTTGGTAAAGTATGTTGCCCATGGGAGTCACATGTAGTATAATATATCAACGTGACTTTGAGGGCAGTAGTTCACATCTCCTAAATGTCAGAGCTCTGTGGAATTAAAAGTATATGCGTACAATCTCAGCCTGTCCTGCTGGCTTTATGAGTATTGTCATGGCAACGGCTCATCTTTGTGCCATTGATGGGTTGACAGACGGCCATTAGGGTATTATTTTGACGTCATGTGGGGATTGTGAGGAATGGATTCAGGGGTTGACCCACTTGGCATCCAGAAGGGACCCTGTCCTCCCTCCCCCCATGTAACCCCTCTATTCTCGACAGGAAGTGCCTTTTTTCTTTTCACAGCAGAAAGTCTTGTTGCACTGCTGCTTCCTTTGTGGGCAGGGGGTCGGGGTGGGGAGGGGCGGGGGGTCAAGGCCATGTGGATGTGTTAGACTGAACCAGCTATTGTGTGTCAGACCAAGGGCATTTTGAAGTGGGTGGGGTTTAAGGCTTATCCTGGTGGGATTTAATGCAGTCCTGTGGTAGTTCTGGCTGTGGGTGATTGCTCATAGCTCATACACATGCAATGCAGCAGCTCACTGACAGCACAGGACGGCACTGAGCTGAAGCTTAGGAAGAATTTCAGAGCTTTCATCAAAGCGTTCAGGAATTACCAAAGTTACAAAACATCAAAACTCTCGGTCTTACCCCTTCATTTAACGTTGTCTTGAACTGTGGAAGTCAACCTCAGTGTTGTGCAAGTATAGGAAAGGCTGAAGGTTTTTACAGCATGAGGGGCTGACAGTCTAATAGATATCAAGATCTTTTGGTCTTTGAAGTGGATCTTTGCTTTGTGTGGGTTCTGGTGGGTTTGTCTCTGTGTGAGAGCGTGTTTGAGTGGTGTCGTATAGAAATATGCTAATGTCTGGGTGCGTGCGCGCATACTTGCACATCTCTATGTCTGTTTGCATTAGTCCTTGTGATTTGCCCTGAGTCTACAGATAGAGGCCACAGCTGCAGCCCACAACCCTCTCACCCTCTCTCCCCCCTGTGCTTCACTGTGTGCAGGATTTAGCAAGAGGGACCCATCTCTGTGTTGTTCCTAAATATGGTAAACATATACCTTAGATGAAGATATAGTGCAAGGAAATGTTTGGTCACAATGTCTCCAGCTTCCATTTGGCCTCATACTAGTTATGTCATAACCTGCCTTTCTAATGGGAGGCTAATTCAACAAGCTAACCCCCTTCCTCTGTTTCCTGCAGGTTAAATAAAGTTTGACAGTATGTATTCAATTAAAGTCAATTCTAATACAATACTAACATGCCTATATGCACATAATAATGCTGAATTCAATCCACATTCTCATACAAACCTGTCAATATGAAATCCATATTCTTAATCTTAATAATGCAGACAAGGCATCTGGCCTAACAACACCCTTGAACTGTAACATTATCGACAATAAAGTATAGCCTCTCGTACTTTATTGCTTAATTAAAACTCTCTCAATATCTACAAGATGTCATGTTCAGCTCTTAAATGTATTTAGTGTTTTATTTCTCATCCTCTAAGGAATAATGTGCAAACTCTATACCGGTTTAATGTGCAAACAGAATTGGTTTTGAGGACATGGAAAGTTCCATCGGCATCCTAGTCAGTGAAGTCTCTCTCTGACTTCCTTTCTGGCTCACAGTCTTCTGAGATGGGCTAAAACGAGTGGGTCATCTATCACAACAGAGGGGAGAGTGGTAAATTTATAGCTGAGAAAATGGGTCAGAGCACAGCACTGATGAAATAGATAGAGTGTAATTAGGACAAGGTTAGCCTGCTTCACACACACACACACACACAGGCGTGTATGCGCACACATAAACACTATTTATTATTAATTACTCAACACACAAACATACAAGGATTTGTTTGTGTGTCCTCACTTGCACTCAGAGGCAGTGACAAATTATTCAGTTACCTCTCACTAGAACGGGGCCTCATAACTTAAAACAAAGAATAGAAGATTAGAATCTTTCTCAAGCAGTCATGGTCAATTATTATATTGCACACACATATGCCTCACATATTCACTCTTATTTACACCCTCACACCATTTCTGTGATAAACACATGCATTGCATATTCTGCTGACTGACACAGATCTCCTCCTCCAGTATCGTCTGATTACCCCTCTCTCTCGCTCTATCTCTATCTCTCTCTATGTCTCTCGCCCTCTTTTTCTCTCGCTCTTCCTCCTTCATGCTGTCTCAGTTTTCTGTGTCCCATCCTCCTCTGCACTTTTATATTTATTCACCTTCTACCCAACGCACGATTTACGACTGTTATTCACTTTCCCAACGTCTCAGTCACATTGGATGGCTTCCATCTTCTCTTCCGTCAAAGCTCACACCTCCCCACATATTTTCCCCCCACTTCTTTCCAACCTGTCCTCCTCACCAGCAGCCTGCGATCGTTCCATCCCCTTGGTCATGTAACACACATACTGCCTTTAGACACAGCACACCAACACACAGAGCTGCCCCCTGACTTGCAGGGCAGGGCTGTAAGCCTACGGAGCAGATGGGCTCAGAGCTGACTGACTGAGCTGTGCTCTGACAAACTGTCTCTCTGTACAGTGTTGCTCAGAGGAGGGGATGATGTCCTTTGCACGGGCGCTAATCTAAATCTGGCCGCCCACAGACTTGCCAATGCAGAATCTGGCAACCAGTTGGAAATCTGGCATCTCAAGCGCTTCAACGCAGACAACTGAGATAGAGTGCAGACATTTTGATATAGTACAGCTATTAGTTTAACTTTTTCCAGGATGGCAGAGCTTCTCTCTGTCAATGAAAATATTGGAGAATACTCGCCTTAGAGAGAAGAGTCCATGTGTTTGGGTTGACTCTTTCATGGTAGGAAATGTGTTAGCGTGCTAATATTGGAATGTTGGAATTGAAATGGATGATTTTTCAAGGTTAAAAATAACAGACGAGTCCCACAGAAAGCAAAAATAGGGAAGCCTGCCTGTGTAGATGGTGATGATATTATGTAACAGCCCCCTTTAGGGTTTAACAAACTTGGGTTTTGAGAATAAACTATCTACCAGCACTGCAGTATTACTGACTAACTAGCAGACTAACTCTCCTTTTATGTCAATCTCAGCGGTGCCTTTGGCAGAAGTGGTGGTGTAAGTGTGTTCCGAGTCATTTCATTGCAGTCAGACTGTTTGCTCCTCTCAGAAAACCTGGTGAACCTGGTTGATTTAATCTGATTTTACGTGGAATCCGTTGGTCTCTGACGCACCAATATATTTATATTACATTAAAGGCTTATGCAGGCTTATAAATGCAAATGCAATTTTTAACATGAATGAAAAACTTAAGTTTAGTTTGATAAGCCTTTAATGTTATACATTAAAGCTATATACATTAAAGGCTTATACAGTACAATAGAAACTAAGTTTATTTTCATCTTAAAAAATTGCAAACACTTAGGCTGGAAATATGTTGATTTCCTGATTGAGCTTCATGAGAAAAATATTGGTGGGCCAGAGACGACAGTTTCAGGTCGGCTTCAGGGAATTCGTAGTTTTTAATTATTATTTTAACATCAATTTACATTCAGACAGACCTTATCATCACATCTCCAATGCTTTAAATAAATAAATCCTTTAACCCCCCCCACACCTCCCCCCCAGCATCAGGGAGTTGTGGATCGCTTGTATTGAGTGTTGTCGCCCTCTACTGGTCAGTGGGGTGAACTGCCTGTGGGTCCATGGTAACAGTGCCTGAGAGAATGAGTAAGGCCATGAAACGGAGACGGCGCCAAACGCCCCTTTTCCCCCTTGAAGAGCAGATGGCAGCTCCCGGGTGCAAGTAACAGGGAGATGCTACTACCAGAAGCTCTGAGCAGGGTGTAAAACACACCCAAACACAGACACATTAACATTTTTGTTTGCTCTATTCTCTATGAGCACTGCACAAAGACCGAGATGCACTTGTCTCTCTGAAGTAATCAATGCAGAGGCTATGCAAGTTACACCTACTGTGAACAAAATGTCTCTTGACCTGTAGGGTTCTACTCTGAAATGATGCTGTGGCAGGTTGGTGTCTAAACTACTAAAATTGGTGGTTTTTAAAAATCCATAAATATTTGCTGACAAGAAAGATTTTTTTACACTCTTTATTAGCTATTTAAAAAAAATGCATCATCTGTAATAGACCCATCTTTGGCCTAGGCCTTCATTGAGATCTTAGCTGCACACTTTAGTTTAGCAACTGCATCGTGAATGTTTGGGACACACAGTGACACAATCTGTCAACCTGCCTCTGTGATAGTTCCGCTGCAGTAGGTGTCTCCAGGACAAAGTTTAGCATATTCATTAATATCCGGCCGCATACTGTCAGTGCTGGTAATCACTGCTTTTGCCTTCAATGACATATGACTCAGCCTCTTAATTAGCTCACGGTCAAGGCTTCATTGAGGACAATGCACTGAAAATGTCAAAGACTTAACAAAATAGGAAATGTCAACTATCAGACCATGCTGCTGTATATTCTCTGCTACAAATCTGTAATTAGGGGGATCCAGGCCATTTCTAGGTCATGGTCTTTAAAAAACAATGTTGGCTATTTCTCATTTATCTTTTCCTTGTATCTCCCATGTTTCGTATATTTACCTTCAGTTATTGAGCGTTTATCTAAAGAAGCTGACATTTTGTGAATGTGCTCAAGTGTTCATAACTTTTGACTGGCATGGTACAATTTACCATCCCGCCTGTATTAACAATGCAGCTGTCGCTGTCATTCCGAGGCGGGCTGGTTGACACATTGAGGAGGGTACGCTAAGCCTTGTTGAGTGGTGTGTCGCAACGGGATATGAGGCTTAGCTAATGTTAGCTAATGTTGTGTAAAAGGATTTAGAGGATCTGACCCTATCAGCAGATATGGCACTCTGCGTTAATGACACTAAATGAGTCGGTGCCTGCAGCATGCTAATAATGGTGGCATGAGAGCCAGGCTTATCATTCATATGGATTTTTCTTCGTCTGTTGCAATTACCTATGCTAGAAGTCTTTCAAAGTAAAGTGCGTGTGTGTGTGTGTGTGTGTGTGTGTGTGTGTGTGTGCTTTGACTGAAGTATACACTTGTAACGGAGCTGCTTTTCCTTTCTCTGGTATTTTTGTAATTAGAGTCCATACATTATGAGCACTTGGCCATCGTCAAAGTGGTTTGAGTGCTGGCCGACCTGATACCTCACAGCAAACAGTACAAGTCTGCAGTTGCGCGAAGCAGCTTGAAATGATTGAATTCAAGATAGAGTCTGCTTGGCCGACTTCCTCTTGTATTAAGAATATATGTACCGTGCTGAGGGTAAAATTGAGTTTTTCACCACTTTATTAGTTTTCTTCACAACTGCTGAAACTCTGCGCGGGCTCTGATTAAAATATGTATCACCAATCCAAATCTCACATACTGCATATTTATCATTCGTAGTAAGGAAGTTAACCCTATTAAGCAAGGAATGATTAGAATATTAGACGTTTCTTTTATAAGACAAGGCTGTGTTTTTAAACATTTAGACCCAAAGCAGACCCATAATATTTGAATTAATTTTATCTATACCATCCATCCATCCATCCATCCATTTTCAACCGCTTATCCGGGGTCGGGTCGCGGTATTTTTATTTATTTATTTATACATTCCTCCTAAATCAGAGCATGGAAAGCAAATAGCGTTCTTTTTTTCTCAAAATGTAAGTTAGACTAACTCTGTTTTGCATCCTTTTACAGACAAATTAGTTTTGGTTGTTGCATTCACTCTCATTTTCCATACATGAAGTACAATTATTTCTGCATGCCAGGCAGGGCATTGGCACAGCTTGGCTGATGGGACAAAGAGACGTAGCTGCCAACTCCTTCAATACCCCTTGTCCCCCTCAAATCCTCTTTACTGGTTTTACTATGACAGTGTGCCCTGCCATTCTTGGCCCGCCATGCAAAGAAAGTACAGGACTCTGTGACCACTGCCAGGGATACCCACTGGAGGTGGTAGGAAGAGAGCGTAAGATAAAACCGATGGAGTAATGGGAGGAGGCTACATGCTGAAAAGAAAGGCTCCTCCCAGAGATTAGGTTGAGAAATGTCGAGGTCAATTTTTGAGACTTCCTAAACAGCCAAATGATTCAATACCTAATGTTACACCAACACAACATTTCATGTATTGATTTATTCACATGAATATAAATGTTTGTGCTGTGTATATTCGTTTTCTGTTTCTGAATGTGATTAGTTACAGCCCCACATAGCTCTGGAGGTGTTTGGAATTGCAGATGACTGACGGTTATTGTTCTTTTTTCCATAACGTCTGCCCTGTCCCACTGGCTACAGCTCGTCATTGTTCCACATGTTGTTTTTCCATTCACTTCTGGCATTCAACACTGGTGTTCCCCGTGGGAGGCAATGGAAAGTTGGCTAATTCGCCGCACAGTATTTCCCTTACAGCCAGCCTGTTTGTAGTGTGTTTTGGCACATGCGTGGGTGTGTTTGTGCGGCTGAACTGATAGGCACTGTGGAGTTTGGATGGAAATGTCTGTGTCCTATATTTCCCACCTCTACTTAAAACCTCTTCCCTCTCTCGTGTCTCTTTCTGCCCTCTAGGAATCACTATCAAGGTAATCGGTCATCTCTACGTGGTCCTCTAGAAGACCAGACCTCTTCGCCAACATGAAAGGGTTGGGTACCAGCCGTAACAGACACTTCACTGACTCCTGTGAACCGTCCTCGGGCCATCCAGAGGCACTCTACTCTCAGAAGACCAGCACCCTCCCGCGCAGCCCTTACCTGCTGAGCCCGACAATGGACCACTACGGCACCATGGACCCCCACCTCTATCCTTCCGCCAATCCAGGCTCCCTTCCACCGGACTGCATGCTTCCCCTCAACAACCAGATGTCCAACAGCAGCACCTTCCCCAGGATTCACTACAACTCCTACGACCAGTCTGACTTCTCCCCACCCGGAGACAGCATCGGGGGGATAAGTACAGGGACCATGGGCACGTCCATGTCCATGGGCCCGGGCATGGGAACGGGTATGGGCATGGGCATGACAGGGCTAAGTGGACGAACACCAATGATTACGAGTGGATCAGCAACTATATCACATCACATGACCAAAAACCAGGCACCGACCAGTCTGCTAGAATTTGACAAGCAGCTACCTGGAGGCCATGACGGATTCAGCACGTTGCAGTTTCATCGAACGTCTGCCGTTGCTGGGGGGAAGCAGCACACGGACAGTCCTGGTCGGATCCGTTACATGCTGCATTCAGTGCAGAAACTCTTTGCAAAGTCCCAATCACTGGAAAGCCAAAATATGAAAGGCAATTTCAACGGACGCTCCACTGGCAGTGGTGGAGGCTCGTCTGGCACTGAAGATGGAGGGAAGCAGAATCGCAGATCCAAGAGTAAAGATCGGGGTACAAAGTCAGAGGCAACCTCCAAGCGACGGCCGCGCTCCAACATGTCTGGCTATTGGAGCTCAGACGATTTGGACAGCAGTGATTTGAGCAGCTACCATAACACCATGGCCATGATGACTCTGGGACGTCCGACTGGCCATGACAGTCAGGGGGCGCAGACCCGATACATCCAAAGCGGCTACAACACTATCAGCTCCTCCAAAAGCAGTAATGACATGAAGTATCAGGCACTCACTGGGCCTGGTGGTGGAGGAGGTCATGGGCTAGTTGGAGCGGGAAGAACAGTGACAAATGATAATGACTATATGAAAGGAGGGTCCTGGTCCACACTGACAATGGGCCAGCCGAGACATGTGATCCAGAAGGGCTCAGCTACTCTGGACCGGTCTATGCTCAAGTCCAAGTCCTGCCAACCTGAACTAACTTGTAACTACCTGCAGGTTGGACGAAGGGTGAGTCGGCATGGAAGTATTTTAACTGTCACAGTGATAGGACTGATATTGATTGTTGAAAAAATCGATGCTGTCGGTAGGGTGATTGGAGCAGCACATTAGGCCGTAGCGGAGGTGCCAATGAAATCCCATGTCGGCGGATGCGCAGCGGTAGCTACGTGAAGGCCATGGGGGATATGGAAGACAGCGACGACTCGGATGGGAGCCCCAAACCCTCGCCAAAATCTGCCGCTCGACGCCAGAGCTACCTCAGGGCTACGCAGCAATCTCTAAGCGACCAGCAACCCCCACGCAAGTAAGACAACAGACTGAGACACAGAGCCGGACTGTATTCTTCAGTATGTAATAATATTCAACAGCAAGGAAGACACGATCTGTGACCGAAATGCAAACCAATCTAGCACCAGGATCCAAAGTCAAAACACCAGATTGCAGCCTGCAATCAGAAGGGTACAAATCTTTTTATAGGAAAAAGACACATTCAACAGTTATGAATCTGAGAGATTTATGTGTTATGATGTAATTAATTAATAGTAATTAAAATCTTAACAGACTTATTTTATAAGAAATAAGTAAATGCTAATTGTTTGATAGTAGTACGTTTTGAGATGTAACGTACTACTAAAATTTCTGGATTATCTGCAAACGTTCCTAAGAACACAGTTATAAATACCGATTAGTACACCTTTCCAACAATCAAAAGTAAATACATAAGCCATTTTTTTGGGACGTACAGGAAGGAAACTAGCTCGCCCAGCGTCACCATGACAGTTTGCAGGAAAAGCGAGCACACACACTCCACGCTGCGCCGACTCAAGCATAGAATTAAGTGGTGTCAGACTCCCTGTTGTCCACCACATGCCAGCCTATCAACTACCAACTACCTCAGCTGTGATTTACCTTCCTACTGGTGGACCCACAAAGAACCAGTCGAGCTAAGACGACAACGACAACATTTGTGCAGCTTACATGATATGATGCTGTCTTTTGTTTCCACTGAAACAGTAAATCTCCACAAATCAGCCTCGTCTCTGACTGACTGGCATCGCGCCTTGCTTGTCTTTAAATTACATGCTTTCTGAAGCAAACACATTGCATAATGTGTGATGCAGTCGCAGTGCGACAAAGCTGAGTACACTGTAGCCTTTTCATGAAATGGGAGAAAATGCATTTGCATTCCTTCCTTTGTAGCCAAGGTGATGTTGAGCATATTTAAGCGAGACAGAACCTTCGTGTTTTGTAATGTCAAGGAACAGTCACAACACCCTAAAGTTGCACAAGGTTTTGTCAGTAGCTCCATTTGCTGTCTAATAGAAATAGTAGTTTCTATGTTTCTATTTGAAATAACTGTCCGCAGGGGATTGCTAAAGACATTTAGGGATAGTGTATTTATTTGTTGTTTATTTAATTGACAGCATAAGTGGAATGGAGGTATGCTTTACATTTTCATCAGCACACAGGTATGTTATAATCATCTTTCGGTATTCACCCAGGTAACTCCAGGGATTCAAAACTTCAAAACAATTTCTTTGTAGCAATACCTTCTATGAACAGCTCTAGTATTTGTTTTCAGTGTAAGTTTGGAGGTTGCAGTGTCAAAATATCAGTGCAGCACAATATGCAAACACATTTAACAGTGGGTCCTTTTCTGGTTGGATCATCCGACACAAGAAGGCATCATGCTGTGAAGCCACAGGCCTACGTGACATGCTAACCCCACATACTTAAAAGTTATCGTGTCCTTTTAAGGCCTATGTTAAGAAATCTAAGGATTTATTTTTCCCTCAAGCCTGCAAATGACTAACCCTACTCCCCCTGCCGATTCCCTGACCATCCCAATCCCGCTCTCTTTCGCTCTGCTCGACCCTGATGGCTTGAGCAGCAGAACCCTGGATTACACCTTGTTGCAGGGGGAGCTGGATGCCTTGTGGTCTCCACTCCACAGTGTGTCCTCTCTGCAACAGCTGGGCAGGTCAATGAGCAGGTTAGTGGTAGGTCCGTAAGCCCCGTCTCAGGAGCGTGGTGCAAAACGCTTCTGTCTCATTGGATCATTTTCAACCAATGACCTTGCACTGCCCCCCTCAGATGCCTGTAAAGTCAGTGGCAACGCCGAATGCCAATTCATGGCCTGCTGCTAACAACTGCCAACCTCCCTCGAGTTTATAAAGACCATCTGCCCGGTGCTTTCAGCAGGACGAGTGGGACGCCGTTCTAATGAGGGAATGAAGGGACATCAGACTCCACACACCCTGGCATGACAGCTTACTGTCATGTTGCTATCACTGTGTGCCAACAAGGAATATCTCAAAATGTCACTTTACTGCTGCAGTTTGAACATAAACCTGTTCTTTGTCTTTGGCACCATGATGGTACAGAGGGCTGTATACATGCCTCACTTGACATCAGTGGCTTTGCATGCCCAGATGCTTCATTGACTGATGCCAAAATGAGATAAGATGACATTTTAAAAGATTGGGAGGGTTTGGACTCACAACTCATGAATGAAAGTGGAAATGAAATGGGAGTAACTAATGACAACCTAATCCTCCTTTTATCCCTCTTTCAATGTTTGGTTTTGCTGATCATTCACCTTGTCCCGTTTCCCTTCCGCCACGCTGTCATCCTATCTTGACATCAACTGTCCCATCCCTGAATATGTTGTTGTGCACTTATAACATTGCCCTTGATTTTTCACCTTATACGTTCTATTCTTAACACATCTCCTTTATCTTGTTTTACCTCTCACCTGATCCCTCTTCCTAGCTGTCTTCCATCTCTCAGAGAGCTCTCCAATAATCGCAGCCTGGACAACCTAGACTGCATCGGGGGTACCGTCTCATCTTCGCCACAGTGGGATGACGATGACTTCAGTCAGGCCTGCAGCACCTTGGGCAGACGTAGCTGCTTGGGACAGGTGAGTGGTAACCTGGACACCACATATCACATGTGTGCTGTCAGAGGCTGAATACTAAATATGTGTCCGTATGAAAAGTCTCCATTTAATCAACAGTTTTTTTCAAAGACCCTTTTTGTCCGCCTCAAGGTATTAACACTCATTTCTAGTTTTTCTAGTGTAATGTGCATTTTCACAGATACAGCTTATATGACAGTGTTAAAGGGGGGTTCCTCTGGACACAGAAGCCCTGCTTCCCAAATGTGTCACATACTAAATGAATAGCATTGGTAGTTTTGAGTCTAATAAGCTATAGCCTCCCACTGACATGGTTACTAAGATGATGAACAACTACGAGGAGTGGCTTTGATCTTTTTCAATGAACTAGTCAAATAAGGCAATATGGGCTATTAGTGCAGGATTTACTCTCTTTTTTTACTTCTCTCTCTCGACAAGTCACCCCATTACTTTTGTGTCCAATATATCAATTTATTGTTTCAATTTGCATACACAACAGAAATAAAACATTTATTATTCATTATAATTTAGATTGTTTGAGGTCAAGTTACATAACTTGCAAAACAAAATTAATTCAGAACATGGAGCTTAATCGGAGCAAGTGGAAACCACCCGAAACCAAAGTTAACATAACTGCAGAATGTGTGTAGGTGTAAATGTTCTGCTTCCTTGTCTTCTGTGCTGCTTCTATTGCCCTCACCGCTTCTCTTAACAGTCAGTGAACCATCAAAATAACTCGGCTACAAGCACATTTTTAACTTCCACTCAGACTCTTTCTGTCAGTTGACGGAATCTAAAACCCATCATCTGCAGGGCTGGTTCTTACTCTTCAAAAGAAGTATGAGAAGGAGCTTGCTTTTAAAAAACTTTTCAAAGCGATGTCTCTTGCCTTGACATTTCTTTTGTATTCTGTAACTTGACAGATCTTACATAGCTGGCCATGTAAGAAATGTCAAAGAAATAAAAAGGCTCTTGAAGTGAAAGCCCATCCAGGAACCAGCAGGAGGAAGAATAACAGTCTTTTCACTGGAGTTGACGAGCTCCGCACTACCTGGCACTATTTGTACCTCGTTCTACCTTGTTGCCACACTGCTCTGTTTGGTTTGACCCCATCAGATGCGTGTCACAAATGGAGAATGGCCTTTACAGAAACAGTCAGCTGGGCAGTATGTGTTCCCACCAGTGCTGAGATCAAAATGACCCCACCGATGCACTACTCTTCTCCCTGCCACACTGCTGCTACTGTCTTTGCTGATCATGTCCTTTGCCTCCTTCAGCTACGGGACTTGGAAATGAGTCATCAGTATGAGGACCGCAGCTCTGACTCCACATTCAGAGATTCCCGTTCCCACTCTCAGGACAACCCAGAGCCTCTAGACTTGCCCATGCCGACGTGCTTCCGATCCCGCAGCCACAGCTACCTGAGAGCCATCCAGGCTGGCTGTTCCCAAGATGACGACACAGCATCCATGGACTCTGGCTGCTCACCCCCTCATATTGACACCACTGTTCGCACCTACAATACCAGCACTGGTAGGTCACTGACTGAAAAACATATGTATTCATTCAAATTGATAAACAATATGAGGGGGTTTCTTTGAGTTCTTACCACGATGCAGTGTTATGTGTTACCAGACTGGATGCCTTATTTATTACATATGCAATATATAGTAGTAATAGTACACATCTGTTTTGGTTATACATTTGGTTCAAGCTTTAATGATTTTTGCCATATGGGCCAAATTCTTTGACTGTTCTACTTTGACTGCTCTTCATAGCCTTGATCCTGGGTGGGACACTAGTCCTCTAACAGGCACAAACCAGCATAGCTCAAATGCAGCCTCTTTTGCCCATGCTAGACGACCTTTCTACACAGTGGAAGACATGGAAAGAGCAGTTTGGCTCTTACCTGATAGCCACTGGCTTGGACAAAGCCCCAAAGGAGAAACAACTTGCAATTTTTCTTCAGCGTTTTGGGACAGACAGACAACGCATCCTACCCCCACACACAGGTAACAAATTTAAACCAGCTCATTAGCCCTCTTTTTTCCAGCAATTCTCCACTTCAAGGACTACACAAGAAAAGAAAGAAACAATTAAAACTAACATCAAGATCAACTTAAAAAAGAAATGCTATTGGCTAGCGGATTTCTGGTATGACGTTAAAATTGATTACAGGGCACAGCAGTACAAGAAAGCACGGGGATTTGTACTTGGAAGTTGAATTTTCTACTGCAAAGAGCACATCACATGGTACTCGTGTTACCATGGAGTCTCCACCGGGTGGCGCTGCTCCCCATAGTCAAACGGCATTGAGAGCATTCGCTGCCTTCGTGATAATAGAACGTTTCACTTTCCATTCGGATGATATTGAGGATATACAGTATTTTCCCATTTTTCGTTCTGTGTATCGCAATACACATTTAGGTAACTGCTGTTTTTTGGAGGGCGGGGGGGGGGTTGACGCTATTCAAGTAGTAATAGTATTTTCTCCACTTTTTGTTGAAATAGAAGGTCAGGATCAGAATGTCTAGCTCTGAATTGAGAAGAAATTTGATGATTTGTCAAGAATGTTGATGGTTCCTAGTGATTTAATAACGAGCGTATAACTTTATTTGCAACATGTAGTGAAACCCAGTGTCCCCATATATACACTAATCCACTACAGCATCCACGTTATTATTCCACTGCCTTATCAAAATGCTGAAAAGGTAGAGCACTCTTCGGTGCAATAATTTGGTGATACTGGAGTTTCCCGGGTGTCCCTGAAGGCATCAGCAGGCGCGCCCCCGCGGCTCCCTCCGGCTTAAGTGACAAAAAAAGACGCGAGCGGCTGACAGAGGCGGTGGATGTGAGCTCCGGTTACACTTGCCTTGTGAATAATTAGTCTTCACTCAAGACACCGGTGTGCCGTTATATTTGTTTCTTCTTCCTGACAGCAGGGTAAGTATCTGCATGGTCATTGTCGTAATGCTGAACGTTAGTTCTGTAGCGCTCATGTTTTTTTATTTAGTTTTATTCTTCTCTTTTTTTTCACTGACTGGGCGCTTTATTTGACCACAGAAAGTTAGGTTAACGTTGGCTACTTTTTTCTCGCGTCATCGAGTCTACGAGGTCGGCATCCGAAAGTAAAACCTAATGCTTCATAGCACAAGTAAAAGTTTTACAATAAGGTTTTATTAACCACGTCACACCCGACAAAGTGATGTAAAACGTGGCTTTGAGGAGATTCACAATCAATTTTGACGCCCACCTTTTAAGTCATCCATGCTCGTTTCAATGTCCACCATTGATAACATCAGTAACATATTATTTACTACACTACTGTACATTTAGTGAATGGCTAATGTGTCTTTTATTCTACAACTATTGGGAAAAGGAGGAGCCAGCTTATTTTGACCAATAATCGAAAGCTAAAACAGTGTGCAGAATATCAGGAAAATAATCTTTATCATCAGTTCGACATCTCTCATCTTTGAGATAAATATCTGCTGATCTGTCTGTCTCCACAGCTGTTTTCGTGATCTCTCTACTCTGTGCTGCATGACGCACTCTTTACTGTGTTAATTATTGAAGATGCCTGATCGTGTGTTCAGAACAAAGCGCTGTGTTGCAGACGTCAGGAAGCCATGCACCCACTGTGCGTGCACCCAGGGCTGTGATGCTACACCATGGGAGTCAGATAAATGGGGTGTTATTACAAACTGTTTGATGGTGTTGTGTATGCAGTGGTTTGGGTGGCTCTGCAGTTACTTACGCCTCATCAAAGACCGTTCTTGCTGCTGAAATGGAGAATTGGTTTACACAGGGGGGAGGATTATTTGAGGGCTGCCCCATTTTGGTCCCACATGGCGTCCTGCGTATTGCAACATGGATTAAATCCCAATTTGAGGTCACACTTTATATAAAGAGTGTACGGATTTAGGGCTGTGTTGTTGAGACCATTTTATGTGATTCATTGGAATAATTGCTATGCCTGCAGAGCAGACTGGATAGTTTGGGGCAAGGTTATCAAAGTCTTGTGACTGTTAATTGATTAAACAATGCAGCTGGGTCAACTGGCAGGCGGCAGGCGACTTGGCAAACAATATTAAACTGTTAAATAGAGCATCACAATCCACCCATTGTCTTTTATTGTCCCCGGTTATTGTCCAGCTCCAACCAACTACAAAACGCCACAACCTAAACCAATCAGTTTAAGCTGTATATTGTTGTCTTTAAAACTGTCGTAAATATATAAAGTGCTATTTTAAAGAGAAGAGATCACTGGGAGGGTTGTTGGTCGTTGAGGGTGGACTGAAGTTTCCGTTCTTGTGCTTTTTTTTTTTTTTTCAGCCAAGATCTAATCTTAGTATGGTATCGAGTTGGTTTTCCCGCTGGGAGCGAAGTGAGGCTGTTTCAACTGCTGTAGCTTCATGCTCCTTAATTGTTTGCCCAAAGCCCGGCCTAAATAAATCACATCTGGAACCATGACTCGCCGTTGACATCAAACCCCTTGTCCAACTGGCATGAAAACAAACTGCAGGGCTCGGGGCCCACTCAAGACCCCACTCCAACATATTGGCACAAAGGCTTCTCTGGTCTATGTTGTCCTATCTCGAGAGCACCCATTAGGTCTACAGAGCAGCTATTGCAGACCCATTTAAGAAATTTAAGAAGATAAAGTCTTGGGCTTCATGTCTGTTACTGTTGAGGTGAGGGAAAAGTGTTGTCTACACTGGTTCTATTCCCAGTAACTGGTGCACATTAAATGGGTTCTGTGAATGTTGGACTCTGCTAGATGACATTTTCTAACCTATAATCTCCAAGAATTTCAAGTTCTGTTTATAAAACCTCCATTTATTTATTTTTTGGCTATTATTCAATTACCAATTGCTCAACAGTTTCCCACCCGATATCTGGGATGTGGCCTACCAGTTTAAGTACAGAATGTTCAGTTGACAATGTGGTTAAACTCCAATTGTTCGGAAGCTGTCTAATCCCTTGTGCGGTTGTCCCGTTCATGCTATCGTTAAGCTGTGTCTAGCAGAATCACAAAAATACAATCACTAATATCTGTAAAAGCCCATGAAAAGCCCAAAGAACAGCTGTGGATGGTCAGCTGTTTGGGTGTGTTATATCAGACACTCAAGTATTGGAGAATTTTAACACAATGAAGAAGCAACTGTGTATAATGACAATGCTGTTTCCAAAACAAAGTCTATAAGCTTTGGCATTTTTCTACTGCAGTTTCTTGTTACCCATTGGCCGACTTATGCTGCATTTGTTATTAGCTGGAATCGGCTCATAATATTTGCCCGGCTCATTTATTGTGTGCAGCTCTACTACTTTATCTCCGGTCTAATCTCAGGGGCAGCTGTCAGTTATGATTTTAGGGCTTGTTTTGGTGGGCTAAGCAGATTATGTGGTATTAAGATTTAAGGGGGAATTTTGTTCAGAATGACGAAAGCATGGCGTGACACCTGGAGAAATGCACGGCCTGTTACACAAACACACACACACACACACACACACACACACACACAGTTGGTGACGATGATCGTCCTGAAGACTGGAATGCAGCTGCTGAGCTGGTACCGCATCGATGCTTATTCTGGCAAGTGAGAAGATTCCTCGACATGTTTCAAAGATGGTGGTCAGAGGCCAGTGGATAACTGAGGGCTATGTGCATGTAGGCTTGCGTTTAGCTGTCGTGGATGCTCCACTGCAGGTCTGCTACAATTGCTTCGTACGGCTGCTTTTCAGCCTTGCAACTATCCAAGAGAGGGCAAGATCTGTTCTGAAGGGATGACTGCTCTGGATGTCAGTAAGCCGCTGTGTCACTTTGATTTATCCGTCTGCTGGTAATCAGGGACAGCATATGAGACTTTCAGATTTTGTTAGGGATTTGTCTCTTTAAAACGGGGAGCTGATGGTTCCAACAATCAAATCCCAAGTAAGTGAATGGCGTCCTTATTGTCAGGTTATTATTTACAATATTTTTCTTCACTGAAATGTAAGTCTTGAGTGCATCAGATCCATTCTCTGTTCAGTATTTCAGCTAGGGCCAGCAGTCATCTAAGCTCCATCCCAGAATAAGCCAGGTGTACAATGTATGACTACAGGTGTGTTTGTTGTAAGAGAAGGATTGAAAAGCTCAGACCGAGATTGGACACTAATCAATAGCAGAACCAGTCTGAATTGGACTCTCCACTCCTTTTGCATAAGGCCAACACAAGAGAATGTTTTGACTGAATTCACTGATAGTCTGTCTTAAACAAGCTGAATCATCAAAGGTTGTGGTTGGGAGCTCTTACAATATCCCTTTATCCTCCCCACCCCAACAGAAAATGTTTGGGAACCACTGGTTAAGGGGTTTATGTAGTAGCCACAGAATAATAAATGAAACAAGATGCTAGGTTTCGGCGTTCGGGTGTAGCACTACCTTTACAGTATGTAACGTGAGGAGAGTTCTGTGGTCTCCCGGTTGCAGGCATCAGAGCCTTTTTGCATTTTCACCAAGGCAACCGGAGAGGCTTTTTGAGTCTTTATCTAATCCAGCGGTTCCCAAACTCAAGAATGCCGCGGCCCACTTTGAAATCTGAAAATCTTTCGCGGCCCACCCAAACCTTTAATCACAACTGATCAAAACATAATGATTAAATTACCTTTAGAATTTAACCAAAATCAAACATCCGCGAGCAAAAGTCCGTCTCCGCGAGCAAAATTTCGTCTCCGCAAGGTATTTGCTCGCTTGCGAGACGTGAACTTCGTTGCTCGCGAGTTGAATCTCTGCTCGCGCTCAAAGGAGTTTTCAACGCGCTCGCTGTTGTTCTGTTTGACAATAAGGTGGAGACGGTGCTTTCAGGGTCCGTTCGATGCTGCCACGACTTAAATCTTCGGCTGCTTTTAGAATAACTTATTTTCCCCGTTAAGATGGTTCAGCTACTGTAGAGAAAAGGGCACCGTCTCTCGCTATTTAATCTCATGAAGTGCTCGGCGAGAACGACAGCTTTGTTTCTCCGACGCGCCCTGAAACAAGCTCCATATCTCACGCGCTTGAGCGCCGCTCAGCATCTCGCCGTTGTAGACCGAGCTTTGGCATGTTTGGCAGAGCGCCTTGCGCGCCGTGTACAATCAGTATTCAGTAATCAACCGATTAACCAATTGATCCATATATATAAGGCGCTCCGGATTATAAGGCACTGTCGTTTTTTGAGAAAATTAAAGCCTTTTAAGTGCGCCTTGGAGTGCGGAAAATGCGGTATATTTACTTTAATACTGCAAGAGGGCGCTCCATTTGTTGAACAGCGACAGGCGGACAAGAGCAGCCGTTTCGAGCAAGATCGTTATTGTTTTATTAATCCGTCAGTTTAAATTGTTTGTGCTTCATCAACTAATGTTTCACATAACTAATGTGCCGCATCATAAATAATTTTTATATTAATTTCATTCTTTTAAAAATTGAAAATTAAAAAACTTTATTTATTGTAAATGACCTCTCGCGGCCCACCTGCAGTACCTTCGCGGCCCACCAGAGGGCCGTGGCCCACACTTTGGGAATCGCTGATCTAATCTATCTGCGTGATGACCACCGGCTGGGGTTGATTTCCCTGAGTGAGTCATCATAGCGAAATGTGGCCCTTGAGACACCTCCTGTAGCACAAACCAGCACGGAGCTGGTTCTGAGGGCTTTGCTCTTTGTTTATGTTTATGTATATATGTATATTTCAGTGGAAAAGTGTCACCACTTTGTAAGATTCAATCGGAGGTTAAATTCAAAGATGGGCCCCAGAAGTAGGGGGGGGGTTGATGGTAGGGTTTAATCCCATCGCAGGATTGTCTTTTTACTTATTGTTTTTTTTTTTCATCATCTAAATGAATGAGGTCTGTAAATAAATTTCCTCAACGACACACAGATGTAATTTGCCATTTCATTTTTTTTATTTCTAATCCATAAACTCAATCTCTTCTGATTCACTTTTTGTATGTAGGCTTAATATCCTGCCTGATTTAAATTTGCGGTACGCCTCTCCAACGCTGCTGGTTTTCCTGTCAATGCTGTGACTGCTGTCTCTGCATGATAATCATGGCAAAACTAGTTCACCCTAACATTATAATTGCAAAAAGTTTTTAAAACCAAGAGGATAGTGCTTTTAGTCAAGTAATCCTCAAAGTTTCCACATACGGGATACACAGCATAAATGAAGCAGCAAACGTGTGTGTTCATCCGTCCGTCAACAATGGCTACTGTTGACAGCGCCTGACCCATAATCATTGTATAACCCTGTACCCCACTCACTTATGTGATGAGCAGCCTGACTTTATTTTTTTGGTAAATAATTGACAGATTTCAGAAATACTGGATTATTTAGACAATATTGTAATCTGTTTTATCAACATTTCATTTTTAGAGATATCTCAGCTATCAACGGTACAGGTGTAATGGGACATCCTAGCTCCAGCTATCATGCAACAATGCTGCTGTGTATTCATTTACAGTATGACATGGATATGCTGAGAAAACTTGCTAGTAAATTCCTAGATTGACGCTTTGCGAGGATTTCAGTCCCTGACTGCTAGGTTATTGTTACTGAGGCCTTAACACAGAAAGCAGGCCTCAAGGATTTGACAAAACTGCTTTCCCTGTCATTTGTGTCCCATTGACCTTTTACTTCTTTCTTATGTCTTTCTTCTCTGCGATCCCCTCCTCTTTTCTCTACTCCAGTCTCTTCATGCATAACCACGTGTAAGAAGGCTGCCCCTCCCCCAGTGCCGCCCCGTACGACCTCAAAGCCCTACAAGTCTGTTACAGTGCAGAGCAGCACAGAGTCGGCCCAAGACAACTACCTGGACCAGCAGGACCGGAGGTCGGAGGTCAACAGCCAGTCGAGCCACGCCCACAGCAACTCCTCTGACAGCCTCGACAGCACGCGTGCAAACAGCCTGGCCCGGGGTATCAGGCGCCCGCCACACATCATCCCCACTCCCATTGCCATCCCGAGAGAGCCAATCGCCCCCACCACCTCCAACGCTTCCACTGAGACGAGTGACTCCGTGGTGCGGCATGAACTGCTGAGATCCGGATTAAACAAGGTGAATCTTGTGGTCGAGGAGCCCCAAGTGGCACCGGTACCCAGACGGAAACTCTCCTCCATTGGCATACAGGTAGGCAATGGGACTCTAGCACCATCCAGGGCTGGTACAGTTGAATGAAGAGAGAGCCCTTGTCCCACTTTTTCCTGGAGCCTGTTGAGTTTGGATCTGGGAAAACAATATTTTTTTCACCAGTAATCCTCTGTGGTGTATGGCTCTGCCTGAGGGTGTCGCCTCAAGCCCAAACTTGTTCTCGCAAGCTGAAAGGCCTCATTAGGGTTAAGAGCCCTCTATCATTAGTCAGCTGTACTTTATACAATATTCTTATTTGTCTTTCCCCGAAAACTGAACTCTTGTGTTCTGTATAGACTAAATAAGAGCCATTTTCTCCCACATTAACAGATCTCAGTCGGGGTAAGCATTAATTGTGACCGTTTTTTAAATTCCGGGCCAAGCACAAAATCATACAGATTCCCCCCAAATTGTTTTTCTGGTGTTATGGGTATCACTTGGAAAACTAAAACTGTAGTTGTACTGTCTAGAACGAAAGGCTTGTGAAGTCATTCATGCCAATATTAAAGTTTCAGAGTCAGCAATTATGTTTTTACCTTTCAATCTTTGTTCTCAGGTTGACTGCATTCAAGAAGTTCCACAAGAGGAGACCCCACCATTGGCCAAATTTCAGTCAATTGGAGTACAGGTGGAGGACGGGTGGCAGTAAGTCCTCTTCCTGTCCTTGTAACAACGTGAGGAATTTATATTATAGCCACACACACCGCTCCGACTATTCTTTCCCTTTTACAGAAGCTGTGTAAATGTGAAAACAATGTGACTGTTGTTTTGTCTGTAATTTATCCATGGGTGTTGTATTGGTGATTAAATGGATTCCTTGCATGACATGAAACTTGTCTCTACTTACAGTATATTTGAGATCCGTTTCTAAGTTACTGCAGTGTTGTTTGCAGTCAGTGCTCGTGACGATTTGAATGCCAGGAAGTTCCTCTTGCCTTTCTCCTGTATTCCTTTGTGTTTTGCATGCTGCAGTGCATTAAAGCCTAGTTTATGCTTCTGCGTTTTCAGAGTGACTGAAGACCCCCTTGCGTGCCTTTTCACACCTCCTTGCGTGCTTGCGCGTGTCGAGCCATTTTTCTAGGCTTGCGACGTAAGCCACCCGCAGTCCACAAGGCTGATTGTTCCGCCAACTACATCCTTTACAGAGTCTGACATTTCCGCTTTCATAGCCCGATACCGCCATTATTAAAACGAAGAATGTTTACGAGAGAACGGATCAGATTTAAGAACTTTTGTCGGAAGAAATGCGTAAATATGACCACTTATACAAGCAGTCATTGGCGGGTTGTAGAAACCGGTTGGATTCACGGAGGGAGATCGCCGCAAACGCCGGTTTGCCGGTCGAGAGGTGAACAAAGTTGTGGAGGAAAATATGGGACAAATGGGCCCGCGATGAAAAGCAACAGTGGCGATGCACGGGGCAATAAAGTCTATGATAAATAAATAAACAAACCGACGCAGACGCAGAAGCATGCGCCAGCCTTTAGTCTTTGGTACCTAGCAGCTGTTCTCCCGACCGATATTTCGTCAGCATAGCGACCAAAACAAGAGTCCCTCTGTAAAAATGTGTTTTTATCAATGTTGTGTACACGTTTTGTGCTGTGACGTTCCCTCAGCGGCTTCCCCTGTGCTTTTCCAATCTTCTGCTCTTCTTGTCCTTCTCTGACAAATTCTTCAGTCTGGCATTTATAATATTTCATTTTCTGAGTTAATTGCAACTTCTGAGAATTGCATGAGAAAACAAGAAATGGAAATAATGTTGAGCATATTATGACAACTCAACATGGGCTCCCAATGACATGAATGCACTATTATAAAAGCCTATCGATTTTGTGTTTTAATTATATCGTTAAAGTCGATACTAAGTGTTTCATGTTTGCCTGTGGTTAAGAAATTGTTTTTGAATAGCAGTGAACAAAACCCCCTAAATTGTTCAAATAAAGAGGCACAGGCGTAACCGTGAGTCTCACTTTTTGTTTCAGGCTCAGTCGCTCCAGTAGCATGGCCTCAAAACAAGAAACCGATTCAGACACACAAGACATCCCTGTCGTTTCCCACTATAATAACTCCAAACAATTTGAGAAGAAAGTCATGGTGAATAGTGCAATCCAAGCCATGAGCTCCCCTCCCGGACACGACTATTTAGACAACGGAGACACTCCCGGTGACGCCCCTTCACCTCCACCTCCCAGGCAGATCCTCAAACGCTCCACCACACGCAGTAGCTCTTCCTCCTTCTCGGAAAGTCTGGACCCGGCTCTGGACCCCTCATGTCTACCGCCTCCAGAACCTTGGCTGGAGAGTGGCAACGGCAGTAACGGCAGCGTCCCCCAGAGCGGAGGCGGGGGAACGCTGTGTCGGAGAGACGGGCACTGGTTCCTGAAGCTGCTGCAGGCCGAGACGGGGCGCATGGAAGGCTGGTGCCATCAGATGGAGCAGGAGACCAAAGACAACCAGCTCTCAGAAGAGGGTAAGGCCGTCAGTGCACCCTTCACCACCACAGGGCTTTTTGTCGTGCTAGCTCCACGCCTCAAAGTTCCCAACGCCAGGTATTTTGAGGCGGTGAATGAGACCAAACAAGTCCCTCTCTATAGCGCGCACACCGTGATGAGCACTGATGGGGTCGATGTGGCGCAGGGGTAGAGAGGGTGCGCCGGGCACTGCAAGGTTGGAGGTTCAAGCTGTGTCCCTGAGCAAGACAATCCCTAATTGCTCCCCAAATATTGCAAAAATGTTAAGTCGCTTTGGATAAAAGCGTCAGCTAAAATGACCTGTAATGAGCATTGTACACTCTAATCTTCCCAAAATGCTCAGGGAAAGCGTGTTGTTGTTGTTTTTTTCTACACATGATTTTGAAATATAAAAATACATTAATTTAGCTGCTAGACTTAAAAAAAAGTTAATGGTATGACCCGTATCTATTTAACTGATAATATCCAATTGTCTGCTGACCTCACATGGTGGTCCACAGATTGGTTATAGGGTTCCGCTTCAGGCCCCACAACCACTCTATCGGACATACTCTGCATGGGGGGATAAGGCAGTAATACCTGGGGTTACCACACACATTACAAGCCTGTAATCTCCAGAATTACACAAATCTACTCTGGACCTGATTAAACCTCCAGATTAGATCAGTGCTCAGACATCAGCAAATGAGCGAGCGAGCGTGCACACACACACACACACGTAAACAAACAAACAAACAAACCGGAGGAAGGCTTGGATGCTCAGTTTAGATCTGAAGCACAAAAATGCTGTTTGTGTGTTTAAAAAAAGTGGTCAGTATTAAAATATGATGCAAATCTGTTCTCCAAAGCTGGGTCTCAACACCCAATGATCCCATTGCCATAACTTTGCAATCCAGTGATCACATAGCAGTCCCAATTGATGTCAGGCCTTGTCCTAGTTTTGACGGCAACAGAGAAGCAGAGGGGCCAATGAGTGGCAGTGTGGTCCCAAAGCTTCTCTGTTGTGAAAGTCCTTGGTTTGAGTTATGTGTAAGCCAGGACACAAGGACTGTAGTTGAGGTCTTTGGGGCCACACAAAGAAAATCCATAGCTTGAATAACAGGATCCTTATGAGATCAGGAATTATTATAATAAAAAATAATTGAATGTGTGTTGACAAATTTATTTGTGTTGCTTTCTATTCCCTCTAAAGTGCTGGGGAAAGTTCGCAGCGCAGTAGGATGTGCCCAGCTCCTAATGGCCCAGAAGTTCCAGCAGTTTCGGGGACTGTGTGAACAAAACTTGGTATGTCTTCCTGTGCCTTCCACTCTCCAAGTCTGCAGGGGCATGACCTACGTGTGTGTTTTAGTTCGTTTTTTTTAACCGAACCTAATGGTATACCGTTTGGCCGTGGATATCACATATTGGCCCTAAATAGATCATATATGTAATCTTAAATAACAAAGTGACCTAATAAAGACATGTAGCCTGTCAATTTTTGTGTGATTTGGCTCATTTAAACATCTTGTATTAATATTTGTATTGGGCAGCTATCCAAAGAAGCACGTGTGTTTTGCCCAAATTGTTCTGACACCAGAGCAGTGAATGCAGCATCTTGAATATGTAGAACAGTGTGGAGTCTGACCAAACAAAAGCCAGTGTCCCTGAATTACAAACTGGCTGTCAGGAAAGAAGCATAGGAACGGGATTTCCTTCATATCAGTTGGCCATTCTAACAATCAACATATATGCAGCGGTTTGTTGCAAGCGAGGGGTTCATTGTGTTGTTACTTTACAATGTCAATATGACACCGGATTCTGAATGGTTGCATTTGTTTTTGTTCACATTACCATACATTTTATGTCCTTTTTTGTATTTCTCCTGATTTATTTTACTTTGCTGTGTTGAAAAATGTTCAGCATTCTATCTGACTCAGAAAAGAAAACCCTGTTGTGATCCTGTCAGTTGGCTGGGGCTAAACTTCGAATTATTTAGTAATGAAATGGCTCCCTCTAGTGATGAATATGCAGAGAGCAACACAGTAATGCAGCACCGAGTGATGTGCTGCAACCACAATTTGCTTGAATGAGACACAATTCTGCTTTGACATTTGGATCTCAATATATTTATAATGAAGTGAAATTACTCACTTAGTGTTAGTCACCCAGTTAGTGATGGACAGATTTTGGCCTCTGTCTCTGTAGTGCCACCTATCTCTTCATATAGCCTCAGCAGCATATGTCACATTATCAGAATAGATGTGAAGATGTGTAAAAACAATATTTACAGAACCACCATGAATTTTGTTAATAGTGACACACCAATACCCCACCCTCTGGCCTGATTCTTACTTAATGGACACATCCAGGACAAATTATTTTTGCAATTGTATAGCCTGTTTTTTACTTGCTAAATCTTCTTGAATAAAGTTAAATAGAAATGTTTTTTGATCTTCTTTGGACCTTCTCCATCGCTACTGCTGATTTCAGTAGATTAAAAGTAGACTCTGGTTTTGTTTTCCTCTTCAAGGCCAACCACCCATTTAAAAGCTGTCTTGCCAAAAGCTACAGCCTGTGAGAGTAAATGTCCTTTTTGGCACCAGTTCTTTATGATCACTGAAAGTAGAGCGACAGGCAGTAGAACTGTGGGTATTTGTACATTTGTCTTGTAGCTAAGACACTTGCTGAAGTCAAATACGTTTTATTCAGTTGCAAAATGCAACGCCCCCCTTTCCTGTGACGCTGATTACTTTTCAATATCATGTAATTTAACTTGATTTGTTCCTTCATTTTCCTCCCTTGGTCAGAATGTGAATGCCAACCCGCGGGCCACAGCCCAGGACCTGGCAGGTTTCTGGGACCTGCTGCAGCTCTCCATCGAGGACATCAGCCTCAAATTTGATGAGCTCTACCATCTCAAGTCCAATGACTGGCAGCCCATGCCGTCTGCGGCTGCCCAGTCGCCCCCTGGGCGGAAGGTACTTCCCACCCCTGCTGCCCAGTGCCCTGGCTGGGGTAGGAAAGCCGCCGAAACCGGCCTCTCTCCTCCCACCACCATTTCTCCCACTCTTTTCTTCACCGCCTACCCTGTGTTGGATGAACTCTTAATAGGGCCTCCCTGTCCAATACAAAGGGTCAGATAGGTCCCTATAGGCATGCATGGATGAAAAGTCATCTCAAAGAGGGCTTCTGTTTGTGCGTTCTTAAGTGTAAAGCCCTGCTTTGAGCATGCATGCGTTTCTTACTGTGCTCCTGGTTGCAGTTGAGCATGGCTAAGACTCACTGGCTCATGTAAACGTTTGTGTGTCTGTTGCTGTTTCTGGACCTCCGTCTCTCTGGTCCGTCGTTTGTCATTGTGTATATTTGTGTATGCGTTTCAAATATAAGGCTCTGAAGCTGAGGTGCTCTTGCTTCATGTTGCTTTGCAGTCTGTGTATTGTGATCCCTTTATTGTGCTTTGAGTTAGATCCAACGTGTCCATCAACTCATGTTACCATCTGATGTCTACAGAACTTGTCATATAAATGACTTTTTTCTCCAATGTTTGTCTGTTTACCAGTTGTCTTTTCATTTTTGTTTGTTGAACACAGTTTCAAGCTTTAACAAATACAGCATTGTCAAAATGTCTTTTGTCAAAGTCCTGTCTGCCAAACCTGCCTAGACTATCAAAACCTCCTTGAAGACAGTTTCTGTGTGACAATCTCTCACAGTCTGGTATCTGTCCTTTCTCCTCCCGTCGCTCTCTCCCTCTTTTCTGTCTGTCACGTTGAATCCCTCCGCTATACAGGACGAGGAGAAGGAGTCCGCCACAAAGAAGCCCGGTAAGGGACGACCGTCGCTGGGCCGCGAGAAGAGTACGGACTCCTCATCCGCCTCCTCTACGGCCTCAGCCGAGAAGCAGAGACACGAGGCTCGCAAGCGCCTGCTAGCTGCTAAAAAGGCGGCCTCGTTTCGCCAGAACTCCGCCACCGAGAGCGCGGACAGCATCGAAATCTATGTCCCCGAGGCCCAGACCCGCCTCTGAGACGGTGAGAAGGAAGGAACTAGGGTCGGATCAAAGGACAGATAAGTGTCGCAGAAATACCTGGAAAAGGGAGTGGAAATCCTTTGCAATGCAAATGAACTACTCTGAGTAAAAGTTGGGAAGTTGGGGGAGGAGAGATCAGATTCCATTAGAGTGGGCTGGGGGGGTGAAAGGGACACTTTACACACAATCATGTAGTTATGGGCCTGTCCTGGTGCCATCAAATACTCCAAAAAGAAAATGAAATTAAAATGTTTGCTTTTGAGGACTCAGCAGACTGTAAAGCAGGAGACACTTCATTAGTGGCTGCCTTTGATAACCTCAGCTGATGAACTTAAGTAATTTCTTGTAACTACTCTTGATATCATACAATTGTTAATGAAGTTATTATGACAATTATATCCTAAAGAAACTACATGAAGACTGTTTTTAAACATTGCTCCATCTTTGCTATAAAATATTTTAAGTGGACAGGCAAACATTACTGCTGTTATGTCTCCTATTGTCATCCTCTCTTCCCAGATCATTGGCCATCTTGTAGCTTTGCACAACACCTTCCTGTGGCCATCGCACATGCACGCGCGCGCACACACACACACTATGTCTTTCTTGTATTTATTTGCTTACTTTTCTCATTCTTTGTTTTCTATTAGTCCATTTAGATCTTGTTATGAATATTTTCGGTATGATGAAATTGGATGTCAGATTTGAAGGGGTATTTATATAGTTCCTTACAATTAACTTGTGTGTTTCTGTCAAATGTTCTTGTGTCAAAGATTTAAACACCATTGATAGTTTCATTGAGTGTTTTTTAATGAAAGCACATCCCTATGATAATGATGACCAAGCACGAGGGTCTCTATGTCATACTGTCAGTTGACACATCATTGAAAATTTATTTTTCTTTCTTTTGAGGGAAAATGTCTTACCCTCCTTTTTTTTTTTTTTTCCCCCCCCAAACATTCCGTTCCAATCATTTTGGTTTTGATGTCTGTGCTGTAACGGCAGATTCTGGAATGGTTCAGCTCGGATATGCGTTGTTTGTTTAACATTTCTTTAAGTGCTTTTATTAACCTCATTTAGCATTTAACTCAAACAAATTTAGGCCTTTTTATTGAAATAATGCAGTAGGCGGATTATGCAGGGTAATATGTTATTGTTTGTGGAGACACATAGACATGTTCCTTGCTGTTATAGTTTTAAAGAGTGATTCCAAAAGCATTTGATTTATTTCTAAACCCTAAATTTGTTGCCATTATTGTTCCCCAACATTATCCAAAATACCTGCACTTTTTATTGAAAGAAACCTATTTAATTAAAACCTTAAATAAATGAGTCTCGTGTTTTCATTTATTAAATGCGACCAGCCTTTTTTTGTAATGGAAGACTGCATGCCAAAGATGAATTCACCATTCACCACAAGTGTCAGCGGCAGGGAGCTCACAGTCCTTAGTGTTGAAGTAGAATGGAGTAAAGCCACAGCATTGCATTTATTTCAAATTTGCATTATCCCCGAAAGCTCAACTAGAAACTAGATAACTGCGATAACTGCTCTATTGCTCAGCAGCAGGACCAAAGTATCTGAAAATGTCTTATTTCTGACCTCAAGAGGGCAACAGTGCTTGATTACTCTAAAGTACACGGTTACTGTGACGTAAACATACAATGAACCTGCATTCATTTTGTAAGACAAGGAGCCCTCTACTGTTTCATATTGTGTGCATTAAAATTATTTCAGACTCTCTATAAAGCAAATTTCCCCCAAAAAAAGACGCAGTTGTTTTTTTTAGCCATTCACAGACAAACTTTTGGATTTTGCTTAGAAGTACACATCCAACCATAAAGTCCAAACTGACATCCACACCAGTTGTTTGTCTGTCTTCCAGTCACATTTGTTTTCTTCCGACTGCTAAGCAAACATGACTTCCCCTTGTTAATTAGTTATGCTAAGCAGTTACAATGTCATTGCTTTGGCTGCTGCAATGCTTCTTTCGCACCTACTCAGACCCAAAAATGCAGCCAGAGGCTTTGAATTGGAAGTCAGATGACGACCGTTATCTCTCTTATCTTGGCAAGAGCTTTCTGTTGATGGCAGGCCTTTGTTTGCCTGTTTTGTTTGCCAGCTGGGGATGACTCTGAGCAAGGAAAATGCCTCAAGGGTGTCAATAGTCAGTTCCCTGGTTGCTGTCAATGGCCCCTTCTTTTTCAGTGGGGTGGATTGCATCGTTAGCACCTGACGGCCTTTTGTGTGACTGGATCTCAGCCGGTGGCTTTATTAGACTTGAGAATGCAGGGAAAAAGTTGTCTGACGAGTTGCTTTTCTGAAATCACTGTGGTTTGGATACTGCTGCCTCAAAGTTTAACACAAGTTTAAAAAAAACAATTGACATTCTGATGATCTTAATGTCATGGGTATTGAATATTCAGTCTCAAGAACAACTAATCCATTCAAATCTCTTTCTCACATCCAACCACTGCCAAAATCTTAACATTCAGAACCGTCTCATAACATAATTTCCTTTTCTTCCCATTTGCCACAGTTTTGTAACCTAAACCCTGATTCGTCACAAAAAACAGTCTGCCTGACACCAAAATCTATGTGGCATCTCAAGTACGCTGAGAGAAAGTAGTTCAGCAATCTAACCATTGCAAGAAAATGTTTTTCTTACACACGTTAAAACTTGTATGTGTAAAATGCCCAAAAGCGTCAGTGACGTAAAGGGAGTTCATGCATTTATACGAGACTTCCCTCCAATACACACAGAAAGCACTGGGACACACCTAAGTCTACTTCCTGGGTAGAGTCATCCAGGATCCAAACAGCTGCTGCTTTAAAACCATTGATTTGGAGGTGATAACAACCCCCCTTTTCCCTCATATTGGTTTGATGGCTTTGGCCTTTCAAAGTCAAAACTGCCACGCTATGATTTGCTGAAGCAGAACTCTGTTGTGACGCTTCATTTTCATATCAACTTGATTTTCATTGCTTCCTTTCATCTGCATCTGCACATAAACACAAGTAGAAAAAAACCTAGGCAAAAAGTTGCAATGTTTAGCAAGAGTAATATAATACTTTATTATGTGGCTACAGTTCAAATTGTACCATATCTTCTGTGACAACACTGTACCTTTTATTATGTACTTTTTCCCTCTAAAAATGGGTATGACATCACACCTTATATAACTTTAGCTACTTTTGGACATCGTTTGGTTTGCCGCATTCCAGGACTAGTTTCATCAGGCTACAAGAGAAGAGACAGTTTAATCCCAGTGAGTGTTTAACCTCGACTGGGACACCACTCACATACAGTAGTCCAAAGGGCCTGCTTACGAATGCCAAGCTCATTAGCATCTGTGCTTTGTTCCTCTGGGTCAGCCATACAGCTGGGAAGGGGTGAGGGGCAGAGCTCAGGGGAGGATATAGCCAAAAAAAAGTGTCTGTAAAAACACTAGAACATATATTTTATGAAGCAAGCACCTATTTTAAACAATAAGATCTGTTCAGCATTATACTATTTAGGCTGTATGTCAGGGTTTCTGGGGTGAAGTATAAAAGTGTTGTATTATTTGAAACAAAGGTTTTGAATGAGTGGTGGTGCTGTTCAGATGAGATTTACCTAGATTCTTGTCACTATACTCTGGTCAAATTTAAAGTATATGTGCAATACTGCGTAAAGGGGTTCTTTGATATTAATATTAAACTAATAATCTTGCATTTATCCCCCCGTGCTTCTTAAAGTTGTCTTCTGTAAATAGACCTGACTGAAAATCGTCATCTTTTACAATGCTGTAGATCTATTTATACTATTCCAAGGTTGTTCAAATGTATAATGGAGCGATGTAACATTCAATAAAATGCACAATACTTTCTCAAAAAGTCCATCATGGTTGTATGCTTACTGTGTTGAAGCTATTTGATAATATCTACGAACAAGATGCTTACGTTTGTGGCAGTCATTTTTCTTTTGACTACTTTTAGAGATTCAGTTGTTTCTTTTTTTCAACCCAGCTAAATTTCAATCACAGCTTTAAAATGTCAATATGCGCTTCTCCTTCCAGCCTCAGAGCAGAGGTAATTGCCATATTTAACTATTAATAAATTTGAACTCACTCCCGCTCGTTTGGCCGAGAATTAAAATCATCCCCAGACACACTAGAATCACACGCCTGAAAACAAGTGTAAAATGAATGTCTAACCATTCCTTCCGAAACCACTTCGGCCAGTGCGAGTCCAAATCTACTGTGTTATGAACCGGCCCACTGCGGTCCCCGTTCGACGTTTCTGATTTATGTAACCAGAACATTTGGCTCAACGTTACGTAAAGCCAATGTAACTGCCTCGACACAGACCGGGATACAAAAACGGCCACGATGATCCCAAATTATATTTCCGGTTCAGCTCGTATGTAGGTTTGTGTTGGTATAATTTTAACCGTAGGGATTTTAACCGCTTCGAGAAAATTTCAATGCCTACGCTATACTTTGAATGAAATGGCTCTCCCGTCAGTCACAATTACACGGAGCCCGTCCGCTGTCTGGCGGAGTGCAGTGATTGGCTAACGCATACCGAGGGGACGGGATGGACGTCTGTGATTGGCTAACAGCTGTTGACGGGGCGGGATCGTTTCAGCTGCGACTGTCAAGATTGGTAAAAGAAAAGAAAAAAGCTGGCGCTGCTGCGTGCAGGTAAAAGGAACAAGCGACTCAATAAAGACAACATTTGTCTTGGCAGAAAGCGTGGGCTTGCGATGGAGACGGAGAAACCTCATTGTGCGACAGAACCCCGAAAGTGAGGCATTTGAAGTTGGGTGAAAAAAGCGCAACACCTTGTGCCTTCTTGGAGGAAAGTGCCGTTGTGTCATACCGCCGTCGGGCTCCCCGGGCACGCTTTGTACAGCGAGCAACTTGGGACAGCTGCGTGTTTTCAGGCGAGCCATCAACAAAAGAATGAAAGCGTTCAAACGAGGTGAGCGGCGCCCGCATCGTGTGTGTGTGTTTGTCTGTCTGTTTGTTTTACCACGTTACACGTTTTTAATCCACAAAAGGTTCCTGTCTGGACGCTGTGCCTTCGCTTTTGCTATTAGCCCGGAATTGCGGGGCTTTTTTGAGAGAGAGAGAGGGGGGGTGCGAGTAAAATGCGGCGTGTGTTTTTGTGCTCCCATTTGGAGGGACGGCTAGCCAGCTAGTTATCTCTGGAGGCAGGCATGGTGTCCATCTGGCGGCGTGACATGCGGGAGGCTGCGCTTTCCTGCCTGCGCCCTTTGTGCGCTCCAGATGGCTAATTTAGCGACTAAGCTCGGTTTTTGTCCCCTTTTTCTGTTTCCGTTCTTTTAATGTTACATGTAGCATTATTCCAGATGATTGTTTCTTCTTCTTTTTGTTGGTATCGTTTTACAGCCGAGTGTGACGTTATGACTTAACGCGAGACAAAGCGAGCTGGTCTCCAAAGTTGATGTTTGGTGTGTGAGTGTGACGTTGTGTTGCAGTGGCTTTATAACGGTCACATTCAAATCTTAAGCGTGTGCTGGGAAGTTTGGTACACGGTTGGCGTGTGTGTGCGCGTCTTTTCCATTATTTGTTTTTATGTAATGTTAGAGGAGACTACGGCTAAAGCTCCCGTGAGATGTTGCACGTAGCTGTTGCTGATGTGACACAATGTAACGTTACTGGGCCGAGTCTCCAAATCTGGCGTCGCTGGGCTTTTTTTAACTAAATCTCTCAGAATGACGACACGAATGATGCATCTTTTAAATATTGATCCATTGACGGCATGCAGTTGAGGGAATGCAACTTTGTTGTTGACTCAGTTATTTTGAGATGAGAGGTCTGTAAAGCATAAATGATTGTGTATTGTCGTTGCAATCAATACGTGGAAATCAGATTAAAAGTTTAAAATTGTTTAGTGCGTTATCTTGATTTTGACAATTGGCTTCCCCGTTTTTCTGAAGTGAATTAATTGGGAACACACTTATTTAGTGTGTGTGTGTATATATGTATATATATATATGTGTATATATATAATCAATCAATTTTTAGTGGATAAGTTCCCATTAAAAAAAACTTAAAGGAACTTCTGTCAAATTGGAGGAAATGCCCTAAATGTGTTTTTAATTTCACCCTCACTAACTAACTCGGTTGTAGGACCCTCGTTGTCGAGGAATGCAGAATTCAAAAGATTTGTCAACCGCTCCAGCGGTACAGAGCGGAGGAGGCATGAGGTGAAAACGGCCTCCTTTGCATGGTCAATAGGCTCCTGGGCCACTGGCTACTGTGATGTTGATATGCACACAATCTTCTTTGTGAAGACAGGCGCTGCCCCGGGGGTCAGGTTTCACCCAGCCCCAGAGAAAGACATTCACTGCATTTTGTGGCCCACCCCTGGGATCAGGCATGCTCCATTTTGAGGGGAGATTCTCTCCTGTGGCCAGCAATTGCCCGACAAAAAAAACACACAACAAAGGTTTAACCATTTGTTCTGACCACGAACCTTGTTTTAAATTGGGCAATTTGATACCTGATGGTACGAGCTATCGCTCACCACATTTATAAAAAAAATATGGACGCATGATAAGCGACACTATGACTCAGTCTTTATTCTAAATAACATTTTAATTTTTCTCCTCAGCTCTGGAAGAAGAGCTTCGCCCGGAGCAGGAGCACTCCTCTGCGATGTCGGACAGCGATGATGGCTCCCCGCTCGACCTGTCAGGAAGGGGTCTCTTTGGGAAACGCCGTCGCCGTGGCAACCTGCCCAAGGAGGCGGTGCAGACTCTGCGGAGCTGGCTGTACGAGCACCGCTTCAACGCCTACCCGTCAGAGCAGGAGAAGCTCAGTCTGTCTGGACAGACCAACCTCTCTGTGCTGCAGGTGAGGACTGGATTTATTTAATACCAATATTATTTGTACAACTTTGTATTTGTAAAGCACACACGTGTGTGGTAAATCATGGAATTGAACCTAAATCTTTTATCACTATATAAACCACTATACGCTTTGATTCTTTACACAAGACCGGGGGCTGTTTCTGTCACACTTAATCTTACCAACACAACCGCTTGTTAACAAATACTGAACAAGTGAAAGCGAAACAACAATCTGATGGTATTTCCACACCGCTGCTTAGAGGGAGTTTTTCCCAGCCTCCCCTTTTCACTTCACTGCATCAGTAGTAGACATTTCCTCTTTCCCTCGCAGCACTCACAGGCACGCACAAGCAGACCCGCAGCATTGAAGAAGGAATTGCAGATTAGCATGAGGCAACTGCAGAGGTTCTTGTTATGTAGTCAGTTCCCTGGAATGCCTCTGGCTGGGTTCTCTGTGGCTCAGCATATTTGAGCTCAGACCTTCATTATTGCCAGCTGTCTAAGGGCTCTCATCTGTCCGTCTCCCTCTCTTTCTTCCTCGTGTGGGAGGCCATACCACTAGAGGGGGGTAAGTGAGGCCTCGTGTACAGATGTAGATGACGGAAAAATATGTTGTTTAAATTACAGTCCTCGGATCATTAAAAAAAACAACCTTGAATGTGATTGAAAGGTTGAGTTATGCCACTCCTTTTAGTGTTTGAAGGACTTTGGTAAAATTGACAACAAAAATGTAGCAGTAGTATGATTACTTCAAAAGAAAAGCGTAAAGTACATCTTTCATTTTAATTTAATGTTATGTTAATGCTGGAATTTCTTCCTCTTTTCCCAGATATGTAACTGGTTCATCAATGCACGTCGCCGCCTCCTCCCCGACCTGCTTCGTAAGGACGGCAAGGACCCCACAAAGTTTACCATCTCCCGCAAGGTTGGCGGGAGAAGCGAAGTCCACTCGACCAGCGGGGGCGGAGGCAGCTCCCCAGAAAGCAACTCTTCCAACGGCTCGTCTCAACAGCGCCCGTCCGTCATCCGCTCCGTTCCGGCACTGGGCCTCGGCCTTCTCGGAAACACGGCGACAGCTATTCTGACTGGAGCGGGCTACCCTGGCAAGGAAGGGTCGGTCCAGGCGCTGATGAAGCTCGACACCCAAAGCCTCCTGAGGGAAGCGGAGGAACAGGAGACCAATACGGTTTGTCGCACTAGCACAACAGTGGCAGCTAGTCCCACTGGGGGCTTCTTCAACACGCCCCCTCCGACCCCCCCCGAGCTGTTCCCCACCCAGGACTTCAGCGACTTGAGGCTCCTGGTGGATGCCGCTCTGCAACGGGCAGCAGAGCAGGAGAACATGAAGAGGCTCCAGGAGATCCAGAACAGGACCTCGGAAGCCGTGAAGACCGAACGGGCAGAGTGTGTGGCTTACAGCGGTGGCGCCGAAATCCCACTGCCGACCGAGGATGGTCAACAAGTCATGGATCCTTCCAGGGTGCAGAGTCTGATGGAGAAGGCTATGGCAGTTTCCCCTGCAAAGGATCCGGTGCCTGTGTCTTTACCTGCTTCTGTACCGGTGCAAGCGCCACTCTCAGCCCCGAGGCTGTCTCCTCCCCCGATGGCTAAAGGCATCTGGAGCCCCTTAGAGCAGGAAAGTGCCACAGCCTCCAGCCCTAACCAGCCTCTGCTTATTCCAGCCCATCTGCCTGCTGAAGCAGGGCCAGCGTCTGCCTCAATTTTCGGACAGCCAAAGTCCTTGAAACCAGCTGCTGCTCCAGCCGGCACCCGGGCAACGTCGCCCGCTCCGACCTGCCGCTCAGTTCCAGTTCCACTGCCAGTCTGTTTACCATCGACAGTCCTGGTCCCAGGCACAAGTCCCGCCTCTGTCACGGGTCCCGGCCCGGCTTCCTCCCAGACTGTAGCGCTCGCCTCGGCTCCAGCCATCGCCTCTTTCACAGACGCCAGAGGAGTCTCGCTGTACCTGCCGTTCCACAAGTCTCCCGCAATCCCAGTCAGTGTTCCGTGTCCCTCACTCATTTCAACCGCCGCGTCGCCTCCAGCCCCCGTTCACAACGCAGTCTTCGTCTCGACGCCAGCGCAAAGTCCAACTCCCCATCCTGCTTCAGCCCAAATATCACCCTCTACGCCAACGATGACGCCTCATCTGGGCCCGGCTCCTCTTCAGCTTTCCTCCACCAGCAGTATCAGTAGCAGAAATTCAGCAGTGGTGCCCAGTGTTTGGAGCATGGTTCACGCTGATACCCGGCAAACCAGCTCTCTTCAGGGGGTAAAGACCCCCATCTCCGCAGTGTGGGGCCCGCAGCACAGCCTGCACACAGTGAGTGAAGCTGTGAACTAGGAAGAAGCCAAACATTCCTGTTTGCTCGACAACACTGTATATAGGAGAATCTATCTTCACCACGACTCTCCTTCAGTCATTAACGCCTGTGCCTGCAGGACACAGGGAATGAGCTCGGACGTATGAACTGGGGCTAAGTGAAGCAACAAACAAAAGGTGTTACAAAGACTTTTTATTCTTTAAATATTCTGTTCTTGATGGAGGCGCCTGCTGGTAAGAACACTCTTCTGATGTCATATCGTGGAAGGAACATTCCTCAGTTCAGAGTACTTGTATTGCTTTGTTTTGTTTTTTTTATTCCATTTGTCTTTCCACATTACATGCGGCGGTAATATCCCTTAATTGTACAAAATGCCAATTAGTGTCATTGTCAGGACCAGCAGTTAGCCTCTTCAGTAGCAATACTGGACTTTATTGAATGTACAAAAGTCGTAGATATCCTTGGCAGGGCGGCCTGTCATCTATTCCCCTCCGGGGCAAAAAGGAAGACGCAAAGTTATTTTAATTTTATTTCCCAACACTCAGCAACAACATCATAGACCTCTATAAAAAACAACATTGAGATTTTCAGAATTTTGTCTGTTTTTGTACTCTTTAAATTCCCCCTTTTTTCCTGGGAAATTGATTGTATTGCAGCGAGCCTGTCTGAATGACTCATTAGCGTCCGTCTCCATCACACGGCTCTCCTCTTGTCTTTTTATAGCTAAGGAGATTCATCGTCATCTCAACCATTAGAACACATGCTCTCTAGTGTTTCTTTGTTGGCTATCTGGAATGCAGAAATACAAGCAGTGTTTTCTGCCAAAAGTAAAGCGGTTCTGGCCATTGCTTTGGGTATCCTCAATCGGTTGGGTACGGTTTTCAGGGATTGTTGTTATGAAGCAGGGTGGTGGATATAGAATGATGGGGAGAGGGTCACATTGGATCTGTTACAGAAATCAATTTCAGCAGAGCGGTGAGCCGCTTGGCTATCAAGCTCTTGCAGCTCAAACTGAAACGTTTCCCTTGCTGTGAGACTTTACCCACATTGCCCTGCGTTGTGATTTAATTAAGGTATTTCAAAACCTGAATGTCTTACTAGTGGGATGATTAATTGATGCATGTGGTGTCTTTGTAAAGCAAATGTAGGAGATGTACTGAAAGTAGTTGACATTTGGAAGTTTTCATTTATCTCACAGGAGCGACAACATAGAAATACATATTTCCTCATTACTGCATTCCACCTGTGTTTTAGAAATGGTTCCTTTTTAGTTCCTAATCTTTCACAGAGCTGTAGTTTCCATGAAACTGTCGTAGCAGAAACCACTAGATATTGGGCCTATAATAACCATACAACCACGTGGAAAAGGTCCTCTTTGAATAATACTATAGCAGGATTGTGCATCAGATCTTAAATACTGTCATGTTTACCAGTGTCATTACTTTGTTCCATTTTTCTTGTGTTTAGAGTTGGAGACGACGAAGAGAGTCAGGTATTGGGTCAGAGTACTGCCGCATTCACCAAAACCATTCATTCTAAAGTCTCATTCCCACTCCTAAAATGTCCCTCCTCACTGCCAGGGATGCTCTGTGGGTGTTGATGGAGGGGTTATATTTGTTTGGCGGGGGCGCTTGTGTTACAGGTACTGATGTGCATCCTTTTTTTTTTTAATACCTCAATTGACACAGGTCATGTCAGGCTTGGGTCATGTGTAAAATACTACGCATTAAAGTAATATTTTTACTCTTCATATACTACATCATGCCAGTGTGGCAACACCGTAGTCAGTTGAGATATACTGGAAATGTTTTTTTTTTTTTTTTAAGCGATGTCTGTGATTTTATATTCAGAATGACACTCTACCCCGATCAGAAAATGTGATAATGGATGTAAATATTATACTTTTTTTTCTTTTCTTTTTTTTCTTTGTACTGGTATGGATAGTTTTACAGCCAAATGCATTCAAAATGTTTTTCATGTTGTGAGTCATGACCGACCGTTGGCAGTATGACTGGCTGCTGTGCCTTAAACCTACGACTGAGGGACTAATGTTCCTTTTTTATATAAAAACGTTTCAATAGTCAGTGCAATATATGCCTTAAACTTTAAATGTGTTTTTTGTATAAGCATTTCAAAGAAATAAATTCAGTTTTTCATAAATGTAATTTCATTCTTGTTTTAACCGCATATTTTTGATTTTCTCAGGTTCTTGATAATGTGCATGCTAACGGCCATGGTTAAATAAACATTTTAAATTGTTTGGATATTATTCAAATCAGTAAATCGTCTGACAAGTCGGGGTCAAAGGTCTGCTGTGAAAACTAAGACTTTCCAAATTGCCATAGCATTAATATAGAAATGATGTGCACCACTCAGTTTCATAAATGTTTTTGTCATCTTCAAATGGAATCAAACTGCACCAACAGTTCTTGAGAGTGAATCCATTTTTGCAGTAGTGAATATTTAAAATGTATTGCTGTATAAAACCTTTTGGAAACATTACATGCCATTTAGCTGACTCTTTTATCCAAAGCGACTTAAAGTGCATTCAACCATAGGGATACAAACTCTGAACAAGAAACTGCAATTTCATCGAGTAAGCAAATTTACAACTTGTTTATACAACTTGCTTTTCTAGTCTTCCGACCTCTCAAAGCGCTTTAACACTACATGACATCATTCACACGCTGTAGTAGCAGTATTTGGTTAAGTGTCTTGCCCAAGGACACATTGACATGCGGGTTAGCCAGGACTGGGATCGAACCCACAACCCTCTGGAGGACGACCGTGCTCCCCAGTCGCCTACGTGAGCAATGTTTTGAACTGGATGCGGGAAGAGAGTGGAGTAGTGTGGGAGAATTTCAGAAGGTTAGACCAGTCGAGCTGCTGCATTCTGGAGGAGCTGCAGAGGTCGAATCGCGTTTGCAGGGAGACCCATCACGTGAGAGTTAGTCAAGGCAGGAGATGGCAAGAGCCTGAATACCAGAGTACCTGCGCTGCCGTATTCTCCTGATGTTTTAGCGCGTGTATCTACGCAGTGATGTTGAGTCACGAAGAGTTGGCGGTCAAGTGTCACGAGGTTTCTCGCAGTGATAGTGAAGAGCATTGGACTGTCTTTTGGGTCAAGGTACTAAAACATCCAAAAGTAGTGTTAATGACGAAACTATGTAAGCAGGACAGTTATTTGAAGAAAAAAAAAATCTCAACTCTTGGGATCAACAAATAAACTTTATTTGCCTCAACAATTGAAGCCTGATTTCCTGCAACACAACGAAGTAAACTGATCCTTCAAGTACACACAACCAACTGATGTAGAGTATAAAAGCTCCACCAACCCTTTTATTGAAGCCATGTTATCTTACTTATTTCCCCCCCAGTACTCACCAACTTAACAACCCAAATTACATCTTTTTTTAACCATTCGCAATGCAGGCATTCAAATATTACAAATCAGGAGACAGTTTGTAGTGCTTGTGCAGGTGTGGTAGCTAATTAGCAAGTAAGGTAAACATTGTTGGTACGGAGTATCCCAGCCTATCCACCCGCCAACACATTTAAAACATCCACCCAGCCCTCCGTGATGCCACAGGAGACTTGTAGCTATGAGATTCAAATACACCTCCCAAAAACGATGCCGCTAAATATTACTGTGGATCCCAAGTGGATCCTAAGCTGCTTTATTATACTAAGCATGTTTACATCTAAATGACTTCCAAACAATGGACACTTGCTCTTTAAAAACTAACAAGGTCCGTAAAGTTGGAAACCGGGGGTTGATTTGTGGAGCATGTATGTGCCGAGAAAGTCGCTGTCTCCCTCTACTCGTCATCCTTGTCTTTGGCGCCGTGTTTGAGGATGCGCGTGAACTCTGCGTAGTTGAAGTTGCCCTTCTTGTCGATAGGCGCCTCGCGGAAGAGCTCGTCCACCTCTTCGTCCGTGAAGCGGTCGCCCATGGTGGTCAGCAGCTCCCTCAGCTGGTCCTCATGGATCACACCTAGGGGCACAGGTAAGACCCGTTCAGCTCCAAACACCTCCCCCCGACGGTGAATGGGTGAATTGGGTTCATTAGGCCGACTCACCAGATCCCTCCTCGTCAAAGCATGCGAAGGCGTTGCGTATGACATCTTCGGGGTCTGTTCCGTTGAGCCGCTCTCCAAACATGGTGAGGAACATGGTGAAGTTGATGGGTCCTGGTGCTTCGCTCATCATCCCCTCCAGGTATTCATCAGAGGGGTTCTTGCCTGAGGACAAACAACACTGTTACATACATAGTCTTTATCCTGGGACTAAACAAGTTTTTCCTTCTGCTTCGAGAAAGGCCCGCTGCTATAAACAGTGGTCAACTTATTTTGTTGTGAACCACTAAGAATGTAATCCGTAAAAAAGGCTAAAACTGAAGCAGAATAAGACATCCTGACTTTTTGCTCCAGGAACACTGGATCACAATTCAGCTCTTTAGAATATTTTGTTAAACACCCAAAAGATGCCCACTTATTTCAAATGCCCCACTCCCGTTTTATTATGACGTAAAGGCTTTATCTATATGCATAATAATTCCCTCAGAATTTAGAGATTTCTAGTCTTAGTTACAGAATATATACTACCAATGTTCCCATGCTGAGCGCTACTCCTCATGAGACCAAATGAAATGTCCTATGTAAGATATGAGGAATGGCCCCTGCAGAGCAGTGTGATATCTATCAGACTTGTAGCCATAAAAGCGAGGTGAGAACACGCCGGTGTACCCAGAGAGGCCAGCATGTCGTGCAGATCCTCCTTGTCGATGAAACCATCTCGGTTCTGGTCAATCATGTTGAACGCCTCTTTGAACTCTTGGATCTGAGACTGGTCGAACATGGCGAAGACGTTGGAGGTGGCCCTCTGAGGACGCTTCTTGGTGGTCTTTCCCTTGGCACGCTTGCTCGACATGGCGGCTGCTTGTTCTGGGCCTGTGCACGTTCAAAAAGACCCATGGATTAGATTTCAATAATGCTGCAGCATCAGGGACAACATGGCTTGGCCGTATTGCTCGTTACCACAACTTGACATGAATGCAAAGTTAAGCATCCATTTAAAAAAAGAAAAGTTGAACGCTTATGCATTTTACTTATCTGACATCTGCATTAAATCCACGTGGCTCTTTAAAAACTTTTTCTCTTGTCCTCAGAGGAAGCCAGAGAATCTTTTTCTCTGGCTTCCTCTGGAGAGTGAATCACACTCGCTCTAAATGTCGGGTACAGTGATGGATGTGAAAATGACATGTCTCCACTGTGCACACTGCAGCTCACTTCAGATCCTTCCACAAATAGGCCGGTCACTCATGTTCAGGTCTTCAAGGACTTGTCCTGCATTTATGTCTGTGTGTGTGTGTGTGTGTGTGTGTGTGTGTGTGTGTATGTGCGTTTGTGTTCTGTAATTGTGTTGCACCAAGTGGGAAACAGCAGACAGAGGACAGACGGACAGGTGGGAGGAAGCAGGTGAATGTGGCTGATTAGTCGCATATGAGGTACGACATTGTGCCCTGAGAGGTGCTGAGGTGGAGGTTATTTATTCAAGGCGTGTGTGTGTGATTACGCACACTTTCCTGACACGCAATGTTTTGTTTCCAGTCTTTAAATTTACACCTTGGAAAATACATCATCAACAGGTATAGCAATCCCAAAGTGTTTAGTTATTATATCCAGACAAGTTCTCTCAGATATTAGCAAGATGGTGGCAACAGAAAATCTCTCGATAAGCACAAGCTTTGTAAAAGATGAGACAGAGAGGTGGTGTAATTTGGTAAAAAAAAAAAAATAATAATAATAATAATAATGTATGTATTGGATTAAACTACACCCTATATTTACTACAATTTCAAATAATTATTCTGGGGATCAACATTTGAACATATTCGTATGTTAGGGGGTAATCTCTACATCCATGTATTTTATGCACATTAAAGTAAGGCTGAACAGCGATTATAATCATAAATAAAATAGCTCTTCCATGTTCACCAAATATCAGTCTTCAAGAGCACAATTGGTCATCATATTTAGTGGGCTTTAGTAGTCCTACATTCCAGCGTCACCTGTCCTTCGTGCATAATCGCTCTCAGAAAAATAAGTGACTGCAGCGTGGAGCAGCTGTGACTATCAATTAATCTTAAATATTTCTGAGTATAGAGACGTGTCCTTTCCTGCGCGCTACACAAATGAATGTTACTGTGTCACTGGGGCAGTATCATAACGTTTATAGTCAATGCAAATCAGTATGACCAGCCGGGTCCGTCCAGAGTTTTCTAATCTCCACATTTACATAAAACATTTTAACTCCATAAGTGGATCGGTGTGTTTGGGTTGCAAGTATTAAAAAAGCAATTTGTGTACTTGCTCTCAATACTAAAACAGTCTTTTTATACTTCACAGTCTCTCACTGCAGACAGATGTTGGATCAGTCTCTTTCAATCCACTACCATTTGGCCGCTTGTGTCCCACCATGTGCCAGAAAAATGAAGAAATCTGGTAGGTGTGTGCTGTTGGCCCAAAGCCCTGCCATTCTCCATTTAACAGTTGCAGAGGAAGCTGGAAACAAAACAGCATCTACAATTTGAAATGTCCTGGGAACAGAGGAACTCCACAGTCTCTTGTTTGGCTACACGGATGCAGCACAGGTAGGTAATGTTTCCTGGAGAGGCGGATTGTCTTTTTCAATAAAACAGATTATTTGACTTGTGTGATTAGCGAAAAACCAACTCTCCAGGTGCCTTTACAACCGCTGACATCCTCTGCATTCTGCACAGAGTGATCTAACACGGATTCACAAAAAGGCCAAGAACAAATCTTTTTGGGACTTCAGCGACGTCAGCGTTTGGCTGTAGTGCCTCGGTTGTATTTGTTCTCGGTTGACCACGGCTCCTCTGTGAACCCTTTCATCCAGTCGGACCACAAGGCTTCTCTGTCCCTTCACCCAGCGAGAGCACACGCACGCAGACACACTTTGGTATCACCAAACAGTGATACCAGTCGCTGTCATCCTTCGCGCTAACTCCAGGCCCTGCAGGTGACCACTGCTAAAGTGAAGACGGAAATTGGAATTCCCCAAAACAAACAGAGTGAAGTGGAAGTTAAGCTCTCATTGCCTATTTAAAAGACAACATCAGGGGTGGCTGTGTGTGCATATGTGTGTGCGTGTGTGTGTGATTTAAATGGGTCACCTGCATTCAGACATTCCTCGGTCTGTGCCGTAGTGATGACACAGGAGTACACCACATTGGTATACAGTGCTTTTACATTGCGTACACAAAAACACACACGGTTCTAAGGTGAATTACAAGTCGCTCTTCTGGCTGATCGACATATGACAAAACGATATTGTAACTTTTCCAGTAACTTCATTAATGATCCAATGAACCGCTCTATCCTCTACCTCACTTGCAGCCCTGATAGTTGAGCATTGTACCACTGGGCTCTTACACATTCAGTTCTTTCCAAAAACACAAAATATGAGCTTGTTCACAATGTGTTCGAATGATAATGTGCAACCCTGTTGTAAAATCACCACTTTTTTTCTCACCTTGGCTTCAGGTAGAAATATCTGGAAGTCCTCTCAAACTCCTTTTGTCTGTCACCAACACAGCAGTGCGAAGGGGAAGCAGGCAGTCCTCCTGAAAAGTTTGTTTAAAGAATCCGACTGCCGGTGGGTCCCTCCTCTTTCTGTCCCGGCCAATGGAGAGCAAGGCATGTCCCACACAAAGACATCTCACACAAGGCTGTTTCTCCATACAAGGCAAAAGAATGCACAGGCCGCAGCCCGCTACTGCCACAGACGCTGCTCGGGATGTTTGGGAGAAAGGCAGAAATGACAGGAACTACGATAAGGCTGCCTTATTTAGAGAAAAGGGGCCACACATTTAGAGGAGGCTCTGTGTTCTGGAGTATGAAAACATGTGGAAGAGAGTTGTGAGCAGATGCAGAGCCGTTTTGAAAGCCAGTGTTTCTGTTGTCGGGCTGTTGCTCTCCTTAAATAGGCAGTTTGGATGGCCATCGCCAGGGCCCGAACGTGAAGGGGAACACCTCAGATGATGTCACAGTTAAAACACAAATCCACTGTTCACTGTATGAAAATGTCTGTTACGATGTTAAGACCTGTTATCTTAAAGAATAAATGAATGTGTGGAATATTCATCTCCTTAATTGGCCAGTGCATAATGTAAGCGCAAGGGTAGGATATTTTTGGGGTCTGGTGTTTACTTAAATTGCAAATGAAATAATATAAATATGTTTTGCAAACCCATAGCCCTTTTTTCCGTCAATTCTAAAAATATAACACATTAAAATGGGTTTTTATTCAACTGTAAAATTACTATTTAGTATTTCAATATTGCTGTTCGTTGATACAAGTGCCCAGTTTTCTGAGCATTGAAAATTTGATTTACAATCGTCTCCATAGCCCTATTAGACCATTTGTGCATTCTAAGAATAAATACATCTATATACATTTTTATCTCTAAAATGGAAAATCATCTGTTTCATTTGAGCAATGAAGCATAGCCACTTTTCTATATAAATTTAGGGTAGTGGGAGTAAATTATTATTAGTTAATTTAGTTAAAATTATGGAAGAAAAAGATACAGAGCATGCAAAGAAGGAGGCGTCTCAGTTGAGACTATGTGCATGTAGAGTGATGCCCTCTGCTGGGCCACGCTAGCTACAACTTTTTACAATTTCTGTGGGTAGTGTCTCAGAAATAGCAAAGAATGTATTTTGCTGTCTGTAATGCATTGTGTTAGTTCCACACAGAGTTGAGTCGTGTCAATCTGATAATGCAGTTCCACTGTGTGGTTTTGTGTGTGAACCATATATTTTTTGTTTTAACAAAATGTCTGAATGTGTCTGCTCTTTGGGACTATTGTATCAAAAGCTCTTATATACCATCACAGCCTCTGCAACTAGCCTGGTTGAAAGATGCCTTTTGCAGAGGGACACCTGTGGATTCACTGGATAGATAAGTGTAAGAAACCAGGGTGCATTAATCTGGGAGAGCAGGTAAAGTGGGAAAAGTAGGAACTTTATTCACCCAAGATATTTACAAATTAGAGTGACAACTCAGAATAACTACTCAAATAAATCTAAAGCATAAAATCCACCAAATTAACAGAAACTACTGCAGGTGTATACTATGCTGGCCACTCCATAGCTAATTTCAGGGGGTGAAGACATCTCTCCTCTAGTTCCGATGTGGAGGCTCCTGTCAGCGCCCCTCTTGCTGTTGCAGAATGGAACAGTCCAATTGTCCAATTGATCTGCGATGCAGCTGCTCTTTCTAGGAGGATGGTTGACTGCACTGACTGGAAAATCGAAACTCTTCAAGCTACCTAACATTTACAAAGAAATACGAAGGGTCCCAATTCAAATAATGAAAACAGTACTGTCATCACCACCGGTTGGCGGCGTGGTCAGTTGCAACTAGAAGCTTTAACCCAGAGACATTTAGCTTTGCAACATCCCGTTGCCGCCCCCCCGTTTATTTCGCTGCCCTCTAATGTGTTACACAAACGTTATAATGTAATCTGGAGACAAGCTCAATGTAGGAGTAAATAAATATGAATTAATCTCAAATAAATTATATGGAAGTAGAATTTGTCATCTGGCCACAGGCAACAGAAGTGGTTTGAACTTTATGCATCATATGTTAACTCACTTATTTGATGCTCTGTTCTCAGAAATAGTGCATTCAAAATCAACGTTTTTTCGGTGATTTTTATAAACTGTCAAATAAAATGATTACTTTTTAAATCCGTATTTTATACTACACCGACAAACAACTACAAAATAAGTACACGCTTTGGTGAACGCATTGTTGACAAATTGACGTTGGAGGCGGGACATATTCTCTTTTCGAGCTTTCCCATTGGTTGTTGGAGTGTTTGACTGGTGCTGCGCGCATGCGCAGTTCACTAGGAAGCTTCGATGATGGCTATTATGCTCTCATTCTGAAAAGCGACCCGAAAGGTAATCCGCTCTCTACACTCTCTTGCCATCAGCGCAGAAAGCATAAACTGTCGGTGACGTCCGTAAAAGACGTGGGAGATGTTAACTATTCAGAATTGTGTCCGTTTTTAAGGTTATTTTCACTTGTCGGACCTCACACATTGTTCGGAACAAGTGTCGATTTTTTCCTGTCAGTTCCTGTCAAGGAAAAAGCGGATTCTCTCTGAGGTCCTGAGGGGTGAATACGTGGCTCCAGCAGGGCCACGACCAGGACGCGCTTCAGGTTTTAAAACGGGAAACATCGACACGTTTGTGTTCTTTACCAGAGTTTCAGTCGCTATCACGGGATTGCGGCATATGGTGACACGCAAAGCCTTTGCGGAAGTTGTGAGCGTTTGTGGTTTAGTAGTTGCATAATACGGTGTATAAGTGTCTTTTTCACATGTTTTGGAAATGTCGTAGAAAATCTGTAAATTATTTTTTATACGAGTTCCACTAAATGAGGTGCCGACTCATGAATCATCATCATCAAATGTGACGTAAGACAGATGTCTTCATTGAAACAGTGGTCAGACATTGTGTTAGAGTGAGGAAACCTCTGCCTGCGCCTCCTTAGAGACAAAGGTCATTGAAAGCCAAACTACTCTCTACACATTTGTATTCACTTTGGGTAAACGTGGGTTCATGAATGATTGTAGTCTGCAGCCGTGCAGAACATAGAAAATCATCTTATTCCAGTTCTTGACTCTAGTTAAGACAAGACGAGTTGAGCATGTCAGATTGGCCTTTCAGAATTTGATTATTGTTTCTCTGACACAAAATCAAAATGAATCAATCAATCAATCAATTAATTGAAAAAAAAAGAATCTACATAATGAATACAGTGATTGTGAAGCACTAGTGTCATCACTCGTCATCACTTTGGATTCCTCAATGAGGAGAAGGGACTAATGAGGTGGTGACGCTTCAAGTTATGCCAGTATACAAAGGAGGGACAGGGATGTGTTTCATACTTTGGAAACAACAATCTGCCACAGGTGGAAACATTTCATCCTTACACCTCAGTCGATGACGCTTTTCAATTCAATTCATGGAGAGGCCTGACAGGGAACAGAAAGGTGGGATTCACGTCAATAGGCCGTGTGCTACACTCATATTTAACGTTGAATGAGAGAGAAGTGTTTTTAATGATTTTTGTCGGGGCTGATTAGCTACATCCACGCCAGGGTCTTTTTCTTTTTGTTCTATATTGTTTTATAACCTATGCCTGCCTTCTAGTTGTTTCCCCTGCCTTAGACGGCACAGCCAGTGATGCCCATCACAATTTATTGAACTTATTTGCTTGAGCCCCTCCCAAGTCCTCTTAGCCCCCCAAAGAATTTCCCGTGTCGGCAGAGCACCTCTGCTAGAGAGACCCCTCATCTTTGATGGCCCAGAGAGCTCTGGTCAAACCCAGTCGATAAGTTTGTGTGTGTGTGCGTTTTCAGGCCAAGCGGGTTTGAATAGCCTGTTCGAGGCTTTCAGAAACTGCTGGTCTGTTTGTCATGTGCGGTGCAAGTGGGGAAGTATGAACCCGGTGTGACAGCAGAAGGGGAGGGGGGAGAGGGGGTGTATGAGCTTGGGAAATTGCGTGACATAGAGGAAGCATCGGTGTGTTTGGCTGGATATCCGAGGGCTCCCTCCCTCCGAGCCGACAGGACTAGAGCGTCGTCATCTCAGATCTCCCCACCGGCCGAGTGGAACGTCCAGATTTAGCTCCTTAGTTTGCCTTTTCGAGCTTCTGAAGCGGCAGATCGCAGATGTCAAAGCTAACGAAATGTAGCCACACATTCCCGGAGAGATTTGGGGAGGTGGGGGGGTCAGCCGCGCATTCTGGGGAATGCAGTTGACTGGTTCCGGCGGTGGATATGGACAAGCTTTTTAAGGCTGGTCCTGAGTTCCAGTGGTGGGAAGAGCCTTCGTAGTGGTGCCGTATGGCAGAAGGGAGGTCAGGGGAACAGAGACTGTTCTTGAGGGAACACCTGCATCCTTCACTGTGGGTAAGACATGAGGTTTGCTGATGTGGACTCTGGATGGATGATGCCGCAGAGCGGTGCGAGTCATTGTTTGAGTTTGTCATTTGTCACTCCTAGTCTTTTGGGTTGTAAAGAACATAACATGAGGTTGAGTGTGATTACTTTTGTTACCAAATAGTTTCAACAAAGACTAGATTTTTTTTCAATTAATGGAATTGCTATCTCTTACGATGTGTCCTCTTTTCTTTGTTTAATCATAAAAACGTAAGCTTGATGATATTACGGTCATGTTTACCTCCCGTGGCCTCTAGTTTGCTGCTTCAGTTTGTTGTAAAATGAGAATTTTTGCTTCATTTAGAAGGGACATTTAGATTTGAATACAAAGTAGTAATACAATGTGATACATAATTTTCGTATTTAAAAAAAAAAAGCACTGTCTAGGTATGATGGGGGCTCGTAAGGACACTTCAGATAACAGTTGTTTCTTAATCCCTCAGAAGCAAATTTGGTACGGATTCAATGGGGACCAGATGTTTTCAGCAGCAAAGTTTGACTTCTTGACTTACGGAAGCTACTTGTTATCAGAAATGTGCTGTGTATCTGCACCCAATAGGAGGAATGGCATTGATCCCTTTTCCAACCTAACTGATGAACTCCTTTAGGTAAATTAGCATTTGTGGGCTGGCATTAGTTATTATGGTGTGTCGTGAACCCTTATCTCAGGATCGTCATGCCGGGCCAAGATAATGGCTTCAGTAGGTCCTGTTGTCTTATGGTGTACGTTTCTTTGTTAAACCCCCTTCTCCCCGGCGGTCGACCTTTAGCCCATTAATCACAACGGAGATCCAATTCCAAAGGTCAATATAGTTTAGTCAAAACATTACAAATGCCTCCGTCATTCAAGGGACACCTTCAGTTTGTACAGGTTTGAACTCACTTTGCCTTAAACTTAGAAATCTTGTGATATGGGAATATAAACTTAGTTACATGAAGTTACATAACGCAGGAACTCTATGCTGACCGAGTATTTTAACACTAGATGCAGCACATGCTTCCTATGTTGTCTTTAAGGTCACATGCTGTTTTTATTTCGGCTGATTGGTGGTTATAATTCTTTGATAGCGGCTTCTATATGAACTGTGAATTGATGGCGGTGTGAGAAACTGCTGACAAAAGAAAACACTGAACGCAGACACTTCTGCTTCCTCCGTCATGGAAACCCTCGATCTTCTCACTGCTTTTTGTTGTTGTTTTGTTTCCAGTCCCAAACCATGAATATTGTGGGCCAGTTCGCGGAGACTGTTTTTGTGACAGTGAAGGAGCTTTACCGTGGCCTCAACCCCGCCACTCTCACCGGGGGGATCGATGTCATTGTGGTGCGACAGCCTGACGGATCCTTCCAGTGTTCTCCCTTTCACGTCCGCTTCGGCAAGCTGGGGGTGCTGCGCTCCAAGGAGAAGATCGTCAGTTCTTTCTCCGTCTCGTTTCATTTGACTGCAGTTATGCTTACTTTTATATCCGTCTGCTTTTTCCTTCGACACAAACATGCATGCCTTTTGGTTTTTAGGTGGACATTGAGATCAATGGAGAATCAGTTGATCTGCACATGAAGCTGGGGGACAATGGGGAAGCTTTTTTTGTGGAGCAAAATGAAAACAAGCAGGTGAGATGACCGACATTCGATGGGGTGTTTCTATTTCTCAACTCATTGCTCATTGTTTGTTGTCTCCCCTTTGTAAAGCCTTCTGTTTCACTGCCCTCAGTCCCAGGTCCCAGCCCACCTGTGCACCTCCCCAATCCCTCATGAGAACCCAGAGGAGATCGAGGAGATCCCAGAGGGATCCTCCGTCACCGGGTCTGGCGCCCGAAGGAAGAAACGCCGTCGCAAGCGCATCCGTTCTGATCCTCACCTGAGAGAAGAGGCCAGCTCCTCGTCGGAGGAGAGAGAAAGAGAGAAGGAGTGGGAGAGAGAAAGCGATCCGGCCGTGCAGGAGAGTCCTGCTAAAGAGGAGCCCGCCACGGCGTTGCATATCAGGCAATTATTTGCTGAAATTACCATATAATAGTTGTTTTTTCTACTGACATTAGCATAGTATTTCTGCCTCTCGGTTTGTACCAAATACTATTATCATAGTTCAGTGTTCACACCTTCAGAGCTAACACAGGAGGTTATATATGTACATATGTCTTCTTGCATCCGTTAAAGTAAATCGGTGTACTACTCGCTGTCTGAGGAGCCAAGTGAGGAGGTGGGGGGCTTGCAGACCAGAGACGCTCCTCATCCTCACTCAGATGGAGAGCAGTCACCCATGGAGAGGTGAGGAAGGTTTATCCTTAAGAAGAATGTATTGATTGATTTGCTTGCATTGAGCCGCTTCGCTGTGGAAACTTTGAGAAACGGTGTCGGTCAGAACCAAAGTCTTGACTGTTTAACTGGTCTATTGACCGTTGCTCTTCAACTCCCTATTTGCTCTTTCTTCTTCACCACAGTGTCTTTTACAGCCGGTCATCTTCTCCCAAGAGTGACTCTGAGCTTCTGGTTAAACCCCAAGAGTCCTCTGGGCCTCAGATGCAGTGGAACTGGGGAGGTTTTCCCATGGTATAGCAACACACACACACACACCCACACACACACAGAAACAAACACAGTTGTGATTTTACTGACTACCCATGCTGTACATTTTAGATTATCATGCTGACACACTACCTCAATTTGCTCCCTATCAGCTGTGTCAATCGGAGAGGACGCAAGTGGAGCAGCAGCTCATCTCCACTTCCGGCAGCTGTCATTTCCGCACCATTGAGAGACAGGACTCCTTTGACATGGGCTATGAGCCTGTGATCAGCTGTGGCAGAGTGGGCGGTGTAACAGTGGTCCGGCCACAGGCCAGGACTCAGTCCGTAGACCTGTGTGGCTACGCAAGGCAAACCTACCCTTTATCTGGGGAGAGAAACTGTCCCGTTGCACTTTCCAACCCCGGGGGTCTGAAGACGAGCGTGACACAGGAACCAGAATCCACGTTCCGCAAAGAGGAGAACCGACATTCCTCTGCCGATCTAAGAATTGGCGCAGATTCTCTTGCCAGCAAAGCGAGCGCAATCGATGTAGATCACAATGGCCCTGTGACTGAACCAAGCAACGCACAAATGCAACTCATGAAAGAGAGCGAGGACTGCACCGTCGCTGCATCGAGTCTCGATATTACAGAGTTGTCAAATCCACAACCGCATGGTGAAGAGGTTTCCACGGGTCCCCCTGTCAGCGAGGGGGACAGCGGGATAGATCCCTGCGCTGAGGGCGGGGAGGAGGAGGGTGGACCTGCAGGCGCTGAAGGGTCAGTAGAAGGCTCCCTGACCAACAAACCAAACTCTCCCGAGACGTCCTCCAAAGTGGAACAACATGACAAGAAGAAAGGTGACACTGTTTTCTAAACCCTCTGATTTGTGTGGCTGGAAGTTTGCCACGTTGCAGTTCAAATAACTGTTGTTCATGTCTATGTTTCACTACTTGTGTTCACATGTCATTTTGTTGCAGGAAAGCGCAATCACCATCTGGGACCAACTGGTATCTACTTGGATGATCTGACCACGTTGGAGCCTGACGTGGCTGCTCTCTACTTCCCCAAGAGGTGGAAAGAATCATCATATAAAATCCCCTTTTCCAATGAATTAGATCAAATCACTCTATACGCCAATAACCATGCTCTGCTATCTATGAAACGTTGCTTTTTATTGGAGAATAATGGCATGTCTGTGACCCCTCACAGTGAGGCGGAGGGGGCGTCTCAGCAGGGTGCGGAGCAGGGCTCCTGCTCCGGGAGCCAGTCGCCTCAGTCAGTGGGCACCGGGGCCATGGACAGCGGGACGGAGTACTTGTCAGATTCCACCTCCTACAACATGGACATCAGCATGTCCCTCTGCGGACAAGAGGGGGACACCAGCCAAATCACGAAAGGCAAGCGAGAGTTGAATACATAGGGATGGGTGTGTTCTCACTGTGGAGTAACCTCCGTTGCATCTGTTGCTATGGTTGTTCATCTAGAAAAGTTTATGCAGCACATTGTGACCTACCAGGATTTTACCAACAATCCCGGAATCATCGAGGATCCGAGTCTTGTGATCTGCATCAACTCCAAGTGAGATTAGCAATTTGATATTTACTTGTTCTACAACATGTTGTTTTACACTTGTTTTACAATTTGGATGGAACATGAGTTGTCTGTGTTCATATATGTATTTATTTAGGAGGATGTCACATGTTCATTTTAAAACCTTCATTTTGTTTCCATGATCTTCACTCTGCTTTCATTTACTTTGTTTCACAGCTATTACAACTGGGCAGTGGCTGCTCCGATGGTCTTGTCCATGACAACGTTCCAGAAAAGCCTACCGAAGGTATCGTTTTTGTTCTGCACCGGCCATTAAGGATCTAAATTAATGTGGATTTCTTCATTTCCAGTTGTAAACATAAATTAGCAATTCATTTTTGTATTGATTGCAAAGTTAACAGCACGAGACGGATGAGATCGGGGTTGAATCCGATGTTCGGATTTCTACAAGCGTTACCTTGTTTTGTGTGCGTTTGTGCGTCCAATAGAGTGCAATAGATCAGCTGGTGAAGGACAAGATGCCTAAAAAGTCCGGACGCTGGTGGCTCTCCTGGAGGAAGCGAGACATGGACAATAACCAGGTTCGTTTTTAGGAATTCCTGCTAATGTTTACTGTAGTGATGTAGTGCCTGCATGCCATTTGGCCTGTGATTATATACAGTACTACGCAGTGCTTAACTGGGGTTGGTTAAAGAAGAAGAATTGTGGTAGAGATAGAAGTGAAGAGTTAGGGGAGAAAGTCTGTTATGTTGATGAGCGTGTAACTGATAATATAATCTGCTCGTTTTTAGCAAAAGAACTCAAAAGGGGAGCAGGGGGAGTCGCTGGCGAGTGATGCGTCCACAGTAAAGTAAGTCAACTCACTGGGAATATTTTTCACACAAGTTAATAACCCGCACATATGCTGTGCTTCAGTTGGAGTCCGGCCCCGCTGGTCCACAGCTGTTCTCTCTAATGTTCGGGGGCACTTGAGGACATTCACACTTATTGCTGCAAACATTAATATGAATGACGGGACATGTTGAAGCCCAACATAGTTACATTTGTTTGTAGCTCACCACTAGCAGCAGAAGACTCCTTTTAGCTCCATTTGTTCCCCCTACAAATGCCAATCTAAGAATTCTATTGGGATTTGTGTCACAACTGCTGAAATATTGTCTGTGGACACAAAAAAGAAAACACACAGCAGCCCAGGTCGAGAGAACTCTACTCTACAAGTATTTGTTACTTACTTGGAAGTTTTGTCACAATAGCTACAAAACCTGATAAATATCTGATTGATTGATTGGTTGAAAAATAATAATGGAATAAAATAAAAAAGACATGCAGTATTATATTTATTATTTCAAACTCTGCTAGTGTAGTTTAACCTTTGCACCAACAGAGTGTACCAAAGCCTTCTCCATGTATTACATTACTATAAATATTCTCAAAAATAATTACATCAACAATAAATCAGTGTTGAATCAAATAAAATGTCAAGGCAACAAATCAATAATTCAGACCACCATGTTTATTTTTATTTTCTTGTATAAATCACTAAATTATTTATTTATGTCAGGGTGATCGATTATATTAATAAATGTGCAGAAACTGAAATACAGCTCCGACACAAAATGCCACTAGATTTGAGTTGGTTCTCCAGAGCCCCACTGGATAGCATTGACAGCAATGAGGCAGCAGGCAGAGAAATATATAAATATAACTCTGACACAAAGTGCTTTTGGATGTTTGTTGTTTCTCCAGAGGCACGCTGGACGACATTGACAGCGATGAGGCGGCAGGCCTTGGGCGCAAAGCCATGATTCCTTCCAGCCTGTCAACGGAAACCTTGAACGTCACTCAGTGTATCACCCAGATTTACCGCAAATCTCTGCGTCTGACCTCCAAGCAGATCGTGAGACACACACACATTTCCTTAAAAAAAAGGATGACGACACGGTCCGCTTAACGCCAAGCTGACTCTCTTTTCTCATGACAAGGAGCACTTAAACCTGCGTGAAGGAGCCAACAAAGTGGTTTTCAGTGTGACCACGCAGTACCAAGGCACCTGTCGCTGTGAGGCTGCCATCTACTTGTGGAACTGGGACGATCACGTCATCATATCGGACATTGACGGGACCATCACAAAGTAAAAGCAACCGCCTTGATCGCTATGACAGAACGTTGTTTGAACATACGGTAAGAAGAGTGGTCTTTGCTGTTTGTCTCCCGCAGGTCTGATGCTCTGGGTCATATTCTACCTCAGTTTGGAAAAGACTGGACACACAAAGGCATCGCCAAACTGTACCACAAAATACACCAGTATGTAAAGTCACTTCTTTAGAAAAGGGTATAAAACATTTTCTTTGAACAGTTTGTGGGTCTTGCTGAACCTTCACAGCATTACTCGCACCATAACAAGCAAAAACAAAATGTTGGTGATTTCATTCTGACGTCATTCTAGTTGAAGCAGAGTTTAATCTGCATCGCCAGATGTTTGCACATTTTCTGGTGTCTGATGTTGAGTTTTTTGAAACGATCTCAGCTGTTTAGTTTATCGAAAAAAGATTGAGTCTTCTAATCTTTTCTTGCACATATCTAAGGATGCAGGATGCAGCACAACTCTGTGTTTGAAAGTGTTCCGGAGATAAATGCTGTAGATTTTTTTTAATTGCAAGCAGAAGTGGAAAACACATATTTGTTTTTTTATTCAACTTAAATGCGGAAATTGTTGTTTTTTTCTTTGCAGAAATGGCTATAAGTTCCTGTATTGTTCAGCACGGGCCATAGGTATGGCTGCCATCACTAAGGACTACCTTCAGTGGGTGAATGACAAAGGCATCGTCCTCCCTCAAGGCCCTGTGCTGTTGGCTCCTAGCAGCCTCTTTTCAGCACTACACCGGTAACAATAGCATCCTGCTACTACTACTTTCCACATAGTGACCTAATCGTACACCATAGCGTAGCCTTAAGGAATTTAATTAACAGAATGGAGGATATAAGTGTGAAATGTTTGAAAGTTTGAAAATGAATGTAATGTCCTTCTGACCTCTAGTGGTAAATCCTCTACATATGCGAGAGATACTCTGATGTTAACCTGTGAGATCTTCATAAGTGAATGCAAGAAGACAAACACCAAACCTTTGACCATGAACCGTCTCTCCTGACTTGTGCAGAGAGGTTATTGAGAAGAAGCCGGAGGTGTTTAAAATTGCCTGCCTCAGTGACATCAAGGACCTGTTCAACCCACAGAGAAAGCCTTTCTACGCGGCGTTCGGCAACAGGACCAACGTAAGCAATGCTCTACCACAACAAGCGTCAGCAACACGTCCGTTGTCAGACTGGGTTTTCCAGGTGCTAAGTTTGCATATGTGGCAGTGAGAGAGCCACACACAGATTACGCCTGTTTATAGGAGAGACCCACGCGCTATTAGATGTTTTTAAGTCATACTATTACTACTAATACTAAGTCATTACTCCTGTAACATACTCCAGCAGTTAGTAATGAAGTGTGAAGTTGAGATGTGAGGTTTGCTGTTGGATATAACACACTGGCTAATGATTGATGTGGTAAATGATTTATCAGTACTAAAACAGCCGCAGCCTTGTGCACATAGATACTGCAAAGATGTGTGTAACTGTATTGGTTTGCTGCCTGTCATTTTTGCAGGATGCATTTGCCTATAAGCAGGTAGGGGTGCCTGATACCAGGTTATTTACCGTCAACCCAAAAGGAGAGCTCATCCAGGAGAGGACTAAAGTCATCAAGTCTTCGTAAGTGTGACAGAAGGCAGAAATTATGTTCATTTCCACTTTTTTGGGGGAGAATTCTTACAAAAGGACACCGGTAAACATCGGCGCAGGTATCCCAATGAGAATGAATTGGCTGACAGCCACATGGTTGAATAGTCTTGTATTTCTTGTGGAAGGTTCCTAACTGTTCACCTCTAAATAATACCAAATATTGAAGAATAACGGAAGTGGGCATGTACAGCAAGCGATTTTTATTTTTATAATGGGGAAGCAGCTTGTCTAAACACCACGCTGTCACTAAAGCCTAGTTTATGCTTCTGCGTTTTCAGAGCGACGCAGACGCAAGACCCCCTTGCGTGTCCCTTGCCTGCCTTTTCACACCTTCTTGCGTCCTTGCGTGTGTCGACCCATTTTTCTAGGCTTGCGTCGAAAGCAACGACACAAGCCTCGCGCAGCGCACCAGGCTGTGATTGGTCTGCTAACTACGTCCTTCTCAGTCTCACATTTCCGTTTTCATAGCCCGATACCGCCATTATTAAAACAAAGAATGTTTACGAGAGAATGGATCAGATTAAAGAACTTTTGTCAGAAGAAATGCGTAAATATGACCGCTTATACAAGCCGTCATTGGTGGGTTGTAGAAGCGGGTTGGATTCATGGAGGGAGATCGCCGCAAACGCCGGTTTGCCGGTCGAGAGGTGCACAAAGTTGTGGAGGAAAATACGGGACAAATGTGTCCGCGATGAAAAGCAGCAGTGGCGATGCACGGGATGATAAATAAATAAATTAATAAATAGACGTGACTCTCTAGCTCGTCGTCAACAAAAACACGTTACTCCGTCTGTTGTTCTGGCGGTGAATTGCTCTGCAACACACGCAAGCCTTTTGGAACGAAGAATTGAAACGTGTGCGTCGATGCAGAAGCATGCGCCGGCCCTAAGCCGATATAAACGCAGCTTTTAACTTTCACATGTGTGCATTATTAATGAAGTCATTGTCCCCCTGTGTGTGTGTGTGTGTGTGTTTTGCAGGTACAGCCACCTCAGTGAGTTGGTGGAACATTTCTTCCCCATGCTGTCGGTGGGCGGCAGCAGCACATCCTCTGCTTTGGACTGTCCCGAGTACAGCAGTTTCTCCTTTTGGAAGGAGCCGCTGCCGGAACTCGACCTGGATACACTATTGTAGACACACACACACACACGTGTACCAAACACACACGTTTTAAAGCAAGCACATGTACTCTTTGTTTTCTCTTTCTCCAAGCAATTTTATGGATTTTTTTTGCCTTTTGAATAAACTGGAACATCTTAAAAAGACAAAGACAAATTAAATCAAGTCATTAAGAATTCAATGTTTCAATGTGTACAAAACATGCAGTACTTGCTGCTTATTTGCAAACTATGACTATTGAAACAATATTTTGCGGTCCTGATTAAAAGTGCTACATTGAACATGACACAGCTGGACTGATACGCCTTAGGACTGTTTTTGTGATTGTGTGTACCTGTGTCATGGTCATTCCAAGATATGAATTTAAAGTGAATTATTAATTTCATAAGCTTACCAAAAATCTACTTGAGATGCCTAAATCAAGCACATACCAAAGCGATTGCCGGTTTTCTCCGGTTGACCTGGACCGTTTCATTTCACTCCTTGGAGCTCACGCTGAAAGCTCCAGCAGACTCAGGCGCACACTCAGCGGTAAAAACAGCCGTGTGTGTAGTTGGCAAAGGAGCGTCAAGGGGGGAGGGGATATTTATAGCTACGTGTACCAAGAAACAAATCTGGTGTGAGAATGTATTTACTTTTTTTTAAAGTCTGTTTTATAGTAGTACGTATTTTTGTCAAACACAACAGATTTTCCTGACTGCCTTTTACTCTGTTATAATGTAAAATAAGTAACACTTGAATGGGAAGCTGCTGCTGAATCAAAGACGGCAGATGGCTGGTACTCAATAGTCGGTTGTGTACAGTTTTCTTGATACTAAGGATTTCAATACAAAGTTGAACTGTAAGATGAATGTGAAACTACAACGTGCACATTTCACATATCTTCTTTTCAGTTAATGCCCTACCAAGTGTAGAAGTGTTTGTACGTGAAAGCAGAAGCACGTCAGACTGACAAAGACTGTTATTCCAGAGCAGTGTCAACAAACCAGCACAGTAGTGGTTTAGTCTGGCACTGTGCCTTTGCCCTTTTGGACGATAATAATGACTGTTATATTTATTATCGTTCATCGTCCATTTGTGTGGAGATATAAATAAATGAAATTACAACAACGATCTGTTTTTTTTGGTCCTCCAGTGTTAATGTGAGCTGACTAATATATGCGTCCACACGAACACGACTCATTTATGTAGTGAAAGCTGAATTTGCATGTTTTGCAATAGAGAACAAAATCGGAAGAGATGGGAGTTAATATAATAGGCTGAAACATTATGCCCAAGATGGACGACCTCACTGAGCTCCAATGGGAGATGAAGTGCCTCCGAAAGGCGGACAGATAACCCCGATCATGCGTCAGTGCGTTTGCGATCACTCACCTGAACAGGAAGACTCGACGCAGCACAGCGCAGCAACAGGTAGGCCTCCTTTAACACCTGCTTTTTCTCTTTTAGTGACCAACAATCGATACCTATCCCTGGTTGGTTGTTGAGAATGAGTGCATTAATAATTATGCCTGCCCGATCATTATTTTCTAAACAAAGCAGACTCAGTAAATGCAAACCCAAACTATGTCGGCCTGCAGCAGAATTAATCCACCCATGTATAGGAAGTGCGATTGACTTGATCGTGAGCGGTTCGGCCACATGGAGATCATGTTCGCTGGAAACCGAAACTACAGCGACGAGTTAGTCCAGACCGACCAGAACCACCGAAGTTAAACACACAGTGATCGAACTTTGTTTGAGTTTGGTCGGTACGTTTTACTGATTTACGTTAATTCGCACATCACTCGCATACAAAGACTATAGTTTGCACGTTCGTCCTGCTACGGCGCAAAGATGCATTACGTCACGTTCTCGGTATTTTTGTGGTTATTTGTTGTTGCAGTCTGCAGCGGATTCCTTTCAGTTAAAAAGTTAGTGAATACTTTTTTTTTTACACTTGTTGGCTATTTTATGACTCACTATTCGCTTTAGATTTCGTTTCGGCGCAGAATTTGTTTTTTAGATACCCCGTTTTGGTTATAACATTAACTGAACACACCTGAGCCGTTAGCACAACGTTATATGAAAGCAAGATGATATAATTTACCATATATGTTGTCTATTCATTATTTGCTATTCGATAGAGGACTCTGCTGGTGTAAGGCAAATGTCGGTGTAAATCAAATACTAGTAAAAATCTAATACTGGGTAAAACTGGTTCAAGAAAGTGTAATACTTGTGTTCATCCATGTAATGCTTGGCGGGGGGCACAACCAGAAGCTTCTTGCTGTGAGGCGACGGTGCTATCCACCACACCACCGTACCGCCTAACTACCGGTGTTAGATGCTTTAATACTGGTTCAATGCGGTTTAATACTGGTGTAAGGTGGTTTAATACTGTGTTAAGACAGTTTAATACTGGTGTAAGGTGGTTTAACACTGAAGAAAAATAGTTTTATACTGTTATACTGGTGTAAACTGGTGTAAAGCAGTTTAATATTGTTTATTATAATCCCTCCCCTGATCCCCTATTTCATTGGCACATTTTATCAACTCAAAATATATAAAGTTCCCACTAAAACAAAGTTAAATAAATCAGCCAACATTCTACGATAAGCTATGCTTATTTCTGATGTCTTACTCTGAGTTTTCTGTCTTTCTAGGGCCTGTCGTCCTGTCTGTGATTGAGACTGAAAGAAGGTATTCAAAAATGGACCATCCACAAGCTTTAGAGCTCACGTGCCCCATCTGCTTACAGCTCTTCTCGGAGCCCGCTTCTCTTCCCTGTGGTCACATCTATTGCCTTGCCTGCCTTCAGACCATGGGAGAAGGCCTTGACCAACACAGCTGCCCTGAGTGCCAGGCAGAGTACCAGGGAACCAACGCCTTGGTGAAAAGCCTCAAAATGAGCAGCATCATAGAGACCTACAAAGCCAATGCTGGGAAAGTCAATTCCACTGGCAACCCTTCTGATGGGGACCTTTCAAAGATCAAGAGGGTTGGTAACTCTCTTACAGACAAATCAAACACAAAAAGCCACCAGGACACAGAACCGTCTGGAGCAAGCCGGGCGGAGGGCGCAGTGTGTGAGGGAAAGCACGGCTTTCAAAGTGGGTCTGGATCCACGGAGCGGTCCTTTCCGTTGGGTCAACAACAAGGGGGTGGCAAGGGCAAGACTGAAATGGACGAACCTAAATTTAGAATGGCTTCTCAAGTTACAGAGTTGAGCCTCAAGTTGGAGATGTCCGAGAGTGTGCTGAGGAAGGAGAAGGAATGCGAGCTGGAGCTGTCCACTGCTAACGGTCAGCTGAGAGAGAAAGCGCGCAGACTTTTAGGGCAGATAGCGGAGTTGTCGCGGAGCTACACCGCGCAGGTGATGCAGCTTATAGAAGAAGAGCTAGGTCCGGGCGAGGCGAGCGTAGGCGGTCGGGTCAGCCAAGCCGCCGACCTGACGAATCAGCTGAGACAAGCGATGCTCAGGGCGGAGTCCCTCCTGACTGAGGACAATGAGGCTGCGTTTCGCGACGAGCTTCAGACTCTACAGCCACTCTTCGCGGAACTGATGGCGAGGCCGGTGGGAGAAGAGGACGACCACCACGTGGCATCGAAGCTCAACTCTGCACGCGCCTGTCCCAAGCTGGAGGAAATGAACGCCGCGTTTCGGGAAAAATCTGGCGAGATCCAGCGCTCCCTTCGAAACACCATCAACCCTTCAGAGGTGACCTTTGACCCGGACACAGCCCACCCCAACCTGGTCCTCTCAAGGGACTTGAAGACGGTGACTTTCAGCACTACCAAGCAGCCCTACCCATCGTCGCCCCAGAGGTTCACCAACTTCTTCCAGGTCCTCAGCAGCCAGAGCTTCCATGACGGCGAACATTGCTGGGAGATGGAGCTCGATGGCTCCCCGTGGATCGTTGGTTTGTGCTACAGCGGAAAGCTAGCGCGCAGCGGGTTGCCCTCGGCTGTGGAAAGCAGCCGATGCTCCTGGTGTCTGATGTGGTTCAACAACTTGCTCACGGCCTTTGAGCAGGGTCACGATGTGCCGCTGAAGAAGACCACAGTGTCGCGCAGGCTGGAGATCAGACTGAGTTTCAAGACCCACAGGCTGAGCTTCTACAACGTGAGCCCCAGCAGCGGGAAGACTCACGTGTACACGTTTAAGGCTAACCTGACTGAACCAGTGCGCCTGGCCTACAGGATGATGTCAGGGAACCCTCAAGGCCGTGTCACTATTTATTCATAATCAGAACTGTATTTCTATCAACTGTGTATCCTTACCAAATGTGATGCAGAAAGAGAACATTTATTTTATATAAGTCTTATGTTGTGTCTTGATACCTGATCACCCACACACTTTTGCCTCATATGTGTGAGGCTTGTGTGATTACATATGATCATTTCTAAAATCTACATATAATCTACATATATAATAAATATAAATGTGACTGTTGTTGCAGTGTGCCTGCAACATGCAAAATAATGTGCCATATATTGTGTTTTATGTTTTTTCATTTCCATCTTTATGTCCATCTCAAAAACAAATAACATTAATTGGGGCTTTGTTATATTCCTGTGTTACACTAAGTATCAGAGTGCTAACATAACAAAACCATGGGTCCTAAATCAAAGCAGCTAAATGGAGTTCAAACATCATCAATTGAATTATTTGCACCTGCACCTTTCCTTTTGTGGAGGGTCAAAATGTCCTCTGTGAAAAAGTGGTATTCTATTCCAAGCTTCATCATGTGTTCATCATATTCATAGTATTACATAAGAAGATGACAATCTCCCCTAACTTGTATAATACTTGCCTTGGCTTAAATAAATATAAAAAACGAAACCTAAATCCCTCAGCCTGCCTCTTCTATCTAACGTCAGGTAAACAGCAATAAACTACGTCACAGTTCCATCTCGCGAGACTTCCCTCGCGAGACTTCCCCCTCCTGTTTGGTGAGAGTGTCAGCTGACCTCACTGGGAAAAATTGTTAACGAAACAGCAACAGCAATGTCCTTTATCGCTGATCAATTTATTGATCGATTACAGCGTGTATGACAGCGTATCAAGCATACGCTTAATTTACTTCTTAAACATTTTGCAGCAGTCGTACTACTGAATTGGTAAGATGTTTGTATTTGTACCAGTGAAAGCTGTCGTTACGTCGGGTCGACAGCATCGCACTTGCATTTGTATCACGTTTGTTTTGATGCTAACTGGAGCTAGTGGGCTTTTATAAAACGTGGTGGCTATTTCTCATACTTACATATTGTCGTTCTTGGCTGTCTTTGTGTCTGACAGTAGTTCGAATGAGATCGTTTTTAATTTGACAAACAAGCTTCCTCCGAGACCGCAATTAGCAAGTTGTAAGTAGCAGCGCTAGCAGACGTCTGATATCGCCTCCGCTAAAATGAAAGTATTGTGATAAACCAGATGCTCAAATCCTGTTATGGGGCTGTCATCATTACGTTATCATTAACTAACTGGCCGTTACCACCTCAACCCGACTCCAGCAAGAGCTGTTTTCAGTTATTCTTCTTATCTTATTAATGTTGTTTATAGCCAACGTCAAGCAATGCACCGTTACTGTATCACGTCCATTCCCCTTATCGACGCTAACGGGGTCAACGCTGTACGTCCCCCCCCCCCTATTGTGAGTTTTTTGGGACTTCAAATTCAACAACACACATGGCCGAGATGGAGGTCAATCTAGTCACATAATGTGTATGGTAACGTGTAGGAATCGGTTTTTAAACAGAGCTAAGTCTATTACATGGCCTTATACATCCTTGTATGCAGGTAGAGGACTTTCCATAACAAAAGCAGACTATTTATTTGTCCCCCCCAGGGTTCCCGACACCATGCTAGCCACAGTGACTGCTGTGCTTAGGTTTGCTCAATACAATGGCAGTATTTCACCCACAACCTTTGAGAACACATCAACATTCCCAACATGGCAACCCGATACTGAGGCCAACATCTCAAAGCCGCACAAGTGTCTTCAAGTCTTGTACGAGGACATTGGAGACTCCAGGTAAATTGTTGCATAATGTTGGAGACTTTTAAACAAAGTGCAACATGGCAAAAAAAATACAAAATGTACTATTATAGTTTTAAAAAGTTCTGTATTGACCCCTCCTCACATTCCTCTCTGTCTTTAGGGTGCGGTTCTGGGACATTTTACTGCTCGTGCCCAATGTGGCCTTCTTCGTATTCCTGATGTGGAAGCTGCCCTCAGCCCGGGCAAAGATCAGACAAACCTCCAGCCCCATCTTTGTCACCTTTTACTTGCTGGTATGACACACACTAGTGGAACATCAATAGTAATCATAGTGAATATTTCTTTATTCTCAACCCAATAATGTTTTTATTGGGTTGAGAAGACAGATTATTGTCTATAATATAACATGTTTGGTTTTGTTATTTCCTAGGTCTTTGTTGTAGCGGCTGTTGGAATCACCCGGGCCGTGGTGTCCATGACCGTTAGTGCGTCGAGCGCTGCTACCATCATAGACAAAGTAAGGAAGTAGATTCAACACTGGTAACTTTGTCACGCAAATGTGAGCTTGTTGGAGTTTTTTTTCTTCATTTCTATTCACTGGTAGTAAATGACAGATTTGTAGCATAAGTACTTTCCCTGGACCCAAATGGCTGTCATCATCTCCCCTTTTATTGAATACTGAGAGCGGCTAATATGAACTTCAGCATGACTTTGCTTGGCGTTCATGTCCAAAAGGACATGGCTGACATTCCTCACATACCAGTCCGATCCCTAGTGGAGTTCAGAGTGTCCCTGACTGTGATTGCTGCAAATGAAAAAACATAGACATGATTATATAATCTGACCTGATTTCTATTTCGGTCTGCTCTGCCGCAGTGGGTACTCATCATGTCTGTTGTCTCTCCAGGTGCTGTGGGAAATCACACGTTTCTTCCTGCTGGCGATTGAGCTCAGTGTCGTCATCTTGGGACTGGCTTTCGGTCAGTTAGCTCTGCTAGTTTCATTTCTCATTTACTGTTGTCTCTGAACCCGTGTGGTGTTTCGGTCTATTTTCACACAAGTCATTTATTTAAAGGCTCAGTTAATAATTCCGGACTGAATGCCTGTATGGTTTTTATATTCTCTCAAGCCTCTTTCTTTATTCATGTGAAGGTCACCTGGAGAGCAAATCTAGCATAAAGCGAGTGCTGGCCATCACCGCTGTGCTGGCTCTGGGCTACTCCATCACACAGGTAGTGGCTGATGATAGGACACTGTGGGACATTTTGGTAAGTTGTCATCCTGAATTCAACCCGAGTAAATGATTTGTTGTTCTAGGGCACACTAGAGATCCTGTATCCTGACAGCCACCTGTCCGCTGAGGACTTCAACATCTACGGTCACGGGGGACGGCACTTCTGGTTGGCCAGCTCCTGCTTCTTCTTCCTGGTTAGTAACTTACAACTCTGCAGCAGTAGCAGCGTGAGGAATGAAATACAATTCATACCTGATAACTGATGTCCAGCAGTAGATTGATGATGTAATCCTTTTTTAGGTGTATTCTTTGATTGTGGTGTTGCCTAAAACTCCAGTGAGGGAGAGGATATCTCTTCCGTGTAAGTTAATGATTTTATTCAAACAGATTAATTAAACAGATTAAAATTAAAATTAAAATTAGTAACAGTGCATTGTGTATAATGTACTCCATGTTACTATACATGGATGTTCTGCACTTTTTTTTACCACTGGCTGATTGCATTAATTGAAAGAATGTGTCCTCTGCTGCCTATTAATATTTCTTTTACTTCTTTTGTCAAGCAAAGAGGAGTTTCTATGTGTATGCCGGCATCCTGTCTTTACTGAACCTCGTGCAGGGCCTTGGCAGTGCCCTGCTATGTGCTGGAATCATAGAGGGACTCTGGTCAGTATTATTATTATTATCCATAAGTTTAATTGATTTTTGGCTTCATAGCAGTTATCCCCATAAGAGGGTGGATTAATGCAGCACATGCTTTTCAAAAAATGTGTATTTACCTGGGGGATATTTTTAAACCTTCTTTTAGTTGAATTTGCAATTACGGGGTGATGAATTGTTATCCTGGGGGAGTTTCGGGCGGCTGTAAGATGGGGAACATAACCAGGAATCAGGAAATCAGGAATCATTTATTGCCAAAATATGTCAAACATACAAGGAACTTGTCTTGGCGGTTGGTGCGTAACACTAGACACAAAACAGACAATAGACAACAAGACAGCAGTGCACAAGTAATAAAATAAAATGAAATGCTAATGCGATGGGTTAGTAGAATAAGGCTATGGGTTAGTATGAAATAAGAGAATAAAGTTAAAAATATTAAAAAAGTTAAAAAATAAAGTGCACAGATGTTTTGGATTGAATTCTTTTGGCAGAAACGTTTTGGTTGTGCTTTCTGTATCTACTGAAGCCGCAGTGTCCTTATGTCTTCTAACTTTAAATAAGACTGTTCACAGTGTGACACCTGTCTTTTTTATTATTGTGTTTTGTGAAACAGCTGTGTGGACATCACCACCTTCCTGTACTTCTCCACCTTCGCGCCGCTCATTTATGTCACATTCCTCAAGGGCTTCTTTGGGTTTGTACAAGGAATCGTGTAACAAAACGGAACAGACACTTCTACATTTGCGCTTACAACAGTTGGACTTGTTTCTTCCATATTTCACTGCTCTCTTCTTCTCCACAGTTCAGAGCCCAAGATCCTGTTCTCTTACAAGTCACAGCTGGATGAGCCGGATGAAAGTGACGTCCACCTTCCCCCGACTGTCGCTACAACCATTGGCCGTAAGGAGCTGACTGACCAGGGCCTGTTCTACTCCTCCACCCAGATTGACGGCTCTGGTCCCGGCAGCTCTCGTATGGTGGGAGCGTACCTGGATGATGTTGCTTCCGGGCCCTATGGGTCCAGCAGCATTAACGGCGTTGACGCTGACCGCTGGAGACCTGTCAATGTGTGAATGAAACAAAGAGGAGAATGGAAGAACAAAGCAGATTATACAGCTGGACTGAGATTTTGTGCGTGCGTGATGCAGGGGCGCCCAAATAAAAAAAAGAAACAAAGAAGTTGGACACCAAGGACTGTTGATCTTGGTCTTGCTTTGAGGCCCAGATAAGTTAAAGAGCCAATGATCTGGAGGCCTGAGATTTAGCTACTGCTTTTGTAACACTGTTGCCAGCGTGCTCTGCTGCTTTGGCGTCACACTATGAGTACCGTTCCTGATTGTGCCGCCGTATGGATTTTGTTCAACGTGCGTGGATGTGGGCGCCGACTGATTCGGCTCACCTCATATTCTGTCATTCCCGCATCGAGCAACGACTGCTCCATCCCCAATAATTAAGTTTTAACCCCATTTTAAGTATCAAAGTCTTTTAAAATTGGACATTTGTATTCACCATTACTCATCTGTACATTCCAACTAAAAGCTTTGAGTAACAGCATCTAAACTCACTTTGTCTACTGCCCTGTATTAGATGTGTGGCTTAACTGGCTGACTCTTTACAAAGGGAAACGACCGGCGCTGGTTCATTTTGAAAGGAGTTCTGTCTTACGGAAAGGATTGTGTGATGTTTGCCACTGCAATATGATAAGAAAATCTGCATTACCTAGGTACAGGCATGGCATTGACCCTCAAGATCACAATCCATCTGTAATGCTCTCCAGTGTGAATTAACTAAACACCTATGCGAATCTCCATTTGGATCTCAGTTATGAGCTTTTTTTTTTAATCTGTCTTTTGTTTCCGCTATTATTTATTTCAGACTTTTGCTTTAATTTCGTATACATTTGAATCATTCCTGCTACTGAAGGCACATTTGCTAGCTTCACAGCCCTTTTAGAATGACTTGTTATGTGTGTGTGATTTGAACCACAAACTTTTTTGTTCATTCCAAATTAGACATTCCCTCATTCCATATCGGCATATGTGCCTCAGCTCTGCTTGCTTTTAACAGGGGTGCTGATCCAAAGCTTTTAGTTATTATTATTATTATTATTATGTTTATGCCAATATCTATTTGTCCCGTGGTTGGATTTTCCAGAGTGTTCTTAAGGTGCTCAAATTATACCATAAACAATATTGCGAAATGTTATGGTTTCAAATCATGGTATTTATACAATGTAATTAAATAGATCTTATCTACATATTAGGAGAGGCTCAGGTACCTGGTATTTCCGAGAATGTTCATTATAAGACAGTGTCGAGAGAAAGCTACTGGACTGTGGCAGAGCAAACTTTCCTCTATTATCAATTTTGGTTGTCAAGTTTTTTTTCTTCTTTGTTCAGCTGGTGAAATACATTATTTTACATCTATTGGTAACAGTGAAATATTATACTGTATTCTTCATAAACATTTCCTTTCTCCTACCAAGAAAGAATGATAAATGCATGTGTTCCCTGAAAAGTCTCTATCTTTGGTATGAATGGTTTAGTCTATTAAAGCCAGCCATATTCATAGATAGTGGTCACTTGGATGCAGGACAAATAGAGATACGTGTATTTTGTCATCATTTTAAAGCAACAACATTGTACATAATTGGTATGTATCAAAGTAATGACAGTATTTACCTGACTCATAGAAATATGATATATTCAAATTTAAGTGCCGGTGATTACTGCTGTATAACTTGGGAGTTAGAATAGTGATCAGGAAGTTAGTTTGCTGAATCACTACATGCAGTTGACAATATGCAATTATTATCAAGGTCCTCTCTCAATAGATTTTTGATTATGAAATCATTTTGCAAATGATCTGTAATTTTGCCTTTTTAAATGCATTGATTGTATAACATTCAGCCCTTACTAATGTAAAATTTTAAAGCATTCCTTGACCAACAGAATAAACCATGGACTCTCAATTGTTTGCAGCGATTGAACATCATACCATGCACTGGCTGTTTTTTGGTAATTCATTACTTTCCATTGTCGGACTTCCTCTCTTGTGTGCATTGTTCTGTTTAACTCGTAGACTGCAGTTTCTTTCCTTAAATTGTGTTTGTCTTTAAACGTTTCACATTAGTTGGACTGGTTCAACTACAATTCCCATCGTCCCTTTAATTCACGCGTCTATGAGTCACGAGAGCAAATTATTTTACCCAGCCAATGAGATAAGAGGATACTGCAGCGGCAGTTTGACATTGGATTATTTCAGGCACCGGTCGCTGTGGAGGCGACTCGAGCCTCTCTCTCTCTCGCTCACATTTATGTCTGCGTCCCATTACCCGAAACGCGTGTTTGTTGTTTTTCTCCAACAAGGAGCCCACTGACAGCTGGTGAACATGGGAGGTAACGGCAGCACGTCCAGGAAAGTCTCGTTCGGACTCGACGAGAATGAGAAGGTCACCGTAATGGAAGGAGTGAAGGTAACGTTTTACAGAGCGTAACGTTTTCTTCTTATCGCTCAAGTCCAGAGGGCCAAAGTTACAGCTGTTTACCGTGTCGGACGTGGCGACTGAAGCTAATGGTGGGTTAACGTTAGCTAACGTTAGTAACGTAAGGCGTCTCGCGGCGGTCTGAGGGTCACTGAAAGGGTCACGTGTCCTCAGGTGAACCCGCGCACCGTCTCTTCGACGCGCTCCCATGGCGTTACCGTTATTCTCCGCCTCGGATAGCTGAGTTAACGTTAGCTTTATAAGCCTTGACGTACAATTAAATACGAGGCAGACATTTACGCAGCCAATGAAGCGGCTTTAAGTTGCTAGCATGTTTTATTTGCTAACGTTAGTCAACAGAGTCGCGTAGATTTACGACTATTTTTTATTTAAGGGAATTGTGGCCTTGCATGTACAGGTAATGTGAGTTGACTCTTAAAGTTGGGCAGTTTTCTTTAACACATCATTTTCAATTGGATTTCTCTGGTGAACCTTCACATTGTAACGTTACAGTAGGAGAGTAAATACATATAGTGTTCTTCATGCCATGTAGGAGATACTTACTCGTTGTCTTATTCCGGACGGTCAGAGATGTCATCCACAGCTGTACAGCAGCACATGTGCAGCATGTTAAGTGACTTGCTCAAGATGATTTCAGCTGGCTAGGTGATGGACTCCTCAACCTGTGAGCCTTTAATCCGATGCTTTCCAAGACACTAAGGGGCTTGTGTGTGTGTGTGTGTGTGTGTGTGTGTGTGTGTGTTTACTCTCCCTTCCCTGTCCAGCTCTCAAATGATGTGCTCCGGCGGATGAGGGACTCTCAGGGGACTGATGGCGCCAAGCCACACAAACCACCACCAAGTAAGTCCAAAAGTCCTTTTCTTGTCTCACAGAGATCCCATTGTGAGACCCACTGTATAAGCAAGCACATCCTCTTACAGGGACTGACAAGAACAGAACAGCTGTGTTCCAAGTTGTGGAAAAGGGATAATAAAGGAGACCCAAACGGGTGTGATTTAGTGACTCAAATGTAATAAGACTAATACTAATAAGACTACACATTTCTTTTCAGATAACTGTCCCAATGTGTAGCTCAAATAACCTTTACTTGTAATGTCTGATAGTACTGAATTGTATCCCACGTTATTTCCAGGTCCAAAACCAACAGGGCCCTCCTCTACAGAAGTCCAGGAAGAATTCCGCAAAAAGTAGGTTCTCGAAATGTCACTGTCGCTTTTCGTTGTTATCCTGCCATATTCGGTGAAAAAGCCGTTATAACTCTGTATGAACCTATGCATTTGTATTGGCTAACCTGGAATTAGTTAGTTATTAGTTTTAGTTCAACTTCTGCCAAAAATGTTATTCTATCCCATAATACTTTTGGACCCCCTGTGTTGACACATGCAACTAATGGCCAATGGAGCTGACTGATGAATGTAATAGACACTTGATGCGAATGTGCAATGTTTATACAGAACACACACACACACACACACACACGCAGAGTGACCTGTCAACACTCCCTCTGGTGACTTACTCCGCCTGTAGAGCAGGTATGTTGCTATGCTGGTAGAATGCTCACAGACTATCCTGAATCTCTGTAGATTTCAACAATTCTTAGCCACTGCAAATATAATGCTGTTTCATGAAAATATATTAGACGGAGTAGATAGTATGTTATTATCAGTGTAAGAAAATAAAAGTGACAAATGGATTCTTGTTCAAGTCACCAGTTGTTGCAGGTACTGTAGAATAAGCATTTTATGAAACCAAATACATTATCGCTGCAATTTACAGGAACATTTAATACAATTTTATATACATACATTTTCTGCCAAATTTTGTTTCTTATTTTATATTAATGTAATACTTAAATTGTTCAATTTAGGAAAGCAATAATTTTATGTCATGATAATTATTATTTCATGTTATATTGGCTTTTGGAGGCTTCACACCAAAACTATTGGTGTCCGTGTTGATCAACAGAAACCAGAATTTCTTACTGGGTTGCTCTTTGTGTGAACAAGGACTTGTATGGTTAGCAGACTTGAGGTTGAATGAAAGTTAAGAAAGTGTTTATCTTCCCCTCATTCAGCTTTGAGCGTCATCAGGCTCTGGTGCAGGAGCAGTTGGCCAGACTGGCTCAGAAAGAGAGAGAGATGGCAGGAACCCAGGGCCTGGGTGAGCTGACCCCTGCCCTTCTCATGGAGAAAGGAAAAGCCCACGAGGAGCAAGAAAAAGCAAAGATTCTGGTTCGTGTCCCTTTCCTGGGTCTATAGCTGCACTTTCCACTTGTAGTCCTGAACCGTTGTGCTTGTTCTCCTGAAAATATTGGTTCATTTATTACATTACAGGTCATTTAGCTGATGCTTTTATCCAAAGCGACTTACATTACATTTTTAACCCATGGCTTTTTACATTTTTGCAACGGGGAGCAATTAGGTGTTAGGTGTCTTGCTCAGGGACACTTCGACATGGGACAGACATATCTCAGAGTGACATTTTACATTATATGTCATTTAGACTTTGTCAATACAGCAGAACACCTATGTTACTCCGTGGCTGTGACCGTGTAGACAAGAAGCCCCAAGAAGAACTTTCTTCAGTCAAATGTATCAAGAGAGTCATTATGTACCTTTTTTTTCCCTCTGTTTTGTAAGTGTGTCCTCTGAAGCCGACAAAGGAAGCCATTGATTATGTTTAACAAAAATGTGGTAAGGTAATGCTTCATTTTTAAGCCCAAACTTAAGATTTATTTAAAAAAAAATAATTAAAACATTTTTAAAACCAATATTTCTAATGCATAGTTTCTTATCACTAGTGAGTGAGTTTGTAAGTGTATTTTGTGATTCAGGCAGGTTGAGTCCTTAACTAAAATTGTGACATTTTAATATTTCAAATATAGATGCGTACAGATACATATCTCAGAGTGACATTTTACATTATATCTCAGAATATATGTTTATAAATACAACTTGTGTCTTTTAAGACATAGACATTCCAAATTCAGGATGTAACTTGATTTCACATTAGACCATAATCATTTGTTAGCAAGAGCTATATATTTCCTTTCCTGCAGAAACCCTTTCTAGAACTCAACAGCACCCTCTACTGTTAAACGTTTCAATAGCACCTCTGGGCTGTGTCACTGTTAAATCATGGAATTATTAGGATGTTCATCTAAACCCTGGTTTCTATATACAGAGGGCAACCATCTCTACCAGTGTGGAGTTGCTCTGAGACAGTAAGGAGAGCAGTCTCTGTGGAATGGCCTGCCTTGAAGCCTGACTGGCGGGGGTCAAGGAGATTGTTATGGTGGAGATAGGAGGGACCGGTCTGTAGTTGTTTTCTTCAGAAGGATTGAGGGTAGGTTTCTTAAGGAGTGGGTTTACTCTTGTCTCCTTCAGCGAGTTGGGAAAACATCCAGATAACAGAGCATTGTTGATGAGACAGGGGAGGAAAGGAAGGTCAGGAGCGATAGATTGTAGAAGATGTGATGGAATGGAGGAGGGCAGGTGGTTGGACGGGCAGAGGTTACTAGGGTAAGAATTTGGTTAGGAGACGGGGGTGAAAGAGGGAAGCGAAGGCGATAGAGGTGAAGTCAGTGGGACGCAAGTAGTAGTAGGTGGGTTTGAGAAAGAGGAGCGTATGTCAGCTAGTTTCTTGGTGAAGTAGTTGACAAAGTCACCCGGAAGAAGGGGGCAGGGAGGACGAGGACTAGGGGGTTCAGGGAGGTTGGAGAAGATAGAAAAGAGTTTTTTGGGGTTAGAAAATGAAGATTCAATTCTGGATTGGTAGAAAGAGCTTTTGGCAGCAGAGATTGAAGCAGAAAAAGAGGAGATGTGGCGCAGGAGTAGAGCGGGTGCGCCGGGTACCACAAGGTTGGCGGTTCTAGCCCCAGCTGCTCGATGTCCTATGCCGAAGTGTCCCTGAGCAAGACACCGAACCCCTAATTGCTCCCCGGCCAAAAATGTATAAGCCATGGGTTAAAAATGCAATGTAAGTTGCTTTGGATAAAGGTGTCAGCTAAATGACCTGTAATGTAATGTAATGAAATTAAATGAGAGAAGAGATTGAAAGTTGTCAGATTGTTTATATTTACGATTATTAACTGTTCAAATGGTCCCAAAGCAATTCTGTCGTCTCACGCTCCCCCGCCTTCCAGCTGTAGTCTGGTTTAGAAAGCGCCATGTAAAGAAGAAATGCGTTGTTTGCAACGTGATTGCATGTTTGTGTTTGTTGACACGTACTCCTGTAGAAGTCAGATTGATAACAAGTCAATCAACAGTGCAGCATGTGAGCCCAAAGAGAGGTGATTACTAGCGAGGTTTGTTTTGTTTCACACGTGTGAATTTGTCTTTTTATATTCTTACTTACATGTACACACTGATGAGCTGTGATTGATTGCTGTTGTTCACTTGCGATCCCCTCCCCGCCTGTTTTTTTCTCTTTCTTTGCTCTGTTAATATCAGGCACTTTGCGTTTTTCTACAACCCTGACTGTCCTCTCCAATTAATTTGTCCCACAGCGTGTTTTCGTTGTGTTGGCCAGCTGTGATGAATACTCAACAAAGCCGCCGGCGTAGCTTACACTGATATGGGCTCAATTTAATGATGATGTATCACAACTCAAGACAGAAGTCTCTTACTGCAAAGCTTTGTTAGCTTCTTTTTCGTGACTTGACAAGTCAATACATCCAGTTAGTGTATGCATGTGCTTGTGTGTGCAGGCGTTGGGTGGGTGCAGGAATTGTAGAGAACAAGAAGTGACCCAACTCTGCCATTGGTGATGGTTGTGTTTGAGGGAGCATCTGCCTTCGTAGACTCTGTTCACATTTGTGATTGGATATCACTTTTGGGGTTTTTTCTCCACACGTCATTGATTCCAGCTGCATTCCCCTTGCATTCTAAAGGGCCGTGATCAGGTGTAACCATCCAAGTGCAGCACAGCAATATCTTTACAAATCAGATAATTGTTTTTTTTCTGCTTTATTATTTCTCTGAACCCCCTCACACAGACACATGCACACAACAGAACAAAAAAGCAGACATTATTGTCTCTCAAGATTAAAAATGGAAATTATTCATATTGGTGTTGCTTTACCACAGCTTCTGAGCAGGTTGAGACTCCCTTGGAAACTGTTAAAGCTCTGCCACCATCAATTCTCTCCGCTCAGCGGGTGGGCTCCCCTCACCTCTGCATTCTCCTCCACCCACTTTACATCTACGACACAGCGGGATACTTTAAAAAAAAAAAGTCTCCACCCATTTCCACAATAAAACGCTCTACTTTGAGTAGTTTGTGGACTGCCCTATTTCCCGGAGGAGAAGGTACACACACATGAATGCATTCGCACACGTACTGCTGTGATGCCATCCCAATACACAAAGACATATAGCAAGACCCCCCCTCCACCCTCCAGCCTATTTCCCCTCATGGACTCCTGGCTCCGCAGCAGGCAAGCCGTGCGTTAGTGTTGAGTTAATGAGAGGGGGAGCAACGTATGGAGGCAAACCTTGTCAGAGAGCCGATCTCCTCCCAACACCGCCTCCGGCTGCCTGTCACAAACACTGACATTAGCCATTTACTCGTGTCTCATGCCAGCCGCCACCGCCGGGAATATTTCTGTGCATACCTGCGCAATAAACAGGCTCTGCGTTGAATTATATATCAGAGGAATGTGTGGTTTTTTGTGTGTGTCGGAGGGGATAACTGTTTGTAAGGTTCATCTAGAGTTCAGTCCACACTATATTATATTATTATTGTAGGGTAGAAGATTTGTTTGTACTATTATTTACATTTTTGTTTGGTTTTTAGCATCTTAATTTATTCCCCTCTTATGTGTTTTTTAAAACTGATTATAAGCACCTACTTATGTCAACACCAGTCAGAATGGTGCTGCTGTAGCCCTACTGCAGGTCTCGTTGTAACTCTCAAACACACACATTTACTTTAAAGGTGAGCAGTTTAAAGTTTTTATGGATACCCTAAATAAACATGGTCATCGCTCGTCACCTGTTCGTCCCCAGACACCCCTCTTAATGAAGTGCGCAGTTTCCCCCCCTGAAATGTGTACTGACTGACCCCCCCCCCCTGAAGTTGACAACCTAGGGGAAACACTGAGTATGCATAGCTGATAAACCCACACGGCTTGTGGCACGCACACACTAGGTGTGCTCCACCACGTATAATCGTGTTGTTTTTGGACTACATTTAACAGATCCGCCTTGAGTGAAGACACGTTACAGTAACACCTCGCTCTTCACCTCTCCTTTCTTTCATTAACACCTGTGTTTGTTGCCCCCCCCCCACACTTCCGAGGTGGGTGGGAAGAATAGACTTGACTGCTTGTTGGGGAGCGCAAGTGAATGATTTATAACCATTTTATTTACTTTTCTTCCTGCTTATAAAAAATTATTTTTGTAAAGCTGGACAAATGATAAAGTTACATGACTAAAGTTACAGTTGATCGTTTGCATTGAGACCAGCAGTGATGGACACAACTGACAATTGTCTGGCATTAAAAAACCAAACTGTTTAGTAGTCTTGCGGACGTTGGCACATGCTTTAGTATTCCATTCATATTTGTGTTTTGAGTGTCTGCAATCACCTTAATTCCCCTCACCGCTATTCTATTCCAGACATTTATTAACCCTGGAGGCAATTTTTCTACTCATTTCAGTGCAGGAAATGGGTTACCCTCCATGGCGCCTTTCCTTTGTTCCCTCTTCTCCTCCAGTCTATTCAAACTTAAAAAAGACATTTTGTGGACTCCGTGACACAAACGTATCATTTTAAGTTTACACATTTTAAACGATGCCCTTCAGCCCCCGTATTTTGGTAAAATGCCGAATCAGTTTTGCTTGGATTTGATTGTGACGAAGCCATGCGTTTCTGTAAAAAGAAATTGACATACTCAGTTTAACTGTAATGAATGAAAGCTTTATATGCAAGTTGAAATATGTGCCTAACCCCCAAATGCTCTTGTTTTCTTAAGGAGTGGGTTCACTTCAGCTCTTTCCTGTAACAACCTAGCCAGATTGTTGTGTAGGCAGCTAAACAGCAAATGCAGTTGCTTTTATTTAAGTTCCATATATTGGTAAAAGATCTGTTTCAGACTGGGCTTCTTCAGTGGGAATATGAAGTAGTATGGTTTCACTTGTTGAGGTGTTTTAATTCAGCCTGTTAGCTTTCTTACTTTGTCCACATATTACCTGTGGCTGCATATTTTTAATTATTGGTGTTGTTTGTCCCGTTACTGCGGGATGGGAGCACAGGATGCAGCGCTGTAAGTAGGCACTAGATGGCATTGTTGAAGCATGTTTGGGGTTTGCCATTAAGAAGCTGGACGTGCAAACGCTGGACAGCAACATGTGCTCCTGGGCAACATGTTCTCCCAGCATTCATTCCTTCTCCGCCGTCTTTCATTTTTCTATCTTTCTCTTTTCAACCCCTGACTCCGTGTCCTTGGTGCTTAGAGCGTGCGTGCGTGCGTGTGTGTTAGGTGCGTGCGTGAATGAGGACTCGGAGCGAAGCATTTGACGCTGTCCAAAAGAAGGATGATGAAAAGCAGGGAAAAAAAGCCCAGCATCGATTTGAGTCGGCCCTGATATTGCAGCCAGTCGGACCACAGCAGAGGAGTCCTCGCTAACCAGAAGCCCCCCCCCGCACCTGCTCTCTCATTATGTGAGATGTTTATATGTGATGAAATGTAATTGTCTATTCTAAAATCGTTGTCGTTGTTACCCTTTAATACCCTTACCTTTAAAGAGATCTTTAAAATATTGTTTGAGTGTTGCTGTTATTTGCTCACATGTCAATGATTTGAAGGCAAATCCCAGCATCTCCTCTGTCCTCGCTGAACTAGCCTGTGGTCACATCAGCTGCTGTGAGTCTCCTCTTTCTAGCACCAGATGGGCATGTTGCATTAACTGTATTCGGCCCGTGCCAAAATAATCCCTGGATGGAATTTTTTCGCTTTGATCCTTGGATCAAATGACAACGTGAATCTAAAATGAGGACCATGAATCTGTTTCTTTTAGCAGACAATAGCACACGATTGTCATACAGATCACACAGCAGCAACATAACAATTAGACGCCGCACTGTGCCTCTGTTCAATGTCCACGCATTGTAAAGGTGTTTCTTGTTGAAGGAATAAGATCACAGTGCAGATTCAAACACTCAGTTATGTCTGTTTGAAGTGAAATTGGGTTGACGTGGTCCATGTGAATAGGACGGAAGGGACATTTTTAAACAATGTCCAATGCTAGTCATTGGCTGGGGGCAGTGAGCTCGGAGAAATGCAAACTGGGTTTGGCTGGAAGGTGGAAAGAAGAGCCTCTGAGTGTGCTACAGTAATATATTCACACGTCTGACAGCCAGGAAGCCAGCCGGGTAGCTAACACTGCCTGTTAGCCAAAGACGGGACGGGAGGGGGACAGAGGATAAAGTTGGATCAGTGAGAAAGAAAAAAGATAAAGCAGTGGCAGTAGAGTGAGAGGCCAAGTAGGTCTTCACCATAACGATGGCTTCTGAGTCTGAGACTGGGATGGAGAATACATGTGCACACGCACACAGATACGGACCTGCAGTTGTCATTCCTCTCGTATAGAAACTGACAATGTAAAAATACCGCAGCAGTTCAGTCACACACATTCACGCATGCGGCTAAATCACTTGTTATCAGCCAGTGTAATCACAGACTTGACATCTTTTTCTGCATGTTAAAGCAGCTAAGCCCTTTGTGAACGCTAGCACTCACACACACACACACGTACCTATAGTACTCCTCCGTCGTCTGGAGCGGCAGTAATTGCTGACGAGCAGAGCGTTCACCAACGTAGGAGATTTTGATCGGTATAGAGCAGCGAGTGGGGGGGGGTCAAAGGACAAATGAGTAGCAGTGGAATACCTCTCCCATCAGAGAGCAGGCGGGAAGTAATGAGACATTTGTAGTAGGGAAGTAAAGACTTATATCCCACAACTAGAGGACCTGTAATATTTCCCAGATGCTTGTTCTCAGATTGGAATGAGGATTTATGTTGGAACCGTGAACGCTTAAGGTTCTATTCATCTCAGTCGAGAAAAAAGGGTCACGGGGTTCTATGTCCAATATGACGCTATTACGTTTCAGATTCTGAACATTGTTTTCACGTGTTTCATGGCAAATATAGACACAAAAAAGCAGGTTGTCATGTAACTTATTTGTAAAATATATATCTTGTTTTGAAAAAAAATAGTTTACGGTTACTGAAATGCATTCATTAATGAGACTGTTTCTGCTGGTTGTAGCAGTGCTGCAATTTTTATGGATATTGTTTTGTTGAATTTCTTTATTTGTTTGTTTTTCAATTTTAAGATTTCAAACAAAAGAAATCTAATACAAAGGGCAGTCAGTGACACGTGTTTCGGATTTGAAGCGGTCTTAGAATAGCTGTACCCAATCAGAGTCTGAAGGTCGAGGAAATTCCTCCAGAGTGGACAAGGCGGTATGAAGAGATCGTTGGACATAAAACTTTATTCTCTCTCTCTATTTGGCAAACTGTGAAGATATTTGAGTGAGAGAGATGGGGCAAATGACAATCTCTCTCCATCCCCCTTTCTCTCCTTTTCATTTCTTCTCTCATTTCCTGCACCCTTTCAAATCTTCCCCAAACGAAACCATTCCTCTTGTTTGCCCGACGTCTCTCTTCTTCCGCCTTTTTCCCGTCTCTTATCTATCTGTGTGACTGTCTGCGGTGTGAAAGCCGGCTGATGGGGAAGTGTTAATTCATTTAACCCGCCCCCGATGAGACGACAACGCACATTTAATGAGCAAACTAAGCTCGAGTTAACCAATTCATGCCACTGGAATCTTTTCTGTGCCACGTACATGTTTGTGTCTGTATTTTTTAGTGCACGCCTGTGTGCACATAACTGGCACAGGCGATATGATTCATGGATATGTGTTTGGATCACTGTCCTACCAAAAGTGCATTTGAGGTCTGATGCAGATGGGTTAGAGTTAATATTGGAAGACAGGAGGTGCTTTGTGATTTTCAAGTTGCTCAGGCATCAAGTAAATACTTAAGGGATAACGGTGTTTCGCTGTATTTAAGTATCCCCAAGTTCTCTGATTATGTCATGAGTAAAACACATTTTTAAAGCATGTCAGCTTTATTTTTTAAAGTAATGCAACATAACAAAGTTCAGTGTGCCTTTTTGAGGGCAAAGCCACACAAGCACTCTGGCGTTCTACTAAGGATCATCGTCGACCAAACTAGAGCGGTAGGGAAAGCACTCAGTTGTATCAATGACATTTATTCCTGGCACACGTGATGAATATGCTTACCGTACTTATTTCCATAGTTATGACGGGGTCTGTGATTTAGCTCTTATTTTCCTCTATTTGTCTGTTCCTCTGGTTCTCTCTAATTAAAAAGCCAAATCAGGAGTGTAACTGCGCAAACTGTCTGCCAGTGACCTTCTTCAGCCTAATCCTCATTTTGACACTCTCTGTTTCTGTCTGTCTTTGTCTTCTCTCGTTCTTTCTCTTGCTTGCTCTCTGTTTCTGCCCCCCCTCCAACCTCACTCAAAGTACAAAACCACACCAAAATGCTTTTCCCCTCAAACCCACAGATTTATTCAAATGCACAATTTGCATAATTCCATATTTACATAATTGATTTCCAAGGAAGCGTATCTTACTATGTGAGATGGTGTTAAGAGACCAAAAGGTTTCATCTTGTCACATTTCTGTCATTTCATCTGCACACCCACACTGCACGCACGCACACACAGCAGTGTTATGTAAGGAAACACAAACACACACACACACTGTGTTGGTAGACTGAGTTTCAAGTCTAAATCAAGCATGAACCATAGTTCATGCTTGATTTAGACATAGGTGCATCTGGTGACCTATGTGGAACAACCACAGAAAAGACGATTCAAGCAAACATAGATAATACAATGTATAAAGATCCATTTAACCAGAGAGATAAGAAGTTTCATCGTTGCTTCATCTTGGTAAATGATTTTGTCCTTTTACCATGTATGTTAGTTTTTGTAGTTTTCCTTCAGTTCTGGTGGCGTGCAATGAACATATAGCTTTATGTCATGAAAGTGGTTTTAAAAAACAAAACATTCCTCTGAAATTCCTATGAATTGTATTATGTGGAGAGACTTAGCCCGGTCCGTCTCTGCTGGTGTGCACCCATTTAGGCTGTATGATTGGTTGTATTTTAAGAGTAGGAAAAAACTGAACTTATAACTGTACTTCTGGATTTGTAAAACGGCCACAATGGAAGGTGGAGTTAATAGTTAGCCATTGACTTCCTAAACATTGTTAAAATATAGGTATATACTGGAAGGATTTCACAGTGCAAGAGTCCGTTGTTCACATTCTTGATTGAAACTAATGAAAAGCTAGAGCTTCAGTGCGAGCTTGAAACCGGGGCCATTTTCTTATTCCTTCATGGCCGACCTATCACTGCAGGAAGTGAGTGTGAGTATCGGCAGTCAGTTTTGTTAAGTTACAGAAATGGTCAGAGTTCTTTGACAACTCTGGCTCCTTTTGGAGGAGACTGGTATTTCTAAAGATGGTTATTGTTCACATAATTTAATGATTGTATTCATCCGGCTCCAATATCCATGTAAGTTTCACTAGTCATTTTATTGGTGGGGTAGAATCAGAGGCAAGTATTGTTGCTATAGTTACCTGCAGTTCAATACATCCTCTGCATATCCATATGTGACACCTGCAAGCCAGTTAGTCTGTGGTGTTATTTATGTTTACTGAAGGACCCCAATTAACTTGATTTAATAATGCCTTTAATGCTTTGTGTTTGAGCCTTATCTTGGTAAAAAATAATTGGAAATATATAAGCCTTTGTCTATTTGGAGGACTTTCCTGGTAATGTTTTGCTGGCTCAGTTGATCCAGACCTTTAATGTGCAGGCCAAGGCTGCTGACTGGTGGTCACTAGGGAGCTCAGAGCTGCAAAAAAACACGAATGAGTGGATGCACCTGAAATGCTGTTGTCCGTTACGGCCCATGGACTCCACCAAATTGCTTGTGTGTGTGTTTGTCTTTATCTGCACCACGGCAAGCCCCTTCACCTCCTTTCAAAAGTCTATCATCTATGGAAATGGGACCTCCACACTCCTGTGAGCACTCTGTGGGGTTCCACACACACACACACACACACACACACACACACATTCATTTTAGGGCCTGCCACCAAAGAGCACGGAGGTTAAACAGATGGCATTGGTTGTATTCGTTACGCAGATTACCCAGCGCGCGCACACACACACACACACACACACACACAGCCACACCACACCAACTCCAGCGACCAGCTTTGTGAGTTCACCTCATTTAACTGAATGGTGTTTTTATGAGGCATGGCTACATCGGAGCCCCCCCCAACACACTCTAATCTATCCCTTTCAATTCTGTTCCTAACACTGGACTGGGAGCCCTTGGTTTGAGTGGACAAGACAAAACACAAAACAGTGTCCCAGTGCTCTGCCTTATACATACTTGAAGTGAACATGATTGATTTGGTCATAGAATTGTTGGAACGTATAGTGTTCTGCCATACATTGGAGTTGGAAGACAATGTTTGGATCATACTTGGATCTTCTTCAGGTCATAATGAAAATTGAATTCCATTCACATATAAATAAATCATGGCACATACAGTACACCACTAGGCTGAGAAGCTTAATCATGGGCACTGGGGTTCATATGATATGAACGCAACTAACAGTTCACTAATCACATGTGGGGGGGTTATTGCTGGGCAACAACTCAATTCCAATAATGTATCATCTTTCAATGGAATCATATTGTGGAGAAATCTTATATAGAGATATCGTGATACGCGTTTGAACCGTCTAAATTGATAATTACAAGGACATTCTACTGATTTTTTTTAAAGAAAATCTGAATTCATAGTAATGCTGCATGTGAGATTTGTGAGATGCGAGAAACTACTTGATTATCTGATTAACAAACATGGATTCAATCAAGAATCAGATTTATAGGGCTATACATTACTAAGAAAACCAGATAGAAAGCTGCAAGTTCTTCTTTCTGACTGGCCTATTAAGACCTACATCTTTTAATGACATCATTGCCTTTTAAACACAAATCTGCTAATAAATATATATATATATATATATATATATATATATATATATAATATACAATGAGAGAGAGTTGGCCCTTGTATGGCTACATATAATACAACTACATATAATATATATATATATATATATATATATATATATATATATATATATATATATATTATATGTATTTTTTTTGTATTGTGTTTCTGAATTTTTATAAAAGCAATACCTTCTCTTTACTTGCCATACAAGCACCAACTCTCTCAAGTCTGTAACAGGTAATAAATATCTCAGGGATGTTTCACTAGTAGGTTTTCAATAGTGATGACTCATTTAAAGGCTTTGTTGGAAAACGGAAATATTGCCCAGTGTTTTGTATGTGGAAAAAAATTGACTTGTGCCTGTGCATACTGGCAGAAAAATGTAATAATAACAACAAGGACAATTCAATGTGTTTTCTAACCTCAGCAAAGCGGTCTGTTATCTGGTGGCTCTATGAATGATGGAGAAAGTTGGATGTATTATGACACTGTTGAGACCAAAACGACATACGCCAAACAACTGCCGAATCTCAGGTTTTCTAACTAACACGTATCCGTTATTCAATGGTCACTTGTACATAGCGGTGTTGATTACTCTGTGACGGCTGTATTAACCTTGCTCCCTTTATCGCATACTCCTACTGTTATCTCTTTCCTTCTGATGTATGTTCTCTCATCATCTGCCTAATCCCTGACTGCTTCTTTATTTATCCTCACTTAACTCCTTTCCTCATTATAGTGTACGTGCCTTTTATCCTTCCCCCTGGTTGTGTCTGATCTCGTCCTGCCTTGTTCCTTCCTCACACCCTCGCAACCACATCCTCACTAACTCCTGCTTCTCTCTCCCTCATAGCCAGCCGATGTGGATGCCTGGGTAAGGAAACACTGCCACTGTTGGTGCCTCCTTACATTTAAACTGTTTTGTCTACCTTTCTCTCTCCCTTTCCATTCTATTCAAATGTCATGTTTTCATTGTTTATTAAAGCGAGGCGGCGAGTGCGCCGCCGCCACCATTCCACACAACAACACTTTTGGAGGTATTCAGCTAGAAAATTACACATCATCTGTGTTGCTAGCAGAGGTGATTTTACACACAAACGCGGACACACACACACACACACACACACACAAACCTTAAGCATCAAACGGCCGCTGTAGAAAGAAAAATCCGCATTAAGTATAGCACAGGGATTTGCCGATGTGCTCTTTGGGGATGCGTGTGCCTGTTAAGTTAGGATAAGATTAGATTGGATTACAACAAATGTAATGTCAGTCTGTGCGTTGCATCGCTCCCGTATTCCCCAAACCAGCAAGAGAAGCACAGCCATCATGAGTAGATCATCCTGAGAAGATGATGTTGCTCCACCTGATCTATGTCACACTCACTAATGCACAACTCTGGTATAGCAATCTGTCAACATTACACCCCTAACGCAGCTGTGTGTGTGTGTGTGTGTGTGTGTACTTGTGTTCGTAAAACCCACAATTTCTTTCGGACATGAATCTGCCCTATTGCTGCCTTTCTCTGTCTCACCCTCAGCCAGCTTCATTGTGTTGGTGCACCGCATGGTGTTCGTACTGCACTGTTTCACTCATTACGCTTATTCAGAAGCGGCGTGTGGTCATGAGTGCCCTATTGATAATCCTTTCAATAGGAGATAATTCAACCATCCTGTGCCCATGTGGCCTAGTCTTTTGTGTATTTGGCCCTAGTATGCGATTTGCCCCGTACAGCGGTTGAAGTCCTCCTTTGAACCGCTGCATACTCTCCACAGCATGACCAAACTTCTGACAGATTCACTGAGATCCAATAGCTAGCCGCAGGGGTTCATGTGCATCAGTTCAATCCAGTTAGCTGCCATTCAGTTTAGTGAGTGAACTGAACATAGATTTGATATTATGTTTCCGTGTATAGAGGCTGCCCCATGTCTTAGGGCTGAGGGCATCCCGCTGCGACAATGGCAAATTCATGCTGCGACAATGCCAAATGCGTAATTATTGCTTTTCTGTTCCATAAGAGGAAAGCTCTTTGTTATATTACGATTGCATGGTAAAGACATTGAATTGATTGCATGGTAAAGGATCGTTGGGAGAGTTGTTCTGATACAAGGTATTCCTTTCGACCAGTACTAAATACCTTTCAGGACATCACTGCGGTGCAAACACCTCGCCAATGTACTAGTGTAAAATATTGCCAAAATGCTAACGTTTTTTTTTCTTTCTAGCTCTGGCTAACGTTACTCTTTCCCCTGGCACATGCCTATATTAGTACTGCGCATGTGCAACTCCCAACACAGAGGAGAAAGAAGCAATTGCATCAACAATTTTGGACTGATGATAGAAGAAGCAAACAAGGGAGCCATCTTGCTTCTTTGTCGTCTCTGTTGAGAGTTAGCATGTTCGATACCGTGGAGCGAGTGACACGTGTTGATGTTGCTTTTCCTGTGAAGCGTGAAGCTGATAAACAATGTGATAATGTAATGTTGGGGATTGTGTATGAACTTGCATTTTCACTACTAATAGCTCCTTATTACTTTTTTTCGAATCGTGTTTGTGGGGGGAGTGGCGGACATTACGACAGCCGTGGGGGAGGAATCGATATCGACCGCACATGTGTAAGGACCGTTCTGTAATTCTCACAATAGCAAAGTCATCCGGCGGGCCGCACTGGACGTCCCGGCAGGCCGGTTTAACATATGTGCCTTTATATTGTAACGAGTGATAACGATAATGACACACTGTGAAGGTGTCTTCATTGCGTGACCCATTGGATGTCTTCTAGTGAGTCAAAAAAGGAATAATTCGTCTTTTCTTTGTCAATTTTCTGAAGCTGGCAACTTGTCTTCACAGTGCGTCTTTTCCACCTCTCCTTCTATCTGCCTCTGCTTGCATGCTGCTGCTCCACGGCCCAGACTGCGGGTCTGCCATCTCGCTGCCGGTCAAAGCTGGCTCAGTGGGCATGTTAAAGCCTTTCGCCTCATCCTAATGCCATCATCGCCATGTCAGGCCCTGCCCCCGCAGTCTCAGTCGCATGCCATCTGATAGGTTTTGTAAGTTTTGGACCAGCTGTTAAATAGCCGTATTTTTTGTTTGTTTTACTGTGTGATGCAGGTGTGATGTACTGCACATATTGTTATAGTCGTCCATCAAGCATCATTGATGTTGGATACAGCCATAGAGTTGTAGAGTACACACTGCATGGAAAGATATAATCCTTTATCCTGCTGCCTTCAAAACGTCTCTGCTAGTAATCTGTTTATTGAAAAAAAATCTTTTTTGTTTTCTCTTTGCTATAGAAAATATGTATTATATTCCCTATGTAGCTTAGCTCTCATTTAGCTTAAATATGGTACATGCCTGTACTGTAATTTTGGTAAGTGGTTGTGCATCTGCTGATAAGGCTATTTAGACTTTGAATTATAGTTATTATTATTATTATGTAAGTGGTATGAGTTTTTCTCATTTCTCATATTTCCTCTATTGTGGGAGCGACATGTTGTGTCCTTTCTTCTCCCTTCAGCATTAACATATGTGTGGCATACTTATAAGTTAAGAAGTGAATGGGATGTTTTCTGCCATTGCTTTATGTAATTCCAGCCACTTTATAGCTATCAATTACTACCTGTACCTTTTTGCCGGGCAGTCTAAACACAGCATTCTAAACACAGAATGTAGTGTTAGCACACAGGCTACACAGGTTGTAGTAGTGTATTGTGTAGTGAATTGTCATGTGTCCATGTAAACCTCTACAGTAATGTAAACCTTTACATTAAACAGCTGTTATTCATAATACAAAAAAGTATTTATTTATCCTCTTCTTTTTCATCTTCTACTCTCTTTCCCTTTCTCAGGAAAAACAGCTGAGCAGGAAAGAAAATGAACTGGCCAGCATATCCAGCTTCTACAAAGAGCAGCTAGAAATACTGGAGAAAAAGGTTGGAACCATTTCCCATCTTATAAACAGATATACCATAAAACGGAGATAGCCGTCAAGTGTTTGCATAAGTGGTAGTGCATTAATGGCCTTCCAAGACAGTTGATCAAATCCCTCTTTTACTTAAGGAGTTTAGAGGGCAAGATGCTACCACTGTTAGCACTCCTTTTGACATGCTTAACAGGAGACCCCAACATCCTGTAGGCTTTTGCTGAAAAGAACAGAGACACTCATCAGGAACATCCAAACAAGCCTTAGCGTGACATATTGCTCACCCTCCTTGGGGAGTTTACTCTTGGAAATGTCAAGCCCACATACTGATGTCAAAATGTAAATGATTGAACATTCCAGCTTACAGTTGGCAGCTTGAGAGCCACAACTCACGGTTGTGGACTCATGAGAGCTTTCACAATGACACATGTACTTTTCTTTTGTCATCACCATGTCCAGAAACCCTATTGTCTTTTTAAAAATGATTTAAGCTGTTTGCCAAGTGCTTTTAAGAAATGACGGCCCTTGTTCCTGCCATCCAAGCACTAATGTGCCGTTGATATTTGGCACCCTGTAAAAGCCACAAGCAGTGTTTTTGATGAATGTTGTTTGGCTTTGCGGACACACAAGGTTGGTACTTGTGTGTGATTTTAAAGGAAGAAAAAGTGCATTATGCTTGTTGGGAATAGAGTAGAGTAGAGTCAACAAATATTCATCTTGTTAAAAACAACTATTCAAATGTGTTACAATTTTTTTTTTTTTTTTTTTAAACTGCGGCGACTATCTGCTTTGTGGGTGGGCGCGCTCCTGACTACTGACTATATATTGAATACATATACATGAATAAAGTAAAAAGTAAAAGTAGATAGGCTACACAGGGTTCCCGCGGGTCCTTAAAAAGTCTTAAAATGTCTTAAATTAAAATTTGTGTTAAATTGTCTTTAGATTTCACGTAAAGTTGCTGTAGGTATTACTTTTTTTGCCGGTGCGCTTAATGCCGACGAGAAACCACAGTGGCGCATCGTAAAACATCTAATAGTTGATTAATTTAGTGTTGTGCGAAATGAGTCTGCCCAATTGAATAGCTGTTTACGGTACGTCGGCTACAGACGCTGACGTCAGGCTGCGTGTCGCCATTACGCGGTTGTCGATGTGAGGTTAAAAATGCAAAGAAGATGGGGAAGTGCAAATTTGGATGGAAGAGGACGCATTTAGGAGGGGGTTGGCGCCGATTGAAAACAACAATGAGGCAATGTGTAAACTACGCAAAAAGACCTTTTCATTAGGGACCATGGGGCTCAAAGCCGTCGAGTCGCACATGAAAGGAGGAAAGCACCAGCGGTACGTTACAGCAGCTAGCCATAGCGGGGCCAGGTTAATCCCTGCAACGACGTTACAAGTTCAGACGCCACCTCTCAGTCGGCTGTAACAGGTTTCATTTCAACACCAGACACCCAAGGTAGAGGCAGAGGTACTGTGGGTTCTCCATACTGTGACGAGGCACAATTCATTTAAATCTAATGATGACATACGTGGAGTCTTTGCTGCCATGTTCCCCGATTCGCAATGCATTGTGTTGTTTAGTGTAATCCAATCTTATGTATGTTATGTTGGCTCTGTTCTGCATCACAAAGGAATCACTTTGATTGTTTACATCTATATTGGCCAAACAGTGTTGGAAGGATTATTGTCAGTTATTATACTGTCTCCTAATTTGAAAAAAAGTTTGGATTTCCATTGTAGGAGGGAATAAATTGCGTATTCCAAAGAAATTGTGACATTTTGGGGTCTTAAATTATATTGGTTGAGGTCTTAAAAAGCATTAAATTTTACTTTTGAAATGGTGCAAGAACCCTGCTACAACAGCTTCATGCATGTTTGATTATTAGCCATTTCATGCTAAGGAAAAGTTCCGTGTTTACCACAGCACAGCTCGCCGGAGCGTTTTCAATCAATGTTAATAATATTTATCTCAATCACTGAATGAAGCCTGCCATATTTGGGACAAGAAACGCAATCTTAAATTGCTTGCACAAAACTTTTTTTGGATTTTTCAAGCATCTTTATTTCCACAAAAAAGTACAAGAAACCATTACGATGGTGCTACAATACAAAAGAAAACGAAAAAACGCAATCCAACCAAGGACACCATCTCTTCCAATATTCCTCGCGACATCGTCTCTTGAAAGCCTGCGTCATACTCAGGCCTTCAGCTCTAGAAAATAATAACATAACATAAAAACGACCACAAGCCAGAAGTGGGTCAGTGGAGTCGGGAGTCTCTTCCCCACTGTCGTTTCTCCACCTCGGACAGCCTCTCCGTCCTCTTGCTCAGGTCTCTCCCGCTTAGCCAGATGGAATCCCGCCCGAGAAGAGTCCACTTTAGGTCCAGGTCCTCAGGGTAGTGGATTCGGAGGAGGACAGCATGCTGTCGAGCCCAGAGGTCTGTGTGTTTCTCCTTTAGCCTTCAGTATCAGTATCTTTCCCCACCGCCCCTACCTCAACCACACCCCCTTCCCTCAGCTCCTGGACTACACCAGTCCCCTCCACCCTCACCCCAGGGACCACGCTCAACACCTCCTCCCTCACCTCCTCGACCACACCTGACACTCCTCTCTCGCCTTTTGGACTTCACTGAGAGGGGCAGGGGAGACACAGAGGACAGACAAGAGGCACAGGGGGGCCTCTTGTCTGTCCTCTGTGTCTCCCCTGCCCCTCTCAGTTCCTAGCTGGTTCTGGTCTTTATGAGACCCTGTCGTCTCCAGACATACTTTACTCCGATGTCCCTCTTTCGCACAGTTAAAACACCTGTCATCAGTCATCAGTCGACGCATAAATAACATAATCAAAACCGTCCACGTCGACTCTAAACACGAGTTAAGCTCCCTGCTGCTGTTGTTCAGAGTAATGACACCATGAGACACCATGTTTCTCAACAGGGGAGACTTGCATCAGGAGGACACCTTAGTAACCCATGAGACTACCTTACCGTACCGTGATAGTTCCCTGGTTAACACATCTCCTCTGACAAACGGAGGAACGTTTGACACCGTGATTTTAAGAGCTGATTTTGTGAGCGGCAGAACGGGAAAGAAGTGGTCGTTCACCTCGATCCCGCTCTCTATGACGAGGTCTGCGTCTTCCACGCTGCCAACAAATATGACCACAGCCCCGTTCATCCGCGTTGGCACGCGTTGCTGTGGACGACCATCTCCCCCACATTCCTCCACCGAGCACGGGAAGCGCGGCGGTATCTTGAAGCCGTGCTTCCTTGTGGCGTGTAGCGCAAACTACCCACAAACAATTACCCAAACCCCTTTCATGTGCACTAACACCCTTGAACCCTGCATACCACAACACTTATAATACACCATATTAACAGCAAGAAATATTGAACGGACTTTCAGACGCTCACAATCACGCTCCACAAGCTCAACACTCCTTCCACTCAGAGAGAGCGGGAGAGATGCGGTAGTTAATGTTATAGTTAATTTACTTAATTTTGTGTAGGTAATATGTTAAATATGTTTAAACTTAAATAAATTACAAAGTAGGTATGTCTCGTTGTATTCATTTTTCCTGTTATTGACGTGTCTAATGAGCAACCAGATATTCGAATATTCAAATTCAAACTCAAATTTTAGAGCAATTTTGACAGCCTTAACAGAGAGGAGGGAGAGTGAAATTACAGAGAACAAGTGTTGTAAAAAAAGGAAGTAAACTATCAGAATAACACAAATAAACAAGGAAATGTGGTTTTTAAGAATATATATAATAGCAGAAAACAGCAAATTCAAGAAGGTTAGAAGGAGAAAATCTACAGGTAGACACACAAACTCCCTCATCCCTCAATCCCCCTGGGCCCCTCCCACGTCTCTCCTCTCACATACACAACCCTCCCTCCAGCAGTCAGTAGACACTCTTTTGGACTTGACTCCCCCCTCCATCCGGCGTGGCCCATCAAGCAGATGGGGACCTTATCTAGTCCCTGGCACTCGCCTCCTTTAGGCCTCTGAGGAAACCTTTTACATTGCCAAGTTAAATGGAAGGGCCCCTGCACACCGCGCAGTGAGCAGCACACGCTGCAATGCTCGACGGAGGAGACTGATTGGCAGAAGAGGGGAGGATCCTCTATCTTTCTCCGCCGCGGTCGCTTTTTCTATCGCATTTTTTCACCCCTCACTTGCTCGCAGCTGACCTGCATTCCGATGAGGGAGTGAGAAAGAGGGGAACTCACAGCAATAGATAAAGAGGCTATACGGACTGTGCATTAAACAGTCTATCCTGCGCTGGCGTCCATCTCCCTCCTTCTCTTCCTTCATTTTCCAATCTAGCGCTCCATTCATCCAGGCCTCCTTTTATGCCCCCCTTCCTTTACCCTGCCTATTTCTCTTTCCCCTCACACTCTTATACCTGTGGCAAATACCAGTTGAGCTGCGAGAGATGGCCACTTAAATGTTAAATTTGCATTTATGTATATGACAAGTGTCTGTCACAATTTGAAAGTAGTATGTCTCACTTCTCACATACATTTTGATCCAAGCATTTAGAGAATGCTCCATGTTACTCCATCCTGGTCTCCCTCGCCACCAATATTGCTGGGGGACATTGTCTGTGTTTGAATATCGGCCTGTACTTTTATTTTTGCAAAACCTCCCAGGTGGCAGCTTTTTCATACTACCGTATTATTTTGGCACATAAAAGCACACATGCACAAGCAGACACTCATCCTCATGCAATTGCCCTGATATGTTGATGATCTGAAGCAGAGAATTAAGCCAAAGGCAAGAGCAGCGAGATTAGAAGGAGAATCCACTGGTAATTGATGTGTGATCTTTCCCAGAATCGACATATTACTCAGGCTTAACAACAGACTCTTCTGACAGGCTAATAGAGAGTGCGCGTGTGTGTGTGTGCGTGCGTGCGTGTGTGTGTGTGTGTGTGTGTGTGTACTTTAGTACCTGTGCAAGATCACACACAGCGATACTGGTGTCCAGATGGCTAAAGGGAAGAATGACACCAGCAGACGTCGGCTGTGGATGGAGTTAGAATCCTCCATCGACATGGATGCGCGTGTGTTTATTGTGATTGTGGTTTGTGTGCATGCTGTCACTTCAGAGGTAATTGTGACCCAGAGGCCGATCTACTGCACAACTCTGCTCTTCCCCTCTTCCACGCAGATACGATTTCACACACTAAAAAAAGGTATGCCCAGACTCAACACCCCCCATTCATACGAGTACGTCCTCAACTTCTCTGCTCTCCCAATCCAATTCCAGTGTACAGGTGGAGTATGTGTCCCACTGTGGCAACATACCCTCCGTAAACAAGTCTCAGTTTAAAATTCACCTCCTTTAATCCCCCCGTCCCCCCCCCGCTCCCGCACTCCCCAGTCGACTGCTGCCTCCGAAAGAAAAAAGACAAAATTGATCCGCCCTCGTCCAAGCGTAGAGCGTGAAAACCACCCCTCCCTCAAATTCCCAACATCAGCCCATCTCAGTCCACAGCTGCTGGAGGGTGTTCAGACGAGTGTGCATAGAAGGATCATCTGAACACAAGCATTCATATACAAACACAGATTTAGTCACACACCTGCATGTATGCAAGCTTACACACACCCGCACTAATCCCCGCCATGAGTCTTTCCAACACCCCCAAAACCTTGTTTTCCCCCCATTGAGGGGTTATCACCCCTCCCTTTCTGCCTCTCCACATTGGGCTTTTGTCCCCATGGGTGCAAAATGACTGGGAAGAGCTCAGAGCATGTGTGCCAGTGATAGTGCTGCCACTTCTCTGGTGTCGTGAGAGTTGAGCTGGGGATGTTGCTCTGGGTCTGTTCTGTCAACCAAAAAACAGGGTTAGCTGTTAGCAGACAATATATTTATAACTTGTGTGTCCTCATATTCCTTATGTTACTACGTTGTATAACTAGGACACAAGGAGACAAGATGGCCGTATCCCTTACTTCTGCACGAACATCCCTCCCATAAGCATCAAACCTCTTGTTGTACGATGGCTAAAAGAATCCATTGGTTTGACTGTTGCGGGAGGCAATATCTTATTTACAATATGTTTTACCGAACCAGACAAAAAGGGGAGCAGTTCATATTTGCAAAGCACCTGTTTCAAGCAGTCCCGGCGATTCTTCCACTTAAACATTTGGTTACCAATGCATCAAATGAAATTACAAGAGAGCTACATGCCAATAGATTATGGAGTAGAGCATCCATTACCTAAAGTAATGAGTACGGTATATATGTAGCTAATAAATAAATGTTAATCTAATTTGTATATGGTTTAAACATGTTTGTACACTGAAGATTACGCTTATTGTGTTCCTGCTGAAGCTAACTCTTCTCATTGGAAGGGTGCAAACTATCACACTATCCTCTGTTAGTTGTGCCCAGTAGAGCCGATGCGCCGGGAAGTCGCTTTGGATAAAAGCGTCAGCTAAATGACATGTAATGTAATGAGCCCTTGACCTGAGGCTGAAGGCTAAGACGTTAAAATGTGGTACGCTTCTTACCACCAATTGCCAGGGATCCACCCCTTTATTAACCAACTTTTATTGTATTTTATACAAATTTTATAAGTGTTTTTTTTTATGTCTATAAAAACACAATTTGATTTCAAGCACATTCAAATGAAGGTATTTCTTTTGTAATTTATAAAGCTTAGTAGTTGAATAACTACATTTCTGCAGTTGGGAGACTTACCAAGGAGCAAAGTCCTGTCCTGTTTATTTATTTTATAATCTACATTGTCTTTATTTCGGTTTCAGTGATTCAAATAGGTCTTAATGTGCCGTATGTCATTCAGAACTTTGTTGGCAGAATTACGACGTCGTCTTCCTTAACCAAAGCCACAAGAATGGCCACAAACACAGCAAAGTATGCATAAGATATGTCTTTGTAAATCGTTTACAGAGGCAACTCTTTTAATTTGGCACATTTCTTTTGTCAACTTTTTCGGGGATGACTTAAATGGAAAGTCCCTGGGCGGATACTAAAACAGTGCTTTTTGGGTTACAGGGTATTTTACTCTAACCCAATTAGCACTGTTTTAGTCCATAATACTAAATAGACTCAGGACTTATACTTTATACTGTCTTGTCTTTTAAGAACAGGGAAGAAAAGAATTGATGAGCAGATTATTACATAAGTAATAGTGAGGTGGTCGTTCATCTTACTGAGCTGAGAATTTAAAACAAGTTCTCAGTGCTGTGGCAGGAAATACTGCACACGTTAGTAAGGGCAGTTCTAGGCGCAGACCCTACCTGTGCAGCAATTGCTGTTTAAATGCAACTGTTTTTCTGGAATGAAATAAAACATGGAGTACCAACACGCTATCAGCATCCAGATTTGTAAGCTGCTCTGTAACATTCAAAGGTCACTATTTTAACAAATGTAACCTTTGGGATGGTGCTTTGGGATTTTTTTTCCTTTTTCGTTGGAGATAAAAAGGTGTGTCAATAACTAGATAATGCAAGTTGTCAAGCTCTGATTCATAGGACTTGATTCAAAGACTAAGACAATGTATTTTCTTTTGTTTTGCAATGATGTGAAAAATGAAAAGCAACATATGCCTGAGCAGCCCCCTTGATGCTTAAAATGTGAAATGAAGTGCAACTTCTTCAACGCTTTATCATACCACTGTATAGATTTTCACCTTTCTCTCCATCTTTGTCTTTTTACCTTGTTGCCTCTAGAACTTTGACAACTACAAACAGACGTCAGAACAGTACAACGAGGCGGCAACTAGAGCAGAGGCCCACATCCGGTAAGTACTATGAATTACTTTGCAACACCATTTTCTGTGTAATCAAGCATTCAGTATACTCAATATACTGTTTGCTACTTACTGCCTCAGAAATGTTGTATTTCTACAAGCCTATCATAGGCTCGAGCAGTTGATTGTGCATATAAAGACAAAACAATACATAGATATTCAGGCAATAATTATTTAGACTTGGGCAATAATTATTTAGAATACTTTCACCTGCTTTGGTGAGGTGGCCTCGCCAAGAATACCTATTATCTAAGTGCTGGATATTGTGACTCATAATCACTCATAATTCTTTTGCATAATTTCTTAGAATGGCACTATAATAGCTGAATAGATACAGATCATGTCTGTCGAGTCTACTGCCTTTTATTTTTCAGCAAAATAACTGAAATATACCAAACTATCATTTTCACTGTATTCCCTCTTTCGCTCAGAGCGACAACTTGGATTGTGTGGAGCCAATTAGCTGGTTTAGAATATGCTTTCTCCTTTGTGAATGGGTGCTGAATTTTATGTTTGGATCTATATTCAAATCTGGTGGTAAACTGGGACTCATGATCATGGCAATAGATTATGGACGAGTCAGCTTTTTTTATGGCCCCATTCTGCTAGTAGGAAAACAGACGCATGCGATGCCACTAGAAGCAGCAGTGCTCCTCTGGGACGGCAGAGTTCATACTTCCCCTGCTGTCAAAAAGCATGTCAGATTCATTTAACACTGATTTCCGCCCTCTTTAACACCCATTCTTACTCTTTTTTTTTTTTTTTTTATGAGAGAGAGCAGAGGAGTCTCTTTGAATCCAATTTAATCAGAAAGCCATTCATAGCCATTCATTTTCCCTTTTCCCGGTTGCATGAGAATGATTATTGTAAAAATGATAAAAGATGGCTCAGTAATTCACATCTATCTTTATTCATGTTATTCTCACAGGCTCACTCCTCACCTTTTAAGTTCCTATTAACACATAAAACCTTCTTAACCCTTGGTCTGACCGCTCACTATTGAAACCTGTATCCGTTCTATGGAACAAGCCTATAAAGGGCCCACAGTTAATGGGAGCTAGCTTTTTTTCTTCTGCTGCCAGCAGTGTATCCAAGTCTAATGACATTCACCAGGAACCTAAAAAACACATCAGAAAATGGAACAATCTCCCTGCTGAACAGTAATCGTTTCATATATTGGGGTTAATTAGAAGTTTTGCATTGTTATTTCAATAGCAATACCTGAAGGGATACATTTTCATTGGAGTATAATGAATGAGTAAATCTGTGGCTCAGGTCAAAAGAGGGTTTGTTGGCCCGAAATTAGTTCTAACAACAAACTCAGCAGAATTACTTCCAGTCATTCCCTAACAAGGTGAGAAATGAAAGAAAGTCACTAGTACAGTCACTGCAAGTGGCATGGCATCCATCATTTTAGATTTTACACTGGCATACAAAAGAAGAATATAAAACAAAGCAAATGTGTGAGTGGTAATAGTATGTCAGTATAGTATTATAGTAGTAGTCAGGCTCGTGCTTTCCTGGAAACTGCAAGAGGAAAAAAGTGGATGCTTGGTATTTTTTGCTAGCTTTGCACTGCATGATGGAGGCTAACCTCATTTTTTTGCACCTGGTCCGCTGATTTTAACAGAATACAATTCAAGGCCCAAATTTTGTCCAGCAGATTACATTAGTAAGGAGTTGCTATTGTCCATAGCTGCATGGAAGAGGTGAGAAGATCAACTCTGGCCGAGTTTGCCAAAAGAAGCACATTTTGTCCTGCTACAATGTGTTGCTCATTATTTTTCCTCGCGCAGGCAACATTTCTCTCCCCTTTCTCTATCTCTGCCACACATACAGGCCACTCTGTATTCAGGCAGCCACGCGCTCGTCATGTTCTGTCAGCATTTGGGCAGCGTTTCATTGTGCCGTGGTCACGCTGTCATTTCACACTACACTGACCACTCAGTAATTATTCTATTTACCCACTGCTGAAGGGAGGGGGAGCCGCGGGGGCTGGGGGGGGGCACAGTCCACCACGTTGTGTCCAACATGTTGTCTAGCTAGAGTACGTATTCTTATTCTTCTGTCTTCGTGTTTGTCTCTGTCTCCAGTTTTTGCTTATCAATCGCTCTCCCATTATCTAATTGAATTTTTAAATGATGAAATATCTGTTCTATCTCACGTCCACTTGTTATTTCCTGTTGTTGCAATTTTGCAACAACAAAATTATAGGTTTTGGAAAGCTCATTTAACAGTGAATTGCTGAAAATAAAAATACAGCAACCATATTCCAAGGTAAGAAATGGAAGAATTCCTCTTCCAGGCCCAGATGTAGCAAATTATTCAGTGGCGGAGTGAGTGAAAGCTGTTTTCAATGACCGCATCTCCTGCTGTTGACTGATGGCCTTTCTGCAGGAAGTAGTTAAGGTCAGTGAAAACACCATGGCGAAAAGCTAAAGGCTGGCGCATGCTTCTGCGTCTGCGTCGTTGCGTCGACGCACTCGTTTCAATTCATGGTTCTAAAAGTCTTGCGTGTGTTGCAGAGCAATTCACCGGCAGAACAACAGGTGGAGTAACGTGTTTTTTTTGAAGACGACCTAGAGAGTCACGTCTTTGTGTGTGGAAGTCATTGGTTTGTTTATTTATTTATAGACTTTATTGCCCCGTGCATCGCCACTGCTGCTTTTTATCGTGTACACATTTGTCCCGTGTTTTCCTCCACAACTTTGTTCCCCTTGACCGGCAAACCGACGTTTGCGGAGTTTCCCCCTCCATGAATCCAACCCGTTTATATAACCCACCAATGACGGCTTGTATAAGCGGCCATGTTTACGCATTTCTTCCGACAAAAGTTCTTCAATCTGATCCGTTCTCTTGTAAACATTCTTCATTTTAATAATGGCGGTATCGGGCTTTTGAGACTCTGTAAAGGATGGAGTTAGCAGACCAATTGCAGCCTTGTGCGCTGCGGGAGGCTTACGTCGCTTGCGTCGAAAGCGACGCAAGCCTAGAAGAATGGGTCGACACACGCAAGGGGGTGTGAAAAGGCACGCAAGGGGGTCTTGCGTCTGCGTCGCTCTGAAAACGCAGAAGCATAAACTAGGCTTTAGACGGACATTGATGTTTATTTGATAGGGACAGATACGCAATGCATGGAGTTGCACCACCATAATTCAATGCAATATATCACAGCATTTATAGCGGCTGCTAATTCCCAATTCTCCCATAGACAGTGATTTTCAATTAGTTGTACTGGATACCACCATTTTGAAACCATCTTCGTCATTTCCAGTTGTTTATTGACATTCTTAGTAGTCCCTCTTTGGCTGCTCACGCCTAGCTGTGATCCCAAACCGGTCACAAATAGTTTAAGTGCAAAACTCAAAGCTGAAAGCTGCCTCTCACACCTGAGGAGGACACTGTTGATTGCAGGGCGGAAGGAGGCCTCCTGGGTTATCGCTGTTCTTTTCCTACATTGGACCGGTCACACTCTCTAAAACATTATCCTCGAGTGGGGACATGTTGAGCGGTAAAATGTTATCTAGTGCTATTTTCTGCTTGCCCGGCCCAACTACACGGGTCATTTTGGAGAAGTTCATCCATTAGCCCTGCCTTCGAGTAGCAGACTACCCAGATTCCACAAAAATACCTCACCTAAGAGACCCACAACATTGCAGCTTAGCTTACTTTAGAAGCTGAAAAAAAGCATTAATCCTCTTTAAAAGAACTTGTTTCCCTCAGAGTGTTAGCAAAGACAGAACCAAAGTGAACCTCAGGTGGGATGTGAGGATTCAGCTGTCAGCAGTAAAAGCCTTCTTTCATGTGGGTTTGTTATATATACCTTTATTGTGTGTGTGTGTGTGTGTGTGTGTGTGTGTGTGTGTGTGTGTGTGTGTGTGTGTGTGTGTGTTTGTCTCTGGTGGTGGTGTATGTAGCATGTCCAATTAGTAAAACAGCAGCTAGCGAACTGTAAAGATCTCTGTGACCCACAAGGTAGTAGACTCCCAGTCATTACAAGAGACGAGACCTGTCTGCACTGGGTGGTCCAGCAAAGATTTTCTATTAAGACAGAAAGCTGCAGTCCTCACACACTCTGTCTCCGTTACTGCCTCTGTGTACCTCTTTGCAGACAAGTGCAGACAAAATAATCCAAACATAAATAGCAGGCAATATGCATGATATTCTGGTGTTTTACCTTTTTTTTTTTTTTGAAAAAAAAAGAAAACTGCACCTCCTTGTATGTAGTAGCACTGATGGACAACACAGGATGGGCCACGTTTGAAATACGAAACACTCATTTAGGGTAACAGCCTCACATGCAGCAGGTTGTCTCTAATACAGATTCCTTCGATGGGAACCAGAAGAGAGTATTATTTTGTAGTGCAGTGTTGAAAAGCCACAGATTTGGAAGTTGTTACAAAAAAAGGACCTGACACAATAAAAGACACACCATTGGAATTTTGGAACTCGATGATGAAAAAAAAAAAGGCCATTGATGGAAGACGATGGCAGTGAGACGCTCCAGAGAGCTTGTCTCACCCGGCGTCACCCGCAGCTGGAGTGAGTCGTGCAGCCGCACGGTCGCAGATTGAGAAGCTATCAGCGACGCAATGTAACACGCGCGCACACAAGGCCCCTTATCTTGTTCCCTCATGTCATCTGTTTTAATGAAACACTCGCCTTATCCCCTCCCATCTCGCTCTCCCCGTGTTCCCACAAAGTGAGTTTGGTGGGGATCAATCAGCTAGACTAACAGAGAGCGAATCGTCCACCGGGGCCCCTACCTCGCTCCAACACGTCAGCTGTCAGCAGGTACTGATGGAGGTCTGTTTGCCTTCTGTCCAGGGCCGGCCACTTGTCTTTGAGCCTGTTCTGTCGAACCTGGGGTGTTGACAGTTTATGAGCGTATGATTTAGTATGTTTATGATTATTGTGATTCCTCAGACAAAACTTGACAGGCTTTGTGGTCTTTCTGTAGTTGTGATGTAGTTGTGATTTGGATGCGATTCTGTGATGCGATTCTATTTGTCAGCTGAAATGTAATGTTGTGGAACTTTTCCTTGTGGTAGTTTCATGAAAGCTTTACAAAGCCTCTCAGGGTACAAGATGCATTCTCTGTAATTATTTTTGGTCTTACCCCGGCAGTGACATTTTTGATCCAGTCCTCTCTCCCTCTCCATGCAGCAAATATTTTAAATCTAAAAGTACAATGCTACGACTGCTGCTTTAAAGGAACCCAAATCCTTTTCATAATGCATTAATAACTGTTCTTCCCCCCCCTCCTACACACACGCTCTAACACCAACTTAGACAGAGAGAATAATAAAATGCTACGCCTGTACGATTTTTCCTTTTCCTTCTTATTGCTTTATTCCCTAATGTCACGCTTTGCAGGAACTCAGAACCTGAGCTCTCTGCCAAGGTGAGACCAAAAGTAATGAAATACTTTAATAATTTGAACCTAATCTTTCTGCTCCAACTCGTGCACATAATAATGCAAACCGTCACGGGCGGAAAGCAATTGGAGTTGTTTTGCTTCTTCTTACTGCAAAAGTAGCCCATCAAACTAGCTGGGGCGGCTAATGTTTTTTCTAATAAGAGCTCACCTTTAATTTCAGTCAAATGAAGCAGTTGGTGAAGATTAGCATAGGCAATTTTATGCTTCAGATTCCATTATTAAAACACTCCTGGTATCAGGAAGTGTGTCTTGTTGAATAGAGATTTTTTCTTTTATTTCTATTTGAGCTTGAGTTAATACCTTTGGGCTTTTGTTGCCTTTATCTCCTCCTCTTAGGGAGGGATTCAGAATGCCGACATGCTGTCAGAGTGCAGTCAAACACCCGCCAGTCGAATCATTTTAAACATGTGATTGAAACTTCTGGCAACGGATTGTGAACTGACCAACTCAAGAACTCTGTCTTCACTTTCAGTGCAACAAAACAAACTCTTAGTTATCAAGCGCTGAACTTATCAGAATCACGAGTATCAAGTGCTGGAGTATTAAGTATTTTAATATTCGCCTCAGCGGACACCTCAAATTAATGTATTTAATAGGATTGAAACTGTGTTTATTAACATCATCATTTGTGTTCTGACACACATTATTGAATTCTGTAGACCACGATAATACCAAATATGTGGTGTCTTGGCCATACATTACGCGGTGAGCACTAACATTCAACTGTCATCTAGAGCACTGAGCGGTGTGGCAAAGGCAAAAGGCAGATTGTGATGGTTGCTACGGGTTACTGTTTGTCTTCGCTTGCGAGCTGCGGGGGTTATTTATCATTTAATAAGTCACTGTCACATCTGTCTCTCTCAGGTTGCATTCACTTTGCTATTCATGAATATTCTCTCTCTGCTGGTGATTTATTTAATCCTGTCGCTGTACCCTTCACTGCACACGTAGACACACACACACAGACACACTCAGACTAAACAATACACGTACCGATGCAGATGAATTTCTCCCACAGTCTTCCGTGTGTACAGTTAATCACAGACGTGTAGTGCATTTAGGAAGCCTGCTTGAAATACACGCACACCAGAAGTATTGTCAGTGAAGGCAGCGCTTACTGAGCTCATTCCTTTGTGCATGATTCTGTGATCACTCAGAGAGATGACCTGAGGGCAGTTTGTTTCTGTGTGTGCGTCTGGTCAGCTACACAAGATAAATACACATGTCCGATCATGTTAAAGGAAGCCATGCCTCCCGGTGTCTAATTGTTCTGTAATTCGCTTTCCTTTCCCTCTCTTACACTTGTTATTTTTCTCAGTGTTGTATACAATCACTTTGGGATAATATTATGAATATGATTAGAATATTTGTAAAGTTACGGTAGTAAATGACTACAAGAGGTCCTGTCTCAGGTTAATTACCCAGAGGGTGCACACAGAGGTAGACCACATATATTCTGTTTAATACTATTCTATTTTAGTTGAGGTGAACCTCATTATTGACCTTTTGTAAGAGCATCTGACAAAATGTAGTGAAAGCTGTCACGAATGAGAAGTCATTTTAGTGTTCTATAATGCCATGAAAGCAAAATAGATCAATTACTATTTGACCTACCTAATACAATCACCATGTTCACTCACCTGTGTTTTTTCTTTTCTCTTGTGTTGTCTCCTATTTTCTACTAATATGCTGTGCTCTATACGGTTGCCGGCAGACTGAGTGCACATATGAGAGATTGCACAAGATGCAGTACTCTGAATGATAACGTGTGTGTGTGGGAGGGGGTGTGGGGGGGTGTGAATGTGAGTGTACATATCCATATCCCAATCCTTCCTGTTACGAGTTCTGTCACAACAGCAGGTAAATTACTACAAGCAACGGAGCACTCAAGGATTACCCTCATGTGGGATTAGCATTCACTACCCGGGTGTGTATATGTATGTATGTGCTTTTGTCTACACCAACATTGAGTGTATGTGTTAGTAAGATAAAAAGAAAAGAGAAAGTTTGACTTTGACTCCTAAGCTGCTTTGTCGATGCATAATTCATCACTCTGCACCTTGAAGCCTCTTGAAACTGTCTTAGATTCTACAACTGCAACTGAAAAAAACCTGGAAAAACCATGAACAATCTCAAACATTTTCTTTTATTTTGCTCTTCACAAAATTTGAATGATACAGTATCACAAAGGTATCGTTGCTCATAATATGGTGGAGTAGGTAACTATTTTTTCTTTTGGTTTTGAAATTTATCAATTGCACTAATAATTATTTATTTATTTTGATTCAATGATGGGTTTTTTTTTTCCTTCAGTTAATTTTCTCACAGAAAGAACATTCACTACATAATACGATCATTGTCAGAGACTGTAACCATAAGGCTCACATCGCACTGCACCTTAGCTACTCTTATCTAGAGATAACAATGTTTAACATCTTTTACAGCTTTACAGGTCTTTGACTCAACATTAAAGGAAAATTCAGATTTATAATACAACCAAGATCTAGTTCAGTTTCATGGCTCTTTATAATCTGTTCTCAGCTTGAGGTTTGTCTGTAAAATGTTATCAAAATAATCCTAATTGAGAATTCCAGTCCAAACTCTGACAGTGAGACCCAGGTTGTAAAAGAAGCAAGTTATTTTTGTATCACAAAGAAGAGTGTACTACTCCAGTTTTCATGTGATGAGCTTTGAACAGAGACACCATCAGTTGGCAGTGCTGCGTTGTAGCCACACTGACGCTCCTCTCCCCCCTTTGCTTTATTGTGCAGACCTCGACAGACGGCGTCTGTGTGCACCGAGCTGCAGGCCAAGGTGCTGCAGTGCTACAGAGAGAATCCACAGCAGACCCTGCACTGCTCCGGCCTGGCCAGACAGTACATGACCTGTGTCCAGCAGGCCAAGAAGGTAAGCCATGGCTGCATGCTGCACCACGGGCGTGAGAGCGTTCTCGTCTTTTGTGTATACGAATGAACGTGTCCGTGTGGATGTGACTGGTAACTCCAGGCTTCTCTACTTTCCATCAATTTCACACTCCCATTGTTTTTTTATTAACCATTAGCACTCCTCGCTTATTCCCTTTGAATGACACACTCGGCCGGAGTACTTGGAATAGCTTATTTTTTCTTTGAGATCTTCTTCTTTGAGGGAATTAGTTTCCCTAAAAAGAGATGCTGGAAGATAGCAGGTAATTAGTAAAAAGTGTAAGGAGCTTGGCAGTGACACTGACGGTGGAACAAAAAGGTAAATGGACAAATAATCCTTTCACTCCTAATGGAATCAGTTGAACCTCAGTCTTTGAATCATAATCTGCATGTCAGGTTACTTTGACACTTCGTTTAAGGAGCTAAATCAACGAGACATGCTCATTGAGTCACAGGGCGTGCACAGTGTTTTGGAACTTTGTGATAGGCAGATTATACCGTTATTAGTGTATTGAAATGAGATTGAAATTTGGGCATTCATCCCTTTGTAATGCATTCTGCCTTCTGCAGATATGTTGGCAAATAGTGTTCAGACCCTACGCTTATCTACATAAGTGCTTATTTTACCCAATTTTCCATCAAATAAACAATAATGACCGGATGCAATTTGCACATCATAATTGCTACAAAACGCACTGACAGTGCCCCAGAGTAAAAAGAAAGGAAGAAAAAAAAGTAAGGAATTTGGCAGTTTAACCAGTCAATGGAAGCAAGGCAACGGTTCACAATAAAAGCAATCAGTCTTTTTAAGACGGGTTCAAACGATCTATTTGCCAGTGAGATGGTGCTTTTTGAGAGACTAAACTGTGTATTTGCACCTTTTATTTTAGTGAGCATGTGTATGCATCAGTTTGTTAGTGTCAAAGTGCAGAATTAAAGCAGGCTGTTTTTCTCTCTTTTGATGCACTTGTTTTATACCGATTCAATTGGGCATCTCCTTGACAAAGTGAGTGTGAACAGAAAGCAAGAGGGAGAGAAAACAGAAGAGACGAAAAGAGCGAGTAAAGGTCAAGTGAAGGAAAAAAGAAAGCTTTCGGCCATATCAAACGCTTTGGAGCTGCAGCCCTCGTCTGGGAGGTAAAGGGTTGTGGAGAGGCTGAGCGGGCTCCCACCCTACAAGGCCCTCTGAATAGCAATGCAAGGCCCACAACTTCTACTCTCGTGGCAGAAGGTGGAGGGTCGTTGATAAATGAGGTGGACAGCGGTTCAGAAGCTAAACATCCTGGTGCTTTGTGGAAGACTTATAGTTTTAGATCTGTGTTAGTGTCACTGCGGGGCTGTTGAATGTCGACTGACAAAACCTAAAAGTACAATTCTTAGAGTAGCCCCCTTTTTTAAAAATACCTCATGGTGGCTGTCTAACTTTGAAAAGAATAATCTTGATCCCAAAGCATTTTATTGCTGATGTCCTCTCTGTCTAACCTTTCTTTTTCGGGATAATCCAAGGGAGATGAAATCTCGCTCTTCAAGAGTGACCTGCAGTACTCTTTTGAAGCTGGTAGGATTTTTTAGGTTGACCTTTAAGACTTCTGAAGAGGGCTCTATCCCAAGCTCAAACTTCAAGAGGCACGTAAATGTTTCGAGATTTAGGATATATATGATTGACAAATGTAGCAGACCTCATATTCGAGTGTCAATTGATCTGCCCGTCCAATATACATCCTTTATTACATCCTTTTTTCTCTCCCACATCTAGACTATCTGCTGTTCCTTGGATCTTTCGTGCTGCTATCACTGTTGTTTCATCCTCCATTCGTCCCCCTCCTCCTAAATTAAAGCCTCCATCTCGGCTCTTTGCTGCACACTGTCACATTAGCCAGTGCGTTAGCTCTGAGATGTTCTGCTAGCCGAGAGGCTCTTATGTAGGTTTGGCTCACACCTTTTCTCACAGTCCCACAGCCTGGTCTTAGACCCACCCCCAGTCCTTGTTGAACACTCAAATATGTTTTTATATATATATATCTTTTTTTTTTTTTGACTAAAATCTCTCCCCTGTCACATGAATTACTTCATAACAGCAGCTCGTAGTTAAAGCTCCAAAATGTTTTTATCGTTATTATACAATTAGACAGTGTGCGAGATACCTGTTGGCCAAACACACACACACACACAACGTAACAACTAGACCATGGGTGTCAAACATACGGCCCGCTAAGTGCAGAACACGCAGACATTTCCCGGGCTTCTATTAGTGTTTGTTCCTGATACCCAAGATGCAGAGTGATAATGTCCTGCTTTACTCCAAGTTGTCTCCAAAGGGGGTCCGTTTAGGTCCACAAAGTAGGGTGCAGAAGCCCTCACTTCATTTGTGAATAAATGCTTTGCAGTTGAAATAATGAAACCTGCTGGACATTAGTAGGCCTTTAAAAGACATTTAAGTGACCAATTATTGCGTTATGAGCAGTTATGTGGCCCATGAAGTTTCGCTAACGAGGATTTCAGGGGGTTTGAAGTGTCCATCGAGGTGCTGAGAGATTGCGTCGGCGATAGCAGCCGAAAACCGAGTATGCTGCAGAAAGAAAAAGATGGATGAGGAGAAATGACTATTACAAAATACAAATTAAATAGAGAAGGGAGCCCACACGTAGAGCTGCCACTGGAGGCTCCCGATCATTCAGCCTAGATGGAAAGAAACAAGTGGGCAGTCCTGAGACCCCGCTGGACACAAATGCAGATGTCCAGTCTGCCTGTCTATAAATGGATGTGACAGAGCCAGCAGCTCGGCAGGGCAGAGCACTTGGACGAGGGTTTTACTAGCTAAAGTTTCCGAATGGCTGCAGGTAGTAAAGGGCCAACAGGGAGCAGTATGCACTGCAGATTTAGTAATGGGAGAGTGCACTGCATCGTATTTCATCCTGAAATGTGATATTCTACAGACCCGTTTAGTACATTTTGTGAACGGCGAGACTTCTAATAAATGAGAGTTTAGCTTTCTCTGGATCAAGTGCCCGTGTTTTTGTTCCAAACTAGCAACAGAAGGTTTGTTGGTCAAGTAATCACTAGGGATGGGTATCGTTTGGGTTTTTTCCGATACCGATGCTAAAAACTGTGACTTTTTTTTCTTTTCTTTTTTTAAGCAGAAAAAAAGGATAGACTTTAATGATGTTTTCTTTTATTAATATTAATATTTGATATTAATTAATATTTATTTGTATATTTAGTTAATGCTTTGCTGTGTAAAATAAAGTAAAATAAAAGACAAAACTAAAAGAACGATCCCTTGTCATTTGGGTAAGGAAACAAAGTTACTGTTTCTGCAGCTCAAATGCGGCTTAACGACAAGCAACACCAAAGGAACGCCGCTACACCCTGTGTTTATAAACTTGGGGGGGGTCAGGGCAACATGAGGGGCAAGGAAGGGATCTGGGGGGGGTAGTTGGTGGGAGCCTGCCAGCTGCACGTGTCTGCCTACTTCAAAAAATGTCACGCATTGGAAAATGTTTTATTTTTTCCGCTTTCAAAAGGTTTAGCTGGAATTTTAAACCTTTTTTAACAACTAAATGTCCAAAGATAATGTCTGATTTGTTAATCAGACATCTCACTCAGTGCTCTTCATTTTGTCATTTTGTAGGAGCACTATGCTGAAGGACAACAATGACATACTAACATATTTTTGGGAAGCACCCTGGAGTCACCGCGGTCACCGCAGTCACCGCGGCAGGTCCTTTCTGTCCTAGCTCGGATAAGCTCTGTTGGTCGCTCGGCTCACGCTGGCTTGTAAGAGTTCATCCCTATAGACTCTGCTGTATCTACTGTACGGTATCTATCTGTTCCTACGTGTCAGCCTGTCGGTTTGTCAACCAATCTGCCGATAAAGCCAGCGGCCTGCTCCTCCGTCTACTCCGCCAGTGTTTTGATCTGAACATCACTCAACTATCCATCTTACTTTTTCTATGTCTACCCGCTTAAAGTCTACCCAACTCACTATCTACAGTGGCACAGCCTCCCTTATATGTCACTCAAAAGTGCTTTTATGTTCTTATGATTCATGCACACACACACACATTTCTCCACACGTTTTTCCATCTGCCATCCATTAAAGGCAGTTGCTTCAGGATATGGCCTAGCACTCCCACGCCGCTTGCCTCCCCCAACTCCCTCCTGTCTCTGGTTGGGCCATTGTCATGCATATGTCACCTTTATAAGTGTAAGTGTGTGTGGTGTGTGCGCTAAGGATGCAGGGTAAATGTCAGCTCACCAAGGCCCAGCTTTGTGGGTTTTGTCTCTTTGGTTTGCCGTTATCTTATATATTATCAGTATATGGTCATTGTGATTGACAGGTTGTTCATATTCAGTGTGCGTTAGCGGGAACGCAGTTTGTGCGTTTCCCCCCCGCTCATCATCTTTTCTATCGCTTTCATCCTCCTTCTTATTGAAATAAAACACACCCATCCTCCAAGTCACATTCAAGAACAAACCACCACTTACTAAAAGTGTCAGCCACCCCTCCCCGAAACTCAAAGGCTCCAGCGCCAACCGTTTGTAGAATTCTAGTGTTGTGCCATTTAATACCATTAGCAGCTGCCAACGGCATTGTAGCAACACTTGCCCATGAATCCCACGTACTTGAACCACTTGAACCCGTCGGGCCCCTGAACGCAGTATTCGTCGACGCTGATGTGTGGGCTCTGAGATGTTTGGTTAAGTGCCACTCAAGTTGTGCCTTGATTACTGAGGCAGAACTATGGAGTTGCCGAAGCAAAGCGTGTAATCGGTTGCTTTTGTACTTGCGTGTATGGTGACATTTTTAAAGGTAATCAGCAGTCTGTCTTTTCCCAAATGTGACTTTTAAATAGTGCCATCACAGCTTGAAATAAGTAGAAAATATAGTTGGAGGATGTTGATGGTCCTGGCGGGGGGTTGATAATATGCAAATAGAAGTGCAGTGTTTCCCATAGGTTTACAGCTTTGGGGGTGTGGCGGAGGGGGGAAATGTGGATGGCTGGACGGACGGGGGGGCACCCATTGATTCCCCCTTCCAATACAAGAAATAAAATATGCATTAGGATGCCTTCTTTTCATTTTTTCTATATACACAGTGGTGCAAGTGTGAAGAACAGCCAAAATCCTCTTGCTGAGGGCCGACCGTTTACGTTTTAGGAACATTTCCGTATTTTACACTGTGTGGATACTCTCCCATGTGGCAAGACATGAAAGGTCTTCATCCGGGTCATTGTTAGCACTAGCTTGCTCACCTTTATCAGTGACGTGCGGTGATGTCAATAAGAGGGTAGGCACTGAGTTATGGAAGCCAGATTACCTCATATGTTGTTTAGGCTAACACGTCAAAGCACTACGCACGTTACGATCGTAACATTATTGACGACAGTCCAGCCTCTTGGACCGATACAGTTGGGTCTGCGGATGGATCCTGCTGCATTTAAGTGCTAATCTCTTAATGTCACCTCCGTCAGTCGTGTTGGTGTGTGCATTTCATCCCTGTTTCTGTATAGACTCAAGCTATCCGCCCTGCAAAACATTTCATTTGACATTTTCCATATCAGTCACTTTTAAACTAACAGGGGCTAACTTGACAACATTATTGTAAGGACCCTTCCGTGTCTAAATGTTGTGCCTGCAGCATCTTAAGCTACTCACAGATTCATTCTCCAAAAAATCCCTCCATTGCCCATGAAAACCAAATGAATATCTTTAGGAATCAGGAACCAGGGAAACATTTATTGCCAAAATATGTCAAACATACAAGGAATTTGTCTTGGCGGTTGGTGCGTGACAGTAGACAGTGTAACAATAGACAACAAGACAGCAGTGCACAAGTAATAGAATAAAGTAAAATGAAATGCTAATGCAATGGATTAGTAGAATAAGACAATAGAATAAAGTTAAAGTTAAAAATTTAAAATATTAAAAAAGTAAAGAAATATTAAGCATAAAGTGCACTAGCGAACAAGTGACGACAAAGTGACAAGTGACGACAAAGTGAAAAATTGCAGTTAAAGTGACATGTGCAGTATGAAGGGGAGTGATCGGTGGAATGTTATAGTCAGTCTGTGGGGGACCGGCTCTGGGAGGTCTTAGTCCTGATGGACCTCAGCCTCCTGCCAGATGGAAGGGGCACAAACAGTAATATTTTATATAATTTTATATAATAGTAATATTATAGCAAATATTTTACCCTGCTATTTCACTGGCTTCCTGCCACAAGTTGCAGCATCACAAAATTGTCCTCATTCAAACCTGTTGGCTTTGTCAGGGTGGAGAAATTGATTGAAAGAACGAGGAATTCTGTCACTTCTTGTTGGAAAAAAAGTAGAAAAAAGGTGGAATGAAAGCCGAGAAGAAGGTGCCTGTCAATGAGGAATCGGGTGAGGATTAATTCAAGAGAGGAAAAGTAGGAGATAGAGGCTCAAGAGGCCTGTCAGTGAAGATGGGTTAATAGAAAACTGTAAAAGAGAGATACAGTAGGAATGAGCAGATGATGGAAGGAATAGAGGAGGTGAATAAAGAGGGGAAGACAGGTTTTGTCAGAGGATGGGATGAGGGGATGACAAAGTATGGAAAGAAGAAGAAAGAATAGGGGAGAATCTGTCAATCACCACTGTGGCATTGAAAGAAGAGACACAAATGTAAAAAATAAAAGGTGGCTATGTGATCAATCTGCAGCTGCAGGTGGTGAACCCTATTGTGATTATTGGCCTTTCTGCTGAATCTGATCTGATAACTGAGTGACTCCACTCAGAAGTAATCTGGTCCTGCACACACACACACACACACACACACACACACACACACACACACACACACACACACATGCAGACCCACACAGTTCTGTACATTATAATATCTGTTATTAAGATCTGCATTAGACAATACTAGCATGCACTAATTATGGCTTTTGTGTGACTGCTATTTCCTGTACATCTGTCCCGATACTAACAGGATGTATGTATTATTGCGATGTTCTCCATAAAGAAACTACTGTATTATTAATGAAATGACCTACCTGGTGCTTTAATGCCTCCCCACCAGGGATAGAAGCAACCGCACGCTATGTTTTGCAAATGTAGTATATTAACAATGTCTGGAGGAAATTTCTTTAAATCTCTCTCAAACACCCTTCGAGATTTAAAGGATGAACTAATTAGGGCTTCGGGCGTAGCAATCAATGGAATAGGACATAACTTTTGGAGCTCCTGCAATAATCCATCAAAAATCCTTCTCTAGGCACAGATGTTTTATTTTATTTTTTTGCTGCTGCTGCTGCTGCTGACAAGGACGGTCTCTTACAACTCTTTTCCTCTATCTTACAGAAATCTAATTGACCATCACGTTCATTTAAGTTTATTTCATAAATATAGTAGAAAACATTTAGTCAAAAACGTATTCAAGGATTTTGAGGGCCAGACTGCAGCGAACAACGTGAACAACTGTGTTGATGCTGTGCGGTGAGCTAGATCCCAACGTCAGGGTCGTCTCTGTCTTTCCTGATTACACGGCGAAGACCACTCCCGTCCGAGGTGCCTTCACTGACATCCGGCGTTCCAGCTCTGCGAGATACCAGAGATACAATTGGACCTTTAGCGCCGCGGAGAGGACATGACAAGAGGATTCACATTCGCTAAAGCACCTCACGAGTTACGTGATGGATTCATTGTTCTGTGCCACAAAGCCTGAAAGAAAGAAACAAAATATTTTATTTAGGGAATTTATGTGCGCTTGTTTTGTCTCAGTTCGTTCTGAGGATTCTTGTTGTGCTTGTTCCTAGGGGGCGGAGCTCTGCACACATCCACCGTTCCATTTGTGTGCTGGTTTATAGTTTTAACTTTTAGTGAGATGGTTATTACATTTTTCAGATTCAAGTTGTGTTCTTGGGGCAGCACGGTGGCGTGGTGGTTAGCACTGCCGCCTCAGAGCAAGAAGGTTCTGGGTTAGACTCTGGAGTCTGCATGTTCTCCCCGTGTCTGCGTGGGTTCTCTCTGGGTACTCCGGCTTCCTCCCACAATCCAAAGACATGCTCTGGGGATCACGTTGATTGGGGACTCTTAAATTGCTTGCCGGCCAGTCCAGGGTGCACCCCGTCTCTCGCCTGAAGTTGGCTGGGACAGACTCCAGCGACCCCGTGTGCAGGATAAGCGGTTCTTTTAAGATCCCTCCCTTAGCCATTGTTGTTCTTCGATTAATTCTCCGCGACCAAATCAACTGCAGTACGTGTATCATCTTCCCGTTTACCTCACCACTCGATAACGCTGCTGAAACGCCTGTGTGGACGGAGATCGGAGTAGTGTGGCTGTAATAATCCGCTCTGCTGGAAAAACTGTGTGAAACTAAGATTTTTCAGCCCATATTGCAATATTTGGGTGTCCAGAGGACTGCATGATGATGAAGAAATTAGATATTCTTGCTTTTGCTTCCTTATTGGTTTACTTTTATCACTTTTTTATGTTCCCCAACTATGTAAACTCCCCTCTTGTTATAGTTTTTCTCTATCTACATTTATATATTTCCCAAGATCAACTGATGAGATTGTGATGGCCAAAACTTAAGGTCACAGTGATCCATGAGTTCCATAACTCATAATTGTTTTGCTAATTATAAAAACTTCCCACATGATAAAATGATGAACTCATGCAAGGATGAAAACTGCAACTTGAAAAGAAGGGCAGTAATTCTAGCTCATTCTTATTATATGCTGTTTATTTATTCCATTGTAGGCCACACATTTGAAAATATCACATTGACATATGCTTGTGTTATAAAATACATATGGCCCTCACAAATACACTCACACATGCTTGTTCACATAGTATGTCTCTTTATGTCTCTCTCTCTGTCCCTTCTTCCATCCCACCTCTCCTTCACATCCATCATCTCCATGGCGACTACCCTGTGAACGCACAGGGTACATAAAGATTAGCTGTTCTCTCTCCTGCCCCTCCCTTCCTTCTTCCAGCAGTCCTCTCTCCTCCTTTCTTAATATACAACACTCCCATCAGCATCCAGCTGAACTGCTCATCCAGGCTGCTACGATCCACTGATCGCCATCACTGAAACATGTGATGCATTTGTAAATTGGGACAAAGGGACCCAACAGGTGTGGGCTGAGGTGTTGTTCCCTAAATGGAATCTTCACTATCATATTCTTAGATATCTTACCTGCTCCATCTCACTTACATTTCTTTCATTTGATCTTCAGTTTATGTGCACTTATGTGAATGGAACAGCTTCCTTATGGGTGTAAATAGGAATATTATTTTTCCTTCATATTTCATATCTGTATGTAGTAGTCGAGCAAACTAGTTAATGACAAGGATGCTACATTTAGTTGACAAGCACTATTACTTTGGAAAATATATTATTTTAATAGAAAGGGATCACTGAAAAAGAAAAAAAGGTGACTTCATCTATTTAAATTCGATCTGACAGCGCCTCAGGGAAGAAAACAAATGTAATGGTTGGTAAATAAGTAATTTATTAAATTAAAACAAAATACAATGTCTCATACAGTTAAAACAAACCTTTATTGAACAGCTACTAGTCCAAAAAGAACAGAAATGCATGGAGAGAGTCAGGTCAAGGGGGTGAGTCCTATCATACCACTCCATTCCTCCGCTCTCCTCCAGTGGCCGACCGGAACCAGTTCAAAACATTGGTACCCACGTATCATGCTGTGAATGGATCGGGTCCAGTCTACATCCAGGACATGGTCAAACCCTACATCGCAACCCGCACACTCTGCTCTGCATCTGCCAAACTGCTCATTCCTCCCTCACTAAGAGCAAAACACGAGAACAAGATCACAACCTTGCCTCCTAAATGGTGGAATGAGCCACAAACTAAAGACACACCTCTTCAGACTCTACCTTGACACTAACAAATTGTAGCACTTAAAATGTACTTTTAATGGCTCTTATCTATAGCAGGTTGTAAATCTGCTTATTTGATGAAATTGCACTTTCTTGTTCTCTTGAGTTTGTATCCTTATGGTTTAAATGCACTTATTGTAAGTCGCTTTGGATAAAAGCGTCAGCTAAATGACATGTAATGTAATTCAATAGTTTTCAAGATATTTCAGTCTGGTCCAAAGTGGTGGACAGACAAATATCAAAAGGTTTATCAAATTTGGGTACATTTACATGTGCTACTTTAAACCTGTTGGGAAATCTGCCTTTAAATTTTCTGACCACTAGGGGTGGGAATCTCTTGGCACCTCACCATTCGATTCTAAACCGATTGTCGATTATCAATTCTAAATCGATAAAACGATTAACGATGCATCTCGATTTTTAAAAACTGGTGGATGCTCACAGAATATGCAAGTTATTGTGTAAGAACAGGAGCTGGTCGACATGCTCCGGTGTTTCCGTGAGCATTCACCAGATAAATGATGCTTATACATCGGCGAGCATGCTAACGTATAACTGAAGCGTCATTCCCATTAAACGTCCGTTAAAAACATTCAACCGCTGGCCGGAATGTAACCGTGCTAGCTAGCGCTTCCGAGAAATAGCCGTAGCCCAATAACAAGAAAATCATTAAACCGTTAGCGGGGTTGAGCTAACATTAGCTCGCAAAGCTGTGTTGCGGGCGAGGCACAAATGCTACCTAAGGGTTAATGCTTGTGGCAGACATAATTCATTAAGCACATCCTTGGATTTTTTCACAAGAGCCTGAGCTGGTCGCTGGATTTTTTCAGGGCCCCATGATTTGAGAGAGAGAAAAGAAGTAGAAAAAAGCCAGTTCACACGGCTCAGTTACTGTTAGCTTATGTCTGCTAGCTTCGCCGCTCAGCGTGTGTTGGGGGAAGAGTGTGCGTGTGTATGTGAGCGGTGACGGTGGTGGGGGGTGTTAGCGGTTGTAAGCGGGCTCAGCTGAGTGTGTTATTTTCCACTCATGTTAGAAACTCAAATAAGACAGATATTTTAAAAATTCAGTTTATGAACTTTTCTGAATCATGACTGAATCGTTCTAGACAGAATTGAGAAAAATTTCTTTTCTTTCCCACCCCTACTGATCCTTGACAAATGTTTTTCTATCAAACTTCAGGGACTCTATCAAATCACATCAAGGACTTTGACTACATTATATCAATAACTGTTAGTTTAGTATTTGATGGCTTGAAGTATTTGAAGATTTACAGACCGACTGAGCAGCTGACGGCTTCTCTGCAGCTACTTAACTGGCTGAACTAATTCATATGGAATAGGGGTGTACCGATTCATTTTAACTTCGATTCGAATCGCGATTCATGGTTGCCGATTCGATTCATGGACGATCTGGGTTAATTTAGAACGATTCGATTCAGTGACTTAAAATCGATTTGAGTAACTTTACTGAACAGTGCAGGCAAAGTTTCTGAGATCCCAGTTGTTTCTTGTAAGGAAATCAGGTTTAAATTAATTATGGATATTATAAACAAGCAAACAACAATTGATGGCAAATGTATTAACCTTTTATTGTGCAACCATTTTCAATGTAAACATTACACAATAACTTTACAGAACCCCGGATTTTCAACCACATTGTAGGGTCGCATGTCTTTACAGATAAACTTGGCAATTGTTACTGTGATGTTGAGTTTCGTGCTGGCGAGGCCTGACGTGTCTGCAGAGCTGGAGTTACCTGCTGCTGCTGCTGCAGCGGTAACGCTGCTAGAGGTCCTGACTGTCGCCGTTGTTTAATCCCACTGCGCCTTAATAGATGGCCGGAAAGATTCGTCGTGTTTCCGTGTTTTTTTATTTGTCTTCTACATATTCTACAAACAGCGACCGACTTATTTAAAACACCTCCGTGTTTGCAAAAGCCAGGCTCAGTTACTGTTAGCTTATGTCTGCTAGCTTCGCCGCTCGGCGTGTGTTGGGGGCAATCTCTGAACCCACCAGCTATCAATCACTGGTTTCAGATTAGCTCGTAAACGGACTAATTTGGAAACCAATCGGAACGTTCATGTGGTCTTTGAAATACAACTCTAGGCTCACATTTCAAGTTGCTAATTGGACTGTCAACAATGAGCAGTGGAGGTAAAAGAAAGTCTAGCCCTCAATATCTGCTGGCTACAATGGAATCCCGATAATATAACCCCTTGCCCCAAAAGGCTTTGCGGTCATATCAATACTCGATGAGTCACAAAGTTGGTGCTCTCAACTAAACAAGCAACAGATAGTCCAACCAATACAGACAGAGTGAATCATCCAGTTACGAATGAAACCAACTAGCAAACGGACTGATTAAGAGGCTTGCTCAAAGGACTGGAAAGGAAAGGATTTATGGCGTTATATTTGTGCCACAATCCTGAGCGCGTAATTTTAAGTTTTGAGCACAGAGAACTATATTTTAGCAAAGAAAAACATATTCCGTGCGCGCAGTTTACTCAGGTGCCCTCTCCACAAACTTGTTTTCTGCGCGCAGGCAACCGTTGCTGCGCTCTCTCCACCTCTTCACTCTGCGCTCGCTCGACGTTTCACCCACGCGCTCGCTCGACTTGCAGCAGCGTTACATGTGTGCCACAAAACCAACCAATCAGAGAATTAAAGAAGGTCAATTGTGATTGGCTGTTGGTCTCCAATCGCAACGCTTCTTAAGGAAGACGAAAAAAAGTGATATTAGAAGTCCGGCTAGCCACCATCAGACATGACCGAAGCAAATGATGAGAACAGCAAGTGTTTTAATCCAGGCCATTAGCATTTAGCACAAATGCTGCAAACTTCAACAACTCGCTGAGCTTCCGCGATGCTGTAGGTAGTTCTACTAGCGTTGTGATTGGAGACCAACAGCCAATCACAATTGACCTTCTTTAATTCTCTGATTGGTTGGTTTTGTGGCACAAATGTAGCGCTGCTGCAAGTCGAGCGAGCGCGTGAGTGAAACGTCGAGCGAGCACAGAGTGAAGAGGTGGAGAGAGCGCAGAGTGAAGAGGTGGAGAGAGCGCAGCAACGGCTGCCTGCGCGCAGAAAACAAGTTTGTGGAGAGGGCACCTGAGTAAACTAGACGCACGGAATATGTTTTTCTTTGCTAAAATATAGTTCTCTGTGCTCAAAACTTAAAATTACGCGCTCAGGATTGTGGCACAAATATAACGCCATACTGATTGACTGATTGGCTGTCTCACTGACCGTGTAATCAGTGAAAGTTGGGTCTTTATTAAACGGCCACAGCCATTCTGGGACTGTGAGACACCCCTGCCTGGCAACCGTCTCCGTTTTTCCTGAGAGGATGGAGAGTATGGCGGCAAATCACTGTCAAAATTCGAGAACGCAAATCGAGCAAATCTCCGTCTCGGGCGAGCAAATCTCTGTCTCGCGCGAGCAAAAGACCGTCTCGCGCGAGCAAAAGACCGTCTCGCGCGAGCAAAAGTCCGTCTCGCGCGAGCAAAAGTCCGTCTCGCGCGAGCAAAAGTCCGTCTCGCTCGACAGTGAGGGGGCGGAGTCAGTCACCATGGTCTCTACATCTGATTGGTTACAAACCACGTCTTTGGATTGGCTGGAGCGATGCATTCACACAACTATAGAAGCCTATTTCTGGGGAAGAAAGGGGATAGAAAGTCGAAATTTGAGATAAAACGTCAAAAAACAAACGCCCCCCTTCGGTAATCGTAGTGGACCGTAGATGACAACCAGCTATAACCATCATTTACCATCATTACCGGCCCAGACCATGGGTCCAGCTCGCAGACCGGTCCGTATTTGTAAAATACCCCCCCAAAAGTCTGTATATATGTGATATACAAGATATGCGCAGGCTCCTCCATAGTTCGGTAAAGTTGGCAAGATATTCAGATTCAGACTGACAGACCGGTCTTTGATTTGATTTGCTCGCAGATGTTTGATTTACACGCGCACATCAACCTGATTTGCGCTCTCGAATTTTGACAGTGATTTGCCGCCATAGGAGAGAACTGAATGCTGGTAGCACTGAGAAGAGAAGACAGTTATTGATTTTCTACTTTTCACGGAGAAAAGGCATGTGTGTTTGTGTGTGTGCGTGTATGTGAGCGACCATCTCCTTACTTTGGATGCAGATGTGTTTACCTGAGTATCTGCTGTCAATGCTGCTCATTACACCAGGGCTGGGGGAGTGTGAACACACCCAACGAGTGTATACAGTTGCTGTACAGTGTGAACACAGCGACCCATCTACTCCTCACACTTCTCACTAATTGGATGGGAGATGGCAGGTGGACGAAAACATGTGTCTATATGTTGTGTATAAGGGTTCTTTGTGGGCATTAAAGATAACCTCCACAGACCCTTTCCCATCTCAGCCAGAGTCGGTAATAATGAAGTGAAATCGTTGGTTTGACTTTTTGGACCAACATAGTGTAGGAATTGGTTCAAAATGATTCATTAGAAATTATTCTTGGAACATAAACCCTCTGATGGGAAAACAAAAGATGCAATGTTAACATTACATTCACATCAATGGCAAATGATGGTGTCAGATAAGAAAATCTTTCTTTGAATGGTGTATTGCCGTGCATGTTTCTGTAGTTTGTCCATGCTGCTTTGTTGAGTAACTCTCAGTGGATCCTCACACTCAAAAGCATGCGCTTTGATTTTTTCTGCTTCTTTTTTCTCTGTTCCCTGTTTTCTCAACTCCGCGCTCCGCGACATTGTTGCTTGCACAGATTGTGACTCTCAGGCTGCTACTGTGTGCCTCGTCAAAAGTTTTCTCTCAGATTACCGCGTTACCCTCCATTTATTTATTTGCAATATTATTCTTAAAATTGGAAGATAAGCTCCAGCACAGGAAATCTATGCAAGCAGCAATGTAACTGCAATATCAATGTATCAACCGCCAGAAAGGGCTCTGCGAGTGTGACTACGGGTTTAGTGGGAAAAGCATTACAAAATGTTAATGTGGAATCAATAACTCATGTTCTCAAATTGAAAGACCACGCTCTTGAATAAGAGGAAAAGCTTCATACAAAATATGCTGCTAACCAAAAGATGTTATTGAACCTGCACTCTAGCTCACATACTGGAAATGAGGTGACAATAAAATGAAAGTAGCTCTCAGTATAGCGGCAGCCGAAACTGCATCCTGGAATGACCATACATTTGATTCAGCACATCTTTAAAACGATTTCAATAGTAGCTGAACATTATACCTTGACGGCGGTAGGATTTATTGCCAGACTGGACTGGTTTGGGCCGCATTAGCTTTAGTTGGGTGTACCTAATAAACAGAAGCTGAGTGCAACTCTGAAGTTGAGCACAGACCTTGAGCTTGAATATTTGGCTGCCCTCCCAACCAGAGTGCATGAAAAGCTTCTCCTGTCTTTAAATGATCTAAGTGTGCATGGCGGCGTTCCAAATTTGGATCTGGAGCAGCAAATTGAACTGTGTGTACTGTTTGAGGTGCCTGGGGTCAGTTTGAAATCCAGGAACTGCTTCATACACAATGCATGAGGGATAATGCCCCCTCACACTGTTTAATACCAGCGTGGCAATACCTACACACACCGCCGCCACACAATCACACGTGTCTCTACCTGCACAGGTGTTAATGCGTGAATGAACTACGAACACAGTCAGAGCCACTTTCATGCACGTAGGCAGAGACACTCTGTCCCCCTTTTACTTCCCAGGACGTGAGTGGAACGGTGAAGCTAAATCCCCTTGTTACATTTGCCGCTCATCTTCAATTCAGTGGGGCAGGCTGCGATGCCCTCGGATGCACTTGGCAAGTGAACAGCTAACCCGTCCGCCAGCACGTCTGCCTGCCAGCCGTGCAGCGAGGTAGTTAGCATGCCGGCTAGCCCACCCAGCAGCCACAGGCTATTGCTTCAGTAATTCTGGGTTGCCTCAGTGTCTCTCTGTGACTTTATGTTCGCACGCGTATTGGTGCCAGAGGTGTTTAGTTGTACTCGTAGACCGGCTTTCAATCAGTGTTTCAACCACGGACACTACTATCAGCACGCAGTTCAAAGCCCATTTACATCCGGTTTAGAATCTATAGCACTGTGTTTTTGTATTTTTGACCTGTTATTTCCCAACTAGGTGTAAATCTATTTAGCTATCAGACACACTCCCCTCTCTTTATTTTTCTCTCGGGTCCTTTTTTCCATGATGTCGTCAGCGACGTATGATAACAGTTTGAGCCAGTCAGAGACGATAACGATAACAAATACTTTAGGTGTACGTACAATGACTGTGTGGAACTGTCTTGCGTTGTTACATCGCTGGCTGGCATTTCCCATCTGCAGAAAAAGCGTTTCTGCAGATGGCAGATGCACAAATACCAAAGGATAATTCTTTTTTTAAGACAAAACATTAAACGGCAGTATAGAGTTTGCGTTGAGGCACGCACAATGCAACCATGCACACGGCTGTAACAGGTGTAATTTATTTAGTGTTAGTGGATGTTTATCAAATTTACATTATTTTGGGTTGATGGTCAAACCTGAGGCATAACGTATAATTGTAAAGCATCAAATGATACATGATGAGCAGAGGTTGCCATTAGTGGACATTTTAAAACCAGGCCTGATAAATTATGTGTATCCCAGTTAGAGAGAGTGATAAGCAAGCAAACTGCAGTCACCTTGGATTTCAAGGTGAAATAAAGAACAGTCTGTTGTAATTCCTGCTGCTGCACGGAAATTCAACAAAAGAAACAGCCGTTCGGTTATTTTAGAACTTGCATGTGCTGCTACAGGGGCAGCATCAGGCTACAATCCCTGAAAACAAGGTACATTCTGTATGTTTCTATCTCTCAAGTTGACTAGTTATATGCCCCAAATTAGCAAGCTATGGCTTCAGGTTTTTAAAGCTTCTTATAAAGATATTTATTTAACCTTCTACCGAATGTAATGGGACTAAATGGCACCTAGCTAGTGGTGTTCAAAGTGCCAAAACAGCAAAGTCCCTCACCAGAAATCATTACTCAGAATAATGCACAGACCTTGTAGGGCGTTGTCTCATATATGAACTGAGAGGACAGAGGTGATACTTACATACATGGTTGGTTAGATGGTTGATACATATTGACTCATCTACATTTGTCATGTTGTGTGACTCTTTGGCCCGCTGTGTTTTTGTGTGAATGATTGGATTTCCCATGATGCATACTGACTTTTGTGAGTTTCCCCTTGAATCCCAGTAATGAAAATTTGTAATTCGACATTACACCTCTTGTCTCCAACCCCCCCCCCCCTTTGTTTCCCCAGAGCTCACTGACAAATCATGGCTGAAAATCCCAAAGAAAGGAGGACGAGGAGAAGTCAAGAATGAGCGAGCATCAAATATTTTGATTTCTCGCTTCCCTCTGTCGTTTCTTCTACCCATCCAGCCATTTATTTATTCACCATCACTGAATAACCCCGTCCTCTTTCCCACTCCCCGTCCTTCCTGTTTTTTGAGTGCATTCTCTTGACATGCCACTCCAGAGTGTATGATGTGTTGATTTATTGTCATGTTGCGTCGGCACACCCCTGCCAAAGCTGAAATAAATCCCATTGGTCTGGTGGTTATGAGACTGTAGGTTGGGCATTTCGTGTGTGTGTTTTGCGTCTGTGTGTGTGTGGTGAGGCCAATGTCTTGTCACACTCATGATGCTTCCGCTGCAGAAAATTGGGTCGTGTTTCATTAAGAGATAGAAGGTAAAGGCAATGAAGGAAATGAGGGATAAATAAAATGGAGAAAAGATGACTGATGACATTCATGAATTAATATGTATGCATGTACTTGTGTGTTTTTTTTTCATGTGTTTTTTTTAATTACAGTGAAAACATGTACATACATGTATAAAAGGTGCCTGTGTGAATGCATGCACACGAGCGACACACTGGACAGGCCACATGTAGTCCCTGCTAGCTGTGTTTCCATGGTGACTGCAGGGGGTTGGTGCTAGCAGCAAGGTGTGGAGGAACCTTCCAGATAACCCTGAAGGTCAGCTTACGGAGCTTCAGCTCACGGCATTACTCTGTACTCACACACTTAACCCTTATTCTGTGTGTGTGTGTGTGTGTGTGTGTGTGTGTGTGTGTGTGTGTGTGTGTGTGTGTGTGTGTGTGTGTGTGTGTGTGTGTGTGTGTGTGTGTGTGTGTGTGTGTGTGTGTGTGTGTGTGTGTGTGTGTTTTTGTCCATATGTGTGTGTGCCTGTGTGTCTGAAAGAGAGTGCCTCGGTTAAGATGCATTTCCACTTATATATGGACATGGTTGGCCACCCTCAGAATGACAGTGGCACACACAAACACACATACATATTGCACACATACACACTGCCACACAGCAGACACCGAGAGAACATTATTGGAATTGCAATATGTCCTCATAGTTGTTCCTGGATAAAAGTATATATTCACACACAAGTGGTCGTCACTGTGAATGAAGTAGAGTGTATTTGTTAATGATAGCAGAGAGGTGTGATCTTTCGATCATAGTTTGACTTCCACTTGCCGTTATGGCATCGATCACCCCATTACATTTACAGCGTCATTGACCAATCCATATGATATATGCTCTATTATAGAAATCTAGTAAGGTGAAAGTGAAATACTGAGGCCAATGAAATGGATTTAGCAGTGCGTGCCTGTGTGTGTCTATCATTTCTGTCAGTTCAGTTTTGTGTGCGAGCCGGCAAACACCTCCAACCGCAAACTCCACTTCCTCACCAGGGATTATGCACCTCTAACACAACAGACATGATGCACATATAATAAAGCCAGCACCATATTAGGGGTTTCAGTCAGTGACTCTCATATCCCTCCACTCTCCCTGACATTTCTTTACAAATACCAGCCTCTATTCACTCTGTTATTGCCTTCTCCCATTCAGCAATTCTCTGATTAAACAAGCTCCTGAAAAGCCCAGCCACTGCTATCTGCCATTTGGCTTTTATTGGAAACCCATCCCCTTTAATTAAAGTGGCTGAATTACAGAAATATGATGGATATTTCACCAATATATGGGATAAGAGAGCACAATGGGTGAAAATAAATGGAAAAGTGGGCCTTATGAGATGTTCTGAATGTGGTTTTGTGGTGAAATAAGATAAACACAATCTTGATGGTGTTTTTTTTAAGGAAGATGATGTCTGAGTGAGTCTGAGGCGCATCACAGCTGAAACTCTGTGCGTGTGACTTTGATTTATTTTATTGACAGTCTCTTAAGAACGGGATGTATTTTTCACCTCGCCATCCGACGTGACACTCAACCCTGCACCTATAGCGAGGAGCTTTTCTTTACCCGCCTTATTGCTATGGAAGATTGGGGATTGAGGTTGCCGCGGTAACCGCCCTGGCTTTGATTTGCTGAGACAGCTGCGCGATGCAGGGTTAGAAGATGGCTGCTCGTGCCTCACAATGCACCGCTATTCATTTATAGTTCCTGACAATTACCGGGCCCAGTTGACCACAACAGATGTGCTGAATGGTTGTGCGTGCATGTGTGTTGAGGTTACTGTAATGCTCATTCTGCATTCAACATAGTCCTTTTCTTGCTTTTTTTCCCCCACCCCTTTAAATGCAAGGGTTAATCTGAAGAAAAATAAGTTTGTCTTAAACCCGTCAGACCTTCTCCAGATCAAGCTGCAGTCAATTTTCACATTCAGCCATGCAGCCTAATGTAAATGTTTCAGCAGCTCGGCGCCGGCTACTTCAGCTGACGGGGTGTCAGCAAATGAGAGGTGGTGTCAGACTGTGACAAACTGCTGCCCTTTGTAAAGACCTAACGGGGATCAATTCAAGTAAAGATGCACATGCTGTCAGACACTGCTCCAACACACACACACACGCGCGCACACGGACACTTATTCCCACACATGTGCCTACTTCTTTTTTAGCTTCCGTCTTTTTCCTTAGACTTTTCTCTCTGCATCACTGTTTCCCCTCTCCTCTTTTGTTCTCTTTACCCTCAGCCAACTTGGCTCTGCATATGTGAGAAGTCGACAGTGAGCCTAATTGGAGTGTGTGGCTCCGTCGATGACAGTCACCATTCTGTTTCTGCACGCAGCACACGCTCACATGGGGCTCCACAGCTAATTGAATAGTCTTTTATTAATGTGAACTGGAACTGGCTTTTGAATTGAATTAGCCCCACCACCAGCACAATCACCAACCATACACATTAACATATGCAGCTCAGTGAGGCACTTGGACTGATGGAACCTCAGCATGGAAGGAGGAAGAAGAGGATTAAACAGGAGAAGTGAGAGGTTAGTGTTTGTAATGTTAGAAATTAGAAGATCAGTGTTCATTGTGTGAAGTTTGTAAATGGTTAATGGACCGTTGTATAGCGACAAAATAAGTAAAGTTAAGTACAGGGGCAGAAGTTAAACGGCCAGTATACCCAAATCCAGTGTTGATAAAATATAAGGAATTACTCAACACATTTAAAAACTAATGCTATTACTCAGCTAAAATAATCGCTTCCATCGCTTATTGCCTCACGCAACAGCTAAGCAGAATCTTGGTAATACAACAAAGTGTAACAGGGTTATAGGTTATAGTGATGGAGCAGTCACTGTGAAATTCTTGAAGTTCGGCTTGAAATGGTTTAAACTGCCTAAAAAGACGCTGGCATCTCAAAATTTGGACCAGTCCAACCAGAACTGTTTTTTTCATCATTTGGGTGAACAAACTCATACATTTAAGCAGCTGACACCTTTGTCTTATCATACAGAGTTATTGGGGAACTTTCAGATTCAGAGGGATATGTAGATGTAAAATGAGTGAACTCTTTTCTGTCCTGGCTCTGAAATGATGGAATGAGCTCTCTGATGACATCAGGTGCGCAGAGAGCCTTCACATTTTTCGCCGTAAACTAAAGACACATCTCTTCAGACTACTTTGACTAAAAACACAAATTGTAGCACTTAAATTGTACTTATAATACAAGAAGTTGTTGTAAATCGGCTTATTTAATGAAATTGCACTTTGTTCTTGTTCTTTTGAGTTTTTATCCTTATGGTTGAAATGCACTTATTGTAAGTTGCTTTGGACAAAAGCATCAACTAAATGACATGTTATGTAATGCAATCTAATGTAAATATTTTCCGCCAATCCACACAACAGGCTTGCAACTGGAAGGTTTGTCTGTCTTGAATATTTTTGTGGAGGTTTCCTTTGAGTATACAAAGTAAAATGTCTCCTCGTCCTCGAAAAAAACAGCTGCACTGGTTGTTCCATCTCCATTTGACCCCTGGGGAGACCCACTTTCTATGTCATCCAACATCCGTGGACAGAGACAGACGGAGTGACAGAATACAAAGAGTTACTTTAGAGAAATGTGGAGATAACCAGGTGTGTGTGTGTGTGTGTGTGTGTGTGTGTGTGTGTGTGTGTGTGTGTGTGTGTGTGTGTGTGTGTGTGTGTGTGTGTGTGTGTGTGTGTGTGTGTGTGTGTGTGTGTGTGTGGGGTGAAACTGGGTGACAAAGGGTGGACCATTTCAACAACCCGACACTGTCATGGCTGACACTTGAGAGGCTACAGAAGGGAGCAGATCAAATCACAGGGCTAAACTAACCCAATACGCCAGTGAAGACGAGTAAGGAAATGAGAGGTTGAGGTTCAATGAGGTCAAAGTAGACCATATGGGGTCAGTGGACAGAGAGAGAGACGGGGAGCAAGTAGAAGAAGGTGGGGGAAGGAAGGAGGATTCACAGAGACGTTCCACTGAGGCCTGTGGAGGCAGCTGAAAGAAGACTGCTTCCTGCCTTCTGCATTATTATATTACACTGGTGGATAAAAAGAATGCCACGTCCTCTAAAGACATTACAGCCTATAGTAAGTCTGGCTCGGAGGGCAACGCGGCTCCTTAACCCTGCTCAGCACATGGCTGGATGTGCATGGGCTGATCAGGCTCGTTTGTGTGCGCGTGTATGTGTGTGTGAATGCAGTGCACACACACTCGCCAAACTAAAGTGGCACATCACTTAATCCCTCCCCAGTAACTAGGATAAGCCACCAGTCTTATCTTTGCTATTCCCCGTCGTTCTTTCCCTCACTCTTTCTTTCAGAAAACTATTGTTATCCACACACACACCCCTCCCTCTCTCATTGGCATTATTAGCATCCTCAGCCCCAGACTTTAATGACTCATTATTCTGTGTTTAGGGTCTGGAATCTCCTCTTGGGCTGGCGGTAGGGGCTAACATGGATTCTGCATTTCGTCGGTTCTTTATTGTCGGGCATGCTTGAAGGATTTGAGAGAAGCTTTCCGGGAGTAAAAGGATTTTGCTGCCATCAACATGCTGCTGGCTCCTGGGAACGTGCGATATTTGGATATTGTGTCACTACGTTTATCCATGGCAATGGAGCAATAGGTTTAGGAGTATCTCAGGTTACGTTGATTTGCAGGGGCTGTACAAGTGCGGTTTGTTTGAAAAGTTTAAGGGGTTTAAGGGGCCGTCGAGAAAATGTAATGTAACCCAGTAGGCGTCAATTTCAAATCAAATCAGCTTTGCTTGCAACAGAAAAAGTGCCTCGTGAAAGAAAAGAATAATTCAGGTGACTTGCCCCTAAATGTTTTTAGAACAGTTCTGACAAGCTCGCTGTTACAAAGGTGATTGTTAACTAACTAAATTCACACATGGGCCAACTATTCAAATTGATAACATCATTCAAATATGCACTTTAGTCTTAATTGTATGTCATTTCATGCATTTCCCCTCAAACGTAATCTTTTTTTTTTCCCCTTTGATTGTTTGGGTCAATGTCCTCTGTCATTCATTTCCCTAGTTTTTCCTGTAACATCATCACCTTAAATAGCATCAAAATGAATGAGGAACGAAGAAGACGATGAGGGCACATAGAGAACTCAAATATTATTATTCCATTTTGATATTAACATCCAATTGCCAACCTTTCTGAATGTTGTGTTTATTTTTTACTTTAAGATACAGTTGGTTTGGTTTGCACTCCAAGCCGAGGTGAAGAGCCTGACATCATTTTAAGGGTCAAGATGTGGTGAAAAGTATAATCGGATACAACAACTTTTTTGTCTTTTCTTTGCATAAAAAGGGGACAAAGCTAATGGACAGGCTAATTTACCGTCACCTTAAGATGGTTGAGGCAGTTACATTTATTTCTCCTTCTTCACACTCAATCACTCATGCACTCACATACAAACATAGAGTCGTAGAATGACAGGGGACTGTTTGTATGATGATCCCCTCTTCCTAGATTGACCGGGTGCTATCGGCTGTGTGAGACAAATTGAGAAGAGGCCGTGTCTATCATAGATAGATAGATAGATGCAAACTTTATCAAACCCCAAGCGGGAATTTGTGTGCAATAGCAGCGGTACAGTTAATAAAGTGAGAATGAAAAATGCACAATATATACAGTAAATAAAATAAAATAGTAGAGCAAAAATTAAGTTAAGTGAAAAAGGTATTTACAGTGTAATATGTATTAAATTAAATTAGAAAATTAAGTTAAGACAGTAGTGTTGTAGTTCAAGTAAGTTCAAGTAAACAAGGATTTAGCCAGAGGTATTATGTTGTGTTCTGTTGTAAAGTCTTATTGCCGTTGGCAGGAATGTTTTCCCAAATCTGTCCTTGTGACAGCGGAGCTGGATCAGCCTGTTGGAGAAGAGGGTGGTCCGGATTGTCCAATATGGACAACCGTTTCTTCAGTGTCCTCCTCTCCACCACCTGTTCAGGATGCTCTTGCTCATGCATCCTCCCATAGACTTCCTGTCAACAAAAGCTTTCCTTTCCTTCACCGGGACCTTGTCGCTTTGACCGAAACAGAGTAACATGAGTTTCTATTTGCAGACGGCACGATTGAAATTGTATTGGTGAAATGATGTGCTACGAATTGGAACAGCATGATTTTAATACATCAAATCATTTTCCCCTTTCAACCCTGCTGTTTTATTTTTTCGCTTGTTTGTGATTAATATTCCCGAAAGAAACCTTTGTTGAAAACATGTGCTGTTCCTCGTTTTTAACAGACAATTTCCTTCCTCACTTAGTGTGATTTTACCCTAAACTTCTAATCATCTGCCTTTCCTTTGGCTATCCATCACTCTCCAGAAAGCACTGTGATCAATTGAACTCTGATGGGCATGTTGGCTGTATCCATCAAACACGCCTATTTATGACAGCCATTGGAAATTAATATTTAGCTGCTTTCGGTGCACAACTTTGTGGATGCTATGTGAGCGCTTGCATTCCTCTGAGGGCAGGAAGTGTGTGTGTGTGTGTGTGTGTGTGTGTGGGGATAAGTGACAGGGTTAAGGACCTCTGAATGATGCCCTCCATCTCTTTACCTGTCTACGCTGCCCAGTGCTAACAGGGAAACTGAATGCCAATCAGCAGTGGCCTGCAGGTCATGTGTGGTCAACATTAGTTAGAAGAGCGGGGTGAGAAGCTGTAGCGTGGACTTTGTAATGTTTTAATGAGCCATCCGTGGGTGTGTACCTGGTTATTAGACTTGTGGTCCGTAGTTGCCGGGGGTGCCAGAGGAAACGGGAAACCGTTTTGGACACGTGCGTGTGGAGAAATGGAGAGTTTGTTGTCTGCCGAAGACCAGACGAGAGCTCAGTTCTACCCATAGATGGCGGCATTACACTCAGAGTGCTCCTCCCCAGTGTCACACCCCTCTTACATGGCTTTCAGTGCAGCACAACAGAGATTTTCCCCGTGACACTGTTGATCCCTAAAGGGGAATTTTCTTTTCACACCCTGCGGAGGTCAACGCAGGCTGCAGTGTCCTGGAACTGTGGTGCTCTCATTTTCCTTCTCTAGGACACACGGGCCGGCCAAGTTCCCCTCTGTCATTGGGCTGCTTAGTGGATCACGTCACATTTGGAACGATTTTTGAATGCATGACCAGTCACTTTATAACACAATGAGCGTAAAAACTAATTCCCATTACAAATCAATATATTTTCATGGTGAATCAGAGGGCAGTCATTGTGCCACCCGGCCCCAGTGTCACGCATTGGAGCGTCACTCCCATCACTTTTAAGTTAAACAAAAAAATAAACTTGTAAGGGTTAAACAAAAAAGATCATTTATTCTGGTAAGATATTTTGTTCATGTTGGACTGGACCAGGCCAGATGTTTCCAGGTGTTTCCAGTTTAGCCTGGTGCTCCAACTACATATTTACCGGACAGAATGGAAAGTGTTTTTCAATCTAACTCTCGGCGGGAAAGCAAATATCAATCTGAGCATTCTTGAGCATCAGACCACACCTTTAAAACCAGAGGACCGGCTTATGGGCTCCCACTCCGCCACGCAGCCGTTATAAACTGGGTCACACGATTTGTTGTGCAGATGCTCCTACGTTCTGTTTACCATCACGAGCCATGAAATTGATTCTTTTTATCTGTGTGTTAGTAAGCGTTTTCATGGTGTGAAACAGGTTGCTCTCCCTCTTTCCTTCCATGCCCCCGCCATACAGTACCTGGTATGTCTGTGTTGTGTGCGATTTACTCATTTCATGGTTGATTTGTTGCCTCACGAGCTCTGTTAATAAACAAGAGCCTTTGTTGCCGCTGCCTCTCTGACACTTCTCCGCCTCGGCAGTCAGGCGACTTGTCTTGGATGAGGTGAGGCGTCATGCTCATCAGCAACCTGCCGTTGTATCGATTGGGAAAAAATAAATACTGTTTAACTCATTACCAACTTCAACGTCACCTCTGAAGGGATTACAGCTTCCACTGCCAAATCAGCAAATCTATTATCTTGTTGTATGACAGTGGATTTGCAAATTAAAAGATTCTGACTTGAATTTTTAATACAACTAATATAAATTTCCTGGCTGCGTTGTCCCTGTACATGTGTCGTCTATCTGAAGAAAGTATTACATGAGAATTCCTCAACGGCATTCAGAATACAGCTGTGGTGAGAGAAAGCAGTGCTGAGCGTGCGCTAAGCAAGGTACATTCTTCCATTCATCCTCCCCTCTCCTCCCCTCCCCTCTCCTCTCCTCTCCTTGGGTTTTATGTATTTCAAGAGCATCTGCAAGGCTGACACAGTCTACAAAATTCTTCTCTTTCATTGCAAGCTTGTGACAAGCTTTAAGGGAAGACGTACAAAAGAACAGCATAAATATGACTATAATAATAGCCACGATGATTCTGAGGGTATAGGTTTTTTCCGATATGTTCAATAAAGAAAAGCAGACAAATTCATAATGATGAAGAGGATATCACAGTAATTCATATTATTTTCACTTCATGCCACACTCTCCATTAAAAAGCAGTTTCCTCGGAGCCTAACATTGAATATTGTATTTATTTCTTCCTCTCAGACAGCATGAAGGAGTGTTTATATGTTGTGTTATTAAAAGGGAGCGGGCTGAGACAGTGACTAATCTATTTCCTTTCAAACACAGGAGCCAGTAATCACTGTTCTATGGAGCTGCTCACTCAACCATCCATAATGTTATCAAGACACATTATCTATCTGAGTGTGTGTTTGTGTGTGTGTGTGTGTGTGTGTGTGTTTATAAGCCCCTATGTGTGTCCATGCACTGGTGTGATTCTTAGGGGGTTTGAACGAAGGTGTTGATAATGCTGTTCTGTTGGCATTTTGCTGTGTGCTGGAGTGCGTGTTTGTTTTTTCATGCTTTAATGTCAGTGCTCTGTCCGCGCTGCAGAGCCAAATGCAACCCGTTCTCCCTGCGGCCCGGGGCTCCATCTCACATTGTCATCAGGAGGAGGTCACACTCTAATGTGTGAACATCGGCCCCTCTGCCTGGTCCTGAAAGGCAGATGAAACTTTCTGCTTGGACAAGGCCACAAAGATTTGCCCGGCGGACTTTTTTTACAAGGTAAAATCTATCATGGGTTACTGTGCTGCCACCAAGGTCTCCGGATTATTTACCGGCGGGGCTTTAGATATTGTGCATTTGTAAAAATATTAGTGCAAATACGGGTGAAGCACTCGTGGTTTGGATTGAAGGCTATAAGACATAGCTGCATCGGAGTGCAGAAGGGATGAAGGTCACGAACGACGAGAGGGTCTTCACAAAGCGAGGCCACCTGACGTTGTAAATCAGCTGCTTCAGAGTCAGTGTCTCATCTGGTGCGCGGGTCCAGATGCTTGAGTGAATACAACTGCTGCACATCGATGTCAGTGACGGGCAAGCTTTCACCTGGCTGCTTCCTAGAATGTCAAGATGTTGCTAATGGAGGCCTTTTTCGACATCAATGGTCTTTTTATGGACCATATTCATGCTGTGGGCAACATTAACCACGTGATCGCATTATGCACCTTTGGGAAAGAAAGGAACCACAGTTTTGACTTCACTGTGCGTTCTCAGTAATGTGCTCCATTCACTGTAGGTGTTAAGTGTGGTGGTGGGGCAGTGATCCTTGTGAGAGTGTCAGGACCCTGACCTCGACCCAGCTCAGTTTCGCTGCCCGTCTGCCTGCTGGCAGCTGCACCCGTCGTCACCCTTTATAGATAGTATGCCAACAACGTCACAGGATGAACTCACATTTTGACCTCTCTTCATGTGTACAAGTTGCACAGCACAGTAAACCGCTACCGCTGAATTTCTCCTGTTTTGTGATTTGCTGCACTGTACTGACGTGGTTGGAGAGAATTCATTAACTGTGAGCCGAGACGTGCATGTCAGCTGACGTAAGACTTTCATTGCAACTCTTTTTTCTGTGCAATTCAGCATTTCCATTTAAATCAATTTGTTTATACAAAAAACACATTACATGTTAAAAGGATGCAGCACAGTGTCATGTTATGAAATTGACAGTGATTAGCAAAATTGCCTGTAGTTTATTGCAGTCACCGCAGTTGAATAGGATTAATTCACTCATCAATTCTGAACTAATTAAATGTTTGATGAATGGTGTGTAAGTGTCAGCCTAATCCATAAATAAGTATTTAAAGCTTATTTCTAACCCAAAGTCACAGCAGCAGCAGGTAGGTCTTAGATAAGGTGGGGAAGTATTTGGGGCAATAGTGAGTCATGTACTGGTTCTCCTGCAGCTCCTCACTTTATATCGGAAAGCAGCCTGTGCCCCTTGACTCATTCCCCTCACCGGGGGGAGTCCTTTCTGTCAGACTCCAGGGGAAAATGACCTGTGAGTAAAGCAGGCATTTTGGGGAACGGTTATTTATTGAACTGGTAGAGAAGAGGCTTTATGTTTCACTGGTCCAGCAACAAACAAACATGAGATGCACATAAATCCAAAGGTTCACGTTGGACTTTAATGAAAAGAGTAGCAGGATAACTTCAAATGCAGCAAAAAAATGTTTTTACTGCGGATTCAAGAGAAAGTTTTCTATTCCTCATCCTGCTCTTAGCACTCTTACTCCATGACTCACAGGAGGAGGAGCTTTCTGCTGGTACTCTCTACTCAGTATAACTGTTACTCTGGTGTCCGTAATATGTGTTTACCAGCCCTTATTTAATTAAACTTCATCTTGTTGCTATCCAAGGAAAACTGTATTAGCAAACCTTTCAGGAGCGGGAAATGGTTTCTAAATTACATTCGGCAAAGGGAGATAGCTTTGTACAATTATTCTGAATTACTGCTCACTTTGGCAATTTCACATGAAAACCAGAAGATACTACTTAACAACATTTGCAGTTGTGTTTCTGGTCAACTGGCAAATGTTAGTCAAATATTTCAGTCTCTTTTAGCTCAGTTTTGGTCTCGACCTGTGTGAAATATTTGGAACTTTGGCAGCAATTTCCACAGATGTGTTAACATCAAAAGAGATGTCGCTCGAAGACAGAAATTGAAAACATTTCTCCTCAGAGTGTCTTTTTTGGTTCTTGCTCTAGAGGGTTGAACCTACCGAACAAAGAAACCCTGAGATGCCTCGAGAGCATTTAATAAAACCGTTCTTTGAGAAACACAAACGCATCCCTGCCCAGGCCAGCGGCCCAGCTGATCTGATGCTTAGCGACATGACCTTCATGTCTTGCCCAGCGCCATGGAAAGCCCCCCGGGTGCTCTTTCTCCCTCTCACTTCCCCCCACCGTGCTGCCTGTTTGGGGCTCTTTCTACTCTGGCCTAGTACCTACTGTCACTTGCTATTGGGAGACAGCACGGGCACAGCTACCGCTCAGCACACAGGTGCAGCCGAGCATGATTAAGACACGCAAAATCATATCAACCGTGCACACAAATGACAAGTACAGATAATCAAACACACACACACACACAGGATCTGAGAATATCTAGGACACAGGTTGGAGGAGCAGGTACAGAAATGTGATGTTGGTCGTTTTGTTTTTTATCGTGTGACAAATGAAAGCTCTGTAAAGGGATTATGTTGTCTTGTTTGTAGTGATTTTAATGTTGTGATCATCTCTTTAAACGTACTGTTGCTGATGTAACTCACCAGGACATGAGGAATGCACTAAAGGACCTGCCACACCCTGACTTCTCGCAGTTGGTAGTGGTCGTCATGATCATTGTCTATACGGTTGTAATTAAGCAGCCAGCTGTTCTGTACTGCCCACTTACGATCCTGAAGACACTCATTCCGACAGCTAACATTATAATTCATGAGGTGGATGCTGGTCTCCCTCTAACACACACACACACACACACACACACACACACACACACACACACACACACCATATTTAACCTTTGGTGCAGTGAGATCTCTACTCCCTTCATCTCAGTGTATAGGCACAGATACACAGACAGCCCCCGCGGCCCTCCTGCTTTATTGCTGCCTCACCGTGTAAACTATGTAAAAGACTCAGTTGAATCTCTCGAGCTATTAACTTTGGACCTGATACATTTTGTCATATTTTCTCCACTGCGGTGTTCATAAAAAAAAGAGATTAGATGCAAATTCTCATGTTGAATTGCTATAATCAGAATATAATGTCAAACTTAAGCTAAAGTAAGATGGTGATTAAGACAAAAAACATCAGCACGTTAGCATTGTTGGCGTGCTTATGTTAGCATTTAACTCAAAGATCGGCCCAGCCTGACAGCGTGGCCACGGACTACTCGTGTTGCCATGAATCCCTGAAAAGAAAAGGCTGCATTGCTGGAAGTCCTTTACTGTGAAACCGCTGCGGACATGCGACAAATACAGATGTGTCGTGATGGCCCAGAATGCTAACTTGTGCTTGATTTAATATATTCCGTATATATTCTTTCTGAAAGCCTAGTTGTGTGTCTACCTAACAGAATATCTGTCAATGCATGCTTGACATGCTTTAAAACAGCCCAGTTTTTTGAGCTGAAAATAAGATAAAAGCGACTCATATTACACAAACTAACTTTAAGTCTTGACGCAAGAACTATCTAGTTTTTTAACATCTGTGGCAGATCGAGCCTGGTCGAGTTGCCACTGAAGAGGGAAGAGTTATACACCATGTAGCTGTAATCCAGTCAACCCTGAGAGCATCATATGGGCCACAAAGACTATAATTATAATCTGTTCCGTCCGTATAAATAAATGCAGCCTCAGATGTAGAAGCCATCACTGGCATGTGAGGTTTACAAGGACACGAACATGTTTGCACGTCAACTGTGACAAAAAACACCCACAAAACAACCGTTCTATTCAAATGGGAAACTGGAATGTTACACTGCCGGAAAGGAAAAGTCTGAGTTTTAGAGGGTTGTGTTTGTATGTGTATTGGCAGGGTGTGTGCGTTTGAGAAGGGAAAATGCACTTTGGTCCACGGGCTTATTAATGCATGTGTCTCCCAGTGACACATCCGTCTGGGGGAATGTCCAGGTCAGAGTCTCTGTTTTTCTATGAGGGTTAGACAAACGTGTTCGCATCAGTGTCTGTTTTCCCTCTTGGTTTAGGCTCTGAGGTTTTAATTTGACAAAATCCTCTGTCTAAAAAATTGTAATTGTTCCACAGCTGTGTTCAAATGTTGTTATTTTAATCCGTCCTTTGCAGTGAGAATTAGGCCTGAGGGAACGAATTCCCTGGGTTTGTGCCGTGCTGGAATAGATAGCTGGATAAAGTCTGCTATCCAATCTGACCTCAAACAACCCAGTACATTGTGTGTGTTGTTCTTACATGTTCACACGCACACAAAGTTGACTGAAGACATGGTTAACAAAAAAAAAAAGAAAAAAACATTGGCCACTTCTTCTGGACATTGAGTCCACGGAAGTGCTAGACATCGCCTGCGGGCTCAAGAAGTCCTGGGTGTTTTTTGTGTCTTTTATATGTGTGTGGGTGTCTTTGAAGGAAGACTTTGTACTGTGAGAAAGAATGTATGGACGACAATGTGCGTTTAAGGGAAAATTGTCTTTCCCTTTATTGTTATCAGGTATTGTATTATTAACTTCTTACCAATATGTGTTCCACTACCATATTTATTCTCTGTATATTGTTAACATGTAATCATATTTTGCATAGTTCTGTACAAATGTAGATATTCTATTTGAGAGGGTCTGAATTTTATAAGCAGTCAAGTACGTTTGTTAGATTGCTTGCATGGATGCCGTAAGTTCATTATCAAAAGTAAGGTAAAAGACGTCTGCATTGACGGTTTTCTTTCACACAAACCGTCCTCCGTTATGTGTTTATTTGACTTATCTATCCACCACACCCTCGTCGTTACACACACTTACTTGCTGTCACCTGAGGCAGCCCCACAACCCCACGCCCACAATTAAATGGGCAGCATACGAGTTATACTTACTTATTGTAGGCAAAAGCAAAAAGAAATTAGTGCATGTAAACACGGATAGTAACCAACATTTTGTGTATGTTCTGCACGGTTCCACCCCCCAAAAAGGTGATTTGAATAATATGGTTTGTGGGTGTTTTTTACAATGGACAACAAAGACAGACTGTGTGCAAAGTCAACATTTAGCGCCAATGCAGGAATCTATTCACTGTGCAAATAAGTAACTTTTCAATGACCACGACGCATCCCAGGTCGAGGTAAACAATGCTCATGTATGGGCTTCACCTATTTTTGTTCCACGGCTCTGCAGAATTATCGAAATAAGACCATTCTGTCTGGTGATACGTGTCTTTAACTGCACTTCTATGGAACCCTGCTTATGTAAAGTCACATAAAGCAGTACAACACGTACAGCGCAATATCACATCTATAATTGGCTGTGAAAATATCAGTTTCTCCAGGCCCTCTCTCAAGACAGAGCACAGGTGCACTCATATCCAAGACATTTCCCTCTCTAATATCTACATCTGCATCTTTTTCTGCCCTGCCTGCCCTCTCTCATCGCTCCAGTCTCTCGCTGCAGTGTCCAGGTGGGACGGTGGCGCATCGGCTCAAGCAGGCGTCTTCTTAGCCGAGCGCTAGCAGGAGGCCTGTGTTCCTGTGGGCGCCAGATGCTGCTGAGTCATCGTGTACAAGCTGAACAGTACGAGTCTTCAGCCCGAGACGCACAAGAAGCAAAGAAGTACACCCGCGCACATTCACGACGACGTCTGATTTGCTGGATTCTAATAAGAGTTTTACCGTGGAGGAGCTTCAGGTTCAGTGTGTGTGGGGGGGGGTCTGAGGCACATAAAGGAATATTTTACATGTAACTGCTGCAGCCACACTCCAGCTCCCTCCGTCCGCTGTGCAGTTTGTTGAAACAGCAGCATGAGACCACAGTCGCTGACGGATGCTTTCTCCACCCTATCAGCTTCCTCCTTAGTCCGCGGCGCCTGATCACACCTACACTGAGTTTAAAACATTCTGGACAGTAATGGATCGCCGCGCTGAAAGACCAATTACCGTCGCCATCCATCAAAACCTCCCCTTCTTTTTTTTTTTTCACACGGCAACCGCGCATGTTTTTATGAAGTTTAAGAAATTCACTTGCAAATTGGCTTCACTTTGATGATGATAATAACAATGATGTCGGTGTGGTGCATCCACATGTTGTACCCCACGCACACCGTATGCGTGTTTTTATCCTTTCAAATGTGGGACGCCGTGTCTGGTAGAGAAACTAAAACGGTTGTGCGCCAAGCAGAGAAGGAATTGCCGCACAGAAGGAGTAATATAAAGAAAGCGAGCAAGTGAGAGTAACAGTAAACAGGCGAATGATCGATGAGCGCCTGACGTGACTCAGCTCTCGGGTGTCGGCCAGCATTTCCATGACCAGCGAGCCGCCTACGCGACGAAGACAAACGACCCGGCAATGAGGGAAAATGAGGGTTTTATCACCCGTTTCCCTCTCACACCGTTGCTGGCCGACGCTCCCCAAACTGCTCGTGTGTGTGTGTGTGTGTGTGTGTGTGTGTGTGTGTGTGTGTGTGTGTGTGTGTGTGTGTGTGTGTGTGTTAACCAAGTTAACCAAATGTGTGTCCCGTCTTCCTGAAAGGCTGGCTTGTGGTCATGCGCTGGCCCGAGGGAGCAGTTTAGAGAAATCACTCACTCAGCTGGAGACTTGTGGAGAAATGCCTACGGTCTTAAACAGCTGTACGTTACCTGGGATCCTATGTGCGTATATGTGTGTGTGTGTGTGTGTGTGTGTGTGTGTCTGTGTGTGTGTGTGTGTGCAAGGGAGTGTGTTTAAAAGGACATTTATCTCATCACGGATATAATTACACTGCCCCGGGATAGAGGGGAGTTATACAGTTCTCCCTCCTCTCTCTCTCGAGCCCCTCTATCCCTCCCTTTCACCCTCACTCTTCCTCTTGTACCTTCCCTTCATTATCCAGGCAAGGAAAGACGATCCGCCTCCACCTTCTTCGGAAGTCATTATGGGATTAGCTCATTCCCAGAGTATGGATCTCTTTCCTTGGAGGCCTTGGAGGGGGCTCCCCTGTTCCTCGCTTCCCCAGACACGGCTTACTCCAGCCGGGGTAATCAACCAGCAGCACCCCTTCCTCCGGCCAGGAGCTCCGCCTCGGGGGAAATCACTTCTCGCCTCACTTCATCCAAAGTTTAAACCGTCCCCACATTATACCAAATCCTTCTAGAGGGTTAATATAGTTAAAGGAGGTTTGTAAAAAAAAAAGACAAGCATTGGTGTTTTTATTTTAACATTGAGCAAGCGAGCGCTGCTGTAGTAACGCCGTCGTCGCAGACCTGACAGGAACCGTCGCCTGGAGGGGGCAGTGTAAAATCATCACTTCCTGTTTGTGAATCCCAAGGCGCCATTGGGCTGTTGGGTAATGACACCTGCCAACATGGCAACAACTCTCACTTACTCCGAGGGCAAGATTAAGAGTTGAAAGCGAACCAGTTTGTTCAGGAGGGAGAGGTTGATTGAAGAGGCTTTGGAGGGTTTATAACGCTCCTCGCCTCAACCGACACATGCAGCACAACGGCGACTGTAGATGTCACAGCCTGGACGAACTAAAAGAAGGCGCTGCAGGTTTTTGAATCTGTTGTGTCGGACAATGTGTCTTTTGATGGACTATTTGAAGAATTTCTCAGGCCACCAGGCAACACTTGAGCGTGCGGTGTAGAGAAATCCCGTTCAGTGGGCCCTTTCCATTCTCTTCTGTCCACACAATTGTGCATCTGTCTTCAGCCTTGCTCTGGGGCATAACAACCATGTGTTGGTGCCACACACATGCACGCACACACACACACAGACGCTCACGCACTCCCATACACACAGCGTTATCTTCAGAGTCACAAGTTCGGGTTTTTCTAACTTGGGCCATGTGGCAGCCTCCTGTTACAAAGAAGCCACACATATTTTCGGGGCAGGCCGGACATTTATCCAGCATAATGTGATTGTGCTGACATGACCTCGCTCTCAGAGGCGACGGGTCATTGCGGGCCACATGGTTTGGGGTCGGCCCTGTTTTACTCACAGCGGGGCTGCCTCTCTGTTCACATGTCGGCCGTCAGGAGAGCCACGCAGGTCACCAGGGACGACTCCTGGTTTAAGTGCTGCTGCTTCTGCTTTCTTCCCCCTTGTTAGTTTTGTGTCTTTACGTCACTGCCCTGTACTTTATCTGAAAATCCGTATGGATAACACTGCCTTTAAAGCCACCATTCAGATTAGCATCAAATGGTGAAATGAGTCTGAGGTCATACTGTTTTGTTTAAAGGCAAATGTATAGTGAAAACCTGCCATTATGTACCTTTCTTTCTCAGTGGGACCACATTTTAAACAAACTCCTGACATAACATCACCGTTTTAGTTATAAATAACATATTCTCACATAACAAGTCATCTCCTCGGTGTTACAAAAGGTCAAGCTTGTGATGCAGCCACAGAGTCTGTGCAAAACATAAAGAAGGATTCATTAAAGGATATTTAAATAGAGTACTGTATTCAAGTTGAAAAACAAAATGTCAGCATGTTATCCAATTGAATTACCCATGTGTAATATCATCAACAGCATTAAACAAACTGACTGACCTTCATCAAACCTAATCTCAACAAAATGCACCACTTTGTCTCCTACAAAATGTCCTCCCGATCAGCTCTCAATGTCGATTACAATTTGTCATCCATCAAAAACAAACATAATCTGGGAGGAAATGCGTTTTAATTTTAACTTACATATTATCGTTTCACCTTTCTCTATCGGACCCTTCACTACCTTTCCCGTCCCCATCTCTCTCTTTGCTCTCTTCCCTGTTATCCCCTCTCCCCCCAGCCCCTTTCTCACAGATCTCCAGAGATACAGCTCATTCTGACCGAGTGTTACGACTCTTTTGACCACAAATGTCTCACGAGTGACAGCCTGTGAGAGGAGAAAATTCAAGTGAGATTGCTGTTTAAGATTGGCCATGGGAGACAGAGGAGCCAATCTGTGCTGGCAGAGAGTTTAAATATTCCACCTAGATTTAGCCGCTGTGACACAGCTGCGAGACGAGAAGCAACACTCAACCACAAAAGCAATTTCCCACAGCGGAGATGTCTCTGTTGAGGAGCAGACACAGACTTTTGGCTTAACTGCTGGTTGAGGGAGTAGGAATATGTCGCTCTCAAAGGCGTACGCGCTCCAGCACCAGACACGCGAGGCCCATCCCGCAGCCTGTGCATTGTCGTTGTTTACCGGAGAGACCGAGAGATCACTGGATCACTCCACCTTTCAGTCGCTCCTCCTCCTCTTCACCCCCCTCCGCTGCGCTCTCCTTTCCTCTGCTCGCCGCTGTGGTGGGTTCAGTTCTTGACAAGGCCCCACATCCTGCTAGTTGCTAAATGAATAATACATGCATGTTCTAGCAGCTCTGGTAGACGGAGGGTGAGAGAGAGAGCGAGAGAGAGAGAGAGGAAGGGAGCCGATGAGAGATGCTGTGTGTGTTGGTGTGTGTGTGTGTGTTGAGGCCCCTTATGGAAAGGCCAAAGCTGTCACAGAACTTTAGATCCAGTCTATATGCGGCGTGTACAAGATGAGATGTCTGCATTCGACACTCTTCTGACTAATCCTCTCCTCTTTCTCTTAGTTCTCCAGCAGAGATGGAAACTAGAGTTGTTGGTGCAATTTATATATAACAATCGAATAGAGGATGAATGATTGGAAACGTAGTTCCAGTTTGATTCGATTTTCAACACTGTGTGTGTGTGTGTGTGTGTGTGTGTGTGTGTGTGTGTGTGTGTGTGTGTGTGTGTGTGTGCGTAAGCAACATAGCAGTCTCACCATTTATTCAAAGCCCCACTAGTTCCCTTTAACCCAGCAGAACGAGGGCTGCCCTACATTTTATCAGCTGCTCTCGTTCCGTTTTGACGCAGATCAAAGCCGCGTGCCAGCCGCCAGCGGAGCACGCATGCATTATCAATCACGTCTGTGGCTTTTTGTTGTACAGAAAGAAATTTGCAGAACACAGATCAAAAGAATAAAGGTCATCAAAGGCAAAATCATTTTCCGGATGCAGGGTAGTAGTTCTACACATACACAAAGGCAAGGGACACAAACAAATCCAAAAGATATTCGCTGCAGTACGCGTAGTTCTGGGTGTGTGTGCACGATAAATAAATAAATAAGAATGAACAATGACATTTTGTGCAACTTGTCCTCTTTGACATGTTCAACGATATGTTTTAAACTTCAGGGAGCTTGTTATTTCTCCTCCTGATCTCTCTGTCTCTCCTTTGTAAAGACAAGAGATTTGTGGTGTAACCATGGTGCGTTTTCTCAAAGGAAACACAGTCAAATGATTCACCTCTCGCTCTGAACTGTTCTATTCGGGGCAAAACTAGGAAGTGTACAGGAGCAGGAGAGGCGTCATCTTCGAGTTACTGATTCAAATGAGCCAATTTTTTTTTATACTTCATCTGCAAAGTGAGTTTTTGGGGGGTGCCACGACGCCGACAGGTAGCCCGGGAATCTGTCGAACCAGCTCTGCAGCAGACACGCACAAACATGCGCAGGTGCTCTGAGTCTCTATGAGAACAACTCTAACCTCCACATTCACTGCACATGATCCACCACAGATGTATGACTGCTGTTTTCTCACTCTCACCACCCCCAACACACACACACACACACACACACACACACACACCAGCCACGGACACGACACTCTGAGAGTTCACTCCAATCAGTTGGACACATCAGTAACACAAACGCACAATAGTTTTCCATATGCACCGTGTCAATGTGGCGAGTTTATGTCAGCATCACGCTGCATATAAACAGTTGCTGCTGCTAACTGCTGACTACATCAAACTGGATGATGCTGTAGGAGTTATTGGAAAGGTTTTAGTAGATCTAGCTTTGGTTGAGATGGGTCATCACTTGAAATCATTGTAACAGTTTGAAGCAGAGCAAGCAGCTGTTCAAGCGCTACACTTTTTAAAGCTTTCAGGAGGTGAGTATTTGATCTAGTGATATTTCTTCTGCTCTCCCTGTCTGTCTAAATCAGCCATTGGATGTTCAATATCGTGTCTGCCTTTGAAGTTATCAGCGTGCATTTAACATGCCAGCAATTCAGCCAGAGGGATAAACAGTCATTCAACTCGCGGATGAGTTTCAGACGGCAACATTTACACACTCCTTGGGAAAAATCAAAACACTCTAATTCTGTTGTTTGAAGTCGCTGTTTTTCCCCTGCACCGATGGTGAAAAGAGGCAGTGTGAGCCATGTGTCGTAAAAAGACACTGTGTGTGAAACCTGTGTGCGTGCTCCTAAAACAAAATGTGTCAATGTCAGTGTGTGTCTTAAAATGGATGATGTCTGTGATGAGTTGAAAGGGTGTGAATTTACATTTGACAATTTCCAGTGTGGCTGGATACTGCTGTATTTGTGCAAGAAGCACGAGAAAAACAAAAAAGATTTGGCATTTGGATACGATGAAGGAACTCAGGCCTTTTTGTGGGTTTCAGACCCAGAACTACAGTCTTCATGTTCAGCCAGCAAGCCAATGGTGCAAACAAATGTACGACTTTATTTGTGTATGAACCGGACAAACTTTGTTTCCATAGCAACTGTACTGAAAGCACAAAGTGGACTCTGTGTGTGTATCCACGTTTGTAATGGCTGCCATGGGACATTGTCCCTCTGTGTGATGTAAGCTCACTAAAAACTCAAAGGATCAATTCAACTAAATTTCGGCTTTCACAGTTGACAGTCTTTGGGTTTATAAGCAAATCCTAAAAAATAGCACATCAAATCAAAGCATCCACATAGATCTCTACCACTCAAGAAAATGTCAACTGTGATTTGTATGAACTGGCATTCTTTGTTGAATTATGAGCACACATGAGCCAAGCAAAGCTTTTCACCAACGTGTATGAATGTGTTTTTGGGTGTATGAGTATTTGCTGTGACCCTAAATAGGAGTTTAAAAGTATTAGACAACAGGAAGACAGAGAAGCTTTCCTTTTATGAACAAGAGGGCACACAAGCTTAGAGCTATAGAGCGGATGCCGCGGCACAACCAAGCGCGTTCCAGCAGCTCAGCACCAACGCAAACAGTATGACCCAGTAGCATGCGAAGGCACACTGCCGCACGACAACCCTCTCTGCCATTAAATATGCTTCAGCACCAAGGAAGAGAGTGGCTTTCTCCTCCCTTCTACTCTCTCTTCCCCGTCTGTGTGATTGCATCTACACCGTTGTTTGGTTTTTGTTCACACACACACACAAGCATTCTGTAATTGACCTTCCCCGTCCCAAGTGTCTCTTAATCGCTTGTTCTCTCTCCTCTCTTTCGAACTCCCTCCCTCTCTCACTTTCTCTCTCGCCTCCTCTGCGTGAGGATCCATTGAGGATTCACAAGAATAGAGTTGCCGACTGGATTAAGCAACACAATGTCTGATGGAAGGGGTGCAGTCAGGAGAAATCAATGGGCTGATGTGATTTCCTAAGCCGCTAAACATCCTTTGACACGTCGACCAATTAGCTCTGTCAAACAGGGATATCTTTACTCCCTGTACAAGGTCATTAGATAAGTACGTCCACGGCGCTGGAGATTTCTACACACGTATCAGAGTGTGTGTGTGTGTGTGTGTGTGTGTGTGTGTGTGTGTGTGTGTACGCATATAAGACAAAGGGAGGTGCGAGATGGAAACATTGAACAATTGAGCTCAGCGTAGTTCTTTTGTCTTGATCACCTGTCTGCATTGCTTAATAACATTTGGGTCTGCACAATTTGCAGATTGTCACACTCATTGCTTTTGCATTCGGTTTAGAGAAATGAATCGTAAAGCAATTTTGCCATCATTTCTGTTTCACACGATGAAAAATGCTACGTACACCATTCAATTCACCCGCTGCTTTTCGTTTCTCTGCTGTCACAAAACAAGAAGAAAAATGATTGACGGAATAGCGTTTACATTTTTTCATTCATTTAGCTGATGCTTTTATCCAAAACGACTTGCAAAAGTGCATTCAACCGAGATTGTCTTACGTGCGGTGAATAAAACGCCTTTTAGTTCCAAACAAAAGCTCACATCTATAACTCTTTGTTCTGCAGTTGGGAGGGGAAAGGATGTGCTTATTGTTTATACATTTATCTTGGTTTCTCAGTTGCTTTGGTACATTTCTCGAATCATCCTCGACATTTGCAAAACAGCACGTGCATTTCTCAAAACAATTCTTACCAATAGCAAAACCATGGATTACCTGTAAAAATCTGTCTCTTGCTCAAAATCCTTCTCTGAAAAGTAAATATATATAATGTCACTGAACATGTCAGTCCATCAGAATAACAAGTCCTTGTGTCATTGTGTACGGACCAGACAGTCAAATTGCTTACTCGTGTTGTCAGTTTAACAGTGTTCTCTGGAGGTTCTGTTCTGATCTAAACCATGGCTAAAGTTTTGATGATATGTGATGATGTCAGTGGGCCAATTTTGGAAATTTGTAAGTTACACCTGTGTGTATGTGGGCGATTGCAAGAGACTGGACCAAGATTCACATTGACACTTTTACTGTAATTTGTTGACAGACCATGTCATTGCAATACACAAAGGAAAAGACAAAAAAAAAGAAGTAGAAATGTGAATGTTGAAGTGATGGAAAATGACATTGTCCCAAACTATCACGTACTTTGGCAATTCATCTCCAATCTGGCCCCTCTCTTGTTCAGGGAGGAGATCCCTGTAGGGAGTGTGTAAAAAGGCCCAATACAGTTTTTCTCAGTCGCTTTTCTTCGATAAAAAGTGCAATTCTTAATACTACTTGTACAAATCACAAATCATCTAGTCACTTGTGCACATCATTAAAGCAATTTCTTATTCCTTTGAACCAATTTCCTTATGCCCTTTGTGCATATTGCAATTGATAATTGAGTACAAATGTCCGTTTTTTTCCACATTTTCAATTGCTCATGTCATGTTGATCAAAATATAGTAGATGGTTCTCTGTTGAATAGTCATACCCCTCAAAACATCTAGGCATTAGTTCCTTGCATAAGCCATTGCATGCAAAATTGTTGAGCTGTTTGTCCTAAACTGTCAAGCATAGTTTTACACATTTCTGAAGGAATGTAAAGTGTTAGTTCAACCAATAATCAATATGTGGGCCGACAGACAGAGACAGCACTAGAACAGTGCTGCAGGCAAGTTGTGCCGTAGAGGTGTGTCCTGTAAACCATGATGTGGGCGTATGTGTGACACTGGTCAATAAGAACATAGTCAGTGTTGTACAGGATTTTACTTGAGAGTCTGTTTTCCTGTGTTTATACGGTTCAGTATAATCTTAGTGTGTGTGTGTGTCAAATTCTTATCTTCTAACCTCTCCCAATGAACCTAGACCATGGCCCAATAATAATTTGAATATCCTGCGGACACTACGCGGGTTACACTATGCAAAGATATAGTGGATTAATGGCGTCCTGAGCAGAGACTGAAGTCAAGCCCTCTGTGTGTGTTGCAGTGATGGATGTATGGAGGGAACTGGGTACAGCGGTGGAGGCGAGGCGCTGTGGATTCCTATGAAGGTTGCTCAGTCGCACATACAGCCAAAAATTGCCTAAATCTGTCGGGAATAAAATGACCAGGACATTTGATGTTTCCTTTAACCCCGCTTGTCCAGCTGCTTAGTCTCGGATAACTCACATGTATGGATTTTTTTAATACCTGCGCTATTAGTGTCAGGGATTGCGGGGAGGTAGGACTCAGACGCAGAGTTCAAAGCAAAGGGACTTTAATTGTCAAAAAGGTTAAAGCAAAAGTCCAAGGGGCAAAAACACACAGGAACCAGGGGAAAAACAGCAGGCAGGAAACAATGAAACTCCGCGACGAAAGACAAGGACATGCGTGGCGAAAGACAAGGACGCGACCAGTGACAACAGACATACATGGCTTAAATACACTAGGGAGGTGCAGGTGATTGGACACAGGTGGAAACTATTAAGACGATCACAGGGGATGACATGACAAGGCAGGAAGTGAAGTTACCCGGGGACACGAAAACTACAAAATATAACATGAAGTGAACCACACCGTGATAATTAGTGGATTTCACAACTGAGGGACTAATGATTTAAATGAGGACTATTCAACCATTCAAAACAGAAAGCTGTTTCACCAAAAACTACCTTAGGTTTAGCTAACAAAATCTTGTTGGTTAGGCTAATAAAATAATTTGTAAATTTGTGTTCAAATAATAACTCATTAACATTACAACGTAACGTTACAACCGCAACAGTTTGACTAAATCTTCAATAAATAACGACTGCCCTTTCTTACCTAATGTAACAAACATTTGGTTTCACATGAGACACAAACAGCTGTCTCCTGGGTGAAAATCGGGTACGTTTGACCCAGTCACACCCCTTCCACTGTTTTAGTTTCTTATGCTTTTATACTAAGTTAGACTTAAGACTTAATTGTCTACCGTCTCACATGTCAGCCAACATTTCACACATATTTAATTGCTCTGACTGCAGATAATAGATCCACCGAGTCAATAAAATTACCCCTGAGTGCATTTCTCTACCTTCTTCACGTGGCCTCACGCATCTCATCATGTATGACCGATCCAACCAGGAAGTCATCAGGAAGCTGTCCGGGGTCAAAGCAACAGGTTGCATCGTTTAGCATTTAAATAGCTCTCTGTCCCTCTATCGCTTCTCGGAGGAAGATTGCACTGCCAGGTGCCTCTTAGCATCCTAGCATATTGTGTTGTTTTCCAGGTTTGAGCTGTGCGTGGCTGACTGACTCCAGGACAGCTGTGAGTGAGGCCCATTCACTGCTCTGTCAAGGGTGAAGATGGAGGCACTGAACTGAGGCCAGCCATCCTATGCTACTCCGACATGTCACCTTTTCTCTCTGTAATGGCGTCTTGCGTGGCAGCTTGCAGTGCAAAGGAAGGAGAGTTTCTATATGTGTGTTAAAAGAAGTAAAAATTCTCAGGTGAACAAATAACACCAAGTCCTCGAGCTCAATCCTACATAAACCTCAAGGTCTTACCAGGAGATGGATTATGTAAGCTCCCTTGTGGGAATTATATAAGAAACACTGAGCCTGACACCTCTCCGACGCAGGAAAACTGTTTCTCCTAACCATAATGCAGCAGACCATTTATTCCACGTTGATTTGCTTAATATACAACAAAAACACTTTTACATTCATTATTTGGCACTGGCGCACTTGTCCAACACAAGTTCATCTTATGTGTCTTTCTATGAAATCTTTTGCCACTTGTGGATTTGTCCTTGTTTTGTTTATTTTTTGGAGATATTTTATGCAATGATTTAACAGGAGGTGTGTAGCCATATACGTAGATGTAGTGCCGATAAACGTGATACAGTATACATATGATAATACTGTGTAAATTATTCTGCTCCTCTTAAATTATTATATATATATATATTCATCTTACAGATATCTACCTTCCTACACTGTTATTTTGATTAAAAAAAATTGATAATGAAAAATAACCCCAAAATCCAAATTAGTATAAATTTTTACTTATGAATTTACTTTATTTCTGATTCAGTGTAGTTAGTTTCCGGGATTTACGGTGTATGGAAAATGTACTATTGTGTCAGCTCCATCTGACAGTGATAGTGGTGACAGTAAGTGTGTGATTGTGTGAAAGGAGTCTTGGTGAATAACAAGCATGATCTAACCCGGGACACGCTGGTCAGGGCATTTGTGCCCATCTGGTGGGCTCCCTGACCGCCCTGAAAGTGAACCAATTTCACTTCAGTGTGCATCTTCATGAGCATAACATTGCAGAGAAAAGTTAAAGCCCACTCGGAGAGGAGACTGAATGAAGAAAAGGCGTGCCATGGTGCCATGGTGCCATGGCAACGAAGAAGTGAAGAGGTGAGCTGTGAACAGGAACATGGTGCAATTGTAATAATTTCTCAGGGCATATTTGTTCATAAAAATGTTTTATTGGCAAAGTAACTCATTCCCTCTGTGATATTTCGTCTATTAAATCTTTCCACTGGTTTAACATCCAAGCCACCTTGCTTACCTGAGGGGAGAATGTACTCAATAAAGAGAGAGAGCGTGAGCACTTCAGTGTTATGACCTAGGGACAGTTCAGTGTAGAACTAGGAAAAACCAACTCATTTATACAATCGAGAGCCAAACGCCAGATCGTCATTACTATGAACAGCTGAGCAAATAAGCACACAGATTTCATGCAGTAAGTCACAGTCAGAAGGAACTAATTTCAGCGAATCGCAGTGTGCAAACACACGTGCACTTCATGACAGGAGAGGTTGGTTCCTTTTCATTCCATCCAATGCATATGGAGGCCTCCTGTGGGCTGCACGAGCTGAAGACTCTGCACCAGTAGAGACAGCGCTTTGAGAGAAGCGTGTCGCCTGAGTAATGGCGACACTAGGGGCACGCTGACTGCTGCAGCCAGCTGTACTGACATTTCTATTATCAATCATTTAAGGAAAAGGAATGGCTCACTGTGGCACGTATTTATTGTGCTGTGGCTGTTGTCGCGCTGTGTAAAAGGCCCAGTATTTTTAGTGGCACCACAGCTTAGAAATCACTTATGTTTACAGTTTAAAGTTGCCAAATGGGTGTTAAACATATCTGGCATAAGCTGGCACAGACTGCCTTGCAGTAATACAAAGAAGCTTGTGTCCATAACTGAAAAGTCTTGTCCACACCTCTCAGACTTGTCCTTTAAAATGGTCAGTGAAAAGAAAACTTTTCAGAATATGGCATTGCGCATGCAGCTTTTTAGGTTTATTCATTTGTTTACCCCGAGGCCACTGTGACTGTCCTGTCTTGACATGGGATCTTGTGTCCTCTCCACCTTCTCAATAATTCAATGGAAAGAGTAGATGTCCGCTCTGGTATAATTACTGCGTGAGGATGACGAGCTCCTCAGTCAAGTGCAAAATGGGACCATGCTTTACAGTAGCAGAGAGAGCTAAAGGACACAGTGTGTATCGTGGCGCTGTTGGTGACAAAAGCTTCAGCTGCAGACAGGTGATGAAACTGTGGGTAATTTGTGGGGCAAAGTATTGTCCTGACATGCACTGTTGGTTTTTCTGTAAGAACTCAACTCAGCTGCAAAGCAGCTCCAAAACGGAAACAGTCATTGGACACAGGTGCAACATTTTAGTTATGGATTCTAATCTGTGTCTTGGGCTTTAGTGTTGTTCTGCAAGCTCCAGATAAACCAGATTCATCACTGTTACACAGGGGTGTGTGAGAACTGGTTTCAGCTCTGGGCCCAGCTGAGACGACAGACCCTGTTAATATAAAACCAGCCAACCCCCCAACTTCCTGCTCAGAGAAACCCTCGGCATAAGCATACCTGCCAAGATATGACTAAAACTGTTACTGTCACCAAGACCTAAAAACCTGGCATGGGCAAAAGCTTGGCATAAGAACCCCCCCAGGTTTTAAAGGAGCTATAGTAGGAAGTCATTAAAAGATGTTTTGACACACTGTCTCTCACGGGTACCCAAGAAAAGGACTGTTCCAAAATGTGTCACGTCTCCCCGAGTGGGAGTGTCACAATTACGCGGATGAGGATGAAACTCCTCTTATGGGTCTGAAATCATACAGAATGCTATGGATTGTAGGGGAAATAAGGAATTAACTGGCTATATTTCTCAAAAGATTTTACAAATATGTTATTGCTTTGATATCTTGTATATTCAGGTAAAGTCTTTTTATGGCCAGAGGCTTTTGTCCGTGAATGACGAATATTCCATGACAATTAGCTCTTTAATATTTCATAAGATCATAACCATCACCTTGCACTCTGTATTGCACACAGATTTAACAAGGGACTAGCTTTTTGATTAATTTGATCCATATGCTATAGTATTACTTCAAGCCACTTAAAGTGAACTACACTCTTAAAAGACATCCACAAAAGCGTTCTGCGAATTGTAGATCTAACAAAATCAAAGCTTCCCGTCCTTCCTCCCCTCACTGTCCTCTAAATCTCATGGCCGTGAAGTGAAATCACTTCAAGTGATGACGCAAGTTCGTGTCATTTCGATCATAGTGTCATTTGTTGTGTTTAATCAAAAGGCAGTCTCCGTACCATGCACACCCCAAGGTCTGCACATCAGAAGTCAGTGCAGAAAGATCCCAATTAGAGCTTAATGGAGGTTTCCCCAACACAAAAGAGGCTGTTAGTATTTTATCAGGTTCCATTTTTTTCACCTAGATTTCAATTCTTATTTGGCACAAATGATGAATTCGCCTCTTTAAAGCTTTTTACGGGAGATAAAAGCACAGTTTCCGACTAGCTTAGCATAAAGTAGCCCATTGTCAGCATGTCTGATTCAACACAGAACCCAAACATGTAATAGTTGCACGTTCGAAGTGCAAAGCCGTATGAGGCGTGCTTGCTTTCTGGCACAGCATGCACACCATTATGTTTGCACCATTCATTTGAATCAAAGTAATCACTTCTTTTTACAGCCCTTATATCATAAAGCCTCATGGTATGGCCGACCCCCGTTTCCCACTGCAGACATACCAACACTTTTTGGTGTTTTGAAAGGTAGACATCCCTCATATTCCAGCACATAATGAGGGCGTAGATCTACTTGATTCTCCTGGTGGTTCTACTCTGCTGTCACATACATAATTAGAGGAATAGTCTTCACGCTTACGACTCGTTCAGCTCGATCCAAAACTGTTCATTTTGGGATCTGTGACCACCTCAAAATGATTCCCTGGCAATTCGCAATTATTATTTTACCAGTGTTATTTTTTCCACTGTGACAGGAAGCAACCCAGAGGAAAGCCTTCAGCAGCTGAGGAGCTCCGGCGCCGACAGGTGATTCCCTTCTAATGGATGCTAATGTGGTGGACATGACTGAGGATATTCCCACTGGTGTACACTTACAGTTAATTGATAATTGAGGTTCTATGAAAAGATGCACATTAAATCATGGCCAATGAGCCTGCCTATAAGGTTGCAGCTATTTAAAGAACAAGTCTCCAGAGCCTCTTAAGGTTTCCCCACAACTGGAATGCACTTACAATGAATAATTAAGGTGGAAATATTCTCAACTCATACTAACTTATTTAAGACATTATTTCAAACATTATACATTATTGCTAGATGTTAAAAAGCATAAACACTTTCACCTCCTCTGAATCCTGGTTGCTTTATCGATCTAGAGGTGTTTCTGGGATTTACTTGAATTGAATTAACATGAATAACCTCCAACATGGTTGCACAAAATTTCTGTTTTGCTGCTCTTTGCTAGCCGCTGATATCGTAACGCAAAGATTCTTTCTACGGTAGAGGCGTTGCACGGAGGCTACATGCATTTTGTATTTACAAATTACAAAAGGTGCAGAGAAAGTTCTTCGTTCAATCATGTGCTGTTCATCGTGTTTCTTACTTTTTGCTGCTATGGATTAGCCTGGGCGCCACGGTTGAAATCATAACGTCAATAAAATATTTTTTAAACGCAAATGTTTATGATTAGTGGGTTTTTGTGTGAAATCACAAATAACAAACTAATGTTTTGTGTAGTGAATTGTGTTGCATTTCATATTACTTTTCCCCCACATATAAAACAAACCCAATTACTTTGGATCTATTCATTTAACATCATCAATCAAATAATAAGATGTTATGGTCATTGTGGTTCAATTGAAAGTTCTGAATCTTATGATCTATGAGGTGACTAAACATCCAGAGTAATGGGACAATAGGACACAGGAACACATGTTGTCGTAATTACACGATACTAGAAAAAACAACAGCCGACTGAGGGAATCCCTTTAATATGAAGGATGCCATTATGTCCTTGTAATTCAAATATTTTAGCCTGTGCCTAAACGTGGACAAAAGATACCAAACAAATGTATTTATGTATCTACTGACTTGAAAAGGTATTTTAGCAGATTTGGAAGAAAACATTGTATTGTCATCTGATCTCAACATTTTTGGGGGAGTATTATGGCGATATGTATTGTTTGTATTAGACCGCTTTTCCAAGACACTGCTATCACACCAGATGTGGCGGCTGAGGCTGACTTGGGATTGGAGCGACTGTACAAACAGATCGGACCGGTCTAGCCGGGTGGGATCCTACAACTGTGCTAGCTGACAGTCAGCCATCTTGTTGTTATCCAATCAATGAGTCATCACCTGTTCAGTTAGAGCTACGCCACCTCAGGCTACACGGCCACAGGAGCTGCACTTCACCAGCTGGCTAAAACTGCTTACTTTCAAATAATTAGCACAGATCAGATGTTTTTTTTTTTTCCCTTTTGAGAAAGAAGGATCAAGTTTCATGGGCAGTAAAAGCGATGCCACTGGTGAAAAACAAACGCTGGTCATCTGTCAGGTATGGGGGTTAAAACATCAGTTTGTTTAAAGGGCGCATTAGTACCGGTTTATTTGTTATCACTGTTAACTTAATTTTTACATCATAAAAGCAGTATCCACCTGTGTTTTGCATATTTTTAGGAGAATGTGGATGTGTCGACAGTGTAGATAAAAAGGCTAAAGAAAACACGTTTCTTTGTTTGTGGTTGCACTGCACTAACACACACATCCTTATTTTGTTGTTTCTATGTGAACATATGTGTGTGTGTGTGTGTGTGTCTTCACAGATTTCGGTTTGTGTATTCACTGTGTTCTTTCCAACGGCAACTGGGACTCTTTTCTCTCTGATCAGTCAGTTATTGTATCTCTGTCTTCACTTTATATGTTTGTTCTTTTTGCCAAACACAGTCCCATTAATAGTGCATGGATAAGAAAGAAAAAGGCAAATAGAGAGCAAACCAGCAGCAAACCACCAAACTGCCATGCACGCCCTTATTTAATATTCTCTGTGCTTTCAGCCCAAGCTGCTCGTCCTGTGCACTGTCTAGTCAAATCATGACGGCCAGGATTAATCTGTCTCTTTAAGAAAAAACACCTTCAACAAGTATATAGAAAAGGAGAACCGTTTTATTAAAGCACATGTCGGTTGCTGTGTCTTTATTGTGGCTGTATTATAATTCGCTACGTTAAAATACAACTGGGTTCAACAGAAAGGAAACAGAGTCCATTTTGCATGCATGTCTTTTCATCCTGGCTTGCACAGAAATAATGTTGTGCTCAGTCGGATGCATTTTATTCTGTTTGAAAATATTCCCATGAGAATTTACAGTGGGCCTGAAGAGGAACTGGATGGACGCAAACCACACTAACTCCGAGCTAATCAATGTGTTAGTGTTTAAGTGCATGATAGGGAGCCGCTTTGTCCAGAGGCCTTTCACATGGTAAGTGAGTCCTAATCTCTCAGCAGTACTATGGCAAAACCAACCATTTCTAATGGCAAACAGTGGGCTTTTGGAAACTATTGACTGCTGGGTGGTGTGAGAGACCGTGGGGAAATGTCCTGGCAAGTGCTGCAAATTCAGCTGCTCTTTTATGCACATAACACACACAAATGTCTTTGTCCGTCTCAATCAAATATACACTACCTCTCTGAAACACACACAGACACACACACACGCTCCCTCACACACACTCAGAGTACGGGGCCAGGTGGTGTGGTTATTGCCAGATCTTGCTCTCTGCTCTCCTGAGTGCAATTGGTAACCTGAGCTGCCTGTTTGAATAGCTCAGTTATACCAAAAGCTTCCTTGCCGCAGAGATAACGTGGAACAGTGCCCAAAACGCAATTTGTCCCGGCTCAGGTTAGTCATTGACTGCGTGATGAATACTGAAATTGAGCTTTCAAAGTCACTTTAACGGTCTTTTCATAAGAAATTAGGGAGATTTAAAAGTTGGTTGGATGGCCTCACGGGCGCAGCTTGTATCCAAAATCTGTCAACCTGAGTGCAAGTTAGTCAGTGGGAATGTGTCAGCTGAGGGGATGTGACAGCCAGGCCCGGGGCCTCCTCATTTAATTAAGGAGCCCGTCTTGTTTTGGGGAACTCACATCCAAACACGTCTTCCAAGATCTCCCAGGGCAGTTTATATTTCAAACACGATTCAGTACATATTTTGCGTTGATGTTTTCTGATTTAACCTGCATGTGTCCAATATTCTGCCTCCTAGCTAAACTAGCTTTACTCTCGCTACCAATAGCACTCATTTGTCCAGCAAATATTTGTTTTCACCCCTCCCCCTCCCAACAATAGCCTGTAGACCACAACACGCCCTTTGGATCACAATGACAACAAAGATGATTCTGTTAACTGTTGTTGGATTGGTAGTACACATTAACAATGTCTATGATTGACTTATTTAGATTAGCTTCAGGTTGGAATATAACTGAAAGAGAACTCCGTTTTATATTGTACACTACAGTCTAGGCATTATGATGATATTTTAAAAATCTTGAACTTCACTGTACAGAAAATAATATAATATCTCAGACCATATCATGAATTCATCGCAATAACATATGACTGACATAAGTCATCTTCAATAATAACTTAACCAAACCAATAGATAATGGAGCCGAGTCCATGCGCGCGTCCATTACATGAAATAAATTATTTGTGCGAATGAATGAAATGCGTGTCTCCCACGTGTCCCCGTCGGCCCGGGGCCGCCCTCTATAGGCCACGTGCGGTACTGCAGCAGCGGAGCGCCTCCTCCCTCCTCCTGAAGCCGGAGTTGCATTCCTCTCCTCTCCATTCACGCGTAGGGAGCCGCCGGAGAGAGAGCCCCGCCGCTCCGTGACCACAGTGGAATGTCCCGAAGTTTTGGAATTTAAAACCATGGAAAGGATATCTAACCTCCGGATCACTTGAACCTGTAAGTACCGTGGAAACTGCGGCGAAGGATTTTGTTTTTTTATTTTTCACGTGTAAGGAGCGGCGGTTTGTAGGGAGCCGGCTTAAATATTTGTTTCTGTCTCTCCATTGCTCTGTGCGGGGAGTTTGTCGTTGTTTCCCTCCGTCGCCCCCCCGTCCTCCCCCACTTGCTTCTTCTCCGCTCTCGGGCGTCTGGTTTCCCTCACGAGTTTGAAGAGCTCGAGCCTCCAGCCTTGGTTTTGGTTGCAGTGAAACGGGCACGAAGAGGAACCGTAGAGTTCCTCCGATATCCAGTAATGGGCGCGCTTGTGTGTGTGTGCGTGTGGTTGCGCGGTGTTGAACGCGCACTCCGGTGTGACCACCAGTCGGATCGATCCGCAACAAACTGCGGATGGTCTGGACGCCGAACGGCGATTTAACGAACTAATTAAATTAATTCGAACATATCTTACTGAATAATTTCGTGGTTCGCACCCGGGGAGCGAACTATTTTTTGCAAGTAACCCGGATTTGGTGCAGCGCGAGGTGAGTTTTGTCTGGTTTGACTCCGGCCACAGTAAAAAGAAAGCGACTTTTCCTCATTTGGGAGTTCTTCGCCGCACGAGTAACATGTGGAGTTTTTTCTAATAAAATACAAGCTACCGGTGCGGGTACCGAGCCGGCGGAGGGTGCGTGTGGCTGTTGCACCGCCTCGGGAGAGGCAACGGCAGCACACGCACACCCGCGGGCTCAGGTACCCGCCGCCCCGACGCTCACGCGCGGATGAATAGTCCGTGGAGGCTGCGTGGATTTAACCCCCCCCCCCCCCCCACCTCGTTCTTGTTTATTTGTTCTTTACACTTGTACCGACCCTGCATAGGCTTTCCTAAACGGACCTCTAAGGGTGGAGGTGTGTGTGTGTGATTTCTCCTCTGGGTGCTCGCTTTAGAAGAAAAGCAATCGATTGAGCTATTAGCTTTGAATGAATTGTAAATTGCGTCGGCGTGGTGTGAAAGGCGCGTTAACGTGCTAACGAACGAGAGGCGCTTTGTGAGTGCTGTCTGTGGGTGTGTAGAGTGCGCATTGCTTGTCAAGCTATTCAAAATGCTCTCATTGCTCCATCGGATTCTCCTCAGTTCTTTCCCCTTTTTAGTATTAGAAAAAAATAAAAAAATAAAATCAAATTACACTTCCCACGCCGACCCCCGCGCGCTAGTGACCCACGGATTGTGGATTCATAAATCATATTAGAAGAGTAAGGGACATCATTTTAACCTATTTTGATGGGTGAGTGGGGGGGGGGGGGGGGACCAGACTGCAGCCCATCACTCCCCCTCCCCTTCCCTCTAAAACAAATAATCACTGAAATATGAAGGGAGTCCTGGTTTGTATTTAGTAGTTGATACAGACATGGCAGCGTTGATGGATGTATCCTTTGGCACCACCCCAACACCCCCACAGGACACGGGCGTCACGTGACTAACGTGGTAACTCTTTATCAGAAGTGACTTGACCCATTTTTTCTTTTTGTCCCTCAGCCCAGTCAAGCGGCAGCTCCTTATTGACAGTTAAATGCGGTGGGCAGCGGGTTCCCATTTAAATGATGCGGGATGTGAACCGTGACGTGAGTGTTTGTTTAAGAGCCGGTGCCCAGTCCCACGGCTTTAAATCATTCCACGAAGGACTGACAGGCCGCCAGCCGCACAGTGGAGGTGCACCCGACTCCTTCCACCCAGATCCTGACTTCACACCAGTGTGTGAACGAGGGCCAGGAGCGGCGGTAATGGAGACCGAACTCTTTGCAGTAGCGCCGGTGCTACTGCAAAAAAAAGTGGTCGGTGGCAGGATCCTTTGTCTGAGCGGCAGGTTCCGATGGTCTGTGGCAGGTTCCTTTGTCAGAACGGCAGGTTCCGATGGTCTGTGGCAGGTTCCTTTGTCAGAACGGCAGGTTCCGATGGTCGGTGGCAGGTTCCTTTGTCAGAACGGCAGGTTGCAGTGGTCGGTGGTAGGCTCCTTTGTTAGAACGGCAGGTTGCAGTGGTCGGTGGTAGGCTCCTTTGTTAGAACGGCAGGTTGCAGTGGTTTTTGGCAGGTTCCTTGGCAGAACGGCAGGTTGCAGTGGTCTGTGGTCCGGTAGGATCCTCCTTCAGAATGGCACAAGCCGATCTTAGTTTGCCATTTAGCGACATGCAGATTCCATGTTCCATGTCCAACGTTAAATGAGTGTCTTCATGATCATTGGTTTGCCGTAAATGTTTTTTTCTAACTTTATTAAGAATCTAACACAACACAGCAAACTTGCAAATAGCGCAGAGTATTAAATAAAGTGATGTATGTCTTAATGCAATGCTTTAGAAATGAACCCAAAGGGATTCTGTATTTGCTCATGAAGTCTGAAACAGGTAATTTGGCCAATGTTTCTTTTACAGCTGAGAGCCACAGATTTAATTTGTGTGTGTGGGGGGGGGTAAAACGGCGGCCTTGCATGGTATTTCACATGAAAGCTGGCAACCCAGCCAGAAAATGACCAGCAATTTGCCTCAATCTTCCCCAATTATGATAAAAATCTGCCCCACCATATGCAGCGGTGTCATGCATTTTGAAAGTCTGCCCCGTCCCGTCCGGCTGCTGCCGTGAAGGGTAAATCTGTGATGTTCAAACTTTGGAATTCAAGCTGACGTGCACTTTGCACCCCGCCGGTCCTGCCTTTGTGCGATCCCGCCCCCACTCCCCCCCCCCCATCGCATTCCTCGGGACCTTTCAGTGACTGGCGTATTCAAGGTCTAATTAGATCTCAGATGGAGGAAGACCAGAAGAGCTCAAGTGAGAACTGCCACTTGGCTCCCCAAATAACTAGTCTTGTTGTGTGTATTATATCATTTATTTATAAAATATATATATATATATATATATATATATATATATCAAATTAAAGGAGAAGAAATTATTTCTCGCAATGGTCTTTCTCAGTTGGAGGGAAATGCTACTGTTCTGCATCATCTGAACTGTTTAATAGGACTTGATGAGCATAATTGTATTTTTCACTGTGATTCATTGCTTTCCCGCCAGTAGTAGATATATGTACTGTGTTCACAGTGTGTGTGTGTGTGTGTGTGTGTGTGTGTGTGTGTGTGTGTGTGTGTGTGTGTGTGTGTGTGTGGCTGCACTGCAAAATCTTTTCCATTTTCCCTTACCGCTGGACTTTCTTCACCAGCATGAGAACCTCATGTTTAGGCACTTCCTCTCTCTCTGCCGTTCTTCTTGCCTCCAGTCTTTTCGTTCATTCGTCTCTTTGTCTCGTCTCTTCCCTCGTCATCCTCTGCTTCTCTCTCTCTGTGTCCAGACTCTCCTCCTAACTTTCAACTGTGTCTCCGGTACATTTCCAAGGGGATTGCTAGTCTCCCGTGGCTCGGTGCATGCAGAAGAATTCACTGCGAGTGCAAGAGGAACCACTACAGGGTTTATGCGTGAGAGTGTCGGGTACGCAGAGGCCTCCTTGGCACGGCGGCGCCGTGATGCATCAGCTTTCATATCATAGCCAACGGAGATGCTGTGTTTTTATTACATAACTTTTCATTTGTGTCAGTCTTGCTAAAGAGGTTAGCCGTGTTGCCGGCGCTGCGCTCCCAGACTGTTTTGCTTGGTTCTCTTGTTTTTCTCCAACACCTCTTTTCAAGATCCTGCTTGGGTTTTTACTTCTTTCCGTCCTGGTTTCTCTCCCGATTCTCTGTGTTGTCACCTCTCCATCCTTTTCCCATCCTCTCTCTCTCTCTCTCTGAGTGTTTTTTCTTGGTCTCTGGGGTTTGTGTGGCGCCCTGCAGCGAGGGAGCTACAAAGCAGCAACAATATTAAAACGCACTAAAGAGGGACCAGCAGCAGGGCTCTACCCGAAGGCCCTGTTATAGAGAGACACACACACACACACAGCTCTCATGGTGCTAACACCTCTCCAGCCGACAGGCCTTAATATGAAATAAACTCACTCGCCAATACCTGGCGGGGCCGTCTTGACTGACTGCTCAAATCGGAATGACCTCCATTTGGCCCAAATAAGAAGCCGGGATTGAGAGTCAGTGGGCGGTGTTGAACCGCAAAGTGCCGGCGCATTACGAATCACATCAAGAGGCGAGCTCGCAGGTGGGCCCGGCGGCATAAATCCTAATCAGTGCCAATCACAAGTGATTTTAAAGACTCATCTGCAAGCCCAATCACATTCTCAAGACAGGGAGTGCGCTCAGGCCCGGCAGTTGTGTTTGGGTCCCAGGGAACGCGTCGACTTGGAGAAGGTGCATGAAGCGAGTGTGTGTGTGTGTGTGTGTGTACAATGTGAAATGAAAGCCTCGTCTGTGTTGTTTGATGCTCGACCTTCGTTGTCGCGTTCCTCACTTGCAGCCAAATTCTGAGTCTGACCTCCCGTGGTGGCAGAGCGAGGTGTATTCTTCTTTCTTCCTTTTGAGTGAAGCAACCTTAGTTTCTCCGTCTCTTCTGTGCTCATCCGAGTGAACTGTGTGTTATGTATAATTAATTTTCTCCTCTCTCCCAGTTTATTTTTATCGCCCACTTTTAACCATTCCCTTCAAAGGACCCCTCCCCCGCATCCGTCCTCCACGGTGCCCGCTGAAAGTGACAGCTGCTCGGGTACGAGGGGGGGGGGCGCTTTTTGAGGCAGGCACTAAAAAGGCCACTCAAGTCGACTTGGAGTAGAAGAAGAAAAAATCTGCAGTTGAGACAGTTTTTAAAAAAAGGGTGCAAAACTGTCTGCAAATTGAAAATACATTCTGACTCCAGTGACTGACTGTTGGGGAGCCACATTTACATGGCCTCCTTTCGTGCAAAGAGCTGTTGATTAGTTTGGACGACATGTAAAGCAGAGTGACGGGAGTGGCTGAAGGAGGACACGGGGACCTTGTTCACTGTTTCCCAGGCATTTCGCTTTATTGACAGCAGCTCTTCTTGTTGAAGAAGCAAATTGAAAATCTCTCGTAATGTGTAGAACGGGCATCTCTCCCAAAAACAAAGGCGCACTGTCGTCTGTCGCGTTGGCACTGTGGCCCAGTTGATCCCGGTGGTTCTGCTTGAAGGTCCAAGCGTGGGGCCCGCGGTGCCACCTTTTGACCCGGCGACCTTATAAATCCCACTTGTGGGCGCGGCCTCGGCGTATGAGGTTTCCTGCTCGGCATGCCAATGCTCCCGTCAGCATTCCGTCCGCCCGCACGGACTCAGACAGGCAGCTCGGGTCCTCGATTTACGTGGACGTAAGAAAGGAAATGGCTCCGCTTGTTGGGACCGGCTATCGATCAGGAAGACGCAGCTCCTTCCTGTAACACAAGGCCAACAACTCATCAGCACTGTTCTTTAATTTTACTGCTTGTGTGCAGATGAAAAGGAAGGTGGCCATTTTTTCCCTTTTCTCCTTGTTTTCTTGCTTAGTATCTGTAAAGTCAGAATCAGATCAGTTGTGAAGCCTCCTCATGAGTTTCACAGTTTCAGAATTGCCAAAATAAAATTTTAGCGTGAGTCATGTGATTTGGTTCCTACGGATGTGATACTGTTTCTAACACACATTCCATCCATTTTCAAAATGTGGAGGGGATGTAGTTTTTTGTATTATCAGACGTCATTTGTGACAAAGTCAACTCAGTTTTTTGTATTTTTTATGATAATCAGTACAAACGCTGGCTATAGTGTGTAAGGAATCCACCAGAGGAAGGTCTCTAGTGATCGGGTCGGCATGGTGCAGGGGTAGAGAGGGTGCGTCGGGAACTGCGAGGTTGGCGGTCCGAGCCCCGGCTGCTCCATGTCCCTTGTCGAAGTGTCCCTGAGCAAAAATGCAATGTAAGTCGCTTTGGATATAAGCGTCAGCTAAATGACCTGTAATTAGCGATCCTTTGCTTCCAAGTTGACGTTTATATGAAACATTGTCCTAAAATGTCGGGATGCTGTCGAGGGCCATAACTCACCTAGGTTCCTTACCTTCCTACGTTCCCCACCAGCAAAGATCACCAGATTTCCACTGGTTCAGTGGACAAAATAATGTGATCATTGAGTGTATTGTATCTGGTCCAGCCTGTCAATATCAACTGCATAAAGTGTGTGTCTCTGATGCTGAAATCTCAGCCTCAGTTCAGATGATGGAGCCTACTGGTTGTTTACCGTGCTCACTAGAGTCTGTCTGCCTCTTCAGGCATGTTTGGGTTGTTAATGAGAACCACTGTGTGAGAGAGGAGACGGCGCACTGTGTGTGTGTGAGAGAGACAGTGTTGTGTGCCTTTGCATTGAGATACGCCGTGCTTCCACAGTGTGCACTGTACACAGGACCGTACGCGGGATGCTATCTGTGTGTGTGTGTGTGTGTGTGTGTGTCCGTGGTCCTCGTCGTGTGGCATGTAAGGTAACACCCCACTGTGGAGAAGATGAAACGGGAGAGTTTACACAGGCACGTAGCCATTTATTGTTGTGATTAATGTTAATGGTGCAGTACTTCATAATTGCTTTCCCCTTCTCAGTTTGTGCTGCCACTTCTTCATTCCCCCTTTCCTGCACACACACATACACGCACCCTCCTGGTTAGTGTTGTATTTACCAAGGGAAAACTTAAATAATTCAGGCAGTCTGTTCTCCCCGGCTCTGTAAATAAGACTAATAGTAGGCGGGCCTTTTTAAGAGAGCCACTTGCCCAGGGAAAGCATGGCCGTGGGCAAGCCCATAAATCCACTAGCTGCCTGTCTACCCCCCCTCCCCATCCTCCTTTGCTGTGTCTGTGTTGCGGACCAGTCAGCGAAGAACCCCCGTGTTAGCGGAAGGGAAGGGCGACTTGTTCCAGAGAGGTCAGCGGTGAGGTGATGTCGTCCCTGAGGCGGCGGACATAGAGAAAGTGTGTGCCAGGATCGCTCCCCTCACTCCCTCGCTCTGGCTGTTGGTATCGGTTTGTATTTCTTTTGGTGCGTGCACATGGACGCGGGCTGCACGGCTGTTAAACCGCACACTCTGGTGTCAGCACCTGCATGCGTGTTTACCAGATGGAATTAAGTACTCAGTTATTCATTTTGTTTATCACTCAGTTTTTCCCTCTAAGTGCCTCGCTCTCTTTAGATGTTGGCTGGTGCGTTTGACTTGACGGAAAGCCAGTCAATAAAGAAGAAGAAAAAATAAAACATTTTCGTCCTTTGCAAATCCACCATGCGATCCCACTTCAGCTGCAAAAAGGAGGGTAGGTTTGGAGTAGCTTTAGCTCTAAACCACTTTGGAGCACTTCCCAGCCTCTCACCTCTCCATATTTAACTCTCCGTAGCCACGTTTACACCGAAGGGCCAAGAGGGATCTCGGGTTTAGGAGCCGACTCAAAACTTCACTAAGCTCTGACTGAAAGCTGGCTTATTTTATTTGAAACCGTCTCCTAGATTAAAAATGATCGCTGTCGACAACAGCGACAGACGTTTAACCACAAAATTGTTATTGAGGAGAAAACAGCTCCCTGTTCCTCTTGGTAGCAGGAACAGGGAGCTTACCCGGCGGGCCTAATCACAGTGTTGGGTCCCGGAGAAATATTTTGGATTCCTGGCATCCTTTGGCCCATGTTAACAACGGAGCCCAATTCAAGTTGTCAAATCACAAATGAAGTCTGAAACTCCCCTTTTAGACGGTGTTGAACCAGCAAAGATGATCCTACACCTCCTTCCTTAACAGCCTCATTTTCATTCCCCGGCCTCTTTGTCAGAGCCGTCTTTTGTGCTCCTCTCAAAGGGTTAAAGAGAGCGGAGGGATGAGTAGCCCGCCATGTCAGCCTCCATTGTGCTTTGGCATTGTGCCACCACATAGCATGTCGACCATAGACGCAGGTACACGGGACTTTTCTCTACCCGCAAGCGCTACAGTTACCAAGTCATGCTACACACACACACACACACCCTCCTTTCCAGCAAATCAATGCAAATACTTTTCACGGTTTGGTGGCAGCAAAACGCCAACGATAACATCTGCCCTTCGGTCGTGGGTGGTTTAATGCAAAAGGGCCTCGAACACAACGTTGCTTTTCTCTCGGCCTACAGCTCAACCTCTTTCTCACATCAACATCTTTACATAGAGTTTGAAGGGCCGTTCCCCCCCCCCCCCCCCCTCTTCTCTCTCTTCCCTCAGTGGAAACATGTGCACAAGAGCTGTAAAACTTTCCCCGTCCTCCCTCACAAAGCTCGTTAAGGAGAAAACCACTCGGCGGCATGTTGTGTAGAACATCGGCGACTGCTCAGCCTAATTCTTTTTGCAGACCTGGGTTACTGCAACGCCGTGTCCGGGGGTGCTTTTAAGTCGTGTCTCCCCTCCAGCCCCCCTGCGGAGGGGAGGGAAGCAGAGCTGGGGAGCTCTGGGAATAAGTACTTGAGGCCAGACAATGGCCGGCCGACGGCAAGGGGGTGGGGTGTTGATTGTAACCAGAAATAACAGGAGGAGGAGAAGGCCTCCAAACCAAGAGGAGGGGTGGGATAGGGGGAGGTCAAAGGTTAGACTGATCCCTACTTTAAAGGTGGAGAGAGGCCGGGTGAACCTCTGAGCTACTGCCACGCCATGGGGGAGGGTTGTTTAGGTGGAGCGTCAGTGCGATCTCCACGTTGACATCCCATGCTGGCTTCAGTTGTTTTCGGTGACCTCTGACCCCCGGCCTCCTCTCCCCCCACCAGGAGCTGTCACATAGCGTGAAGAGAAGAGCATCTAGGTCAGTTGCTCGTCGCTGTTCTCCGCCATTTGTCCCAGCGAGTGTGTCCTGTCCATGTTTCTGGGGCGGCGGTGGCGGCCGATGCGACTGAAGCAGCAAGTGGGCGATACCAGTCAGCCCTCGTCGGGCCATCACATCTCTAATGAAATGGAGTGTGTAACCTGTGACTTGTGGGATGTGCGGATGCGTGGCGGCTGGGAGGAGCCACTTCCTTTCTCTACCGAGTCTTTTTTTTTTCTCGGCGGCCATCCTGCTGCCGTGCCGGAATGTGCCGTCGTTCCAGGCGCTTTTTGAGAAATGTGGCTGTTGTGGTTGATCCGCTGTTCCCGAGTGTGACCTCATTTGGCTCTTGAGATCAGCGTGACACGGCCCCCTGGTGTACCAGCGGACTGTCTGTGCCTGCCCTCTGACACATGCCAGATAGTGTTTGTACAACTGGCACTCGAGGCAACGCTGAATGTTGAGTGCGGCTTTAAAACAATGGCATTAAAGCTAATTTTAGAGCGGACAAATGAGGCAGATAAGGTTACGTTTTAGAAAGCAGAGGCATCAGCCAGCTGAAACGCGCCTAGGGACAATTGACTTTAAACATGATGCTTAAAAACATGACTTTTCCTTCCCTCAAACTGCTAAATAAGACACGTTTCGAAGCCATGTGCCGTTCTCTAAACACGCCACGAGCAGTTTTTAGCTCATTTCGAGCTCATTCAAGAGGCACACCTCGCCCTGCCCTCGGCAATCTGATTGCCGAAGTCAAACTTGGCCACAACACAGACAAATTTTTCAAAAGTAGCCCGGCTCCCAGTCTGCATGTAGCTGCAATCGACATAAAAGCCTTGTGCGTTTTAGCTTCTCTGTCGGGGCGGGATCGGAGAAAAGGGAAACAAAACGACGCCAGAGCCCGCTACCTCGGCCAGATACGACCGAGGGGAAAGAAGAAGACAACAGAGGAGGGAAGGGAGGGAACTTGGCAGCGTTTGCTAACGCTGAAGCGGCAACAAGGCACCAAAGAATGCTAAATGTTGCAGAGAGAAGTTTGTGTGTGTGTGGTTGTGGTGGTGGGGGGCGGAGAGACAGAGAAAGGGGGGGGGGACGACAAAAAGTCAGAGATACTGAGTCAAACTCTAATTAAGGCCCCGATCGGCGCGTTGGAACAGCTGCTGTTGCTTGTGCCACACCGGCTTTACGGCTTTTTTTTTTTTATTTGGAAGCCAAACAGATGTTACGAGGGGGCGGCGGTTTTATCGAACCAGAAGTTTGGCTTCAGGGAAGAGGAGGAAATGAAACTCTCCCACTATTTGTGATGTCAGGGAGTTAGTGTTACGGTCTGCTGGCCGCTGCAATGATGATTGCTACCCGGCGATGTCTTGTTAGCTGCCCCACATGACTGTGAGATGGAGTCAGTGTAGCGATGCAGCGGAGCTCCATCAGATATCAGGCCCAAACCCACCGCTGTCGAGCATCGGTGATAAAATCTATTAAATTCAGATGTAAATGATGCCAAATAACTGGATTTTGAGTATGACTGCTGCATTGGAAAGTTTTGAATTGTAAGTTCTGATATTAAAATACTGATTTATTACTTTAAAAATGAATACCAATTTGGGACACTTGTATCTTGTACAAACCATGTTTATCAAATTACCACCTTTATGGACATTTTACTTGATTGAATTGACTTCAATCATAAATAATTTATACGGGATGTGAATCTCATTTAATTAAAGAGTGAGTATCCGTGACAACCAGACACTTAGCCAGATGTTTGACCAATAAATCAGATCAAACTATAATTGTCCTCTACAAACATCAGTTAGCCAAGAGGAGATGCAATGCATTGAGATAAGGATGAATTGTCAAATCTGTCGTTGTCAAAGTCATTTCTTTTTGTTCCACTTCCTGTGCGATATGTGCCTGGTCGCAGTCAGCGTTGTGGCGTGCACTTTCTCTTCCTGCGATATTTATTCTCTGATCCAAATGCCTGTCACCACCACTGGTTGGGCTTTGCTCGCCCTCTTTATCAGTGTGTCCGTGTCCTCCCCCCTCACTCGATTTCTCATTCTGTCACTCTCCTACGGAGGATGTGGTGAAAATGGCTGTTTAATCATGCAGAGAGGTCAACCAATCAAAGGGCCAGGCCGAGTGATTTAAAGGCCTATTCAGAGCACAGCTGGAGGGAGAGGGAAAGGAATGGTGACAGTTGGGGAGAGAGAGCGAGAGCGAGACTGGTTTGATTGCTGTATGGCGCGGGTCACCTCTCATCCACTTACCACTGGTCTCGTTTCACCAATAATTGTCCCTGATGGATTGATGTATGGGCAAGGAGATGAATGGAGGAAGTGAGTATAGAGGGCGTACGGCAGAGCGACGCGCACAAACACCTCACAAGACCTCATCAACGGCGGTAGAGACCCATGTCTTCCTCACATTAACTTTGGCAGCCCCCCCACACACACACAGACAGTTATGCAGTCTGCAGACAAGGCAGTTCTCACCCGAATGTCAATGGGAGAGGATGACAGATGGTTGAGAGGAGCAGGGGAAGTAAAGACAGACAGAGACAGTGATTGTCTCCGGTCAGCCAATCTCCAATCTATGCTATGGATATTTCCAACCTTGATCCAACTGTTCATTCCGAACACGCCGGCGACAACTTTCTGTTGGCGTCCACTCGATGATCTTTATTGATCCAAATGATCAAGATGGTCATGGCCCTTGTGCTACCAGAAGTGATTGCGTTTGCGCTGACAAAGACAACTTGTTGCAGGTTATGAATATTTTTCTGGTCAGCCTTGGCAGAGTGAGCTCATGTTTAGATATGTTGTATATTGCTGCTGCTGTATAGTCACTGGGAGGTTGTGAGCTTTGCTGGTAGAAGCCAAATGACATTTCACCGGTGTGATCCATTTAACCGCTTTACAATATCATCAAATAAGGACAAACAGTTTGCTTTTCAACAATCAACCAAAATCCAACCTCTTCTCCCGCTATCCCCAACCTCCCGTCTACTAAATGCGATAAGAAGCAGTTCCTGTGTCTGTTTGACAGCTGCGGTTTTTCACCGTAGAGATCGGCTGTGCTCATGTTTCCCGTACAGCCGGGGAGTTGGTGTTTGTGGAGTGCCACTCCAGCAGATCGCTGGCCCCTCGCTCTTTCCTTCTCTTCCTCCCTCCCCATCTCTCTGACCCTGCGTCGGCGTGTGCCGATGAGCACTGAGTGGATACACTCACAGAGCGATTTGTGTGTGTGAGAGCGCTGGAGAATCCGTGGGAGCTCCATTTGTTGTGTAAATGCGAGCCGCTAATTGACTGCCGGGCACGCAGCCTCTCCTTCACCGGCTGAACCCTGCCCTCCGCCAGGTCCCGGGGATCCTGCCAGGGGAATGTTTGCCCCCCCAGCCCCCTCGCACACGCGCGCTCTCAACACCCTCCCTTTCCCTCTCTTCCCGTGTCGGAGCGGGCCTGGCACTGGGCCAAGGCGAGGATGGGCACGGCCTGTTCTCTGAGTCCTTTGAAACGAGTCTTGATGGATCTGTCCCCTCGCTCGCATTAGCTCCACACGCTCATTATGCCACGTGGAAGGTTAACTAACTCTGTTATGATCCGTAGTTAAGGCCCATTCCTCTATCTGTTGTATCCGTGTTAACCTCATGGGTAAACTCCCACGAGAGCGTTATCACTACTGCCGGCTGGCTAGCAGCCCAGGTGACGCAGTAGGTTAAAGGTAAGGCTGAATAACAGTGCAGCCAACAGAGGTGTCACAATTCTCCAACTCCACGACATCGGCTGTCTTTGGTAACATTGGCGTGTTGGCAATGATTGACATGTTGGTCTCTCTTAAGTTCCTGATGGGAACAATCAGGGGGCTTTCTACATGGTCTGACCCTTTGTCTGATCGGTGCTTTCAGAGGACACCTGCAGTCACGTCAATGATTTGGAGATAGGATTGCTACAAAAGCTAGTGTGACCCGGTAAGGTTTGGTAGACTGGAGTCTGTTGCCTTATGAAAGGACTGTGGCATGCTGCGCTTTCTTGCTCGTTGGATAGAAAATGATGTCAAATTGCAGTGTTTCCCCTAAGTTTACAACTCGGGGGGTGGTGGGGTAGTAGGAAACGAAAAAAGTACTCTTTTTCTTCACACACAGGCAGCTAAGATCATGTATTTTAAATACGTAGTCTGGAGGCAATCAACCTCCGTTTTTCCTCTTATCTGTTTTTTTTTGCCTGCCTGACGTGCTTTAACAGCCGGACGACAAAGCCAAAATTCCTGGAAACTAACCAGTCCTGTTCACATGGCTCAGAGACGGCACGACGACGGTTGAGGAGTGACAAAGTAAGCTGTGTTGTGTTTGTTATGGAAATTATGGAAACGCACACACACACACACAGGATCGCATCCGGTGTTCAGGTTTTCCCAGGCCAGACCATTGTTGCAGAGCTAAACATCAGGGAGCAGATAATGGAATGAACAAAAACAACTGACACACTCCCCTAACACTAGATGGCAAGCACAAAGGAGTGAGTGAGTGTGTGTCTCTGTGTAGCCTGAAAAACAGCCGCCCTTAGAAAGAAGCAAAGTCAGCATTAAGGATGAGAATGCCAGCTTTCCGATTTCAGTAAACCTTCCCACGACTCACAGCGTCCAAATGTCAACAACGTCACTTGTGCATTCTTTGCCGGTTGAGAGTTGCCAGGAATGAGGCCGGGCAGTGATTCAGTTGATAGGTAGCCGGCATCACGTCCGGACGGTTTGATGTGATCAGTGTGTGTCCGCGGCATGCTTGAGGACCCGTACTTGACTTTCAAAACTCGTCAATGCTTAAACGTGAAGGACTGTGACTCTAGGCCTCTGATGGCAGCAAATGAGACACAAAGAGACAAAAGGATTTAATATCAAGCTGGGCACTTATGCTCTGCAGACAACAACAATAGGATTAGCTGGTACGCTAAACAACTAAGGCCAAGCCTCTTAGACTGTCTCTAGGTCCCTTTTAATATATACTAATAAGGTCACCAATTATTTTAATACAAGCACTTATTGACTCATTTTGCTTTAGATTGAAGTAGGAGCACAATTACATGTCTTAAAAAGAAGACACCCCTGTACAGGTCCTGGCTTGAGATGGCAAACACACACTTATTCCAAACTATACATTTGTCAGTTTACGACTACGAGAGGGGGGTTGTAGTCGGGCGGAGGTTGGAGCGCCGGGAGGGGGGGGTCAGTCCGAGTTTAGATATCTCAATATGGTAGAAGTGTTTTCCTTTATTCTGAGCGATCAGACTGTTGTAGCTTTTCTTTATAAACAACTGAGGATTCATACTCTGTTAGAGGCAACCATAGAGTAAATAAAATAATAATTGTGTGACGGGATTGTTGTCGAAAATCCCAGCTGTAACGCAAGCCCTGACATGTGTCATCTTTGTTGCTTCTTTTAACACAACGTAACACACTGAACCAGCGCAGCTGCTCGTTCCCAAAGCCGCTCAACAAGTTTGATTCAGTCCGGTCGCAGCGGGAGAACGGGAACATCGAGTTTCCACGAGTGGAAAGGAAACGATTCAACTGGAGTATCACCGTCAAGGACGTGTTTAATCAGTCGCTCACCGTTAAAAGCCAACGTACTTCCTGTTTTGATCCCGCTTTGATCCTCACTTCTACTCTTCAAACGCGTTCGCTAACAAAGCTTATCGAATCATTGAAGGAACGAGGGAGGAAGAGACACACGTGGTGGACTGGTGGCAAAAGTGAAGCCGAGGGAAGGGAAACTAAAAGAGGCGCAGAAAGCGGCGCGAGGGGAACGCGAAAAAGGAGAGAAAGTAGCACATGGAAAGAGCAAATGGCTCTTCCCTCCCCTTCGGGCTGTGTTCAATCTGAGTCAGCGAGACTTGAAGTGGGGCCCTGTGGCCTTCAGGCCCCCGAAGCTACAAGGAGCAACACTCCCACACACTCTCAGAGACACGGTGTCAGACCTGTTGCCCTGTTCTCCTCAGCCCTGCAGCTGTAGCCCTAACTATAGCTGTTCAGCCCGACCAATCTTAATTAGTAGCTGCCGCTGCCGCCCGCCCACCTCCGGCGCCGCTGTGCTAAAAGCCCCCCCCCCCTCATCCTGTGTGGCGGGTTTAAGTCTGTCAATTTGTTTACTCGTTGCAGTGGTTGCCGTGTTGCTTCCGTGCCCCCCCCCCCCAAGCAGCATGCATGCGTGCTTTCTCTGCAATGGGCATGCGCAGAGGTCACAGGCGGTCACAGGCACAGCCATGGCTACATGCAACGGCATGTTGGTGTTCACCCGCCGGGCCGCGGTTTTGCTTGTGGTATCGTCGCGGACGCATGCTGCGCCTCTTAGGCCTCTTCAAACACTGCATCAACTGCCCGGTGTTCTGGGGGCACTTTAGTAACCATTTCAGGAGATGGGTTTCACGATCCGGTTTCACTGTTGTACTTGTTGAGGTTTATGCCTGTCAAGAGAGCCAAGTGTGTGCACATTTGTTGTGTGTGTTCACTCACTTAAATACTCGGCCGTACTTCAACAACCACAGGAGACAAAGAAAGTATTGCACAAAGTACAGCTCACAGACTCCACGCATCTCTCTGCTCCCTCGCTTCCCAGCACGTCCTGTCATGTTCGCAGTAGGAGGCGGCGGTCAGGGTCTCGGCTGAGCGGCGGCGGGTCAGACTGACGTACTTCATCCCCAAGGACCCTTAGGACTGGTCTGCTAATCAAGGAGGAACCGCAGCTTATTTTAGTCTAGGACGGGCACACGGATGAACTTTAACTACCCAACAGGCCCCTATTCCTCATGTCTGCCCCCAAGCCCCCCCCCCCCCCTCTGCGGGCCGGCCGTCGGCGTGCATTCACACACAACCACGGGAATCCATTGTGATGTCAGAGATTTGGTTGTGTGCTCAGTCTCTTATTTTCTTCCATCCCCCTACAAAGACGCTCCATGTTCTCGGGGGCTTGTTAAGCCCCATATGTAACTGCACAATATCCCTTCTTTAGTGACTGACTGACTCGTGTCCAAAATCAAAATAAAGGCTCGCCGAACTGAAGTCAAGCCGCCTCCATGCACTTAAATTCTCCTCCTCTTTGTAGGAATTAATGGCCACCTCCATGAAGATGCTTAAATGTGGCGTGCGTTTGCGCTGCATATTGTTTGACGCTACAGGTTAGGGAGAAGGAATAATGTGTTTTCTTTTGTCTCCCCCCCAAGAGCGCCTTCTCCAGTAAGAGCTTCATTTGCATTTAAGATGCTAATGTAGCCTTTTGGGGGGAGCAGAAATGACTAGACTGCCCTGGCGCTTTGTTTTGTCCCAGTTATTCATTAGACTTCAATAATTGCTGCCTCGCGCCTCATACAAACAACGCCAGGAGGGATGGATTCACCACTTTCTCTCCCCGGAAAGGTCAGGGAGTACTGCAAGACACCTCCTCGACACACAAATTCACCATTTATGAGTCACTTCTCATCGGAAAAATGTGCTCTCTGAGACGATAGAGATAAAAAACCTGTGTGTGTGTGTGTGTGTGTGTGGTGGGTTTAAAGTCAGCCGTTGGAATTCAAATGAGGTGTTCATGTCGAGACTTGAGAACTCTTTGAGTGACAGGTTCTTGTTGGTGTGCAAGCCTTCACCCTGCCCCCCCCCCCCCTGTGAAATCAGGAGTTCTAACGAGCCAGCACAGATCGCCCACTCCGGCACACAGAGGGAAGGGTCAGCCGACCCGCGGAGGGAAGCGGATTGGAGCGCGGCCGATGGGGACCGGCTTAGAGCTGAATCCCATTATCAAATAGCGTTGGTAAGATATTAGGTCACGGCCCACTTGTACCGAAGACATATTAGGTTGTGCTTTAATTCCTTTGTAGAAAGGATTTTGCTTTGAGCAAAGTGATTTGGGAGAGAAAGAAAGGTTGCGTGTGTTTAAACCCGCTCAGACGGCGGAATGGGGCTCATCTTAGTCGCTGTGCCGTGAAGTATTCCTTTTACTTTGGGGCCGCAGTTAGTTGTATTGCTATTGATCATTAGCATTATTCTCGCTGACTTTCCATCCACGTCAGGCACTTAATACTATCGAACACTTGCTCTCTTATCTGCGCTGAGCCTCTCCGCCTGCTCACCCTTTTATTTTATTTTTGCACTTTCACTTTGCAGCGCGGCATATACACATACACATTTCTTGCATCATTACATACGCCATCGGCCTCACTTTGAATGCGGCATAAACGGTGTACAATAACTGCTCGCAAATAATCCCTCAATCTGCTTCGGAAGTGGCGGTGAGTGGCTGAAATAAGAGCGGCACCGGGGAGTTATGAGCGGCCCTGGGGACCCGGGAACATGGAAGGTCTTTTCCCCGGCCCTGTGATCTGTGTGATGTATTTGTACATTACTGCAATGTGGCTGCTTTGGAATGCTGAGGACGGAGTTCACAAAAGGTTGTGAGCGCTTAATCAGCACACTGTAATGCAATAAAAACAGAGGGAGGAACTTAATCAGGGGCAAATAACATATTTAGATATGCTCCCCTCCCTCCCGCATGACGGCTGAAGACTTCCCACGTCCAGCCAGGTGCGATGCCGATACATTTGGTCCTTCCTCTCCTCCCCCCTCCCGTCCCGGTCTCTGGCATTCCTCTCCTTTATCGCTTTTCCTATGCGCTCACATTTCTGTCTCCCTCCCTTTTGTTTCTCTATTGCGACAACAGTCCGAGAGCACCAGCGAACTTGTAAACCGCGGGGCAACACTGTGCTTTCCGTTCACAGTCCCCTCCCTCCCTCCCTCCGTCGCTGGCCGTGTGTTGACACGGGGGAGTTCAATATAAACTTGACGGGATGCAAACACCAGCGGACGCCCGCTAGAACACACACACGCCCTGTTTACACGGGAGGCGGCTCTATTAGCCGTGCTGTCTGCCCGGTTGAGGGGCAGCTTCGGTGATGTGACCTAATGAGCGTGTGTTGAATCTGCCCGCTCCCTCCCCGTGAATGACTCACGATGGCTGACGTTACCCGCCTTTCTGGACCGGCCACTTGGCCCTGCAGTTCTTATTGGGAACGCTCCAAGAAGCAGCAGGTTTTATTGCGACTGAAGACAAGAACGCAAATTTTTGGCCTGAGAAGGGATGTTTTGGTAAAAGGTGTTTTAGACTGCAGCTGCCTGTCTGTTCATCATAAACTATTGGAAAACAACCCCCCCCCCCCCCCCCAGCCTAACCTGTACAGTGATTCTTCCCACATTCCTGTATGAACAATGCCAGTTCTGACACAACAGTGTTTCCCGTTAACAATAACAGACAGCACATTCCATACTGTTTAAGTAGTCAAAAGGAAACATTTTTTTGATGTCTGTTTTTCTTTCACAATATGGAGCCAAACAGGTTTCCGCCGTAACAAAGGGATTCTCAGCTGCTGTTACTTAAGCCCATGTAGTGATAGAAGCGCCGCTATTAAAACCGCCGCTCAATTAAAACTCTAAACCATGGCGGAAGCGGATCGCGGCCCCATGGAGCGCGGCCATTTTGGAGGACTTTAATCTGAAGTGCTGTTGGTTGTAGTTATTGGACGGCGTTTCCCACTAGCTGAGGGGGGGAGAGTTTCACTTTTAGCTGGAGAGTCACAGATTCCTCTCCTCCAGTGACGTGCGGTGATGTCAGTAGGAGGGCAGGCACAGAGTTATGAAAGTCATATGAGCGATTGTATATTACATATTATTATTTGTTGTTGTTTAGGCCAACACGTCAAAACAGTAAACGTTACTCACAAGCGCGGCGCGCGCACACACACGCGCGGACGGTCCAGAAATCAGGATGACATCACTACTACAACTCTCTCTCTCTCTCTTGCTCGGGCGCACACACACACACACACAACAGTTATTACTTTGGTTTCGGTGGCGATCGCCGAAAAAAAAAGCCCGAAAAAAACGTCCGTTTGGGGTTAAGGTAACGAGTCAGACTGTTACTTTTACAATCGGTAGATTATTTGTACATAACATCCACCCGGTGCCTTATTCTCGTGAAGACATCAATCACAGCGCTGTAAAATCTGTGATATCTGCGGACACCGCTGCCGTCATTTTGAGTTGTGCTGTTGAGGTACATGTTGTAGAATACAGGATCGAAGTGATGTCTGCATTAAACAGACTGTAAAAGCACTGCTTATTGTGCAATTTATTTTGTATTTGATTATGCGTAATGTCTACATTTGTCATCGTGACGTCTAAACAATTGGAATAACACACATGTTGTGTATATATAATTTGAGTAAACAGTAAAAATACAAGTTTATTAAATACAATGATTTAATAAACATTTCCATGTTTGAATTTAGGCAGTGCTTTCCCTGCCGAAACGGCTCTGCTCTTATCTCTCGATTCCTCCACGTTCCGCCCCGCCGACCCTCTGAAAAGGTTCCGTCGACTCCTCATCTCCCCCGACTATCTCTCCCTCTTCTCCCTCCATTTCCTTCACCTCGCCCGGCACCTCTTCTCTCTCTTCTCATCGCCTGCCTGATTATTACAGCCTTTCTCACGCGATCTCCCTTCTCTCACAGCCCTTCTTTTTTGCTTTTCATTTTCTTCTCCAGCCTTGTATCTCCTTGATATTATTTTCCCCTTCCTGAGGAGATGCACGGGTAGACATCATTAAATGGTTTTTATTTAGTTGCTGTTTGCGTTTAAGGTATTAGCCAGATACCCACAGACTTTCATCCCGGCCTATAGAGGAGCACTGATGCTTCACCAGGAATACAGTATGCTCTGATGATCCGGGACAGCAAGTCGTCCCAGCTCTATTCTCTTCCTGCCGAACGCCATGAATGGGCGTGCGAGCACAATCATATTCACGCATATTTTGAGCTCTCCTGAGCTCCAAACATTTGGGACGGATGGAAGCTTCCTTTGTTTCAGCTCCACGCCGGCGCGCTGAAGATAATTGCCGTTGGCCTCACATGACTCCGACATAACGTTTAAACAACCGTCCTGTCCCACCAAGCTGATGGACGTGGCGCCGTCTTTGTTCGCTGCTTATGAGTTTGACCACGAGGATCGGTGGCATTTCCGTGTGGGGGAGTATTTCAAGCGGGAACAGAAGCTTACAAAACCTCTTTCCTTTGTGCCGCAGCGCACAGGCATTTGAATCAGCTCATCGTCTCCTTCCAAATATCGTGACATAAACTGTGACTTGCATTAAATGGCAGAGACCCTCTTGAACCCACATTCCCCCAAGCGGAGGCGTCCTATTAGTCCTGATGTCTCGTGACCCATCTGTGAACATTAATTTGCTAAACACAATGTGACACAAGCCACACGCCTTTTCTTAAAGCATTTAGAGCGGAGGATAAAGCGATGTGGTCATAGCCAAGGATGGGGTCACTAATACTCCTCAATGGCAGACATCCGGAAACGGTACGGGCCCTAATGGACAAAGATGGATAAGGACACCGTCCGAGTCGATAGCGAGCCAGCTCAGATCCGCTGTGTGTGTGTGTGTGTGTGTGTGTGTGTGTGTGTGCTCCCCGAGTGCTCGCTCCTCGGCTCACGTGCTGTCATTACAACGAAGATGGACATTTATTTGTGTAAACTTGTTCTGGATGGCGTCGTCATGTTTCATACTGGGGCGAGAGAGAGAAAAGGGGAAGCAGATGGTCAGTTGTCTGTCAATAAACTTAATATGTGGAGAGCTTGTGATGAGGCCTCAGCGGACTCCACAGCTGAGAAGTTGGCAGCTAGATTGAGTCTTGGACTTGTCAGGTATTTTGAAGTGCGTAGGTCAGATGCTGGTCTCTTATGATGTTATCTCAGCAGGGAAATCAGAAGGCTCTTGTTTAGACGGCCTTTATCTGGAGGTGTGTGTTTTGGCACTTTGCCACACAGCAGATTGTACTTTGGACTTCCTCTTTGTTTTTCTTGCCTGACTTTAATGTCGCCTCAGAGTTCATCTCTGCATTTTGAAATATTTTGCCATTAACTCCCCCTCTCGCTGTCGCTTCATAAATGACACATCATTTCCAAAAGCCTGTGCGATCCCGGGGAGAGCCGACCCGCTCCTCTAGCGCCGCCTATGTGGGTGGTCTACGTGAGCGTGCTCTGGAAACAGAAAGCCCAAGAAGGCGAGACTCCCTCTTAATGGCGCCGTTAAAACAAAAGGAGGCCGTGATTCTCTTTAATACGTTTCTCCTTGGAGGCAGCTCGCTATCCCCAACTGCCACCATCGGCTGCACCGTCCGCAAATCCCAAGAGAGGTATAATGGCACGCCTGTTTTTACAACAAGCGACACTTTACATCCACCCCCCCCCCCCCACCCCCCTTCTCTCTGGGGGTCAAGGGTCAATTGAACTCTCAAGTGGCGGGTGAGAGGAAGTATAAGTGGAGGGGGAGGGGTGAGCTGCAGTTGAAGATTGCAGCATTCAGCATCAGGCTGCATTCCACTACAGTGCACGGCGTAAAAAGGTTGTTGGTTTTGTTGGAGCAGAAGGAGCTTGAGAGCTTTGTAGTTTTCAAGTTTCGCAAATGTGTCTTTACGAGCGCTCAACGTATTAAAGGTCATTGGTATCAGCTGACCGATCACAATGTGTGGTCCACGCTGTGCAAAGACGGCCCACGTTGGCCAGTTGGTGCTCTTAATTTATGTCCACAGTGCACTGCTTTGGTTAGTCAACAGACTGAAGCTGTCCTCGCCTGTGGTTTCATGACATCAACACCTGTCCAACCTTCCTTTGAGTGCTCAAACCACAGCTTGACGGGTGCTCTGAATGGCTGCTGGAAAACCACACGCTTGTTTGTGGTCGACCTTCATTGTGACCGGTATTGCTCAGTGCTGATTCAAGTCGAGGGGCGGCGTGTAGGTCCATAGCGGGTTTGTGATTTGCAATAACAGTGCCCGGCATTATCCACGCTCCACAGGGTACTTTCCTAAAATATCTATGCGGGTGCACTTTGAAGAGGTGTGTTGCTTTTTATTCTCGGCCTGGTCCAAATTACAGCAGTAATCAATCACATGGAATTGTGTCGTGAGCGGCGCTCCGGCTCTGCCGTTGCATGTCCTCACCTGCTTTGCTCACCCGCCACCGCCGTTCCCTCAGAGCTACGTCAAACAGACACGGCGTTAGCGTTATGCTCCAGACATTAACTAACTCTTATCAGGCACATTGTGGCCCTGACCTACATATCGCCTACCTCTGCCACCTACACACACACACACACACACACACACACACACACACACACACACACACACACACACACACACACACACACACACACACACAGACACAGACAGGATTTGTCATGGAGAAAAAGACCCAGTCGAGAGATTAAGAGTGAACCACTAATCTGACGAGGCCTGCATCCCCCTGTTTGTGTGTCTGTGCTCCATTTTTGAAATGTGGGCAGGTTTTATGCGCCGGCTGGCTTCATTCCGTCTCAGCCGCTGGAATGAAGCCCTTTTGTTTTTCCAGGAACGTCGCCCCCCCCGAGAGAAGAAACAGAAGCATGGGGTCGAGAGTGTGTGTCTGTGTTTAGATTATCTAAATGCGTTTTGATTTGGGCGCTTGCAGTGCTATGAACTGATGCAGTTTGTGCGCTCTTCGTGTGTCCACCAGCACCGAGATGGTGACGCCCACCGCACGCCAGCTTTGGAGCAAGACTTAGTGTGAGGTCGTCGGCCTTGGTCAGAGAAAATGTAAAGGCTGGTGTCAGTGTTGCAGTGAAAAGTCTGTATGTGTGTCTGTCTGTGGTGGTGTTTCACGGTCTTATGGTCTCATTTTAAACACAGCCGACAACCCTTTTCTCCCTCGTTCTCATATCAGATAAAAGCAGGCAACAAGTGATGGGCATGGGCGCACACTTGTTACACACGCACATCACCACACACTTGTGTCTGAAGTAACGTCTGTCTGCATATAATCCAACACAGGAGTTTGTGTGTTTATTGTCGCAGAGAATGACGAGAGGAAGAATGTGTGCAATGTAACAGCCACAGTCTGCCTACTGTCTCGGAGTGGCAGCTGTCTCGCACACACGCACACGCACATGGCACGTTGAGTGTCAGAGAAGCAGTTGTCCTGCCACTGCAGATCCTCATGCACTGATATGTGCATTCATACGTGCACTGATTGGAGCCTGGGAAACACAGAGAGGAGGACAGGGAAAATGTGTCACATTACAGCTTAACAGGCTAATTTACAAGAGTAGCGTGAAGTAGGTTTTCCTGTTTTTAACAATTATTCTTTATTACTGTGTGTTTTAACGCCGTGGCTCATGAGAGTTTCTCGGAAATAATCATTTTCACAATTTTCCGATTCTATTATTCCAAGAACCCGAGCGGAGCAGCTTGTAAAGCGTCTGCTGTAAAGAACATATCCTTGGCTAATGTGCTTTGAGCAGAACGAATGGAGATGCTCCAGATCAGGGTTTTCCACCGGGGGGCCTTTTCTCTCTCTCCCTCTCACGTCCAGCATAGACAGGTTCGGATCAGGTTCTATCACTCCCGGCCGGACCCACGGCTTGAAAGTCAGCTCAGCTAGGTGCAGTGAAGACACGGGGACACACTCACAAACACTATGTAACACGGTTCTGTCCCTCTTTTCTCGGTAACAGTAACGATAGGAACTAACGGCAGAAAAATGAGTTCCGTATTTCGGGCCGGCCGTTTCTGCTCCTATTGCCCCCGAGGGCTCTGGAAAAATACTATCCGTCCCAAGTTATTAATACCCATTCCGCTGTCATCCAGCTCCTACTAACAAATGAGGACCTCTAATGGCCACATCCTTGTGGACATTGTCAAATGGGCTGGATATTCTTTGACAATATGCCAGTGGTTTATTACAATAATGTTGACATTCTCTGATGATCCTCTGCAGACAGATTGATCGCTTTGTTCCAGGGAGATTTTAGTGTGTTAAGAGGACTGTTAACTGCGCGCGCACACACACACACACACTCACACACAGGAAGTCTAACTGGTGTATGTGTGTGTTTGTCCATCCAGGGATTTCCACCGGTCCGTCCGTCAGTGTGTCGGGGGATGGTAATCCATTTTTCCCCATATGCAGATAGCGCTGGTGAGATTAGACCCTGGGAGAGGATTAAGGCTTCGGGGCTTGGCTCCCCTTCCATCTTACCTCCTCTCTAAGCATTCAACCCCCCCGCCGCCCCCCGCCCCACCATCCGCTTCCTGCCGCCTCGTCTTGCGCTCTTCAATCCTTTACCCGCCCCTCACCCGTCTCTCTTTCCTCCCCCGGGCAAATCTCCAACCTCTGGAGTCTGTTGGCTGCCAAGTGAAGAGGTGGAGGAGTGGAGGGCAGATTAGGATAGGGACCCATTAGGTTTTTGTAGTTTTGATCTGCATGCGCATAATTCTTTGTTTGTGTGTGTGTGTATGAAGCTTTTCTTTGCACAGAGGGGGGGGGTGTATGCAGTTGGCGTGTGCGTGAGAGGAATTGCGACCAGTATGTCTTATAAACCGTACTGCGAAACCGTGCCTCCTCAATCACGCTATGGTTGGGGGCCAATAATTGACTTGTCTACTTGTGCGTAGACGAGAGTGTGTGTGTCTGGACAATTTGCATTCATTCTCGCGCGCTTCCATTGTTCTATATTTATTTTCTCTATTTTTTTTAAACCCTCAATTTCACCTGTTCCTCTTATCCGTGGGTCACATCTGGGATAAGAGGAACAGGTGAAATTGAGGGTTTAAAAAAAAAAATAGAGAAAATAAATATAGAACAATGGATATAGAAATATAGAACAATGATGCAAAGGTAGCAAATCTTTTTCTGAGCGCCGCTCTTCCATCCTCATCATCGGCGTCCCTCTCTCTCCGCTGCAGTGGCGAGTGCTGTAATTGATATGCCACTGGCAATAAATCAACTCTGCTCTCGGGCCGAGCCGCAGCCATTATCTGAGCGGACAGGTTTAGTTGCTTTGGACGAGCGGTGTGAGCGAAGGAGAGTTGATCCGGCTCAGCTCGCGAGAGTTGCCGGCAGATCAACAACAGCCTCAACAACTTGTGGAATTTCCTCGCGGCGCACACAAGAGCCCACCGCTGACCCCCCCGCTCCCGCTCAGGATTCCCGCCAAAATGACCATACCCCTCCCCTCCAAGCGTTCCGCTTTTATGTCTTCTCCCCCACCCTGTCCCTCATTCCAATTCCCTATGTCCACCGGGACTCAGTTCAGGCCTGTCAATTGATTGGGTGTCCCGATATCAAATCCAATCAACTTGGCCCCTTACAGCCCGCTCCCTCTAAGACTTTTCCCTGATGTGATAACGGCCTCGTCTCCCCCGATACGATGGCCGCCCGCTCCCTAAGCCACAGATGCGCTGCAGCCCAAAATGATTGACATGTTTTTCCTTGATGGTGCCAGATATGGCCGGCAAACCTTGTTTCTGGGCTCTTCCCACCGTTTCACTTTAGCTCTGGAGGAAATTGAAATTGAAGAGGGTTTAAAAGGGATAAGGTTGTTGTCAGGAAATGGCAAAATCTAAGGGAAAAAACACGACTGTGCGAGAAGCTGAGCGATTGACCATGTTCCCCTCGGGAATGTGCGAGGAGGGAGAGTACAGAGAGGGAGGCCCAAGACGATTCCCTCACCCCTGCGGCCCCCTGCCCTGTCGGTTTTCAAGTGTTGGTTGAAGTGCGCGTTGTGATGTCATTGTTTAATTTACGGACAGGTAACTCCTCTCAGGGATGTGAGCCGTTCTCACTCTCTCGTGTCCAGCCGCGGCCGCCGTCCGGTCCCCCCCACCACGTGTCAGCGCGTTTTTTAAATTGGCATCTGCTCTGGTCGCGCGGCGCCGCTCTGTACCATTCAGCAAGAAATTAGTTTTATAGGCCAACTCGTCACTTTATTGCAGCATGCGTCGAGTCGCTTTAATCTCAGAGTGGAGACTGAGGGTGTAGCTGCACCTCAGGCCCTTCTGTCCGACGCTCCCTCGCTCCCCCGGCGTGCGATCCGAGCGCAGGTAGAACATTTTAGATCGCATGCTGCCTTTAGTTGGGCTCGCTCTCGCTGCCTCTCTTGCTCGCTCTGTCCGTGCTGTTTGTCCTCCTCCTCGGTCTCCTACTTACGCTTTCTTTCCCTGTTCCTCTGTCCGGCTGCTGTTCTCCCCGGGCCTTTTGTTTGTGAAAATCCCTGAACCTAGCCGGCGTTGTCTCCACTGAGCTATGGTTTGCTATTCCAAGAGCATCGCCGTCACTATTTATTTTCTCTCCTGCTCACTCCATCTTTTTCTTTTCTCTCACATACTAATCGAAAACGTCCACAATTGATGTGCAATTGAATGACTCCTCTTTGAGAGGCGTTTTTTCCCTCTTTCAATACATCCAAATGTGCGTTTTTCTCCCCCTGAGTGTTTACTCACTGGCCGTATCTGGCTACTGGATAAAACAAATTCGTTCCTCCGATCTTGGTGAGCGGACCTCACACTCTGACCTGTACGCTTGGTGATTGGTAGACGGATGGTCAGCTTCCAGTGGCTCACCACGGGTAGAGCAGGAGGCGCAAACAGAGAATGAAAGGAATATCCTGCATCCCTGTTCGCCTCGTTCCCGCTTTTCATTTTCTTCAATTTCACGTTTGCCGTCACCCATCCCCCTCTGCCAACCTTCCCTCATCTCATCTCTCCATAGTGTCTCATTTTTCCCGACGCGGCGTGGTCATAAAACACCTCTCGCCAGACACTTTGATAGTCAAGGTGAAATTGAAGCACGGGGTCCCTGGGAGAGTTGCGTCCTGTTTTGCATAATCAGCATTTACAGGAGAACTAATGTCCCGGTGTTGCAGGAACATGATTGGCCTGTCAAGCAGCAGCACTCGCCCAGCAAACCCCGCTCCTCACCGTCACTGCATTGTCGTTGGAAGACGCCCGGAGGAGCACATCTCCTCCTCTGCTCTTTCTCCCCGTCCTTTTTGTGTAAGATCTTCACGCTCGATACATTTCCTCACTTCTGCACTGTAATTATACCGCCTTTGTTGTCGGTTGTCAGGGGATACTAGCCGCGCATGCTGTTTTAAATGTATATTGCCGTATTACCGAGGAGCTCATGAATGAAAACAAACCTCTGTAAAAGTATCTTTGCAAAGTCCTGCATTGGTCTGAAGGAGTTGGCATGAAAGGCAGTGAGGCAGGAAGTAGGGCCATGTGCACTGAACGCTGGGCGTGTTGGGGATATGATATGATGTTGGTGCTGGTGACAATCCCTCACACGGTAAACTGTAGAATAGAGCCCGTCCATGTTACATGGTGCATTACCTGCTACGTGCGCTTGAAGGTCTTTTTTTAATTTTTTTAATCGCCCCAGTAATACATTGCAGGGCATTCAGCAATGCAGGGCTACACAATTTGAAGAAGGTTCATCTCCTCAGCCCGAGCTCACAGCGAGACGCTCCGTGTGCCGTGGCTGCAGGGTGGGACCGGCTGGGATGTTTGTAAGAGAGTGAGGTGTAAGAAACGGACCCGGATCAGAATTCCGCTAAATATGCTGCATATCAGTCAACGTCTTTTATATTTCTTTCAGCTTCAGTTCAATTTCTCCTGAAATTGTATGTGCTGTGATTGTTGCTCCTGAGGGAAGGTGAAGTATGTTTGTTTCGGATGCTCGGATACGGGTTCCAGAACTGCAGGCGTGACAACTGTACGGAGTTGGCTTACTGCGTGCTATGTCGATGCCGACGGGGAAACCTTTGAGCAAAATGTAAATTCCTCGCTGTCAATGTAACGGTTCCCTCCGGCATGTCTGTAAACTCATGCCTCCGCCAAAGCCACCACGGTAAAGTTAAAAAGTTATGAAATATTAGTAGAGTTGAATGTTGTTATTAACGTCTTCCAGCAAGTCTCCCATAATGTGTGCAGAGGCTTTAATAATCGGGCCGTGCCTCCCCTGATATCTTCAGCCGTAATTAAATGCAGACACACATTTGCCTTGCCAGACTTGATTTGATATTATTTATTCATCACTGGGGCAAATGTCAGCTTGATTTTATTTTTTATTTTTTTTTCTTCTAATTTCGGCTGTGTAATCTGTGAGCCTTTTCAGCCTCTCTGCCTGTTTGATGGATAATCAATAGGAAATGTTCTTTGGACGCTCACCGTGTTTTTTCTCTCTGCCTTCCAGGGTTCCCACATCGTGCCTCTGTGGATGATGTTCCTGATGACGCCTTGCAGCACTGAGAACAGGACAGCGGATCAATAGGAGCTTCGTTGGCCCTCTCTCATCCACATCCGTCCTTCTCTCCCTCATTCCAAGACAGAAGATCAGAAACGCAAGAGAAACGAGACTTGGGACCAGCACTCCTCCTCCTCCTGTCTCTCTCCTTCCCTCACCCCCTAAACCTCGCCTCTAGATACCCCAGGTATGTGTCCCCTAGCTCGGTCAGCGGCTACCTTCGGCCAGGGGAACTTGTTTCTCCTCCTGGGGCTTTTGCTCATCATGAGCTCATTTCTCTCTGGAGGCCAACCCCCACCCTTAAAGCGATTTGTCCCTGCCGAGTGGGGGCTCACACACCTGGCCATCCACAACAAATCTGGAGAAGTCTACGTGGGAGCTGTCAACTGGATCTTCAAACTGTCCAGCAACCTGACCAAACTGCGCAGCCACATGACCGGGCCCGTGGTGGACAACGAGAAGTGCTACCCTCCGCCCAGCGTCCAGTCCTGCCCTCACGACCTGGCCCAGACCCCCAACGTGAACAAGCTGCTCCTCGTGGACTACGCGCAGAACCGCCTCATCGCCTGCGGCAGCACTTCTCAGGGGATCTGCCAGTTCCTTCGTCTGGATGACCTCTTTAAGCTTGGCGAGCCCCACCACCGCAAGGAGCACTACCTTTCTAGCGTGGCAGAGTCGGGTACGATGTCCGGGGTCATCATAAGCTCCTCCCACAGTCCCACCAGCAAGCTATTCATAGGGACGCCCATCGACGGCAAGTCTGAGTACTTCCCCACCTTGTCCAGCCGCAAGCTGATGGAGAATGAAGAGAACGCCGACATGTTCAGCTTCGTCTACCAGGACGAGTTTGTCTCCTCTCAGCTGAAGATCCCCTCCGACACTTTGTCCAAGTTCCCCGCCTTCGACATCTATTACGTTTACAGCTTCAGCAGCGAGCAGTTTGTCTATTATTTAACGATGCAGCTGGATACCCAGCTGACGTCACCCGACGCCAGCGGAGAGCAGTTCTTCACCTCCAAAATTGTCCGGCTCTGCGTGGACGACCCCAAGTTCTACTCCTACGTTGAGTTCCCCATCGGCTGCACGAAGGACGGAGTGGAGTACCGCCTGGTTCAGGACGCCTTCTTGGCTCGGCCAGGACGGCAGCTGGCCACCTCACTGGGGATCTCTGAGAACGAAGACATCCTCTTCACGGTCTTCTCTCAGGGTCAGAAGAATCGGGCCAAACCACCCAAAGAGTCCGCCTTGTGCCTGTTCACCCTGAGGAAGATCAAAGAGAAGATCAAAGAAAGAATTCAGTCCTGCTACAAGGGATCCGGGAAACTCTCCTTGCCCTGGCTGCTCAACAAGGAGCTCGCCTGCATCAACTCGGTGAGCTCAACTCTCTTCTTTGTGGTTTTGGTTCCTCATTTCTTTACAGCAAATCCGTTTGCTCATATGCCGAGGCGCACATGATGTTTTTATGATAACAACATTCATGCAGCACTGCTACCGGCCTGAAGGAGTTAATTCAAAGTGTGAACAGCGCTTATTTCTTTCTCTTGCAGTCTTCTACTTCACTCACTACTCTCTGCCCATTTGCCTCTCTCCACACAGGCTCTTTAGTCAGACAGTGGGACATCATTAGCCCGGTCACCTGGATTTGTGAAATGTCACTCAGGAGTAGCACACGCACACACTTCATGGTTGGGTGTGACATCTTGGGGGATGGCATGAGCTAGACTTTTTACTAACTGATCCAGGGTGCATGGCCCTGCATGCGTTACAGAAGACTCCTGCACACGCAGACACACATGCACACACTCACACTAGAGACCTCAAGGCACTGCTACACAACAGCACACTGTCTGGTTTTCTCTACGGTGAACATACCTGCCCACGTCCTTTTATTTTCCCTGGCTTCATGCCTCATTCTCTTCTCTCCCCCGTTGCTCACCCGTTCTCCTCAGGCTGCATCTGCCGAACAAAAAAAGACTCCTACGTTTTTGTTCCATCTATTAGTGTTAAGTGCGCTGCTTTCTTAGCTGACCACCTGTCTCAGCGACGTCATCTTCCATCCTGTGAGCTCTTTAAATTCACCCATCCATTTCCTCCATTTTGCTCTCTCTCAAGATAGCATAATTAATAGACTGCTTTTAAAGCTTTTTCTTTAGGCAGCGCATTCCAGACTGTCTGGCAGGTATTCACACAGGTCACACTTCACACGGTGTTGCAGCTAATGCAGTTTTATATTTTGTAAGAATAGCACTTATCCTCTGTATAGGTCTTAATTAGTTGACACAGGTGATGTTTTGTGTGGTGTTGTAAGGGATGTGAATGACCCAACCAAGTCCTTTTTCAACTCCCTTTCTTTGTCCTGTTCACTGATTCTTTTGTCTTCATTCTTTTTTTTCTTTTCGTGCTGTCCTGTCGTTGGACCCATCGCACTGACAATAGCTCTGAGGCAAAAAAAGCGTTGGGCTCTCTCATTCATTTCAATTAGACTTTTGCCGGGAGTCTGCTGGTAAACCACAGGTTAGTGTGGCGGTGAATTCGACTTTTCCTTTTAAGCAGTGGTGTGCGACATCATCAGTGAAATACCAGGTGGATAGTGGCATTGTGCAAAAATGCTGCTTATCTCATCGGCGTTTAAAGCTTGGCGTGAAAATGATTGCGCTCATGATAACTTTCAATTGAACTGTCCCAAACCTCAAAAGCGTTTAAACGTCCGTTTGCATTTGATACGTCAATCTGGTTTGCTTCTTGCCTAACGCAGCCTTACCAATGCAGCCTGAAGTTTTACTTGATATATCCGGGGACGGACGTGTGCCAAGTCTTACTTTGGAGCCAGCGTGCATTGTTCATTTTGTTTGTTAGTAATAATTATTTAACAGAGAGACTGTCCCACAGCTCCCCATCTCCCCGTCAGGCCTGTTACCATGGTTACCGGAGTTTTGAAAAGGTCTACTTTCACTCAGAATGGATCACTTTTAAAATCCTCTCAAAAGAGACTGCTCTCACATATGGGATGTCAAAAGATGATGCAATGGCCTCAGAGATAAAGCCGAGCAACACTCGAGGGTCGGATGCAGGTTAATGACGTTTGCCACGTTGCCCCTAAGCGGTGACCTAATGTCAGCTGCCCGCCCCTGAATCATAACCTCGGTCGGTGGTCAGAGCGACCTCAAGTGGCCGACATTCTTTTTTTCAGGATGGGAATTGGCGCTGTGCGTCGTGACTAAACACAGTAACAAGAATAGAGAAACGCAGACGAGACCGAATCTGAGGTAACACAAGGAGCTGGTCCTCCACTGGTAGGAACAGACTTACAACCCAGCTCTATTTCTCCAGCTAATCTAGGCGTAAACTGTGACATCTCCTGCCCCACAGTCAGCTTCAACATCTAAGTCACTGGTGTTTGGCGCTGAACCCCACCCAGATATTCCCACCCTCTTCAATTGAAATGCACCTCTCTAACCCCGAGGCCACACTCTCATAGATGCCTAAATCTCAGCCGCCGAGTGGGCAGTGTGGGAACGACTTTGCGACGTTGGGGTTGGAGGGTCAATAGGTTTATTTTGACCCTGCCATAGTTTGGAGGAGAGGGGCGAGGCAAGGGGGAGATGTGAGTACTGGACAGCTGTTAGCCACACAGCCATGATGGATGACCAGGCGCCCCGTCAGCTCCCTGTGTGGAGTTCATATTGGCCCCGGCTCATAATTTCTAGCCTCTGGCCGTCAGCAGGGGGATATGTTTTACGGGCACAGGGAGATGTTTGGTCCAATTAGAAGCTGCTCTGTTATAAAAGATACATGTGTGGTAACGAAAATGAGAGAGACACACACACACACACACACACACACACACACACACACACACACACACACACACACACACACACTAATGTTGTTCATTACCACAGCCCTTGTAAACTAGCTCTATAGCTGCTGTGGATGTGTGTGTGTGTGTGTGCGCGTTCAGTTTGTTTGTGTGGCTCTGTTTTGTCCCTGAGCTTTATTAGTGAACCGCTGACCTTCTCCACGGTTTGAGAGTGGATCAATACAAACCATTTCCACACAGGGAGGGAGAGACAAGAGAGGTATAGAGGTGAGACGATGAAGGAGTTTCAGGAGGTAAATGAGAAAGACTGCAGCTACAAGCAGAGAGAGGGACGAGAGACCGAGGTGCAGGACGTGGGCGTGCTCAAAAATGAGAGGACGCAAGGGAGTCCGAGAGAAAGAGTTAGACACCAAAGTAGCATGCGGGAGAGTGTGAGGGAATTTGAAAGGGGGTGTTGAAAGAGATGAGTGTGAAAATAACAGAGCGAGCCTGGGGATTGAGAAAGAATGCACAAAAAGCAGGAAGTATCATCAGTGTTGTTGGATCCATCAAGAACGCTGGCAAGTTTCCCCAAACCTGAACTTCAGCGCCGACTGATCATACTTAGGTTTGTGAGTTCTGCACCGCTGGCTGTGGATAGGACTGTTGTGTGGGCAGGCATGTGGGCCACTGACTGCATTCTGCAACACAAAACAGGAAAGCTGCAGGCCGCGGGACGGAGACGTGTTCTGTTACCGGCAACACGGCCATGAAAGCATCACCGGCCACGACGAGGTTGATGTCACATCATGTTCTGCGCCGAACTCAAGGCTGTCTAAGTGCGTTTTGGATATGACGTCAATGCTATGGTTTTTCCTAGTGACCGTTTTCTTTCAGTCTGTCTGGAAATACCCGTCATCTCTAGATTGATGTGATAAACTGACAAAACATCTTTTAAATCTTGATTGCAACTGTTTTTTCAAGCAGTCAGATTTCAAACACCAGACGTCTGGGGCTGTGGGATTGATGCATCAGTAGGCCGGTTTTCAGAGAGAAGATAAAAAGGGGGGTATATTGCATGTAGGGAGAAATTGAGAGAACGAATCGCAGTCATGGAGCGAGCAAGAAGCCTTTTACAGCCGCGGTGTGCTCCGAGGGGAGACAGTGATTCACCGACAGAGGAGGACGAGGGGAAGAGAAAATATTTTTTGCCACCTCTGCCAAGAACAGCATGGAAAAAAAGGGCTGGTGGCAGAAAGATAAATAGAGAGACTGAGGACAGGAGAGATGGAGGAGAGGATGATTGAACGCTGGCTGCTCCGCAAATAATATCGGTGTCCGTCACCCGGCCACCACACTGTGCTCCTCAGCAGCACGGCGCTCTGTCATGTCCGCTGTGGGCGTGCGTGCGTGCGTGCGTGTGTGTGTGTGTGTGTTATAACTCACCTGACAGGGCGTGTATATCGAGGAGCAGGTGCAAGAATAGGGATCACCCTCAAACACAAGAACACTCTTTTGGTGTCAATGAATTGATTTAAAGAGGTGTCCTCCGAACAGAGAAAGTCTGGGGATCTATGTGCTCTGGGGTCACTTTGCGGAATATATTTCAGTAAAGTCATTACGTTAAATGGTGATTTCCAGTAGCGAGCCAAACATTAGACTGGTCAGCTGTAGCCTTTAAGGGCATTGGAAAACCTTTTAGTTTGAGAAAGTAATGAAGAAGTCATGGAATTTAACCCCTGGCAGCATAGGGAAACATGACGCACAGTCCTCAAAACTGATCAAAACACTTAGTAATTTAGCAGTGTTCGGTGTGCCTCTTGCATTTACCATTTTGTCATTATATCCACATTGCTGATTATTATTATTATTATTATTAACAAAAACCTCATTGTGTGAAAGCACCGATCAATCCTACAACATTGGAATGTAGGTGTTTGGTCAGAAATACTCATAAACATACCATCTTTTGGATCACTACTTGGGTATCAGCTTACTTTAACTAATATGAAAATAGAAATATTGTCTTAGGATGTATAATCATCGCATACTTTATAATACGCAAAGTATCACATTTTGTTTTTTGGGAGTTTAGGAAAAGGAGGCAGAAAGAACTTGAACATTCCTTCGCCCCGCTGGAATGTCCATTGTCTCCACACGGGGCTCACATGTGACCCAAAGACTTCTCAAAACATCCAGCTGCTTTCTCTCCATCACCAGATGGATGGTGAGGTTTTGAACTTTGTCACAAGCCAATTCATCAATCAATCGGTGATCAATCATAGCTAAGAAAGTGTCAAGTATTCATTTTTTGCTGCAGCATAGGCCATCTGCTGCGTTCCCATTGGTGTCAAAGGGTTATGCTTCTATGCTCAACCTGAAATCAATGTTGAAGTAATGGCGTTCGTCAGCTTCTTAGTGATGGGGCTCGTTGCTGTGGTATTTTGACCCTTTTACACGACCTCTGAGGCAGCGTGGGATGTGCTGCAAAGTATCTTACCTAGTGACACGTTTTGATGTATTTTATCTAAGATAGATCTGCGATTTAAAAAAATAATAAAACATTTAAATCATAGGTGGTACGGTCAAGCCGCTGAGAGGAGCTCTGTTATCAGAGTAAGTAACGTCCTGTAGTGAGCTGCACCCTGCAGACTGATTACAGGAGTAGAGCGGCTGCAAACGTTATGACTGATCCTTTTATCTATTCCTGATAAGACACCCCTCCATTGCAGAATGTCATACAGGCTCACTGTATGCAGGACTACAGTCTTTATTTCTGTTAGTTAGATGCAACCGCTATTGTGCACTCTACGAGCAGGGCCGAGTGGTGTATCGACTCTTTTGGGCGTACTATTGATTCCTTTTCAAACAAGACAATTTTGTTTGTATCGATATCGTTTGACGTCGCGTCACGTTTCTTACAAGAAGCTGTCTCTTTTTGTCTTTTCACACTAACCTGGCCAGTCCTATGAACCAAACACATGCCACGAGTCACTGGGTGAGTTATAAAGCTGCTGACTGATGATTGGGTAGGAGGGAGAGATAACGGGTGATGCCTTGTAATGATGAAGTGTGACGTGTTCCTGCTGGTAACAATCAGAGCACAGGACGTACTTGAATGGTAGTGGATGTACAGTGTAGGTTTCAGTATGTACACAAATACACAGCGGACCAACCTTCGAGGCGGTGGATATGTTCATATTTATGTAATGCGACTGGTCCGATTTAATAAAGTGACAGTAATCACACAATGACACTTACAAGGAGTAATCCAGAACAACACATTCAATCCGCCCTAAATGTTTTTTTTCGAGTGTAGCTTCACCATATCCTCTGATAAATCTGATATACTATACTCTATATCTCTATATATGCCGTACTATACAAGGTCCTTGTGACATTTTCCATGCAGACTTTGCTCACAAGTGATCATCGGGCCCGTGTTGACACTCACCATAAAGAACAAGGTTATTTTTGGTCCATACGGCCCAGTCGTAGTGCACGAGTCTGCATTAAGCAAAGCGTGCAGATTTTCATTACATTGTTGCAGAAAAGACAAAGTGGAATTGACCAGCTCCTAACCTTCTAAATCCATCATTATGAATATCATCTAATGAACGTGACTCACTTGTGTTCTTGGTAAAACACAGTCCTATTTCTGCCGACCTAATCTAAAAGGATGTGCCGGCAAATGGGTTTCAGTAATTGCACCTGATTAATGGAGCCAGGGTTGACGAGCGGAGTTAATTGACAGCCCAAATGAGTTGAGCCAGGAGACACCGATTGGGCGGCTCGCCTTAAACGTTATTGGTACTAATGGGTTATGTTTCCATTAATATTTCGCTTTTTTAAAATTATTATTTGAAATTAGGAGTTTTATTAATGTGTCTACAGCACAGACTTTTTACAGCACAGACAGTGGTGTGTGTGCGTGTGCGCGTGTGTGTGTGTGTGCGTGTGCGTGTGTGAGCTAATACACAATGTCACACCCATTCTGCGCTCAAGTGTCGCTCTCATCTCATTAGTAAAGGACAGTACCAAGTTGGAGAAGACCCCATGCAGTCTGTGTGAGCTACTTAAATCTGTTTCTCTGAGGATTGTTTAGCTCAACAAATCCGTCTCTAGCCCCCCTCTAATGATACTAATTGTCAGTGTAATTATGTATTGATCTGTTCCGTGTGTGTGTGGGTGGTGCGCTGCATACATCATTATCAGGAGTGATCATAGAAAGTGGAGCAGGGGTCATGGCTGTGAGGCGCATGCTAATAGTCTGTGTGTGTTCGTTTTAAGTTTCTTTGTGTGCTCATCAGATAGAAATTCAAAGGGAAGGATTTGAAACAATGCAAATGGGTCTCACAGAGTAATAATATGAAAAAAAGACTTAGTTTGCTTAATGCTTTGCTTCTGGAAGCACAGTCCCCTCTTTTATTTTAAGAGTAAACATATTCCTGAACATATGTATTTAGAAATGCATATACATTTTTTTACTTCTACCCATCTGCCATTACATTTTATGGAAATAGTACCCGGAGAGAACCCACACACGGGGAGAACATGCAGACTCCACACAGAAAGGCAGCGGGGGGGGGGGGGGGGGGGGTTTCAAACCACTGTGCTGACCACCACACCACCATGCCGCCCTTGCGTGCATTTGTGAAACCTTTTAAATCTGCCTAGCCACTCTTTCTCCGCTGGTGACTGACCACCTCCATCAGATCGCTCTGAGCTGAAGTACTTTGCCTAAAGGCACCTGTGGTGGTGATGATGGAGGGAGACCACCTGTCCCAGCTGGTGGGGCTGGTGGCCCTCCTCCTAGCAGCCTGTAAGCGCTTGTGTGTGTGCCTCTTCTGTACGTATGGACATATCCATACACCGTGGATTCCCTCTCTCACACACTGTTGGATTGCGGTGTAAACATGTGGTGACAGTGCTTGGAAGCGGCGCTCTGAAAAGGTTCCAACTCCTCGAGGCTTCGCTGTCTACCTGGAGCGCACTCAACGTGGAAATTACTACTCTGCAAACCGTGACTACAGCATTGGTGCAGTCATCTCTCCTTAAATTATTGATCAGTTGGTACGCAGTAACATATTCTGGGAAACAGATCCTGAATATTGTGAGGAATTATTTCACTCATGGTTCGGTCTGGTTTATTTCTCCACCTTATTCCGCCTTTGTCTTATGTTTTGTATAAATGCACTTGGTGGAATACAAAAACACTGGCTCTGATATTAATGCATCATGCGTTTTGTTTAACGCGTCTGAGACGCAACCAATCAAACACACTATCTCCATGGAGAGAGTGGCGTCACAGCCGACGCCAGGAGGAGCCCGATGAGACGCTTACGTCTCGTTATCCTAAAGACACAAGTGGCTTTAGGTGTGTGTGAGTGTGCATAAACGCATTGCTTATCATGTGCCCTGTTCTCTTTATGGAGGCTTAACCTCTGTGACAGTGACGTCTATCAGTAAACTGCTTTGATTCTTCATAAGTTAAATGATTTAGAGAAAAATAAAAAACTGACCCATAGCTTCTGTGAGTTTGGTGACGACAAGAAAATGAGATCACAAGATTCCTTCAACTGGGGCTTTTGTATAATTGTGTGTGCTGGATGCATGCAGTAAAAATATCTTTCACGTGAGCAGGTTTCATTAAAAGGAAACGCTAGTAAGCTGCAACTAGAGGGAATCATCCGCTTTAATAGTTTGCGTTCACATTTGTAGTAAATTATTATGTCATTTGATGATAGTAAAAAAACACAGCAGCATTATCACAGCGAGGTTTCCCTCATGCTAGGAGGCAAAGATGGTGTGTGTCCGTGTGTGATGGTCAGTCCACGTGTGTTTTAGTCGAGTCGGTGCTGCGCATCAAAGAAATGTCAGAGTGAGCGAGCCTTGAGGGGCCGGTAGAGCCCCTTCCCCACTGGACAAAGAACCCACTTAAATCCACCACCGTCTGGCCTTGGTCCTTACTGGGAAAGGTTACAATCGGCACACACTCTGACAAATGACCCGGCAGTAGTCACAGGTGTTCAGCAGCTCGGCGGTGATGGAACCATGACTCTCATTTCAGCCCTTTTTTGTCACTGTCCTCTGAGAAGTGAACACGTAATAGATGAGATCCACAGGGGTTTAGACCTTTATGATATAGACTGAACAAGACACATGGTGTATGGTAATCTGATCACTTGTTGTTATCTCTGTGTGTTACTTAGTCAAACATGATCTCGTCCAAAGTAACTTTGCAACGGACATAACATTTAAAGATACCCAGTATCTGGCCTCCCTGCTACCTTCTGCTGTTTACAAAGCCTGCTTTGTTGCACCGCCGTGTCACTTTGACCCATTTGAGATCAGTTGGCCTGCTGGACGGACAGACACGTGTGCGTGCGTGCGTGCGTGCTTGCCATGCATTATTTCATTCTCTTTTGCCTCTGGCAAAAATACAAGTTTATAAGCGAGGGACCTATATTCTTTGACAGTGATGTAGAATAACTTTGACCACACAGACGCTCAGACACACACGTCAACGTTGCATTTTGAATGTGCAACTTTGGACACCATCAAATGCTACGCTGCTCTCCTGCTTTAAAAAAATGAAAACAAGGGTGCGCACACACAAACTCTGCAGCAATCCATGTGTGTATCCTTCATGCATAAACCCCAGCGATGTCTACATGAGTTCAAAACCCCACTGAGATTTCTGGGTAATTTATGAGCTGCTTCACTCACTCTCTCCACTCGGAGCCAGGAGAACATACTCATTGATGCATAGACACATATTAGACACCTGCATCGGCCAACATACTCCAGGTTGTGTGTGCGTGTGTGAAGACACACACACCCTTTCCCACGCGCACGCACACACACACACACACACACACACACCATTTTGGAAATGAAGGGATTCTTAAAGTGTGTTTGTCTGTTGATGCCGAGACATTCAGTGGTTCGTAAAGAGCGGCATCATTGCTCTTTTTCTCTCTATCACACACACACACACACACACACACACACACACACACACACACACACACACACACACACACACACACACACCAGCCATTTATCTTTGTGTTCCACTCCTTTTTAAGCTCTCCAGATATCTTTTTTAGTTTTCATTCTGCACTTTTTGCGGAGCCACATAGCGCTGGTTAATGCAGCGTGCTGCCTAATTAATTCTCGGTGCCAAATGCGCGAGTGTTTTTTGCGTTCGCTACACACGCGTTCTCGATTCACAGCAGTGCACTAAAAAAACAACACCTTGCTCCTCCCATATGAATGCAGGCCAGTATTGACAAATTCCACTTGTGGTCGGCGCCATGTGCGCCCGGACATATTTTCTTGATGTAATACGGTAAAGAAAAAGCAATCATAGGGGGCGATTATTCAACCATTTCCTTCGGCGCGGGCCAGCCAGCACACATCTGCAATCAGTCAAGTGTTATTGTGGGCTGAGTTGTGTGCGCACACCCATGTTTGGTGCCATATGAGCGACTATATTTCATCGTTCTGCAATGTGAATTGGCTGAAGCAACTCCACGGGAAACCACCCCAGCAACGTGCGTGACCTCTAGCTGTTATCTAGAGACCACTCTGGGTTTATATTTACAATTATATGGCATATGCACTCGGTGCAATACAATACTCATATATTATCAGCCGCATCAACGTGCGTCTCTTTGACCTTGGATATCAGCTGACAGTTATGAACTATAAACACACCTTAAGTAGAGTATAAAGCTTCCCGCCATGTTAACCCTTTCAAATCATCCCATTAAAGAGGATTTAGTTAGGACTTAGTTTAGGAGGATTGATGTGCTCTCTTGGTGAATATGCAGCAGAGTCCACACTACTCATTGATTACTGGAACAAAATAAATTAAATCGGCCGCTATTTTTTGAAGCAAGATACTTTCTGTTCTTGTGCTTGAATGACAATGAACTGAAAAGTTTTTGTTTTTGTGTTCTAGAACGGCAAAAATATGAGCTTGGGAAACTTTTACATTTAATTTAAATGTTTTAGCCAAAGCAATCTGTATGATGGATAATCAATCGTGAGCTGCAGCCTCCATAAGCAGGGGACAAAAAATGTTTTTTTTGAATAAATGTTAAATTCACACCTCCCGTTCTTTTTTTGGAGGAGGGGGGGGGGTTTAAAGAAGAAAAGACCAAGCCCCAGTGAAGTGCAAATCCTCAAACTCATTCAACACCCCACGCGCCCTGAGAAAATCAAAACAAAACCTCCTCTTCTGCATTTCTAAGACCCTGCTGCCAAAGTCAGCGGAAGGTTGTTGTCTCAACTCCCTCGTCCCCGCCAGAGTTCTGTGTCTTTGAAAGCACCGCACGACGCCGCGTACGGCCTCCAGCCAATAACCCCGCTGAGACCGCGGAGGGAAGCGTTCTTTCCATCGCGAGGCATCTTCAATTCACACGGGGATGTTTTTAGGCCTTAAATGGCAGCACCGACATGAGAATGCAGCCTCCATTAAAATGGTTTACAACCTCAAGGGAAACACCCTTTTATTCCACGCTGATCCATGCTGTTTAAAGCTTCCGGACCTGCAGGAATGCTATTGCACCTTTACCCTGCAGTACCCCTGAGAGACCTATACAGGCTATTGTGTGTGTGTGTGTGTGTGTGTGTGTGTGTGTGTGTGTGTGTGTGTCTGTGTATTTGTGCGCGCAGTGGTCCGTGTTAACCCGTTTGGACTCTTGGGGCTACTGTATACAGTATTTCTTTCCACTGTGAGCCTCCTCCTTAGAAGATGGATTAACCCTTTTAACTTCTTTTCCTTAGGCTCAGACGGCATTGGATTGCTGGTGTGTGTGTGTGTGTGTGTGTGTGTGTGTGTGTGTGTGTGTGTGTGTGTGTGGCGGACTCCAATCCAGATTGATGGATTTCTCTCCCATGACTACATGATTTAAACCGCTGGCCCCGAGTTGTATTTCATGCGAAGACGATCAGAATCGTTTTGTTGCTTGTAGCCAAATCTTTGTGTACACACCGAGAAGAAACTGGTAGCTTCGGTTGAATACGTGTGTGTGTGTGTGTGTGTGTGTGTGTGCGTGTGCACCCCCCCAAGTTTACAAGCCGTCTTGTGTGTTTCTGTCAGTCTCCTTTGTTCCGAGGAAACCGATTGCCCCCTGGCCATTGGTTGTTACAACAGAAAGTTGTTTCAGGTAATGGCTGTGTGTGTTCCTGTCTCTACCTTTCGTAAAAACACCCAGACATGCACGTCACACACACACACACACACACACACACACACACACACACACACACACACACACACACACACACACACACACTTTGCTTTTACCGTGTGACTGATCCCTGTGAAAAGGAAAGTAAAGCATTCCGGTTGATAAGCTGGCCACCATGCACCCTTTGGAGAACATAATGCAGGTCCAAAGCCCTGCGTGAGGGACAAAGGAGAAGCGGCTGAGTGACAGGCGGAGGTGGAGGGAGGCATTTGCCGAGGAGGGATGGATGAAGAGGGAGATGCAGAGCGAATTGGCGAGAAGGGATGGATGGAAGGAGGTAGTAAAGGACAGGGAGGAGGGGATATTGATGTTAGCTTAGTAACTGGATCAGCTGGAAGCAGACAAAGACAACGAGTGAGAAAGTAGAAAAAGGCAGAATAACTGGTTATTGACATGTGCTGCAGGCAATTTAGTCAGATCGGGAAATAGTGTGAGGGAGGGTTTTGTTATCTTTTCTCTAGTGTGGATCAATCAGATGATGTAGTGATAAGACTCTGGATTACACCGCCATTTACACACTCCCCCCCCCGTGTGTGTGTGTGTGTGTGTGTGTGTGTGTGTGTGTGTGTGTGTGTGTGTGTGTGTGTGTGTGTGTGTGTGTGTGTGTGTGTGTGTGTGTGTGTGTGTGTGTGTGTGTGTGTGTGTGTCACATGTCTGTTGGCTCTGGTTCATGCACACTGACGCCCATTCAGTTTCTCTCGCACGCACGCACGCACACGAGCCCGCCCTTTTACACTCAAACACATTTTCAGTTTCAGTCAAACACAGTGCTGTATTGCCAAATGGCAAAAATATCTTTAATTCTTTTCAATTAACACAAATGTTTTAATCATCCAAACTTGGGCTCGTAGTTATTATCATTATTTATAATCGTAGTGATTTTAATTAGTTGACGAAGCCGCAGACAGGTCCAGGAGCGCAAGTAAATTGCTCATGTTGTTAAAAACCCAAATACGACTCAACAAGAAATTCTCGTATTTGAGAAGCTGGAAAAAGTCAGTACTTGTAACTAGTGCGGCTTCTCAAAATCAGTCTAAGCAAGGTACCAAATGTGTTTAAAAAAACATTCATTGTCTGTGGCAGTAAAACGCTGCTTCATAGACAACTGAGCAGCGTGGGCGGGGGGGGGGGGCTGACTGGTTAAGGCATTTTAAGGGTCAGCGGATCGCCTGGGGCAACGGGCCCCTTGTGACTCGGGAATGCTCCAGATATTGTCACATGGTCACCAGCATTACTGCCATGTAACCGCCGTGACTGAAGGCCTTAGAATGTGCGGATTGTTTTCCACGGCGTGTTAATAATAAAGAGGAGAGTGTGTTTATGAATGGCTCATGTAATCAAGGATAACCAAGTTGAAGATGATGACACACGCACTGCCCACAGTGTACAGACCAACGTTTTCATTTCTTTTCACTTGCAAACCCGTGTGCTAAGGCTCGATCTGGACCTCTGTCATGTTTGATTTTTTTCTAAAATAATGCTTCCACACACAAAAAGATGCATTTTAAATGTAATCTGTCAGCAGTGGATGTACTGAATCCAAAAGTGCACAAAATAAAATTGAGTGTGTGTCATCTTTTCAAACATCTTATGACACACACGAGACAATGAAAGCATAGAAAGCTACTTTTACAAAATGTAAATTAATATGTCATCCTCCACTCAATTCTTCTGTGAGGCCTCTCGTCTGATTGTGTTTTGTTCCCCCTCCAGCCGCTGCAGATAGACGATAACTTCTGTGGCCAGGACTTCAACCAGCCTCTGGGGGGAACCAGCACCATCGAGGGCACCCCCCTCTTCATCGACAAAGACGACGGCATGACCTCGGTGGCGGCGTACGACTACCGTGGCAACACCGTGGCTTTTGTTGGCACACGAAATGGCAAACTGAAGAAGGTAGGAATGATTTAATCTTCCTTCTCTCTTTGGGTATCGAGCGGTACATTTTTTATTTTTTATTTAATAAAGTCTAGAGCAAACTTTGCAAATTGATTGACAAGTTTCTTTTTTTCAATTTGGAATGGCAGGTAAATTTTCAGCTAATGTGGGTTATTGTTCACTTAATGGACTGAATGCTTACAGCTTGATCACAGTGCATTTGCACTGAGCACTTTGCAAGTACTTTTTACTCTTAAGATTAAATGCAGTCAACTACATTTTTCTCGTGAGTGGCCGTTTCCAACAGGACATTCAAGGGCCTCTTTGAAACCTGTTCGTTTAACAAGCAATCTAAAGCAAGTCCGTGGCCCCCCCCCTCATCGATCGCCGTGTTAGTCACGTCGCACATAAAATGTTACTGCTGCGTCCCGGCGCCACGTACCGCCTTGCCTCTAATTTTAAGAGCTTGCCTTCAATCAATCCAACAGCTATGACTGCCGAATGGCTTTTCTGTTCTGGTCAGCTGTGTTGTGTGGATTAATTCAGGTGGTTAGACGGAGGGAAGGACAGTGGGCTGCAGCGCTGATGGATGGACCAATTAACTTTCTGTGTTCTGTTGGGGTTTGACTTTCAGTTCAACTTTCCTCATGTTAAGAGAATAATTTCATACCCATCATTTTTTATTTTTTATTAACCTTTGAGAGTTCGCGGCTCGAGTCAACATCGGATTTCTGTTTTGACCAGACTTGATCCTCCTGTGGAAGACTGAGAAGGCTCCTAAATGACACGATGTTAACCGTAGTATGTTAATGTCACATTAATGTGGGGTTGAATCTTGCTTCATATGGTGACTGTTAGATGTTCATTCTTACAATGAACCATAGAATTACAATTCTGCTTGTGTAACATGCTTGTGTGCTGCCTGGGTATTCGCTACTATGTGTCTCCGCTTTGAACGCACGCACACACCTGTTTGTGTGTGTTTGTATGCAGTCTATGGACGACGGGTAAACGTTACCTCATTAGAATTCAACCCATTTCCCGCCGCAGCGCTCCAGACCTGTCATCCATTCAGTATTATGAATGTATAATCAGCCTGTGTGTTTGTGTATTTCTAATGCCTGTTCTTGTATGCACGCAGCATTTGTGTGTTTGTCACCAACGGTTCGCACGATGATGTGTGCGCTTGTGATGGCGTGGATTTGCGTGCGGATGTGTGTGTTTGTTTTTTATGAGGCAGCGAGAGACAACAAACAATACAGTGTTGACTAAGATTCAGCGCTGTGCATTTGTCAAAGCGGCTCCCCACTCACTTAGCTTGGCAGCAGTCCCTTTATTTATTTAGCTGTCGTCACATGTCATTTCTTATGTGGAACACACCAGAAAGCGACGCTGTACAGCATGCCGGTGAGGTGTATCCTTTATAGGTTTGTTGTGCATCTGTGTGTGTGTGTGTGTGTGTCTGTGTGTTTAATGGAGCTTCCAGTTATTTTGGCTGCCTTCTGTTTCAGACCGAAAATCCCACTAAAAACAAGAAGTCTGGTCTTGGAAAATCTTCAATTTGCATAGAAGGAAACAATATCCAAACGCTGCCGCTCAAACACACACATTCACAAAAGCTCACGGCCAGAAAAATAATGCCAGTAAGGGAGAAAGAGAAAAAAGACAAAGTAAAAAAGTGGCGATGACAGATTGTAAACAGCAAATGAATTAGTAGCGTGTGAAAACCGGTTCTAACTCTCGGGTCTGGCGGGCCTTCGTCCTCTTCTACTCGGTGTCAATGTTTCCGTAAATGATTTTAGATGTGTGCGTGTTATCTTATCAATGGAATAAGAGGTCCGAGCCATCGGGATCTGTTTCTACGTGTGCGTGTGTTGTCGCCTCCTGGCAGTTTAACGGTGCGTGTGCGGCGCGGTGCCATGATGGAGCGCCTTCCTGCTGCTTCACGTTCCTCTGGAGAGCACCAGCATTGAGTGCTGTTTATATAGCCGGGCCTGAGGGTGCTGAAGGGAGATAGGAGTAGAAACGGGGCGAGTATCGGTAAGATGGATGACTGTGCTGAACGCTTTCTAGTGTGTTTTTCTGTCTTACGAGCAGAGAGGATTTTGTAAGTAATTATTCCAAAAAAACACCATTGTGTTTGCCGGTAGAAAAATGATTGGAAAACTTTAAGCATTACAGCCCAAATGGATCTCTTCCCCATCAGGGTACTTGGTTTCTACTTTAAGTAACATTATTTCACCTGAAGCATCTCTTTATTCCTCCTCGGCCTGGACTCTTCGCGCACAGCGTCTTTACATGCTGCTGCAAATCTCGCTCGTCTCTCCTTTTTTTTCCCCTCCAAAGAAACACCGTGACTAAGCCGCCTGTGTGCCGTGTAAAGCAGTCAGCAGATGGGCATTCAAGTGGAAATGGGGTGATTCTCTCGGTGATGCTTCCTGCACTTTAAGGCCCGCCGAGCATCCACAATACCAGGGCGTTCACCATGACCCAGGCGCGACCGCGCTCACATCCTCGACCTCTATTGGTGGTCCGATAATCCAATATCTATTGTAAGTGCTTGTTTTTAAAAAACAATCGTCATACACATTTACACTCACACATGAAGATTCCTCAGCTGCGCCCTGGTCCGGGGGTCGATTCGAGCCATCTGCCGTTTGTATGTGGCCAGTGTGCCAGGTGGTGGGAGCCCCCCAGTGCCCGCTGCGAGCCCATTGTGGCTCGTGCCAGGCTCAGGTGGCACTGCGGTGGGAAGTTGCATCAATGAAGCGAACCCAAGGCCTCGAACAGCTTGTCAGTTCCGACATACGAGTGAAATATCTAGTGTAACGTACACACCGTCAGAGTAAAATAAATGAGTCCCCAACAAACTTAAATAGATGTCCCTCAAACTGAGAGGATGAATGTTAGAAGATAACATGAATGACCTCTGCACCGGTCAAAGTGTTTCCGTAAACTAATCAGCATTGGTTCAGCTGAGGTCTCCCTGAGCAAGGAACGTAGACCTAAATCAGCTCTCTTATCTGTAAGGATGAGAGGATGACGGCATCATCCAGACAGCTACCATTTAAAGCCATAGATGGGACTTGATAAATTAGGCCTCTTTTAGACACAGTGGGTTTTCATGAACCGTGGCAGATCATGAGTTTTAATGTCACAAAACTTGTAGGCGGAATAATAATAATTAAACGGTAATAATCTAGCACATCAAATCTAATATACATGCTTTAGCCAGTCGAGCGTTAAAGCTCTCCGGCGTCTTTCACACCCGCCGTGTGGTTATATTGACCACGTGGCCTTCAACGGGTTAAAGCCGACTGGCAGTGACGTTTGTATGTGAGTGACGTATTCCACCAGGACCGTCGGTGTCATCATCAAGAGACCATGTCGCGGCCTAATTGACTGATGATTGTTATTCTACTGGTGCATCATGCTGCCGTGTCAACCCCCCCCTGTGTGTTTCTGTGTGGTTTGCATGTAAATGTCCACCTCCCCGCCTTGAGAAGGCAAAAATAAACACTGCGGAAGCACACCAATAATGTTTGTTGAGTAAATGTGAAGGGAAAGGGAAAAAGAATTGCGTGAGTGTAATGTGGTGGAGTCACTTTAAGGAGGCGGAGGAGGAGGGGGGGCCTGTGTCATCATTTTGGCTCAGTCGAACGGCGGCGCCACGAGTTGCATGGCCCGGGCAGCCGCACAGAGGCTGGCTTTGTGCGGGCGCTTCGGTAGCCCCTCGGTCATTAGTTCACACAACTGCATGTGGTCACAGCAAAAATGCAGAGAGAGAGAGAGAGAGAGAGAGTGAGAGACGGAGCAAAGGCAGACACAGAGAGCAACGGCGGGGATCAGATACGGTCGAGGGAACAGAAGTTAAGACCAAATAGATCATTTTACACGCAGTTTACACAAGTTTTTTTTTCTTTCTTTTAATTAATTAATTAAGCTCCTTCCCAAAGACCCATCAGTCATTCGATCTCATCCGGATGTTCCCAAATTATCAGCAAGATGTAGCATCATCTGCAGCGGCTTTACCCCTCTCTCCAAAATGCACATCTTTAAAATGGCCTTTTCTGATTAAAAACAGCCCCGTTAAGCCCTAATGATCAATACATCTTTCTCCACCAGTAGCCTCCCACCACATGCGACGTGAAACGTGAAATCCACCCGAGGAACGAGTGTGCACGTGTTTACACCTCCACAAGAAAGCGCTGCACACCCGTCAGGTTTTGTGAATGAGTGCGTATCCGTGTGTGTGTGTGCTCTGAAGAACCGCATGCATATTAATTATCTCTCGTCATTATGAGGCCCAGTATTTATCCCATCTGTTGGCATGTCCTCCTGTGCGGCTGCACTCGACCCAACGTCTCCCTGTGGACTCTCGCGGACACACACGTTAGCACACAATGACACACTCAAGCCATGGCCCTAAAAGGCATCCATAAATCTGATTGTAACTCAAATAGCCAATGTAAAACCACAGTTATAAATTAATAAAAGGAATCATCCATTGCTTCTTCAGGCCTCTCCGCTTCTGTTCTTTCTCATTTTCTCTGTTTCATCTGCTGCTCACATATTCTCTTTCCGCTCTGTCGGTCTGTTTCCTCCTGTGATCAAAGACCCCTCTCCCTGATAATAGTTGAGCGTTGTGCCTGTGTGTGCGTTAGATATAGCGGCTGCTATTTTTCTCTAATCATTTTCTCTCATTAGAGACGAGGGCAGAGCGCACACGCGTACCCACAGAGTGCAGTCGCAGGAAATGAACATGCATGCTAAAGGTTTCCATGTCAAGGCACGTGCACAACCCTGCATACACGCACGTACCTACACGTCTTAGAAACAAGGTTTTAGCCTAGGCCCGTTGTACAGGCAGATAGTAATGAGGGGACCTCTTACAATATTTAATGCCATCCAAACTCCCCACACACACATCCACCCTCAGTCTCATTAAACTGGCGTCTCTTACTCCAGACCGTTGTCCTCCATCACGGCGATCCACATTTACTACCTAACTGGGTGGCTCAGGCTTCACTAAGGGACACTATGAAGTACTGCAAATTGTACTTAAATGCAAATCTCAGTAATTGTCTCTACTTCAACTCAGTGCTGACGGTCGCCCAGTTTCACCAGTGCAAAGCAATACGTTCAAAACTAATCACTTTTAAATCTCCAGATGGGTTTCGGTGGGCTCTGGTGTTGTATCCGCGCAGCCCCACAGTAATGTGAGTGCTAATGCACTGCAGCCCGGTCCGACAGCGTGTGACCGCACGGCGCTCATTCACTACCTCGCCGTGCCCATCCTAATTCACTACTACCAGGGGTTAATGAGGCAAAGTGAGGAGTAGTGCAGAGGGGGAAAGAAAGCCGGGAGAAAAGAAGACAGGAGGAAAAGAAAGAGCGAGGGAGATGAATAATAAATGTACCATGCTAGAATCCATTTTTAAGGGAAGATTAGAAGAGTATGAGTTGCAAGCTGGGATGCGCACATGATCCAAGTGAGGACCTGTTTCTAGGTCATCTCCATTAGATCCCTGCTTTCTCATGTAAGATACACACGCACAAAAAAGTCACCTCTCTTTTCGTACTTTGGTACATCTTTAGTCTTTTTATTCTATAATGCCATAGTAACACATATACGGTTTGGTGAATGCTTTAAGTTAACTTCTCATCAGCCAAATTGAAATGAAATCCGCAGCAATGTTGTTGACATGGATCCTGATTTGTGCCGCTAGAAAGGGACGTTGTGGGTGGAGGGTTTAGTGTGCTGGCAGAGCTCTGTCCATACCAACTGATTGAGCCAACAGCACACCTGGTGGATGGCTCCATGGACACACACACTTCTGGCAAGAAGACACACAAGCGCGCACACACACTCACGTTGAAAGCAGAAGGGATGCCATATCTGAAGCTAATAAGCACAAATGAGCACATTCACGCAGATCTATACCAGCCTGCACACACACTGGGGCAGTCCGGCTGGCGTACAGGGTCTAGAGGGAGCGGCACGAGTGGCACGGCAGCATAGATTACCTCTGGCCCACAGTGGCTGACTTTTACACACAGGCACACACACACAAACGTCTCTCACACTCCTTTCCTTGCAATGAAGCAGTGCTCGTGTTGGCATAGAAAGGAGCGTCTTCAAACCACTCAATCCCTTCATGGAAGCAACATGAACCTTTTAGCCATAAAATGACAGTAACGATCGCCTGTTTACACAGTGATACAAGGAAGGATACAGGAAGACACACACACACACACACACACTTCTTGGCGTTCCTGTAAATCTCTGTAAAAAAAGCCGGACGTTTATCTTCATTACACCACATGACAACTGTAAATGAGTGTGAATACGCCAGTTACCAACACATTTGCTTGTATACAGTGACAAATGCAGACTGCACCAGATACTCATTCACACTCTCCTCTGGGAAGCTGGCTTATCCGATTACCCATCGCCAGGCTAATAGATTCTTAATAGATTGCTTTTGATTAGTTCCTCTGGTTTAGTGACGTTAAGATGATTAACGTTGCTGTGTATGAAAACAAATTCACATTTGTGTTCACGGGCGCCACGTCTGCGTACAGTTTTTGTATTCGTGAACAAAAAATGCCATCACTGGAATCATTTTGTGTTTGTGTGTAGTCACATGGTTATGATGTGCTTTGGCAGCATTTCAAGGGACACAATATTTGAGCGGGGCATCGAGTTCACTGTCTCTCTGTCTCGTGCACACTCCTGCGCACACACACACACACACAGAAATACTCTCGAGACACACAAACAACTCCAAAGGCAACAGCCCCCTGCGTTTATCCTTCTCACACAGCATGGTGGCGTCTCCTGCCGTCTAGCTGATTGCTCCCCCACCCGGTGTCCCCCAAAGGGTGAAGCTCCAGCCTGAAGCCTTTCCACAATGTTAGCGGGCTTGCTAACTGGCACCCAGCCTTCCCGTCTTTAGCCTGCTCTCCTCCTGACCACCGCTAGCCATATTGCACTGAGCCCACGGCTAATCCCGTTAGCATAATAGTTAGCGGAAAGCCTATCCCCCGTGTTGGTCTAATACCCTCTGGCTAATCTTTGAGCGTAACAGTTGGCTGAAGTGAACCCACTTGTTTTTGTTATTGGCTCTTTGTGCACGGGTCAGCAAATGGTGGAGTTCAGATTTAATTGAATGCTAATTAAGGGAGTAACTCGTTCCGGCAGTGGCTTGGGTTCTTGTTTTTAGCGTTAGCAGAGCTTGCAAAGAAACACACATAATGGCTCCATTATTGGTGCAGCTGACCTGGTGGCTTCACCACTTCCATCTGCTAAGCCCCTAAAAATGATGAATTATGCCTTTAAGAGGAGGCTCTCTTCGCACAGTGTTATTCACTGCTTTGCAGAGGGCTATTTCTTTGTCGCCGCCTCCCTCTCTTCGTTCCTCTTGCATTCCCCCTTCTCACGGTTCTGAGTGATTCAGAGAGATCTCATCTTCTCCTCTTCATGGTAAAATATTTATCCATCCTTTCCTGTTGGTACAAATGTATCAAACTGATGGAGCCTTTAATTAGTCATGCATGCGTCCATCTCTTATTCCTATCTGTCACTTGTTCCCCCTTCAGCTCTAGTCTCTTCCACCCAGCCCCTCTGTTTTTGTCTTTGATTTACTCTTCACCATTGCTTCTTTCTTTCTGCTCCTCTCTTCCCTCCATGGAATTAGTCATTAGCTGACTGACTGAGCTTATTGCATCTATTCCCATGGCTAGAATTTGTTTGTGCATCTTCTTTCTCTCTCTGTCTCCCACCGTCCCTCCCCCTCCACCCTCCCAATCTTTTCTCCACACCATCTCCCCGATGAAATGATCTTGGCCACATATACCCGCATGGCTTTCTGAATTAGCCATCCTACACATACTCTCCCGGGTCCCCGCCATACCTTCTCTATCACCTTAATTGCATGGTGCCATTTTAAATTGGCTAACACAAATTAAGGCCTCACTATATTTTTTAATTGGTCATTTAGCTTGGCTACTGTTTGAATGCGGTGTCTCCCTGGGAATGGTTTGATTGGCCTCCCACTACACATGTGGCCATTTTGGGGGTAGTTTCGTTCTCCCTATGGGTTGATGATCTGTCCAGCTACTGACACCTTCCAGAGCCAAGATGGAAGGGTGTGTGTGTGGTGTGTGGGTTCGAGGAGGACTAACAAATGGCGAGGGGAGAGAAATTCTCCTCTGCCTACCCTTCCCTTTCTTTTTACCTCTCTTTCCAACCATATTTACTTCCCTCGCCTTCTCCACTCCTCTGTCCATGTGTTGCTGGTGGATTAAGCTAATTAAAGTAGCGTAAATAGAGTCCCCGGAGAGAAGCTGCACATGTGTACACATTTACACACAAACACTCATTAACGGCTGCAAGTACACAGATGCCCACCATAGGCAAAGCAGGCCGGCATCCAAGGGCACCATGCTTTATAGTGGTGGCCATTATATGGTCCTGTGAAAGCACTGTGTGAATACTTTATGGACTACTTTCTTGCTCATTTTCATTGGATTTCAATGAATTCTGTGCAATTATTTGTCATCTGTAAAGGACTGAGCTGGAGACCACCGAACTGTTTCATGCTAACCCTGCATCCGCCTGTGTTCACTCCAAGCTTCAGCCCAAGGACTCCCAGCTTTGTCTTATCAACCACAAGAGCCTTTTTCTGTCCATTTCTGGGTCACTGGCAGGGAACTAGTGGCCCAGAAATAACACCAGACCCTCTCACTTAAACATTGGTTTTCTCTGTTTATTTATGTGCGCATGCATGATCTGAGAGAATATGGCCTGATAAGTCCTGTAGTCTTCGGTTGTTTTTAAGGCATGATTGAGAGCCAGTGTGGAAGCTGTCTTACCTTTATGCGTACGAACAAGTCTGAACATATGCCGTGTGTGTGGCTACCAACTGAAGCTTGAATGTCAAACGAGAAAATGTACTGAAGGAAAAAAACTGGGCGGAAGAGATGAAGGAAATCTGAGGACGGAAGGAACTCCTTCATCCTGTCATAGAGAAGAACAGGAAGAGAGGGAACGCTTTGTCTCTTGGTTGAAATTCCTTCCGGATGTTTCTGCTATCCGGATACTGGCTGGTGTCTTTGGAAAACTGCCTGCTTCCAGGGAAACCTATTGGATTACTGATAACCTTGGAATGGATAGGGCCAGCACTGAAGGGTGTGTACAAGAGAGAGGGAGGAGAGAAAGTGACATGGGCTTCTTCCTCAATTGTCCCTTCAGTCTTCTATGCTTTCCCTTTACTCTTTACGTGCACCTCCATTGTATTCCCATGAAGTTAAATCAATGATCAATGAAGTTTAAGCATACTTTTGGCTTTCATTCTTCCCTTTAAATTGTATTTGTCCCCCCCGTGCCGTGGTGAGGGGATAGCTCTTGGCTGCACCAATGCCCCCGCGAGAGACCGGCTTTATTATTGCGAGGACAATATTAGAGGGTTTCGAGCTCACAACAATAAGCGCGGTCACACCCGAGAGCACAGAATAACACACACCCAATAATAAGGCTCCAATAACATAGGGGTCTTTACTCCAAGTTGTCTACGGATCTCCAAATCCCCCGGTGAGCGGGCCTGCTCTTCGGTTGCCATGGCAACAGTAGTCAGGGCAGCCACGGATGGCGATAGTGAGGAAGAGGAAGGAGGGGAGCGAGAATCAGAGAGGGAGAGAGAGAGAGGGAGCATTGACGTTTGTGTTACAGGCGACAACGTTGGAACTGGGTTGCTGCAGCGATGGAGCGGCATAGAGCAGCGACGCAGCGCTGGGAAGGCAGTTTCGACTGGGGTTGGAAAGAAGTGGGCTTGTAGGTCATGTTTACCCCAGTGTGTGGTGGGGGTGGTGGTGGTGGTGGGTGGGGTGGGATCTTGTGTGGAGCAACAGAGAGAGAGAGACAGATATGTGTGAGAGAGAAATGAAAGTGCAGAGACAGCACACTTGCTCATTAACTCCCCCGGCGAGTTCTTCCGGTCGTCATGTTTGTGCGCTCGCAGAGGAGCTGTGGGTTTGTGAGGACTTGCTCCAACAGGCACCACACACCGAACGGGATTCAGGCTGCGCTCTCTGTGGCTTTGATATCACACAAACGCCTTGACTGGACACAAAATCAATCGACGTGATGTAAAAGTTCCTAATCTGGCGGGAAAAAGTTTAATTTTTATTTAAGAATCGTTAAAAATAGGTAAAATGTGTTTTTTTTCCTTTTCCTTCCCCTTACTATCATTCAAAAGCTGTCTTCACAAAACCTACACAATGCAGCAGTGGGTTAATGCTATTTGGCTGACATGGCCGTTACCATTGCCAGAGAAATGTGAAAAGAATTACAGTAATGGTGCCGCCGGGGGGGATCTTCTCTTTCCTCTCGTCTCCATATACTGTATACTGTGCAAAATAGCGCAGCAGACATCAGATGCACGGCAAACAGGCCGTTAGTGTCAGGACTCCGATGGAAAATCCATAGTTTCATTACAGGCCCGCTGGTATGAATGCGGCTGGGAGGCGACCGGAGCTCCATCATGGGCCCTACGGGAGCCGGAATGGCTGCATTTAGTGACGCAGTGGAGTGAGGAGGAGGCAAAAGGGTCAAGGCTGCCGCTGGGAACGAAGCGTGTTAGAGAGAAGCAGCCAGATAAAGTTCATGGGCAGTAACTGGCACGGCCACAATTGTACCCGACTCACCTTCTTCTTGAGACTCGTGCTGCCCCGCTGCCTCTGTGCGAGTGTGTCAAGGACCTCGCGATAGGATATGACATCAGGGCTGCGGGTCACAACATAATGCCACTTATTACACATATCCTTGACAGAATTTCCTTGTGAGTTCACCTACCGGACAATGGGCTCCCCGTACTAAGCGATGAGTTCTGTTTTCTATAGTTTACCTAATACGCTCAACCCGAATCAGAAATAACTTCTTCTTTCACACTTATCTTTCACTTTCCCATCACTAGAAATCAAGGAGCACATTCAAGGCACAATGCCTCTAAGAGTTATTGGGTGAGTTCATCTGGAAGAAGGTAGCTCTCAGGAGCTCCGGGCGTTTTCTCATCCCTCTTGGTCAATAGAGTTAAAAGACAGACTTTAGGGGAAATTACCCTTCGATTGGACTTACTGATAAAGTGGTGGGATTGTAATTCTTTGTGGCCTTTGAGACCAGAAAGTAAAGATCAGGTGAGACATATTGTCCACACTAATGTGGATTGCTTTGAAAATGTTGTTTATTTGCTAAAGGTTTTGTGTCCACTCAATGCTTAAAGCAGTAGATAAATCTTTCTCTTTCAGTGGCATCTTCCCGGCAAAAAGAGTGTGAATTCTAAGGATTATGCAAACTAATCACCAATTCTAACCCAATTATGTGCGTGTATATTAGTGCTGGGCATGTTAACATGTTGTTATCGTGTTAATGCATTAATTCATTAAGGCTGACACGCAACAGTTTTTTACTGATGAAAAAGTGTGCAATACACTACTTTTCATCCATTGGCGAATAATTGCAAAAATCATACGATTAAAAAGTGTAATTGTTGTCCAGCACTAATATATAATGTGTGTGTATATATATTTTCCTTCCCCTGAAGAACTGAAGAACTCACAGCTGTATGTTTGTCACAATTGTACCTCCATGTGTGCTTAACCACATGATAGAATCTTAAACAAAAAGAAGAAAAACAACCTGATTCCTCTGAGAAAAAGGCAAGTAGGGAGCTGAAGCGTAGGAGAGAAGATCCACACACACACACACACACACACACACACTGATTGCTCACGGCTTTGACTCCTCTCATTGCATCATCTCTCTAATGCATTTGTCCTGCATCACTTTCTACCAGTGTGTATGCTTAGGTGTGTACGTGGCTCTGCGGGGGGGTCTTCAGTAAACTGGTAAAAGCCACAAGGGCCATGTCCTGATGTTCACTAAAAACGTACGTTTGTGCGTGCTTATTCACAGCCCTCTGATTCCCATCCAGTGAAGTCTGTTAGGCTGTGTATAACATCCATCATGGAGGGAATGCACAGAGAGCCACTTTTATTAACAGTCAACCCTGACCTGAATTCTCTTTATTTATGCATGAATAAATTGGGGACTGATTGACATTATGGATGGATCTGCTGAACTAGTATGGATACAGCTTCTAAAATGCACAAACTAGCTTTTTTTGTGTTTTCAAACTTTAAAAGATGCATATTCTGACTTAACTGATGTAGATCTTTTCTCCTACTCCATAGTTATGACCGACACACACACACAAAACATTCGTTCCATATCTTCTCCGCAGAGGAAGCGATGCAGCCATGAGCAATGCAAATTGGGTAAAATGTTGTGGAAAGTGGCTTCTCCCACTGGGACCTCTCAGAGTTATTGTGTGTGTGTGTGTGTGTGTGTGTGTGTGTGTGTGTGTGTGTGTGTGTGTGTGTGTGCTAAAGCACCTGTTCTTGCAGTTGTTGGTGAGTGAACAACATTGTTCTGTATGTGCCTGAGTGCATACAGGCCGCAGTGGCTTACAAACAATCCTCCGTGTGATTTCAGGGTGAGAAGTGAGTGAGAAAGGGAAAAGTGTCTATAAAGCGAGGCAAAATTGAAGGCACCTTTCTGTAAGATCGCACCAATTAGCTGCCAGAAGGGCTTTGGCCATCCTCATCGATGCAGGAAAAAAGAGGACTTAAAGAGAAGAAGATGAAAATCGAGACACAGAGAAGAAGGATTAGAGGGACACAGAGTTTCGGCCGGAGGGAAATATTGGTTGGCTTATCGTCTAATTTTTTTTTTCTCACTGGTGGTTTCACAGCTCTTCAGAGACCCACTAACTCATTACCTTTTAAATAAGGCCTTCAGACTTAACTCCCCAACCTCAGTCCACAAAGTGAAGTGCAATGATGGAAAAAGGTTTTTCCCCTCCTTTCTGCTTAGAAGCTAGAATCATCTTCCATAAGTGAATAAACGTCAATGAATCTTACAATATTCCGAGCTGTTGACAGCAATTTTAAAAGCCCCCAATAAAAGATGGACGAATGTAAAACCATCTGAATGATCAAGCTACTGTTGAAATCAGATTTTCCAGTCCCTTGTAACCGTGGAAGTCAGAGAAGCTGACACTTTGAATGGCGAAAAAAAGTCTTTAATGTGGTGCCAAGTTCCTTCATAGTGGAGGACCTGTATCACGTGGCCTCCTGTGAGCGTGAATTCATTTTACCTCTGGATGAACTCGGGGACTTGGTTTGTTTTTCTGGCTTTAGCCGTGGCTCCCAGTGTGTCCGTTGCGGGGGTTGTATTGTGCTGGTTTGAATTTATTGTCTCTTCCCCCCCTGCATGTGTGAGTGAGTGTGCGTTAGGGTGCCAGTTAGGGTGGACAGTGAAGCATTGGCCTTCTGGAAATGGGCTGTGGAAAACCTACAGGTTGGACCATCTGCCTCCTGTGTGTGTGTGTGTGTGTGTGTGTGTGTGTGTGTGAGAGAGTGACTATTTCTGAATGGAAAGGTTTTGTCTATTCAAAGAATGCGGCCTGGCCAAGACCAATTTCCCCAAGTACACACACGCAAACAGTGGATTTATGCAGCTGCTGACTCAACAGAAAAAACAAACTTTGATGCAGGAGAGGGAGAATTGGACTGTTATACGTTTACTGGATGCGATGCAAAGAGGAGCAAGGGGGGGGCAGAAAAGGCAAGGAGGGATACACCGCAAAAAGGGCTAGAATTTGTCGAAGTTTGAGGCTGGAGGGAGGAAATGACTCGGATGAACAAGGTTGTGAATGTATTTGCGGATGAGCACAAACGCAGTCTGTTTCCAGGCACAGTTACTAAGCAAAGAAACATCACCAAGGGGTTCTCAAACTAAGTGAATCACCTTTGCAAACACTCAAAATCCTATTAGTATCCGCAGCATTGCATTTAAAGGACGTGGGATACGTTTTCTTCGGGCACTTACCTCAACAGCCGGGGCAAAGCGCCCCCCTTAGACATATTTACATCACATCTCTCCCTCCTCTCTCCACGTCCCCATGTGTTGCCTCCCGGGAGGGAACCAAAAGTGTGTGTGTTTAAACGCAACAAGCGAGCCACGGCATCTGTAGCACGCCCATTTCGTGAAATAAGAATATAAGTCTAATTGAGCTTTTTAATTGTCCTTTAAACCCTGCTGAGTGCCCATGCTGCTGCTTAATTGTGTTTGTGTGCCTGCATGTGTCCGGCCTGTTGGGATGTGCACGGTTCTGTTTGTGAGTGGAGCGAGCATGCGGGCTCCTTCTGTGTATAATGAGCTAATGGCAACGTGTGGTTACCCCTCTGAGGGATCTATTAGTGTGCGTTTCTGTAGTTGCGTGATGTGTGTTTGTGAGTGCGTGTTTTCATGAGTCAGGGAGCAGGAGAACGGCAGCCTGAGTAATAAGCATCCTCGCTGGGGCTGGTACGTCATCCCGCCTCACTGAAGCTATATTTGTGTGTGCAGCCAACTGATTGTTTATCATTGTGGCCCTTCAATTTCAACTAATTCACTTTGATTTTAACTTAATATTTAATTATATTTAGTTTGTGACAGCATAGATCTTTAATGTGATCAGCATGTATGTTTGTGTGTGTGTTTGCTGGCCTTATCTCTTGTCAGTATAATTGTCTGCATGCGAGTTTGCGATTGCTTTCTCTCACACTTGTGTCCAATCTTGGATAAAGAATTTCCTCCCTTTTCTATATTGACAACTTCCCTCTGCTCTCAAACACTTCCTGTTTCTCTCTGTTGGGCATTCAGAGAGAGAGAGGGAGAAGTTAAAGGGCAAGATAAGCTGTGTGCGTGTGCGTGCTGCGTGTGCACGCGCATCCGAGTGAAAGGGTCAGAGAGCGAGAGTGACATCAAGAGACACAATAAAGAGCACTTCTGTAAAAAGCAATCTTGTGACAGTCCAGTGCGCTCAGCTGACTCTCTGGAAACTTTGGTGCTTTCTTCTCCTCTCGCCTATTCTGGTCTCTGGGAAGCATTCTTGCTAGTTTAGTATTCTCAATGTGTGTCAAAGAGGTGACATAATTATCGCCTGCTTCCACCTCTTTATTTATTTGATAGTAACTGGCAGTAATTGACTAACGGAGAAGGTGAGAGCAGACGAAAGACGACGAGATTTAATGCTCAGTGACGTTGAAGGCTGCTTTGTTATGAGCAAACACGGTCACTTCCTTACATGACCTGATGCCTATGCTATTTCTCATTGAGCGATGCAACTACACTGCCGCCACTCTTTGTGTTTGTGGAATCTCGTATCTAGTATGAACATGTAAACTTGTACCTGTCACATGTGGAGTCGATCAGGGATCACGAATCTCCGTACGCTGCAAAATGGAAGGGCACTTAAGTTTTATGTGCATCTTGAGAGCGAGTATTTCCTCCCACCACCATCTAATTTCGCTTGTTTTATCCTTACAACTTGGGCCTCTCCTAAGAAGACACTGAGAAGAATTGACCGACATACTGGTTGGGGTGGAAAAAAAGGACAGCACAGATTCATCCTGCATGTCCCTCCCTCCTACCTCAAATCATCTTTCTATCATTTAAAAAAAAATCTTCAATCCAGGATGTCTCCGTCTCTCGTTTTCCACCTTTCCGTACCTCCGCCTCCCTCGCTGACACAGAGGAATGAGAGTTGACCCAGCTGGCCACTGGCGCACAAACTCTGCTCTCCCTTGTGCTCTGTGTTTGCCTTTGTCTCGCTCTCACCGAAAGAGCCAAACCACAAACGCGCGCACACACACACACACACACACACACACACTCACATTATCCGTTGGTGATTGTCAGGCAGCAGCGTCTGATTTAAGGTCTCACACTCACCACGCCGCTTTTCCTGAGCCCTCTCCTTCATCGTTCCTCCTTTTATCCTTTTTTACGCTTCTCTCTACGGGTCCGCTCCAAGTTCAGCTCTTTCAACACATTAAAACACAATATTTTAGTTAGGATTCTGCGCACCGTGAATCACGTAAACGCAGCTTCTCCATGTGGGCTATTTAAAACAAAAGACTCACAATGACTGACAAAGTTTGCAGACAATTGAATGGGATTTTGCCATTTGCGCTTGCTAATTGTATGAAAGCTGCTCAGCCCTGAATGAACCCGCAGAAACATACAGCCCGTCGATTACAGCTTATAATTGTCGTAATTTGGCAAGAATGTGCTTGAACGTGGGTGGGCCCTATCAATCGAATAGCTCCGGGTGTCAACTAAACCCACCCTATGCCCCACCCCCATCTCCTCCCCAGACACTACAGCCATTGGTCGGGCCCCATTGTGTTACTGGGGCTACAGGCCAAAACCGAGGCTGGGCATCTGTCGCGTGCGCGCGCATGCATGCTTGTCTATTTGCATGCCAACTCCAGTTCAAGCAGTGGGGCATGCAAATGTGCCGAGTCATGCATTCCTGTGTGTACACATACTGTACACAACCACAGTCTCTATCCGTGCCCTCTGACCCTGTGGCTACACGAGGCAGTCTAAACTGGCCGGTTAGCACTGGAGATATCAATACTTTATTTGAGTGCAGCACACTTAACGTGCTGTTTACATATGAAAACACAAGATTTATCTGGGCACAGAGGCTAGAAGTACACAGTCGCTTTTAGCAGATATTGGCACTGGGACACATCTGCTCCCTGGTTTTGAGGCCGGGAACAATACGACACTGTTGTCAACCTGCCTCAGTACATTGAGACTCTGAAATGGACAAACCGGCAACTGTGCCTACCGTCTGTAGTGATTCCTGATGTCCGGGCAAGTGTGATAACGAGACAGATAAATCACATTCCTCACATACCTTCCACCAGCTTGTGTGCACATGTAACCGGCATCGATGCGCCAGCAGAAACCTGTGGTGTGCTTTCATAAAACAGAGAAGAGGAAAGAGATTTACTTTGTGGTCAAGGTCTAAACAGCAGCAGGAGCAGAAAGCGGTTGGATATCTCCTCACATACCACTCTGCTTCACATCACGCACACCAGGAAATGTGCCTTTTTCTTATCTGCGAATGCTATATTTTATTTTTAATGTTGTCATCTCTTTATTGTACTATGCTCATGAAGACCTTTTATGTTGCCTATAGTTGGTGCCTTGCATTGACTAATGACCCGTATACCACATAAGGTATCTTCAGCATTTTCCCTTTCGACTGGTGTCATGATTAATATGATTGTAAGGGATTAAATAGCACATGGGACGAGGTCATGTCTGGGTGTGCGAGCACTGCACACACGCCTGGCACATCTGCTAAATGTCACTGTGTACTCCACGGCCGTCCGTGACACACACACACACACACACACACACACACACACACACACACACACAGAGTTGATAACATACTTTAGTACTGTCCAGATTGAGCCATGTGTGGTCTCTCATTCCCTGCTTCCTGTGAAGATGACCAGACATTATTCCTTTCCACTTTCTCCCTCTCGGACACACATCATTTCTCGCTCAATCCAGTTCAGCTTTTTGGCTCTTAAATCAGTCATTCCCATTGTATTTAGTTAGCAGCAGCCAAGACCGTCCCTGTGGACTATTACACACACCGGGAGAGGAGAAAGCGCGGGCCGGGAGAGAGGGAGGGAAATGGGAACTTAGCCGAGAGATGAAGTGAGATATAATACTGTAAAGAAGAGAAGAATGCTGAATGAGGAACACAGAGATGAAGCGGTGAAAGAAAAAGCGTTTGCTGGTAGACGTGACAGCCACACAGCTCCGACTCTCATTTGTGTTCCTGCTGGTGGCAGTCTTCCCAGCTTTCCCTTTTCTTTTCTCCTCCATTCCAGAGCCTCGGGCCCAAACAGCAAGGGACTTTCCTCTGGCTCCACCCCAACAGAAGAGTCAGCAATTTGGGCAATCTGGGTGGCTTCACCTGGGAATGAAGGGATGTTCTATTTTGTGGAGAGTGGGGGAAAAAAAAAAAAAATGGGTGACTTCCACTGAAGGAAGTGAAAAAGCAACGCTGCATTCCACTAGATACCAAGTGCATATGAGCATGAAAAACCATTTGTTGTTAATTAACACAATCTGCAAAGCCCGTCCTCTCCACTCCCATTTCTAGAGTTCTGATTTTGAAAAGTTTGAACTTCCTGAAGTTTGCACACAGCCAGGTACAGTAGATACTGGAGCATATTGTTTTAGTTCTGAAACAGCCACCCGCCCCCTCTGCCTGTCCACATTTGGTGCATCAATAACTTAAACCTCAGTGCACCTCTCTCTTCGACTCGCAGCAGAAGGCATTACATTTTAGCCTCACGCCAAGAAAAACAGAGCTCTGCCTCTTGGACAAACACAAATAGAGTCCGGCCGTGTTAAGCTAACAACATAAATCCCACCAGACCTACACATCACATACTACATCACCATTAAATTCAAAAGCAAAACACATATTTAGCTGTTTTTGTCTCAAACCAAAGTTCACTCCCCACCCCCCCCCCCCCCCCCACACACACCTTTTCTCCCTTCCTGCCACTAACTTGTAACTATAAGCGCACACACACACACACACACACACACTGTGTCGACATATGTAGTGTGTTGGTGAATTAGATTAGACTGTTAAGAAACGCGCAAGCACACACCAACATGCAACATAGTTGGGGTTGCAGGAGAAGGCGGCAGTGAAGGAGGGAGGATTGGGGCAGTCGTGAAAGGAATGTGCCTCCTCCACTCTCCCAAAGAATATACATACACACACAGAAAGCTGTCCCTAAACCCAACGTCCGATACCTTTCCCTAGACGTAGCACTTTTCACCTTAGGTGTCCCATGTCGAAGTGTCCCTGAGACACCTAATTGCTCCCCAGGAAAGATGTAAAAACCCTGGGTTAAAAATGCAATGTAAGTTGCTTTGGATGAAAGCGTCGGCTAAATGACCTGTAATGTAATGTAAAGGCCGTTTAACGGATGCTGAGTTCGGTGATATGAGCCAAATGAAACACGTAAGTGCTGAAATGAAAAGCTGTTTATGAAACAATCCATTAAAGCTTGTCTACACCAACATAGCGCACTGTCTTGACATGCTTCCCTTTGAGGGAATAGTAAGCCGATGAGTGTAAAAGGAAGCCAACGTAGTTAATCAACCCTTGTATGTTGAAGTAAAAACTGCTGCACTAAAACAGCAATAATTTTGCAGACTGTAATCCAACCATTACGCCACATTACATACCATCTACGATTTAGCAAGTTAGATAGGTCAGAGTAATGAAATAACAGTCATGAGGTCAGGGCTTCTTAGCTTCTTAGCCGTTAGCTTCTTAGCTAACCGTTAGCTCTCCAGCAGCAGGATGCAGTAGTCAATTGTTAGCTTTTTATTGATGTCATTGTAAACAGTGTGTACACGCATGGAAACCAGGGCCAGAATCATGATTGGAATAACATTACTGTGCATAATCAGTGTGCCACATTATGCCGGAAGCTAAACAACACTTAAGGCTTAAGTGCCAGGCAATCGGTTATCATTAAACTCAATAGTTACCAGTCTGTGGAGGGGGGGGGGGTTCTTACTGGAACATTAAAGATAAAGGACCACATTCTGAATAGTGTATAAAGCCGTAATGCAACACACACACACACACACACACACACACGGACAACCGCTGCTGTAAATCTTTCAAAACGACACTATAAAAGCTCTTTTAAACACCATCTGCATTCCCCGTCATTTACAGCTGCCAAACGTTATTTGTGTTTATGCGCATCTGTGTGTTCTGTCATTATTTGTGTGAACCGTCTCTCAGCTAAGCTACAAAGCTTCCTATAGGCCTACCGTGATTTCCGGACCATAGAGCGGCACGTGAATATAAGCCGCACCACCTAAATTTAGAACGAAAAAAAAGATGTGTACATATATAAGCCGCAGGTGTCCACGCGGCAGAAAAACGACTCACCATGGATTCATTAATGGAAGGTTTATGTGCAGCCGCTCGGTTTCCTTCTCCGACAGACAGATTGGTTGCCCGTAACTTGCACCGGTCTGTCTCGCTCTCACGCGTTAGCACGTAAAAAACATACATTAGCCGCACCGTGGTATAAGCCGCAGGGTTCGTGGGAAAAAAGTTGTGGCTTATAGTAGTTACCAGCAACCTTATTCCTAATTTAAGACGTTTACTGAGTCACAAAACTGACCATCACCATCTTGACGTTGTTGTCTTGAACTTCTCTTTTTCAGTTCTCTCTGTGTTTTCTTTCTGTCATGGGTGTTTTCGCTGTATGCGTAAGAGCTGAGTAAGGTTTTTATTTTATTTTTTACTTTTTTGCTTGTGTTATGGAACGCCAGAAGAGGAAGAATGTGAGGAGAAGGGTTGAGGACAAACACGAAATAGAAGGAAGGTTAAGGGGTGAAGGAAAGTGTCAATTAAAAAAAAAGAGAGGAAATCAGTTGAAAGTAAGGAATAAGCAGGAACGCTCCAGCAGGGGTCGAAACATGAACGGAAGAGCTGATGGAGAAGTGAAAGAGGCAGAGTGAACCCCGGCAATGGTTTGGCACACTACACTGAGGTGCGGTTTCGGCCCGGCTCTTAGCCTCTTTTCTTTCATCTATTGACAACATCTGTGCACACACACACACACACACACACACACACACTCTTACTGTACGTCACAGCACAATCAAAACAGACCCACATCTTGACCACCATAGAATTCCTCCACCATAATTCAGGTCCTTCCCGAGGAAGATGTAAATCACTTATCTCTCCCTCTCTCCCCTTAAAAGATGCTATTAGAGGCACCAGTGGCCATGTAATCACTCTGGCTCTCCCACAGGAAGACACACTCACACAGACGCACACGCACCTACCATGGTAATTACAACGGAAGATTAGGTCATATTCGCTGTAATCCTACTGAATGGCTGATCTAGTCAGTAAATGGTGGGTCAAGCGGTGCTGCGTAGTGTCACGTCAACAGTGGGAGAGCGTTCGTGTTCTTCATTTCGTCTAATAATTGATGCTTTTTTTTAATGCGAGTTATTTCCATTAACTCTACATGATTGCCCCGCTGCATGGATAGACCGCAAGCGCGCATTCTGCAACGTGTGCAAAGTGACTCTCTCGCCCTCTTATGCACACACACTTTCTCTCCCTGCCCAACTCCCATACTCCATCTCTACACAAACACTCGCTTCCTGTGTTTGTATGTGGCTTTGAAGAGAGAAACGCAGCACCTCGTAGATCATGAAAGCGGAGCACTTCATAGATGATAGCATCGGTCCCCCCCTCATTGCATTTAGCACTCTTCCCAATCTCTGTTTAGTTTCTCACCTTCCTGTGTCTGATAAGGCTAGCAGCTTGTTAGCATAGCTCTGGCTCGGCCCATGCTGACTTGAATAGTTAGTATTGGTCCAATGTGGGAATCATGTGCTGGGTTAATACTCTTCTGCACGCCCATAGCCACATACTGTACATATTAAGTGTATGCACCATATGTCTTTAATATAGAGGTCCTTGCGGCAGTCTTTGATGTAAATGGGTAATATTGTCTGGGTTGAGATATCCCATAAGGGATTTGTGCTGTGGCTCAACATAAGGGGAAGTCTTTTCTCATCTCAACGGCGACACTAAAAAGCCATTCATTTGGAAACCTCTATCACTGAGTCTCATCTTATTGTATATGATAATGTTGTGGTGCAATTTCTTCCCCCGTTTGCAAGACAGCTGATAAAATCAGTCATAGTAAAGCACCTCTCCAGATGCAATGCTTTTCACACTCCTCGGGGGTGTGTGTGTGTGTGTGTGTGTGTGTGTGTGTGTGTGTGCGCGCGCGTAACTCCATGCAGATGATTGCGTTAGTGTGATTTAGTGATGGTTGGAAGATGAAATGCCGCCGCGCCGCGTCTAGCGACTCGCTGCGCACACTTATCTGACAACTGCAAGCTAAAGACATTTAATTTGGATAGGAAAGAGGAGGGAGGGAGGAAGGAAAGATGGAGACGAGCGAGCATGTAAAACGGTGAATACACAGGAGATGAATGAGAGAAAAGAAGCGCAATGCATCGGAGGAGGGAAGGCTGAGGATGCAAGACATGGGTAGAGATAGAGAGATGGGGCGATGACGAGGCCTTTTAATTTCAGCGAGCATGAGGATTAAAAGGCCTTAACAGTGATGAATAGGTTTAATTTGCTGTTAAAGCAGCTCGCTTTCACAACGTCAACCCTTATATTATATTATATCCGTGCATTTGTGCTTGGAAAATCATACCACATGTGGCTCAGGCCTTTGTTCCTATTCTCTCCTTTTCGTTTTTTCCTGCCTCCACAGACTGTTGTAGGTGTGTGTGTGTGTGTGTGTGTGTGTGTGTGTGAGAGCGAGAATGTGACCTTTTATAAGCTCTGCTGGTGAAAGGCCACAGGCTCACAGATGAATAACCATGGTGGAGACATGTGGGTGAATACCAAAGCCAGTCAATAAGAGATGGCATAGCAAGTAACATGATATGACAGAATACGCTGGATCACACGGCCACATATTTGAACTCAGTGACGAGTGCTCGGTGTCAGCTTCAAGATCTCTGACCGAACCAGGTGCAGCTTCAAATGCGCTTCGTTTAAAATATACTTTGCCACGTGTGTGTACTAAAAAATTCGTGAAATTACACTACAAGCAAATCTTAACTCGCCTCATCACAGAATTATGGAAGAGAAATGACAAATAGGCATCTATTTCCGAGACATCTATATTAGGTCGAAATAACAGAACGACTTTTGTGTGAATTTTCTTAATAATAATGAAAAGTGAGCGCGATTATTTTTTGTGCTTTGAAGCGCAGGCGTCTTGAAGGCGAGTGCAGAGGTGTCAGTAGATTTACCGGAGAGGTTTGTTGGGAGAGGACTTTTCACCGTGTACTCTCATCCCCCCCGTAGTATTTGGGCTTTTCAGTGTTGGAGATGCGTTTATGGATTGAAACCTCTTTCCGACCTGCCAATCAACTCTAATTATTTATTATATATGACTTTAATTGTTGGCAATATGATTGTTTTTAAATAAAGTTCCCAGAAGCGTCCTAAAAAACTAATTTCAACTTTTCCAAAGTCAGTGTAAACTGTAAACCCTTCCAAATCCTATTACTTAGCTTTTTTTTATGTAGCTCACCAAAAAACTAGAGCTTGAATGCACCCTAATGCAATTGAAAGTAACTTTTTGGTGATGTTAGCACTTAGCTCCGTTTGAAGCAGGCCCCGTGAGGCAGCCGGTCACCACGATGACTCCTAAGGTCAGATCCCTCGATGCATCTCCATCGAGTCTTACCCATAAATAAATAGGTCATCTTAAGAAGCGAGGACTGCACACTACAGCAGGGCCTCCTGGAACGCACACGCTTTTAAAATAATACAATTTAATTTCACACCAATAAAGACCCTTTTAAAAGCGACTAAAATTTCTCATTGCATCTGGTCTCCTTCCCAGGCTTTAAAATAACACGCTCCAGACGTATTGGTAGCAGCCACACATTCCACTGAGTGTGTGTGTGTGTGTGTGTGTGTGTGTGTGTGTGTATATATATATGTATGAATGTGTGTTTGAGTGCACGCCTCCTCCATCATTGTCACCCTAGGTCTTTGTCTATCTTGGTGCGGTTGAAGGAAAAGCTGTCTGACCCACATATGGTATAGGTTTACTGCTGGCTCTGTGCGTCGGCTGTATATACTGTGTATGTGTGGGATGGTGGTGGATCTGTCCCGTAGATATATATCACAGCGATCACTCACTCATGTGTGATGCTCCATCTGCTCCCAGCTCCTAAGTCACGCGGACACAAACACAATCCTGACCTTGGAGCTATGGAAGAAAAAGAGAGCTTCACTTGCTACATAAAACAACTTATTCCTTTTTTTTTTCATGTATCCAGGGGATTCTTTCTACTCACTGACAATGCACTCCAGCCCTCTATACCTGCCTTTGTGAGTGTGTGTGACTGTGTGTGTGTTTGAGAGCACAGGTTCAAGTGCTCAGTGCTAGTGGCCCTGTCCTCTTGATTTTCTCTGATAAAAACAACAACATGCCAATAGGGGAAATATGTTTTTGTGATGTTTCGACACGCGATTTGTTTTGTGTCTTGGCGCCCTCCAGTTCTGCCGAGCTCACCGTACAATAGGAAGTGAGTGATTTCAGTCCTATCCGAGCGCCTCTGCTGCAGATAGAAAACAGGAGTCCGAGGGACACACACCATATGGGAGACGTTTACATGGAGCTGTCATTGGGCTGTGTCCACAGAGCCTCTTGTGATGTGTGTGGCTGCTTACAGGACTTCCTCCCTACCATGGCCTTGTAGGGTTTCTGTAAGGTCGGGGTCAAAGTGGAAGTTGTAGAAAAAAACATTGAGCAGTGGTAATGACCCGATCTTCATTATTAGATTAGCATTTTCCCAGTAACAGAAAATGTTAAAACTTAAAAGCATCTTATTCACATCGGCTTAAATTCTGAGGATCAATGTTCGTTCTTGACCTTAAGAAACTGCAATTGAAAAAAGTCACGTCCCATTTAGAGGTTTTTATCAAGTCATATCATCTTTAACAGCAGAAAGAAAGGAGAACATGGGATAGGATCACATACTGTAAGAGGCTGGGAGATGTATCCTGGATGAAATAAAGTATACAACTGTTGTATAGAAACATTGGTAGCATTCACAACACTAGGGCCCAGTACAGCCTACAAGTGTTGTATTAATACTTGAGATCACTGAGAGTATCGTCATCTGTTGACTCCTTCACCCACTTCATCACTCCTTCCCACGTTTCTCTCGTCTTTACTTCATTTTCTTTTGTTCTGGAGAGGGCCACACTGAATTCCCCACTTCAACCGGGCCCCCTAAACACATGCACATACACACAGGGGCTCCCCTCCACATCAAAGTCAGGAATGTGGGCCTTGCTGCCATTATGCATGGGTAGACCTACTTATGTCAAGGTACCCCTCTATCAAGTAAGTGTGTGTGTGTGTGTGTTTTCAGACATGCTGTGAGTGAGGTAAGTATGCTTTGTGTTCACACACATCTCCAAATCGGCTTTGAAATGTCAAAGCCATTACTGCAGCTATGTGCTTGTGCCGCCATGTTATGGCTCTCCGTCAGACCTGGGAACACCTGGACCATTTTGTTCCGTTTCCTGAGCTTTTAATTCAATTTCCTGAAGTCTTTGAAGTTCCTATGCACCTCCTCTTTTTTTTTTTTTTCCTTCTTTATTTTAAGAAAGAAGAACTTGCCCTTCAGCTCTCTTCACTTTTCCTACCATCCCATAGTACATTCATGCAATTGGCAGGCCTAGTCTTTCTCTCACTCTCTATCATGTACACAAGCTCCGTCAGTTGTCACTTGCGGCTCCGACAGGCATCATTCTCGTTGACGTGCCGCTGTCTTATCGGCCAGCTCTCACCCTCACACCGCCAGGCTCCCTATCAACAGCTGGCTATCCTGTGTGTCTACCAGAGCTAACCAGGCCTGCCCGGCGCAGATAAAACCCAGCATTAGGGGATTTGGGGAGGATCGACAGGTTTAGGGAGGTGTTAATGCACAGAGAACAGATAAAAAAAATGCATGCTGTAGAGGGAGGGAAGGAGGGAAACGGCAGCGTCATTGTGATGATGCTGCTGTGCGTATTTTTTTTTTCTCAAAGTGGAATTATGCAATGCTTCTGAATATCCAGCGGCATGTTGCAGACGGGAAAAGTCTGGGATGGTAATGAAATCCCCGGGGTTGCAGGGAAATGTTGAAAATGGGCCACTTATATGAATGCAGTAGAAGTCATTCCACAACTTGATTTACTCATTGACGGCATTTAACTTTACATTTGTTTTTGTTTTTTGACATTGCAGGGCCACTTCTCTCCAGAGAACAGAGTCATTTTGGAAAAATATGTTTTTCTCTTGCTTTTTTGCTTTGTTGGGCTGAAAAGCAATATTGACACCCAGTAAGGAATAACGAGTGTGGTTTGTGGAAGATCTTTGAGTAGCAATCCCGAGGAAACGGGTCTGGAGTTGCACATCAGCGCCATTGAGAAACAAAGACTGTACTCCTCATCTGCTATTCTTCTATTGTCCCCGCTGTCACTCTGCTTTGAGTTCATCCACTTCTCCCTCTCTCGATGCTTCTCCACGTCCTTACTTAAGACACTGCCCCTAATGTGTTTTAAAGTCTGTTAATGATGCATTATGCATGTTGACAAGAGAGCAGAGACGGGCTTATCCCGAAAAACACAAGCGCAGCATCGCTCCATGAATCCATCCATCAACCACTTAGTGGAAAGCTAAGCAATACGGAGGAGACGTTGGGACAGCGGCAGCGTCTCCGATCATCATCGCCGCATCGATTTCTTCACACAGTTCATGCGCACACTTTCACAAGACGGCGTGCATGCACACACATGCTAGTGCACCACTGTCAATTGATGTGTGCACGTTTACACACTGCAGGTGCTCGTAGATAAACGTGCACGCAGAGTCCCGCAAGCTCACATGCACATATATGTGAATGCACACGCATAATGGTACACGTCGAGAAGGAGCTCTTAACCCTCCTGAACGTACAGATCGGCCCGTTAACCTTATTATCAGATTCTAGCGCTTGGTTCCCAAGCACAGAGGCTCAGGTTGATTCAATTAGAAAACTGTTCCTCATCCCTCCATCCATCTGGTGGGTTTATATATACACCGTAGTCCTTTTCTTCCCTCCCTGGTTTCCATAATCTCCGAGCCGGCCTTCGCTGCGGCGCCTGGCGCATAAATTGATTTGGGACAATTTATTACTTGTTGTTTTCACACCCTCACCCTCTCTTACTGGCTCCACTCTTCTCTTTTCTCACCTCTGCCACCCTCCCAACTGTCTTGTGTGCGTTGAATGCGAGCACTTTACGTGAGCTGCATCCTGCCATGATATGAAAGGTGAGAGGGGACACAGGAGAGTTTGAAGACAGAGGAGAAATGAATGTAAGGAGGGACAAAAAGTCAGATCAAGTCAACGTGTGCGATCAACGGCCATCGTTTTGAGTCCCCGTTTCCAAAGTGACACTGGACTTGGTATTGACCAAAGTGAGATAGACTGAAGAGACGGTAGTTTGTACATTCTATATTTCGCAGGCTGGAAGATGCACAAAGAGACGCAGATGGGTACATACAAACGTTTTTTTCCCGGTGTTTAGAACCCCAGTACGTCGCCTTGTGTGTTGGTGTGCGGGCTTGTGCTCATTGTGATGCGAGCCATCCGTGAATGAAATGTATCCTTTGTTTACAGCCCCATTATCTAGATAATAACACCATATTTCCTCTCTCCTCCGGTGCTTCATCACAGCCTTATGAGCTTGCATCTCTCTCTCTCTCTCTCGCTCTCTCCCGTTTTCTTCATCCTTTTTCTCGGCCTCTCCCTTGCTCTCCCTCTCTCCCTGGCACAAACACAGGCAGTGAGAGATGGGATTTTTGCCCCTGGTTTCTTTTGGTGATATTGTAAATAAATTCATCACAAAGTGTGTGCGCTCATCGTTTATGTATCTATCGAAACGCATGTTAGCCTATGCATATCTCTCACCGTGTGTGTGTGTGTGTGTGTGTGTGTGTGTGTGTGTGTGTGTGTGTGTGTGTGTGTGTGTGTGTGTGTGTGTGTGTGTGTGTGTGTGTGTGTGTGTGTGTGTGTGTGTGTGTGTGTGTGCACACTTGTGTTTCCATCTAATCATTTCTCATCTATCCGGGTGCGAACCTATTCGTCAGTTTGTGTGTGTGTTCAGTATCATTTTCCAGCTAGTTATTGCCTGCTGTCCCTCCCTTGTCACCGTGGGCTGATAGCAGCGCGAGTCGACAAAGCGCCGTAATGGAGAGCTGCTGCTTGCCCTCCCCCCTGTTGCTCTGCGCTTTTCATTTGCTGCTGAGATGACTTTGGCTCACAGCCGTACCCAGCCAACCAATCTCCTATCCTGTATCTGCACCATTACTTTCCACATCTGGGCAAATTATTGGCCAAAGCGTACAGAGATTTTTTTTTAGCGTGTACATGTCAGTTTGTGTTTGAAATCCAGAGATAATTTTGCCGTTATTCTCTCTGGGTTCCACACAGGAAAACAGCGTTTTCATAAATACTTTGTCATAATTTCAGTTTTAAAAGTCTTTTCATTAGTTCTTCCCAGGTGCTGAATAGAATTTTTCTCTCTTCCTACCGTTGGATCAACATCATTATCCAGTCAACAATGCTCCTTTCTGTTCACGTTCCCCTTTAATCATATCTTTGTTCACAATAATGATGCTATATTCAATACAGCTATTAACAAAGCTTTTCTATTAAGCCGTTATGCTCAGTGAGGCAGGCGCGTTCAACCTTTTGCTAAAATGTTGCTAATTTCACACTGCCTACCACTGTTATAATATCCACCTGTTTTGTGTATATTTCTCTCTGCGTGTTCATCTGGTGCGTAATCAACGTTCTACTTGTGTTCACTGATTTTTACTTTTTTAAAGTACTCACTTAGGTGTTTTTTGTCATTAAATTGTGAGTTGTTTCCTTACGGTTCTCCTCAATGTGTCCCTGCAGATCTTGGTGAACTCTGTTAATCCGACCCGTCCAGCTGCGCTCTACGAGAAGGTGACTGTCAGCGAGGGAGGAAGTCCCTTGCTGAGAGACATGCTGTTCAGCCCAGACATGCAGTACATCTACACGCTGACTGACAGACAGGTGAGTTCTTCCTGTGCGGCTGCATCCGGGTACCCAATGCTTACAAAACCCGTTCCAGGAAGTCAAAGTTATGAAAGTCTTGCCACTGTAATGATGGCTGTATGTATGTGGCCATCATTAACCTGCATAACCAACCCAGCACTTACCGAAGGTGTAGGGATAACTATGCCTTGTTAACACAACGTTTGCATACACGCACGCACCAACACCCAAGCGCTCACACACACAATTGTTATTGTATTTAAATTTTACAAAAGTAATTTTCACCACCACAACCTGGTCCCAACTTAGGCCATTAGTTCCTATATGTCTTAAACCTCCTACCCCCACTGTACAATCACAACACAACGCATCCCCACTGGATGTGATTACACTGCAACACACACACACACACACACCAGCTAGGCACAGGGCCACAATGTCAGTTTGCTAATAATCAAGACATTACGCACGCAGACACACAGGGTGTGTTATAGGTCACATGTGGTGTGTGTGTGTGCCCGCGGTCATTACCAGCTCCACCTCTGGTGAGGGTTGTGTGTACTTTGATGGTGGGTGGGAGGTTGGGGGGGGAGTGGAGGAGAGCGTGTCGCATCTCTGTTGCTCCCCAGGCCCAGCTGCTCCCCTTGTTTTTCTGTCTCATTAGTGTGGTGAGTGAAGGAAGCGGAGATGGAGGTGGGGGGGAGGAAGGAAAGTGGGGTTGTACATGATGAAAATATGTCTGGATTTAATAGATCTAAAATGGGAAAAGATTGCCTGATTGAATAGAGTGAGACGGGGGGAGCGAGGTCTGCTTTGAGAAGAGTGTTTGAGGCTCGGCCAGCCTAGTCTGTAGCTCGCTAAGCCAAAGCCTGGCCATAAAATATAAATCCACCTTCCCCTTTTCGTCTTTGTTTTGCCACTGGTCATTATTGTTATCTTGTGTTATTGTTTGAAACTGTTTAATGTGGGGAAGTAGGTGTGTGAGTGATATTAAAACTAAGTACACACGTTGAATCATTGTTTAATGTTGTCTTAACAAAGTTATCAGAATACACATTTTCTCAAATCAGAAAAGTCAAATATGTGATCAAAGAAGAACTCATTTCCAATCTCTTTTGGTGTTGCATGATAAAATCTCTGGTTCGAGTAGACCAGACTAGATTCACTACTAAAATCATGATTTGTTTTTTTTAAAAATGTTAATTGTGGAATTGGGTGCTGATGCACAAGCCCCTTTTCCACTCCCACACAGCCATAAATGGATGTGTATACACCTGAGCATTGATACACTAAACCAGTCCTTTTAAAGATCAGCAAAGAAACAGAAAAAAAAGGTTTCACCTCTGATCCTTTTTGGATTAGTAATTTCTCATATCACTATATTTGTCGCGCACACACACACATTTGCACTAAGGGATGTTCTGTCTCTACCCACCTCCCATCACCATCATCACACACACACATGTACCTTCATCTCACTGGGTGTTTGATCCCCATTAATGGATTGCAGGCTCGGGTTAAGCAGAATGGGGGAGGAGGGGGGGGGGGGGGGGGGGCGGCTGGGGTTGCCAGGCCTTCGGCTAAACCCCTTTCCAGCACTAATGACTAGAGGGGGCAATTCCCTCCTCTCGCCCTCCGTCCTACCCTCATCTTTATCCCTCTGCCGTCCATCTATCCCGCTATGCCCCCTCCCTCACTACTTTTTATAAATCCATGCCTCAGATGCCACACACACTCCCACTCAAACTCACACATGCTCCTATGTTGCCATCTAAGCCCAAATTGAGTCCTCCCCTCTCAACCGCCTTCTACTGATCCCATTCCCATGTTTTTAATGATCTCCTTCTCGCTGCTGCGTTCCTCTTTTCTCCCCCATCCCTCCCTCTCTCTCTCTCTCTCTCTCCCCCTCCCTCAAATATCATGGACTTGATGGTTGCAGGAGGTTGGTTTTAAGCTGGAGAAGGGTGCCACTGTACCACACACACAAAAACTAACACACTGGTGACTTTGCAAGATGAATGCAACCACACAGCGCTATTTTCAAATGAAATACACACACATAGCCATCGCGCAAGCAGACGTGTGTGTGTGTGTGTGTGTGTGTGTGTGTGTGTGTGTGTTAGCCGGTGGCCTGCGGGGGTCCCTCAGACAAGCCAAGCACATTAAGGTGTCACTGGACATATCCACTGATGCGTATCCTACGACGAGTCCTCCCTTTCCTCTCCCCCGTCTCTCTCTCTCTCTCTCCCTTACACACACGTTCACACACCAATGCAGGACCAGGTGGTGAGTCACCATTAGGGGCGAGGCCCTATGATTTATGACTCTCTGTTTCAGCTATATTCATCACTGTCATTATTATCAATAGAAGAAGGGACAGCAGGAGCAGACAGCCTGCTGTGTGTGTGTGTTTTCATGCTTGAGTGTGTGTGTTATGTGTTTGTCTTATATTTTGTGCGCTTCTATCACATTTGCCCACTGGACTTTTTAAAATTCGATTCACCTCCTTTGGAGCGTGCACGCACACACAGACTCACAGCGACGATGACCTGCTCGTATCTCCAAGCGGTGTTACCGCTGTTGTAAATGAGCTATTTGCCAGGTTCGACACTTTAGGTACGGATTGTTAGTTTAAATGTGAACTTTCCTGCAAACGATGTCCCTCTTGGACCCGACACTCACTTTTTGAAGCGGTAAAACTTCCTCAGTGGGCAATCGTCACATGGGTGAGGCAAGACTTTCTGTCATCAAACGTTTTCCCTTTTCTATTTTGCGACCAACAAGGTAGAACGCTCTCTCGCAGAATGTACTGCTACAGCTGCCATTCTTGCTCCCTTTGTGCTTGTACTCTGCCTCACAGTGTCATACGCACACGGACACGCTCCTCCTTGAGTCTTTGATGGCAGCCATGCATATGGTAGCGGTGTTGAGCGCGGTGCCGGATAATTGCTGAAAGCATGAATATTCATCGCCTCCGGTGTGGGAAGGGGGACGGTTGTTTGGTGCGAGCGTCCCGGAAACAGACGGGAAGGACTTGGAGGGCTTGATAAAGTGGAGGGAAATGATGTATTATGAGTATGCATGAGACAATGTCATTGTTCAAGTGTCAAGCACAGGGACGGTTTATGCGTTCGCCCAGTGATGCAACCCCTTCTTTCTTTTTGACACACACACACACACACACACACACACACACACACACACACACACACACACACACACACACACACACACACACACACACACACACACACACACAGTCGGTATCTAAACATATGTTGGTGTGTTTGACTTTGTGTTGTGTGTGGGCTAGCATCGTTGTCTGACTTTCCATTCATAGCCCGAAAGAAATTTCCCCCTCCACATTTAAACCACACTATCACCCCCCCCTCCCCCAAAGGAATATGTATTCATGCACGTGCTCTCGTGCACAACGTTCTTTTGCCATTCACATGATTGGTTTGAGTCCCTAACGTAAGCAATCAATGGACCACATTGTGTTGTTGGTTCTCTCAACACGGCCTCATCAAATAATATCTTACCCATAGGGTTTTGTCAGACATCAGGTGTGTGTGTGTGTGTGTGTGTGTGTGTTCTGGGATCTGTTTACGTTCACATACAACTGGTTTGAAGCCAATCTCGTTAGCAAACAAATTAGCACAGTCTGACATCGACATACACAATATGCAGCTGGTTGTATCAATCAACACTGACATTTTAGTGAACTGGATACAGCTAATCAGTCAGTTTTAAGTAGCTAAAAGATTAATTTAAGTGATTAATCAAACTCTGGCTGATGGAGCATAATGCAGCATTTAAACATCAGCGATTGTTGCCGACACCTTTTTGTTTAGCGCTCTCAGATTGTACGTGCAGCATGCAGGAAGTGTGATTTTACATTAAATGGACATTACATTAAGAGGACGTGTGCCCCCACCCTCCCCCTAAAGATTTTTTTGTTTTCATTGATTCATCATTTATTTTCCAGCAGCTTTATTCAGCTGCTGAGCCCACTAAGCTTCCGACCCGTTCATTTAGATCTGAGTACGATTCTAGCAGCATCACTTCCACTCATCACTGGCCTGAAAGCTTGAGTGAGTACTTGCATGTCTCACATACACACACATCATTCATTGCTATGTAAATGTTAATAGACCCCGTGCAGCGAGGTGGTAGCAGCGTACAGTGACTAAAAGGGAGTTTTCGTGACAGGATAAAAGAAAGTAACCACAAGAAAAAAACCTGAAAAGTAATGCTAATTCCTTCTAACAGCGGTAGATATGTGGGGAGACTAACCAAGACCCCGTCATTATCCACGGATGAATAGTTTCCATTTCTCTTAATGGCTCAAAGTTCACTTCTCTATCCCTCTTTCTTTCCTAATTGTGTTTCCTTTTTCTCGCACCTCCTTCATTCCTGTCCCATCGTCGTCGGGGTTTTTCCTTGGGAAAAAAAGTGCGTACTTGATGGAATGTGTGCGTGCCTCATCAGAAAGCCGTGCTCAGACCCTTGTGTTTAGCGCGATGCTATCGGTCCTAATGGAAGCCTAGCTGTCACTAGATAGCTCTGTCTCTCCCTCATCTCTCTCTCTGTTTTACTCTGCCGTATTTTCACAAAGGACGGCGTGATAGAGCAGACTGATAGGGTTAGAAAAGGGGGCGAGATGGATAGGGGGGTTAATGGCTTCTCTCTTCCACCATCTCCCCCTCACCCACATTTCTTCTAAATCATTATCAATCGGCTGTGCAATTGGTCCTCCTGGTGCCTGACAGGGATCGGGGCGGGGAGATGATTGTCATTGGATGAGGCCAATCAAATAGTGGCACGTTGCTGTATAGATAGATAGATTGCTTGATCGTTCCTGTGCCTCAACCACCAGTCGCACTTGCTAGCAATAAAGCAATAAAGTGTCTCTCTGTCTCACACACACACACAAAGAAATGTTTTTGTTTGGTTTTGAATTTAAGTACCATTTATTTGCAAATCCATGCACAACAGGCCTCATCAGTATCAAGTGTCAAACTGAGAAAAACTCCAAAAAGTTTTATTTTCATGGGCCGAAATTGCACAGAAACATTCCCTGGAAAGTATGTTTCAATATATTTGGAAAGACCGATACACATGATATATCTGTTGATTAACTATTTTCTTAAACATCTGGAAACATTCACAAAAAATGCCTGTTTTGCTCAACCAACAGGATTTAGTTAGGCAGCGAATGCACACCTTTGCAAGTTTGAATGTTGAGCATTTCTGCTTAGTTAATGATGAAGCATGACGCTTATAGAGACTGAAAGATGCACCTAAGTTGCATTATGGAAAGGGAAGGATTCAGCATGTTTCAAGCTTCATCAATAATAGAGATTAAAAGTCATCTCTTCCTCCGCTGCATCAATTTGGAACATTCCACACTAATAAATTGCTTGTTTCAGCACTAATGATACCATAAGGCCCAAATCAATTGTCTTGATGAAAAACGGTTGTATGGTTAGTTTCCAAAGGATTATTCTTCAAATGGTTGAAACATTCATCTGATGTGATCTGATCTTTTCGCGTCCCTGGATTTGTTTCGGAAACACAAATTTGTTTGTTTTCCACAAATTCTCTTGTTTGCAATAAACTCTTTGTGATATTTCAGAAAGCTCCTGTAAAACTGCGTCTGGCCATTTGGAACGACATTAGCTCCAAGCCAGTTACCCTAACCCCGCCAGACATCACTTCCACACAAAAACTTTAGCAGCCTTTTCTCTTTCCTATCACAACCCCCCCCCCCCTCTCCTATCTCGCCTCTGCTTCTCCGTGCCTGTGAATATGGTGGTGGGTCGCTTGGCAGTGCTAATGGAAATGCCAGCTGTGTGGCTCCTCCAAGTCCATTTACTAAAGTGACAGAGTGATTTACCAGGCCGCCGGCCTCTCCCATCCTCACTTAATTAGAAGACCCCTAGGCCTGTCTACCTTAGCTGCTCACATTTACCTCTTTCTCTCTCTCTCTCTCTCTCTCTCTCTACAGTCTCTTTGTTCCAATTCTTTGTTTTCTGCACTTTTTCAATCTCCGTCTACTCCTTTGTCTCTGTCTCAGTTTTCCTCTTTTGCGCTCGCATTCTACTTTTTCTCTCTCTCTCTGTCGGGCTCCCTCTCTCGTTCACGAGGGACACGGCATTATGGACAAATGACCACACAAAGAGGGAGAAAGTGTATTGACTTATAGTTTGAGATTACCTTTCTTTGGAGGAGTTAATGGAGATGTCCATGTGATGACTGATGAGGTCTCACGTCTTTATATTTCAACGTCTTTTTTCTCACTCTAGCTCCTCTTGATTGTGTTTGTGTAGCCAGTCCTGTGTGTTGTGGGTCTCCCTTCCTTTTTGTTTCTTGCTTCAAATAGTTTTTTCTTTTCTTAAGTTCATTTTTTAGACTGTATCGCTTGCACTCAATACTCACACTTTTTATCATAATTGCAATTATGAAGGGCAAGGAGGTGCATTTAGTTATTGAGATTTTTAATGACCACAAAGTCTAATATTAGTTCAAAGGTGCTTCCATACACCTACACAGAGAGCAGTCCTACAGCTGCCTCATCCTGTGTGTGTATATTATATATGTATGTATGTTGTCTCAGAGCAGTAAGGGGAAGTTCAGTCATCCATCTTTATTGCCCTTGAACTCACAATATGAGCACACACAAAGGATAAATAATTAAGCTGTTTGATCTGCTTCTTGTTTTCACCGGCTGGAGTGTAGGAGAGGAGATCAAAACCGTATTTCAGAAGGGGGAAAAAATGCTGGTGAATAATTGAGCCTAGTGCAGGAGGAACAGGATAGAAAAGATAAATTAAAGAGGCGAAACAGGAGGAGATCTCATTGGAAAGGAGGAAAAAGCAGGCAAACCACGATGTGAGAGAGATAAAGATAGCGAGGGAGGCAGGGAGGGCAGTGGTAGCAAAGAATACAGCAGGGAGTGAGTTTGGAGGAAGGAACCAGAGATTACAGTTATCACAATGGCACATAAAGACCCAGTTCACTAAAACAGGTCTGCAGCAAACCATTTGAGTCGACCACAGTGGTCAGATCTGTCAATACCATTTCTAACATGTAACACAGTCGAATTGGACGACAGATGTTTTCTTTTGAATGGAAGACAATGGTGTGATTGCTGCTGTCTTCCCTCCGGTCTCCTACCACAGAACCTTCCGCCTTCCTCTCTCTCTTCATCCGTACTTCAGCACCGGTCTTTACTTTTCACTGCTACTTTTGACTCCCAGAGTCTTGTTTGCGTTGCTGCTTATCTCCAATCAGTCAACACATCGAGCTCCTCGCCAGCCATTGATCTCCTAAGCCCTTTACAATCCAGTCAATGCGCACATACTAATCCAGCCTTTGATACAACGCCCCGTGAGCAGGTATCTCCGCACTGGAAGAACGAACACTTACACGGAGACCCTGTTGAGAGACATGCTTCAGCATTAGGCCTAAGGGATGGGGCAGAGAGGGGGCAAAGATGACGGGTGATAACCTCTCCTCATTTTCTTCCTCATCGTCCTCCCCTCGCTTTCTGCTCAAATTTTTAGTTTAAATCTGACCCTTTCTCCAAATTTCTTTTCCGCTCAACCACGGCTAGTTAAGATTACAGAGCACGCTTTGGGTGAAAAGAGCGGAGCAATAAAAGAGCCACAAGTTTATGAGATTTCTCCAATGTGATTTTTTTTCCCCCCTCAAATATGTGCAGTTTTTGTAAACATTTCAATGGAAAGCTGTCTGTGTTTGTGTGCTCTTTCCTTAAATTGACACTCCACAGTAACACCAAATTCCTCTCCTGTTTGTCCCTGAGCTGTGGGGTTAGAACCAGATTGGGAGTGTTGAGGACAAGAGGTTGGCTGATTGTTGTTCCTGGAGGCACCGTTACTAATTTGTGATGCAGAGTCTCATGTAGATATCTAAAAATAAGTGTTCTTCTTGGCTCCTAGACAGTGTAACACATACAAGAGGTTCTTTTTTGGCGACGTCCCCCCCCCCCTCTTCTCCTCTACGACAGACTCCCCCTGTGTTTGAATGTAAAAAAAAAAAAAAAAAAAAAAAAAAAAAAAAAGGACGCCCCACAACCGCGGATCTTTTTATATCTGTAGATTTAACAACCAATGAAAAGCCGCGCTGAAAGCTCTACGGGTCCGTCTGGTTTTGGGGGTGACCGTTGCAGAGCGGGCCGCTGAAAGGCAGGTGATGTAAAAACAGAAAGGTGGAAAGTTTATAGCAGAGAGGAGACGTCACGGCATTGCAATATGGTCGGGGCGGAGGGCTGACAACCCAGGGAGAGAAGAATTGAGTTACGGCGGCTGATGCTATTGTAAATAAGGAGATGGCAAGAGAGGAGATGGCGGCCTTGGTTTATAAGGTCATTTAAAGGAGTAATGTGGCGCGCTGTCGGGAATTGGCTTTCATTAAAAGAGCCGTCGAGAGGGAGAGGTGGAGGGAGTGTGCGAGTCTGTGGGTAAGCAGTGCTCCCAACGCACACGCAGGCACATATTTTTGGGATCTGCAGGCAGTTATACAAGAACGTTCCCGGCTCCAGTAAAATATTTTATATCCCTACTGGTAAAAACAACCATCATAGCCCCCTGCCACATCAACATCTGTACGCCAACCCCCACTGAATGGAGCCCCCCAGTGGGTTCCCTATTACTCGTAGGGGAAGATCTGTGAACAATAAGCCATATCTGTCATTACATAAGGGCAGTGATAAGGTTATGCTCGCTCACCAAAGGCCTGTAACCATTGTGCTTAATCATAGTCATAATGATTTATGGAGGAGACGAGGGGGGATTGGTTCACGCCTTGGATGATACGAGGAACGGGCCATTCTTGCTTTTTTTTACTTTTTGTCAAATCATGAGCTATTTGAGAGAAATCCTGTGATGAGTTCTTCTTTCTCCCAAGGTGTCCACTCACATGTCATCAGCCAAAGCTGATTTTGCCTCATCCACCTTTCCATTTTCTGCTCATTCATTCACTTCCCATTCATTTCCCCCCCTCTGTCACCCTCCCACTGTCCCGCACCAATCCCTTGTTCCATCCTGCTGTCTGCTCCCCTTTCAGATAAAAACTAGACCTCCACTTATTTCTGACAGTGACACATAGCAGCCGTCTGCCACCATATCCCATCTACTCAGCACACTGTCCTTGCCAATTCGGCCCGTGTGGTCTTCCATTACACTTTTCTGTCCCTCTATTCATTCATACAGCCACTGTTACAGTAGATGACCCCCTCACCCACTCCCCCCAGCTCCCCACACTTTGGTCTCCGTCATTGCTTGTTTACATCATTTCATCATTCTTTCTCTCGCTGGGCAGCCAGCCATCCTGAACGCTACTGTACTTGTGTCTGCAGAATGACTGAGATGCTCAGAGAAGGATGGAGATTGTGGGGCGGAGAAAGAAGCAGTAGGGACATGAAGAGTAATGGAAATAACAAATGTATAGTGTGCACAATGAAGGAGAACAGAGAGAAAAGACGAATTAGTGGCACACAATGTCAAGTGTTTTTGTCCGTCCGCCCTCTGCATGAGCGCGATTGTTCCGCCAAAAAGCCCCAAAGCCAGTCTGATGCAAGACGTTTCAGAGCATAAATGAGTTCCATCATGTCGTATCTTTTTCATATCTGTGTTGTACTTAAAGCTCTCGGTGGAATCCCGGCCCCAGTTTAATATTCCAGCGCTGCGTTCCTTTGTCTGGCTGATTTCCATCCTGCAGCTAACCAGCTTTATCGCTTACCTCAGGCCTCTGCTCTCTTTCCGCCGTGCTTTTTTGTCCTCTTATCCCATAGATCCTTCCATCTCTCCCCCTTTCCCATCCCTACCTCATAAAAATGTCAGTCCCCGCCGGGCCAGCCACTGCTTTAGTCCCCACATACCACTTGTAAGGAGTTTTCATGGTTGCATAGTTTTACCTATGGGTAGAGTTGTTAAATGCTGTTACGTACTGATCAGCCGGCTCTCTATCTGATGCATGATTTAACACTAGCCTGCTGTCTGTGGGCAATTTGATACGCGCGCACACGCACGCACACACACACACACACGCATCATGAAGCAGGGATCAAGCCACTCATCAACTTGGGGCCCTGTGGTGAAGAAAAGTTAAATGTGGCGCTGACACATTTCGCACACACAAAAGTGCACATGTGTTTCATCTGCTAGCAATCTGTCTGTCACTCACTTAAACACGTTATCCTCACATGTGGGTATCTTGAAATACACACGCACGCACTTTCTAAACCACTGGGACTATATGGTGAGCCAGCTGTTGTCACCTTTAGCTGCAGCGGAGGGCCGACTTAAACACTTGATCCAGTTTCTTGCGCAACATCTGTAGCCACATAAGCTCAAACATCCAGTAGGGAGGTGATTGACACACATGCACACCCACACATACACACACACACACACACACACACACACACACACACACACACACACACACACCGGGGTCTGTCCCTCGGCTCCTCTGCCTCTCTTTGGTTTTGAGGTCACCTGTCAATCACAGTACCTTTGTGACAGCCACCTGTCAGGTGTCCCAGCATGCATTGCGTGGCCTCGCCTGTAAACGCTTCACTGGAGGCTGTCGCACACCGCTGGACCGGAATCACTCACCAGAACACAGGCGTGACACACGCACACACACACTTCTCACAGACACGCTCTCTTTTAGTCTCAGGAACACACACACAAACACACAACGGGACTGTTTGCTGAATTGAATAAATGATTATCTCCGTCCAACCAAATATACATTTTTTTACTAGTTTGAGGAAGACGAGGAGGCTAATTATTTCTTCATCACCTACTTGCTCTCTCTCTCTCTCTCTCTCTCTCTCTGTCTCTGTCTCTGTCTCTGTCTCTCTCTCTCTCTCTCTGTCTCTCTCTCTCTCTCTCTGTGTGTCTATGTCTCTCTCTCTCTCTCTCTGTCTCTGTCTCTCTCTCTCTCTCTCTGTCTCTCTCTCTCTCTCTCTGTGTGTCTATGTCTCTCTCTCTCTCTCTCTCTCTCTCTCTGTGTGTCTATGTCTCTCTCTCTCTCTCTCTCTCTCTCTCTCTCTGTGTGTGTCTATGTCTCTCTGTCTCTGTAGGTGGTGAGAGTTCCAGTGGAAAGCTGCGAGCAGTACACCACTTGTGGGGAGTGTTTGGGTTCGAGAGACCCCCACTGTGGATGGTGTGTCCTCCACAATGTGTAAGTACCTCACACACCCATGCACACATTAACAAACTTCATCCTGCTAGCCGTCCATTGCATTGTAGATACTTTCGAATTGAGTGTTTTCAGAGAGCCGATTCACTCCATTGGCACTGAAGTTGTTATCAATTTAGTTCCGTTTTTCTTTTATTCCAAGATGAATGAGTTTTGTAGGGCGTAAAGGAGGAAACACAGTGGGGGGCATTTTCCCTCTAAAGGTTTTTGTACAGAATGGACGCCTTGCATACACTTGTTCTCTGGCCTCAGGGCTTTTTGTGGGTGTCTACAGCCACGGAGACGTTGGTAGTTAATTACAACTTAAAACGTAAAAACTTGCTGAATAAAAGAGACCAGGATATTCCGAACTACCATTCACTAAAATGCAATCGTACTGATAGCTTCAAACACTGAATGAGTGTCTTCAGGCTCGTTCCACATCCTGAGCTGCATTAAAATGGGATTGTTAATGTACTGTATAATTAACTCCCACACTTTTTAGAGAACTTTGCCTAACCCAAGAAGATCAATTCTCCGTGAAACAAGTTTGCTATACAGGGTGGTGTTGGGAACCTAAACACTGCACAGGCAGCCAGTTGCTGCTATGAATTCGGCCTTTGTTGACCTCAGTTTCTACTTTTAAAACCTTGTAAGAATTTAAGTAAAGTCCCTCTAAAACATTTTACTAAGGCCTAATTATGATTGATAGAAGAAAATGTTAAACTTTAAAGCTCCTTGACAGCAGTGCTACATTTATCGTGTTAAAGTCCGTCAATAATAATAGCATATAACACAACTTTGCAACCTCCATCATTTATATGTTTGGGAATATAGTCTAGTTCTGTGTGTGTTGTGAACACACAAAACACTACTTTTACATATTTGTATGGCAACTGATTAAGGATCAGTAACTTGTGTTGGGTTTAATGTTATTGCTCTTTTTAAGATTACTCGATGATTCGATCTAACCAGAGGGATTGGAGATTTGCAGTTGTCTTTACAAATTAAACCCACATAAGTGTGTGAGTGATGCATAGTACTGTGTCTGTATACAATCTCTCCATAATTCCTCAAGGCACACATGCGCACACCCTTTGCACTCACAATTATGATGGACCTGACCAGTGCTATCCTTCTGTTTGGACACACTTTGACCTTGTGTGTGTGTGTGTGTTTATCGAATGAAGGCCGCTCATTGCAACCCTGATTGTGTTGCAGAAATCTGGCCCAGGCCCTTCCAGGCAAATTGGTATTAATAGGCAAATTATTTATAAGCCTCGTTTCAGCCCTCTGGTACTTTTGGCCACATCTTATTAAGAGCCATGGTAGTTTCAATCAAAAGTGGAATTGAATCAGTAATACACACACACACGCACGCACGCAGGTGTTTCTAGACAAATGAGCACACTTCATTTAAACGGATTTGCAGTCAGTCACACACCGGAGGAGCAGCAGAAGGGAAAGGGGTCCATAATGAGAAAACGTGTACATACCTTTTGTGCATATCATGCCTGTACGGTGTGTGTTTAGTGTGCGCGTGCCAGTAAGTTACTCCCGGGGGAGTGGTTGGCGACAGCTTTTTCTTGCTGAGCTCGAGTGAAGGCTAACTAAACGAGGGGATGGGGGGCTGCTGCTCACAGGAGGCAGTTAGCATTTTCTTTCCCCCGCCTCTCTTATTGCTGGGGCCTCGCAGAGCGCTTGCATCAGCACTTTCCTTCTCACCACCGGGACCAGTTGTTGTTAGCGGGAAGGTGAAGTGATAGCTAATGCATTATGAATTGCTAATAGTAAAACCGCCACAATAGGGGCCTGTATGCTGTTTTTTTAGCACGATCAGTTGGCTCGTAATAGGCAGTGGAAATTGCTGACCCCATTGATATGCGGGTGAAATTGTATCATTTTTACGGTTCGGGGGAACTTTAATGATTGCCTGTATATCTCCATAGAAGTTTGAATCGGGATGCACTGTAAACGGATAAGATGAGAGGGAGTGGATGTTCAAACAGCTTAGCGCTTCTTGCACAAATGTCGGGGCCAATAAGGTAATGATGTAAAGGCCTACAGTAATGGCTGAGGTAGCTATTAGCTATTTGTCTTCCGTTATTGCTCCCATTGCTGTATGACCGGGATGGCTGTGCATGTTTGTCATCTTAATAGGATTGCAGGATTACCTTAACAGTGGCTCTTATTCCTCCTCTCTCCTCCCTCATCTCCTCACTCATCTGTTCCTCCCCTCCTTTTTCTCTCACCTGATCCCCTCACACTCTCCTTTCTCCTCCTTTTCTTGCTGCCGCACCCTAGTTGTTCACGCAAGGACCGGTGTGAACGAGCAGGGGAGCCCCAGAGGTTTGCCTCTGACCAGAGGCAGTGTGTCGAGCTCACCGTTCAGCCAAGAAATATCTCCGTCACCATGGCTGATGTGCAGGTATGTCTTCTCCTGCCTCTAATCCCGACTGTAGCACATCCCTTTAAACAATAAAGCAACATTAACAGTCTAAAGAACCACTTGGACCAGTGCTGCGAAACATGCTGAAACAAACGCGGTGGTGCCATGACGCAGTTCGATAGAGCTCTACCTTTAAACCTTTAAACATCCATCGTCACATATGTTTGCCGTAGGTGCGTCCACAAGTGAAGTCTGGCGATGAGATGTCATTTAAAAGTCACAACGTTTAACATGGAGGATGTAATGAAGTCTGCGCAGGTGTGTTCGCAAGAGAGCTCTCATTCTGTCTGCCGCTCCTCAGTGTAACCACATCGGTTTGACTGATGACGGCTTGCCTCACTTTCACGGACACATTAACCTTGCTGTAATAGCTGCTGCGGCTGACGCACACATGCATACGCCCAAGATGCACACACTCAACCTCCTTTATTCCTGCCGCTGTCACATACGCTCATACCCATGCTTCACTCCACCAACCCCCACCCACCTCCCGTCCCCACACCCATTAACCCTCATGTCATATCTTATAACAATCCATGTACACCATGTCCTTCCATTGATCTTGTGCCGAATGTACCCCTCCTTTTTTCTCGCTAGCTGGTCCTCCAGGCTCGTAACGTGCCTGATCTGTTGGCGGGGGTCAACTGCTCCTTTGAGGACTACGTGGAGACGGAGGGACAGATCCAGGGGGGACACATCTTCTGCCGGTCTCCTTCACTCCGGGACATCATCCCAATCACAAGGAACAAAGGTCGGGACTGGATGGGGCGAAGGGTGATGAAGTCATCGGGGTAGTGAGGTCACTAAGCGGTGGCAGAGTAGGGTGTGGTTAAGAATGGTTTTGATAATATATTCGAGTTTTGTAATTAATTATTTTTATGTTGGTCCTCCACTGTCCATTTGTCTTTTTTTTTTTTTTTACAGTTATGTCCTCTCTCCCTATTTTCGCAGTATATTGGATGTTCAACACCATTCGCCAGTGTGTGTCCTCCTCAGTGGTCTCTTTGAACGTTAGACTTTGGAAAGCTAGAACAGAATTTTAATGTTGCCAGATCATTTGTTTAGTGTGTCTATATTCAGAGTGGCTTGTCACCACTAATAACACTCACCCATTCACTTGCAAAGCCCTAAACACAAGGCTACATTTATATACTGAAAATAGAACTGTTTCAAATTCCCATTATCATCCATTATGCACTGTTGTCAGTTTCATTTTAATTTCTTTTCTGTCTAAAGGCACTGGTAATGCTCCAAGCTTCTTTTCAAAGCAGTGACTTCAGTGTGGTTTATTGTTATATTTAAGCATATCTGCATCTTTTTTTTGTTTCTGCAGAGACTTTGCACCTGTTTTATGTCCAATTCTGTCAGAGCACAAATGATAAGAACTCGTTTAGTATCCACATTCAAAGCACTGAAAACGTGGCAGTACATTCTAAGTTTCCTCAAAGTGGCATCTCAGTAGTTCTTCAACTGAGCCCATTATGCTGAGTTCTCATCATCCCTGGCATCCAAACACTGATTGGTGCTGCTATTTTTAATGCCACCCCACTGTGGTTGTGACATGAGCACTGTGTTGCTAAGCTACAGTGTTTCTTTGTGTGTGCGTGTTATCTGTTGAGGTCACACAAGTGGAATTGAAATTTAAAGTGTGACATCTTGTCGATGCATATTTCTTGTGATTGAATGTAGCTGCTTTTTGAATGTAGCGGTATTTTTTAAATTTAGCGGTATTTTTTGAGCTGGTAATGCATTCATGTTCCATTTTGTTTTTATGTATCTCTTCAATACAGGTGACAAGCGGGTGGTGAAGCTCTATTTGAAGTCCAAGGAGACGGGCAAGAAGTTTGCTAGCGTCGATTTTGTCTTCTACAACTGCAGTGTTCACCAATCGTAAGTCACAATGGTTAAAAACTTTGGGGTGTAGTGGTCATTTGCCACTTTTTTTTGTTGTTTTTTTTCTTGTTGTTTTAGTTTGTCGAGCTGTTTAAAGAGATTGTCCCTTTGTCCAGTTTCCCTATGGGCTGCTTCATGTTACTGTCCATGAGAAATACACACACACACACACACACACACAGACAGAGACACAAATGAGGCTTGTGTTACCATTTGAGTCAGAAATCGAACATACCATATTTGAGAAACGATTGGAATGTGAGACTTATTTCTACTCTTATTATCCTAACCCACGACACACACTAATGATACCTCAATGATGAATTAATTATGCGATTCATTAATGCCTCCCAACCCCAGACTCTAAACACATCAATGCCTCTATCCCACTTGATAAAACAAATGCTTCCAGCTCTTTTTTAATTCTCGGGTACTCAGTCTGGTACTTATTTACACAATAGAGTCAAAACTGTAATATATAAAATGGGGTATTTTCATTTTTTTCCCCTCAAAGAATTAGTCTCCTTCACACTCCAGACGCCTCAGCTTTCTGCCCAATCTCAGATCACTGCCTATGCTAATCCGCCTTCTGCTAAAAAGCTCCACCACCCATCAAACCACACCCCTAGGTCAGTCCTACCACAAGCCTGATGCACCCTGCCGGGGTAAAAGAATCCTCTCGCTCCTTCTGCCCGCCCCACATGATACCCTGCCTGCACGGCTGATCCAGGGGAGGCTGAAACGTCTGCTGGGGTATTAGCCTAGGGGCAGCAGATGGCTGGAAGGCCCCTGGGGTACCGCAGGGCTCCATCCTGGCTTCCCTCTGGATGTTAGATGAGCCTCCTTCGAGGATTGTCCCCAGACACACACACACGCATACACAGCGACATGCACTGCCACACCTCTCTCCGCTCTGTCATTTACAGCTCATTGAAGCCCTGAATGTCTTGGACACTCAATCCGTTACTATGACCTTTAACCCTACCTGCCCTCGTAGAAAAGCATCCCCCGCCACAACAATGATGATTAGCTCAGCTGGTTAAGGGTGTGGTGGTTTACAATGTCAACTCCCAGTTACTCCCATGTCCCATAAGGCCCACGGGATGTTTGCTTTACCTCTGCGCGCCTTACACTGGCTAGGAACAGTGCTAATTTCAGCATTTTGAAATGGTTTCCTTATGGATGTATTCAAATGTGATGTCGCATTAGATATTCTAATATGGCAATGACCTCACAAACCAAGTGCAAGGCATGTACTAGAAATGACGCAGATAAGAGAGTTGGCCATTGGAAGATATTAACCAAATGAGCTCTGATTAAATCTGTTCCCTGAGCTGATCTAATGCAGCCTCCCAATGATGTAATGGACACGTTCTAATAAAGTTAAGGATGCGGCAGCGACCCTGATGGCGACAAGAGATGCTGGGATAAGAATCCCATTTGGAGCTGGCATTCCGGACTGCATACCCGTGTTCCCTCCGGATGTCAGTGTGTGGCGTCTGATGAGATGAGACTGGTAATGTCGTTGGCGTAATGGTTTCAGGCCCGCGCGGCCACATACAAGGCCCTATTTCCAGGATGCTTGGTCATTCTTTGCAGAGCCAAGTTTTCCTCTGATGGGCTTTAAATCAAAATACGCAGCGTTTTACACAGATGGATGCAGAGGGACACCCTCTAAACATGCAGACACATTTCCCAGCACAGGCAATATTCATCAGCTGTTCCTGCACATGTAATTTTATTCCTACGGGTACTGTGTATAATGCAGCTTTTTGGAAGTCAAGGTATGAGCAGGGCATTGGAACCGCGCCATCATATTTCTGAATAGTTTGCGCTCAACATCTGCATATTGACACCCAACCCCATCCCCAAAAACACACACCCTTCCCGCTTATTTACTCAACTGATTACGTTGTGGCCCTTGCCTCTTCAAAAATGCCATAAATTTACATAGTGGTATTAATCTAATTAGAATTCCTACTGTTTCAGTTTAAGGATTGCCGAGATTGAAATAGAAAACTACCTAGGGCAATGATTGCTCCTTAATTAAATATTTCCATACTCTTCTCTCATCCCACATCCCCCCATTTATTATAGATAGGGAAGATAGTCTGGCAATGAATTGGGGTTTAAATGTCAGTATACAAGCACATGGAGCACCTTTTCTTGCTACGGTTAATGTGCCTCGGGCCGTGACTGGGTCATTTGTTGTGTGATTTAGAATCTGATTTAAATTGGGGTAAGAGTGTGTTGTCTTTGATGGAGAAGAATGTAAAAAGCCGTTGATCCAGGGTAAAACGGAGAGAACGGGACAGTTATGGAAGATTTTTACAATAAATTGCACTATTCAGGTGTACATATCCTGTAATATTTAGTGAGAATGATTCACTTCCACTCCTTTGCAATGACTGAAATGTATAAATAACTCATTTAGCCATGTCCAGGAGTGTCAAACACACCTCACTAGGGAAGCGGATTGTATTTAGCACTCCAAACTTCTCCACAAGAAGAGAGGGAAGGAAAGTGTAGCCCATTGTGTCGGCCCTGAAAAAAAACTTGATTAGCATCTGAATATGAACGGATTAAATTAGCATGGAGAGCGTGGCCATACGGGCAGCGCGTCTGCCGCCGCCCAAAGCTTCATGGATAAGGTTGATGACGAGTGACACGAAGGGGGAATAAGGAGATACTGGGGGTACTGAAAAGGGAAGACACCCCTGGACAAAAGGAAAGATACCTTAATGGCCCTGGGTGGGCTGTGCCTTAAAATAATGTGCGCCCAGGCTAGAAGAGAGATTTTGAGATCCTGAGGCAGGATCCCGACGGGGGGCCCTGCTTACTCGCAGGAACCAAAGAGTGAGCAGCAGGAGGTCGTCGGACAGACCCTACTGTTGGCCTTGGGTGGCGTCGTCTTTTATTTCAAAGGCTGTAATCATAAAAGTCACAGAAAGTTGGCAGTGGTTACCTGCTGATATTTTGCTCATTATTTCAAAGTCAACGGTACACTAACGAGGTTGATTTGACATGAATAAAACATAAAAGTCCCAAAGAAAAAATGATTACTATCAGGGCTTAGCGACAGATGTGTTTTTGTGTGAACTAAATCAACATTGTACTGTCCGCCGCTTGCTTCTAGTTACCTGCTGTGTTAAGTTGCTGGTGTACTGTATTTTGATGAGCATTGATTCATCGGTGGGCCCCCAACAAAAAAAACATTCAAGCTAGTTATTGTTGCCAGGGTAACAAATGCCTTCAAGCTACACAATGAGCTCAGCTAACTTGCCACGTGTTCATTTGTTTTGCAATAATGTCTTTTGTTCACCATTAAGCTAGAACCACCATTCCCGCTGTTTGAGCCCAGCACTGTATGCTGAACTAACCTAGCGTAGCCAAATCGCTTCTCCTCCATTAGTTGGCAACATTGACAAATCCCCTATTTGCTCTTGTGTGGTATTAAGAGGCCCGCTATTTCCGTAGCCGCACATCCCTCATTCTGAATGGACAGCTTCTCTCAGCACAATGGTAAATTGGTCAATTAAAGCGGCGGTGGGATTGAATTAAGCCCCAGCCTCTGATCTCGCTCAAAAGGAGGGGTCCTGGCTGGAAACGATCACTTACAGTGCGCACCTGACAAACGAGCGGCCCTAATTGATCCAAATGAATCCACGTCAGGGTTTGATGGAATCGTGTATTCGCTCCATCTCAGAGCTCAAGAGTTAAAGCCCTAATTTTTCATGCAGATGAGAGGAATGTCTGTTGGCATTTTGCGCGGCGTTAAAACGCAATCGGGTGCTACTCGGGAGTCTACGCTTCATAAAGAGAGGCGCAAACTCACACCTGGCAGGTCGTGGTTGAACGCAAACCCTCCTGTATCTCAAACGCCTCCACACGCTCTTTTATTGTTATAGATCCAGACTTGCTTTCCTCACTGTATTGTAGTAAATATTCTCATATGCTCAAATGCTCCCTCAAACCATTACAGCTACATTAGTCACACAGAATAAATTCAGAAAACTACAGTAAGCTGTGCAGTTAAAGTAAAAAATAATTGTTGCATTAGATAAAGCTGCACACATAAATTGGGTACAAAGAGGTGTAGCTCCTCTCTCGGGCTGATCGAGTACCAGTAACATGAAGCTGTGTTGATAGACTGCATACTTCAGCCCGTCTGGCTTTCCTTCACAGTTCCCCTTAGATGCGAATACATACACACACACACTCTTCCTCGCACACACTTTCTGACTTTCAACCTAATGTTTCCTCCTTCTCCCATGAGACTTTCACGCAGAGCCCCGCGGGCTACAACCCCCCTCTGCCCCCCATCCCTATTTTCCAGCCTCCCTCTCTCCCACGATACCTGGCGTCTAAAGCGCTCTCAGGGAAATCCACCTGCTTTTGATCTCGTCCTCTCTCTCTCTTTGGCTTCTCTTCTTTCACCCATCTTTCTCTTTCAGCCCGTCTATCTGCACCTCGCCTCAGCTAAAGCAGGTGAATTTAAAATGGTGGAGCGCTCTTAGCCCCGTGGATGAAAGAGAGCTTTAGACAAAGAACAGGGGCGAGAGCTTTTAAAAAGGAGACGACAGCAAATGAAAGGGATGGATAGAGCGAGAGAGTCAGAGACGGAGGGACAGAAAGAAAGGCCCGGGGCTGAATGGATGGAGGAAGTGACACAGCAGAAGTAGAAAAAGAGAAGGGAGGAATATACGCAGAGAGTAGGCTGATTGTGAGTAAGATCATGGAACATATAGAGGGGGAGCTAGCGATGTTGGGATTGATCCAAGAAGGAAGTGAGCGGGAGAAAGATGTCACATTGCTAAACTCCAGTTTATCAGCTCATAATGTATTTTACAATATTGCACCACCTCATTCAGTCCTGTTTTCTGCCATCACTTTGCTCTGTCAAGTGAAGCGTTGATGCAGTCAGATCAAAAATTCAAACCGAATTCTGGTAACCATCAGTGACCCTGGAGACTCCTTCACCGTCGTCTCCCGCCTCTCTCTGTTCTAGCTGCCTCTCCTGTGTGAACGGCTCGTTCCCATGCCACTGGTGCAAGTACCGCCACATGTGCACCCAAAACGCCAACGACTGCTCTTTCCAGGAGGGACGCGTCAACATCTCTGAGGTAAGACTCTCACCGCATAGTGCTTGCATATTGCTTGCATATTGACAACAGTGCATTTTATAGAACGGATGCAATGTCCATTTCCCCTCAACGTAAGTGTGGGACAATTCCGATTCCCAATTGTTTCTCAAGAGCTTTTATTTCTTATAGTCGTGCTGAATGTAACAAGCAAATCTGCTGTTTTTCACTTATGGTGTGGCTGATCATAAAGTAAAAGCTTGGTCCCCCCCCACATGCAAGCACAAATGTGAGCAACACTGGAACAATTTGCACTACATAACCAAATGCACACAAACACACAGACCTTTACCCTCGCACCTTCTGTGGCCTTCGCCTCGGGGTTTCCTCACATCCCCCTGCTGTGTGTGTCTGCTGTCTGTTTGTGTAGCAGTGGCTCTTGGCATAGTGACAACAGCTTGTTTACCATCCAGCAATAATTCTGTTGTGGCCCATAAGGCCATAAGCAGGCCGGAATAAACGGCTGTCTATGGAAATGCTGCCTTGTTCTTACATAGCCAAATGCTGCATTAGCATAAAAGCTAATATCAATCGTGCCGAGCGGCGGCTGCAGCGGGTGACATGCGAGGCATAACAAGTGTGTGTCAACTGCTGGAGTGTATACAAGGATATTGGTGATGGACACACAGCGGAGCACTGCTTTCATTGTGCTATTCTCTTTTCGTTCACTCTTATACTTGCCAACCACACTCTTGCATATATTGAGAGGTGCAAAAAAAATGCTTTCAGATACATATCTTCTCAATGGACTAATTGGTGTAAATCCACCACACTCCCAAGTGACTGACAGTCGTACGTTTTCTTTATCGTATTGATGCCGCACACACATAAATGTACAAATACACACAAGCAGACGCACCATCCAACCCATATCTGTTTGTGTTTGTGGTCTGAATCTCCCCGTTATCTCTGTGCAGAATAAAGCCCCCCCCCCCCCCGACCCCCTGCTGGCCGGCATGAATCACCGGCCTTTATTAATTGGTCAACCTTTATCCAATTACTTTCCCTTTTATCTCGCCCCTCAACCGGAGCTGTGTAGAATCCCAAACACGAGCGTGCTAAACCACAGCCTCCGTTCCAATCCAAAACAACACAAGGGCCCAGCCTTCACGCCTCACAGAGCTAATGTTAGCGGATTAGTGAGCCCATCTGCAAGACACGGGGAGAGCGCTGGCTAGCACGCTCCTAGCTGAGAGAGGTCAGAAAGGCAACGGGTGGATAAACAGGAAAGGCCTGCAGTGATGAACGAAGAATGGCGTGAAAAGAAGTTATAGTGAATATTGTAACGGGAGGTGTCAGAGGGCGTAACATTTGACGACACCTGATTTATTACATTTAGGCATTGGATGTCAAATACTTTGAACATCTCCCTTCAACACAACGCTGCGCCCGCCTACTCAGGGTCAATGTATCAATATGTTTTGGCTGAAGTATGTTTTTGAGGTAGAAGTTTAGTTTAAACCAGGATGAAGAAAAATAAGAGACAGCTTGGCAAAGGGAAGGAGACAAATGGACAAAGAGATTGAGGGAGGGAGACAGCAGGAAGAAAGACAGGATAGACAGACCGGCTGACAGCGGCATGTGGACTGAGACCTCTCCTGTCACCTCCTCTGCCCAAAGAAACCTCGGACCTCATGCTCCACTAGAGAATCCATCATCTGCGCACACACACACAGTCATTCATCAACCTTATCCTAGCTGTCATATCCATTCGATTCCCCAACAAGTACAGTTCTTCCTGTAGGCTAGACTTATCCTTCTCCTATCTCCCCCCCCACCCTGTCCCTCACCACCTTGGTGCTCATTCACCCCATTTTTTCCTCGCACTTTCTCCTCTTCCCCTTGCCGACTGTGTGTTGGGATTATAAACAGTTAAATAATCGAGTAAGGGTCTTTCTTCCTTAATAGCTTATTGTTCTTGAGGATTGTTCTTTATCTGCCGGTGGAGAGGCAATAGGTTTGCATGCCCTCGTGTGTGTGTGTGTGTGTGTGTGTGTGTGTGTGTGTGTGTGTGTGTGTGTGTGTGTACACATGCTTGCAACCTTAATGTAGGTCTCAAACGATCCTTTTTCATGTGTTCAACAATGACTACAAATAGTGGTGTTAAACATAAGAGTGAAGTGGGTTCTCGTGATAGCAGACATTTCACTCAGACCTTTGCTGCTTCCTCCTGCAGTAGAATGCAACAGACAGGATTAAAAAAGGCTCTTGGTAAGACTGATCAAAGGCCAAATAGAGGTTTTCAAACAGGGTTAAGAGATGGCTGCTCCCCAAGTCTGACTCTGAGTAGACAGTAAAGCAAAGAGAAAATGCAGCAACAGCTGGTCAGATGTCCAAGTGTAGGGATCAAGACCAAGGTTAACAGCAGGACTTTGAATATGCTTTTATACCCCAGCATAATATCTCCTTTAAAGCTTCAATGTTTAATCTTCTGTTTCTTTACTACCTTAAATGCTAAAAATGAAAAAAAAAATTGATTGTTGTCATTTAATAAACATCCATAAGCATTAATGTCGTCATTCTGAATACAACAAACATTTTAACAGTAAATATTCCGTCCTCCCATCCTTATTTTTCCCCCTCTTCAAGGGCTTAGCCCTTGATATATCACCTACAGTATCTGAATTTTTGTAACTATGGCAACCCAGATGGGTCGGCGTTTTACCAACAAGGACGCCCCCCCCCCACTGCTTTCTTTTATGTTCCCCTCTCACACAACCAGCCATTTGTTTGACCAAATAAAATTGTATGGACAAAGTTAATGTCTTTGTGCAATTGTCATGCAAAGAAATAGTAACTTAAAGTAAATCTAATCCGATAGGAGTTTGTTTTGGTGAACGGATTGTTTCAGATGTAGAGCTAAAGAAATGGATCAACATACTTCGTGGAGGAGTTTATAAATATAATGAGTGACATTTACAAATCAAATATGCATGAATCAACAAACACATTCTCAAATTAAGAAGCGACCGGGTGGAAAATTACGCTAGAGAAGAGAAGTTACTTATCATGAAAACAAAAAAAGAAAGAGTGAAGGAAGTCTCCCTGCTTCCTTCATTCGTGTATTAGATCATCCCTCTCTTCCTTTCCCTCATTTCCTTATTAAGGAACTTGATTGACATTTCTTCCCCCACTTTTATCTCATTCTTTCACCTTCTCCTGCTTTCCTTCTTTCTCCTTCCACACCCCTGAGGAGAAAGTGCCGTTCTGAGCCAAAGCCTCCACGAGTGCCTGCCAGGGTTCGGGGTGGTTGGGCTCAGCTATGTTAAGACATGCTTACGTGTTTGTTTTGCTGCAAAGCAAGGCTCAGTCTCACTTGAGCAATCAAGGCGGCGGTTAACTTGATTGAGATTTGTGGGCACAGGGCTTTTCTTTCCCTCCCCTAAACACTCTGGCTGTCGCTTTTTGCCGTCTCCCAATTTCACTTCCCTCTGTTTTTTTTTTTAATTTGTCATTTGGGGTTTTAAATGAACACAGCAGACAGGTTTTCTTATTCGTTAAACAATGCTGCTATTGTTTATTCAGGCTTTAGGGCCAGACTGAGGAAAGTCCAAGATTAATGGTCATCACATTCAGAATGTAAAAAAAATCTCCCGGATGTGGTTACGTGGTTTGCTTTCATGTTCAAACTCCTCTTTTCTCTCATGATGTACTGTAGATATTATAAACACGATTCTGTTGTTTCTTTTCTATGTCCCAAGGAATGTGTGGCGCCCGTGATTCTCCCTCTTTTATAAACTCACCTTCCACTCGTCCTCCTACTGTCCGCTCTCTGCATGGACGCACAATGGGTTAAACGATGTCACTATGTCCTATTCAATCATGTCCCTCTCCTCCGCCGTCCCCCTCTTGCTGCTTCACGTGTGGTTGTGTGCGTGGAAACTTTGAAAGCAATAGATTGATTTTTTTTTTGCTTATCCTTTTACTTGCCAAGTTAAGGATATATGGTTTTAATTAGTGAGCTTCAAAGATGCTTGTAGGCAGATCTCTTTGGCCTTTGAACGGATCCATGGCCGGCTGTCTCTGCTAAGCTAAGCTATCTGGTTGTTTGATGTTTGCTCTTATTTACCCTGCAGATATGAGATTGGTATCAATCCTCTTTTGGCAAGAAAGCAAATAACGTTGAACTATTCTGGTGAATACGCTCATATAAACTTTAGACACAGTATAAATAATCATCAGTTCGTCGAGGCATCACTGCGGTTCTGCTGATATTCACACTCGAGCCCCGCTGTCGGCTGCCAATTACACAAATGTAATGTTAGTGTATGACACGCCGTCCCTAGACACAGCATTAATAAGGGAGCGTCGACACAAGCTGCACTCTGAGCAAAGCAAAACAATACGCATGAATATATTTTTCTCAAGCCCTGTCTTTCTCTTACCCATAGCCAAGCCGATACACTTATAGCATACAGCCTGCCCACACGTTCTGGGTAGTCCCAGCACACACATGCTCTCGCTCTCTCTCCACGGCTGAAAGGGTTATTTGTGATGGAGGTGTGAAGGCCCCAGACCGTGACATTCTGGCACACTGTGTTTACCCTGGCTGGTACTCCGACACTGTGCAAAACACACACACACACACACTCCGGAGAAGGACATCCCACACATTGTAGGCCAAGGCCGCTTGAGGGGCCTTGCTGTGTGCACGGTTATACATGTGTGTTTGTCTATGCTGCTTTATAATGTGTGTGTTTGTGTGACTGTCGCTGGTTCTTATCAGGACGAAGCACAAGCAGCAGCACGGAGCTGCAGGGGGCATGTGGGTGAGCGGGAGAGTGGAGAGGACAAGTGGTTGAATAATTTCCACCCCTTCCTTTTTTTTCTCCTTCCCTCTCTCCCTCCTGGTGTCTTTTATCAGATAGGGATGTCTGTCTTCTCCTCTCATCATCCTCCTTTATTTTTTTTATTTTTTACCCCCTTTCACTTCCCATACTTTGCCTTCACCCAGATCATGTTTCAGCAGGTCTTTTGCCCTTTTCTGCCTACTGTTTCCATCTGTCCTTCTAGCCTCATCTATCTCAGTTCCTCTATTTTCAGACAAAACTGACTATTTATTAGTTCACTTCATTGCGTCCGTCCAATAAGTGGTGTTCGGTGCATCGTGGAACATGCCTCATATTAAGGGTACATGTATATGTGCCTAAGCCGTATTTGATGAAATATAAACAATGTTTAGAAGGAAGGAGGAACAAATGAATGAGAAAATGCAGTTCTTCAAAACAATGTAGTTCTTCAGTGCTTCCTTTATTTCACAAGCACAAAAACAAAGACAGACTGGGGTGCTGTAATTGAGACCAGATGTAAACCGAGAAAGATGGGGGGGGAAGTATACAAAGGAAGGGAGGCAAAGAGAGCCTTGGCAGCAACAAGCGGCAGATTACATCCAGAGTGACGGAATTTCTTTCCCAAATGTGCTCCATGGTTGAATGGAAGGGAGGGAGGGACAGATTGAGGAAGTGTAGGCGACAGGCTGAAGTAACCACATGCGTCCTTTGCCAGTTGGATCGTTGTCGGGCCTTGGTGGTCCAGCGTTTAACCCGTGGTTTGTTAGCGGTGCACCTCCTTCAGCTGCTCCTAGCAATGCTCCCAGTGTTTGTGAACGTTCTCAGGAAACTTGTGGGTGACTCAATACTCACATGTCCACCATGGGGGAATCGGAGCAGGATTGTAAAAGGTGTTTTGGCAAACTTGACAAAAAACACATTTTTGTTTGGGATGAATTGAGGAAATGCAAGCGCTTTTTGAGTTGTGCTTATATAATTCAGCCCCTCAATGAAGTTCTCCTTGGGTGCGTGCGTGTATACTTCCGCAAGGATTCCACTGTTTGTACCAGTGAAAGAAATGAGCGAGAGCAGAGATTTGGATTTGGTCTCTTGTGTGCACAGATGCGTTGGTAGGCTCACGCACATTCACGGTCTGTCACATATCCATGCAGATGTTTCATCTCTCCTCTCTCTGGCTATTTTTAACCTTACATTTTCCGCAGCTTATCTTCATTTGTTTCCCCCTCTCGTCCAGCTCTTCCTTATGTTTTTTCCCGAAGGGTTCCTTTAAATTCCCTCACCTACTGTTGAAGCATCCTCATCGTGCATCAATCCCTGACTAGCAGCTCAGCAAATTCAGCTTTAAGTGTTTATGTAGTTTTGAAGGACACTGTGTTGGACTAATTGGTTAAAAAGCGTTAATCCTGATATGACATTGAGGACATTTGAAGCAGTTGAGCTGCGCACTGGCAAATGCGAGACTACGGTACAACTTTGCTTCTAGGTTACTCTCTCCTTGATGTAAATCCTTTGCCCCCGGCAATGCCGTCTGATTTATTTTGTATCATCCTGGCTACAGCAACATGCTCGGTGTGGCTTAATGAAGAGCAGTAAAGACCATGCTCACACACACTGATGTGATGAAACGATAACTGCACGGAGGTTTGCAGCCCGAGTGCTCGAGTGTCTCTTAGCGTTTGTGTGCAAGTGTGTCCTCGTGTCAGTGACGGGTCGCTGTGGTTAAATTATTCAGGCTGTGTGAAATCTTCATTTCCGCAGCCCTCACAGTCAGCCCCTGCCGATGGTGAGCCCCGATGAATATTGCGTTTTGCCCATCACCCCCTGTGTGTGTCAGCGAGAGGAAGAGATAAATGCAGAGTCACAAGGGAGAAAGACGTGACGGCAGCTGGAGACGGATGAATCCCGCAGAAGTGAGCGGAAGAAAAGTCAAACTCCAAAGTGCAGGCAGGAGCTGATATGGAGAGGGAGTGTGATCGGGGACACAGCGACAGCCTGCTGGGATGGCGAGGCGTCAGGCAGAAAATGTAAACTGTAGCGGGCTGCGACGTCCACACTCACAAGAGCAGCTTACTGCCTCCGTCGTGTTGGGCTTTCGCCAAGCTGTTTAAGGAAAGTGGCCTGCAGTGATGTTGGATGTCCAGCCTCCCTTTGACTGACACAACTGGCTTCCTGTGGAATCCCACGATGGTCAGTGACATGCAAGCTTCGGGGACTGGGAGGTGGACGCTGGGTGTCGCCAGAATGTATGGCCCAGAGGACCGTTCCATGGGTTTCTTTTCCCCACCACACCACATAGCTCATGCATTTCCTCATTTCCTCCGCATTAAACTGAGTGAAAGACCTAAATGGGCCAAATGTATGATTTCATAAGTCTGGCCGGAGCAATCGTTTCGTACACAGATATTGCATCCAACAAGTTGTACTTTGGGGTCCTCATGTACTAACGCTTTTGCGGCCACTTCAGGCATCTTTGGCTCACAACGTGCGCGTAAGAGCATGGCGAGGTATCTACAAACAAGCCGCACTGAGGTGAAAGCGCAGACTGCCTGTCGCCGAAACTGAAAGGGGAAGAAATCAAAGATTACATTGAATCTCACTCAGGGTTCACATTCCATTTCAGCAGTTGTTAAACTCCACGCTACATTACAATTATTGGCATCTGGATCATTTTAAACAGTCATAGCAGAGCAGTGGGAATATCGCAGTCTGCACTCGTATCACAGCACAAGTACTTCACGCTTTGCTACAGATCACTACAATACACCAGTAATGCCCAGATAACACGTCACTGAAATGTCCTTTTCGCTGTTTTGACTTTGGCGGATCCGTGATAGAAAGAGAGGAGGACGTCCGTTCAATGTGCGGTATTGTGGGCGGAGAAAGGCGCGGATTACGTGATGAGCTGCAGGATTCCTGCATACGGCGTAAGCTGAAGCATCACAGCGAGCGCGTTCTGCGTGTTTTTCTTGGTGCTGATAGCGCTACGTTTGCAAATGTACGTACATGAGGGCCTGAGTGTTTTATCTGCCTCCAATATCTCTATCAAAGCGTCGCTCAGGCACGTCTTGTCATAACAAGGTTATTATGTTACCGGCGGCGTCTTTAAACCACTGTGAAGTGTGAATGAAGCATCGTGTTCTCAGCACAGTGCGGTAGGTTGTTGCTCCGGTCGTGGAGGTACTGAAATATCTTTGCCCTTATGTTGTTTTCTAAGTGCCACCAATCAGTGTTTTTTTGGTCTTTTTGTTCTTCCTCTGAAGGAATACTGGGGGAAAAATTGCAATTTGAAAAACCCTTTGTACACTTATCAGGAACCTTTCCTGCCTTGATGGTCTTTTAACACTCGTTGGAATAAAAGTGTACAGTAAATTGCGTGTGCAAAGGAGCCGCGGGTTTGGTGCCAAGAAAAGCTACGTGTAAGCGTCACTAATTTTGGTCAGTATGCACAGATTCAGTGTATTTTAGTGCCAAGTCATTGTGTGCGGAGAGGGGAAGAAACCTTGGCAGCAGACAGGAGAGCCAACCGGCCCCTCGAATCAAGGTTTGTCTTTGAAAAGCTGAGGAGTACAAGGCTCGATCGCTGCTGACGCATCTGGGTTAGAATGATAACAGGGTACCAGGAGTCTCCTCCCTGTTTAGTACTGAGATTGTATGTATACGAGGAACATATATGGAGGTCGAGCTCCGGCTTCGTGAGACTTTGATAATCCACAGGGAATAACATTCATGACACGCATTCCCCGGCATCTCGCTTTAATTCAAACATTCAAATTCTTTGCTCCCTCACTTTTCCCATTTACTCTTCTTCTTTCTCTGTCTTTCTCTCCCCCCTGGCCCCCCCCCAGGCGATAAAACGTGGGCGGACAATCTCACAGTCCCTTTAAATCTTCAAAGTCCCTTTTCTTCCTTCTCTTCTATTGCTCTGGCACTGTTCTACATGTTCTGCCTTATTAAGTTGTTCCTCTCTCTCTCTCTGTCTGGCCGGTCACTAAAAATCCTTCTGGTTTCCGTCTGCTAATGAGGCTGCCTCAACCCTGGCGTGCATGCATACACACTGTGTCTAACACACACGCACACCAACATGCTTCCCTCTATCGTACCGTACAGCCATTTTACATATTTGCCTCTAATGATAATTGCACACTTGTATCTTGTATATATATATATATTTTTTTACATATAATGATGTCAACAATATTTTTTGGAGATTTTAATTGATGCCTTACATAGAAAAAAAACACTTTTTGTCTTGCTCTTGTCATCCTTGTAGTCGGTATTAGTCCCAAAGAGGTACACACACACACACACACACACACACACACACACACACACACACACACACACACACCAAACCACATGTTTGTCGGCCGGCTGCTACACGGAAGAGAAAGGAATACATGGTTCTAGCTTTGAAATTGTGATGTATGACATGACATTATATGGCATTATATATTCAAGGAATGATTTGGAAGCCGACTTCCATAAATGATGCGGATGGAAATAAAAGCACTCGTGTGCTTATTCATGTATGCTATTTTTCTCAAAAATGGATTCTTAGACGAGCTGTATGTTTCGCCTTGTCACTTTATTCCACCACACTGTCTGACACCATCTCACTGCACATTAAAGCTTTAGTTTTTCTATATATTTACACTTCATGAGGAAAAACTCCTTTGTGATTTGTTTGTTTGTGTCGGTTAGTAAGTTTTCTCTGGGGACCCGGAAAGCAACAACAATTGTGATGCTAAAACTGTTCTCATTGTCGTTTCCCACGGTTACGCCCTGCATGTTACTTTGGAGAAAAGGATCCACCCACTTCCATATATTGTAATTTAATATTAATGTATAGTCGCTTGAAAAAAAAAGAGTAGATGACTCTTTAGTTTAAGGTTACAGACGGCTTTTCTTTTTGGTTTCCTACTCTGTCTCTGTCATAAAGCCTGGGGGGGGGGGGGGGGGGGGTGCATTCACATACCCCCTTAGTCAAGACCTAGTGACACACACACATCCTGTCTCTTATTTGTACCAATGTGCCCCCTCGTTCCTCTGTGGACACCCGTGCCATCTCATCTCTCCCTTGGGCTCGCCATATCGCTTTACTTCATTATTTAGCGTGTTATTTTTTCCCTCTCCCTGATCTATAGTCCCCACATCGCAGAGGCGGCTGATTAATTATGCATGGATGGACTTGGATTGGGGAGTGGGGGGGGACGGGGGGGCTTTAAGAAAACGACCAGACACCCGCATCATTACATATGCACAGTGTTTTTGGAGCTTTATTAATTTATATCTTGTCAGGCTACGCCACAGCCTTCAGAAGTCTTTTGGCGTTTTAATACATTTATTTATTTATATAGAATCCCGCTCTTGCTGTCGTCTTTATCTTCCAACCTCCTCCACCCAAACCCATCTAAGTATATCTTGATTCTAATCTCCCTCACCTTCTTCATATCTACATGCACACACAAACACACGCGCACACTGGCTAACCGACAGTCTCATTATCAGCTCCTGGCAAATGTTAAAAGGTGTTTTGTTCGCTTGCGAGTGGAGATTAGCTCATCCGTCCGCTGAACACTCGTTTCATACATTTTTTTTTTTTTTCTTCTGCCTTTTTTTTTTGGTGTGGAACGGCGTGGTGCGCTACACATCAGAGTGCTTTGGAAATGAACGCAGGCATATTTTAGAAAGGGCTTGAACTAGAATGACAGCTGCTCTGCTTTGAGAAAGCTCCTGGCGACATTCAATCAAAACTGGCAACTGGGTATCTGCGCTGTGATGTCAAAATATATAGGGCAGGCGCTGTAATATTCCTCTTTGTTAGGAATAATGGTTTGGGCTTGTTTTGGTCCCCTTTGTTTTAATCTAGGACGTTTTCATTTGGGTAAAATACACAGTGCATCTTAATAGTCGCATGATTACGCACGCCTTCACTGTTAACTAAGGGAAACAGTGCCTTTAACAGCCGTCTGTTGGGGAAGGCAAACATGGAGAGGTAAGGAAAGCCCTCTGGGTGCTTTGCTTTGACTTGGACGTTTGCCAGCATTAACACACACTCGTTGTCTCAGTATCAGGTACAAACCCACACGTTTACAGCCCAATTCAATCAGTGCTTGAGAGCTTGTTTCACAGTTATTGGGCGACGCTTGTTTTTAAGAATTTTAAATTTAGCCAAGGCAACGTTCTGAACAGTCTCTGCATCTGCAGTGTTAGAAATGCTTATGAAGACGTCAGAATGCAACGACAGAGCAGATGTTTCTGTGCTTTGTTGTGGTGTGTAGAAACCATCTGCGGCGTGCTTTCCTTCACGCATCATTTCCGCTTCACGCACACATGTAACTTTACTATAAAAGGCTCTCACCGGTTACAGCAGACAGAGTGAACCGTATAACGAAGCAAGCTGCTGCTCTGTGCAAAATCAGGTCTTCCTCAGGGCTGTTTTTGTGTGGAGAAACTCGGCTCCTTTAAAACCTGCAGCCGTCACTGAGCCAATTATGGCATGCCACAGATATAGGACAGTAGGTGATGTACTTACATTAAAAAAAAACTAAAAAACACGGATACGCTGCTCCTGAAATCTCACATCTTTCCAAGGTGACCACAGCATCCTTCCTCACAGATGAATTGATAGCTGGGAAGTGGTAAAGTAAAAAGGACCCCTTTAAACGAATATCCCCAGTGAAATATAGTTTCAATTAACGCTACATTATAATTAAAAATCCGGCTGTTTTGCTACCAGTCACAGCTACTGATGAGATAGTTTTCCTTGAAGAGCACTGTACGTGTTATACTTTCCCTCCCTCAATATCCTCCTTCCTAATTCCATCTTTCCATCTTTCCCAGCACCCTTTTCCAACGGTCCTCAATGCAGTAGGATCTGGTATTTAGTGCTTGGTACAATAGCAGTTCTGATTTCTCTTGCAAAATGGCATCAATCAACCATCCCAACAGATCATTCATTGCCATTATAGGAGTTCTGCTTTGTGGCTGGACACCTCAATTTTCTCTCTCCCTTTTTGTTTCCCTCTATCTAGAGAGCAACGTAAACCTCCATATTGCACACGTGTCAGTTGTATTTACTGTATTTTAGCGCTGAATATATAGAAAAGAATGGTTTATGGAAAGAGGACTTCCAGAGAAAACGACAACCAGCCATCTGAGCTGACACAAAGTCAATAGATGGATGAATAAAACATTGGTTAGCTGCAGCTCTCACTAGAGGCTATGCTATCTAGAGTTAGCTCCAGTAGCAGGATGCACAAAACCCCTTTCTGATTTTAAATTGGAACCTTTTGACAATGCAAGCCCGCAGCTTTTGACAAGAGCATTTTTTTTTACCGAGCCGGGACTTCAAAAGCCACAAGTGCAAATGATTCTCTGCTTTCTTCTGTCTCTCTTTCCATTCTATCACTCCCTCCATCCTCGGCCCCCTCCATCCATTTCCAAGTGTCGTCTGAGGCTCCAGGCTGTTAATTAAGTAGGATGTTGTCGTGGGGCTCGGGTACGTGGTTTTGACTGTTGGACGGATGGGATGGGTTAAGAGACAGAAGAAAAGGTGCAGAGGGATTCAGACATTCCTCTAAAATGTCTCCTCTATGTCTTTTGTCTTCTCTGTTGACCCCGTTCATTTTTTTTCTATTTCTTTCTGCTCGATAACTGTCTGAGTTCATTGTTTCACTTTGCTTTGTTCCAAATTAAACCCACCTTCTCTGTTCTTGGTCGCCTCCCGCCCTTTTTTTTTACATGCTTTCACATTCTCGCCTTCTCCCTTTTATCCTTTCTACTTATCCTCATTTTCTCATTCTCTTTCTAACCATCTTTCATTTCCCCTTCCTTTCTTCACTCTCTCCCTTTTCCGCCTCCCCCCCTTGTCATTCCCGTCCTCACTTAGTCCTTTTGAACCATCTATTTTTCCACCCATCACCCACCTTCCTCTTACTTGATCATACCCCAGGTCTTATGTGGCCCCTTCTTCCTCCTCTCTGATTATGTGTTGTGCATGAGTTTGTGTGTGATCAGACACACTAGGCCGGGCTAAGCGGCCTAATGAACAAACTCTGGCATTGTGTTCCGGCCCAGGGGACGCGCTGTAGCTTCTAATGTACAACGGCTCAGAGGAGAGGAGGGGTCGGAAAAATGCACAGACAGGGAGCCAGTTATCTGCTTAAAGGAGAAGCTACAAGATGTGAAGTAGAGAATGTGCAGTGAATATTTTTGTAAGGATGGTTGGCCTCATATCAGGCTTTTTACCTCCTGTCAACATGTTGTCCTGTCCTTCTACTGGACTCTGTCAATTTCAGGCTTTTCTGCCGTCTCGTAACAGCACTTCTAGTTAGTGACCTATTTTTTACTGGCAGAAAGAGGAAGATTGTTTGGTTTGAACACAACAGAAATATGGGTTTGGGTTTGTTATGGGTTTCTTTAGGTTATATTTACCTTAAGGCCACAGTTTCAAACCTCTTTTCCTTTTATGAAAAGAAAGTTTGGTGTCTGGCACTTGTCCCTTTATTATTTGACACAATTAATAGTTTCTCTAGCTTGTGAAATATGTGGTTTGTCCTCAACGATGTGTTTTGTTTTCCTTTTGGATCAAACTGTGACACAGGTTGGGTTAGTTCCACACATGGGGCTCGTATTGTATAAGATCTGTCCCCCGCCCTCCCGTTTCTTCTCCCTCTCTCTCGGATTATCAGTGTTGACGAGATCTGCATCTCTGCCAAACTGTGCCTCGAACACTGTAATGACTTCATTTCTTCCAGTACATGCACACACGCATATCTGGGAAACATTGCATACCGAGTGGACCGACCTTTCTTATTCCGCCTCAGTGAAGGGAACATGTGCAAGCGTAGGCGCACATTAATCCAACTGCACATTAAGAAACTTGTTTGTCCATATGCATCCATGTGAGGACTCACGCCCATCCGGCCGAGGTGCTATGGTGAAAGGGCTCCTTCCAATACCGGGTTTGTGCGTACATGCATGGGTGTGTGTGTGTGTGTGTGTGTGTGTGTGTTTGTAAGCGTGCACACATCACTCGATGATATTGGCCAGAGCTGACAAAGTTCATGAGCTCATTACCTCACTCCTCACATGGCCATAACACACTCCAGCCTATCTTGCTGCCATAACAATGCAGCACTGTTGTGGTGCGAATCGTTTTATTGGGTAGATAGTCCATTGCGAACTTTGTTTGAAAGGCTCTTTTGCTCTAGTGATGTTTTGCAGCATTTATATTTGGTGCAACGCCAGTGGGAGTGTTGCACGACTCTGTAACACACATGTGAAGACGGCATCGCAGCACAGCTCCGTATGATGAGTGTTGTTGTTGCAAATCTGGCTTGAAGTCAAACATCACCCACGACTTGCTTGCCTTTCTTTACTTGTCAACAATTTTATTTATTTCATCACTCCTTGTATTATCTTGCTTGCTCTTCTTACTGCATTTGCACAAGGTTACCCCCGTCCTTCCATAACTGGAGAAAAGAAACTATGAAGCTAAACGTTTTTTTCTTTTTTTTTTGTCCCTGCAGGACTGCCCTCAGATTGTTCCCTCAGCCCAGATCTTCATCCCTGTCGGGGTGACAAAGCCCATCACCTTAGCTGCCAAGAACCTGCCACAGCCCCAGTCAGGACAGAGGAACTACGAGTGCGTCTTCCACATCCAGGGGGAGACTCAAAGTGTCCCCGCCCTGCGCTTCAACAGCACCTCCATCCAGTGCCAGAAAACCGCGGTGAGTAAACATGGCAAACGAGGTAATCCGATCGTATGGGTGGATGCCATAAAGGTCTTATTGTGGTGAAGGACACGACATGTGATAGTGATAGTAGAGGGAGGAAAAAAATGTGGATTGTCTTGTTTACAGAAATAATTTTGTTTATTTGTTTATTAAGGATTCTGGATACAGAACGTTTGGAGAAAATGGTGAATGAAGTAAAAGCTAGTTATTGACAAGTCAAAAGCTCCTGAATACTGGATAGACTGAATCACCGATGCTTTGACTTCTGTAAAGGCTAAAAGCATAGTCATTTACCACTATTACTCTTCACCTAATCAATTGGACTAGGTAACTGAATCAGGACATTGACTCGGCCAGAGTTGAAATGATGGCCTTCTTCAACTAACGACCACTTTGGACCTAACATGCCCATTGTCGTGATAGATCACCGTGTGCCACTTGGACACTGGCTCGGTCACAATCCAGATAAATGGTCCAATGCTGATCTTTCCACATCGAACAGATTGTGGGAAATTAGATATTGACATCAAGAGTTCACATATACATTATTTAAATTTAAACTTGCTTATGATAGACCTTCATTGTGGGGGACGTTTTAGTTTATAGTGGTTTAAAGCATGACAGATTGTCATGCGATACATCATTGATGTTAATGATGTGAAAAGCTGCAGCGGTAAGCCACCATAGTGTCGGTTCTGTGCTTCAATGATATTCTATGCTTCCGTGGCTGGTGTGTGCAGGATTAAAGTGTTCTCAAGGATGTTTTTTGCAAAGGTTTTCTAAAAATAATTTGTGTGTATAGAAAACATACAGGTAGGCAGAGGATTTTGTGCACAGGGTTGCTGCCTGTTCTGTGTGTTGAAATATGGTTTCTGTGTATGTGTGTGTTTGTGAGGCTTCAAACTAGCGTGACAGATAAGAGGTAGCCAGCGTTGCGCTTCACTGAGGCTGAAAATGTGAAGAGAGTCTGTCTCTGAACCTAGTTGGGAGCAGATTGATCATGTTTACACCCAGACTCCATGCCTCTTTCTCCCCCTTCCTCTCTACCTGTACAGCTCATCCTGTGTCTGTGATACTTACTTTTGCTTCTATTCTCTCCTTTCCTCACTGCTCTCTTCTGTACAGACTTATTTCTGCTGCTTTCCCGTCGCTGTCCCTTTCTAACTGTCATGAGATGAGAGCCGCTGCCGTTCATTTGGTTTCAGATGAGGCTGTTGCAGCTGTCACTATGTTCTCTACGTGAAAGAAAATGTTTGACGGATTAAAATAGAGTAGAAACATCTCGAAGACGTCAATTCTTGCTACTAAACTGTAACACCTTTTAAAGCTCTTTACTACTGTCATAATAATCCCGTGTATAAACAGTTACTTTCCTCACGACCAGACACGTACACAGCAGCAGACTGTGTCAGCCAGTGCAGCGTTTGATTCTGTCCGTATCGACGGGCAGTCCCGGGGTGCTGGCACGCGCTAGCACGTTGTTTGTGAAGGGGGGGCTAATTAGCTAGCGGTAGGGTTGTCTCCCCACAGAGATCTCTCTTTATTGACTGTTTATTGTGGCTGCAAGGCCGCCGCTAATCAGCAACATGGACCAACCCCGGCCAAACGCAGAAATCTTCTATCTGATGTCCACAAAGCAGACATTCGAGCAGCAATTAGCATTGGGTTGTCAGCGCTTAGCCCTTGTTAGCAGTTAGTCGTAGCAACTTGGCGGCGCGGTAAGATGTTGTTGCGCCGTGTGCATCGAGTCCCTGTGAGGCCATAGTTAGATTCTGTGGATGAAAAAGGTGCCAGCTGCATGAATTTGCCATTACGGCATAATTCATCCCGGTTTGAGTTTATGAGTGTAATTATGTGTCATGAATTATTCGAATGGGAGTCTTATTATAGCTGTGGAGCAGTATTTCACAAGAATGAGCGTCTTAAATATTAGTTTATCCGTTTATGGACCTTCATCTCTCTCTCCATGCGCACCCCTCCATGTTTGTTCCTACTTTGACAGTATTCTGCACCAACTCAATGAATCATGTATGACTCTGCAGTAGAAATAAACTTCCGTTATGCACACAGCTATGGGGATGGAGGTGAATCACTGTCTATCTGTGTGTGCGCGTTTGTGTGCACATGTGCATGTTTGTGCTGGCCCTGCTCAAAACACCTATGCAGAGTCTGGGGGGGCTTTGCTAATCAACGGGATAAACACAGCAGTGCTAATCCACAGTTTAGCCTTGGGTTTGAGGTGTTTACCAGTGAGTCAAGCTGATATACACTCACTCACTTGTAGCAAGAAAAAGGGCAGAGAAGGAAGAGCTGTGGCATGAATTTCTATGAAGTTAAAACGGAGAGGGGTACAAAATGGAGAGGGCCGAATTGCAGCGTAGTACACAAGCGAGCGATGAATGGAGAAAGGTGAATGGGAGACGAGAGGCTATCAGAGAGAAAAGCAAGTCTCCCCTAAGGCCAAAACACTCATACAGCTATGTTGCATACAATATCATCACACTACCCAGAGGCAGAAAACTATCCCCAGAATATCAACCATTGGATCATGTTTAAACTCCACTTTCCCGTACTTTATTCCTTTTGCACTGACTGGAATAACTCAAGACTGTTATATAGGATCACCTTACAGAAGGCTGTCAATAACCTACTGTATGTGTGACACACATGATGGACGATAGTGTAACATCAGCTCCACGCTAAGCTTGTCAGGTATTGACTTTCCATATCTACTTATGGAGGAAAAAATATTGATGCTATGTTATTTCTGTATCTGGTTACTGATACATACCAAAGAGGGAACGAGACAACAGCATCGGGACATGAGAAAGAATCTAAACACGAGTAGACCTACGTGGGTAGACTTTTAAAAATGAAATGTTTGGGATTTTGCTCCTGAATCAAAGCTCTACACTGATTGCTTTCCCCTTTCTCACTTTTGAACTTGGGTCCTGAGCCAAACATAATTCCAAATTTATAGAACCTGTGAAAGTTGACTGAATGACAGATGGGCTGAGTTCTTATAACAAGATGGAGAAAATCATTTTATGTCCTCTCCATATTTCTTATTGCCAAACAAGCCCAAACCACTGACACATACGGGGCCATGCGCCAGTCCTTATGCTAGCAGTTCACTCCGGTCGGCAGCAAGCAAAACAACAAGCTGCTGTCTTAATCGCTTCCTATCGGTTTTCTGACCCGGCCTCGGCCGCCTCCCGGTGTGTGTGGGCCAATCAGAGGCTGAGGTGAAAGTACAAAGGACAATAAGATGCTGCGCTGTGGGCTGGGAAGTTGTGCTCAGAGCGCCAACGGGCGCCATAGGAGCGAACAAACACATGTACACACGGCGCTTGTACACACAAATGGCCACACTTTGGGGTCGGTGAGGCCGGCGGATCGCAGCTGGCCGTGTTTTGAAGGCCAAGCTTGAAGAGAGAACAATTCAGGACTTTTTTTTATCCCTCTGTTCCCTTACCACCACCTCTTCTTAGCATTTTTCCCATTTCTGCCTCAGTGTGTCTATCTTCCTCCTCTCTTTCACTCTTTATCCCTCTTGTTTCTCGCTGGAAGACAGGAATAAGAGGAAAGATAATATCAGCACAGACCCTACACCATTATCTTCTGTCCGATAGACCACCCGGCCACTCCATCACCCTCTTTCTCTCACGCGTTCACCAGTGGGGAAAAAGGCAGCGACATGGGGACGGGAGTATATCTAGTTTGGGATAAGATGTGTTATTCTTTTGTGTGCTGGGTGAGCAGCTGTTTGTTAAAGGAGAAATGGGAACCATCAGGGGTCCTGATGGCATAAGGCAGCTAAAAATGATGATGAATTGCAGTCGGGCGGCGGAGACGGACGCTCATGCACACAAACACACACACGCACACACACCTATACACACACTTGCATACACACACTGGAAAACGGCAGAAGTGGAAAGCAGCCATAAAGATTTGGGGAAGGAAAGGAAAGAAAGGGAGCCGTGTGAGGAAGGAAAGTAAAAGAACGGCAAGGACATTTGGGGATGGCGAGACCAGGAGTAAAAAAAAAAGAGGGAGCAACAGGAGCAATTAATAGAAAGAAGGAAAGAGGCAAGAGAGGAGTGTAATGAGACCGTACACAGGGAGAGTTTGGAGGAGAGAGAGAGGACAAATAATCTGCTTCCCTTTCCGATGGGAAATGAGAGAAAGATGGCAGACATGAAAAGTGGATAGATGGATGAATAAATTGAGAGACGGCGCAAATGGAGGTCTAGAGTGGAGGCCAAACATGTCTGCAGGGAAGGTATAGTCAACACAAACCACACTGGTCTAATAGTGTCATGTGACCCCACTTGGTGTGTGTGTGTGTGTGTGTGTGTGTGTGTGTGTGTGTGTGTGTGTGTGTGTTTAAGAGGAAACATGAAGCATATGTGCTGATTCAAACTCCTCCGACTCTTTGAAAACTTTTTGGTGTTTAGGAGATTTCTCCAAAGCTAAACACTGTAGATATTCTAGGAACAAATCCTGTCATTTTGAATATACACGGATAAATTCATACGTTGGCGGTTCTAACTAGCAGAGACGGGGCTAATGAGGGCCTTGGCCAGTGGAGGGTAGACTCACTGGAGCATGGTACAGCCTGGTCCGGCATGGCCTGGCACAGTTTAATGAGATATAAACACTAGACCTGCCACTACAGTCAGACACAGGGCACACTGACACTGTTCTAATTGGCTGTGTGTGTGTGTGTGTGTGTGTGTGTGAGAGAGTGTGAGCTGAGGGGCATGAGAAATTCTTATTTTTGGAGTGCTGCAGATTGAGAACCATTTCTTGTTCCACTACTTTGTTTCCAAATCATGTGACACCTCGGACAGCACTGGTCCCATTTTGATTATGCGGCACTGCATTGTGTTTGTTTGTCGCAGGGAGAGTGAGAATTCAATAAGGCTGTCTGCATTTGTTGCAGTTTAAAACATTGACTCGGAAGCCGTGTGTTCCTGCTGCTCTCTGATCCGTAGCCCTGTAAAGAAGCTGAAAGCCAGGGACCGGGAAAGGGGAAACTGTTTCTCTGTATTCTGCCCTCATGTATTTGCTCATTCTCCAACATGCCCCCTCCATCTGTCCCAGTTGCCTTACCTGTCTCTAGCTCTACCTCCTCTTCTCCAGCTTCCTCCTTCCTCGTCATCTCTGTCCCGTCATTGGCTCTCTGCTTCTGCCCTCTGACAAGTGACAAGCAGTCCTGGATAAATAGGAATTAATTGCTGCTCAGCTATCAACGTATGCCAGCTCCTCCACCCGTCCCGCCAATCTATTTCTCATTTCGGCCTCCCTCCTTGTATCCCTGCTATCTGTAACCTCTAAATCCTCTCTCTCTCTCTCTCATAGCAGTGCTCCTCCCTTCAATGTGTTCAGCTCTGTGTGATAGATTGATGGCTGAGGGAATCTACAAAAGAGATGTGCTATTAGCCTGATGAGAAGAGAGGAGCTGAGAGAAGGTGGTTAAACCTGAGGGGAGAACTCTGCCTGCCTCCATGTTTCTCTGTCTGAATGCATTCAGTCTGTTTACATGATAACATACAGTGAATGTAGTGTATTCTGCTGTAGAGTTGGGTGATATCAACAGGGATTTCGTATCAAATATAGTTACCCATGAAAAGCTTTGACACTTGGTGTAATTGAATGAATGATACACTTTTATTAGAATATGTATTGCTCAGAATTATACATTAACACATGAGCAATATTTCTTCACAGTTCATGAAAAGCAAATGTGACGGAGATTAAAGTAACCGTGCAGAGGTCAGTGTGAACGGTGCATTAGGCCAGTGTTACTTCTAATGAATGACTCGATAGAAACTCTAATACTAATCTAAATGATGGGTACATCTTCAGGAAATCCCCACACACACCTAAAGCTCCTTCTCTCAAATATGAAAGGGTCAGTTAGCATGAGTAAAAACCACTGTCGCTGGTAAACAACAAACAACCACAGCCGTTTTAACTATGTAAATTCCCGCTCGATCAGCCTCAATCCCTTTTTATTTATTTTACACGTGTGTGTTGGGATGCAGAGTGCTTCTGCATAGATGTTGCCGTACTGCAGTCGTGTGCTCGAGTCAGTCGATGTAGCTGGCTGGTGACCTTCGAGAGAAACCGTTGAGCGGTGGAGTTTGCGAGGGAAGAAAGGCCACCAGAAGAATGGCATGAGTTGAGAGGGGGGAGAAGGGTATTGGGAATGGTGACGTTTCTGCAAACAACCAGAATTCAGTCTTTTGTCCGGGGAGAAGTCCAGTAAGCTTACACTAGCTCAATGCGTAGGCGAGCAAATAAGAAACACACGGCATTATTTTTCATTACTACGGCATTATTTTTCCCTCAAGCCAGCACTTTTCTTCCCTCTCCTCGCTCTCTCTTTATTTACATCAATGAAGGAAGTATGTGCGCAACCGAACTATGCACGTGTGTGTGTGTTTGTGTGCAGGAAAGAGATAAGCTGGGTAACTAGGTCCGTCCATGTCCTCCAATCCTGTTAGCATTAGCGATTAGCACTGGCTAACAGGTCCCTATTACGAGCGGAAGATAATTCCACGCCGCCTGACCCCACACATACATACACACTCACTAAGCTACAGGACGGATTACCACTTCATCCTTGATTATGGATCCTATCAGCCAGGGTGAGTGTGTGTGTGGGAGAGAAAAGTATTTTCGCAATAGATTGCCATAACATACACTGTTTACTGTACGCTGGCACACTTTAGCACACTTTACATGGGCCAACATTCAGCCTCCGCCCACTACTTTGCTGTTGCTCCGAACCAATGAGATCACTGTGAAGGCTGACGCATGTTTCTGCGTCTTTACGCAAAGTCGTGTCGACTCGTTTCAATTCATGGTTCAAAAAGGCTTGCGCGTGTTGCAGAGCAATTCACCGCCAGAACTATAGGTGGAGTAAAGTTTTTTTTTCGAAGACAACCTAGAGAGTCATGTCTTTGTGTGTGGGAGTCGTTGGTTTGATTTCTTCCAACAAAAGCTCTTCAATCTGATCCGTTCTCTCGCAAAAAAATCTCCGTTTTAATAATGCCGGTATTGGGCTATTCAATTCAATCCAATTCTTTTTATTTTGTATAGCCCAAAATCGCAAATTACAAATTTGCCTCAGAGAGCTTTACAGTGTACACATACAACATCCTCTGTCCCGAAACCCACCATCGGCACAGGAAAAACTCCCCAAAAAATGAAAAAACCCTTCCAAGAGGGAAAAAAGGGAAGAAACCTTAGGGAGAACCTCAGAGGAGGGATCCCACTCCCGGAATGGACAGACTACAATGGATGCCATGTGTACAGAATGAACAATGTATAATACATGCAATTCCTATGACAGAAATGATTCAAGTAATTGTGAGTAGTAAGCCAGGCGCACAGCAGGACCACTGCAGGGGCAACCACCATCAGATAGAACCACCATCCACAGAAGCCTGTCGGGAGGGAGAGCACAGAGACTTTAGGAGAGGTTAATGTTGGTTTACGAGTACAATAATATGATTAATAGCGAAAATAATAATGATGATGATGATGACGATGGCAGCAGCAGGCGTCAGCAGGGCCACGGCAGGTGTCAGCACCAGGGTCCAGAAGGAACTACAATCTACGGAGACCTGCTAGGGGAGAAAGCACAAAAAAAGTCTAGAAAAATGGGTTGACGCACGCAAGGGACACGCAAGGGGCTCTTGCGTCTCTCTGAAAACGCAGAAGCATAAACTAGGCTTCAATCTAAATTTGAATTTGTCAGGTCCAAAAGAGCTAGGGAAGAAGAAAAGAGGGAGAGTGTGACCTGTTCTTTCCCAGGTGTATAGACTGACCCGGGACTGCTTGGTATTTTTAGCTCTCCAGTTTACACATGCTTTCAAAGTGACTAATTACCAGACGTGACCCTGGTAGCCGTTGCAACTTTCTTCACTTTCATTCTTACTTCCTTCTCCATCCACGTATCCTGGCCTTGCCTCCTTTAGTTAACAGTGACCGGTTCAGCTGGTTGAGAGAATATTGTGGTTCAATGTCTCATCCCTGGTCTCTCTTTATTGTTATCATTTGACATTTATTTATTCTCCCATTTCACTTCGTGGCTCTATTTCCCTCCACTTCGCTAATGCAAATCCTGACCTTTTGAGCGTAACTTTTTTTCATATCTGCTGTGCTGTGAATATACCGTGTTTCTAGGCGCATGTGTGTATTCCCTGAATTGTGTTTGGTGCATCAACGGTGGCTCAGTATGAAAGTTTAATAAGCATTTGGTGCAATAAGAGGAGACGAGCTTTGGATCCTAACCTAACATAACCTTCCCTATGCCCCCCCCCCTCCGTCTAGTGCACATTAAACACATCTACACACCTTTCCCTAACTAATTATTCATGTTGTTGTTTTTTCAGTGAAAGAACATACTCAAGCCGATCCCAGTCTCCCCTATCACCCCCTCCCCCATTGTTGGGCAGACACATACAGTAACTGTAACATAACCCCCCCCCAAAAAAAAAAACCATCCATACCTCCAGCATGCGTGTGCAGATTTCCAGGGTGACGAATTGTCAGGATGTAAAGCAGGGGCAAAGAGGTCCACACACATCCATTATCTATTTCTCCATCGGCGGTATTGACCCGTCTCATGTGACCCGGGGGGGGATCATGCTCTGATTGGCTGGTCATCAGAGAAGCAGGGATGGAAGGGCAAGGAAGCTTGACCCCATGTACTTTACTGTAGCCTGCCTTCAGACCTGAGAGGATATAACAGCAGCGGGATGAGACAATAACGACTCAGAAATAGAGAAATGGACACGACTTGCCACATGTTCGGTAGATGATTGTCCTAAAGCTCCCATTTTCTGACATAACAAAAAAATACAGGAATGATTGATGGCTAATGGGTTGTTGAAAAAAGACCAACCCATTCCACAATGCATGTCCTGACCAACTGCCTCTCCTTTGCACAAATAGACAAGCATGCCAGGATATTATATGCTGTCATGTGAGTTGCAACCCAAGGAACGTAGGGCTCTGGTTTCAGCTTGTGTGGCCTCCTGTGCTAGGAGGCTGTCCAACGTTCAATATGAGCTGCTTTAGTTTGTGTTCTCTCTGCCCCTCCCCACGTTTTCACCGCATGTCCTTTTCTTCTCTCTTATTGTCTTGCATTCAAACACGCTCACATGTTCTTTCCATCTCTACCCGGTGAGGAAGTGCTCTTGTTCCCAGGCAGACTGGGTGGTCTCCGGGGGGGAGGGGGGAGGATGGAGGGAGGGAGGGAAAGAAAGATTGAAGAAGTTCAAATTCTTGGACTTTAGCGGAGAGAAATAATAGCTGACATCCGAAACATGTGTTGCTGTGCGAGTGTCTTATCTCCCTGTGCTTTCATCTGTTTTTATTCATCATTTTTTTATTTCCTGTATAGACTCCCTTCCTTTGAAGCGTTCGCTGGCATCCGTCTCTTAGAAAGTGTTCTGTGTGCAGAATGCATATTTATAGTACAGTGTGCACATGTGTTTCTTCAGACATGTTTGGCATATGCGATAAAGGAATCGGCTCCATTTCTCCTTGTTTGACTGGGCGTTCCGGGGGATTGAGGTAGGGGAGAGAAAGTCTGACTGAGATTGAATGGGGAGGAGGTTTGTAAAGGGGAAGAGGGAAGAAATAATGAGAGCGAGAGAGGGAAGGCGGTGGAGGAGTGGATGGCGAGAGAGGGTGAGGAGTCAGAGGAATGAAAAGACCAAGGCAGACATGTCAGGGAACAAATTGAAAATGCCAATTTCACTTTAGGCCCCACCAGCACAGGCGCTTACCGGCCAGCCGCGGCCCCTTATTCCATGTGTAAATGAATGGTGTCCACAGAATAACACACAATCTCCTCTCTCTATCCACCTCGGCTTCACTATCCCCCACCCCCTCCTCCCCCCTTGCTGTATCACCCCCCCTCTTTTTCCTATCCACTTCCTTCATCCTTCCTCACCTTTCTAGTTTTTCGCTCCCTGCACTCCTTGTCTCAGCACACTTCACCTGTGTCTTTCCAATCCATCAGCCATTCTAAATGTTCTCCAGTCTTTTAACCATCACTTGAGGCTTTTCTCTGCTCTTTCTTTCTGCACTCGCTCCTGTTCTAATGGTGCTTTTCAGGTCCTTTTAGCGTCACCAACCCTACCTTTACCTTTCAACATGACCTGCAGTTGACATGCCCTGTGTTTGTGCTAAGAGACCAGGTTCGCTGGCTTCAAGTAGAGGGTGCCCTCTGACTTGATGATTATTTTCCTTTTTGATAAGCATACTGCATATGTATTATTTTATTTTTTGTCGTTGTATGAAAACTCTATGAAGTTTAACTTTATGAAGTTTTGTTTGTCATTCTGTAGTCCGGCGAGTTATTCAGCGGTAGAAGTTTCATCTTCAATAGTTCATGGCTACTAAATAAATAAGGGTGCCAAAATGTAACTGAAAACCTTTTTTGAAGTATTACTCCTTAAAATAGACTAAAGTAAAAGTAGTAGTTCCTCTAAGATACACAGACATCCTCCTTCATTTGGATATCAGCATCTCCGCCTTCGGGGCCTAATCGCAAAAAATGGAAGAATGAATTAATCAACCGTTCACACATTGTGACATTGCAGTGTCCTCTCATTTTCTTATCTTCTCTATGCACATTTTGTGGTATTTTCACCCTCAAATACATTCAAATTCACTAATATTACAGATGTCAAGATAAATCTGGCAATATCACGTTGGAGGGATATCACATAGTGGCAAAGTTGTAGCTAGATTCGATCTGCGGGGGCCCCATCGCCTCCGGCTCAGGGCTTTCACACTGGATTGTATCACCACTCCACTAGAAGAGAATCGTCCTGCTATCTCTCAGCCTCAGGTCACTGAAGATAGTGACCACACCAGTGGTTAGTGAGACTCACTGGACGCCCTTTGACTGACCGAGGTATTAGGTCAACATGTCGGGTCTTTCCAGCTCAAACCGTCTCGCTATCTAGAAGCACGTATGTTGTATCGTAACCACAACTAATGACCGGAGTAGTTAAACGCATAATGTGTCTGCGACCGGGGGTTGTGTGGGCTCAGGGTGAATGAGATCTGAGATGATTGGGTGTTTACCTCTGGCTGATTTGTCAACGTGAGAGAGGATTGATGAGGCAACGTAACTTGTAAAGCTGCATTTTATTTGCCGGGGATAATCGTGGTCGATAATTTATTTGTTTGAATGTTGCCAAGGGTCTTACAAGACTCCTTTCTCCTTTATTCCTCCTGTTAACATACCGCCATCACATCGGGGGTTTTGAAGCTTGTTGTCTCATATAAAGCGATTCCATAAAAACTGATTATGCCGCCGCCGAGTCAATTACGTTTCAACTCTTATTAGTTCGGGATGCAAAAATGAAATTAGATGAGAATATTATTGTTGGAGATATATTAGGCTTTTCATTCATCACTGGAATGGAATGAGTCATGCAGTGATGGGGATTCCAATCTCTTAATCAACTCCGTGCTCTGCCAGGCAGCGGCGGATGTGCTGCGTGTTAAAATCACAATATAGCCTGTCTCTCATCTTTCATTTTTATGGGCCTTCGACTGTGTGAGCACCGCCGGGTATGACATTACTAGCAGCCACTCGCTGAATGGAGCTTGCTCTGGGTATTGGTGGATATTTCTCTCCGGGAACTAATTTCATGTTTTATTAAAAGGCTGAGAATGTTTTACAATGATGTTATTGGTGAAAGAAAATGATTGTTTGGGGTACGGATTTGTGACTGTGAATGCTAATATTAATGTAATAATGTTTTTCAGTATGCCTATGACGGCAATGACATCAGCGACCTGCCAGTGGATTTGTCTGTGGTTTGGAACGGAGACTTTGTCATCGACAACCCCTACAACATCCAAGGTGAGTTCACTTTATCAACCCTTGTTGTCTGCATCAGCAAATGTAAAGACTGGAGAGTGACATTGTATTAAGTGTAAAAGCATTCCTAAATCATGTGTCTTAACCTTTAACATGAGAAATTATGGTCAATCAATCAATCCCATTTCAAAAGTTTTGATTTCTCAGTTTATATTCAGCTGAGCCATGGCAGCATCTCAAATAAGTAGGACCCAGAACTTACATACAGAAGTTGGGAGACTTCCAAAATAAAAACTACACAGTAAATCATTTGTATATGATTAAAATCCCCCTGGTCATCTGACCAACTGCATCTACAGTTTTTGTGTCGGACATCCACCGTGTGTGGATCAGAACTGCGGTTCTCGAGACAACTTCATGTTGGATGTCAGAAAACGCTGGGAAATATTCTATCCAATACAATACAGATCAATTTATTGTTACATTCCCCAATTCTAAAATATATGAATCCATTTTTGTCACTGAAAATCATCCACTGTGAAATATTGTTACCAAGCTAAGGTTCATCCATGGAAACAGTGTTTTAACAAAACAAAATTAGGTAAAATAAAAGTTTACCGGCAAATCTTATTCATGTCACCATGTAAAATATTGTGAGCAGGGGAAGTATTATTACAAAGCTGTTGTAGAATTTTACCCAGACAGATATAATTATTAACAATGTGTGCACGACTGTATCTATACACATTCAACAGTACATTATTACCATAAGTACACTTGTGTAAAACCCAACCTCCCCTTCCCAACAAAGGGCCGAGAGGATAATGATTGTCAATGCGCCGCCGTGGGACAATGAGATCATGTCTGTTGGATATAATTGCTGGTAGAACAGTCTTCATACTGCTTTCTACATAATTATTGTGGCCTGTACAGCACAGGAGGGGTCTGCAACATTATTCTCCTGCTGTGAGGAAGTAACAGCCTCTGCACCCAGCACAGTGTTTGATACGGCCTGTTGATGACACGCACAGGGAGTTTCATACAACGGAGGGAGCCGCTATGTTTGGAGTCGATAGTTGCTCTTTGCTGCTTAAAGACGCCGTGAGGAGACTTTGCGCAGTGTGTCATAAACAGAAGAGGGATCTTCTGAAGTGCAACCAGAGTTGACCTACAGCCTAAAGATGTCCTCCTCTATTGGTCTGTCGCTCTTCGCTGACTAGCCCCTCCCCTTTTCACGATCCCGATAATCATCTGCTGGAGTGTGAGCTGGTCCCGCTTGTCTTAAATACTGGTATGTTAATGTAATTAGAGAGGAGACGTTTAGCAGCCAGTGATTGTTACAGGGTTGCTTTAAAGCTGCTCCATGACCAATGGGATTTAGGGATGGAGTAGCAGAGAGAGAGGGAAAAAAATCCTGCACAATTCATGAGGCCTTTGGGAAATAATGACTTAACTCAACTTACTATGACTGACATTGAAGAAGTTTTAGCATTTCTGTGTGAAAGTTAAGAAACTTTAAGAGGAGGTGTTTGCGTGATTTTCCAGCTGTTCTGCCACTCACGTTGTATACAAACTTTATTGATATGGTACCTTAATTTTCTCCCTGTCTTCATTCCACCCGATAATAATGTTTTATTTCTTCTCCTTTCCCCACCAGCCCACCTCTACAAGTGCTATGCCTTGAGGGAGAGCTGTGGGATGTGTCTGAAGGCGAACCCCCGCTTTGAGTGCGGCTGGTGCGTACAGGAGAAGAAGTGCTCCATGAGGCAAGAGTGTACTCCACCGGAGAGCACTTGGATGCACGCCACCACGGGAAACAGCCGCTGTGCACACCCCAAGATCACCAAGGTAAGGCGTGATAGTAGCGACGCGCGCTCACCGCGTAACACCGTGTAGCAGCTAAGTGTGCTCAGGAAGCCCAGCAAGGTGACACATTCCTACCGGCACATACTTGCAAGTAGAAACTTGCACTCCTCTGAGTTAGATCAGAAGTGCTCGGTATGCAGCGACCCACAACCTAATACAGTCGGTGTATCACGAACAAATGCATATTACCAATTGTATTCTGGATTTAAATCTGGATGTAAATTAGCAGGTGTGTGTTCATGTATATCTATTTCTTGGTCTCAAAAAAAAGAAGAAGAAGAAAACCTCTCAAAGTTTGTCGGAGATTTAAACTGACGCTGTCACCACACACGTTAACGGCCCAGTCTGTGAGGCCGTGGAGCCGCCAAGATAAACACGGCAAGGAGCTGCTAAATCCACGTTAGAGAAAAACTCCTCTTACCACTGCTGAAGTTAAAGCAGACACTTGACCTGCTATTCGAAGTGCGTTGCCCAGCAACTTGACCTCAGAAAACAACAAACAAGGCAGGGGTCAGAAAGGGGGTGTGAGATTATTTCTTGTTCAGCAAACTTTGAAACCGCATACCTGCCTTTTGACATGAATCAAAGCGTCGACAAAGTCAGCCCATTAGTCATTTTTCCAAACCAAGAGATTATAAATCCCTGTGTGTGCGTCACTGTTTGGCCTCAGTGAATGACATGGAAGGCGGAGAGGCGCCAGGGAGGATAGACAACTTAGAAGCCATCACTGTAGCTGCAACCACAACACAGATGGGCCGAGCGGAGGAGGCAGTTCACAAGCCACCAAGACTGAACACACTGACATGATTAGAGATGATGGCTACACAACACACACACACACACACACACACACCTGAGGCAGAGCAGGTGGTTGTCTGGAATATATATATATAAATATATATGTGTCTGTGTCTCCAGAAGGGTGAGAAAGAAACCCAGAATGTGCAATTGTGCTAATTGTGTCCCACCATGGGCGCAGAATTTGTGCACGCATGTGTGCATCTGACAGGCTGGGTGAGACAATGCGTCCGAACACCACGGCGTCCCCATCTGTTGGCTCTGGGTAACCGTGGCGGTGGTCCTCGTCTGACTGTGACCTGGGTCACCGTCCCTACAGCGCGCCGCTGGGACTGACACAGACGCGCACGCCCTCGCGAATAGACACACAGAGCCCAGTTAGAAAGCCACGCGCCGCTGTGCGAACGCGTCCCGACGCTCAACCCTTTTGCTCGCTCCCGTTTGCCCTTCTGCAAACGAGAGCGAGCAGCTCTTTTCCTTCTCTCCCGCTATTCCACCTCAAGCTACGAACACTTTTTCCTTTTTAAAATATAATTTGATCTAAAATAAGAAGTATCCTCATCACAGCGGAAACGAGTGCCATTGCTCTCTATTTAAATGAGTGTGAAATATATGTATTGCTTATAATGAATGCCCATTTTCACCCAGGCGGACTTGTGTGGCTGGAGCCCTCGGTACATTTCCTGTGTGACACGGGATCGTCTCTCTGAATGCGTAATGGAGATATTGGATAATTGGGGCACTGGCACATAGATAAATCCGTTCGCTTATACTCTCTCTCTCTCTCTCGCTCTCTCCCCCCCCTTGCTCGCCTCAGTTATCTCTTTGAAACAAGCGTACAAAGGCAATCGGGTTGTGTGGTGCGTGTATGTATGAGAGCGAAGGGGTGGGGGTGAAGGTGGTGGTGAAGATGTATGTGCTCTCCCGTGCATATTGAGGGGTAAATCATGGCCACGGGGCAAGATGTTGGTGACAGTCAAAAATCCGGAGTAGAAGATCTTCAGCAGCAGGAGGAGGAGGAGGAGGCAGCATGTACTGTAGGTTTGAGAACACGGGAGAGACAAAGAAGAACAGAAAAAAGGAGGCACTGTAGGAGGCGTTATCGGCCTGCTGACAGCCTCAGCTCTTCTTCACCTTTGACATTTACAGTTTGACAATGCTGAAAGATCATCAGCGGGTGACAAAGAAAATCTCTTATTTTTCTGCTGCCATTTCAACCTTTTAGTTCTCCCAAAGAGCATCACACCAACCATAATGCCTATTACTTCACTTCTTAATCTCCGATCATTAAAATCCTCTTTTTTCTCTTTGACTTTTTCTCTTTTTATAAAAGAAAAATAACATTTTTGGTTCATTCAGGCTGCTTGCATCGTTGTTGTTGTGCGGCCATCAGCTATTGGGTTTGCCGCTAATTTAGTTTGGGTCGGAGAGTGTGCGTTCGTACGGCCGCCATAATGTGATTGAACGCACAACATGCGGACACACATTATATGCATACACACAGGTATCAAGAGCTTTGAAAGCAGCAAGCGCGGAACCCGTGTGTGTGTGCTGATGCCCATTTGACGTTGTTTTATAGTGTACAGTTGGGTACCGTTCTACTAATAACTAAGGACTGTTCTCGGCAATGTTGATGTTTTAGGCATCTGAACTCTAACGGTTTTAGAGCAAAAATGTAGCTGTTATGCTGGTGAAGTGCTATTTTTACCGTGCTGCATTTTTTTCTCTCTGCACTGACATTGTACACTAAGATTAATTAGTTCTCCTTTGAACGGCAAGTAGAAGCTTTGTGTGTGAAACATACACAAGCGCACCCCCACAAACAAAAAACACCCCGGTCCCCACAGGAAAACACACACACACACACACACACACACACACACACACACACTCCCTGAAAAGCCTGCATTTAAATACAAAATGTTTGCTTGTGTTGTTTTCTAAAAATCATACTCTAAGCCACACACACAGTGACACACACACACACACTGTCTGGAGCAGTGTCCTAGTAGTGGCCTTGGATGCTGCCTGGCCCTCCATCATCCATCATTTCCTTCCTGCCTTCTCCTAGGGGACAGGAAGAGCATTACAGCCAGCCCTTAGAAACCAATTAAAACAACACGGCGATGCCAGTTAGTGTGCGTACGTGTGGTATTCTGTGCTTTCTCTCTGTATAAGCGCGTGACACACTTGAGTCCTCTTTGTATTGCTTCTTTTGTGATCTTTTGTAAATGAGAATGTGTTTTTTGCGTGGCCTAAAATGTGATACTGCAGAGAATTGTCTTTGTCTAGTTTCACAGCTCGGGTAGTTGAATTAGTTTCTCCTACATGTACTCTTAAGCTGCAATATTTGCCTTTTCACGTTCCCTTCCTGTTCTTTTTTCTTAACAAAGGAACCTTTTATCCGTTCCTCCTTCGGTCAGCCAGTGTCAAGAGACATGTCTTTCTCTTTAGAGCTCCCTCTGACCAGGCCTCTGCAATTTGCTGCTTGTCTTTTAGACCAAAACAAGAAGCCCTTGCAGATGAAGTACTTGATATTACAATTCATGTGGCTAAATTACAACTATATGTGCTTATATGATCTATATGTTGCTTTTTATCCAGTTTGATGAACTTTGGTAAAGTTTTGCTCTGCCGGTTTTGGGGGATTTATAGCTTTGATCATACAATTATTCACATTTAACATTAAGTCGTACATTTTGTCATTACTTCATTACCTCCTCAGACATCAGAAACCTTGGTTCATTTCATCTTTTATTTACCCCCTTTCTCTTCCTCCTCCTCCTCCTCTTCCCATGACTAGCAGATGCTATCAGTGCATTGCCGCTCGGCCGGCCACAATAGGCCCGACACAAAGCCTCTGACACAACGGGACCGGTCGGAGACAAGGAGGAAAAAGGGAATTTGACTGAGTGTGGAGCGCCGCGACTGTGAGGAGAGAATGGAGCGACTGTTTAGGCTGGTGGCTTTTATCAAAAGGGGCTTTTTGTTTGTGTTGGTTTGCTGGTGGTGCAACAACTTGTGTAAGTGAGTTCTGATAAGCCAGAGCTTATAGAGACAGAGATCGTATTACCATATCTGAAGATTCTGACTGACGCACAACTGTTTCACTCTTTAGTCTGAAATATAATCAGCCACATTGTCAAAGAGATGAGGATGAATTAGAAAGACAGAAGTCCACAGAGGAAGAGGTAAAGGGCGAGGGGAAGGAAGAGGGATGTTCATCACAAGCCGAGCCGCTGTAAGATGGAAAACACTCCCTAATTGTATCACTGTGGCATTTCAGTTTTGGCCTGCATGACACTGGGCTTTGTTCCCATTGTGTGTTTCAGTTAGTGGTGTCCTGAACACCTGTGGCTTTTTCTAGTCCGCCACCTTCTCCATAATGATGTTGGACTGGGGATTATTGTTGGGTACCAGCTGGGGGAATGGAGTAGAGAGCAGGTTGGGAGTGTGGATCTGATTTATACGGGAGACAGTCGATTTTAAGGAAATCGTTAAACTCCTTTTGGGAGGGGTCACTTCTATTTCTATTTCTTTCAGAGAGGTAGTTGTGAAGATTGATACCTTATTATCTTTGAATAGTAAATATTTGATGAAGTTACACATAGGAAATTACACTAGAAGGCCATGTTAACCATCTGCTTGTGGTAGCTTCATATTTTCTGTACAGATATGAGAGCGAATCAGGACATTTCGTCTTTTGGCACCAGTTGGTTCTTTATCCTTGTTTTAAAATATTCCACATTTGTGTTCTCATCGATTTTTTTTGTTTTGTTGTTAAAACTGACAAATGTATTAATTGTGATACAGTCAGTCATACCATTATTTCCAACCAAGATCATTGCACAGATATTAATGCTGCCAGTGGGTTTGCCAATTGAGGACCAGTCTATTTACACGGTGCTTTGGAGTAAAATTCTACTTTGGCCAGGTGTCACAAACAAACCAACTTGCATCAACAACCAATTTTGTGACATAAATTCATTTAGCTTTTCGACTTCAGGCCGTGACTGAAACCGTTGCGTCAGCGTTAGCCAACAAAAATAAAAAACATTGGTTCACCAACCATTATAAAATATACATCTCTGGTGTTCTGTGTTATTCTACACAAAGCAGATATTGATATGTAGATATCTTCATATAGTTTGGGGATCCATACTTGTAGGGTAAATCTCTGTCTGGTGGGAATTCAATCAGTGATCCTCCTTTGTGTCTATCCTTTAACGGAAAGTCAAAGTCTGACCTTTTCAAACCCCCCCCTCTCCACGACACCCAACTATCGGCCTCTCCTCCCCTTCAGCCCCCTCCCACCCTGCTGCGACAAAGGACTCCACCCCACCAGGTTCTAATCCAATTAGCTTTAGCCCTAATTCTGCTAGTAATGACTGATTACCAGCGGAGCCATTGTCCGTGTCGTGGGCTGGATGAATGGGCCGTGATTAGCGGCTGGCCTAGCCTCGGGTAGCCATTAGCACCTCTGCACACCTTTTGCAGACCTCTGGGGGAACATCGGGGAGCAGAGGTCGCTGTGTGCGTAATTGTGTTCAGTAGATTAATCGTCACAAGGTCAAACGAGAGATGTAAGTGAGGGCCCGATGGGTGGGTCCAGGTTAAGTGTGTGAGTTGGCGGGTTGTGGATGTTTGACTGAGTTGATGTGGAGATAATGGCTGCAGGGTCATTTTTCGTCTAACTTAATGAGGTAGATTTATTGGGAAGGGGAGATGACCATAACGACTGAAGTGAACCGTCATTCAGGCCGGCAGACAATATATTTGCTATGATGTACTGCTTTGGGTCAAATCAAATTGTCCCATGTGTTGTTCTGGCTAACATATGTCCCATCTCATTTGTCCTCCCAACCAGTTGTCTCCAGAGACGGGGCCCAGGCAGGGCGGGACCATGCTGACCATAACGGGTGAGAACCTGGGACTGCAGTTCAAAGACATCCAGAGTGGAGTCCGCATCGGCAAGGTGGCCTGCAACCCTCAGGAGGACCAGTACATCAGTGCGGAGCAGTAAGTTGACACCGTCTCTGTCCTCACTCCCATCCCTCGCTCTCAGGCTCATTGTTTCCAAGGTCTTTGCTCCCATGGACGTCTTTGTCCAATATTGAATTGACACCGAGAGCTAAGCACGACACTGAGACTCTCTCTCAGACCCTCGGTTTGTGTCGGTGTGAACTCCACTGGTTCCTCCTTTAAATAAAACCAATTATCTCCTGCTGTGTTTGGGACTGCTTTTCTTTGTACAAATGAATTCAATGTATATCTCACAGTAGCTGAGTTAACGTGGAACCTTTCATTTCCCTAATAATGGGAATAATGGCTCCATCAGAATCAAATTACTTCATGTAACCAACAATTAATTTGGCCCATTCTGAGAGAAAAGTAATGACGTTTGAAGCGGGTGGTACATGTCTTCTAAAGATTCAACAGATGAAAGCTTGTCATGTGAACGCTCTGGCTGATTACATTATGTTTTCTGCTTCCTGGGAAAGCCTGAAACACGCTGGGTGCCTGAGAAACTAGTTCATTCTGAGAAAAGTAATAAACAATCATAGCTCCTTGTTATCTGTTGAGTATGACTGAACTCTTGGTTTTAAAAAGACGCAGGTCGCCTTATTGCAATGTTTTTCTTTGGTAATATCATGGGATTCATACAGTTCCTTTTAATTAAGATTGTAACACATAACATAAACTGTGAGGACCCAGAAATATCTGGACCTTCTGTGAAATGACGTGGTGATTGACACTTTTAAATGTATGTTGAATTCACCCAGAAGCAGAGAAAATCCAATCTAGGACAAGGCAACATGAAGGAGGCTTGTCACAGCTGGAGCTGTCGTCAATATTCTATTTCCAACTATGTAGCTGTCATTTGTACACAAATGCTCCATTTTCTGAGTTTTGCAGCACAGTCCCTGCAGATTTTGTTTTCTCTCTACCGCCTCATAAGAAAGGAACTAAGAAATGTGACTTGGATGATTTGACAGCGGGGACAACAGAGGGATATGCGGCCGATGGAAGGTGTAGGAACTACTTGTGACATGTCAATCTTTATATTGTAGTATTCCCACTGAAAAAACACCGCTGAGAGAGTGGTGGAATAGTGGAATAGTAGGTGATTCTGTGTTCACATCCAAAAGCACAAAGGTGTCTACGTTTAACCCTGTCAACCTCACAACGCAGCCAAGGCCTGTTGCCATAGCACCCGCAGGAGGAAGGAGGGCGCGGCTGTCATGCTAATTAAAAGTGATGTTAGCCATACGGTGCCATTAGTGGCCCGGTTGCTCTCGTCATTCCTGTGACCCTATTGGATCTGCGGCGAAGGAGACAGGACAGGGTACCGGGTCTGACAGCACAGGTCGAAGGTCAGCTGGTGGAGAGAGGGTTGCGCTGACTGTTGGGAAGAATGTAGACACGTATGTTCTCGCTCCGGCTGTCTCTTTCTCTCAGCTCACACTTGTACCTCATATATTTCCTGTTCCTGAGACTGGATTGAAATTGAATTGCTGCTGGTGTGTCTAGTATTAGTGGGCTCGTCATTCACCTCAGTCATTAAATATTCACCAGATTTGATTCTACATTGGGAAAAAAAGAGTTGAGAAGAGAAACGCAACCTGCCATAACCTTTTTCATTGGCTTGCTGGTAGTTTGTTAAATGTTTGACCGTCACATTCCACCTCAGTTATTTGATTTAGGAAGGCGTAATTTATAATGTTGTCATCGCTACAGATGCACCTGCACTTTCTGTCTTTCTAACCAGGTAATAACAGCTCAATGTAGCCGCCTGCCATCCGTGCAGTAATGAGGAAAGTGAAGCGCAGTTTCCGACTGAGAGCTGTCCAGCATTTTAATGGCGGCCCCTGTCATAGTGGGATTGAATGAAAAGGGAAATAAAAACAATGGAAACAGAAGGCATCGGAATGTGAAATTCACTGTCGCCGCAGTTGCCATGGTCACCTGCGGGAGGATATAAGCAGGAGAGTTAATAACTCATCGCAGGGAGGGAGGGAGGGAGGGAAGTTGAGGAGTCGTGTAGGATATGAGCTTGTTCAATTAATCAGCCTATCCCACTTTACCCCCCCCTCCCCCTCTCTCTCTCTCTCTCTCTCTCTCTCTGTGTCTCTCCTTCCCTTCCTCCCTCTCTTCTCTGCACTATTGCCCTTTCTCTGTCTCATTCGTTTCTTTCTGGCTAATTAACAGTCAAGTGTGTCTCCATTGGAGTGTGTGTTCCCCCCCGCGGGCCACACCGCCACTCGTACCCCCGCTCAACCATTTCTCCAGAGGATTTTCGTTTGGCCGGCCAGCGCCCAGGGCCAAGTGCGAGGTTTATAGTTCCATTTCGTGCCCTGATGCAGACACACACACACATAAACACGCGCACGGAAAACTCCGCCCTGTCATATCACCGTAGATTTCCTCTAATACAACATTCGCTGTGTCGTTTTGTTATTTTTATGACTGAGGTTTCGAAACAGTTCATTAAGAACTGTTGGTATTTCTTGCTGGTTGGGTGCATGTTTGGCCAAGCGTCCATCATCTGAATTGGCCGTCTCATTGATAAGCAAAAACTGTATAGAAAACCGGCGTGTATGCTTTTTTTTTCATCTTTCCACCGCTGTGTTTCCCCTTTTCAGGATTGTGTGCCGTCTGAATGATGCAACAGGTTACAGGGTGCAGGACGCTCAGGTAGAAGTGTGCGTTAGGGACTGCATTCACCCCGACTACAAAGCCGTGTCCTCCAAGGCCTTCACTTTTGTGGTAAGTGCTGCCACGTTACAGCGAGGACAGATGTTTTCAATATTTGAAGTTTCTGTTAAAGCTCTGAAGTTCTTATTCATCCACCTGTCCTCTGCCTGTGTCCCCCTGTAGTCCCCATACTTTACCCGAGTCCTTCCTTCCACTGGGCCGCTGTCTGGAGGAACAAGGATCACAATTGAAGGCAGTCATCTCAATGCAGGCAGTGCTGTGTCTGTGAAAATAGGACTTCACCCCTGTCGCTTTGAGAGGTGAGCGAAAACAAATTGCTTTTAACGCAATGCATTTTGTTAGCTTGCGTTTGATTCGCAGCGCGTTTGGAATATATAGTAAGAAGTATTGCACCATACAGTCTTAGTGTTTTATAGAGCTATTTATTAGGACTGAATATTATTTGACAATATACAATATAAGCACCAATGCCAGCCTTTAAAGAGGAATGAAATCGGGTACATTCGATACCTTTTGTGGTTCTTCATTTGATATCCTTCATGTGAGGTGAAGCGTTGAGTTTCCTAAAGGTTTCAATACTCCCTATTTTGGTGTTTTGAGTACCAAACCAAGCCCTAGTATGTTTGTTTGTTTTGTGGCTTATAGATCATTTTAGGTCACAAAAATAGCCTTTTTTCTGTTAGCTGCTTTTGATTTGCCGCAGGTCTGAAAAATACTAGCGGCAAGAAGATGACCCATGGTACTGTAATTCACTGCAATTGTGAGAATGACAGTGTAGCCTTCTCTGGGAAGATGATATCATTGTTCAGTTGTGGTGTGAATGACTTAAGTGCATGGCCCACAGTTTGATATATTGGTACATGAAGCCCAGATATGACCACAATTTTGAAAGAATAATACGGGGTAGCTTTTAATCAGAAATCCAAATTTTTCCAGCTTTGAATGACATTTTATTTATTATTCATTCTTTGTTTTTATTACCGTCTGCTGCTGTTATCTTGCATTGCCAATCTCTCTGCAAGAGATTAAACCTATATTTCAAGAGGAGACAAAGATCCAATGTGATATGACTCTAATTCCTTGAGCTGAGGACTCTATTGTTTCTTTGAGTTCCTGGCAAAGTGACAGAGAATTGAGCTCCGGACTAAATCCACTCATGTATGGTTGCTGGCAGATGGCAGAGAAACGAAACTAACTGAAAAGATTGTCAGTTACTAAACAATCACCTAACTGTACTGTAGCGAAAGGAAAAAGCTTGACTGATGAAAGTGAATATTGGTAACAGGAAGAACACGTTTACGTTTTTCCGTTGTAGCTGAGGCACTAGTCCAGTTTCTCTTGTTTCTCCCTTTCTTGTCTCTATTTTTAGAACACATTTCTTTATAACACCGGTGTTTTAATTATAGTCGTTCTCTACTCCCAGGCAACAAGTGACAGGTTAAACTAATGAGCTCGGACCTATCAAGTTCTTTATATATCATCAAAAGAAAGTAAAGGCCAATTTAAAGCTCTGAAGCACATCCCAAGTAAGGTGAACATAATAGTCTTGGCCTTTCATTCACTGAGCAGCAATAACCTTTATGGCCAAAGTAATGAACTGTTTGAGTCCATCTTTTTTAATGTGTCTTCGTATTCAACAGGGCCTCCACTTCAATCAAAACCTATTTACCCCGAGTCACTCATCCTCTTATCTCCGCCTGCAACCCCATTCCTTTCCTTCTCTTTTCTTTCTTTCCGTGTCCCCTCTTGGCTTTCTTTTGTGTGGCCGCAACCTTGTCAGAAATACGTACGCGGCACCACAAGCGCTCTCAGCAGCGACCGTGTTGTGAGAATGGTTGCCATGGAGACGTGGCACTAGTGGAATGTCAATTTTTTTCCATATTTTCCTTCTTTCTGCACTCCGTCTTCAGTCCTGTTTCCTTTCGAGGACGCTGTCGAGAATCGCCTCTTGGAGAGAGCGGCGATGTGTGGCCAAAAAACGCCCGGTTCCCCCGGTCTTTGCTTTTCTCCACTCTGTACCCAATCCCAGCCCACGCCAAGCTGCGGCGATAAAAGTCATATTTTCCATCATCTTCTTTCTTTCTGTTGATTTCGCTTTCACAGCAGATGACGGGGGAGGATTTGTGTACGGATCAGCTTGTTCTACCCATGATCAAAATGTCACACGTCCTGACGGGGGTAGGGGACGGTGGAATGAGCCACTGCAGCGGGGCGCAGAGTTTAGCAGCAGGTCACAGCTGCCCGTCTTCCAGGAAGGGAGTTACATCAGACAGAGAGAGACGACCAGCCTGATCTGCCACTTCAGATCTTCAGATCAGCCAGAGGAAGCACAGGAGGGAAGGACAGACAGAGACATAAAGGAGGAGGGGGCGAGAGAGAGAAAGAGGGAGCGCTTTGAAGTACAGTACTCTGTGATTCGGGCTGATGAAACCACGGCTGGACACGCTGAAAGATGTCGGCCTTGAGGTTGGGCGACCGTCCCCTCTGTCTGTCTGTCTGTCTGTGTGTGTGTGTGTGTGTGTGTGTGTGTGTGTGCGCCTTTTTGTCGCGTCTGATAAATAATTCAGGAGTTATTTTAGGGATGATTAAGAATTTCTTTTTTTCTGCGCTCACCTAAATTTGTATTCTGTGCATCTGTCAGAGAGTCAGCTCCCAAATACTTAAACCATCAGCAACATTTCAATGTAATGTCTCTAACTATCTCTCCTGCCCTCCCAACTTCATCTCCTGCTCTTCTAGGCGGGGCAACAAGGAGATTGTGTGTGTGACTCCGGCGGGACAAACCCCAGGTACCACCCCGGTCATGGTGGATATCAACTCTGCTGAGCTGAGGAACCCGGAGGTCAAGTTCAACTACTCTGACGATCCCACCATCCTCAAGATCGAGCCCGACTGGAGCATCGCCAGGTAAGGACACAACACGGGCTTTTCCTGTTGTGTGAAGGTGCAAGCTACGTGTTGCAAATAAGCTTCCAGTGATGGCAAAACCAAGACTGCCTTATTGATTCATTCTCACTTTTCATGCATTGCGTATGTCAACCAAACAGTGATTTCGAGGTGAATAGCTCCGATATCAGCTCAGATATGGCCGATATCAGCCAGTTTGCAAACCTTTGCAAACTGGCTGATATCGGCATAAATTGGTCTATTTTTCAAGCTCTCCTGCGCCAAACCGCTAATTCCACCAGAATTCATTTGTAAAATGTCCTACAAACATTTAGATGTCTGGACTTCAAATCAATACAGTGTTTGATCTCCAATCATGCTTGATGAACCTCTTTAGAACAGATACAAATGCATTAATCCATTATTGAACTTGTTGGTGGATGTTCGAACCATTAACGCCTGGTAGAAATATGATCCCTGAATGTATTATTACACAAGCATACTGAGTCCAAAAAAAAGAACTACATTCTACTCCACTTTCATACTTTACTTATTTTTGAAAGTAAATCGTCGAGAGCAGGAGGAGCAGTGAAAGCGGTTCCTGAAGCAGTGCACTGCTACAGTTGAGTTGCAGCAGAGATGTATCTGTAAATATTACTTGACTTATTGAAATGAGACTACACACCCGCGGGAAGATTTCTTGTGCAAACACAAGCTGTGTTGTGGAGAAAAGAGAAGAAGCTTGGAGCTACCAAGTGCTAATGGGCTCACTTGCGTGACCTAGAAACTCTTCTACTCCTCAGCTCAGAAAGGAAGCACAAACACACACTGTTCATGTCTCATTTACTTCAAAAGTATCATTTCAGGAACATGTTGAAAGTTTTCTAGGCTTTTTTTACTCTTGCTTTTTCTTATAATCCAAAAAACAAGCTACTATTCAAATATTGGGAGAATCCAACAGAACAGCCGACATCACTTGCCCAAGTTGCATGTCTGAAGCCTAGTTTATGCTTCTGCGTTTTCAGAGAGACGCAAGGACACGCAGGGGACCCTTGCGTGTCCCTTGCGTGCCTTTTCACACCTGCTTGCGTGCGTTGACCCATTTTTCTAGGCTTGCGTCAAAAACCAACGACTTCCACAAAGACGTGACTCTCTAGGTCGTCTTCGACATATAACGTTACTCCACCTGTTCTGGAGGTGAATTGCTCTGCAACACACGCAAGACTCATGGAAAAGCCTATCAAGAAGGCGAGTCATATATTTCTTGTTTTGTAATTAAAGCAATTTTGGGTATTCAGTACGTTTTTTTTTTTTTTTTTTTTACGGTTTGGTATGGTTTTAATTTAGGAGCTTCCCCTCTTAGGATGGCCCAGATAAGTCTCTAGTCATGCAAAAGAAGTGTGAGCAGACGAGGAGTCTCGTTTGTAATGGCGTGCGTGAAGCCTTTGGGGGTAAGCAGGGGGAATGGCGAATGAAACTGTTGGCTCCCACCTTCGGGGGGAAAATAAGCTCGGTACTCTGCTCGTGTTTGGTGTTTCACTCAGCGCTCACAGGGGAGGAGGTGCATTGTTCTCATGGCCAATCACGCTTTGATCTGCCAGGCTATTTTGTCTTTGTGTACCCTTTGGTGACCTCTTTTGACGGGGCGATTTCAAACAGCGCCGAGCCTTCGTTGTTCAAAGCACAAATCTGACATGCCTCTGACTTGTTCCTTCAGGAAGAGGTTCTTGCGGTAAACAACGGACTGGGATGGCACTGTGGAGATTGTGTGACACTCCAATTTGTTTACACAGTGCAGCACAGTTCACTCGGTACACCCATGAAGTGTGCAGTGGATGTGAGGAAAGGATTATCATCATTCTCACACAACTTCTCTGTTGAGGGGATGCTACATATCATACAAAGATGATTTTGTATCTGATCTTGAGCTACTGCATGTTCACACTTCCCTCTGCATGTTCTCAGCTCTCTGGTCCCCACTCCCCCTCCCCTCCCCCAGCCAAGGTGTGATGGGTGTAGATCTCTTTTTGTCTGCTTGCTTTTCACACCAGACTCTATTCACCACTTTGACATCTGCCTGGTCGGAAACTGGCCTTAAATACGGACTCAATCGGGCCTCAGTAACGCAAAGACACCGCCTGGGTGTAGAGGTTTTGTTTGAGGGAACATGTATGTTTAAAATATAAGAGGCTCTAGTCCATCATGCAGTCGATGTTACGTTGGCAAATTCTAGTTCTCAGTTCTCTCCGAAATGCCAGAGCCGCTGAATTAGTTGATATTCATGTGGATCTTTTTTCCAAGGCGTATCATTGCGTGTCTGAAACCTAGCAATCCGCCAGCAAGCGTATCACTTGCTGTTTGTGTTCATTGGTGCCAGTGGTGACTCACAGTGGCACAGGGCCTCAAGCTTGGCTTCACCCCGATCCAGTTTTTATGTTGTATGCTTATTTAGCTGCTGTCAGAAAACTTCACGTCAGATAAAGTTCAGCCTATCAGGCCAGCAGAGGCTGTCGAGGAGGCAGAGTGGGGGAATAGGACTCTGGCCAGTATTAGCCATGTCTCGGCGGGTCAGCGTCACGGAGACCTGAATAGGTCACAGGTGGTAAAGGTTACAGTAGATGTGAGATCACTGACAGCGTGCATTCGCTGAACGAAGCTCATACTTTAAAATACCGCAGTGCCACTTTAATACACGATACAAAAATCTCCCCAGGAGAGGCCAAACGCTTTGGCTCTCAGGAATAATACTGCACATTCGCTTATTCTTCCCTTCAGCCCCCATATTGGTTCAAAGCAGCTTTTAAGATTCGTGCGAAGGCTATCATTACCTGAAAATGGGATCCCGTGAATGAGCAGACGGAAGGTTACAGCAGGAGTGAACATTAATGGTATATCGCCTTCTAGAGAGGCCTCTTCTACTGGAAGCTGGCTGATTTGTGTATGCACTTGACCCTGCAAGGCCCCAAAAGGTTCCTCGCGAGGCACATAGGTGACACATAAGTGCACACACAATGATTTTAATCTACCCAGTAGTATTATATAAATTGTGTTTGTCCTGATGTCTTTTCTGTTTTAGTGGAGGAACCATGTTGACCATAACTGGAACCAATCTGGACACCATCAAGGAGCCCAAAATGAGAGCCAAGTATGGAGCTGCCAAGTCAGAAAATGTAAGTGGTCGGATCCAGACACCCACACAGAGTTTTTATTGACAAAACAAAAAAAGCAATGACATGACTTGGCAAGTGAAACGGAATGAGACCAATATAGACGCACAGGTGTCTCTCGCTCCCTCTCCCACTGTCTCTGCTGCCTCCCTCTCTGTGGAAAATCTCATTTTCAGGCAAAACACTCTCGCCTGGGACACGGAAACGGACACACACGCACACACCTGACCCGTCGGTCAACCAGCCATGGGCCCGTTTTCTGTTTGTTTTTGATGTTGAATTTCCTTTTAGCAGTTTAACCTTTGAAATGTCAACCAGCAATAAAGCGGCTCTGGCAAATCCCTCTCTCTTCACCTAGCACCACGGGGCTCAGCTAACCTTTCTCCCGCTCACGGCTGAAAGTAAAAATATCCTTTCTGTCTCCTTTGTCAACCTCTCTGCAGTCATTTTTATTCTGCTCGGTTAATGTTTCTGTTGACATATAAACACAGTTTTGTTCTGTGCCTTTGTGTGTGTGAGCGTTTTCGTATCAGACACACAGGACATAATGTAAAGCTATTCAGCGATCTCTTTAGCCGTGCTGTATTATTTATAAACTGCTACAGGCTGACCTCTCCTGCTTCTCCGTGAGTCATTACAGTCTAATTTGTTCTTCGGTGACTGATTCAAGTGTCGAACCCCACAGGGGATTTCAAGATAATATCAACACTGATTACAACACTGATGTTATTAAGCCAGCCTCTTCCTCATTATGTCGTTATGGAGACATTTAATCACTCGTATCACATTACAGTGTTTCAGCGGTTATAATTGTTTTTGATTACAAATTAGTTAACACATTATTTTTCATGATTATTGTGAAATGTACTTTTTCTTCTTCTTGCCTTTACAGCAAACAGCGTGAAAAATGTTTAAAACTTTCTCTAATAGAAAATTAGGTCTCCACATCAAACTTATATAGAAAGTAGATATTTTATCTACTATTCACTATTCTCACTCCCATCTTCCCCATTTTCACTTCTACTCCCTCCTTTCTTCCCCGTCTTTCCCTGTTTGCTCCCCCCTTCTCTAGAACTGCACGGTGCTCAACAACACTGTGATGGTGTGTCTGGCGCCCTCTGTGGCAGGATCTGACAAAGGCTTCTTGGAGTCGGGCAGCAGTCCTGATGAGATCGGCTTTGTCATGGACGACGTGCGCTCCGTGCTGGTGGTAAACGAGACTTTTAGCTACCACCCGGACCCTGTGTTTGAACCTCTGAGCCCCTCGGGCATGCTGGAGCTGAAGCCCAGCTCACCACTCATACTCAAGGTAAATTGACTTGTGCTCTAAGCATTGATCTGTTTTGGCCCTGTCTCTATCTGGTTTTGCTTTACATCCATCACATCCTTTTTTTTTTTTCTTCTATTCCTTGTTTTTGGTTTTCAACTTCCCCTCTCACATCTTTTTCCTCTTACCTCTCATTTAGTTTTTCAACATTTCTTTCCGTTTTCTGTCGCGTCCGGTCTCCTTTCTTGCATCATCTTTCACACATTATTTCTGATGTCTGTCCTCTCTCCTTTCAAAGGAGAGGGGGGGAAATGATTCATACTTCTGAGGGAATAATGTCAGGTTGGAGTTTGCGGGGTTTTTACATCAAGGCTTTTCAACAAAGGCTACACTGTAAAGGTGTAAATATATATATATATATATCCTAAAACTCATAAGGACTCAAAAGCAGGTTAGCTGCGTGCTAGAACTTAGTTGAAACTATAGAAGATCAGTAATAGTACAGAACTGAGGTACCAGTGATGTTGAGTATTGTAAGCAACATTAAAAAGATTGCAAATGATTATTTTGCAAATAGTTCTGCGACCTCCAAGTCATTATCCAGCAAGACCAATAACAGGCTGACGGGTCTTTGAAATGATTTGCTCAACCCTGGACAGAATGTTGGCAACCTTCTTCCTCTTTTCTGGACTTTTCTTTCAACACGGCTATCTGTCAGATGTCCCTCAACCATGAAAGATGTTGTCTCTTTGGCTGCTTTCTCTCCTGGGGTTTGGAGACCTTTAAGAAATCAAGTCTCTTCCATAACACCCTCCTTTACAATCTGGTGTAAAGGAAAATCATGTTTATAAAGTGGACCCATGCTATGCCCACTGCTCAGAGTATTATCAGATAACTTCTAAAGTGAGACGTCATAGACTTGCTTACTCTTTGCTATTGAAGTAGTATGCATTTGAGTCCAGAGTGCATTCATAAATGCTTGGTCCCCCCCATTCAGTCTGGCTTTTATCATTTCACCTTTCCCCTTGAACTTCAAAGCGGCAGAAGCGCAAGAGAACATCATCATGCAATTTCATGGACAACAAAAGCCTTTTTTCTCTCGCCAATCAGTGTGGGGTTTTAGAACTGAAGAGTCATGCCTTTCTCTTCTGTAACTTTAAAATATAATTCCATAATGAAATGCCCCACCTTGCTTCGGGTAAAGAATTGTAGAAATAAGCAGCTCAGGAAACGCATCCTATTAAATAATTGAGGAGAAATGAGTTGTTTTTTATGCAATTATTTCCTCCCACTCCGCAAATTATAGTTAGTTATATCAAGGGGGGTGAGGTAGATGTAGCAGAGGGGAAGGGAAGGGAAGGGGAGAGAATTTCTATGGATTGTAATTATTGTACTTTCCCATTTCTAATGTATTTGGATGACAGTCTTTGGATGGCTTATGCCGGTCCTGACCCACCTGATAATATTCAGAGTATGCACACGTTTCACCATATTTTGGTGCCTGATTATTCAGTTCATTGCGGTAGCACAGTTGCTATGGCTACCCGCAGTTAAAACTACCTTGCACACTTATAGGCGCTGTGTCTGAACACCTGACAGGCACACGCCAGCTAATTAGAAACAAGTATGGGCTTTCTTTTGGCAGCGTGAATCGTTGCTGCCAAAGAATGATTTCACTCTGTGTAATCATAATTGTATTTGTGTGCACCACGTCAGACTTTGATCTTATGTAAGTAACCAGAATATGTTTGTGTCTCTTTCCAGGGCCGTAACCTAATTCCTGCAGCCCCGGGAAACGCTAAGCTGAACTACACGGTGCTGATTGGGGAGACGCCCTGCGTTCTCACCTTGTCTGAGAGCCAGCTGCTGTGTGAGTGGCCCAACCTGACCGGAGAACACAAAGTCACTGTGAGTAAAACTTTTGTATTTGCTTAAATAACTGATTGTCCTGCCACGGTGAGAGTGTCTTTCTTCATTATGTTTACTTGATTTGTCACGCACGGTAAAGTGCATGGGGCAATCCGGGGCAAAGTGTTAATATTCAAATGAAAAGGAGCATCATCCGTCTCCAAGTTCAATTGGTCTATTTTAAGTACCTGTTATTTTGTCGTGCCACTTGCTTTTTAGCATCTGTCGTTCGCATTTCTTTTGGCCTCCCAGCCCATCTTCTTCTAAAGCGCCTGTTCTCAATGTGGTTTCTGCTCTGCTATTCATCCCTCCTCTTTATGTCAATCCATTTCCTGCCGTTTTATTCATTCTACTCATTCTTTCCTCCCCATCCATCAGTCCCAAATCTCTTTAATTACTCTATATTTCTCCTCCCCATTCATATAGCTGCAAGTGCATAAACACACACACACACACACATCCTGTCTCTTACACCGTTGGCACTGTTTGTGACTGTATTTACGTCTAAGAAGCTTTTGATCGGTCTCTTTTGGCTGGCATCCTCCTTGGGAAAGTATTGATATTCAATAGAGAGCAAAAATGGCTCGTGGGCGTGAGAGGTCTGTGTCTATTTTTACCCTCCTCCATTTAGTATTTCATAGATGTAAGCAAGCTGAAGATGGAATAAAAGAAGAAGAAGAAAAAGAGGACACGATGGGGGGAAAAAACATACCCAAAGATTATTTTCTTATTCCTGTGTTCTGCAAGCCAGAACTGTTTTGATATGTGCGACTGTGTGTTCGTGTTTCACTGGTTCCAAATGCAGCCCGGGGGCACAGATGTTGCCTCCCTCAACCCAGATATAAAGCGTTTTGGGGAGTTTTGGCCTGCGCTTGGCTCAACACGACACAGCATGCTTTGTCAGTGTAAATGCAAAATGGGATTTAGCACTGGCACCTTGAGTTTTTTTCATCACCATTGGATTTAAAGTGATTGTGGCCAGATGTAACCTGCAAGATTATCACGTCTAATTCATTTTCGATTCCAAAATAAAAATGATTTACAGCTTTGGCTCGAACCTCTGCCAAATAGTTCTGCAAATGGACCTATTTTAAAATGTTATTTCGTGTTCTCTAAACATAATGTAACTTTCCTGTTTGTGTCCATCTACTAGGTGCGTGTTGGAGGCTTTGAATACTCGCCGGGGACCTTGCAGATCTACTCTGACAGTCTGCTCACTCTGCCTGCCATCATTGGTATCGGAGGAGGCGGCGGCTTACTCCTGCTGGTTATCATTGTTGTGCTGATTGCTTATAAGAGGAAGTCGCGCGATGCCGACCGCACCCTCAAGCGGCTTCAACTGCAGATGGATAACCTGGAGTCCAGGGTGGCCCTCGAGTGCAAGGAAGGTGAGTCTTGACAAAACATGATCAGAAGAGAGGTGACGCTGAGCGCTCAAACACAAGCTGCTTGAGTAGTGATTGTATTCTCTGGGTGCCTTTTAATATTCCTCACTTCTTGGTTTGCTCTTTATCTTTTTACCCAAATAACTCCCTTCTCCCCAAATAACTGACAAACAAACTGCGGCAGTTTCCCCTAGAAAACTCCAAAAATCCCATTTAAAGGTCCTGTCCATTTCTCCCTGATTTCTCTTCCCCTCTCTATTTCTCCCTCCCTCTTGCTGCCAACTGTCCCCCCCCCCCCGCTGTTAGGTGGCACGAGTGTGTGTGCTCCTGTGTGAGGGTGTTGGTGTGTTTCCAGAGGAGTACTTTGATCAGAGCCAGCCACCAGATGTTGGCTCTCCACCCCATGAGAGAGCTGCCTGGCTGGCCTCACTACCATCCACACTGAGAGAGGCAGAGGAAGATGGAGGTTAGATAGATACAGGCCACAGAGGTGGAAAAGTGGGGCATAGTGGGGGGGGGAGGGATTTGGCAATCACTGAAGCAGGGGCAGAGAGACTTACACACCAGCACATTAGCATATATTTGGCAGCAAACAGCATGGATCCAGTGAGAGCTTACTGATGCTGTTACTACTTTGTCTGGCAAGAGGGCGAGAAGCAGATGGGGAGAAAGAGAGAAGGAGAATACTAATAACTAAGATCATCAGACTACATTTTAATAAGAGATCACTTCACTTGTTGCTCCGCTTTAGTAAACCTCAACAAGGTAAATACATCACTTGAATGGGTGTCCAAATAACATCGGCAGGTACTGGTTTACTTCACATTAAGGGGCTTACTGCAAGTCACCAACAAAACATCAAAATAACTAAAATAACCCAGACCATATATCAACAGATCAGTCATAATTTAAAAACAAGTATCTTTTTCTTGTTTCAGGAAATTCCAAATACTAACGATTAGACAATAACTCTTCCCACAAAACGCTGGCTGGAATGAACACCATTTCAAGCAGAATGATATAAAAAAAGTGAATAGCAAATTCTGATTATCAGACAATGGTAAACATCAACTGTGCCAGTCATCCGCTCAGTGTGTGTGTGTGTGTGTGTGTGTGTGTGTGTGTGTGTGTGTGTGTGTGTGTGTGTGTGTGTGTGTGTGTGTGTGTGTGTGTGTGTGTGTGTGTGTGTGTGTGTGTGTGTGTGTGTTCGTTCGTTCACTTTATTCACTAAACTCTTCATGCCTGCCCCGCTCTTTTTTTGAATTGCAATTACACAGTCACTCACACAAACTCTCACAGTGGGTCAAACAATGATTGGCTGGGGCGTGTGGCGGTGAGTCCAAGTGCCCTGACCCTGTCCGTCCCCCACTGTCCCCACTGTCTGCAAGACGACACCAGGATGGAGCAAGGGAGATAAATAAGGCAACTTGTGAGAGGACAAAAGGGGGGGTGGATCTAAAGATTAGGAGAGAGGGGAAAACGAAAGGGGAGGCAAAAATGAATATGAATTTCGAAAACAAGAGAGAGAAAAGGAAGTTGACGTGGCAATAGCGGGAGATAATGCAGCATGGGTATTTCTGTAGACGAGGTGGGTGCACAATTATCTAATATATAAGTTAGATGAAAGACAAGCAGCTAGAGTGATGAGAACAGAGACTGGTTAGAGATGCAGAGAGAGATGGATGGCATGAGTGAGCTAAAGTAACAGAAAGATGGAGGGATGTAGCAGAGGAGGGGCAACCATAGGGGGAGAAAGGTGACCTCTAAGATGTCACTTTGAAGGGGAGAACGAGGGAGAAAAATAGAGATAGGAAGAGAGGGATAGGGTGACACAAGCCATCTGTTAGTCTGCGCTTTGGTTCTTAATGTGTTTGGTTTGTGTATCCATGTGTGTATCCATGTATCCATGTGTGTTTTGGGGCACTCTATAGGGCACACACACAGTTGAGTTAATGCAACCATAAAGCTGTATGTGTTCTCCTCGAGGGAGTTTTGTATTTACAAAATAGAATCAAGGCAGTACGGCAAAAACATAGATATGCACTTTCTTATGGGAAGTGAGTGAGAAATTGGATTTGATCCCATTTGTTCCCTCTAGATGTGACTTGTGAAGCCGCTGGAGTATACGGAACGGGTCAGAACACACACTCGTAGGGAATGGGAAATGTGTAAAAACACTGACACATGCACTCACATTAATCATCTGGGCACAATGTGTTCAGCTGTGGGGCAGGACAGGAAAAAGTCTGCGTGCGTGCGTGCGTGTGTGTGTGTGTGTGTGTGTGTGTGTGTGTGAGTATATGCCTGTGTACTCACAAGCTTATGTTCCTGTGTGCACTTCCATCCTGAACTCCCCTCCAGCCACTAAGAACCTGAACGCTTTCCCGTCTCTCTCAGCTGCTCCACACGCCTCCATCTTTTCCACCACATTGTCCCCTCTGATACGTGCTGCTACAGGATTGATTGGGGCATGAATAGTAGAAGCCATTATAGACGGGTTCTAGAGTTTATTTCTAATTCTACTATTTAAAGTTGAATTATCTGGACCACGGTTTGTGTCTGTTTTAAAGGGATAGTTCAGATTGTGTGAGGTTATTATCCCTGGTGAGTGTACTGTATTAACTGCGTACTGGCAGGCGAGTCTTTTAGCTTCGCCATTTTCTTTGCACTCGCCCTGGTGTGACACCCGCACGCCAATCCGCTGTGTGCGGCTAAACTCACACTTGACCACTTTGGTTTCGCATTACCTGGTATATATTTTTTCAGCGTTAGTGGTAATAAGAAGATTATGACGAGCAAATAATTCACTTTTGACAAAAATTGGTCCGTAGCGGGATCTCTGCCCCCCATGAACTCAGACGGGCGGACTGGAGACTCCCTGTTCTGTGTTTACACCGCAGATGGAATAACCTGTTTGTGCATTGGTTGTCATCGCCGTGGGGCGGCTTTTTAAATCACTTCAACCGTAACACTCCTTCATGCGTGGCACCAATATTGACCGTTAGTTGTTCAGGATGAGTTAATTCTATCTATTAGTCTGTTGGTCAGGGAGCAAAAGAACATCCCTAAGAGCAAAGATATGTGAGCAGCAGCAAAACATGGTTTCACTTTGAATTCAGTTTACTGTCCAAAATCACCTGACGGCTCGATAAACCTGCAGAAATCTTCTACATGTAGTGACCACTGAAACAGATTTTGATTTTGTTTGGCTGAGTCATTCATTTAGGTGCCTAAAAAACACAGCAGTATGATGGTTTGCTTGCGTACTGGTTCTCCTCTCTCCAAACTGGGGGCAAGCCAACCACCATCTGCTGTAGGTGTAATACACTACTATGGATATGTACCTCATATTAAAACACTGGTATCCATGTCATGTTTCCTAGAAAAATAGTCTTAAGTGTCTATTTGTTTTTTATTGTGAATCTGCTGACAGAATGCTCAATGTAAAATGGAATGATTTGTCATCAATATCACGATATCAGTGTCAGTTTCCATATTAAATATTTTTGTCACCTGAAACAAAAATTGAACCGCAGCACAACGCCCACGATGTATTTCTACTTTGCGCAGCCTTTGCGGAGCTGCAGACGGACATCCACGAACTCACTCAGGAGCTGGACGGAGCAGGAATCCCCTTTCTGGAATACCGCACCTACGCCATGAGAGTCCTCTTCCCTGGGATTGAGGACCATCCTGTGCTTAAGGAGATGGAGGTACGGGTCAGTAGACGGCTCTTCATTCTCACACACACACTCCCTCACAGTGTGAGTGTAAGTTGTACTGTACGTCTGTTTGGATATGCCATCAGAGATTTAGAAAAAATGCAAAGCAATGACTTTGGTCCATAGAAAAAATGGATCAATCTAGAGTTTGATTCGGTTCTTAAGGTTTCCAAAAGTTTCAGAAATCAATATTCTGTGGAGCAAAACATTTAAACATGAAGATAGATTTTTATTTGAATCTGCGAGTTTGCGCTGTCTGGGCCAGGGGTTGTTCAGGGTTACGCTTTAGAGGAGAAACATTAAAGAGTTCCAATAAAAAAATTAAATGCAAATTAGACGTTTGAAACTCTTGACTTGTATCCACCAAATGTCTTTCATCCGAAGCAGCTCCGTACTGGAGGGGTCAAGGCAGGAGAAGCTTAAGTCTCAAACTAGACAAAGATAACTTGGTGATTCAAGCTCTTATCTCAAATTTGCCGTAATGCAATAAAGGGAAGGATCTTCTTCTTTCGGGAGTGAGCAAAGTCCAGGACCGGGTGACTGTGCAGGATCAAACCTGTCTGAGGCTTCTGAAAAGCAATGCTCAATAAAACCTCTCCCCTCCACTACTACTCCTTTTTCAAGAGGGAACAATATCGCTCGTATAAAGCCAGGCTGCGTAGACACTGTAATGCAGCATGCACACAAACCTCCATTTCCCAGTATACATTAGACTGTCACACATACGTCACAGGGAAATGCACACTAGCGCAGCACTGACATGCACGTATGGCGGCGTTTTAAGAGATGCCGTATCTGCTCGTGCTATCAACTGTATTCCAAAGGGATGGTGCAGCGCGGCATTGGATTTTCATTTGTATGGCCCAAGCAATCACAGGCCACAGTAGTGCGCTAGTAAGGAGATCAATTTCTTATTACAGCATGAAACTCACATTCTCCCTCCAAGCCTCCGTTTCTCTCCCTCAGAGGGGGAGACCTGCCCGTTGCTTTGAAGGAAGAAGGGAATGGGTGGAGAGGGGAGGCTGCGTGGCATGGGGGGGGGTTAAAGAGAACTGGTAAAACGGGAGGGCATTGGGACAACAATAGGAAGACTAAGTGCAAACCCTAAAAGAATTGTCGTATTGATGATTTATAAGCAGATTTTCCCTGTTTGTAGATACATAAGTTGTTAGTGTATCTGCATGTGTGCACGTGGGGCCCCTTTTCCAATATCATCTTATATTCCTCATTCTCACTCATACTCATGAATCAATTTCTCAACTGTAACTCACATCTCCCTCTTCATGCTGATCTCCTGGCCCTAATTCACTCTTTTCTGCACCTCCCTCCTACTAATATTCTCCCCTTTTTTCCTTCTGTGTAACTTTTCTCCAATTCCTCCTTCCTTCCACTTCTTTCTGTCTTCTAACTTTCCACCCCTCAATCGCACTCCTTTCCCTCCTTCTTGGCCGTTTTCCCCCCTTAACCTTTACTCTACTTTCACACCCGCCATCCGCTCTTCATCCCTCTCCTCACACTCCCATCATCACCTCTGTGCCCTCCTATCCAGGTCCCCGCTAACACGGAGAAGGCCCTGACGTTGTTCGGCCAGCTGCTGACCAAAAAGCACTTCCTTCTGACCTTCATCCGCACCTTGGAAGCCCAGCGGTCCTTCTCCATGCGAGACCGCGGCAATGTGGCCTCCCTCATCATGACGGCGCTGCAGGGGGAGATGGAGTACGCCACGGGCGTCCTCAAACAGCTCCTGTCTGACCTCATCGACAAAAACCTGGAGAGCAAGAACCACCCGAAGCTCTTACTCAGGAGGTATGAAAACACAGAGGGGTTGAAACAACTCGGGCAAAAACATGTCACAGAAGCCTGAGGGGGGAGGGGAGGGGAGTTTGAGGTTACGTCACTTTTGTTTATTATTCTTCTCGCTGGTTTTGAGCGTCTTTGGGGTGAGACACCCCACTACAAGTGGGTACCTTGAATATTCAGCCTTAAAGAAAGAAGGAAAAAGCTACGTAATCGCTACACGCGTTATGGTGCCAAAATGAATAGTGAGAATGTAAAAAAAAAAAGATTCGTTTTTTCGTGCACAGCTGAAGTTGCGAAGCAGGAAGGCACTGGGACCGAAGCTCTTAGAGGTCTATGTGACATTACCTTGTCTCCATCTCTCAACCTTGTCCCTGTCAGGGAGGATTACACTGCTGAGTACACACACACTCCCAGTAGAGCTGCAGTCACACACTCCTCCATCCTCTCTCACCCCCACGCAGTTAGAAAGGCAGAAAGGGTAAAGGTACGAGGAATAGAGTGGATGCAAAAGGAAACAAGAGGAGGATTTACAAGGCGAAGGGTGAGGGATGGAAAGAGAATGGATTGGTAAAAGGGAAAAAGGCAAAATGAGGAGCAGTGGAGGGAAAGCATGTGATAAGAAAGAGGTAAAGGCAATGAGAGAAAGGTGGATGGTGCGGAGGGAAGGAGAGACATGGTGATTGACAGAAGGAGAGGGTGAAATGTCTTAAGGGACACGTGGGCTGAGGCAAATTGAGGAAGGAGAAACATGGGGGGGGTAGAAAAGGAAGGAAGAATAGAAAGGTTGTAGGAAGGGGCCATATGTTGAAGAAGAGAAGAGCTACGATAGACAGACAGGAAAAAGATACACGTGTTTAAGGAAAGGCACAATTAAAGAAATTGCCTCCAAATAAATTGGAACTAGGCATTAAATGATAAAAAGTTTTTTTTTCTCTCCTCTGAGAGATATTTAATTAAAAATCAAATCAAATAAATGACTCTTAGCCAGTGTGCCTATGTGAAGCTTTTTCCAATCCCCCCCTTGGTGCGTATGGTTACAACACGCGGTCCCTGCTAACTACACTAGCCTCGGGAGCTGGCCGTAATAAGCTCGGCAATTATTACACATGGTGCACCCTGGTTTTGGTGTTCCTGCAATAGATAGACTTTACAACATTTTTTAAACATTCATTTATTTTTAGACATGCACCCAGAAAAGCCAAATGCCTAATAATCTGCTCCCTTGTGAGCTCTTCTCTCCCGTGGAAAGATGACACCCTGGCATTGGGTGCATTTGTTGAGATTGGCACATTATTGGCACACACTCCTTGTGTTTGGCCGGGAAAGCTACAGCAAACCTCTTTGTACTGCATGGTTACAATCTTTGTAACGAGTGATGCAGTGACATGGTTTTCCCGAATGAAATTATGTTAAAATTCACCCACTATCATGTCCTGACATGGCCAAAAGCGTGTTCTGTCCAGGTGTATTTGCCTCCATCGTCTTCCATCCTTCCGTTCCAAGTTGCCTCATCTTTCATCCGCGATATTTTGCTGACAGCCATGAAAAAAAAAAAGAAAATTGCTCCACATACATCAAACAAAAGTCAGGGAGGGATGCGGAAGCGTAGGAGTTCACGTCTCGTTCCTGCTACAGGCCCTCGCTGATATCACCAGCACACTGGCCTAGTTTCTTGTTTTTCCCGTTTTTTCTTACTACTTCTCATTTGTCATAAGAAAGAAAAAAAAATTCTGCGCAGTTGATGAGAAAATATGTTGCTATCCTGTCATTTCTCAACAGAATGTGCCTTTCTGCTCCTCTGTGCACATGGTGCCTTGCTAATGACACAAAGACGAATGTTTAAAAGACGTGTGGGAATGTGCCCCAGATAGGCAACCCACTAACCCAGCAGAGGGCTCCTTCGTACCCCCCCATTTATCTACGAGAAATAAGGACTGGATAGTTAAGCAGTCTTTCTGTTTCTTCCTAATGTGAAAATGTGGAGGTAAATCTGAGGATGATGGGGAGAAATAATCACTCTCCTCTCTCCCACATACCGTTAGTATGCTCCCTTTCAGCTGTTTAACAAATTAGACGCAATAAGTCCATTAATTACAATGTCTTTAATTGCTGTGTTTTCATTCGCTGAGTGTTCACGTGTGTTCAAGACTGTGCACGTGTGGAGGTTCCCCTTATTACACGGCAGGTTTGTGATTAACGAGAGAAGTTAGTGAATTATACTAATTGCTGTTTTTCTAATGAAGACAAGTAGGTTTGCGTGTGTGTGTGTGTGTGTGAGTGTGTGTGTATCAAAACCAATGAATTAAGGGGGGGGGGGCGGGGGTTGCCACGGTATTTTGTTTAAATGTAGGGTTCATTGGTTATGTGCTGCTTTTGAAAGCTATTTCTCCCTCTTACTCTTTTTGTGTTATTTCCTTCTCGCCCTTCACCTCCTTCCCCTTCCCTTCATCGCTGTCCCAGGACGGAGTCAGTCGCTGAAAAGATGCTCACCAACTGGTTCACCTTCCTGCTCTACAAGTTCCTCAAGGTAAAATTGTCTGTCACACGAAAATATGCACACGGGACACACACGACTTTTGCAAGCAATAGCAAAAGCGCTGCGGTTTGAGAATGAAGAAACGCCCCTCTAACTCCCACATTGACAGCTGCAGCATTAGATAAGGCGGAGGTACCTTTCCCCCACCTTTCATGTGGTAAATTCTCCTTTCTCAGAATTGAGGAAAATGTAGTTTGAGGTGGTGTTCAGACACAGCTGGACATGTTGTTGTGATCTCCTTAGCCCGTAGTAATAATTTGTCATCTCTTTGTGTCCCTGACTGGAATTATTTTACAGCCAAGAAAGTGTGTGCGTACGCATGTGTGTGTTTGTATTCCCCTTCAGAGCCACTGGGATTAGAATAAGAGGAAAGCATAGATCTTACACAAATGCATTCTCTCATTTCTCTGTCTGTCTCTCTCTGTATCTGTGTTTCTTTCTCTCTTTGAATTCTTCTCCCTCAGATATAGAATCAGAGACACTTACTGAGGCTTAAAAATGCTCCAAATTCTTGTTTCCACATACAGACATTGTCTACATTCAAACATAGGGTGTGTGTGTGTGTGCGTGTGCGTGCGCGCGTGTGTAGGTGTGTGGTTCAGAGACAGGAGGGTGGGTCACAATGGAGAAGATGTAGAATGAAACGGTTCAGAAGTGGTTGTGGATACGAGAGGAGACGTTGGGGATGTGAACAATGTTTTAGAATGAAAACTTAAGCGAAGACCTAAAGCGCCTCTTTCTCCTGACATTTTAGCGGTCATGTAAAGAAATGTAAAGGTTCAAAAAGGTGTGAACAGACGAACAAAGACAAAACAAACAATGCTTTTATTATATTATATTTTACTACTGTATCTACCTGTGCACTGACTCGATTGAGGGAGTGGGCTGGTTGCATGGCCACTCCATTTCTGCACCACAGGTTATGTGCTGTTTCAAGTCAAATTGCAGATTTTGCTTTTATTTTCTGATGCTCTATGGCACCCTTAATCCATAACATGAGAATCAATAGAAAGGATGCATCATAATAGTTGTTACTGAGCGGCTCCCTACTCATTCAGGGTCATTCAGTCAGAAGCAATCGGCAACCGCACCGATGTGTGCCCCAAATCCTAAACACTGTCCCTCCTAAATAGGCACTGAGAAGGGGTGGAAGCAGGCAGTGCTTGTTTGTCAGACCAGCTGAACCACTGCGAGGATACGGAAAAGGCGGGCGAAGGAGAGACGGGGTCCCTACATCCCAGAGCCCGTTGCCTGGTTGACATGTCTCACACAGCAAAGTGCTTCTCCAAGCGTTTTTCACCCCTCAGTCGTTAACCTTCTATTAACTCCTCAATCAATTGCCACTCATTCACACTCACAGTCTCAATGATTCCTCTCCTTTTTGGTCACTCACTTACTCACACACACTAGCAGCGATTTACAAAGGGTGTTTTTCCCCAAAGAAGAGACACTGGGGAGATGCTAGAGTGTGTATTTGAGGGAGAAAGAAGTGTGTGTGTGTGTGTGTTGTTTTCTGTCAGTTTTAAGAGCACCATTAGCCAACACAGGCCACGGCCTTGTCCTTTACTGGTCCGCCTGTGGTTGGTTTCAAGAAGATTAGAAAAATAATTGTAGTTACTCAGCAATGTTACACTTTTTGCTGTTGTGCACTTTTTCATGGGTTTCTGCACAGTTGCATTCATAGTGGCCATTTTACCAATCTGTCTTTCTCTTGTTTTTTTATCCATCCCCTTTGTTGTTTCATTTCTACCCGCTTCCTCCTTCTTACTTCCTTCTATCGTTCTCGTCCCCTTGCAGGAGTGTGCTGGTGAGCCTCTCTTCATGCTGTACTGCGCCATGAAGCAGCAAATGGAAAAGGGACCAATCGACTCAATCACAGGAGAGGCCCGCTACTCCCTCAGCGAGGACAAACTCATCAGGCAGCAGATTGACTACAAGACTTTGGTCAGTACGCTCGCAAGTGAAGACAAACAGTTGGACAGCACCTTTGGTCTCATCGGGATAAAACCGATGCACACCTACCTTTGACACAATGCATTGACATGGATATTTTTAGTGACAACACAGATAATCTGCAACTCCCAAAGGGGAAAACAAATGGAGCCTCTCATTCTGATGAAGCAAACCTTTTAATAGTAATTAAGAGCTGCGTGTGCCCTGTTGGTGGTTAAATATGGATTTCTAATGGCAGTATGAAATGTTGATTTGCAGATGAAAAAACAGGGTCATGTACCCACATATCAAAAAGTAACACTCCCATTCTGAACTGATTTCTTGTGCTAAATGTGAGCGGTACCTTTATGCCTCTGACCTCTGCCTCCGTAGACGCTGCACTGTGTGAACCCAGAGAATGAAAACGCTCCGGAAGTGACAGTGAAGAGCCTAAACTGTGACACAGTGACGCAGGTGAAGGAGAAGCTGCTTGACGCTGTGTACAAGGGCACGCCGTACTCCCAGAGACCAAAGGCCTCCGATATGGATCTGGGTAAGGAGAAGGAAAACACAACCACACAAATTCAAGGTATACACTCAGCACAGGTGCATTACCACAGGAGGTTACGAGGGAATCTCTGAAACAGTCGGGGGACTTCTAGAGAAGAGTCTGTACAAAAATATGTTTCAAGTCAGGCTAAATGGGACTAAAATAGTGGATTGTTTGTTTTTCAATTTCTTCTCTTTCTGCGTCCCTTTAATTTCACTGGAACTTATTTTTCTGTTTGCAGAGGGATTCCTTGCAATGTCCCTCTTCTCAACCTTACCTGTATCTCCTTCTTGTGTGTGTGTGTGTGTGTGTGTGTGTGTGTGTGTGTGTGTGACAGAATGGCGGCAGGGTAGGATGGCTCGCATCATCCTTCAGGACGAGGATATCACAACCAAGATAGACAACGACTGGAAGCGACTCAACACCTTGGCTCACTACCAGGTACTCAAGCACAATATAAACGACGCGATGCTTCTTCAGACGGTGAAAGCTCTCTCCATCTTGTCGCTGTCGCAAGGATGAACTGATGGATCAACAAGGCCCACGATAGAAATAAATCCTGGGCTTTGTTGTGTTGTCCCTAAAAATGTCGTATACACTTGTTTGAACAATAACTACTCATCGATGCACATCATTGTTGCTTTGAGATTCATGCAAGAACTGTCTGCGTTACGGTTGTGATGTTTTTTTGGTTTAATTGAGCCCATTGAAATATAGCAGTTTTCATATTCAATCACTCTCGTGTCATTCAATAGAATGCCTCCTTCACAGGAGGTAACGTTGCAGTGATCGTTTGTGTGGTTGGACTCTCTATTGCTGCTGGACGATTTGTGCGGTTCTGACTGATGTTTTTGAATCCGGTTCCAGGTGACCGATGGCTCATTGATCGCCCTGGTGCCTAAGCAGAACTCTGCCTACAACATCTCCAACTCCTCCACATTCACCAAGTCCCTCAGCAGATACGGTACGAGAGAAGGTGTGTGTGTTTTGTGTACATGTACATCAGTGTGTAAAGCTGTTTGAATCCGTCTCCTAATTTGATTTGTGCAAATGCATTTCAAACAAGAGATTAGCTCGAGAAGTGTTGGACTACTTGGTGCCTCTTTTATAATTAGTTTAACCTTAAACTAATCTTGAATTTAAAATGATTAGCAGATCAAATGCTTACACCAGTGCTGTAACATTTCACGCAAATAGCCATTGGTGTACTTATGTCATTGATATATTGTTGGCAGTGAAAAATAATTGCAAACCTCTGGAGCCTGTTGCATTCTGGGTGTTTCCAACGTGCGATTCAGCCAGACCGTTCGTTCACAGACCGTACATTAACTGTCTCTGAGCTCGTATGTGTACGTCACGCACACCTAAACACTCACAAACACACCAAGCTACCTTGCTCTGTACTTCCTGTATCACACTCTCCTGACATTTTGAACCTCTCAATCCTTTCCTGCTTTGTCGCGGAAGTGACAAGCATTCAAACTGACAGTGCAGTGCTTCGAGTCACAAAATAGGAGATCACTGTCCAACAAAAGGAGGGAGAGAGGGATGGAGAGTGACAGACAAATTTATTCTGAAATGAAAGAGTGACTTGAAAGAAGAGGCTGTCACCTTTCAGAAATGCTTTTTACCTCACGTAGAGATCTTTCTTTCCGTAGCCGTCTTTCATTTGTTATTCATGTTTTCATACCTTAATTTATAGGTACGTGTCCTTGAAGTGTTGATTAAGATTAAATTAAATCTACTTTCATGCAACTACAAACTGGCACCACGCTACGGGTTTCATGTGTTATCAGATTATGTCTATTGAATTATGCCGCTACTTTCTCAAGATGGATTAAGACTCTAAAACATGTCTTGTGAAATATGTTTTCCATAAACTCAAAACGAACACTCTGACCTGCCTCTCTCCCTATTTACATCCTTTCCCCATGATGCTTAAATAAAACTAATGTTACAGTCCACAACTTGCTGCTCTTCCCGTGTTATTTTTGGCCTACTCCCTTAATTTCCCCCTGTGTCTCCTCCCTCCAGAGAGCATGCTGAGGACGGCCAGCAGTCCAGACAGCCTGCGCTCCCGAACGCCCATGATCACTCCGGACCTCGAGAGTGGCACCAAACTGTGGCACCTGGTTAAGAACCACGACCACTCAGACCAGAGGGAAGGGGACCGAGGGAGCAAGATGGTTTCTGAGATCTACCTGACCCGTCTGCTGGCCACCAAGGTATCAAGGAGCTGTACATTTAAACACACGCACTTCAAACGTCTACATTTAAACAAAAAAGAAAACACTCCAGCACATCCCTCCCGTGAAGCCCACTTTCCACAGCAGACTCTACCCCTGACCTTTGTATGGTGGTGGTCTCAATGCTCATTAACATTTTTCATAACCTTTTGGACAAAGACTCACATATGCTCAGGAATTAGTGATTGTGTCTTAATTAGGAGGTTGACCTTTGTCTATTGAGCCGTTTGGTCGGTGTTACTCGGGCCTCTGTTGGTGGCCTCAGGGCTTTCAGGCTCAGGCCTTTAGCCTGTGATCATTAGTCACCAAATTCCTCCTTGTTCCGATGATGATCTGAAAGGTTACTCGGAGTCGGGCTGTTTGTGTTGATGTCCTGGATATAGACACCTCAGTACGTTCTACCTCGATTAGTTAGCTTCTCATGCTTGTAGTCCAATGCACCAATGTCAATGTTAATCCTTAATCCCAATTGTTAATCCTAGATTTGCTCTGAAAGCTGGTTTGTTTTTTTAGCCTTTTTAACTTAACCAGCACTTCGGCAAAGACTCAATAATCATACCGGAATATGATATATATATATATATATATATATATATATATATATATAATATATAACAAATATAAATAATAATATATATAACAAAAACTACTAACTCATTAACAAATAGTTTATAAACACAAACACTCAGCTACTGCTCACAGAGTCTAGTAACTGTGCCAGGCCTTTGCTCTTATTTGCATGCACTGCTTTGGGGATTCAATATGATACTTCCCCTCCATGGATTTTTCACTCATTGGTTCTAGATTTCCATTGTTCCAGCTCCTGGTAGGAGAGTGTAAGGTCAGCAGCACAATGCAGCCTCAATTGGGAAATGATTAACATGCAAGCCAGCGGAAGACAACAGAGGAAAACTTGGATCACTGCGGTTTATTCTTATTTATTACTTCGTGTTTAGGAGGCTGATTTGTGTTGTGTGTAGTGCGAAACTGAATTCAACTTCTGGCTGGTTTCAATGACGTTTTGTGAAAGGTGGCCAGGGTGCTTAAAGATGGAAGATGATGTGCTTAACCCTTGTGGGATACATCAAAAAGTTGACTTAAGAGGACATTGTGAGGATTCAGAAGCGATGGGTAAAAAACATTGCAGAACCGCCTTAGGCTGAACTCACAATGGGGCCCCATAATAAATATTGTAAATAACACTCTGCATCATCACAAACCCTCAACCGAAAAAGGTGAAGTGCTAAAAATGTTTTAGTACTGCTAGTGACAGCCATCGCCTCCGGCCAGCAAAAAGGAGATGGACGTTATAGAAAACGGAAGACACAAGAGAAAAATAAATCAATAAAGCTTCTCCTGCAAAAGAGAACTAAGCCAGTGCTGGTTCTCCTTCTCAGGGTACACTCCAGAAGTTTGTGGATGACCTGTTCGAGACCATCTTCAGTACCGCGCACAGAGGAAGCGCCCTGCCTCTCGCCATCAAGTACATGTTTGACTTCTTGGACGAGCAGGCGGACAAGCACTCCATATCAGACTCTGACGTACGGCACACTTGGAAGAGCAACTGGTGAGTTTGTGCGTGCATCATGTGCACATGTTTGTTAGCATATATGGGTTTCATTGATGTCGCGCAGTAGTGTGGAAGCATATTTTTGGTGGTGGTGCGGCACACTGTACGGTGCATTTCTGTTTTATCACCCAGACGCAGCCTTTTAGCAGCTGCAGTCATTGTTGTGGTCTTTCCACCTTGATAGTCCTTCTAACTGTGCAACTCCCTCCGCTCTCTCCTTCCCCCTCATTCTTCCTCCCGATCCTTCCAGTCTTCCTCTTCGGTTCTGGGTGAACGTGATCAAGAACCCCCAGTTTGTCTTTGACATCCATAAGAACAGCATTACGGACGCCTGCTTGTCAGTGGTGGCTCAGACCTTCATGGATTCCTGTTCAACATCAGAGCATAAGCTAGGCAAAGACTCTCCTTCCAACAAGCTGCTCTACGCTAAAGACATCCCCAACTATAAGAACTGGGTAGAAAGGTACGCGGACAAAACTTCTCAATTTAAAGCAGTTTCAAAGTGCTTTTGTCAATATCTAAACTTCTCTTCTCTTTTTTCTCGTCCAGGTACTACTCTGACATCTCCAGGATGTCGGCCATCAGCGACCAGGACATGAGTGCCTACCTGGCGGAGCAGTCGCGCCTGCACGCGAACCAGTTCAATAGCATGTCGGCCCTCAACGAGATTTACTCCTACATTGTTAAGTACAAGGACGAGGTGAGATGTCGGCCATTTCTACGGTCACATTTAATGACAGTTTTACCCTGATTGTTGGCAGTTCCATCTGACCTACATTGAGGTTGTATTTTTGTGCTAAGACTGCGTCTAGAGTTTTCTGAAGGTTTCTCCAGAAGGCTTATTGTAAAAACACTAATTTCCGTCATCGTGAACAGATTTAACACGTTCAACTGAAGCACCAAGTACATGAAAAGCACACGAGCGAACATGTCCTTTACCACACTTTAACTCCGTCATTTCCTGATTGCAAGTAAATCCAGACTCACAAAACGTCCTCCGTGATTACCTGGTGTCTTGTGTAATGTACAACCTAACAAAGTTGTGTCACACTCACCACTGGGCTGCTCTGTGCTGGAAGTATTGACTTTCATGGAAAAGTAAGTGAAAGCGGATAAATTCTGTTGTCAGAGCAGCGTAGTTGTGAGTACAGCTTGACTGTTTTAATTGGTGCTGTGGAAAGTGACATTATACAGGAATGCGAACACCACGCTTTTCGACGCCTCACGCTTTTTTCACGTCAGTTTGGGTGACAGTTTGTGAATCGTTCAGAAGTTTTTTTTTAAGGAGGGCGCGGGTGGGGTCTGATTATAATTCAACAGTAATTTGCGCGCCAACAGCTGACCAACAATAATGATTCAGGGCTCTTAAGTGTCACGCATTGAGCGTGACAGTCACTCATTTCGGTCTCTAGTCGCACTCCCGCCACACGTCCGATTTCTTAAAAAAAAAAAAACGGTCCGAGCCACGTTGGTTCCTCTTCAACCTTCCCCCCGCCCATCGGCCGTAACGTCCATATGTATATGAGTATTTGCCGCGGGGCGAGGGCTTCAATTACCTCTCTATTTTTTGACCATACATGTGCATCCCTGATTATAACACATTTACTTTCTATTTGATTTTCTATTCATGGTGTGCATCAACTAAAAACTGGCAGGTGGCATGTTGCTGTCCCGCTTGCAGCCTTGTTTGGGAACAACAACGTAATACCTGGAAAGCAAAAGCAGGCACGTTGTGACACTGACTGTCGCCTCTTCCTCAATCCGTCCTCAGATTTTGTCGGCTTTGGAGCGGGACGAGCAGGCGAGGAGACAGAGACTGAGGAGCAAGCTGGAGCAGGTCATCGACACAATGGCACTGAGCAGCTGAGGACCATCCAGCACCTCCATCTCCTCCTTCTCTTCACTCCTCCTCCATCCGTCTCTCTCCGGCGCTCCTCTCACTCAGACAACAAACAAAACTCCAAACCCCAACAATACGACGGACAAACTGCAAAAGGACCATGGCAGTTTACTGCAAGCGGCGGCAGGGGGGGAGTTCGGCAGAGATGGGCCGGCCTGTGTACGCTTACATGTGTATGTGTGTGTTTGTCTGCAGCCCCATACAGTGTGTGGGCTTGTGTTTATGTGAGAGACTGGGACACCAGACATTTCACACATGCATACATGGAGAAGAAGTAGACTGACAGCATTTGGTTATTGTGGATGTAGGTGTTTGTTGTTTGCTTGATTTTGATTTCAGGAGTTTTGTCGTGATGAAGAAATGGTCAGGAAAAAAAACAATGGAAGCCCGGAAAGAAACTCGACATGGTGTCATTAACAGAATGGACCAATCTGTTATGAGCCGTTGCAGAAAGGCTCCTTAGGTCATGTGACTCTTAACGGGTGTCAGTTTTAAAGGATGTTAGGTTTTTCTTTTCTTTTTTTTGTATAGATGTAATCAACTGCCCACTCTCTGATCTCTCGCCACTTGTATTACTGCTGAATTTGCACAATTTACAGAAACGTTACAGAGGAAGATGATTTAGATATTATATGGAAATACAGCAAAACAAGTTTTCAAAGAACGATTAGACAGAAAAAGAAATACATTTTTGTTGTTTTTCATTTAAGCCGACAAACAATGAAAAGGACACACAATTTGATCTTTCAAGTACAAAAGAATAAACAACGTAGACAAAAAAGAACAACAAAAAAAGAAACAAAAAAGTCGTACTGTGCCATGTTTTCTTTGAATGTTGTTTAGTGCAAAGACATTTTGTTAGATGGATTGTGCTAGCGTATGATTTTAAATATGAACATGCCTACTGACTGAAAAGAACTGCTCGAGTATTGACCCATCATGAGATCCTTGTTGGGAACGACGGGAAGCGAGGGTTGTCGTCGTCGTCCTCCTCCTCCTCCTCGTGTCAGGACAGTTCATGGCATTATGGTGAAAACATGAAGTTGCTGTTGTTTAGAATTCAATCAGTGCAATCTTTTGGTTTCAGACAACCAAATATATACTCCCAGGATTGTTGCTTTCTTGTGGCACCATGGCTGGGTCTGTTCTTGAGGGCCAAGAGGTGACAGTAGAGTAGATCACGTCATAGTAACTGGACAATGAAGTAGATACATTGCACTACCTGAAATATCTCTGATCGGCCCGATACCACCCGAGCCACCGTATCCAACACTGACGAGTCCACACGACCCGCGCTTGTGTCGGACCTTGGACGGCTGGTTCTGAAACGGTGGTTTTGGAGAAAAGCCAAAGTACGTGTTGGTGCTCTCTGACGCTGTCTACGTCTTCACAGGAGCGACAGTGAGGTAGAGCTTAGCTGGGCCCCTTTGTAGTGAAACAAAGTGAGAAAAAGTGGTTTCAGCCTAAAGGCACTTTTTTTCTTTTTCTCCATGTCAACACTCCGATAGAGGGACAAGGAAAAGATATCTCTCTACACCTCTAACCTGTCTCCTCCAGACAAGGGTTTTAGTTTTCTATCCATGAGGGGGGATGTAGAAAGATAAATAGGTGAGACACCTCTGTTCATTAGCTACACAAGGCTGAGTAATCCTCTCCTCAGCCTGCAGCTCTTGTTCAGAACTAGCCTACTGCCATGTGTGGCTTAAGCCTTTTTTATTACTTCTCTCTGAAGAGGTTTTATTTGTTTCTTTTTTCTTTACGTCAGGGCTTTTTGACTTAATGCTGAGAAATAATGTTTTCCGATAATTATTTTCTGCTTGCCGAAAAAACCAAACTGTGGTCTGTAAAATGTTTCTGTCGATGTTTTCATTTGTAAATTGTATACTTTTTCATGATGAACAAAAGCTGTTTGCCATTTTTTTGTAATCAGGTTGTTGGTTCTTTTGTCTTTATTTTGTAACATGTAAATTGTACATTTTTACGGTACAGAGAAGACAAAATTCTCTTCAGTTTGCCTGAAGTTGAAGTACTTGAGGGTTATTTTCTTGATCTCAAGGATCAAAATGAAATTATTGCATCAGATGAGCATCCGTGTGTTTGTGATGGAAATGTGACTTGCTGCTTTAACTCTCGTATCAAACATTTTTTTATCAAACATTAGGGCTGTTGTTTTATGCTGATCATGGATGCTGTCGCTCACCATTTTAATGCCAGGTTCCTTAAAAAACGAAACGATCTACTCTCAGATACAGGAATAGTGACTAATTCTCCCAAATTAATATCGACACACCATATTGTTTACATGCCTGAGATGTGACATTACTTTCTACAGCTGCAATATCAGTCTGGTTCAACTGGATATCTGTAGGGACTTGATAGTTCACTCTGTACCTGCCAAAAACAATCATAAGGGACCACCACTGACCATGTTAGCGACACACAATAAATACTGTCTGAAAGGCCTGCAAAACCACCACCAAAACATGCACAGCTCAAAGCATATTTTTCTTTTTTTATCTCCAGTGTACAGCTGAGCTTTTGCTGCATTTGTACATTTTGGTGCTGCTACTGTAGATCACACGGAAAAGAAATAGATGATTGTTGAGGCCAGAGCTCAGCAGTGCTGTTAACAGCAGTTCTGTGAAGGATCAGTTTGAGCCCGATGTACACTGGGGACAAATACACTCGCTCCCTGCAAAGCACACAGGCGAAAACCAAGTGAGGCAACCGTGCTCAGATGGTGATCTGCCAGGCTACTTTTAAAAGATACTTAAACATTCTCAATTCATTCTCAGGTTCATGCTCCATGTGTGTTGTATTCTGGTTGTAATCTGGTTTGAGTGCTGTGGGAGTCGGCTAGTCTATCGTTTGCATGGCTACTTGCCTTTTATATTGACCTACTGATGCAAGTCTGGATGCATATTTAGAAATACTTCCCAGTCAACACTGTTTAGTGGGCTAATTGACTCGTAATAACTGTTGTGGAGGTGGTTTACAGTCTGTTCTCGAGTGTTTGGTGTCATCAAGAGGAAGCGGGCATCAGCTGACTGAAGAACTTCAAAACAACAACATGTCGACTGCGGTTTGAAAGAGTTGCTGGGTTTAATGCTGTCAAATCAGGACACGTGAACAAGTACTGCACTGGCTTCAGTATGAGCAGGATGTATCTCATGTATAAATTCTCAGCTCTTTATTCGTGCCCAGTCACGGTTTTACCTTCCAAAAAAAAATCTCCTGGTTAAATCAAATGCAACTCCTGGCACGATTCTGTTTTTATTTATTTTTCTGATTTTTTGTTTTCTTCGATTTTGTTACTTTTTGTTGTTGTTGGATGTCACATAGAATCCAAGAAAACAAATGAATTTCAGAAAGATGGCAAAGGAATTTTAGTACTACAATAACTACATTTTCACAGTTACAGACTTAAAGCGACTGTCACAAGTTTGCAGGTTAACATTCATTATGTAAATATTCTGTTATTTCCTATTTTGCAGATTTACTACTTGTAAATAAAACACGCATCAAGGAGAGATTAAACATTTTTTGCTAAATAAAATGTGGCTTGAGATTTCTATTTAAAGACTTGTGGAGTTTTTATAAATGGATGAAGGAAGGAGTAGTTATGCTGAATGGTTGATATGTTCCCATTACAGTATTTAATGTACATGAGCATGCTCTATTGTAGCATGGGGCTTTTAATTACACACCTTAATATGGCCCAGGCCACTATGAATCCTACTATGGGTATATGTTTTCTCCACTCCAAATCTCCTTTCTGCTCATTTTCATGGATGCATGTACGAACATAGAGATTTTTTTAGTGATCATGGAAAGTTTAGCAAGTGGTGTTTATGACTAACCAAATCTGACCAATAAGACATAAACGCTACGTAGAAAGTTGCACGGTGGCAATTGATTAAAGAAATGTGATCAAATGTCAAATTTTGCTTGCCGAGAACTGAGGTAGTGCTAATCCCAATGGCTTATTTGTATTTACTTAGCACTGATCCATTTTAGCATACTAATATAACCTTATGGTATCTGCCCTCGATACTCTGCTCACATCCACCTTTTAATGGGCCAGTCAGTACCAAAGAATTAAGGTTAAAAATGTTCACAGTCAAGAGAAACCTTCTGCATCTGCCTGCAGCTTGATCCCCCCCCCCCCCCCCCCCCCTCTGCCTGCCTTTCATAACATGACGAGCATCATTAATCATTCTTAAGGGAATGTACTTGAGTGGCTGTTGGAGGTTTGTTCTCTGGAGGTGTTAATACTTAGACGTTTACCCCCGAACCGTACATCATGCTCGCACTGCCCTAAGCTTACATGGGCACTTAGACTGCAGAGTGCCTCTGAGTGCGTAATACGGAGCCTCAGTCGGCTCCCATCGGCCTGGCCGGTGATTTTCATGGCAGTTATTGTTGTTGAACAGGAAGACCAGCAGCAACCGAGAGAGAGAGAGAGAGACCCAGAAGAAAGCATATTGGAACAAACCAAAACCACCTTGTGTTTTTTTAATAGCCTTTCTTAAACCCCCACCCACCCCAACCCACCGGATTCAATGAGCCCAGATAGACAGAAAATGTTATCGTTCACACCATGTGTAACCAGCCGGGCTAATTCAATTAAAATTCCATCCAAGGAGGAACGCTGAAATTACGTAATGGTAGTGGGAGCACTGAATCTCGTAATGATCCTGTCAAGAGGCAAATGATCTCGCAGCGCGAACATTATGATACATTTCTTGCAAAGCGCGAGACGCTCGTTTCTTCAACCCCCATCCACCCTCCTTCCTCCACCTCTCCTTCCTCCACCCTCCTTCCTCCACCCTCCTTCCTCCACATCTCCTTCCTCCACCCTCCTTCCTCCACCTCTCCTTCCTCCACCCTCCTTCCTCCACCTCTCCTTGCATGCAAAATTCTGTTCCCCTAGTCAATAAAGCCATGATCTGTATTTGCCCCTCCTTTCCTTTTTAATCTCGTTTTGTTACAATTGAAAAGGGCTCCGTGTTTTATCACATGCTGAACCCAGTGCAATTGTAATTGTATATTTTAGCTGAGGAGTCCATTGGTATCTGTCAGTGTGCGTCGCATCAAGCGCATGGCAGAACCGCAGCATCACAAGTGGCAGTCGTATCTTTAGGAAATCCGGTGAGCAGTTTAGTTTATCCTGGCGAGGCAAAGGTGACAGCCGTGAAGAGTCGGGCTGTGGGGGTGGGAGTTGAATGGTGGGGGGTGCAACGAGACGGTTTACTGTCACCGCAGAGAGAAAGCTTTGTGTGTGTGTGTGTGTGTGTGTGTGTGAGAGTCGGAAGGAGAGGAGTGGGTGTTAAGTGCAGGTGGTGCCGACCTTCAGCCCATCATAGGCGTACACATTGTATCCATACGAAGCTGACCAAGGGTGGTGAACATCCCCAAAGCTGTACCGTATTTTCCGCACTATAAGGCGCACCTTCAATGAATTACCTATTTTAGAACATTTTTCATATATAGGGCGCACCGGATTATAAGGTGCATAAGATACTGCAGTCAAACGTTTGACGTCGGGGCGGGTGGATGTGGGGAGGTGGAGACTCTGCTCTCAGGGTCCGATCGATGCTGCGAGGTTCATAGCACAATACCGCCATTATTAAAACGAAGAATGTTTACGAGAGAACGGATCAGATTGAAGAGCTTATACAAGCCGCCATTGGCGGACTATAAGGACGCGCGGACGGCCTCCCGATTTGTGGAGGGAGATCTCCGCAAACGCCGGTTTGCCGGTCGAGAGGTGCACAAAGTTGTGGAGAAAAATACGGGACAAATGTGTCCGCGATGAAAAGCAGCAGTGGCGATGCATGGGGCAATAAAGTCTATGATAAATAAATAAACAAATAAATAAATAGACGTGACTCTCTAGGTCGTCTTCAACAAAAACACGTTACTCCGCCTGTTCTGGCGGTGAATTGCTCTGCAACACACACAAGAATTTTAGAACCATGAATTGAAACGAGTGCGTCGACGCAACGACGCAGACGCAGAAGCAGAAACATGCGCCAGCCTGTAGAATAACTTATTTTCCCCGTTAAAATGGTTCAGCTACTGTAGAGAAAAGGGCACCGTCTCTCGCTATTTAATCTCATGAAGTGCTCGGCGAGAACGACAGCTTTGTTTCTCCGACGCGCCCTGAAACAAGCTCCATATCTCACGCGCTTGAGCGCCGCTCAGCATCTCGCCGTCGTAGACCGAGCTTTGGCATGTTTGGCAGAGCGCCTTGAGATCAACCAATTAACCAATTGATCGATATATAAGGCACTCCGGATTATAAGGCGCACGTTTTTTGAGAAAATTAAAGGCTTTTAAGTGCGCCTTATAGTGCGGAAAATACGGTAGTTCGTGTTTCCTGACTACTTTATACCAGATGGATGAGGTTTTAGCATCTCCAATTAAGTAATCGTAAGGATTTAATTTCTTGTCTGATTATTACAGTGGATACCGTCCTCGGGGTTTCTGGTAGGAAAATGAATAAACAAAAGGCCAACCGTCAGTAGACTAGTTGTAAGGCAGAGAATTCCATCGCAGTGATGTTAGCTCATCGTTTCAGTCGGTTGGTGCAAACTAAAGGATTTACATGCGCTAAAGAATTATACCATCTGGCATTTATGTGTCACACAGTTCATAAGGCTTGGAATATTTCCATTTAGTATTAAAGGCAAAAACCAGTAACAGAGTTACCGCAGCAGTCAGGATCCATACGGCCTCATTTATCTGCACTCATTTTTTCACAGCTCAAATAAACATAAGGCAACTTCTCCAACCCAGTGACGGAATTTAAAGGTTGGCTTTTACCACATTTCTGTATCTAAGGTGTAAGGAAAGTTTTCCAGTTGACATTCCTCTATTCTAAATGGCTTGTTAATTTCTCCACTGGTAGAAAACCATTATGGACAGCGTCTCCCTGTCAGGACCAGAGAAAGTCCATTCCCTGCTCCACTGACCTGAAGCTTCCTGATGTCTGATTAACACACATGGATCGACAATCTATACGGAGCATTGCTGTGCTTTTGAAGAGGTTGTCTAAGGTTGATGGTTTCTGAGGTTGATGGTGTACTTTCTTATTTGATATATTTCCCAGATTGTCCCCTCCAGTCAAATTGCTTCAAATCGACGATTCGCCGATTGACTTCCGAGCGTCGCCTTCTTCCCCTTTAAGTTTCCCTTTCACCCCAGATGACTACACACAAACACGAATAGCTCCCAGAGGAGGCCCCCTGCCGTGAATGGGAACAGTCTGTCGGATCCGCCTGTCTTCCTCGCCAGGCGGCGGGTCACATCCCCCAGGACCCGGAGGAGTCTGTACGATTAGCATCCCACCCCTCACACGTCCACTCAAGGATGGATGGATCAACTGAGTCTGTTTATGTGGTTGTGTGTGTGCAGAAATGTTTTCACGTGCATGCATTTTATTATCAGCTCTGTCGGTGTGCATGAATGGTTCATGTGCAGCCTGGAGGTCAGAAAGGTCAAGTTCAGACTTCCCACACAAGACATTGTCAGTCAATTTAATCAAGCTTCAACCAGCTGATGGTTACGCTGCAGTCCACAGTGGCTCCTTCTCTTTCTTTCTCCCTCATGCACACACATAAAAACACACCCACAAACTCACAATACAGCCCCCCTTTTGATCTTCAAATGTGCATTTTTCTCCCTGTGTCTTGCAGCTTCAGTGAACTGAACTTGAAAGCTGCTGCCTTTCCTCGGAGAGAAGAATGAATCTCTTTGGGTCTATTGTGGCATTAAGCTTTGAGGGGGGGACAACAAAGAAGTTAAATAGATATGTGTACACAATTTTCAGTTGGTTATTTTTCTCCAATTATTTGAATGGCTGTTGAAAGAGCAGTTTCTGAGACAATAAGCAAAATTATTCCCGCCGCTATTTCTTTGCTCGGTAATTAACTACGATGTGCAGCAGTCCAAAAAGATAACATTGCATTGCATGTTCTTTAAAGATAAAAAAACGGAACAGATGAAATAGAAACATGTGTTTACGTTTTGCGTATGTGATTCAATATAAAACATTGACTGAAATACATTTTCTGACAAATTGTTAATGCTGATTAGACGTATCAGCAGTGGACAGACGCAAACTAAACCCTTCAGAGATTTAGCTTCGCTCTGCCCTTTAACCCTCACATTCAGCTTGTCTGTTGGCTTTTCGCGTGTGATCAACAGAGTAGTTCTGAACATGCAACTTGACTGTCCGCCTCCACACAACCTCCATCCTTCCCAGCATTCACCACAGTCGCTTTGAAGTCAGAGGGACGCGGTGTGTCTTAACGACCCGCCGCTCATGGATTAATGAATCACTTTGTGGGAGCGTCTTAAACACAGCAGCTTGTGATCAAGTGCATTGTGGGATTGAGATAAGGCATGGACATTGCCTGGCAATGGAACTGACACACACCCTTAATTAGCTCAATTAATTTACCATGGGGATAAGGTCATGGTGGAGACGCTTGTGTGTGTGTGTGTGCATCCGTGCGTGCATAACAGAGGCTACCTGCAGATCGAGGTTTAACTGCTGGTACAGTTATTCGCCCGGTTGTTCCTGGAAGATAAGAGAAAGGGTTAATTAATACATGTTGGTGAGTAGAGTGCTGCTCGGGCAATCCTGCTGCTACAATATATGTCATGGCATCCCTTCATGCTGTACTCACAGCTTGGTGTCTGTGTCCTCTGGTCTCCTGGGGCCTCATGTATGTATTATTCTATGAATGCCTTCTTTGCTTAGAGTGATATCACTCTCACGTCCGTCCGTTCAGTATTAAACTAGAGCCGTTAGCAATTTCAAGCAGTAGTTGTTACAATAAAAAAGGTCAGAAGACCTCTTGTTAGGGAGAGAACATAATTGCCCGTATGGTAAAAATTCAAGATTTGTTTGGAAACCTGTTATACATGTTAGAAAACAACTTGACTAAATGGTACTGAAATTTGGATTTAATGTGCAGCTATTTTTTAACACTTTTGTGTTCACAATTTTTGGGGTTGTCTTCAAATTATTGCTTGTTAACACGTTGATACTGGACATACTAAGCATGCAGTACGCATAGAATCAGTGGTTCTGACCAAGTTACAGCCACAGACTGTATAAAAAATGTAGTGGATGTAGTCGTTGTGACGTCACCCATTGGATTATTGGCTTGAAAGCTTTAAATTCAGCATTTTTGTAATCTGGGTTTATTGGAACCCGTGAACAGAAGTGGCCAGACCTCGACCGCAGAGGAGTCGTTCACATGTCAGCCACGGCCCACAGACAGTATTAATAATATTCTAGAATTTGACTGGGTATAAAACCCATTTTTCTGTTGTGCTCAGGAATGCAAAATATTTTTACTTTTGCTTGAGCAAGAATTTAATAGTAAAACAATGATTGCAACACACAACAAAGGGAGAAAAAGTCAACAGTTCACATGTATTTGGAGTCGCAGTTGATCTCTATATATATATATATAAAAATATCTTTTATAGCTGTTTCTTCGCTACCTCACTTTGTCTGCTGACTTCATTTCCTTTGGAGCAGGAGCTTTCAAGAAGCCGGCAGTTTTTGCCCTTCTCTGTTTTTCTTTGAATGGATGGCGTTTGTATTGCAGGGGGAAGAAGTGATGGAAGGCGAGTAGTGGAAGAGCGGCACGGTTAGAGTGGGCCGATGTGGAAGCAATTGCCACAGAACAGATGGATGGAGAGGTGCCCTCAATGTCGGGTAGTTATGGTAACTTGTCACACAGGAGTCATCTCAGGACTTTTGAGAGAGCACATTTCACTTTGAGCAAAGACATGTAGAAACAAAAACAAACCTGGCAAATTACATAGAAAACACAGACACAAGACACATAATTAAGACACAGTGTTTAGATAATCCGCTGCACACCCTTATGGAGGCACTAGCGAAAGGACGAAATTTGATATTCCTGTTAGTTTACGTTGAGTGAGAACCACGGAAAAACAAACCCAGTTTGAGCACAAGAGGAAAGTAGGCAGCAGGTGTGTTTCTGATAATAACCAGGTGGAGGTGTCAGGCCACTTTTCACGTCCATCGCTCCACTGAGTCCTGTGGGGTGAATAACTGGAAGGAAGAGGAAGGAAAAAGAGAAGGAGCGGGGGAAGAAGAAGGATGAAGACTGGCGTCCAGGAAGCTGTTGCCAAGACAAGGCCGTCATCCTATAAGCCTCAATCTCTGTTGCCCCTTTGTTTCCTCCACCTGAGCTCTCGTCAAAGCCAGGATCCTCGGCCAGATCGCCGACTGCACTGTTGGAGTGCAGAGAATGTCTGCGAGCCATCCTCATCATCAGAAGTTGTGATAATTCTTTTGTCTGGAACGATGTCTTAAATGTCACAGCTAATTATATGTATCCTGCATATCTGTGCTCCTCAGGCACTTGTTATGCTCCAATACACACATCTCACCGCGGATGCTTTGATGTGTCACGGCAGGAAAACACAGGTGTAGCTAATAGCATTAATGATGGCTCTGTTAGGTTTAAATGTGTCATGCCAGAGAGACAGCACACAACCCCGCCTCACTGTGGAATGTGCTCATCCATCATGTTCCTACATCCACCTGTGTTTGACAAGTCAACATGTACCCTGTAAGGGTTACTACCTCATTGCAAAACATCTAGAAATAGAGTCGAACAATGGAAGTTGTATCTTTGGTAGTGAGGTAGACCTGAAATATTGCCCATAAATAATTAAATACACATGGTGGAGGGGGTGGTTGATTTGCAGTAGTTTTATTTTATGCTGTGATGGACCACAGTGTCGAAATTGTCTGATAGTGATGAAACTTCTAAAATGAATTTGGTCTGACATCTAATTAATTGGTTCTCAAATTGGGGATGGGACAGGCCGCCGTCTCACTTTGTGATTCCGACTAGCAGGACAGGTACTTTCACATCATGCAGCTCTAAGCAGAAGCAAAGGCTCATTTCCATCATTGAGTGCGTCTCAGCAGTGTTACATATTGCTAACGATAGTCTTCTATGCTTTCAACTTTTTATGCGGCGTGCCTGATGTAGCAGGTTGGGTTGGAACTGTGACATCCCAGCGTGTTTGAGTGGTTGAGGCCCTGTTACGCCACCTAAAGCAAAGCATTCACTGACTGGGTCCACTGCCCCAGACACGGTCCATTTAACTGCACCCACTCCACGATCGTGTCTGGGTCACTGCCTCTACACCCAAACACGAAAGCACCAGAAACTTGTGTAACTGAGCACATTAATACATTTCCACACTGACAAGATTTATGTCAATCAAACTGTGGTTTTGCTCAATTCCGGTTGTTTTTTTTAACTGTCTTTCACAAAAATCACGTTTTAACAACACAGAATCCAACACATGTACAACAAACAACTGGAATCAATGCATCATGAAATCTGAATACGTAAAATTAGATGAGTATTTCAGATGCACAGAGATTTGTCATTTTGAACCCATTCCTTACTGTCTTCCCTAAACATGAGCTTTGTCACTTTGTTATTGTGAAGTAAACAATCACAGCCATCTGACTTGCAGGCTGTTCACTGGGTTTTAAAAGGATAAGATAAGGACGTTAATTGACTTTGATAAAGGAAATATGGAGCTACAGTTTGACTGAGGTACACTTACAGAAAAAGCCCAGCACAGAACAAGAAAGCCAGAAAAAGGATTAATCACACTCGTTAATCGCCCACTGGTGTAATTGTATATCCCTGTCGGCACATAGCAAAGAACATTTTCTCCATTTTTTAGTCCTTTTCTATTTCTCACTATGGACATCATTGGCAGTGGTAGATTCATCTCTATGAGTTGTACTTGTCTGGTCCACCTCCACCGGAAATATGGCACACACCATGTTTATTAAATCTGATTCTGGAACAAGTAATCGCATGGAGGGAATGGCAGAGGCCGCTGTGTACAGCTAAATACATCTTCAGGTGCCGTGGTCGCGTTGTCGCCCGCGGAGAATGAGGTCTTGTGTGTGTGTATGTGTGTGTGTAGTCCACTGAGTGTCACACTACCTGCAGGCTGAATATTTGCCTGACATGAAAAGGGGAATTTCCTGCCACTGGAAATGATCAGACTGTGTACGGTACTGATGGAGGGGTGAACACACGCTTAAGATCTTCCTGAGATTGAGAAGGGGCAATGACACACGGCATCTTTAACCAATGTGAGTCACCTTCTCACAAGGTAACCTTGGGCAGCTCACTGTCATGTGTCACCATCGCCTCACAAAACTATTACTGCAGCCAGTTATTGTACTTGCTAAAAATGAACTTCAGTGCAGCATAGCCAAGATTTTTCTATGTTTATACAAGACCTAAGCTGAGGCCACGGGTTAGTATGAGGGTTAGGATGCAAATACTCTGTACAGCAATCACCAGTTTGACCGTCAGCAACACAAGTCGATCCTACACCTGACGGGTCATCCGTCACGCTGGAAGAAAATGGCAACTGGAAACATTGTCAGATTTCTCCTAAACTATAGTATGTACTAAGATTAGTATTATGTCCATAAAGAAGAAAAACGGGGCACTCAGCTGCAGAATCATAAAGCCTGGCATAAGAATTTATAGAGGCAGTCAGTCATGTTACAATCTTAAAACTTAAGAAGTGTTGTGCTAAAATGAGTTTGTCAAATGTAGTGTGGTTAAATTAAAAACTCTAATAGCACTGTAACTTGTGTCTGTCTGATCGATTTTTTCCTCTTGTTGCACATTCGGAGTATAGTGTTATATAACGCTGTCATGACCAGTGCATCTAAAAGCCAGCTGACATTAGGTAACTGGACCAGAAAACTAAGTGTTACTGCACCTGGAAATATATTAGTCGCAAAGTAAAGTAGAAGAATCATGAGAGAAGATGAGCATAAAAGTTTCGAGGGAATGCTGTGTTTTTTTTTTCCAGTGCCATGTTTTTCGTTTTCCAACGACCTTAGTGTTTTGCTGGTGTCACACTCTTTGACAACTCTGTGCTATCTGCCTTGATTGTTTTCCTGCTTGGAAGATATGATGTTTATTCCTCCCTATCCAGCTCCCCACGCAATCTCTTTCTAGAAAGTTTGGTATGTATATGCCTTTGTTCAGTTGGAAAAAATGGAGAAAAAAAACCCACTTGTCAGAATGATTTTGGAAAAAACTTTTTAGCTTTTTCCTCCTGCGGAAGAGAGAACAAGTTTGTAACTGAAGAGTAAAGAAAGCTTGAATATAACAACCCTGTGATGGATGGCAGGGCACAGGCAATTACAGACAACATGCCAAGCACTGTGCATACATAGCAGATATAATGCACGCACGCGCACACACAGACACACACACACACACTCAACAATATATGCACATACATGGAAGACACTGGCAATGGGAGATAATCTTGAGTTTATTTCTTTTTGCAACTAAAATCCATTCAAGGCTCTCTGCTCTGCGTACTGATAAACATACTATACAGAGAGTGCACACGCACACACGCAAACACAGATGAGGCACAGCCAAGTCCGGTGCACCTGTAGTACTAGGACACGAAGCACAAAGGCAGTAACGCCCTGCAGGGAGATGAAATGAACATTGTATGCTTTAAGGAGGATGACAGAGTATGACAGAGAACGCAGAAACAGACACAACAGAGGAAGGCGAAGGGGAGCGGCATGATGGATGAACAAGCAAATGAGCAAATTTAAGTGTCAGTGAAGTGAAGTGAAAGACAAGGGGAAACAAAAGATCAGGAATCAGGAACATTTATTACCAAAATATGTCAGACATACAAGGAATTTGACTTGGCGGTTGGTGCATAACAGAAGACAGTAAGACAATGGACAACAAGACAGATAAGACAACAGATTGCAAGATTCATTTAAATTGAAAACAAAAGTTACAAATAAAAAGTTAAAAATAAAGTGCACCAGCGAGCAGAAAGTGTATGTGTATGTGCATGTGGAGGGTAAGGGGAGTGACCGGTGGGATGTCAGAGTCTTTCAGTGGGGGACCCGGGCTCTGTTGATGAGCCCGACTGCCGACGAGAAGAAACTGTTGTAGCAGGAGGTCTTGGTCCTGATGGACCTCAGCCTCCTGCCAGATGGAAGGGGCACAAACAGCTTTTGTCCGGGGTGAGAGGGGTCGGCTACATTCTTTTTAGCTCGCTTCAGGGACCTAGAAGCGAAGTCCTGAAGAGACGGAAGATTGCAGCCGATCACCCTCTCTGCAGAGTGGATGACACACTGCAGCCCTTGGCTGTGGCTGCAGCGTACCAGACGGTGATGGGGGAGCAGAGGATGGACTCCATGATGGCCGTGTAGAAGTGGATCATCATCGTCTTTGGCAGGTTGAATTTCTTCAGCTGCCTCAGGAAGAACACAACTTGGTGATGGAGCTGATGTTCAGCTCCCACTTGAGGTCCTGGGTGATGATGGAGCCCAGGAAACGAAAAGAATCCACAGTGGTGGGACTCCGTTCTTCCGGAAATCCACAACCATCTCCACTGTCTTCAGAGCGTTGAGCTCCAGGTTGTTCTGGCTGCACCACGACACCAGATGGTCAGACTCCACCTGTAGGCGGACTCATCCCCACCACAGATCAGTCCAATGAGGGTGGTGTCATCCGCAAACTTCAGGAGCTTGACGGACTGGTGACTGGAGGAGCAGCTGTTGGTGTACAGGGAGAAGAGCAGAGGGGAAAGAACGCAGCCTTGGGGGGAACTGGTGCTGATGGTCCGAGAGGCTGAGACATGTTTCCCCAGCTTCACGTGCTGCTTCCTGTCAGACAGGAAGTCAGTGATCCACTTGCAGGTGGAGGGTACTTTGCATGCATAGTGGAAGATTGTGAAAATAAAAGAAGAGGAGGGCTGAGAAAATAGTAGGATACTAATGAGAAAGATGTTGGAAGGGCGAGTGGCACCAGAGAAAGGAGTAATGCAGGGAGACAGTAATTGACGTGAAGGCAACGTGACAAGCAAAAAGATGAGTACGGTGTGTGGGGAGGAGAAAAAGAGAGGAAGAGAGAATTACTATTGAATGAGGAATGTGGGATGTGGGGTGAAAAAAGCTTTGGAAGGCGATGCAGACAAGAGGGAAAGAACAAGCCGTCACACAGCCTGACATTCAATACTCTCGACTCACGCGTATCTTGAATCATTGAACAAAATAGCCTGTGTAATGACAAGAGGTTGTACTCTGCTACTACATAATTCATTTTACTGTGGAGGGTCACATTTAGGGGAGCAGTCGCACCCATTTTCAAAGTCAAGTTCAGTTTTTTTCTGCTTTATATATTACATTAATATTATTGTGACAATCTATCAACCTCTGGGACCTACTTGAAAAATGCCGTTCATCTCTACTTCAGTTTTGATCTGTATTACTTTTTTCCTTCAGATTAGTCTTTCAAAAGAGGATGTTGCTTTCTTCTCTTTTGTCTTTTTTCTTCTGAGGTCTGAGCGAGCAGAGGTGATGTCCAGGGGGAACAATGCAGGTCAAAGCCTCTCTATCTCTCTCTCGGTTGCACTCACCCACCCTGAATTTTTCATTTAGAGCGCTTCTACGGGGAAAACTCAGGTGTGCCGTGCAGGGGGGTCTTTGTTCAGCGGGAGTGCAGAACAAGGTAGGAAACTCAAGCACACCTTCTTATCCCAGCTAGGCCAGAGTGTGACTTAATGAGCCCCTCAGCTTGTGACCATAGCACGACCTCTGATATGCACGCCGATGGACTGACGCCTGGTGAGTTTGTGTGAGGGACGTGTTCAGAGAACAGCTCGTATGGGAAAAAGGTCAATGTTCCTAATCAAAAGGGATCTTTTAATTACTGGACGCTGTGCTAATTTTGATTTGATTTAATAATTAACAGACTTTATGACTGAACTATATCAGTAGTATATAGCCTCTACTTTTGCGCGTGCATGTGACCTTTGACCTCAGTCACATGCCAGAGGGCGTGCAAGAGGGAACTTTTGGGGGGTAGGAGGGGTGGGGGGGGTGGGCATGTGACCGCCGCCATTTTGACCGGAAAAATGCGTCATTGAACTTTTGGGGGGTAGGAGGGGTGGGGGGGGGGGGGCATGTGACCGCCGCCATTTTGAAGTCATGCCCCGGAAATGCGTCATTTTACGAATGGATACGTAAACCATTTTTGACGATGATGTGCTTGGTTTTGATTGGAAATTTGCCATATCAGTGGGTGTTTTATGCGATGGGCGTTAGTTTTGACCGGAAACACGGGACTGTAGGAGGGGTTTCATCATATATATAGATGTGTTATTTGGCGCCTCGATCGAACTTTCCTTTTGGAATGGTTCACGCTCCAGGATTCTTAGTGAAACAGCAGAGGCCTATCCCAGTGTGGTCCCAGTGGCGTCTTCTTCTTCTTCTATTCAAAGGTATGAGAGGCCCCGCCACAAACCAGTGAGACATTGGTTCTTCTGTTCAGATTCACCAATATCAGCTTAATGCATGAACTAGGGGGCTATCTTCTTAGCCAATAGAACACAATTTGTAACCTAACAGAGGAAAGCCCTCAGCAAAACATACATCTTAAGGTTTAACGAGGAGCACATATGCCGACTTAGTGTAGCATTATGTGACACAGTACACAAGCCGGGGGCCAACCCCCAAACGTCTTCTTCTGCTTCTCTTCAATTGTATGAGAGGTCCCACCACAAACCAGTGAGACACTGGTGCTTCTGTTCAGATTCAAAAATAACAGCTTAATGCATGAACTAGGGGGCTATCTTCTTCTTAGCCAACAGGACACACATTGTAACCTAACAGAGGAAAAACCCTCAGGAAAACATACAGTTTTTAACGAGGAACAAGCGTGTCGACTTAGGGTCGCATAATGTCACTCAGCACCCAAACGGTGCTAAACCCTAAATAGCTTGAGAGCCCCACAGGGATGGAGAAAAACAGAGTCCTTATGTGGTAAACAGTGAGCAGTTTGTTTAGTTTTAATCAACATATGAACCCCCACCCCCACTGAGACCCTGGTGTGTGAAAAACAGGATCCTTACTATATAGATACAGCCACGGTTCACTTCTTGACACCCTGGCAGACTGGTGCATCCTCACATTTAAGCCATTTCCATATATATATATATATACACACATACATTGGTATAAATTAAAAAATAAAAATAAAAAGCTTTAAAGATTGTACTATGTCGAGTGATTCATATTTGTTTTTATATATTTATATATATTTTTTTAATAGGTATTTATACCTTTTAGAAATAGATGACAGCGCGCATCCTATACATGGGAGTCTTGAAAAACTGGAAAAGGAGATTGCTGCACTCAGTTGTCTACCAACAACGACTACGGGCCCCAACCAGGGAGCTGGCACAGGTAGGGAAAATGACAGTATGATATAAGCTTTCTATATATTTATTATTTGACGAATCATTCAAATGATTTTATAATTCTATGCTCCCCCAGTGAAAAAAAAAAAAGTACATACGGGTGTCCAGTCTGAGAGACCTTCTACAAGGTATGTGACATCATCCATATATATATATATATATATAGACATTTGTTTTATAACATGTTTTGACCATGTATGCTTGTACAGCAGGGTGCAGATTGACCGGTCTACACCAACAAAGGACACATGGTACTATCCAGAATGTTTGACTGACGAGGAAATGCTGCAGGCGGTCTGTGACTATGAAGAAGAGAGTACTACAATAGGAGCAACATCGGCAGAGTGTGTAACCCCATTTCAACAAAACAGAGCAGGTATACCCACAGAACCCACGGTGGTGATTGTGCACCCGAGGGACACAGCTAACCCCTTATATGTAGAGTTGATAAATGAAATCAGTGAACTGCGGCGTTCCAACACCGCATTAAAAGAGATAGTAACCGATCTATGTAAGAAACAAGAGGAGGCTAGACAAACACAGGACGCCAACGGCTATTCCATAAAACAATACCTGATAGCTCAGAATGCATCCAGTGAAGCTATCATAGCTCTACTTACAAATAAATTTTATCCAAGGTGATCTACTAGGCATGGTGTCTATAAGGGGTGGTGTCTAAATAAACAATACAGACGTGTAGTATGCCTCCCCCCAGAAAAGTTTTGAAGAGGGGCACGGGTGATATACATCGATCAGGGGATAACCATAATAATAATGATGATGGGTATAGGGTCCTGTTACAGAATACAGAGAAACAGCTTAAAAGCCTACGTGCACTGGTGGAGAGATCGCGCGTTGATGCTGCTGCTGCTGCATACCCTGCCGAAGCTTTTCATGATGTTGACAGAATTCATTATACGGAACAACATTCATCGTATCTAGATAGCGGCTATGCAGACTTGGTCAGTGTCCTAGACCCAGGGTTTAATACCACAGGCGCAAATAGCCACGTGTTGGATCATGCAGACGGCCCACTTGTGTACACAGACAATGATGCAGGGGCTGGGGGGTGTGTGTTGGCAGAAATATGTGACGACCGGCTGAATCAGATGGGGGCAAATGGAGATGTGGAGCATGAACAGGGTGTTGGGGGGCCTGCTGAGGGTCATGAGGGAGGGTCATGGGAGCAGGCCCGAACAGAAGGGGGGCATGATGATACACTAACAGGAGGAGGGGAGATAATGAGGGGGGGTGAGACCTCCTCAGGCATAGAGGGAAGGACAGTCACCATGAGAGAGATGCCTTCATTCAATGCATTTGAGCTTAGACAAGGGGTTGATTTCAGAAACGTGGATCTTACTGACCTCGAGCAAATCCCCTACATGGTCAGAGAAATAGTGGCGGGTGTAATTGATAGAGCTGTAGAGGCCTCTCCGGCTGGTAGTGTGCTGAACGTTTTGTTACGGGGACCTTCATTGGCTAGTGACATACAAGCTGTTCTACGCGTAAACGAGTCGTACAACTCTGACTTGTTTATGGAGCAAATTGCACAAGTGATACAGAGCAATGATGAGACTATAACGGATGATGAATTGGAATTAGTGATCACCGTAGCTAAAAACAGAAACGGTGGGGGTTATCTAAAATTAGCAAATGTCCCATATGATGTGATATTATCAAAGAAGGGTCGGTTTCTGCACACCCCTGACAATACTGATAATAACCTGTGCTTTTCGCTCTGTTTAGCACATTTTAATCATCCAGACATGTCCCTGCAAGATAAAGTGAGATTTGCAACTCAACTACATAGATCGTTGGGTTTTGGACCAATGCACAAGGTCTCATTCTCCGATGTAGATGCTTTCGAAAGACATCTGGGTGTGAAAATCATAATCTTCCACCATGCAGCAGCAGGTCGTAAACGACTTCAGTGTTTCCAAACCCACGATGCGCCTCATCCCCGGACAGTCTGGTTATATCTACACAATGACCATTATCACCTGATTGAAAACCAGCAAGGCTTTTTTGGGGCAAAACAAGTATGTCAGTATTGCTACCAAGCCTATGAACATCGATTATACCACAGCTGTGAACAGCTGTGTAATGTGTGTTTTACATTAGAGTGTCGTACACAGCTGGGTAAAACACAGAAATGCGGTGATTGTAAACGCATATGTAAGTCGAAATATTGTTTTGATCAGCACAAGCGGCCAGAAAGCGTCCATGCCCTCATCCCCTGTGATGCTATGAAATACTGTGAGGCATGTGGAAAAACATACAAAGCAGGACAAAAAGCGCACAAATGCGCGCCAAAAGTCTGCGTCCACTGTGGTGAGCAACAGTTGGAGAGCAATGATAAACATGAGTGTTTTATTCAGCCTCTTGAAAAGAAAGAGCCGCAAACAACCTACATATTATTTGACTTTGAGACAAGGTTTCATAACGGAAAACACGAGGCAAATTATGTATGTGCTATGGATTTAGAGGGAAAAAAGTTTTGTTTCAGTACTTTGAATTGTGTGGACACCTTTGTGAAGTATTACAGAAGACCTAGATACAAAGGCTACACGTTTATCGCCCACAACGCATCCGGCTTTGACAACTATATTCTGTTGGAATATTTTGTCAAACAAAAGATCACTCCGCAAGTCACCATGAGAGGGAGTCGGGTGATACTGATGTATGACAGGTCATACCGGCAGAGATGGATTGACTCATTCAGTTTCCTTCCCATGCGATTGTCAAAAACCCCCGCTGCCCTAGGGTTCAGTGATGTCGAGAAAGGCTATTTTCCCCACAAGTTCAACACCCGGGAGCATGAGTATTATGTCGGTAAATATCCTGATCCGTCCTACTACGGCTTTGACGATATGAGTGATAGCGATAAAGCGAGATTCATGGAATGGTATAATACCGTTTCAGGAGGAACATTTGACTTCCAAAAAGAAATCGGACGCTACTGTGTTAACGATGTAGAAGTGTTGCGAAAAGCCTGCAGCATCTATCGTGAGACATTCATAGAGTGCACGGAACTTGACCCCTTCTCATTTACCACCCTAGCATCGAGCTGCATGGGGGTGTTCAAAACCCTGTTTCTCCCAAAGGACACAGTTGCTCTAACGTTTGAGGGGGCATACACTGCTCAGAATAAGACGTATTCTGATGTATCGATGCAATGGCTTGAATATGTGGCCCTCACAGAGAATATTGAGATTAAACATGCTCTCAATCACGGTGAACAGCTTTTTGAGCCGTTCTATGTGGATGGCTATAACTCTGTAACAAACACTTGCTATGAATTTGCGGGATGTTTTTTCCACGGATGTGTCAAATGCCACGTCCAGAGCGACATGAACCCTGTTACAAAAATCACCTACGGCAGACAATACAGGGTGTTCATGGACAAAATATATTCTCTACAAAAACAACACGGGCTGCGAGTTGTAGTGATGTGGGAGTGTGAGTGGTCGTCGTTAAAACGGACGAGCGGGGCTGTACAGGCTTTTATGGTTACTTACAAAAAGCGTGAGCGTCTAGAGCCTAGAAAGGCCCTCTTTGGGGGACGTACAAACGCTATGAAGCTGTACCACAAGATCGGTGCTGATGAAAAAATCAGGTACTACGACTTCACCAGTCTTTATCCGACGGTTCAGGCTAAAAAGCAGTATCCAGTTGGACATCCTCAGGTTATCCTGAAGGATTTTGAGTCTATTGACAAGTATTTTGGACTCATAAAGTGCACAGTGCTACCGCCCAGAGGGCTGTTTCACCCGGTCCTACCATACAGATGTCATGACAAACTCATGTTCCCATTGTGTGGCAAATGTGCTGAGGATTTGAATCAGAGTGGCGAGTGCACTCACGGAGACAGAGACAGACTGCTGGAGGGGGTCTGGGTGTCAATTGAACTGCAGAAGGCTGTGGAAAAGGGATACAGGCTTGTGTCCATTGATGAAGTTTGGCATTTCCCCAACAAAACAGACACATTGTTCAGCGGGTATGTGAAGACATTCATGAAGTGTAAACAGGAAGCGTCAGGCTACCCTGGCCATGTTAAAACCCCCGACGACAAGGAGAAATATGTCAAAGACTATTTTGAAAAGGAAGGCATTCAATTAAACCCTGACAAAATCAGGGTCAACAAAGCCATGAGAAGCTGCAACAAACTCCTCCTAAACTCTTTGTGGGGCCGTTTTAGTATGCGCAATAATATGCCTGCATGCGAGCTGATCACAGATCCGGCTCGGTTCACACAATTGATGTTTAGTGACCACTTTGATGTGCGACAATTCTGTTTTATCTCAGATGACGTGGCTTTGGTACAGTGGCGACATGCAGACGCCCGCGGTTCCCGTATAAAAGACGTAAACGTCTTTATAGGAGCCCTGACAACTGCCCATGCCAGATTGATGCTCTACGACTTGTTAGACAAACTGCAGGAGAGGGTCTTGTACTGTGACACAGACAGCATTGTCTTTACATCGAGAGGGAGCGACTGGGTGCCGCCCCTGGGGGCATATCTTGGTGACCTGACTGATGAGTTAAACAGCGGAGACATATGCGGGCTGCCTAGTGAAGACTACATCACAGAGTTTGTATCAGGAGGACCCAAATGCTATGCCTATAACACGGTACAGGGTAAAACAGCTGTCAAATGTAAAGGCGTCACATTAAACGCTAGAAACGCCTCCGTCGTCACCCCCCAGTCACTGATTGGCCTCGTACAGGCTTATGTAACCAATCACAACACACACACTTTGACCACAGTGTCTGAAACTATCAGGCGTGATAAAAAGAAGTTCCATCTTAAAAACGAGACAGTTTTTAAGCAAGTCAGAGTGGTGTACAATAAGCGGAGGGTGTTGTCTGACTATACGACCCTTCCTTATGGATACTAACAGCGATCAGGGATTTGATGCACGACTACAACACCCCTTTAGTTTGGTAGTGAGTGGGCCTTCAAACTGTGGAAAGACTTTTTTTGTCAAGGATATTATTGCAAATGCTGAGAGGGTTATTTCACATCGTATTGACAATGTCGTCTACATTTATTCATGCTGGCAGCCTTTATATGATCAACTGCTTAAAACCAGAGACATTAACTTTGTAGAGGGCTTACCAGAGTCTCTGTGCGATGATGTTTTACTACCTCCTGCCAAAAACAATCTACTCATTATAGACGATTTAATGAATGATGCCGGGAATAATATAGAAGTTCAAAATGTTTTTACCAAATATGTACATCATAGAAATCTCAGCTGTATATATTTAGTACAAAATTTATTTATTCAGGGTAAATCTAGTCGCACTATTAGTTTAAACACCAACTATCTCATTCTGTTTAAAAACCCTAGGGATAAATATCAAATCACACTGCTGGCCAGACAGATGTTTCCGGGTAATACTAAATATTTTTTAGAGGCCTTTAACGATGCGACCCAACAATCATATGGCTATCTTCTCATAGATTATAAAGCGTTGACCCCCGAACATTTAAGACTCAGAACGGCTTTGCTATCGGACCAACAGGTTGTGTATATCCCCAAAAAAACAAACAGGCGTTAATAACGCTAAAATGTCATCACGCATGCAGAGGAATTTGTCATTGTTGGAGTTGATATATAAATCTACGCCTCGTGTGCGACGTGTCATTGTTAATAACGCCAGCACGGATTTTATCGACTCTCTGTGTGAGATCGCACTCAATGTATTGAGAGGTAACATTCCTTTGACCGACAAACAATTCGCCCTCTTAAAGAAGAAGAAGAAGATTATCCGGCTGGTGGCGGATAAAAAAGTTAAACGGACCAAGAAGAAAAAGACCCTCAACCAGTCGGGGGGCTTTTTATTACCGTTATTAGGGGCTGCTATTCCGTTTATAATTAGTCTTGTCAATAGGAGGGGCTAAAAATGGAGCACACCCAAAAAATGTTTCTGGTCCCCCAGCATCAGCTTGGCCTGGTAAAGCAGCAGCCTCATTATAAGCAGCAGGATCAACGAGAGTCTATAAGACAGGCGGTGCAAAATGAGCTTGATAGAGCTATGATTGACGTGTTGAATCAACCTGATACAGACATGTACGAAAAAGCCAAAAAATATTCCGTTATTTTACAAAGATACTTGGCTGTGGTGAGACAGGGAGAGCGTGAGAAGGGGGCGTTGCCTTTACCACTACCCTCCGGTGAAAGTGACACGGGCTCAAATCCTGTCGTTTCAGCAGATGACGTACCAGGAAAAGATGTGATTTTAGGCAATGTGATCAGGCACATACCTAAAAAAAGTAAAAAACATGCCGAATATATTTTGGATGCTTTGAACCACGCAAAAAACGACATATCCTGGACAGACCGAGGGGAGATCGTTGTCAACAATCAAACGATCAAAGGCACCCATCTGTATGATCTGGTGAAAAGTGTCACGTCCTCGTATAATGTTTTAGACGAATCTAGACCTATCGGTTGGAAGATATTTTTAAAAACGCTAGCTGATTTAAATATCCCCCTATCCGCTATCCCCAACACGCAGGTTAGGAGGTCTATTGCTGAATATAAGGGTGGTGATGCAGTTTATGACGGGGGTTTTAATGTTTCGGGGTCATTCAAAACAAAAACTAGGACCAGCCGATCTATAGACAGCACCCCCTTTAAGACACCTAAATCCCTAAAGACCAAATTTTTTAGGAGTGATGATTCGTGGGAAGATTTTTAAGATTTGTTTGGCTATTACTGTGTGACACATGTCTTTTTTATTTTTAAGCTTGTACTGGATGCATATTATTTTTATTTTATTTTGTATTATTATTATTTTGTTTTTAACTTTACACAAGTGTTTGTAATGCTTTTGTATTATCTGTTAGTCTGTTCTTTGTGGATGGAAAATAAAATTGGTGTTCACTGCTGAAAGTTGTCTTTATATATTTTATTCATAAAACGTCACAGGATAGTTTATCATTAGATCACACATTGTACACACGTAAAAGCATCCTCACAACACCCTGAGGGTTGGATTTTGTTAACAAAACGACAGACCATCGCATCATTATTGACTAGATTAGGTCCGTACAAAGTTAAAACTCGTGAATAAGACCAGCCTTTTTGTATATAACATAGAAAAAACACACAATGTTGGCCACAGGTTGTAGTAAAATTATTTTGAACCTGTTTCCTAGAATAAGACATAGTCGTACAGTTATAATTGAGAAAATTAACTATTTCTTTTGGAAACTGTTCATAATCAGGAGGGTTTCCAAAACTGTCAAAGAAAAAGCCATGCTTGTATTTTGTGATATAAATCGCCAACCAATGCTCTCCGGGGCTGCTGGACGGGTGCGTATTTACAATAGTCATCACCGGATACTTGCGCAAAGCCTTCATAGGCAGCTGGTCACACGCTAACACGCCCATAAAATCGACCCCCCTAACAACCCGTTTTCGAACAATACTCGTCAACTCTATGGTGTTCATGGTGTTTAAAAGTTATCCACCAAGACTTGTCGTTGGTTTGATATCTCGATAACGGAGTCAAAAACAGAATAACATATGATATTTATGGTACGAGGAAGGGCCGTTCTGAAGCGGACCTCCAGGCGCACATTCCCCGTCTTGATTAGTGACACGTTCCCCGACTGCCCGTCGTCAGGCTCCAGATTAAAACAGAACAGCGAGTAACCGTGACCAAAGTCACTCCGTGTTACAGCCAGCGATCTGTCTTTTAAATGTCGACCTGTTGTTTGAATCAGGTGGTAATATTCTCTCACGTACTGGCCGCTCTGGAAGAGTGGCTGTAGCGGTCTCGCTGGATATGCGTGGCCATCAGCGTAAATGCTTAAAAACTCGGTGTCATAGTGTTGGAAATTAAAGGGATTCCGTGTATAACTACCCGTGTATCCTTCGTTGTCAACAAACCCTAAAACAATAAACTTAGGGATCTGGCCCATGAATAGATTCTCCTGGTTGCAGACTCGGGTCCCCGCCGGAATGGAGAATGTTTTCAGCGCTACTCTGTCGATGGCGTACTTGGCGTTTGTGTGTTGAAGAGCCCTGCTGTGCGCCAGTCGGACCGTCGGAGCTACGGAGACCTTTTTTACAAATACACTAGCGGCGACTATCTTGACCTTGTATTGAGCCGCTGCAGCCGTCATCAGAGAGAATTCGTCTTTTGACCGTATAAATTTCAAGGAAATATCAACGCCGTTAAGCAACAGCTTCTCTTGAAAAAACAAATCGGCATGTATTGGTACAATTAACTCCACTATACGGCTTTCAACGGTGTGTCCTCCTCGCGCGGCCAGCCCCTCGTTGTCCCCTTTAATAGACGTCTCGTCCATATGCTGCGCGGTGTCTTTACTAAACAGGGCTGTACTAAACTGCGTCTCCAGGGTGTCTTTCCCGTAATTAAGCAAACATTCGATTATGCCTCGGTATGGGTAGGTGTTTGAAGATTGTGAAATGAGCCTGTCCCCTAGCATGATATCAACCTGGGAGAATAAGGTACATCCAGGGTAATTTATGAAGCCGACATCAGCATCGGCTGCTAAATTGGACCCATCCGCATTAGTTATCTTTACACGCATATACAGAAAGGTATCGTTCAGATCCAGGTAATCTTCACCGCTGGCCGAAATATGAAACTCCAAAGGGCCTCTGTCTGTAATGGATGAGACTGGCGGGATCTCGATGAAGGAATATTTCTCTATGGACGTTTGTGTATAAGGAACAGTAAAGAGATCCAGTTCAGACTTTACACACTCCGCCGACTGATTATGGATGAGCGCCATAGTTTCTACCTCTAAAATATGTCTTTAGCCAAAATCCGGGCGCGTTTTATCTGAGAACCTCTTCGGGCTGTGCCAGATTTCTTTTTGACTCCCGCCTTGTTCCTACCATCCCTTTTACATTTTTTGGTCCCTGGCCCCGCACCGCCCCTGCCTGTGGGGGGTCTTTTCAAAGCCCTGCGGGTGTGTATTAGCATGCCGTGACCCTGCTGCTGCTCTGGTTGTTGTTGAGCCCCAGAGAACGGTCCTTTGGCTATATTTGATACAACGTCTCCGATGATGTTAGTAGCGGCTGTTTTCAAATGTGGTTTAGCCAGGCTGAACCCCCGTTTTAAAAGAGGAAGGGCCATCCTGAGCAGCCCCCGAAATATACCCCCCAAACCATTGCCATATTGTGTCTGAGATCCTATAAATCCCGGTAGTTCTCCGCCGGCTTGGTTCATATAATATGCCATATATCGGCCGTCGTCGTGTGTGTAGTGGCTATTCCTCATCTTCCACTTGTTTTCTTCTTTTCAGAAACGCTGTTTTATAGGTCTGAAATGTAGCTTCGCTATGACCTTTCCGTATAAAAAGGGTATGTATCCGTTCTGATCGTTTTTTATGGATATCTCAATATCATCAATAACGTTTTTGGAGAGAGATGTGTATTGCGGCCTGTCGTAAGTCAGAGTGGGTATGCGTCGTTGTTCGGCAGCCACATTTATACATCTTAGAAGAGGTACATGGCTGTCCCCCACTAATTGATAGTCGACAATATCGCTATATATGTAAAATGTGTAACAACCTGCATGTATATCGGCGGGATAGGGGGTGATGTGGGATCTGTCAGTAGTCGGTAGGGGAAAAGCCTCCCCATCTTTAAACCCCAATATTGTCGCGAGCCGTCCTACAAAGGTTATAGTTGAATCCTCTGTTGACCCCAGAAAGTATACGCGGTTTTTAACACTACTATAATGCATAGATACCCCCTCCAGCTGCGTGTTAGTGCTGATTCGAGCATTAAACGCTTTAACAATAGCCTGTATAGACTCATAAACCCCAATGTCCATAGTAAAGGCCGATTTAACCCTATTTTTACCATTGTACACTTTTACAACCGCATCTGTTTTCGGAAAACTGTACCACACTCTCGGATACTGGAATTCTACCAACCCCACCTCATGTGGTTCGCTCAGAACAATGGCCTTGGCTAATTTTGTCCTGTAGTTCCATATCTGATTTTTAGGATAAACCTGAGCAGACGCGTTACTAGGTAGTGTAACATAAAAACCATTCTGGGTCATCGTGCCGTGTCCTATGGTGGCCGGTTTAAGAGTGAACTCTCAAGATGCATGCATGTGTCTTTTATCAAGCATCCGTTATGTCTTTTTCTGAGACCCAGGAGTTAAACTTCTCGGGCCATCCCAACCATTTCACAAAGACCTGCTTCTTGCCTCTGGAGATTTTTCTATCCATAATTTTTTCTATTTTAAACATCTTGTTTTTACCTATAATTACTTTTTGTAACTCCGGTTCGTAAAACGTACCTTTCAACAATTCCCCTGCACAATCAGTTAGTTTATAAACCGGAGGATCTCGGGCTATACACCTTGATATTGTAAAATGCTCATCGGTGAATGTTTGTTTATAACCCTTCCTAAATCCCCCGCGGAGTTTTGATATTCTCACGGTGTCGCCCTTGTTAAATTTAAAGCATACTGGCTTCTGAGGGTACAACTTGTACAGTTGGATGAAGACCGCCTTCTCATTGTCTTTATTGACTGCTGATGGCTGCATCTTTATGGACCTGTGGTGTGAGTTATTATAGGCCTCGACAAGCTCCTGTACTACATCCACATATCTTCGTGAATTAACGGATGTTAAATATCTCCACATGCGGGTTTTAAAAGTCCTGTTAAAGCGCTCCACCACGCTGGCCTTGGTCTCGTTCGATGTTGAAAAATGCGTAATTTTATACTGTGACATTAACCGCTGAAAGTGTTTGTTATAAAACTCTGTACCTTCATCTGTTTGAAGTTTCACAGGTATGCGTCCGTCACTCAGAATGTCTTTAAAGGCTTTTGTGACTGTGAGGCCCGATTTGTTAGAAAGACATCTAACCCACGCATATTTGGAAAATACATCGATACACGTCAGTAAATACCGCACAGTATCATTTTCCTCAGCATATTCACCCATATCAACTAGATCAGCCTGAAACTGTTTGTCAATGCCGCGGACCAAAACCCTATTCCTCGGGAAATGTACGGCTGCCTTGGCGTGTAATGTGTACACGTCTTGCGCTAGTAGGTATTCGTTAACACTAGATAGTGACGGCGTCACCCCGGTACATTCTCCAACCGCATTGCGAAGTTTAGACACACTGCCTAACCCTCCCGGATGGGCTGGGTCTAGATAAATCTTCTGTAGAGTCCCTTCCATGATAATACCAAAGTATAAATGCCCGACAGTTCATTCGTTACAACATATTTTATTTCTCTTGTACAACATGTGACAAGCAGATTGATAGTATAGTAGTATTTCGCCCCACTGCAAAAGCAAAAATACATTTTCAGTTATAAAAACACTCAAGAACTTCATTCATTTTCGATTTCATTTTGTTTTTGTTTTTAGCATGTTAGATTGTTTTTACGCATCAATGTCTGTCGCATCATCATCATCATCATCATCATCGGGTACCTCCCATGCTTCATACGGGTTTGATACTTCTCCCCACAACCTGCCAAGCTTTTTCAGTTGGTTCATTTTGAGTTCATCTTCCCCGATCAGTGTATCATACATTTTCTGGATACTTTCAGCCGCATTGCCTCCAGATTTCAGCTCGTCAAGAAGTACTTCCGCACCCCCCTGGATGCGGTCTGCATCGACCTGAAGGTCATTCATATCCATAAACAGGAGGATGGCGGATATGAAGTTGTCATTCCAGAGCCTTTTCATCAGCGGATCAAAGTGTAGTTCGTAGAACCAGTCACATGGATATAAACACGGATGGTTTTTCTGACTGGGATTATTTGTTTGACAGCCGTAGCAGATCTCTATATTATATTTAACCCAGACCTTGTTCAACAGATGTAGCACCCCGATTCTAAGGTATTCTAGGAACCGTGCAGTATCCTTAAACACCTCGTGAGGTTCACAGAGCTTCTTTTCTTCTTCTTTTTCTTGTGTGGCCGTCGGTCCGGGAGGCGGAGTCTGAGGCGGGGTGTGAACCATCAGAGCTGGAGGTGAAGGAGAAGTGGGCGGGGTCCATCCCCCCTGGGTCCCTGAGATTTCAGAGACTAAACAAAAAATGTTTTTCTTTTTTTATGATTCTGCATGAATTAACATCAGTGACAGAAATATATATATACATATATATATATATATATACACACAACATTAGCATAACCCACCTGTCATTCTTTTAGATGATTGAGGGGTGAATTATTTTCGGTCTACACATGGTAGTAGATATACCAGGTTGCACACCGCTCGGTGTATTGTCGTAAACAAGACGTTTTCTAACAGCCCCGTAAGCCTTACTGACGCTGTCTCTCTGGATAGATTTGTCAATCTGACTAAACACTTTTTGCAGAGCGGGCCAGTCACACCACTGAACAAAGAACACGAGGGGGAACCATATATTAAACTCTTCAATGGTAAGAGGGTACGGATGCTCTCTCCATCCTCGGCGGCCTCTTTGAGCTACCACATACTCTCTGTCTTCACAAACGTTTAAAAAAATGAAATCGTCAGGGCGTCTGTTGTACCGATCTGCCATGAGATGGTGTATTTTAGGCCCTGTTGTACTATACCACTGAACAGAGTATAGAGATTCTAGAAAACCTGATTGTTCAAGATCTATGCAGACAATTGATCGAAACTGCTGCCAATCTTTTACAGACATACACCCATGTCGACCCCCCACAGCAGCCTCATCATCAACTGTTTCACCAACACCCCCTCCTAGCTTGTCTTGGGCCTTGATTCTAGAAATCATAGTGACCGTGCCATCATAGTATTTAACATTATACACGTACCCATAAACACCCTCCAGCTCTAGCTCTACAGCCGGCTCTCTAGAAAGACATCCCTCACGCTTTTTCCGGCTCTGGGAAGCATCTACATCTGTATAGCATGGGCTATTTTCTGTAGACATACCTATGTCAGTCTCTGCGGCCTGCTCCATGCAATATGCAGCCTGCATTTTGCAAAGAATCCGTGTGCACAGCAATAGTAGCGGAACCAGCAACAGCAGCAACAGCAGCAGCAACAGCGGATGAGGCCAAAATGAGTGCGTTGGTGGTGGAGGTGAATAACACATCTATATATATGATGAAACCCCTCCTACAGTCCCGTGTTTCCGGTCAAAACTAACGCCCATCGCATAAAACACCCACTGATATGGCAAATTTCCAATCAAAACCAAGCACATCATCGTCAAAAATGGTTTACGTATCCATTCGTAAAATGACGCATTTCCGGGGCATGACTTCAAAATGGCGGCGGTCACATGCCCACCCCACACCCCTCCTACCCCCCAAAAGTTCAATGACGCATTTTTCCGGTCAAAATGGCGGCGGTCACATGCCCACCCCCCCACCCCTCCTACCCCCCAAAAGTTCCCTCTTGCACGCCCTCTGGCATGTGACTGAGGTCAAAGGTCACATGCACGCGCAAAAGTAGAGGCTATATACTACTTATATCAATCAAGGATTTGTCAGTTAAAATCTCTCACAGGGCTAATTTCACCTTTGAAATTTAGCCTACACAAAAAGCGTGTTGATTGAAAGCCACGTTCACACAATTAACGTCAGCTTTCCCTCTGACTATGCTGACCTTTCCGTTTTCATGGTTTGTCTTTTTCCTTTAGCCATTTGGCCTCTTGTCTATTTTTCAGTGGGGCCTGAGTCCTTAAACGAGACACTGTGTTAAATGCAAGTCAAAAATGACATTCAGTGTGGACTTTCAGCTGATTATGTGCCAGGCTCTGCTCACTTCCCCCAGGCCATGTATCTCCTGTCCCTCCCCAGGGTTCTCATTTATAAAACCTTGCATATACGGATCCCCACTAGGTATGTCAGTTACAATATCTACCGTGCAACGTGTCGCAGTATTTATTTGCTCTACAGAAATTACGCTTCCAACATGATGAGTGGTATCCACGACTGGATATCTTTCTTTTAAAAGAAGTGAATACAGTTTTATTATTTGTCTACCTATATGTTCTCATGGTTGTATGATTTGGACTGCTAATGAGTGACGGTACGTTAGCTGTCACAGGCTTTACTTCCACACAGTCCGAGTGTGAGAGTCACCGCGGCGTCTCCGGTGAGCTCCGACACTCTAGTTCCTCTCCTCTGCGCTCTGGAACGCACACAGCGCTGATAAAATATTCAGCGTCTGATTTAGGGTTTCAGTTGGTTTATATTTTAACAAAACATTGGTTATAGTCAGAAATCAAAGCGAGCCAAGAGGTGATTTGGTTTCGTTTGAAAGTGTAGAATGAAAACCATCTGGTTAAGTGAGATGTAGGTGAAACACTACCTGCTCGATCTGATATACTGTGTTTACATTAAGCAGCAAGTGTATAAACCTGATATTACTCCTTAGACTGTGCAAGGACTTCAACAAGTGATTGCACCTGTGCAGATCTGTTGGTAAAATCTTTTTTCATTGCTGGATCAACCTCTGGCAACAGGAAAAAAGAGAAAATTGACTATTTTTCAACGTAGCATGTTCTCTTGAAACAGCTTCTATTTAAGGCATACATCTGCCTCCACACAGCGAATTTGTGTGTTTTCCTGTGAAAAGTAGACACACACTCGTTTCACAGCCACAGACTGCTACATGTCTTCCTTTGTGTGTGTTCCTGTATGTTTGGATGAAGGTGTGACCTCTGGCTTCTTCGACAGAGAGGGGGGAGAATTAGAGGAAAGAGAGGGAGTGAGGGATGGGGAGACAGATAGAGGGCTTGATGAATAGAGCCGTGTGGAAGAGAGTGTCTCAGCAAAAGGGAAGAGGAATGAGGTCATTATCTCAGTCCTCACCTGTGGCCTCAAGTCAACACACACACGCACACAATCCACATTCTGTCAACGACTGCAACAACTCCTGCCCCCAACTTCTCCCCAATCCACCTTCCTGCCTTTTTTCTCGTTACATTCTTTGTCCTAACACTTTTTTCTGTCGTCCGCTCGTTGGTTGATTTCTACCTCTTCTCCTTCTCCTCCTCGCACCTACTGCTTACTTCTCCTTCTTCCCTGATACGTTTCTATCTCAGATACTCCTTTTATCCCCGTCCCCAATCCAACCATCGCATTCATCACAGTGATTTCTCTGCTCCTCACTTCCCTATTTCAACCCCGATTCTCCTCCCTGCCTTGATGCTGTTCATTTTCCCCACCACCCAGTCCCCCGTTTAAAGCACAGCAGGTTGTAATCACATCCACTGGACCATGATCACCTCTTGCCTCCTCTTCCTCTTCTTCCTCCTTTTTGTCTTCCACCCCCCGCCGCCCTCCCCACCTTTGCACTTCCCATCCCTCCCTCACTTTCCGTTATGGCGGGACACGCCTCCTGAGGCAGCGGAGCAGAGAAATTGCCTGTTATCGAGGGTCGATTTTTCATGCGCTTGTAAATTGCTTTGTATTGACACTCTGTCAGAGCAGCGTCGTCACACCGGCCTGGGCCACACGCCACCGTCTGATCTCGGGGTGCTTCCACCGGGATTGAGGGGGTCAGGAAGGGTGCTGCCTGTTGTGTTTGTTTGTGTGTGTGTGTGTGTGCGCGTGTGTGTGTGTGTGTGTTAAGGTGTTGGCCGTTATCTTTGAGTGCATACTGTGTGCATACTGAGTGTTTGTTAAAGTGTGCACCAAGCATTCATGATTTCTGTTGGACAAGTCTTTCATAGTGTGACACAAAATTACCAAAATCGACATTTATTGCAGGAAGTAGTGCCTATATGCTGTCATCACTTCACAGGTAAGTTTACCAGCCAAGTCCAACCTCCTGCTGAATCAGTGTAAAAGTATTATTTAAAACAGAGTTATCCCTTCAGATTTAAGTGAACCAAAGACATCAGGGCCTGGATGAGTGGGTGGCAGCAGATATATATTCATGTTTCTCTGCAGCCATTGGCTTCAATGTGGTGCCATCTCCCTGGCAAGCTGTACCGATGTCTGCGTTTGACACCCACTCTCTCAGTAGGGCGGCACAATCTAGACTCCACTGGCAGGGATCTCATGCCAAGCTCACACACAAAGAGGTAAAAGTGGAAAGAAGGTGCCGAGGAGAGATACAGAATTATGAAAAGAACGAAGGAAAAGGATGAAGGACTAGAGGACATATAGAGTCTGGACAGGAAAGAGAAAGAAAAGCATTGAGAGGAAACCAACGGTGGTGTTCAAAAGGGAAAAAAGAGTGAGTCCAGATGCGGTTTGAAAACGGGAGAGGGGAAAAAGGCAGACACTGATAAATTGGTAGAGAAAAAGGAGGAATGCCTGTGAGACTTTCTTTCTTCCTTCTGTTCCCTCCGATGTTGAGCCAAGCCAGCCCTCTTGGCAGAAGTCTCCTCCTCCACCCCGTCCGCTCCACCTGCTTCCCCTCCCTTTATCCTCCCGCTATCCCTCTCCCGTGTCTTGTGTGGCACACAGCCGCTCATCCACTTTAGCACTCCATGCATTAGGACGCATCTGCCATAAGTGGGTCCTGAAGGAACCGTTCAATGTGCAAGTTGTATCAAACTGCATTAAAGCTGCACCGTTGACACGACTTGTTTTATTTATCTAACTATAAGGGCTTTAGCTAATGTACTATAATAAAGCCTTAGTGCGGGAAAAGGGCGTGAGAGCGCTGCAGCCCCACCTTTCTATCAAATAGAAACAATTGTGGTCATTCGAAGGACTGGTGTAGTGGCCGTTCAAAACAGGGAGAAAACTTCAGCATGGGCAGAATGCTCGGCCCCTGATGTTGCTGCTTGTTGTTTGGGCTTGAGACCTACTCAAACAAACAACTTCATACGTTCAAGCACTTCCTTGAGTCCACAGCAATACACCTGCCGTTACATGCGGTGTCACACCCTAGTTACGGCTATTCACCATCAGTGAGATGCATTTGTATCCACCAAAACACACCAGGAGCAGACTTTACTACCAGCCAAGGTACCCCCGACAGCTACAGACCCCAAAATCTATAAATCCGCCCCCGTAAAACACACCCACGTGGCTGCTGCACAAGGTCGGCAACAGTGGTGAAACCTAGGTGATGTCCTAATAGGCGTATGAGTCCCTGGCTGTGACATAGTCACATTCATGCTCTCAGTAATTGTGTAATTATGTCAGCAGGGACTCTTTTAGTGTTCTAAGTGTCAAAAATACAGTCTTACTCAGGGGGGGGGGACTACATCAGGGTTATTCCGGTTCTAACTGGTTAAACACACTAGTTTGTTTCTGCTTCCAGTTGACTATTTGATTGTGTTGATTCCAGGGAAGTGAAATAGAGTTCAGTTGCTGTGTTAGTACGCATCCAGCAGCAAAAGTGCACATGCTTGATTCAGCCTGCAGAGGAGTTGCTGAGTATAACTAGTCAGAAATGAATTGTGCATTTTTCTTCTCTTTATAAATTGTCCATTAGTGAGAGAGAGGCTGCATGTTCTCTACATACTCAGTTGCATTTGTGCAGAATTTACTATGTTTTTTGTGCTGCCTGTTTGCTGGCTTTCTACGCAGTATCAAAATGGTCTCTTTGTGTGCACAGACAACCCTCTTTTAACTTGTGCAAATAATGGCTGGTCTAAACATGCTGTTCTTGTATCATTTGTTAATATATTTACAACAGCCTGTACATCTGCATTCAAATTTTCTCCGAGTGTTAATACTTTCCCGACATTGGAGTGTACTGAGGTCTGACCTCACAGCTACAATTATGCTGTGTGGTTGCATAGTCGGCCTTATCAGACACTAAAAACATTATTTTAGTTCTGTGAGTGTAATCACACCGTCATTCCTGAGTATTGAGAAATTCAAACCGTTATCTTTCGTCGCCACTTGGGACTAAAGTAGTGCAAATTAGGCTTGTAGGGTTTTTAAACTGCAATTCCCCTAACAGATTGTTGCGCTAAGATGACGAACATTTTGCTACTCAAAATGAGATTGTATTGACATGTGGGAAAACAACAACATCTCAAAAAAACGTATACAAGAGTATGTTTTGTAGTTATGGATATTTGGGATTACTGTTACTGCCAGGAATGTATACAAGAATATGGTTACTGGTTTATTCAATAGGCCACAAACTCCACAGTGTGTGTGTGTGGGTGTGATAGAGCAAAAGAGAAATGAGGTTGTTGAAAATGAGTAAGTGATGTAATAATTCACCCCCCACAGTAGAGTATCTACTGTTCTGCAGCTTCCCATTACTTGTAAATGTTGTATGATAAAAGAGTTAGACGTGAGTTAAAAGACAAAACACAGAGGAGAGGACATATAAAGAAAAGGTGAAATCAGGAAGACACAATGTTGACTGGAATGAAAATGTACAATCTTGCTCGCAGAGCTGGCATGTAGCTTGATACTATTTAAAGTGCTATTAAGGCAATCACAACATGTCAGGAGGACGTTTAGCACAAGGAATAGACTGTGTTGTTAATTACACCTGGGATATTCATTGCATGTACAGCACATCCATGTTATATGTACACAATAAGGTAATCATAGTCTTACTTTGATTATGAAAAATGCTGAGGTGTCTCTCAGTTTCATACTGGAACCCTCCCTGTTCTTACGGATGTCAAAGGTCACGACTGACCCTGCGCCCCAACCAGAGACTCTTTTTATTGACACAAATATATTTTCTCAAACCAGGCAAACCTAAAAAATGTTTATTCTGTGCTATTGCTATCTTTACAGGGATCTGCACATTCATGTGAATTAGTATTCTTTGCTCCAGATGAGTTTTAAGGCCTAAAATGTAAATTATTTATTTATACTGATTATTTCAGAAATAAAATGCATTATTGTAAAAATCAATAAAAAAGAACACGTTTGGCAAGACAAATCTACAGAAATTACCCTTTGGGAATATCCAATACAATTGCCATCCTTCTCATCAGCCCATCCCTTAAATATATAATGCTCATTATAATTTATCAGCATGAAATAGCTAAGACATGAGTGGAACAATCCATAATTCATGGGGTGCCCCAACAGGCCCTTTGATTGCTGGACCTTTTTTATTGAATATACTCTATAAATCATATATACAGTGTATAATCATCATACATGTGTTGACCTTTATTCCACCTTCTTTATTCATTAGTCAAACTAGTAGATCTCCCGTATTTGTTACGATTACTGTAGATCAGTTTCATTTTTGTTTTGTACTAAAATAATACAAGTTAAATCGCACATTTTCATTTTGGCAGGAGAGAATTGTTCTTATAGTTGTAAAAAATATGTATAGCCAGTAATTGCAAGTGTAATAACCTAGCTGAACAATAGCTTTCTAATATATGACCAATTTAGAGTGAAGAGAAAATAAGATATTAAACTAATTTCTTTGATACATGTGAACTGATACTGATATAGCTATTTAATAATGGTTGAAATTGGAAAATTACAAAATACAAACATAATATACCATACGTACATAATTAAATTATGGGACAAGAACAGTCATTTGACAGCTAAAGATATCCAATTAGTTTGTATTTTTGTCAGAGCATTTGATCTATTGATTTATAGTGTGAAGAAAACTTTATCAAATGTAACAAAATGCTTCTGACCAATGGGAATGTTGGCGGTGCATATGAACTCAAAACTAATTTGGCTGGTTGTCCTCTACAATATCATCTCCATGTCAGATTAGCAGGCCAATGAACATTAAACACACACACACAAAGGCCCTGAGGCTTTATTTATTTATATTTTCACTGCTTATGGATGCGGAAAGAGGGGTGCAGAGGGAGTGGGAGAGGTGGCGGGGAACCATGTCCAAAAACAGGTTGGTGATGATCACAGAGTCTGGGGGGCTCGTTTTAATGACTTATTCATGGACCCTTCTGGCCCCTCACCACCCCTGGGAATACACCAAACAGATGCAGGGGAGAAGGTTGGGGGTGAGGGAAGATGTAGGGAGGAGTGATGTGGGACAGAGGAGAAAAACAATGCGCCAGGATAGTGGTGAAGGGATGAAGAGAGAAGAAAGGATAAGCATTGCTTTAAAAGTCGTAAAAGGGGGTGGGAACGGGCTGGAGGGAGCCAGTATTCACACTGGTGTCCACTTTCTTACCTTTGTCTGATCTTTGGATACACTGAAGGCAGTCGCAGGTGTTGCAGGAGGACTAGGTTGGCTAAGAAGTTGACCTGGATCTGGTCATTTCCATCCACAACTAGATTGAAAGGAATTTATTGGGGGTAATATGAAGTACACAAAGAACTCTGAAGTCCCTCCAGAATGCAAAGCGTATGGAAAAAGGCAGCTTTAGAATTAATGGGAAGGCATAACACCATCGCCACATACACAAAAAGGAATATGATTATTACAAACGATATAACAGGACATTTAGCAGTGAAATTCTATCTAGAGACAGGGAACTAAATTGCAGTTAATGGAGCGCACATCTATATGCAGATGAGCGCTGACAATTAATGTGTCTTATTAATACTGTCTTACTAACGCCTGTCTTGCTAACGCCTCATTAAAACATGACCCCAAAGTAGTCTCTGTAATTATTTCATACCGTCTCTGCTAAGAACTGGAAGTATTTGAAATATTGATCAAAACTACTTGTGATTCTTTTTTTTTGCGTTGCCTTGTCTTAGCGTGACAATGAAACAACGGCCTTATCAAAAACACCAATGAGATTTTTAGGGCCGTGTTGGTTTCTCAACTCTCCACGGAAGTGTAGACTTTGTGATGTTTTTGCACTTTTTGTTCAAACGCTTGTTTACACATCTACCATTTCCACAGTATCTCAGGTTGTTTATCCAAGTCATCAGAAATCTCTGTCTTAATCACAGTTGTGATCAAAGTTAAGACAAGGCTTTGGCAAATCCTTGTTAACCCACCGGTGACACACTTCACAACAATTTACAAGGTGTCTTGTGTCGCTCATGAAAAAGAAAGTGAGTCTTGTCTTGATAGAATGGCAGATATCCACAAAGAATTGTGGGTTTTTGTTTTTCCCTGAAACATCAGACCTCAGCATCATTTGAAGCTTGTGGCAAAATTTAGAACGCCTAACATCTTTTTTGAGCGGTAGAAAATGAAATTAGATGAAATGATGTGTGCATCTGCATAATTTAGGATGTTGTTGCCCCAGTTTTGAAAACTATTTTTGACCCGGAGTTAAATCTGAATTCAAAGGTTGTGTCAGAACGCTCCCTCTTTCGGCCAGGTTCTGAATCATGGCTGTAGTTTCCCCTTTCCTTTGTCCTGCATCATTCAATCCCTTTGGTCTGAGTAAGCCTCATCTACTGATCTGCTGATTTCTAAATGTATATTGTGTTGGTAGTGATGGTTGGTGATTCCTCGGGGAACAGCTATCTCTCTATGTCAAACACAGTCAGTCTTGCATGGACACACAAACACACTCACACAAAGCTATATTGCTCCCACAACACTGTAACTACAACAACATCATAACATTTAAAATGTGAAACTAAGCTTCTTTCATAGACGCTGAGTGAGGGGGGATATCACTTCCTAACCACGCTCTTTCTCACCTCCCCATCACTGCAGCAACTTTGATGCAAATCCTTAAAGGGGCAGAACTGCGGCACGGGTAAGCTGTGTATCGCCATGGCAATGCGAACTGGGAGAAATCCATTTTTCATAGACAGGCAATGTCGGTTGGGCTACTCGGAGTGCAATGCATGTGATATCAAGAGAAAGGAGAGCCAAGGGGAAAACCAAACACTCTCAAACAGCTAGTAGTCTGACAGAAAATGCTCCAAGACAAGGCTTGAAAAGGTTGTGTTTCCACTGTTTTATGGCTGTCAGTTGACGTGTTTGGCTCTCACTGTGCTGCAGTAGATAAGAGGAGTTTGTGTGGGACTACTCACATGTACACATATGCACACACACTGATGTAGACTATTGCTCTTAGATAATCGCAATTATGTTTCTCCAGCTCTGTATTAAGCATGCAGATTGCATCGATCTTTGCAAGGGAGCAAATATAAATATATTTTTCCTAAAGTCTAAGGAGTCTGTATCTGTAGCCAGATGCAAGAAAGTGGGTATCAACCAGTGGTTCTCAAACGTTTTCTGTCGGGCCCCACTTTGGAGGAAGAAAAATGTTCGGGCACCAACAAAAATGTAACAAAATGGTCCATGCTGAATTTTTGTTGAAATAACGACATTTTGTAAATGGTAAATGGCCTGTACTTGTACAGCGCTTTTCTAGTCTTCCAACCACTCAAAGCGCTTTAACACTACATGACATCATTCACCCCCATTCATACACTGATGACAGGAGAACCATACACAGTGACACCTGCCCATCAGTAACTAACATTCATACGCTGTAGTCGCAGCTACAGGAGCAATGTTGGGTTAAGTGTCTTGCCCAAGGACACATCAACATGGGGGTTAGCCAGGACTGGGATCGAACCCACAACCCTCTGATTGGAGGACGACCGTGCTCCCCACTCACCCACAGTCGCCGTTATGGCCGTTTTGTGACTTTAACTTTTAAAGAGAAGACGTAAGTGGACATAACTAAACAGGGATGTGATGTTTTACAGTGCGGTTCGATCCATGTTCTCTGGATAGATAAAATGCAGAGCCCCACCCGAGGGTCGCGCCCCATAGTTTGACAACCACTAGTATAAACCAAAGGCAAGGATTGAGAGAATCAAGGCAATATATTATCTCATGTAATTGGTTGAGGTAACAATTATGTTATTATTTTTTCAAATTGTGTTTGTAATCATCAATAAAAACATTGAAGACTGTTCAATCAGTTTGCAGTTTCTTTTAGAGGTATAATTAACTTGCTCACACTGAATATGTGATTTATTGGCATGGCATCAGCACAGCACTCCAAATTCTGACAATACCGTTGAAAAACTACTTTCTCATTTCTAATATTCAACCGACACAGCACTTTAAGTTATGAAACTTACTAGTTTGAAGCAGACAGGTTTTCAGTGAAACAGACATCCTCCTGACTTTTAGTCCCTTGTGTTTGAAAATGCTGGATCTTTTCAATGCAACGAGCAGTAATTCTAGAGTAAACTGGCACTTGTGTGTAAAGTAAAACAGTTAACAATTAAAACAGTTTTAAATCCACAGTTGTTAATGCAGAGGGAAAAAAAACGGATTTATAAATGCGCTATTTTGATGCCATTCATATAGTATTGATTCAAATCGTATCAGCAGTTACTATCCATTCATTTGCCTTTTTGCCACTCAAACTAAAAAAAACTCTTTCAACAGCATTCCACATGTTCCCATACTAGACACACACATGCCCCATCTAAACGCACAGGCGTTAACACAGGTGTAGCTGTTAACACCTGCTTCTATAAACATTAGTTGTGCATGGGCACCTGTGCAATGCCTGTAATCCATCATAGGCTGTGCCACCCTGGTATCACAGCACAGCTACAACACAGGCCTCCCCACACTGGGCACGCTGCCAGGGCCAGAGGAGGCAGAGACAAACCAACCCCCCCCCCCCCCCCCCCCCCCCCCACTGCTTAACAAATGCCGCCGCAGATGCTCCCCGCTCTCTTACACACAAACAGAAACGTACAGGCAGAAGCAAATCCCATGCACGCACAATTGTGGACGCACGGTTATACACACACATACACATGCGTGCATATGTGCATATGTGCATATGAAAGCAATCACACATAAAGTCATCCCCGAGACATGCAAGCTGACAACCACAGATGTGTTTTTATTATTGTGGTTAGTTTGCCCTGTAACAATGCTCGGTTTCTCATTTATAACTCCATTAAGTTGGTAGACAGCAACAATCAAAACCTCAAAATTCTTTTAATTTAAAGTCTAATTTTCTTCCGATATTTCTGTTCATATAAATATTCTACTTTTTTTATGATATCATTAGGAGTAGTCCGATATTAATATCGTAATGAAAATGTCATTCAAACTTAAATGACAGGAGGGCAAAGGTCTCACTTCCATTTCTCTAATAGTTTTCAAGATTGCATGACTCGATGTACCGATGATAGTAGTTGTTAAACCACATTAGGAAATGGACATTTATTCTGAACTTCAGGAGACAGAAAAAAGGCTTTCCATCGCTTATGCATTTTCATACATAAAACCCTGGAACATAATAGCATCTGATGCTCAGATCAACTTCAACTAAAATCAAAAAGAGATTAAAAATGTAATTGTCTCTGTGCTCTCACTCTTTTCTCATTCGCACCAGTTCCCTTTTTTGTCCTCTTTCCCCTCAACATGGATGTGTATGCACGTGTTTAGCCAAGAAGAAACACACATACACACACTGATGCATAACTAAACGCGTGTTGCCACCCACCAGCAAACTGGCACCAGCTCTTCGCAGGGATACACACTTCTGTCACAATCATTTGTATGCAAAGTGGTTGGCTGCTATGGGTTGCTATGGTTTCTGTTACCAGGTTATGGGAAGAAGAAGCAGCAAGTTGATTTACCTCTTATTTGTGCCAATGTAAAAGTGTCATGAAGGGAACGTATAGAACATATAGAGCTGAGGCAACAACACAATAGAAGTAGGCACACAACGGAAGGAGAAACAGATAGATACAGCTGCTTAGGAGTAAAAAGGATGCCGTTATGGACCGTTATGTACTGTATATACTGTTAAAATAAAAACTCCACCCAACAGCAGCTACAACAAGCAAAGTGTGGTTCTGACAGCAAAGTGAAGCAAAGCTTTATGTTAGTCAATCATGTGAGCTGACAGATAGCACACTGGTGCTAGCTCTTCTAGGGAAAAAAAGACACACAAACTCAGTACTGTGATTGGGAAGGAAAAACATTTGATAATCAGCCAACATGGAGGGCTCAGCTCTATAATTGCCTCCATGAGATTCGTTAGTATGCAAGTGTGGGTTTGAAGCAAAGTGAGTTTGTTGGGATGTTCCGTGTGTGTTTGTGTTCATGTCTGGAGCAGATAACACTGACAGCTTAAGGTCATGAAGATGGGAAGGGCACAACTGAAGACAGCGTATCTTTGATCTCAACACAATGTGTGACGCTGTGTATGAACGGCCGTGTGCCGTACGCAGAGGAGATAGATGGCAGAGTCAGCATGCTGTGTGTGTGGGCGCGTTTATGAATGTGCTTGTTTAACGCTTGAAAGTGTTAAACGTTTGTGTGCGTGAGAGGGAGAAAAAGGCATTAGTTCTCCAAGCTTTTCTCAGCTTTTGGAAGATTTTTCAATGCATGTTTATGTGTGTGTGTGTGTGTGTGTGTGTGTGTGTGTGTTTGTGCGTGCGTGCGTGCGTGAGTCTGGTGTGTGTGCGTACAAAAGTGTCCGGATATGGTGCAGACAATGCCTAATTGGGTAGAGTCACATGGTGACAGGTTCTCAAGGATGGCGTACAATTTCCTTTCTTCTATCTTCGGCATCTTCTATTAATACCTCAGTTTGCCCAGGTTAACTCACCGTATGTGATTGTGGAAATCGTGGTTGTTGAAATACTCCTTAATATGATATAAGGACTGTTAAACACGCTATAATTACATAATACCAATCAGAAACCGTGGATTGGTGTGGATAATGGAAGGCAATCAAGATGGTGTCTCTGGACAGTCTCCTAATGTAGCGTTTGACTAATTGACTGAATCTATCCGTGAACTGCCTTGGCCCCCTCGGCTTCTCCGTCACTCCTTAATTGGGTATTGTTCTGTATTACCAGTACTCCAGGGCAGGACCATCTGCCAGCTCCAACAGGTGAGTTGTGAAAGGCTCTTGTGTGTTTGTTTACATCTGTCTTAAGGTCTCTGTGTATTTATCTACATTAGTTACATAGCCTGAGTATGACTGTTTTTTTATGAATGCACGCATGCTGTCTTCTTATTTTATCAGATCATCAGAAGAAAAGGCATGGGGGACTGCAGTGGGCGAAAGGGAAAGGAAGGAAGGAAGTGACTGCAGAAGGAGGAGAGGAACGTGTATTGTTAATCAGCAGTGCAGCAGTGCATGAACCGGGCTGGCACTGGTGTTCTTTTAACTCTCCCTCTCATTTACCTGATTATCTCCCTATCAATGTGCATCATTATGTTGGATGTAGCCTGCGTGATGAATAGCCTTTTTGATTAAGGATGCATGGCTCCCTTTGTTTAACATATGGAGCGAGTCGTATGTGTGCTGCTGCATTCCAGCTTGTTACTGCATGACAATAACGCATATAAATAGTGTGATCTTTACCCTTATGGGCCAATTATTCATAGGCCGCCTCTTTCAGTGAGTCTCTTCCCTTAATACGCTATTAACAAGCTAAATACTTAAAAATGTTGATTGTTTACTGGATCTTATACCTCACTGCCAATGAATCGTTGGACAGACTTTTAGACCTTCCACTACGTATATTGAGTGAATATGTTCATACATGGAGAGAAGAGGTTGATCAGCCTTCAGTTACAAATCAATTTTTAACAGAAGCATTTCTTATTGACTGTACTATATACGGAGGCTTCAACAACGTGAAACAAAAGTAAATGGTGCTTCGTTGTTGAAAATCTTAATGAAAAGTGCAACATTTGCGCAAGAAAACCTTAAAATGAGTGACCTTAAAAAAAAGGCTCACTAGAAATATGTATAATTTGTTAAGTTTGGGGAACATGCAATCCAACTCTGTTGTGACGACTCGAAGAGACAGTGAAGATTAACTTCCTGTTTTTATTTTTGTAACCACTGCCCTTCCTGTATCTAGTTTCTCACCCTTCGTTTCTCCCCACAGCTGAGTTTAGTTTGCAATCACCTCCACCTGTATTTAAGCCTCAGTTCCCCCCCCCACTTGTCTGTGTCAGGTTATCTTTTGTCTTTCCCAGAGGTGCATGTTTCCCAGTGCTGTTTTTGGTTATCTTGTTTTTACTTCGTTGCCAGGCCCTCTTCCTTTTTGTTTCTACAAGAGCGTGTGGATTCCGCCTTTGCCTGTGCACCCTTTTGTCTTGCATTAGTTTATTTTCCGAGTAAAAGATTCCAAACCTGGAAAGAAGTTTTTGTTGCCTTATTGCTCTGCACCTGAGTCGAAGTCCTGACCCCTCACAGCTGTAAGGATGTGTTGTCCTCAATACAGGTTTTCTGATCTACATCCAAATTAGTCAAATTAAATCCGGGCAAACCTACTAATGGAAGGTTGATGACACCAATGCTGACTGCTGATAGAAAACTAAATGATTCCAACTCTTACACCCTGACGTTTTACCAAATGACCAATAAGCACAATAAGCCCTCCAGGGATTGTAACGCATAAATGATGGCGTTGATTTTTGCTTTCCTCAATCGAAATTGAGGAAAGTGAAATAAATGGTTAATTTTAATAAAATATCTTAAGTGAAATAAATGGTTAATTTCCCACCATAAGTATTCCCACTTGATGCAACAATATCGGTTACCTTAATTCAAGGACATCTTCAAATGATTGAGTTGATACTAACTCAATATAAAATGCTCCTGACCCTCTGGCTGTCGGACACCTTGATAACTGATGCAACATGAACCATTACAACCCATGGACATCATTTGGATGAGAGTGGAATAAATGGGGGATAACATTTATTCTCTAAATAATCTATTTAGCGAAGCGCTTTTCTTAGCCTCTTCCTATCTGAGTTAGCTGGAAATGTAACATGCATGCTGTGGTTCTGACAGGATACAGATGATGTGTTGGAGAGGAGCTGCGCTCACTAGCCTGACTAATGAGTTCTAGTTGCTAATTAGCTTGTTGCTGGATGCCAGATCTGGCTGGGGCTAAAGGCCCGTCACCGTAGCAGTGCAGCGAGGAGAGGAGAGAGCTGCTGTAATGAGCTCTCAGTGGCGTGTTTACTGTTAACCAAAGTCATGGCTCTACTCGCGGTGTGTCTCTCCCTCCATGCAGTGCTCGCGCACACACACTCTTGGATCTCAACAGCGATGCCTACACAAATCTATATTCATAGCTCGTGAGTGGAAACACACACACACACACATACAGACATACAGGAAGGCGTGCACAAAAAAAGAACCTCACTGATTAAATCCTCAGCGTTTGCCAGTGATAGGGGTCTAATTAATGTGGCAATGCTGCAACTCTTCATCATATCTGTAACAGGCAGTCTCCAGTCAGACATGATAGGCTTGATACATTAGTTATTAGTGGATGGCTAATCCACAGGAAAGCAAGAATAAAAGAACATCCAGCTTTTTGACAATAGGAATCTAACCTGTTGTCAGCTGCATTTTCTCTTTTCCTCATTTGTCCATTTGAGCATTGCTTCTTAACAAGGGCAGACAGACTGCTTTAAATGGCAGAGACACAACTTTGTTTACCTATTTTTTAAGATTAATTGCCGCAAGGTTTCAGGGATACTAGTGTCACCATGAGGCAGGCAATTACCAATCGAGTGCTCGTACATGCCTATCTACCGACCGCTTCGTGGGCCAATCGCAGACTGGCGTCGAGTAGGTATGAGTGTGAGTCAGTGTGTGGATGCCTCTGCATTGAGTCACTGGCAGCAGCAGCTAGAGGTTGTTTGCACAGCAGTGACTGGATTGCAGTCAGTGTCTGCGCGGTGGTCCCTATACGGTTCATTAAGAATACAGACCTGACAGAGCAAACGCATTCAGGATGGATGAACACAGACACTCATAAACACAAATGCACAACACATACGCCTGGCATATCCAACTTTGATCAAAATTGATTTGTTTACAATGGGCAGACAGTTTGCATTTGCAGTTAATGTCACTGACTCAGATGTAGGGTTTTCAGGAGTTTTAAGTAGTTTTAAGAAATTGAGGAAAATACCCAATGTATAACACCAACATTTGTATCTGTTAAAGTTCCTTTTTTTTTTTCAACAGTTTTTTTAAAGTATATTTTCAGTTCCATGTAATGTCTATGTAATGTCTGTTCCATTCTCACTTTTCTCCACAAGGGAGACGAGAGGGATTAAAACACAGTGATGCAATGTCAGACTATTTCTTGTTTGGGAGAATTAACTCCCTAAATGAAATCTCTGCTGGTTGCCAGGTTACCGCCATGTTATGATGAGCTTATGACTAAAGAAACTTCAGGGCCGGGTTACCTGTTTCCTCCTGTAGTATTTATGCTAAACTAAGCTGCCAGGACATACTTCATATTTACTATTAGCGTTTTATCTATCTTCTCCTGAACCTTTTGTGAAACGAAACATAACATCTGTGCTTTAACCTTATTACTAGTTAGTTAATTGGTGGGCTGAATGTCAATTGGCGTGGCAGATCCACCATAGCTTTGCTGGGGAAGAAAATGTATACAAGATCACAGTGCAGACGAATGAGTGAAGAAGATTAAATGATTATTTCTATAATGGGAAAAAATGTCCACCATTAAACCTCTAATGAGGACATCAATAATAAATAAAGAAATGTTGTTTCTTTCAACAGAGCATTCAAAATCATCTTTCATCTTTCTCGTGATCTTCTTCAGTAAGCTAACTGCTCTGCATGTTAAAAGGACAAATTGGTTCACCTCTTCCTCCTCTTACTTGTTGTTGGCTTTTATTGATGCAGAGTAGCTTTCCCATTTGTTTCCTTCCTGCAGTACAGTGACACAGTGACTGGTGACTTCCACAGGTTGCTAGACGGATTACAAAACCTTTTCACTGTGACAGACTATAAATAGCAGCACTTTACATCCATATATTCAGGTCAACCTCATCAACAAAAACTATGTATGTGTTCTTCTGGATTTAATCCTGCAATTGCAGATGATGGAGCCTCTGGGGCTGTAAACCGGTGTGAAAAGGTCAAGGGCTGCGGTGGCATCTGAGAGCTTTCACTCCTTGCTGTTCTGTTCAATAGCTTTTCTCTGCATGGCTCCAGTTCTCTGCTCAGCCACTCCCCGGGGCTGTATGAATGGAATGCCTCACTGTCTGCTGCACCAGTCGAACCCAGGTGATACACAGATTACTTTGTGTATGACAGCATGTGAGGTGAAGGGGGCTATGTGTGTCCCCTTCATACTGTGTGCTGAGTGCTGCTTGCTGGCTTCTGTGTGCAGGCGATGTAGTAAATCCTCAGTGTGAATCTGCAAATGTACATCATGTTTTTCAATGCTTGATTTTTAAACGTGTGCTTAAGATGATTCTCACATTGCTAGTGCATGTGAAAGGATTATCATTCTGTAACAATAAGAGTTTTTCGTGTGGATATGCAGCCTCATGTGTCCACATTTTGCACGTTATAAGACGTGCCAGGGTGTCAAGAATGCCTCCCCACCCCCACACACTAACGTTATACAATCTTACATCCTTATGCTCATCTGAATGGAATCTCAAAGCTCCGTCTCCTCAGCTTCTTGGTCGTATCTGGAGACCGAGCCTGGATGAAGTGCATCCTCCTCAGCTTGATAAGGAATTAGATGGGTTTCCCCTCATATTTCATGTTTATCTGAAGGCCAACTGAGATGCAGTTGACCAAGGTCAGGATTGGACTCTTTTGGGCATGATCAATTGTGGGACGACCCCATGTGCCTGTCTGTATGCCTGCCTTCCCTGCAGGTATTGGAGCAGGTATTGGAGCGGGGTGTGGCATCGGGTCCTTCACGAGAGTGGAAGCACCTGATGTAATCAGCGTGGGATTACCGTGTGTTCTAGTGCACTCGGTTAAAAGCCCTCTTTGTGCTCGGATGGTTGCATCCCCATCATGGTTTGTCTCTACACTATTCAGAATTGCATACACATTTTCCACAGGTGCACTCATCTACGCTGCCGAAATGACTGACTCCAACTTTATAAAACATTAGAAACACTATGTCATTGTGTTGCTCCAATATCTGTGTACCTAGAATACTGGAGATTATACAGTGCCACATTATCAGGTTAGTTTTACTTGGTTTTTCAAAAGCAGCCTACTTAACACAAATTAGTCATAATTCATCACAAAATGATGGAACAATGGTGTTTTTTCCCGCCATTTCTTTCTGGCAGGTTTGTCATTTGATTGTTATGACAGACACGTCATATGTAATTATTTTGAACAGCCGAAAGTTGAAAGAAGCTAAATGGAGATGAGCAAACTAATTGCCACTATTATGAAGTGTCTGTCTTTTTTCATGGCACTAATTGACTCCCCTTATTGAACGTGTTTCCCTTTGAGGACACAGCGATAGAATCAGTGAGCCCCTTTGTGTTAAACCATGTTGATGTGTTATGCAGCCATCTGATCCTTTTATAACGGCGTTTTATACCTTTCTAAATGGCCGCAAGGAAAGAACAGACCTGAGTTGGTTAAAAACCTGTTCCATACTCAGAAACACGTCAGTGACGGAGCCACACGCATACGTGACTGCAGGACTCGCATTACCAATAAAACGTCGCCCACTGTCAGCTGTGTTGCCAGGGACATTTGGTGATGGAGAAAGTGACCAGGCTCCCAAGAGTACTCAGTCCACCCGGGGCTCTTCAGTACGCGCTAATTATTCTTCACACCTAATCTGAGGAGGAGAGGAGGAGAGACGTATGAGAGGAGAAGAAGAGAGTGAGATAGAGAGGGAGGAGAGATTGGCGACCAGTGGGACTTTCTTACAGGAACAATGAATCACATGTTGCCACCACCTGTCCTGTGTTGTCCCTTCTGTTGCTCTCAGCATTGCAGACAGGATGACTGTGTTTGTACAGTATTGAGCCAGGCGTGTTGGTACGGGTTAGAAAGCCTTTCACTGGGCGTTGGGCATTAATAACAGATTAGACAACGGTTGGCAGAACAACGTCGTTATTTTCTTGTTCTGTTATTATCAGGATTTTGCAGAAGAGTTCCATCTATGTAGAGAGCCCGAGCAACATTTTTTTCACACCTGCAGTACCAGTCAAAAGTTTGGACACACGTCTCGTTCAATTGAATGAGAAACTGTCTAAAAACATTCTTTTTTTTTGTAAGGCAAGGTCTCCCCAAGCCACACCGTTGCTCCATGTGATGGGCCTGACAAGTGCGATTCACAAAGATGTTTAACGGTCACTTTACCACAATTAAACAGAGCGTGTACAGACAAACAGACAGAAGACAACTTGAAGCCTACACTTAGCTATATATAAATATATGTAGTATATATATGTATATCAACTCCTCAGCTTAAAGAGTATTCCGCCTGTAGTTTGTTGTCTCGATTAAGTATTTTCTTGGGCAGCAGGATGACTTGAGTGTTTGAAGCAAGAGGAAACTTCACGCAGCTCCAGTGATCTGTTAAAGATCGGTGTGAAGATCGGGGGCCAGCTGGTCAGCACAGACTTTCAGACAGCAAAGTTGCAGCCGGGACCTGTCCTTCTGCTTTCCTGATTTTATGTCTTTGAAAGAAGCAACACACACAGGGGGGGGGGTTAGCAGGGAGGTGCGGGGGTAGGTCAGGGGCTATATGTGGATGTCAAACCCGTTGGAAGTATTTCTAGATTGTTAGTTCATTCATTTGCCACTGCTTTGTTCAGTTTGTCTCGCCCGAAGTTGGCTGGACCCCCCCCCCCCCCCCCAGCGACCCTGTGTGCAGGATGAGCGCTGTCAAAATGGATGGATGGATTGTTCAGTTTGTTTCTGTCCAGGTTGTACGTGAGTCTGTTACTATTTCTCTTGGCCTCCACCCAGGCCTGACGTACTGCCTGTTTAGCTGAAAACCAGAGTTAATTGTTGCTTTATATGCAGAAGGTTTTAGTTTGTATTAGAAAAAGTTCACGTCTGTAGCTGCATCATCAAAATCACTCAAGTCCTTGCAGTCAAAGCAGGTCGTGCTGAAGCCCGGTAGACGGAGTAAAGTGCTAATCCATCTAGTTGGACAAAGACTTCCTAAATTGGCTAAACGCTCACCAAATATATTGAGGGCAGTCCAGTTCATATCCCTACTGTTGCATTTTAACAAGAGATCCAGATCATATCCTTTCTCTGCGTCCCGTGGTTTATCCCATAGAGAACTGATCCTCCAACTGAAACTCTGCAAAACTTTCAGGTTTGATCAAATGTGGTGAAAAAATGACATTGACTCGAAATGCATTCAATGCGAATTGAATTTATGAAAACACTGGCTGTTATCTTGGATCTTTTTGTTTGTTTGCAGCAGTATGACGTTTATGGAAGGGTATACCATGAACCAGTGAGGAGGTCATTACATTTTGGAGCAGCATCCCGGGGGTTACATACATTAGTATACATTACTATTATTATATTTTCACTGGATTCTGGATTTGTCTTTGGATTTTGGTGACTAGCCTCACCCCACCACAACCTGTGCAGAGGTCTAATAAGCAACAATGCATGATAACAGCTGTGTGGGTGTGAGGGCCTTTAAAGGTGTGTCAGCGCACGTTTTAAGAGAGGACTCAAGAGCAGAATGATGAACAGAAACAGGCCGTCTTTATTTGGCTCGGAGATCACAAAACTCAAAATCGCTCCATTAGGAGGAAAACACAAAAATACAAAAAACTCAATATTGCCCCATTAGGAGGAAAACACTGAAAGGTACAAACAGGTTCGAGGAACTGAAGACACATGAGGGTAATGGTGGTCACAATCAGGGATCAGAGGAGACGATTCGACTGCTGACACATGAGAGGCAAGTGACATGAAACGAGAGCGGGGTTAATCTTTCAAAATAAGACAGGAAATGACAAGACAAGGCACGGATACGAGAAAACCCCAACTAGATCTCACCGCGTGTGACAGTGAGATGCATATTGCAACAAACTAAACACACCTCCACTCACAACTCTCGTTCCAAGTGCATTTGGGAGATATCTTGGCTTTCAGCTACAGTGCTTTGGAATTGTATTATTATTCATTACAACTAGAATCTACTCTTATCAATACTCTGCTTTCCCTCATGATTGAAAGAAACATATATAAATATTTTATGAGTGACGGTTTACCGTCACACCGAGTATCCTTCACGTCAACTAATGCACCAGGCACGCGCATTGCGCATTTGTGACGTGTGTGTGTTTGCGTGTGTGTGTGTTTGTGTTCTTGGAGGAGCTCTGCCCGACAGGGAGTGCAGAGCAGAGTGATAATACATTACATTAAAAAATAGTAATAAATACACCTGTAATGTTGGGGCTTATCTTTTTTTCCTTTGCGGGTTTAGTACCGGGTGTCGGAACACATTAGAGCCATTATAAGATAAGTAAAACGCAAATGGCTCCCGCTAGATCCAGCGTTGTTCTGGCCTTATACAAGTGTGGTGGTCGAAGACAATCCATTCCCTGAAGCCAACAAAAACATTATGTTTTAGTTGCAGGTGTCTTTGTATTGATCAAAACATTATGTTGTAGATATTACATTCCATTGCCTCCAATTAATGCCTCTAACTACAGTGTTTCGCGCATGTTTAAAGCTCTGCTTTTGTAGACTGTGGGTTTTTACTGAAATCCAATTGACAATCTGCACCACAATGGCCCAGATTTAGTTGTTATTCTGAAACAGTTTTGGGGTAGTGTTTGAAGATTAACTTGTGTTTCTTATCAAACCCTTTTTTTTCTCTTTGTCTATTGCGAATGTCTCTGAAACGGCATTGAATGCAGCTTGTCACTCGGCACATTGAAAGAAATGTCAAGTGTGTTTTCATAAGTCAGAATGCTCAAGCCACTGCTTTGTCATTAGTTTGATGTTGTTATTATCAGTAGCTTTCGCACAATTGAGTGTTGCAGTGTCAACATTTGACTCCATTCTCATATGTGTGAGGAAAGGGATGTAGAAGAAAAATTAACACCATCACCACTCAGCAGTCTGTATCGTTGGGGGGTTGATTAAGATGTCATATTTTTGGCAGTGCTCATAACTGCTTAATATCTGATTTGCTCTCTTGCAAACTGAGTCAGGCAGCCGTGATATCTCCCCTAGTATTCCTCCGTGTCTGTGTCGGTTTGTGTCACTGAACTCAACCTTGGACAACACTTCTAGGCATTGGGGAAACTTGTCCAAGGTGAAAACTCCTCTTGCAGATTCCCTCCATCCCAGCAGCATATGGACACATGCCACCTCTCCCATCATCCCTCATACCACACCATCTTCAGTCAAACCCTACACCCCTCCTACATCCACCCTCTGACTCTTGAGGAGTGCTCAAAGCATGACTGTAATTACAATCAAACACACACACACACACACACACACACATTTTGCTCTGTCACACACTGCCCAGCCTGAGAGTCCCCATACACAGGTGTCTCCATTCATTTTTGGATGCGCTAGATTGATCTCCCCCGCGGCATATTAAAAACTCAATGACATGCTCACACTCAGAGACCAAATCGGGCACTGCTATCTAGCGGGCCGGCACCATCGAGCAGATATGTGCGGCTAAGAGAGCTGGTGACGAACGAGATGGAGATTAGTGGCAAAGCTTTAATCTGTCGACGGTAGCTAGCACTGATGCTGCTGCTGGCTTGGATCAGTGTACATGAGCAGCTGATGTCTGCATGGTGCTGGCTGTGCAGGGCTGCACGATGTTGATATAATTGGCAGTGTGAGATACAGCACTGAATGTGGATGTCTGCTGGTTACTCAGAACATAAATGTGAATGAATATGACTAGACAGATTTATGGTAAAAAAAAACAAGTTGACAATTGATAATTGATTAACAGGGGGATGCCTCACTTCATGAGCTCAGGCGTGAGTCACATGACATGTGGATTCCTAATGCAGCCGGCTGGTCTGTGTTTAAGTTACAGTGTTTTGCCATCAGATGGTAATTCTACAATAAGTTTTACTTTGAAGTTTTACTCTAAAGAATACCCTGCTTCTTCATGCAGAAGATGTAGTTTGGCTGGCATGCTGCGAGAATACTAAAACATCTTTAAAGACTCAGCTATCTCAAAAATGTTTTTATTTTATATTTATATCTGAGGTAGAAAGAACTCCTGGCACACACTGTGGCTTTTGGCAGCATGGTTTGAAACCTCAAGGCAACAGTACATAAATCTAATCTCGTACCGAGCCCACTGCTCCATCCAGCAGTGGAGCCCTTCTCTACTGTACACAGAAAGAAAAATTGTAGTTTATGCTGACACAGGTATGATCAGAAATGATGTATAGCGGGCGCAAAAAAGAGAACTATAATCGCCTGCCCCAGGCTTTTAATACTGTTTCTCCCTTTCAATTCGGAGGTCAATTACAGGCAGGTTAAAGACATCATTAAACTGGTGTTTCCTGAAGTGCCTTTTGCTCCCTGTCAAAATAACTTATGATGCATTGACAGAATTGATTCTAAATGGAGACCAACAGCGTGCCTGGAAAGCCTTGGCACAGGCATTTATTTTCATTATGCATCAGGTTGCGTCTCCAACAAATCTTTCTCGCTCCTTGGACCGTACATTGGTGATTTGTCATTGTGGCTTTTTTTTGTCCTGTTTTTCTTTCATTCATTTTTCACAATCCGGAGGCTCATTGGTGGACTAGGCTGGGATTCAGCTGGCACAGAATCTTTGATTTAGATGGTTTCGTGCCCAATTATCTGTTGGTTGTGTGTGTGTGTGTGTGTGTGTGTGTAAGAGAGAAAGCGAGAGAGATTTTTGTCTTTCTGTGTTTAGAATCCTTTTGGAATTCGGACCTCACCATGCAGCGGTGACGTTGGATTGCTCAGGGATACCCATGATCTGTCCATCTCTACTGGGTCAGCCATGATGACCCAGATGTGGCAATCATGCTAATGAAAGCTCCTACTCTATTTTTATTTGCTGCATTCTTTATGTAAATGCTCCTGTGCTGCTGCTCTAGGCGGTCTGCTGATAAAACTGATTATTTGGTGTTTAGAAGTTATGTCACTGAAATTACTGCTTTGTTTAGTTGATTTAAGGTCATATTTTGCATGCTTGATTAAATCCTGATCAACCCTTTTAGCCCTTTTCCTTAATCCACCCAAGACTCTGGTTTTGCCTCCCTATCGTCATAAAACCCAAATTAGATTCCTCCCAGATTTAGGATGGACTGAAGGTGCAAATGAAGGTATGAAATACCACAAGTTACATGAGTTCACCTCTTAGCAACCCTAAGCAGATGTTAGCTTAGTGCATGGATTGGTATTTAATGACATTCATCCTTTTTGCAGAAAGATAATAAACAATTAGGATTAACATTCCTGTGATTTGTAGTGGAAAATGTAGTTTAAAAAAAAGAATTATGCAGGACGGATGGAACCAGATCTTATTAAAAATGGCCACGTGTGGCATTGCATCCCTCCGTGGTTTCTCTACCTCGTCCTCCGTCAGCCTCCTGTCCTCGTGTCCTCCTGCTCTGCCGTATGGATATAAGGCCGTGAAGAGGGTCCACTGCAGGTGTGGCCGTCATTCCAGGACCTCGGGGGGGTTGGATCCGGAAGAGCACATCATGCTGCCGAGCTCTGAAGTCCTTGGGTCTCTCCTTTCAGAACCAGCTTCTTTAGTCTGCAGATCTCACAATCTGTGAGACCTCCTCTGCCTGCACTGGTCATATGAGACCTGACAGACTCGCAGAAATCCCCCTTGTCAGAGAAGTTTTCTTCTAATTGAACTCCTCTTACACCTTTAGAAACCCTTTGATCTTCTCCACACTGTAGCGCCAAGAGCTTTTACAGCTGCCGGCCTTGCATTCAGAGGACTCACTCTCAGCAGCAGTCCTCCTCCATATTGGACTTAGATTTTTCAGCTTTTTATCTTCTTTTGTAGCAGCTGTCTTAGCCTGGGAATATCCGCCTTTTCTTTCCTTTTTTCTTTCTCTTTAGCTGAGGGGCTTTGAGCTGCTCCTCGGCCTCCTCCATGCCAAGCCCACTGCCTGCCTCTATCTGTCCTCCCGGACCACCTGCCCCCTCCTCCCTCACCTCGTGGACCCCACCTGTCCCCTCCTGACCATCCTCTCCCCGTTCCTCCTACCTGTCCTCCTGTTGAGCTGCCTGCTTCTGTTGTTCAAGTTCATTAGGACACCATGTGTCTCAACAGAGACAGAGACTTACAGCCAGAAGACACCTTAGAGACACCCGGGAAACAATCTTTCCATGTTGGGAGACTCCTCTGGTCATTGCCTCATCTTTAACAAACGGTGGAATGTTTGACACCGTGACCTTTACTGCCGGTGTGGCGAGAAAATAAACAGGTGACCAAGTGACCGTTCACCTTGATACCGCTCTGCACCACAAAGGCCGCATCCACTACGCTACAAACAAATATGACCACCGCACCGTTTAACCGCTCTGCCAGGAAGGCAGGCCTCCACCGAGCATGGCAAGCGCGGCGGTATCCTAATGCCGTGCTTCCTCGTTAGCTCTGATAGCTTCGTTGTGGCATGTAGCACGCCGACCGGCGTGAGATGCTCGACTGCAAACAACCACCAACAAGTATCCTAAAAAACCCTAAATGTGAACACAAACAACACAAACCCTACACACCACAACACACCATCATACCCCACACCAACAAGTTAAGCAAAAGGTCATATAACAACATTAAACACTCTCAACCTCGCTCTGCAAGCTGCACAGTCCTTCCTCGCAGAGAGACGGAGTCAGGGAGCTTTACGGGAGCAGAAAAGATGGGGCTATTAAAAAGAGGGATGAAATGGTATTGTTCCTCCTTTGCTTTTGGGGATTTTTGTGTCTTTGTTAAACTGTGCCACATCGCTGAGCCTGAACCATGCGCTGTGGCAGCGAGTTTGTGTGTGTGTGTCTGCGTGGAAAAGAGGGGGAGTATATGCTAAAGATGCAGACTCTTTAAAGGGGAGAATAATTCTTCTTTGTCTGTGTGTGTCAGAGGACAACGGTAATTATAATTGCATAGCAGCTCAAAGCAGGAACTCCAGCCAAACCAAACCATGCTGAACTAGACTAAACCAAGCTTTGGCCTACTGTGCTCAACATGCTTTGCACTTTAAGCCCTGGCTAATTGGGCCAAAGGAAGGCAGCCGCTTCTTTCCCAGCCCCTCTGTGACGGCCGCTGGACTGGGAAAAGAGAGTGATGGAGAAAAGGAAGAAGAGAGCACGAGGAAGATTTACATAAACCCTCATAGGATCAATACCATTTTGTATTCTTTTTTTGTAGTCATTTTTTACGTTGTCTCTATTTTTATGCACCTTTTTATTGGCTCAGCTGAAAGGGAACCCCAGATGTTGCATTAGACTGGCTGCTTTCTCTGAGTTAAAAGTGATGTCTTGGGAATTTCAACAACCAGGCAATCTGGCCGACTGAATAGGAAGACCATGTTGAGAGGCCTGCACTTGTTATTGCAGCGTGAATTTTCACCAGTCTATCAATCCGAAGATAGGGATTGGAAGAGTTAAGGCCAGCTAGCCGTTTCTTTTAGCAGCAGGGGATCACAAGGGTTTCACAGTGTCGGATGCAAAATAATTGCACATCTGCCCAGCAGGACCATGGATGCTATCATTCTGTTGGCTGCTTGTGGCTACCTTTCTTTTCTTTTCTGACCCTGATTTGTGATCTTTGTCAGCGTGGTTACATGGATTCGAATAACTGGCTTAGTCGGATTATCCGTTTCATGTAAACACCTTTGTCCGACTATGTGCGGTCCGACTACGATCCGACTAACACCCCTGAATAACTCGATCCGATCCAGTTGATAGTTCGACTATTGCGGCATGTAACAGTGAATCGGATAAGGAACTGGACATTGCGTCTGCGCATGCTTGAGATCCCGACGCCGTCTTCTCTCCGTTATCAAATCAGCCAATAGCGCCATTCGCATTCGCTGTACACCTATTAACGTCATGCACAAATAGTAGAGGGTTGTAGCTTCACCTTGCTCTCCGTTCGCCATCTTTCTCGTAATGTTGATGTTGTTGTTGTTGGTTGTTGTTGGTAGTGGTGAAGAGGTCAAGCAGAAATGGCTGTATCACAACTAGTTGTAATGAAATCAGCGCCACCCAGTGCTGTAGTGGTAAAATTAGAGGTGGGTAAACTGAATTTTGTGATCATACAGACCTCGACGCGACGTGATGCGAAGCAACGCAACACAAAGCGTCGCGACTCTGTAAGGCTGTCCTGGCTATATTGCATTATGTTATCAGTAAAAGTCATATACAATCAATGACAATGAATAAATGGGTTAGTAGTTTGTAGTTCATTAAATTTAAGAAAACAGTAAAGAAAAGTATGTCAACACAACACAACAACACAATTGCAGATTGCAGATTAAGAACTATCTAAATACGGAGTCTCCTTTTTACAGTAGTGCCCAGAGGGCCTCCTTGTCCTCCACGTCAGGTCCTGCCTTGCACAGAGGAGCCATGAACCCCAGAACACGCGTGTTCTGGGGTTCATGGCTCCTCTGTGCTTCTCTCTCTATTGGACCTGGTGTTTCTTCTCTCCCTGTGCTCTCTGCATCATTGCCTGTCCTCTCACTGCCTGAAAAAATATGTTGAATTTAAGAGTTAACCAGTTAAGCAGCCTGTCAATTACACTGACAAAATAAGTTAATGAACACTCATGTACTACCTATGTCATCATAAATAGCCTATACAGCATGTTTTTTTTACACATTGAGAACTGACTTGTTTTCTAATCTACGCGTCACCAGGCGTTTTTCTTTTACCGTGCACGACCAGCGAACACAGAGCGCGCGACTACTACCCCCCCCCGTCGGACCTTCTCGACCGGTCCGTGAGGTAAAAAGGTTGGGGACCGCTGGGCTGATCCACAGCGTGTATGTGCCTCCTGGATCCTGATTGGTCGCTGCTGCAGCCGCGAGGCACTGATTGGATGCTCACAGACCGTAATACAGCGCAGATGAACATGATTCAGACTACGGCGTTTATATGTTCAACAATAGGAAGCGTAGTCTTAGCTGTTTTAAAATGACACCAAGTTTATTTCGGATTATTACAACGGATGAATACACGCCACTTAGAGGTGCGTAAACGCTATTTATAGGTGCGTAACCGCTATTTCCAAATTCTAGAGGTGCGTAAACGGCGTTTACGTGCGTTTACCCTCCACTACAGCCCTGGCGCCACCTATCGTATCGCATATGACATACATTCGGCCAATGATTCGATTTATTCACTGCCATGTATATTGGGATAATAGCACCTCCCCCCGAAAGATAACATAGTCCAAGTAAGCAAAGATTCAAATTCAAATCATGTAAACACACTGTGTGTTCTTGTTAGGAAGACACTCATGTAGTGTATGTAGTGCTACCATATGCAATGCTTACATTACTATTTAATGACTTTTGCTTAACACGCAGTGAAGTGTCATTGCGTCATGCGACTCTGTTGTTAACCCTTAATTTTTTAGACATAATGGGATGACAATGCCAAACTCAGATACAGAAGATACAACAAGGCAGTGTCTGATTGCATAACGTGTGCACATATGTGATTCTATATAATTGTGAAGGCGGTGCCCTCAAAGCTAATCTTTAGCATGCAGACGGATAGGTCGACAAACACACACGCATATATGTAAATATTCACTGTCTCTCACCGGCTGAGTGACAGCATGACTGGGCATGCAGTTTCATTCTTCAACAGCAGTGGAGAGAAAGAAGCAAAAACATCGATGAGTAGAAAGAGAAGAATATGCAGTTTGTGCCCACATCTTAATTCATTTTGACGGAATCTGTCTTTGCTCGTAGTCAAAATGTGATACAGTAAAATAGAACACATCAGTTTACATAGACAATCGGTATCAGTCACATATTACAATGCAAACTGAATGTGTTGTATAAATTAAAAAGAAAACGCCTCCTCTGAATATGTGTAGGTTACTGGATTTGCTACAAAACTAAATCTTCATATGTCTCTGGAGGGCTTGAGTTATCTCTGGCCTCAACTCGGGATGTATTTTGGATTAGAGAAGATACCTGGAGACATTGTGTATGATGAGAAAAGGCTCAGCTTCATCCGATATCCTGTCTGAAATGAAAGATACGCTTGGGTGATATCCCCCTCCTGATCTGGATGATTAAGAGGTTGTTTTTGATGAGGTGCCTGTAGATACTGTAAACCCTTGCATTTCAGCCCTGCAGGCAGCATTGGGTATTTTTACAACCATTACCCCAATATGTTCCGTTCTGTGAAAAGAGATTGGGAGGTTTGGCAGTTTAGAAGTTTAGCGCCATGCAAACAATTGTAAGAGCCTCTGTTGAGACATCTGTAAGGACATGTATAAACCCACTCCTCCCCTCTTCACCTGTCACGTCTGGCCTCATGTTGCTTCTTTAGTGTAGTTACAGATTACAACAGTGGGAGGGTAGGGAATTTACATATTATTTCAGGGGCAATTTTTGCTCCCACTGACTGAAAACCAGGGGCATTTTTTTAATTAAAAAAATATTTATATATATACTTAACCTATGTTAAAAATAATAAATATAGTGATTTGGGCTTCCTGTATATGCAACTCACATCAAATGGCAGTGTAGGTTATTAGAAATAAACTGACGACCTGGTTTGTAAAATTAATAAAATGCATATAGTGTACACCAGAATACAGCCATGATTCTGAATATTGTAAAACCTCTGTAATTTTGAAACTGTAATCAATAGAATAATATCAATGTACAGCTATGATTGTATTTAGTGTAATGTAATCAACTGGAATGCATGCATGTAATACTAAAACGACAACTGATATCGACTGAGGGTCATTCAAAATCCGAGTTACATGGAACCAGAAGAACACTCCCAGAGGTGTGGACACTAACTTTCACACCTTTACGGATCTTTATAAATACCTGTAGGAACCATTGTTCTAGAGTTCGCTGGTGGAGGCAACAGACGGGCACTATGGGGGGTAAAAGGACGGCCCTTTAGCCTCTTGGTTGCAAAGACCAGCGGCTCCTCTGCTGAGATGTTCTTTTTACCACAACACCATCTCCTTCATGAAATGCATTTGATTTTAACCTTTCGATTTCTTTGTTGTTGCCAGTTGCCTGTGAATTGCTGTATGTTTATGGTTTGATTGGGATGATATGTTTTGCGTTTAAATACAGCTGTTGTCCCCTGATTGGATGGGCTTCCTCTTTTGTATTTGATTTTATTCACCTTTTGCAGCAGGGGTGCCCAGTCGGTCGGGTACATTGTTGCGCCTTCTTTGGAGGATAAACTTATAAATATGACGGAATAATATAGATTATTTGCCTGTCTGGTGCCCAACGTATCTTTCCGATTAAACGCTACAGACTACAATGCTGGGCAGTGTTCAGGAATGGGAAAGGTTTGGCACGCTGGTTTTCTGCTGCTCACATAGCAGCAGACATCACTTTGATGGTGTGGGAGCTAGATAAGGACTTCAAAAAAGCATGTTATCAGTTCCTGCTGCATCTATCGGCTGTCGATCAGAGGATTTGAGAACAGATTAGCGGATGGTGAAGCTGCCTGTGCAGACCTGAATTCCTATAAAGAATTGATTGTTTTTCAGCGTTTCTCTATTTGGAGCATGTGTAGTGCTTGTTCTGGAAAAGAACAAATCCTAGCTCTTTAACTTCAAATAATGTTTACAATTAAATGTTAACACTTGTATTTACTGTTCAGTGCATTGCCTTCCGTACCGTTCTAGGCAGCGGTTGGGTTCTATTCATTTCTGCACATTAATTACTAGATTGAGTTGGTGTTTACTATGATGAAATTAACATTTATGATAGTGTTCGACTGCGTGGGAAGTGGATGATATGTATAATTATACAATATAAATGGGTCTACCATCAGAGTTTTTACCATATTGTTTATGAAGTGGTAGCTTACATATAAAATAAGTTTAGTTTGTGCAACCATAAAGCAGTTGAGATTTATTAGAAAAGACATGCAATTTATTATTTTACAGCGATAGTATAACTTTGTCAAAGCTATATGCAACTAGGTTACAGAACTGAAGCAAGATTGATTGATTTTCATACTGCAATAGAATTAATGGAAATCAGTTGCATGGAATAAAGGTTAGAATTGTTACCTGTGATATAAAGTAGATCTCATCATGTGTCATACCAAGACATTTTAGACTGCTGGAATGGCCCTTTCAAAAGCACAGTTTTACCACGCCACAAAATGTCTGACTTGTACGTTTTCCTGTAGAAGACTTTTTAAATTCCCTGCTTGTTTATCCCCCTCATCATTCAGTGTATCCTCGCCATTATGTTCCCAGTTAGCTCTATAAAACAAGCAAAAAGTATTTCTGCTGAACAATGTTATCCTAAAATAGACTTTTGTGTGTCTGAAAGGCCAGTCTGTAATTGTGCATAATTGAGAACACTGTACACAATGCATTTGTGTGATTTCATATTAGCCCCCTTGAATACACAAAGCACCAAGTCTGAGTGGTTTAGATTGGATCGCAACAATAAGCCCTACTCTACAGCGTTGTAATTATGCAAATGTGATGCATGTTTCAATCAAATCGTGTACATAAGCGCACTCATAATGATTTGAATTAATCACAAGGCGTTTAAGAAACTTAGCACAAATGATTGAGCGCAGTGAAGAACAGTTTGGGTGATGTTATGAGGAATGGTTTGTCTGGTATAATCAAAGAAAGTAAACAATGCAGCAAAATGTGTTAACAAGCAATAAATCCATCTTCCCACGTCTGATTGCACGGTATCTTTTCTCATATAACTGCAGATGCATTATACAGCAAGTATTGAAACGTTAGTAGTGTCACAAATCACACAAAACATTAAAAGGTGTTTCACACTATCTATTCTAGCTTTTCTCACTACAGAGCGTTTTTCAGACAAAAAAACCCTATTTACCTACACCTGCTGTGTGGCTGAAGCTAATAGGGCTGCCCGCGGGGACCTTAGCAACAAAGATAATGCTAATTAATATGCATTAATATTCATTTATGTTCGTGCTGTTATGTATCTCTGTTTTAATGGTGGAAGGGACCAGCTGTTCAGTTCACCATCATGGGGTGTGGATTATATAATTGATAAGATATATATGAAAAACCTGCACTGGCTCCTGAAGGTTTCACTGTATGGTCATGTGTAAACATTTGGCTATTTATTAGAACCCACAATATCTCAGACATTGGCATAATTAAGAAATAGACGCTGAGTAATAATTACTTTTAACCTGGGTAAAGTAATTTTTGGGCACTTGGATGCAATGTAAAGTAGCATATAAATGTATAATGTAATCTTTAAAATAAATACGGCAAACCTAAACGGTTGCTCATACACGTACACAGCAACATTAAAGAAATGTTGACGATGTTAGACTTCTCATCATTGCATACGGTTAATGTAGTCCACTGAAGAAATGAATTCCCCAGTGCCTGGCAAATTACCTAGAGAAAGCAAATTCCTCCCGCTGCGCTGGCTGTGCCGACTGTGCCAACATGTAGCAGGTTTTGTTGCCTTAACCTAAAGCCAGTAGATTGTAGATCTAGACCAAGAGATCCTCAGTAAAAACGTCCGGTGTCTTCACACTAACCTGAAATGTGGTTAAATGCCCTGGTTTATTTGACCAATAACCCTTAGTGGACTTTCTCACTTGTTTTGTTGTCTGTTGTTGCTATACGGATAGTCATTACAGCAGCTTTCACCATTTAAAATAAATATTACAAACATGTTAAAAAGGTTGGGTCATACAGTCTTCATACCTTACATATTGTAAAATGTTACAATGTCTCGGATGGTTGGGTTCAAACCATTAGCAGTTTAGCAGTTAATTAAACCCTGTCATGGTTTTTGAGATGATGTTTTAAATTATTCCGCAGTTCTTTGACCAATGCAGACGCCTCGCTGAATCTGCCTAAAATCAATCTAATGTGCTCAGTTTCCTTACAAGATGTTAGGCTGGAAAACATCCTGAGAACAGATTGAGACTGGCAGCTGGAAGCTCGTCCAATATTGGGATGCTATCGGGGTTTGTATAGATGATGGTATGACTCACCACCTTTAAACCCCCAGCCCTTCTGACAGCTATTTAAGGTAGAAATGTAGATTTTTTTTTAAGTATGATTTTAAAACTGCATGATGTATGTGTTGCTTCTGATTTATTCAGAAGAACGTTTGGATCTACAGTTTCGGGGGAGGACTGATAAAATGTCTCGAGCAGAGGCCGTTTCTTCTTTTTTTGCCGCTCAAGAAATGTGGGGAAAGGATTCAAATGAATTTGACTCAGTGTTTCAGGGGTTGAAGAGCAGTGTCATTACTGCACAGTCTGCATGATGCCTGCCAGTCCACAACTTAAAAAATGCCTAAATGACGCTGAATTCTGTTTCCTAATGCTAGGGTTTGGATTTCTTTGTTGTTGCCAGTTGCCTTAGAAATGTCAAACCTCCTTTACAGCTCACAGCCTAAATTTATAAATCGAATAATACCCCCTCCAAGTATCATTTTGCGTGAGATATTTGCATTATGTTGTCAAAACCCATTGAGGGCCCAACATCACAAGAAAATACTGTAGTAAAAAGCTTGACCAGAGAGATCCGGGATAATTTAAAGGAGTAAATGCCTCATTCCTTCCTATCTCACCTCTAACAAGATGGTGTGTCACCTTGAATCCAATATTTAATATCAGGAATGCCAATTTCCGATTCTGTCTAGGCAGTATCATTTAGCCATTATCATTTAATCCTATGTGTTTGTCTTGGAACACGGTTTTTGCACAAGGGCAAAGCAGTTCAAATTGTCAGCTTGTACTTTGTTGAAAAAGTTGAAAAAGAAAACATTATGAAAAAGGGGAACAAAGAGAAATTCAAAACTCTGAGATACTATTTTGCCAGACCAACTCCTGAAAGAATTACATATAAAATATTTTATAAAGAAAACATGTCAATTCCAACTCAGTGTCAGGTGATGCAAGATTAAAAATGCAATGATGAGTTTTTTGATAACCATCTCTCTGTCTCCACAGAAGGCATGAGGATTTTCACTGTTTTCCTAATGAAAAGCACAGCTATGCGATTTCAAACATGACCCGCTGAGCTTAAATCCTGGAGATCACCTATGATCGGGTGACACATAAAACCGGTGTCTCAACCCCTGATGTGTAATTTATGGAAAAGGCAGAAATCCTTTATGCACTCAGGTGTCTAGCTGTGTGTAATAATCAAAAGATGTGCCGTAACAGAATGGAGCAGGAAGAGGCTCTTGATGTTTTGTCAGTCGGATTGGCACTGAGAGACGCAGCAATGCTATACGGTTCGTCATTTGGCTGCTTGTACCAAAGAAAAAATACACCAGTGTTCCAGAGAAAGAGGAAGAGAAAGTAACATAAAGTGTGCGTGTGTGTGGGTGTCACGCTGTGGTTCACTTCATGTTATATTTTGTAGTTTTCTGCCACTCGTGTCCCCGGGTAACTTCACTTCCTGCCTTGTCATGTCATCCCCTGTGTGCAACAGCGACTCCGGGGGCTTCCAGCTCCCTCCAGCTGGCAACTCCGGCTTCCTGCATCCTCACGCCGACAACCGCGGTGGTGTTCCGTGTCCCCGAGCCGGCGACGGCCGCGGTGGTGTTCAGTGTCCCCGAGCCGCCGCCGACTACTGCGGAGGTGTTCCGTGTCCCCGAGCTGGAGCCGCCGACGACTACTGCGGAGGTGTTCCGTGTCCCCGAGCTGGAGCCGACTGCGGACGTGTTCCGTGTCCCCGAGCTGGAGCCGACTGCGGAGGTGTTCCGTGTCCCCGAGCTGGAGCCGACTGCGGAGGTGTTCCGTGTCCCCGAGCTGGAGCCGGCCGCGGAGGTGTTCCGTGTCCCCGAGCTGGAGCCGACCGCGGAGGTGTTCCGTGTCCCCGAGCTGGAGCCGACCTCAGAGGTGTTCCGTGTCCCCGAGCTGGAGCCGACCGCGGAGGTGTTCCGTGTCCCCGAGCTGGAGCCGACCGCGGAGGTGTTCCGTGTCCCCGAGCTGGAGCCGACCGCGCCGGTGTTCCGTGCCCCCGAGCTACCGACGACCCCGGACGTGTTCCGTGTCCCCGAGCTGGAGCCGCCGCAGACTACTGCGGACGTGTTCAGTGTCCCCGAGCCGCCACCGCCGCAGACTACTGCGGACGTATTCAGTGTCCCCGAGCCGCCACCGACGACCGCGCCCGTGTTCCGTGCCCCCGAGCCGCCACCGACGACCGCGCCCGTGTTCCGTGCCCCCGAGCCGCCACCGACGGCCGCGCCCGTGTTCCGTGCCCCCGAGCCACCGACGACCCCGGAGGTTTCCCGTGTCTCCGAGCCACCCATTCCAGAGACGTTCCCTGCCCTGCAGTCGGCGCTCCGGAGCCGGCCTGGTGACCGTCCGCCGGGCCGACCCCCAGAGGCTCCCCGCTCGTCTGGCCGCCCGCCGGGCCGCCCGCCAGAGTTTCCCGGGTGGTCCGACCAACGTCTCTGATGTGAGCCGTCTGGAATTTGGCCCTTGAGGGGGGGGGGGGGGGTACTGTCACGGTGTGGTTCACTTCATGTTATATTTTGTAGTTTTGTGCCACTCGTGTCCCCGGGTAACTTCACTTCCTGCCTTGTCATGTCATCCCCTGTGAGCGTCTAATAGTTTCCACCTGTGTCCAATCACTTGCACCTCCCTAGTGTATTTAAGCCATGTGTGTCGGTTGTCGCGTCATTGTCTTTGGCCACGCATGTCCTTGTCTATCGTCGTGGATTTTCATAGTTTCCTGCCTGCTGTTTTTCCCCCTGGTTCCTGTGTGTTTTTGCCCCTTGGCCTTTTGATTTTGCTTTTGACTATTAAAAGTCCCTTTTGTTTTTGAACTCTGCGTCTGAGTCCTACCTCCCGCAGTGTGTGTGTGTGTGCGCCTTTTTTAAACATCCACAGGATGTCAAAGTTAAGGAAGTTTTCTTTTTGAGCGTGACTGAGTGATGGATTAGTAAATAGATGTTTCAACAGCCCTTTACAGAGCTGTGGTCTTTGTGATGGTCACAGATGTGCTCAGCAATGCACTTATGAGTCACCCCCTATAACTAAATGCAATGATGACTCATTTTCTTTGGTACATGAATCAAGGACCTTAAGTGGTTTTGCTTTTAATTAGCACTCTGAGTGTTTCCAGTCATGGTGGAAGTAAATGGAAAATTAGATGAAAGAGCAAAGGTTAAATACAAGTGTCGTATTAATTTTGGATTGTACAATTGGATCGTTCCAATTTTACTTCAATTTTTCTTCAACTTAAAACTCTGTGGGAACCAAAAATGTCCGTACCTTGCTCATGGAAGACAACTCAATTAATAACCACCCAACCTGGTGGTGGTTCTATCTGATGGTGGTTGCCCCTGCAGTGGTCCTGCTGTGCGCCTGGCTTACTACTCACAATTATTTGAATCATTTCTGTCATGGGAATTGCATGTATTATACATTGTTCATTCTGTACACATGGCATCCATTGTAGTCTGTCCATCCCGGGAGTGGGATCCTTCTGACGTTCTCCCTAAGGTTTCTTCCCTTTTTTCCCTCTTGGAAGGGTTTTTTCATTTTTTTGGGGAGTTTTTCCTGTGCCGATGGTGGGTTTCGGGATGAGGTCGTTTGTGTACAGACTGTAAAGCCCTCTGAGGCAAATTTGAAAAGTAATGTCTAATTTGTAATGTAATGCGAATGTGTAATGCGATTTTGGGCTATACAAGATAAAATGAATTGAATTTAACCTACATTTTAAATGGTGGTACCTTTATTCGAGAAACTTCTGGGGGCCATTATTGATTTGAGTTTCACTTGATCCTCCTAGGGAATACAGTATTAATCCTCTCAGACACAAACCGATGAGATGTTGAAAAATAGACATGAATTGTTCAATTTGTCCAAGTTTTAATACAAGCTGCTCTGGAAGCAGTGTGCCTAATAAATGGCAGCTTACAGAACCTGACATCAAGGTTTAGGCTGATGAGTCCATTCTTTTAAGTGACGAAGCAGACAAAGGAAGAAGCTAATCCCACTATCATCATCAGCACATGGAACCAGATAGAGAAAACAAGAGAAAGGCAGAGAAAGAGAAATAAGAAATTAAGAAAGATGGTATTTTGGTCATTGTTTACTGCAAAATACAGAAAGAGATACATACTGCCATGGCAGAGTGACCTTAGAGAATACATTTTCTTTTCACTTTACTCATATCAGTATGGCCATATGGGCCTGTTACAAAGATCATTGTTGTTGTGAATATAATGAAATCAAAGCTGTGTTTCGTTAAAAAATGTTCATAACCCGAAAGGCAAACAGTTTTAGTATCCAAATTAGAGGTGAGAAGTTGTAAAATGTTGTGTTTGCGGTGATGACTCCCTCTCCCTGACTCATCAGGTGCATTAGTCCTGGATGTAGGCCGGCTGGCATAAATCATTTCCTCTGCAGTTCGTACTTGTCCTGCTTGCTGGCAGGCCCAAACCACACAGTGATAGATGTGCAGAGAAAAGACCAAAAACATCCTTTGCTAATAGTGTCGAAAGTCCAATTGATCACTTGATGCTGACTCCAAAATGAAACTCCAAATGAAATCTAATTGTGTTTACCATCTGCTGGTCGACAAGAGCTTGTTATCAAATTCATCCTTTGTGGAATGTGTCCTGATTTTTGTTCCACTTCAAGTAAAAGCAATAACACCTTATTTGCATTAATTTTCTGTCTCGTAATTCTCCCTATGGAAATGACTTTTGTGAATTTTTGATATAAACCCACTTTGATTTATTACAAAAGAATGGTATAGGCTCCAAAACTGTGGTCATCAGAAATATATAGATAGAGAGCTTGTATTACATAGATCATTGTTGCAACAGGTCGTACTCCAGGCCTGGTGAATTCTCCAACGTCATAAATGTTCCAGCAGTGGAAAGCAGTTTCTAATCCTTTCCAGAACAACCTCTCTATAGTATTATGTTCCCTCTCCAATCCTTGAAGTGAATATGCATTTTCAACACCTGTCAGTTTACATCCCAAGCCACCACTGCAGCCTTCCTGTTTTAATGTCATCCCTTAGAAATGCCCGACATCTGCCCTCAGGTACTCCTTACCCCCTACCTCCACCCTCCACCACCTCCTCTGAGATCTATTCATCTGTGTGAGTAATCAGGGTGTTTGCACAGGAATGACTTTTGTGATTGGAATGAATTTTGAAGGATGAATCAATTTTTCAAGTTTAATATTTTAGAAAAAGAAAGAGGGTTCAGGGTGTTGTTGAATAATGCATTTGGCTATTTAGAGTTCGAGACGGAGGGAGAGTCTTCACTGGCTCCACACCGCAGGATATGAGACCTCCAAAACCGTCCACTAATGAAAAGGAGACATATTCCACTGCCCTCTCGTTTTAATTTAATCTCAGAAATGTGTCTTGCTGCTTCGGGCATGCACACCCCTACATACACACATACTAACACAAATTCCAGACTTCTATTTCCACTGCATCTAAATAACTAATTTAGCTTGAGTTCAGTTCACCGAATTAATTTATCAGGTATTTCTGTGTATCATACTGTGCAGGGCTAAATTCATGTAGATATCATGGGTAAGTGGATGATCGGTTGATAGTGGCCATACTAGATTCAGGGATTAAACTCCAGACAAGGGTTTGCATCCATATTTCTGTGTGTTTAGATCTGGGCAACAAAAACACTTGAAGATTGTGGGTAGATTAAATGCTATTAAAGTAAACACGTTATGCAATTTGCTCCTTTTTCAATATTCAACCAACAGCTGGTTCTTACCACGACCTCATTTATGCTCCATCATGCGTAAATTGCTACTCACTTCCTGTATTGTTAAAATCAGCTGTTGTTGGAAAACAAACAATCTCTATCATTACGGAATATTTTGCAGATGTAGTTAGCATTAACATTTTGGAACACTTAATTAACAACGTTTCATCATTATGTTAATAAAAACAAAATCAGTGTCTTCTAATTGTATTCACAATCACAGTCAAAGTCATTTCCAGAAGACATTTGTTGTTTGTTACTGCTCTGGAGGAGAGTCCCTATTATGCTATATATTATAGCATATATTCTTCCTCTTCCCACTCTTCTATTTTAAATGGCTCAAGCATGTTCTTGTTAAGAAGAATGTTCAATGATAAATAAGTGAATCATAAAAGATTTTTTTTTTACCCAAAACTGATGTGGAATAAACATGAACAATAAATTACACATTGTAGGCTCAACGTTTTTTTCTGACAAAAGTAACTGTTCCAATCACTCAGAGAAATCAGAGAAAACAGCGACTTGTAGAAATAATGGGAAAGCCAAAGAGCCGTGACATGTTCTTTACAAGTGCATTTAAACTTTTGACCAAAACTGTACCCCTCCCTCTTAATACAGAGAATAGGCAAGAAAAAAAACAGTGTTCTTTGAACCGGTTTCCTCTGTCCTTTCTCCAGTGTGTGTGTGTGTGTGTGTGTGTGTGTGTCCATGTGCTTTGTGCAGTTTGTGTCGCTAAGATAAATCCAGTGCTGTAAGCTCCGTTTCTTTAGGATAATCTATTTTAGAATTGATGTCCTTTTGGTCTCTTTTATGCCAAAAATCAATACAAGTCTTGGAAACCCTGCATGGAAAATGCACAGAAGAGTGAAACACTGGGGGAAAAATAATCTTCCTGAAGATTGCTGTCTTCGTGCTAACATTTAACTCTATCGTATCTATTGTTCAATACTCTAAATACGTCTGTTCACCATTCAATAAGTCTTAGCAAATACGATGCTGAAGTAGGACTTTGTATGCATCCTAGTCCCATAAAAATGACATCCCAATACTCCGAACTGCGTTTGGAGCTGTAAAAATGATTTGTGGTCGCTCATGGGCTTCAGATCAATTCGCCCGTGTTATATACAGTTTTCTAATTTATTTTTAGCAGCGTATACAATTGATATCAACATAGGTGTTCAAAATCTATATCTACATTCTGAATCCCGCATCAACCGGTGCCAGGTATGTAAAGAAAATATAGCATTAAATATAAACTAAGTATCTAAGAACCTACTGAAGTACTTTATGTAATGTTGTTTACTTTCCACCATTGTTTAGTATATTGTTATATACCAAACAATGGTGAGCTTAGACTGCCGGGGGACTTTAGGACACACCGAGCTCCCCTCTCACGCTCTCTTTGTGCAATAATCCACGTTTTATTAATGCACATGACTAATTCAGCTTCTTTCCAGGAGTTTTTTGTGCTTTCTCCTCTTGCAGGTCTTCATAGATCGTAGTTCCTTCTGGACCCTGGTCCTGACACCTGCTGTGGCCCTGCTGACACCTGCTGCTGCCATCATCATCATTATTATAAAATATGAATCATATTACTGTACTCGTAAACCAACATTACCCTCTCCTAAAGTCTCTGTGCTCTCCCTCCCCACAGGCTTCTGTGGATGGTGGTTCTATCTGATGGTGGTTGCCCCTGCAGCGGTCCTGCTGTGCGCCTGGCTTACTACTCACAATTACTTGAATCATTTCTGTCATATGAATTGCATGTATTATACATTGTTCATTCTGTACACATGGCATCCATTGTAGTCTGTCCCTCCCGGGAGTGGGATCCCTCCTCTGACGTTTTCTTCCATTTTTTCCCCATGGAATGAGGAGTTTTTCCTGTGCCGATGTGAGGGTTTTGGGACAGAGGATGTCGCATGTGTACAGGCTGTGAAGCCCTCTGAGGCAAATTTGTAATTTGTGATTTTGGGCTATACAAAATGAATTGAATTGAATTGAATTTATTTGTGTCCCTGTGCCTTTAAACTCTGATCCCTGTGGTTCCATGTTATACTGTTGTCTATGTTCTTTTATTCTCTGTTATCAGTTGCCTCAGTCAAGCTCTTCTTCCAGCGTTAAAAAGATACCACTCATACGTGTAAAGTGAACCAGGTTTGCTTGCACACTGAGAGACATGTATCCATCGTCTTGTGTTTCTCATGTCTCTCTGTGAGTAACGGGTTCCTGAGGACAGCAGACAGGGGGAACGCATAGAGATTGCTCTTCTCCCAGCTTGACTGATCAGAAGCTCCTTCGCGGATGCTGTTAGATAAAGTGAAGAGGAGGATATAAGGGAGTGGGAGTTAGACTGGCTGTCGATGGATTAGCAGTCATGTTTACATAGTGGCTGATTTAGTCTGTTGAAGCTGCCCAGGAATGATTTATCGATACTGGGGGAGATGGGAAGAGGATTAGAAAGTGCGATGGAGAGGATACAGAGAGAAAAGGAGACTAGAAAAACAGGTGTATCTTTGTTAGGAACATATGGAAAAAAGATTATATAATACACATGGTGTATGTAAGAAGTGGACAAAGTCACGTCATCCATTGGTTTATAGTTTGCCATTTGAAGCATGAAGTTAAGCATTTTTTGAAGTGGCCGTCTTGTTTATTAGCCATCTGTCTTTTTGCAACCAAACGAGTAAGACATTCATAGGCAGCCAAACAGGTTATGATTAACTTTTGTGAACAGAAAACACTGTGTTGGGGTTAAAGTTAACAAAAACCCCACAGGTCAATCACAAGATACTCTTTACTTTCTATTTTACAGGCCGCTCTTTGCTGTTCTGCAGCAGGAGACTCAAGGGCTCAGTCTCAACCCAGATCTGTCATACATACCCCTCATGCCCCATCATTCAGTGCCTCTTTGGGGTGAACACAACTGGAGAGGGATGATATGGGAGGATAAACGGAGCAAAGAAAGCTGCGCAAATCTCTCAGGTGGATAGCCTTCTGACTCCAATGTCAGAGTTTGCTTTTAAGCATGTAAGAGAATATGAGAGGCTGGTAAGACTGCAATGGCCTGTAGTTAAATAAATGAGAAGTGCCATAAAAAGTTGACATTCAAATGTCGAAGAGAGAAATTATCCATAAACTTCTCCCTCAGAAGCTTGCGTGGGACCAACAAAAGCCACTCACAAAAAGACGGAGCCCAAAGAATAATATGCGTCTGGTTTTAGACATGTCTCTAAACAATGCGGTGATATGTTTTCTTTGATTACATTTGGACCCTGGAGGGAAAGAGAGCGTCTTGATTCATCAAATCATCTTGAACAGTTGGCGGTATGATGTGTGTAAAGTATAAAATAACTGTGAGTGGGCAGTACAGGCATAAGTCACTTTACCATTTGATACTTGTTTCCAGTGCACATTTCATTCTATTGACCACAATGTTAATATAATTGTAGCTATTGCAGGTTTAACTATTTGTGGGACTAAATGTTCATTTTCCTCCAGTTTTAAGAGGATACAAAAAACAATTATTGTGTGGGTCAGACATTGCTATAATTGATAAATAAGCAATAGATGAAAGAAAATGATTGGAGTGATCCTGTAATTATGTGGCCGTTACTTATTTCTCCGAAGGATTATCTTTGTCCAATCCAATCCAATCCGTTTTATTTATAAAGCACAGTTTAAGTGAACACAAAGGTTCCCAGGTTTGTCGCATGCTTAGACTTCCTCGTTGTAGCTCCAAGGAGACCACACATACACAAAAAGGGCACTTAGCATCATCATCAGATATCAGTGGTGCTGCCAACAGTTTGTGCTGTTTGTTTGTCTTTCCATCTTACTTTTTCGAACTCTATGTATCTAATTTCTTTCCCTTCTCTTGTCTCAAAGGAGAACGCAGAGGAGGAAGGGGAAGAAGGGATGCTGAACAGATGGAGGGCAAGAATGAGGAAGAAGCATATAAGCTGTAGACCTTTGCAATAATACCACCTGATATAGAATTTATTCCAAGCTCCACACACGCACGCATGCACACGCACGTATGTTTCATTCTCCGTGGACATTCCCGCTAGACATTATAAAAATGTCTAGCGGTGCCCTCTAGGCCCTTTTACATCACATCTCCTGGCAGCCGTCACCTCACGCCCCGGATGCTGTGACTAGTCCTCATTAGTTCTTCTAATACCACACACATACACACGCACACACACACACACACACACACACACATACACACGCACACACACTTTCTCTCACTCTCACATCCTATTGGGCAACTGAATATAGAGTGAAAAGCCTTTTCTCTGGTGGTGGTTGGTGCTGTGTATCTCCTGCTGATTGAGATGCTAAATACATACTGTTGCTAAAAGCTCCTCTGCATTAATTACCCTAAAGAGACTTGTACCCACTTCACACTAGGTAACAATCTGGCAGCTGGTTTGTGTTTTAATGTGGTGTAGATAGCATTAATGTAAATGTGATCAATCAAAACACAAATAATTACTGTATTATTACTTTTTTTCTTTTATCGCTGTTAGGGTCCCTATCTCCTTATCTGTCCCTGCCTGTCTGTGCTTTTGTTTTGTTGTTTTTTTGTCACCTAGAGTTTCCACTCCTGTGTTCCGCCTTTGGTCCCGCCCTTCTCTCAATAGCTCACCTGTGGCTCATTCCGGGGATCACCAGTGACGGACATAAAGGCTCCTGAGTTCCGAGGCTCATCATCAGTCCCTCCCAGTATCCAGGCTGGTCTCAGGTGCCGGTGAATGGCGCCGGATGCAGATCAGATGCAGCTCACCAGTTTGCATGTTTTTGCTTTGTGTCCTGCAGAGTCTGACCCGCGGAGTACCGCGGAGTACATGTGACTCGCTTTAATCAGACTGTTATGGTGTCAGGCCTCGGGTTTCCACACCAGATCCCTGCTTTATCCGCTCCAGACCGCAAGGCGTCGGTGGAGTTTCCCTCCTGACTCCAGTTGAGCCTGCGGAGCGCTTTCTGTTCCCCTTTTGACTATTTGCCTCGTTTGTTTTTTTCTTGTTCACTTCCCAGGTTGTGTGGGAAATAAAATCATTGGTTACAAATCGAACGTGTGCATTTGCATCCACCAACAACACCCCTTAACAATCCCATCATATCTTTCTCACTTTCTTCTTATAAACATTTATTTAATGGTTTTACAGACTTGTCAAGCTCTTCTTCATAGGACTTCTATAACAACAGCTTTTTCTTTTTACATTGCACGAAAAGCAGGGGAGTTAACTAATTAACTTACTTTAACCATGGCTCTATTCTCTACAATGTCTCCCCAAAAAACGGCAGCGTGACAATGAACCATCATGAACAAAGCCAGAACTTGTCCTGTGGAATGTAAAAATGTCTTCAATGAAAACAAAATGGCTGTTGTTTGTGCCACGCTGAGTGTTACTGACCTCAATCACAAACAGTTTTGATCTTGTACACAACAATGAAAGCATCTTGTTCAGCCTTAAATAATTTTGCTGTAAATAAATCATTCCTATGAAACACAAATGCAGGTGTCATGTTCCCCGTAAGACGTCATCTAAAAAACACACAGCTTTACTCACATTTATCATCTTCAGCTGCACCTGGGGCGTTTTGTTGCTGCAGCGCATTTCAGCTGGCTTCAGCGCAACCTCCCTCACACCCCTTTTAGCAAACTAGATCGTTTAATTAGGAAAAGCTCATTTGTTTCAAATCATTTACATGGTGCAGCCAGCCTTTGCCAGGATATTCTAATTGATTATTATTGCCTGAGGTGCTTTTTCCGTCTATGGATGTTCCTGCTTGTTAATATGTATTCTTCTAAATGAGTGAATTACTTTGTGTTAATGATATAAGGAAAGAAAAGAAAGAAAGTATATCAATGCGGGAATTGCTGTGATCATGTACTCATGAACAAAAATGTCAAATCAGCCAATTTACAAGATCTCGTTTTGAAACCATTATTTTCATACTTGCTGGCAAATATTTTCAGTACTTACTATGTCTAAGAGCCTCCTATTTTTTTTTTTTTATTATTTGTTTTTAAGTTATTGAACATGTTTCTGCTCTGAAGTGTCTCTTAGCACATTTTTGTGGTAAAATACTCCATTCAATCACGGGCACCACCCACCGAGAGGGAACAAAGTTCCTTGATTTCATTGTACCCTTTCATAAAGCTTCATCTGGGAATAAAAACCTTTCCATGTCCAAAATGCTTCTGTTGAGTCAGACCCCATTAAGGAAAGGAGCTCCTACTTCTCCATTGAGACTCACAAATGACCCGCTGATGAGGCTACTCTTTGACCCTTTTTATAAAGCTGAGTGAACGAGGGAGAGACGTTTGCGTGGGGGTTCGAAGATAAAGAACGGAAAAAAAGAGACGACAGATTATTAGAATTCATCCAGCGGTGCAATGAATTTCCTTTCAAGCTGCGAGTTTCTCTTTCTATTCAGCAGCTGCACAACAAAGGGACATTAAATTAAAACCAAATGGTTACTATGGCACCCTGTGTGAATAAATGTTTCAAATCTCTCTTCTCTTTCTTTGCATCTCTGAGGGTTTTTTAGTACACATTGAAATGAATGCCGCCAAAGAGGAGTGAAGTTCAAAGGTTTCACCGCTGAAAGGGGAAGAACCCACATTTATCTGCAAAAAAGCATAGATGGACACTAAACGAGATGCAATATCATGCCGTGCAGATGCTGGGAAAATGTAGTAATATATTCCCTTATCTTTTCATTTAATTTGCATTAGAAAGACTTTTGAAGATGTCACTCAGGGAAAGACATAACAAGCAGAAATTTGTATATAAGTAGTATAAATATAAGTGAGTATTATATAAATTCACACCAAAATATTGCACCATCATCTAAAGCCAGGAAATGAAATCCTGGGTTCACATTAAGAGTGGAAACAGCACCTCTACCCCACCAATTATTAACATGTTGTAGCTCGTTTGTTATCCTCAAATAGAAATGCTTCAACCATTTCTTGTCAAACTGACTCGGCACAGTGACTTCCTGCGTCGTTATTAAGCCACGGTTTCTGTTAAACCACATCCTATTTTTTAACCACTCAATTTCTACAGAAAATTAACAGCTCCAAATATAACACACGGAAATGGGTGTGGTATCAATCTTCTTATCTCACAAAAGAAAGGGAATTAGCAAGGTGCAAATTAGGTCATTAAAAAAATATTTATTCGGATCCATTGGATTACGTTGCATCTCTTGTGCTGGTATAAAGCTTTGTCACTGCTTCAACAGAACAACCCAAGTAAAACCACTGAATATTTGTTTCACAGCTGCATTCGTCACCCCTGTGTGTGGAAGCCCATTTCCGCCACAACAAAATTGATCACCTATGAAAGTCAAACTGTCTTAGGTCTTAAGATATGCGCATGCGCAGGCTCCGTGCAGCTGGTTGTTGACGTCACTACGGTCGCAGAGGGGTGTCGTTTGTGTTTTAACAACGTCTCGCTGATGAGCTATTGAACCTGGAAGTCTGAATCTGTAAATACCTTGCCAACTTTACCGAACTGGTAAAAGTTCTACTGGCACTCGCGAACACTCACTCCACTCCTCATAACAAACAGGGAGGGACGTCCGACGTACAGCGGTCTGATTTCAGCGGAGTCTAAATTATCTTCGGTATTTCCGAGTCCGAGATAAATCAAACTTATTGGGAGATAAAATACATTCCAGGTGGTATTTATTCCATACTGCTCGTGATTAGTAACGATTGAAAAGTCCCGAAGAGATTTCTCTCTTTATTGAACCAGTGTTGCCAATTCCTCAACGAGGAAAGAACGCTGAAGAATCAGCGGCGGCTTTGCGCATGCGTGCTCTGACTGCAGCTGGACTGCTGCAAGCCGCGAGGCTTCAGTGTATGAAGGTAGATTTGTGTCGTTATTATGCAAACAAAAAAATGTACCTTCATAGAGACTCGCTAAGGACAGTGACGGCAAAACAATACGTGCTTTCACGTCAGACACCACAAAAGTCTCCAATATCACAATGAGGGTTTGGAAAGTCCAATTTACCTGAGCCTGCGCATAATTTTGAATTTTCTTAAATTCGATTTTTTTAACCCATCTTCTTCTTTTTTTTCTGCCGGAAATGGGCTTCCATACCTGTGAGAAGACACTGTGTACAGATAGCAAACATGCTACTTTGTTTATATCAGAAAGGATTGTATTCTGAGGACAAGGAATCATTTAACATATCAGCCAGCAAATCGGTGCAATGCCAAAAACAAATTCCACTAATATCTGCCTCTGGACACTATAAAAATATGTTTATTATATATTTATTATTTTATTAATATTAACGGATATTTCATATTTCAGTCTGACAATTCACAGTGCCAAAAACTGCCCTATTAGTTGAGCCCTAAATAGAAGTGGAAAGAAAAAGGCTGGCGAGAGAAAGACAGGATTGTTTGTCTCATTGGTTTGTCCACGTTACATTGCATTGGTTTGGGCCAACTAGTGTGTGTTTGTGTTATTTTGTGTGAGAACGGTGGTACTGAAGATCTCATAAGGAGATGCCATGTCACATTGCATGAACTAACAGGTAATGATCTATACTAGGTTTAGGCCACATCAACCCATCCATCAAGCAACCATCCAGGTGGTGCAGAGAGAGAAGGAAGGGAAAACAGGGAAAGGGGGTGAGAAAGATACAGAGAAAAAGACAGAGAGTTGAGAGTCAAAGTTGAAATCATGAATTAGAAAAATATTTTAAAATGTATAATTTTTATAATGTTAAATAGTTATAATAATTTGTCTGCATTTTACATGCAAAACCCTACCGTCAAAGCTCTAAGGACTAGCTCTTCTTTTCTTTTTTTTACTCCCAGCATATCTGCTCTGAATCCAATTTTGATTCTCTTTGAACCAACAGGCTCCTTTTGATCAGATTATTTGGAACAGAGATAGATGGGACAAAGCACTTCTTTGCTTTGTCTCTTTTTGTCAGAAAATGCTGGAGCCAGTGTGACAACAGTTCTTCTTTGAGTCAAACCACACACATCTGTAGTCAAATGGAAAGAGAGGGGAGGGGGGCTACAGAGATGTGTTTGAGGTTCCTTTCTCTTTCGGTAATGAATTGGGTAAAGATTAACTTGGACAAAGATGACAGCATAGTTGTGAAGGCTCTACCAAGGCTCCATGCACTGTCTCTTCTTGAAGGTTATTATTTTGTTTTAGTTTATTTTAGTTTATTGAATAATTTAATATTGTATATAATGTGTATCTTTTATTTCTATTTTCTTCCCTGTACATGCTGCTGTGATACCAAAATTTCCCTCTTGAGGGATCAATAAAGTATCAATATATCTATCTATCTATCTATCTATCTATCTATCTACCAAGATCATTAAGGCAGAACATGCTGGGTTCCAATACTCAAACCTAAATAATGAAACATGTTGATTAATGATAGACACAACATGTGCATGTCTTAATATTAAAAGCAGTACTCAAATACAAAATATGTCTCAGCTCACTGAATTATGTTGCAAAGAAAGTTAGCAAGAAAACAATCGTTTTTACAATCCGGTAAATAATATATAATAATGATAATCTATCGGTGTGTAAAAAGATCTACCCCCTAAACACTCTTAGATGTGTCAGCACATCTGCACCTGTCAGTTTGTGTTCGCTATATTTAACATATCTCAGATCTTACACCTTTAAAACAAGTTAAGATAACTTTTACATCAGATTAGTATGAAGATCAAACGACTAGATTTTATAACAACTGTGTTTAATTGTTTTTACATAAAAAGGAAATATGAAATACGCAAGTAAAGGCAACCAATTTTAGAAATGTAGATAGTTTTAACCACTCAAATTTGAATGGTTCAAATTATCAAGCAGAATCGGATCAACGATTTTGCTTGAAAGAGCAACATTAGTATTCATTTTATTTTGTTTATTGCCGGCCAATCAATGTCAGTCTGATATTCATTCTCATTTGGATCTGTTTTGTTCTCCACCAACTCCTTGGAAAATATTTGACTGTAAAAGAAAATGAGTAAAAATAAAATCTAAGAAGAGAAGAAGATTTGTAATGTTGTATTTTGTTCATTAATAGAAGCAATGACCAATAAGATAAATTTGAATGTGTGCAAAGACACACATAAGAATTTAAACAGAAGTCTATGAAAGTACATGGTTGTAATTTCTACTTTATGGATAATTTGAGGTATATTAATGGCAATAAAACAGATTTTAAAAGTTTTTCCAAGTTAAGGAAGGCATTCAATTGAATCACCAGTTCAGTGAAGACGGCAGATTTTGTAACATTTCAACACCTGTTCCTATATAAAATAATATTAAACATAAGCATAAATCAATTGTTTTTTTAGACGTTAGCCCCATAGGGAAGTGGATCAGTTTGATATGTGCCTTCACAAATGTGGATTAAAAAAGTCATACTCACTAGATTCATCCTCCATATCTGACCAATGAAATTGCATCGCCAGTTCGAGGGTTATTTAACCAATGAGCAGCTTCCCTTACCAACATGCTGCCTTCCAAGCACATAGTTATCAGCAGAAGCATTTCCAATAGAAGTTACTAAAAGATCTTCCGGCTGACTGTCCACACACCAAGGTTGCTGTTATTGATGAGGCGAGTGGAGAGATAAGGGGAGCTAACTGACCAGATAATCAGGACTTAGTTTTTCCGCATTTCCCCTCCCATAGTGCAGCAGCTGTGCTTTGGAGCTCAGCGGAGCAGACAACCTGAGCTCACAGGTCGGCAGAAGAGAGGAAACAATGTCAATAGCTCTTACTGCCCCGGAAACCCCAAAAGCGGTGGAGCAGATAAAAAACAAAATAGACCCAGAGAGGATAAGACATCTACAGATATACGTTCATACGCGCGTTGTGAAACGATATTGATCTATTAGCCAAAGTACAGTATTGGTTTTCATAATTGTCAAACATGCAATAAGTCGTCCATAACATGCTTTTGAGCAAGATGCAGTGTGTTTTGCAGAAACTAATTATCACTTCGACCGTTCCCTTTCTGCCCTCTTGTCTTGTCAATCATTAGCTCATCTCTATGTCATGGCTTTCAGGTGCTGAAAGCAAATCTATGTTTATTAGTAAGGATGGAAAGACAGGTTTAAAGAAAAATCCATATGCCTGTCTGTCTGTGCTACCCATTCTCAACTTAGGGTTTATTTTCAAGAGGAGCTGGCTTCAAGCAACTCCTGAGCCGCGAAAGTTTGGTACTCGAACATGCAACAGATGTGACTTCGTTGCCAACCCTTCATGCTCTCTGTCTTCCTCATGCACAGAGAGCGGCAGAGGTCTCCTCATTGCCATTCAGCAGTCAGCAGCCTATGAAGGTCATGAGGGCATGAGAAGAACAAGCCAATCAGAGTAGAGAGATGAAAGTGTGATTGACTGGCTTGGTGGGGATGGGGTGGCAAAGGGCGGGTGGATGATGGTGCCAAACGGAGAATGCATACCCAATGAGGAATCAGGAGATGAAAAGGGTCTTGTTGCTACGGCAACACACCTGCAGAGGTGGAATATTGGTGTTGCTTCATTGATATGAGGGCGATCAAGTTTTCGGCCAACAGGGGTCTGAGTGCGGCTGGACGGAGAGCTCACACACATGTGTGTGTGTTTGTGTGTTTGCGTATGGATGTGTATGAGTATGGTGTGATGTGATGTGTGCAAACAACCTGCCACATACTGACTTTTAATGCACACTTTCAATTTCTCTGTTCAACTGAGACAGAAAAAAGATCAATATTTGAGTTTTCCTCCCTTCGATGCCATATAAAAAAAGGCCTTGTCGTCCTCCTCCACTACTCTTCTCTCCCACTCTCATTTATTTCAATTTGTCATGCTTTACTTTTCCCTTAAGAGAGCACGCTTGCTGGTGAGCGGACCCATATAGGCCGCGAAATTGTGTCTGCGCCTAGGCTGTAATGAAACATTTAGATGCGAGGGAGAGTGATGGTTGCGCATTAATACATGTGGCGGTGTTACCAATGCAAGCCTCCGCTCCGGGCAGCCTGCGTGGCCTCCACTCCAAACAGCATGGTGGTGAGAGATCTCACATCTCTAGTTAACGCTTTCTGAGGAGGGTCAAGGGTTTTCCCCCGGTACATGATGGTTGAGGGGATTGGTTGACATAAGGGCACAGTGGCATCATGAAATGAAGGTCCAAACCCTTGCCTGGGGGTTGTTAACTAAAAGAAAAATCAACGTACACAGCAGACACTCACAGTCTGAATGCTGAACGCAGTTTGACTGCAGATAGATTGGAACTGCGCCCTGAGTGAATTCCAAAATATTTAACATGCACATCACACATTTGTTAGATATGAAACATGAATGGACATAGTTCAGCCAAATATTGCTCATTTTGGAACATCAAAGCTTAAAGCAGGTCAAATTATTACCATACACTTGTTTTTATTTTCTTTGATGAACGCTCCCCTTGTTTTTACCAATAAAGCATGCTGCGGCTGCAGAACCTTTCAAATTTGCCATATTCAAATGCAGATGCAATTTTCCACCTCTTCATACTGGGCCCCATTTCACATATTGCCAGGTTTTCCACGCTGCCGTTCACAATTCAACACGTTAAAATAAAATAAAACCAAAGGAATATCCGGCGAGGTTGACAGTTTCCTTTTTTTGTTTTTAATGGAGTGCTGGCATTGGCTCCAGGCAAAGATCTTTTCTGAATGTGCATGTGTGTGTGTTTTTTTTCTCAGAACCTGGTTAAGGGTTTGACATGTGTGACAAGGAGAATACACTTGTGTTATGGAGGGATCAAAGGGAGGCATGTCTGAGTAAATTCTTACATCTTGTTGCTATTGCAGCCAAAAGGCAGACTGATACTGTGGTCTATTGAATACTACTTTGCGCTTTGCAAGAGAGTCATTTTGCAAAGTAGAGACAGAGAGAGGCAGCCAAAGAAGGAGGAATCATCCAGTAGATCCTCCATAATGCAAAGGTTTGCATAATTTTTAGGAATTTAATGTTTAACTTATTAATTAGCACTAAACACAGAATAAACTACAGTTTAGGCTAACGTTAATGCCATTAGTTTTCCAATTATTTTGTCATTTGCTTTATAGCCAGAGAATCACCAGAGTCATTTTGTGTTGGATGTGTCTTCACAAACTTCCAATCCAATCAAATAGAAAATGATACAAATTACAAATGATAATCTCATGTTTGCGCTAGAAGAAAAGTAACGAGGTCATCAAAATCCCTAATTTATCCAGGGATTCCTCGAGAGATCATGACAGTCTGCACAATAAGGTAATGACCATCTGACATTTGTTGAGATATTTATCCCAGCCATCCCTGCAACACTGTGGGGACTGTGCTAAAAAGCAGATCTAGAAGTGTATATTACATAGTGGTACATACACATGTAGCCTGTGGAACACCCAATTTGTCACACCTGGAGATGGAGGCTTTAGCAGGCGAAGACAAGACAAAGCTCCACTGAGAACGTACTCTCCACTGAATAATTGTGGCTCACCAGAGAGAGTATCCTAATAAAAAGATGACTAAAAAGAAAGGAGAACAAATGGGTGAGACAGAGGTTGACTTTTATAATACACATCAGAAATATGTTTTTAATTCTTTCCCATGACTGACTAAGATCATCGCTTTGTCAGTGTTATAACCCTTGAGCTATAGCATGTTCTATGGGATTATACATTTGTCTTATAGTTTCCCAGAACCAATTTAAAAAGGGCCAGTAAGCCCATCAATTTGCTCTGTGCAAGCAGGCCGACACACTTATGACATAACCAGACTGGCTAATGTAATTAGTCTATAGTTAGAAAAAGAAAGGCGGTAATGAATTGTTTGATTCCGGAGCGAGAATAATCACTTTTCCTGCTCAGAAGTTGTATTATCTCATTGTAACACATCCTCTCTTAGAGATGTTAGACTTTCTTGTCAAACACCAAGTGTATGCAGCGCAAAGAAATGATGGATAAATCCTGCATTAACACGCACAGTGGTGATAACAGTCACACAGTAATGCACATGCACACACGCTAGTAGCATCATAACTACCTGTCCTGGCCTGTCAGTCTGATCTCCCCCCTCAGGCGATGAAGGGAGCGGAGGTGGAGGGACTCTGGGTGGCTCAGGTCTTTTACAGAGGGGCCCATACAGACTCTCCTGTCCGCTGGAGGGTGAAATAAGCCCAGATAGAGCATACTGAGCAGTGGCTGGTGTAGGGAGACTAGATAGAAGGCTCTTCACCTTTAGCCCTCCTGCATGTTTTGCAGCTGATAAATTGCATATCTGATCTGGGAGTTTGGAGCGGGGACGGTCCATCAGTTTTTTGAGTTGAGAGGCACTCAGCTTGTGAGTGTGTTCTGTAGGATGGTGGGGATGCTATTTGTGGCTGTGGGGGTGTCAGCTTGCTTGGCTGACCATGAGTGTCTCAAAAGCAATCAATAAATAAAGCTCTATACATCCTGACCACTAAGGTGAGCATTCTTATGACTGGGTATCGATAACTGATGTTGACACCTTACTTGCACTTACTTGCAAGTAAGTATTAAATTGAGTATATTTGCTGGTAAAATGTGATCTAAAGTAAATATAGGTATTTTTGATAATGCTCATATCGGATATACAGCACAACAAAGTGCAAAAACCAAGCTGTTAACCATTGCGTCATCTCTCCCCAAGACCAAGGACGTATAACTTTCATCAGATTGATTTAGATGCAAATGTTGTCCTCATACATGGTGGAAAATTACTCTTGTTTCGTATTTTTTTACACTCCACCATTTTTGTGCACTGCTTTGCAAATTAGGTGGAGTGTTTGTGACAGCTTGATGCTGGTGAAGAGCAAGCAGAGCTTTGGATTGCCAATGTTCCCTGAGGGGGCCCGCCCTGGTTTGATATACTTAATAAACTTCAAATCCGACAGGCTGCCAGAGGCAGCGCGCCGCTGCTTATTCCTTTCCTTTCCCAAAGTGAGATACGGGGCCCTGTGGAAATGGGAATGGGGAAACTTTAGACGCTTTTCGAAGAAGGATCAGCAAAGAAAGGTGTGTGTTTGTGTGTTTTTGCGCGGAATTGTGTCTGTCTGCTTGTCATAGAGGACTTAACAGTATACAGCGGACATATGGGAGTGTGTACATGTGCCGTGTTGGCACAATGTTCTGTCAAATATAGAACCATCTCCAGGTTTGCACACAATAACATGAAAACCCTGTGGATATAATGCAAACCAATACAGAAGAGATGAAAAATCCTTCATTCCTGAAGCTTTTTTTAAATATTTACTTTATATCATGACTTTGAGAGGTTCTGATTCAGGTTTTGTCATGTTTAATGTCTACTATTGTATCCCCTACCTGCACATGGCTGCTTGTGTGAATGTTCATTTATAGTTAGGCTTTGTATTTTGATTATTTTAAACTTACCAAGTAAAGCACATGGTACCCATGATAATTAGCCCTAAACAAAAAGTACAGCTAAGACTGATGGGAATGACATTAATTTATTAAATAATTACAATTTATTTTTACAACTAGATGTTTTAGGGATGTAAATGCTTCTCAATGGATGAACTGCTTTTTCTATCATCCATTCTCTTCCCTCTCGCACAACCATAAGGCCAAAATGTTCATTTTAAACATTGAATAACATCTGTGTGAAAATGCCTTTGATACACTTACCATCTTCTCTCATCGAGATTTGATGAACCATCCATAAAACTGACATTATGCATACATAAGTTTGCCTAACTTTTTATATTCGTAAAGCTACATGCTAGTATAGAATTTTAAAGCAAAGCCGTTATCTGAGTCTCTCCAACTGTATGAGCAATCATCATGGCTCATTCGTAGAAAACGTAAAAACCAGTCAGAGAATAATCCTGCAACATACCAGGAGTTATTTTTAATTGAAATTGAATTATAAGCTTTTCTTGTCCAATAATACAGGTTTAGAACAAGACTGAAGTCACTGATAGAGAGCAAATACGGAGTTCCCTTTATTCTGAAATATCTTTACAAGTCTAATCTGTCACGCACATGGAGTGTTTGATGTCCAATTAACCAGAATGCACATAACTGAACATCCCATTAAACCCCATTACGTAGACAAGTGTAATTTCCAAAGCTACCTCAGATTTTTCTTGCCAAAATTCCCATGATGTGTATTTCAAATAATGTCAGCTATTTCCCCAATTTAAGAATAGGGAGATCGATAAAGAGAGTTACAATTATTAACAGAAATAATCTGATCTGAATCCTATCGGCCTCCTATCTGTGATTGGTACCAAACTCGCAATAGAAAATTTAACAAAACACATAAAATGTGCTGCCACACTCATCTTAACCATACCGGCCATTAACCGCTTTAACACTACATGAGATCATTCACCCATTCATACCCTGATGACAGTAGCTGCCATACACAGTGCCGCCTGCACATCAGTAACTAATATTAACACACTGTAGTCACAGCTACAGGAGCAATGTTGGGTTAAGTGTCTTGCCCAAGGACACATCGGCATGCGGGGGATCAAACCGCCATCCCACAGTCGCCCCTGTAATTGAAGCTATGAAGCTATAGTTTAGTAATGGCATCCTGAGCATCCTGAGCATGAGACTGAAGACACATGCTCACATGTGTCCTAATCCGAGTTTCTCTGCTCTTTGTTTGTGGCCAGTGAGAAACGGTGCGCGTCCCGCAGGCTAGCTGATGGGCATCACTATGCACTCGTACAGTTATTACCCTTGATAAACTCATACGTCACCCACAGCTTTGTTGGAGAAATGTGACGCCCACCAGCTGGTTCCCCCCACACACAGTTTATTGCACTCTGTCAGCACTGTTGCCATTGTTTGCACTCTGCATGCAGTTATCGCAGTAAGCTGTTAACCACCAGCTCAGCCGTCGCCATGTTGAGAAAATCCTTCAATCATAAAAGTATGCCATATTTAGCATTTCACTAGGTACATTTTTGGTTTTGGTTATCTGTATTTTTTACTATTCTTTCCAACTTTTTGCATCTTTTCAATGTGTAATTTTGATCTTTTGGGAAAGGCCCACACGCTGGTAAATTACTATTTGGTGCACTAGAAGTATTTTAAGCTGAAAATTAATGGGATCAAAGCTCAGATTTAAATATTAAATACCTTGAAATCACGTCTTTGGGTAGACGAAATTTCGCAGACCATTTCATTTACTTATTATGAAAATTTTAATCTTAATATCGTCTATCTTTCAACCTTACGTTACAACATGACACATTTATCATCACGTTTAGGTTTTTAGCCGGTTGAAAAGACGTTGAAATGAGGTCTTAGACGTTCAGACCTCATTTCAACCAGATTTCAACGTTGAAATTACGTCTTGTGCTCACTGGGATTGGTCAAATATTTCGGTCATTTTCCTTGTCCAGTATGAAAGATATCTTCAGATTTTGACGTCTGTTTTGGCTAACGCGATGCTGACAGGTTGCTCTCTCTTCATTTACATTAAATGAGTCTTTGAAAATGGAATTTCAAAAAAGCCAGTGACCTTTCTGCTGAATGCTGCAGAGCCGCTGCAGTGAGAACGTGTGTGAAGTCCGGCTGACGTGAGCTGGGTGGTTGTAAACCCATCTCCCCCTTCTCTGCTGGCTGCTGTTAAGAGATCCAGTGAGGTTGTGAGAAGCCCTACCATTCCCTCTAATAAGCCCCCGTGGGACCTGCACGAACACTGTTGCATGTACAGGCAAGCCGTCTGCAGGGTGAGAGCGCGGTAGCTACTTTTAGAGAGAGATGGGGCCTTAACAAGGCAAGTGTGAACAGTCATGACCTGATATCGCTCTACTCTTTGTTACAGGTTATTGCCAAAGCAGCCGGGTTGCACTAACATTCCAGATTTAATTTTGGTTCAGTGCTCAGTGTGGCGCAGAGCGCTGGACTGGTTTGCTTTGGTGTTTATTTGTGTGGCGTAAGGATATTAGGAAGATGCATTCAAATACCAGGCAGCTTGCCAAAGCTGCTCAGTTCTTAGAAATCGTCAACGTCTGACTCAATTCTAACTGTTGACCAGCAAAATTGAACAAACTGTGCTGTAGACAATGTGTGTTGTTAAGAATAAAGTAGTTTGCACATTTCATTCAAGTTCCTGACAACTCTGATTTCTCCAACATCAAATTTCACCTTAACCTGGTCTGTTGACACACAAATCCCCACAACAGCCTGTTGTGGACTCCAACCGGGGGACTCGATGAAGGCGAGCAGAATGTCAGCAGTTGCTGAAGATGGCGGCGTGGGGGCGTTGGTTTAATTCATTTTCTGGGAGACTTGGCAAAAGGTTCACCCCCCTTCCTTTCATTTCATATCAGGTCCAGGGATCGGCCCCCTCGCAGCCTGTGGTTCTGCTGTAGGGGTCTGCAGTCTTATCTATAGCCCCGTCTTATCTCCAGCTTGTCCCTGCAACCTGACTGGGGTAAGATTAGCTTTGCACTTCTTGTCAGCTGCTGATTTTTCCTCCAGTGAGGAAACAGGAGCCCAACAAAAGAAAAGATTAAGCCAGTACTGTGTGTTTGCTAACCATGATTTTGTGTCTTCTAGAGCTGTAGTGGCTAAGGTTAAGGTCATACCTGTTTAGTTTAAGCCTTCGGTTTAACAAAGTAATTACACAAAGAGAAATAGGAATCTCACAGACCCCTGTAGCACTCAGAGTTCCTTTGTCTCCTGTTGGAGCTCGGACCACACCACACATACGTACAGAGATTCCTGACGTCAGGCTCTGATAAAAGTACAATACAGGGAAATATGTTCTCCTTATTGCTCAGTCACACAGTGAATTCGGGTCAGTTACCACATGGCGCTAAGCTGTCACAGAAAGAGGTCTGAAAGTGAAAGTTAAAGGCTCTGGTGATGGGACCTTTTTGGAGAGATCACAAGTTTAGCCAATTAGCTGCCAAAAGCAGGGTGTGAACTTTGACCCTGCCTGCTGTACTTTCATTCTTTAGTGATCTGATTTTGTTCATTAAGCCTGATGTGGTACATTCCCGCTTGTCTACAGCTTACTGTTACACAAGTCTCAGAGGCAAGGCCACAAATGGTGCAATTACAATTTCACCTCAGCGATTTGACATTTAGAAGAGAGAGAGAAGAGAGGAGGGTATTTGTTGAAAAACAATCATTATCTGTTCTTAGAGAGATAGATATCCAGACATCTTTCTGACCTTCTTGTAAACATTTGCCCTCTGCTACACATATGCCCTCTGCTTTTCATATTGACATGTTGTGGATTGTATGATTTGGGGATATATTACATTATATATTATGATATTGTATGATTGTGGGATTTTCCAGGCTGATTAGAGAATACTCTTTCAAGGCTTTACCAACATTTTAATTCCAAAGATATAATTTTACATCTTTTAATTAAAAGAATCTCAAAGCTGTCTCCCCATGAAAAGAAGAATCAACTCACAACCTTCAGCTCAAATCACAAATAACTGCTGGTGTTTAGTAGATAAACACGCTGATGCATATTCTAGCACATCAAGCTGCCGCTCGAATTTTTTGTATCATCTCCATCCCCGAAACGCAGTTTGAGAGTTTCTCAGTTGATCGGTTCCTCTCATCTAATGAAAAAAGTCACTAGTCATCAGGCTCACTAATAGCACAATGCGTAATGCGTGAGCCTTCTTCTCATGTTTGTCCCTCTGATTATTAGTTCAATTCTGGATTCATAGTAACTTTGTAGCATGTGTAAGCTGTGTTACTTCTCCACATTTTTGTGGGCATCAGTAACATTATGAAAATGTCTGTTGTTGTGTTTTACAATAAGTTACAGTAGGAATAAATATTGTACAGTTTGTGCCGTAACTGTTTTAGTGAGTGATTCAGAAATTCTCGGCTGGACTTCATGTTGCAATCGGCTGTAATAAACTGTTTGCTAAGCCCCCTTAGTCACTGTCACCATGCCTCGCCCTCTTTGGTAATGTAGTCATTATTATCCTACGTAAAGAGCTCATTTGAGACAGGAGACAACAGCCAGTTTACAAGCCAATTTAAAGCCAATAGGATTCTAAATCCTCTTCAGATGATAGCTTTTCAAAATTGTATTTCAGCCAATGCATTCCGACTAATAAACCCATTGAAGGAGATTGATCCTTTGCTTACACTTTTCTCTTGTGTTTTTGGTTTTGAAACTCTCTGAATGGAGACTGTCACTCTTAATTGAACCACAAGCAAACAGTTTTGGCGCGAAGAAGAATCCAAGGCTGAACAGACCTGCCTCAGGGGGGAGGTTTAGCAAAACACTCATAGATCTCGATCAATCCATTTATATGCTCCAAATGATGGCATTATGTTATAATATGTTACATGTCATGTCATTTAGCTGACTCACATTGATTTTTAAACCCATGGTTTTACCCACATAGTTGCCCGTAGAGCAGTTAGTCGTTATCATATAAGGATTACTGACATGGAAGGGTCATCATCAGACATAGTACATAATAACGAGAATTGTCCCCCCCTTTACACAAGAACATAACACGCAATAACATAACCACCTATAGCTCCTCCGTGTATTTGATTTGGCATGTTATATCTCATGCAGAATAATCTTGTTATACGAAGCACATGTGTGGATCTGTGTTTGCGTGTGCATCGACATGCCACACAAATACACAATCCAATCATCAGTATTTAATGCTTCATTTCAAAATGCTTGACCATCTGTAGGTGTTCTCAACCACCCTCACAGGGACCTGAACAGCACGGCAGTGGCTCACAGTGTGTTTCCACAGGTACACACACGTACACAGTAGGAGATCCGGCCTCTGTTTACACTTTGGCACTGCTTCGCGTCTCACCCCGCTGATGATTCTCAGTCGGCCGATGGATATTACGTGCTTCTTGGGTAAATCCTGAACCCTATAATAGTTTGTAGTCAAGGCTAAATGAGTAAAAATGTCTTCAGTCGCAGATAAGAAGATATTGTGTGACATATTTGGAAAATGTATATTTCAGTACCCATTTGTATTGTTTTATTTTGTTGTGTGTACCAAATCAAACACACATCCCTTACTGCCTCTGAGGGCCAGCAAACAGCACAGGCAGCTTCATACGCGTGGTTCTATTTTGAGAGACAAGATACAACTTTGGGATGATTGACAAGCAACAGCTGGGAAGGAGGATAAGACGAGCCTGGTATAGAGTGTCACAGGAACTCAGGTGTCAGTCACAACGGCTAATTAAAACAAAGCCAGCAGTGTTAATGAGAAATGATGAGTGAATGTGTTGGAGCTCTCATTTCTGTCAGTTACCTTTGACAAACTCATCAGCAAAGAAAGACTCTATGATCTCAAGAAAGTTTTCCCACAAAGGAGAACAAATTGACAGAAGAAAAGCACCCCACATTTACATACACGCAGAGTAGTGTTGAATTAGAAGCAAGAAGCACCACATGTTATTTCTTCCTCGGATTTGCCACATGAAATCCTGTATGTCATTTCCTAGTCATGTATATGTACTGATCTGGGTATAAGCTGGTGCCGAAGGACACTCGCCTGGCTTCATTTAGAACTCTATTGTTATTATGCAGACAATAATATCATGGCATTTTACAGCAATGGGTACTTTTTATTAGTTGGTGACTAACTGAGAAATATTGACTATGAATGCAGTTTAGATATTTATTGCAGGTTAATTAGCAACACACAAATAATACTGTTCTACTTTGATTCATTACGGTTTGATTACACTTTTAAAAGGAGGTTGCATGGAAAAGTAATAAATCCTTTTGGGGTTGAGGAGTTGAGACAAAGTTGTCAGCAGTCCTTCGGGCTTCCTCTGTCTTCCACTTTCCAGCGGGGGAGAGAAGAAAATCCCTGTCAGCCAGTTCTTGGTGAGGAACGTGTTCCCTTTTTTGTGAACTGAGACGCAGTTCTATCAAACAATGTCCAGGGCTCTGGACGGTGGGTCTTCTTCCTCTTTTATTGTCGGTTGCCGCACTCCTTCCTACCACACACATTTCAATCTAACAGGCGAAACTTTCCTGTATTGCTCAATGCCACATCACTTCTTTTTAATTCATCTTGCTGGCTAATCTTTTTCAGTATCCTGTTCTTATTAGGACGCATACAACCGCACACATGTGATATCATCATCTTCTTTACGGTGCTATTCCTTATAATCACATTACTTCTAATGCTAACAGCGTTTCTGACCCATACGATATGTTGCGACTTGACAGCGCTATTCTTCTAAACAACAAGCTCACCATCAAAATAGCAGTGAACCTCTTTACCAGATGACATGTTAGACATGTTACAGTCTTGGATAGATGCCTGGTTCTAAACTAAACTTATTTAATTAATGTGACCTTAATGTGATGTGGATGTTTCACATTCAACAATTTAAGTTGTTACTGTTGATGAAAAGAGGTTTAAATATTGAAATGTAACTGATTGAAATTGTTCCGTACGACTTAAAATGTTTGATGATGTCATCAACATAATGTCAATGACATTGGTCCTCAATGCACCTGAGGTTTCACTATGTGAAAAGGTTTGTATGTTCTCATACTTGAGTGTGGTCAACACTGAATTTAATACCCGGACCCAGATTCTTCGTCATCGTAAGGGACGTAAAGGCTATTTCTAGTCAGTTGAATAACTCTGGCATGTAAGCTGTCTCTCTCTTTTTCCAAAGCCTGATATTCCTTCTCTAGTCTTCTCAGCAGGTTCTTCTCACAGAAACATGACTGGGATGACTTCACTTGGGATTGGTTGTTCCGGCACAAGTCCAATATTATGGAGCTGTTGAAAGGGAACTGATCTGTATTTTCTTTTGAAAAAACTGTCAAAAAACAGAAATTGTCGATTATAAATGCAAACCATTCCACCTGTGAAACAAAATGAACCATGTGCCGTGTGTTATTTAGCTTTTGTGAAACAAAATATAGTCATTCACAACTTACAGGCAAGGCGAAGGGAGATATTGAGAGCGCTCTGTACAATACACAACACTCCCAAAGTTAGAATGCAAATTCTGAGATGTCTTCTTTTTCTGGACGTCGGACCTGCGCACACACGTACATACACAGTACAGCCAATCACTCTCTTATTCAGCATACGTACAGTCCTTGGTAACTGTTCCTTACTCTCAATACTTTTGACATCATTAAAATATTGAGGTGGTTCAGGTAAATTTCATACAAAACACTGGAAACTGTGCTGTTTTGCGGTACAGTGTAAAAAGGATTCTTACCCAACTGTTCAGTTCCACTGCGGTTTGTGTTTGTTCCCTGAAGTTCGTGTATAGTGCCGCAGTAATAAAGCTCCAATTCTTGCGCCATGGTGAGCTACTCTAAGCAGGGTTCGGCAGTTCTGACAATGCTGAGAGTCTGCATACACTGTCTGATATGTAGCTGCTCTGTGGGTTTTTATTGTGACTTTCAAAAAGAAGGAAGTTGGAACTTAGTTTGAGGTTATAGACAAATAGGTTGCATTTACAACATCCTGTTAAGATAGAGGTCAAAAAGCAACAAAACGCCAATGAGCTCTATATAAATGAGCCTTAAAAAGGAACAGATGTGAGGAGTCAGTAGGGGCAATGGGTATGTTCTATAAGCATATCCTTTTCATAGACATTTTGTGCTAATTTAAAGTGTAATGTTAATGTTAATCCTTTACATGCTTTCAAATCTGCAAAATACAAAAGGAATGTACTTTGGCAATATTATGACAATATGGACCAACCAACTGTCTGCTCTGAATATAGGTGACTCCTAAATCTATGTAATGTAATGTATGTATGTAAACTATGTGATCATGTATCACATGTGCTAGCCTGAAACTAACGCTAGAAACTTAGCATTTAGATATATTTTAACTAGGCCTGTCAACATAAACGCATGAATCTATTCCATTAATGTGGCCGAATTAATGCAACAAAATATTTTAATGTAGTTTACGTACATTTGTTTAGTAAACCGGATGTTGACTGTGGAAACGAAACGGCCGCTAGCTCCAGTCAGTTCCTTCCATCTCAACATCTTACGTTACTCCGCGCGGCACACAGTCTGCAAAGGAGATAGTTGGCACTTCAAACACAGCCGTTAAATGATGAAGAGTTGAGAGCAAAGTGCACAAGGACAGCAGGAAGAGTCACTAGTTCAACATGTTCCACCAGGTGGAATTCTGCCTCCAAGATGATCAAATGTGTGTAGTTTAGTGTTTAAAATAACATTAACAATTAAACAACCGTGTCTTACACTTACACACTTTCTAAAGTGATTACTCATTACTTTTAGGATTTAATCTTTAGAAGAAAAACATTCAACATTCATTAAAAACAACATCGTAACATTAACGACAACATTTATTAATCGCCATTAATCGAGATTAATGAATTCTATGACAGCCCTAATTTTACCTCAATTTGAATTTTGAATTTGTTGAATGTTGTATCACAACGCTGCCAATTGGAGCCAATTCTTCTAGACAACAAGCTCATCATCAGTAACTTTGCTACCTGGAAGCACACTTTGCACTCCATTTTCAGCAGGAAGAGAGTAGATAACAACCGTTGGATGGTGAATGTTTAGTGACAACCATCACCGTACACGGGAAATAGAAGAATATAAAAGCAGAATGCAAATGCAAACATGAACATGTAAATGGCTTGTATGAAAAAGCTACGCTGGTCCAGGTCGAGCTTACATTCATGAATGAACTCTGAAATACCCAATTTAATATTTTCCCTAGAGGGGAAATAATACATGTCACCCGAGTAGGCTGCAAAACGTTTTTCTCATTTCCAATTAAAGCCTCAGTGGTGTAAATGATACCAAAACCGAGACTACTGGTATCTTACCAACCACAGGGGAACGGAGAGTTTTGGTGGTGGGTGAAATGAATGGGTGCATCTAGCTGGTTCACCTCATGAGGAGCATCGTGACACTGATGAGGATCACAGGGAGCAACAGTGCATTCTAGTGGCCAGAATGAAGATTACTAGAATTATTTCATTTTAATTTTGTGGAGCTTTCATTACATAAGATGTCATTTAGCTAACACTTTTATCAAAAGCGACTTAAAATAAGCTTTCAATACTAGTTTGAATATTTAATAGGTTTCTTTTAATGATTAAATTCTGCATCTTTTCTGATGCTACATATTTAGATGCTATGGGAACAATTGTGAGAGGTGGCCCAGATTAACAACTATTCAACTTCCAATGTTTCACTAGCGTTATTATTATTAGCACTATTATTCAATTCAAACTAGCCACACAAAACATGTGTAGGGTCAGGGATGTGGTGGTATATTACAAGGGAAAACAAACAACTTAAGAGACAAGACTTTTTGTTTAGAGAATATGAGCACATCATATATACAGTATTTATAGCTCAGTCCATCCATGCAGAAAAAACAATCCCAAAGTCTGAGGCAAATACCTGCACATGTATGGTCGCTGCACACATTCACTAGAAAACTCAGCCATTCATGGACACAACCCCTCTCAAACTATTCCATATCATGCAACTGTGCACACACATTCACATTCAATTACATGAATTCAGACGCACCCAAGCTGGAGTACACACACACAAACACCCAGCTGCATGCCTACAGGTATTTTACATGAGCTTATGTGTGGGTTCATCCACATGTCAGAGCTTGGTTTATAAAAACAGGAGATCAATCATGGAAGGAATTGCAGCAGTCAGTGGTGTGCATGTGTGTGACTTGTGTGTGGATGTGGATAATGACCACAATAATTACTTCTGCCCTAATTTGCACTTGAATGCCCCAAGAACCCATTTTTCTCCCTCTGAACTTCTCTTGTCTTCACATAAAGTCGGAATTGCCCTTTTAATTTTTGCACTCATCACTAGTACTACAGTATTAAAAGTGTTCCTTTGAGATGCTTGGCAGCTGGTAAAATCCCTTTCTTGCATCCTTCTATTTCCCACAGTGTGGTCCATGAGAATTACTGTTTCTGAGTATAAAAGGCTCTTTGGGAGGAAAGGATCCAGGTTTGGCATGTTATTGTCTGTTGAAACAAACACTCTGCCTTGACTTTGTGTATTACCGCTGCAGATGAGTACTCAGTTAAGTGGAAAAATGAATCAAAAACAAAAAAATGACATATTTTTCGAATGATTTGTCTGATATTTCCAAGTGGGGGGCAGTTGGGAGAATGGGGAGATTGTGTGTGTGTGTGTGTGTGTGTGTGTGTGTGTGTGTGTGTGTGTGTGTGTGTTGTGGGGGATGAGGAGAGAGACAGAGCAAGTGAGTAAGAGTCAGTGTGAGAGAGGGGCTGTGTGTTTCAGACCAGCTGCACAGCAAATCTGTTTATTCTGCACAATTTGGCATCAAACACAACAGACTGCTGAGTGCTTGCTACTGCTTGTAGTGCCCCATTAAAATGGAATTTATTGCTGCCTTAAGAGCAAACCCAGATTATACATGACACATTCCTTCCCTCCACGTTCGCTCCTTCTCCTTCTTTCCAGTTTTTTTTTCTCCATTTAAAGTTGCAGCTGTTGATGTCAAATGTGAAGACAATCTTTTCATCTAAAGGCATCCGATTAGTATATTGTCCCATCTTTATCAGTTGCATCAACACAACAGAGGCTGAAATAACCACTCAGTCCCAACGACTTGTTACCCATTTAGTTTACTTTTAGTTTATCTGCTAATTTGTAACCAGCCTTTGAACCTATGCACGCTGTTAAGAGAGCGTGAACCTCATCCCGCTCTATAAATCTCCTCAGCCAATGATAAATTCATATTTAATGACCATGGCCATTGTCTGGAAAGGAGGAGCCTTCTTTCATTATTGCCGCTTTCCCCTGCTGCTTGGCCGAGATAATTGATTTCTCCGTGGTAACAAGGTATCGACCATGCATGCTAGCCAGCTAAGACGGTGGTTCGATTCAAAGGAGGGGTGGAAAGAGGAGAAAAAAGAGAGAAGAGATAAACTGAGAGCAGGAGCCCTGAAAGCCAACAAGCCATACAATTATTTACAGTTAAAAACCTCCCTGACTTTAGCTGGGTCTAGATCGGACACTGACTGTTTTTCAGGACTCGCACAGGCCTACTGCAGAACGTTTGGTATTTTAGAGTTGTATGTTGAATTCATTAAAAGAAAAGCATATTTACTCACTCAATCTGTCATATTATTCACTACAAACGGTTCCAGGAACCAATCTGGGGGACACTTTTGAGCACATGCTTATCCTGCTAAGGAAGCGGTACATTGGTCCCTGTCCTTGTGTCTATGAATTTGCATATATTCTCTAAACCTGACAGACTGCTCCTTCCCCCTTGCCCATTTTGATGTGATTTCAAAAGCAAATCTGCATGATGCCTTGCTTAATCCAGCATTGAATCCTCCAAAAATAGTAAGCAGATTCTACAACAGCACAGCAGGAACATAGAAATGCCCCCCAGCAAGTGACAAAATGTGTAAATGTGCATACACAAATAGTCTAATAGAAGAAATAACAGAACTATTTTTCTACTGGTTAACATGTTTCTCTGCTTTAACAAAGCTATTAATAAGATACCTGATCAGATGGCTGGATTTGACAGGCAGTTATTGAGTCGACATGTCTGAGGTACTGACATTATCGACCGTGACCTCGAGCAAACAACGCTCAACGTGTATGCCCTGTGTTTCCAATCAGTCAATAACTTAACTAAACCTTATGAATTTAATAACCTATTGATTGTATTCAGCTTCAAGAGATGGTTATATCCTTTGGCTCCACCGCCTGTAGGTCACTCTGTAAATAGAAGATTTAAATGGTGCTGCTGTTGTTGTGTGTTTACCAGCTTACATTGTAATTTATTTAAGAGCTCTTAATTGGACTAGTTACTCATTTGGCCCTCGTCGGTCCCACAGCAGAGTGGAGCTCCATCACTGCACACTGGGGCATGCTGGAATACGGAGCTACAGAGACTCACTGCACACAGCCAGCTGTTTGATGTCTGTAGCCGCCGAGGGTACGCTGCACCATACAGAATAAATAAACACACAATCCCCCCCATGAGACGACAGATCGACACACGGGAGACCTTATTTCAGGCTGATGAACTATTAATGTTGATTTGAAATTCAAACATTTTCCGAGGTTCTTCTCTGCAGTCGGTCATGGCTCTTTGTGTCTGTCTGTGTCTGTGTGTGTGTGTGTGTGTGTGAGAGAGAGAAAGGAAGAGCCACACAAACATGGATGAACTCTGCACAGCATATTTTCATTTCTCTCCCAAACAGCTGGACTCCGATGTCAACGGGCCTCGTGTGTGTGTTGTAGCTTCGTATTGAATGAGGCCATACAAAATGTATGTCAATGGGTTCACTCTCCAAAGTAACCGTTAATGGATTAACAATACAAAGTATAAATAGTCCCTGCTTTAATTCATAATAATGTAGGCCCCCATCACCTGCCCACTCAGCCCAGACTATGGAAATAGCTGTAATGACTATTGGAACAATGAGCCAAATTGCATTATTATTCAGTGCCACATCAGCTGTGGAATAGAGCTTTGCTCTTTTACTGAAGATCTCCAATACCAATGGCCAACATTCGATTTCAATCAGGGAGATGAAGATGAAGGGGGCTGTTATGCTGGATGAAGTAGACATTAATAATATGCTCATAACAAATTAGGTAACAATAATCCGGGTCCAGGTGTAAGGTTCAATAGCTGGTAACAGACCTGCACATCACATTCTCTCGGGCCTCATTTCTGCAGGGACCCACATGGCCAGCTCATGCATGAACAACACCCACCAAGACACAAAAGAACCCGTGTTTGACATTTCTTTACTTCCAGGCAAACCATGGTTACATTTGGTTTTAATGCCTAAATACTGTAATCACTTTGTCAACATATTTCTCCTTTGGGTAGCTAATATTGTGCAAGTAATGCCATCATCACTAATATCTGCAGCATCCTAAAAACGTGATATTGAATGCAGCAGAGAGGAAATCTCATCGCAAACGTCACATCTTGTCCATTGCTGATGACGTATCTGTGCAACAATGGTAACGTGGACACAAATATAAAAATAAAAATAAATCAGTGAGCATGCAAATCTATTTTAATAAGGCTCCAGATTGTATTTTGTGATGACCACACAGATGAGTCTCAGACCTCCGGCTTGCGGTTGAAACAAATCTTTGCTGAACCGTCGTAGGTCAAAAGAATAACTCACAGTATTGTCAATCTGTTGATTGTAACGAGTCAGTAATACTCAGTGGCTGTGTGCATAATAAGCAGTAGATCATCTTCATTGGTTATGGCTTGCATTTCAAAAGTGGTGCAACAGCAGCCTCTAGGGGCGTGCGTTTTTTTAGACTGATTGTCACACAGTGCAAAATGCAACATTGTTCCCATTTAGTATCAGTGTTTAGACAGCAGTATTTTTACTATATAAAATTGTCACGATTCATATAGATCATAGCACACAATCAACATAAATATAAAAAAAAACATTGTTAGATCATGAAAACAAAAGATGTCAGTTTTAGGACAACGACAAGGCAACCAATGCTAAAAGACAAAGACACTGGCCAATAACAAAGCGCTCTTTGACTAATGCAGGAGTGTATTTCACGTGTGTTTGAGCAACTCTGTCGCCGTGGTTACAACCACAGGTTCAAATAGGGGCAAACACATGTGAAAGCACAGCTTCTGAACAATAAACCTGTTTTACACAAACGTAGAGCATGTAATTACTAAAATGTTTTAGAACAGTTGCCTTGTCAAAGCCTTTAAACTTCTTAAAATCACAGACGTCACCAGTTTTGGTCAATAATAAATCATTAGTATTCAAAGACATAAAAACAAACTTAAACAATCGTGCAGTAATCTCTTTTTAAGAAGCAAAACCAAAAATCAGGTTAGAAAGACTAATAAAAAAACGTGGTAATAAAATTGTTACATGCTTAAATGCACAGAGGGTTCACACATCATTTTGTGAATATATCTTCAGGTATTGCAACAAGTAACCCAGAAATACAATATGGGTGAACTCTATTTCTTTTTTATCCTCTACGATTACTTCAGCTGTGGAGAGGCGAAGAAGTTTCCCTGGCGGTTAGAGGCAGCTGATGCTTTGCTCTTGCTCCCAAATCTGAGGATCGGAAGAGACAGATGGCAGCATTTAGAGATCAGTAAAAGCTATTTTTGCCAACGCAAGAGGCAGAACTGGTGTGATCAGGTTTGCATGTTCGAAGTGTTCTCAGTAAGACACTGAACTTAAAATTGCCCCGAAATTGGTGTACAAATTCAGATTAGAATGTGAAGAGCGGGCGTAGGCCTGCCCGGTGGCCTCTTCATCAGTGTGAATGGGTGTATGTTGACATGTGGTGTAAAGCGATGACAGTGGCCATAAGAATACAAACACGCTATACAAGTGTCCATTTACCATTTCACTTTGAGGATGAATGTTTAAAAAAGGTACAAACAGGAATCCAATATTTATATGGGAACAACTCAGCTTGCATCAATTAAATGTTGATCACCGAGTTGATACGGAGCTCAAAGCTTAGAATTGATGTGAAGCCGCCAGAGATGAGCGTTTACGTCACTACACCAGCCTGCTCAACATTTATGAGATTATATTCAAGGGGACATTGCAGTCTCTTCAATTCATTGACGTTCCTTGATCTTTTATTGATCTATTTGTAATTTTCATATATAGCACCAACTTCTGTTGTACGCAGGAGATAAATAAAGCTATAGGGTTTCTTCCATTCAGTTTAAACGCTACCTGCACACACTTAAAAGTTAAAACATGGACTAAGGAAGAATATTTTTGGATAGGTCTTTTTTTCGGCAATGGTAAATAAAATAGTTAAAATTTGAAAATGTTTAGATTGGATCAGAAACAATCCAATTGGATTCCACTTCCGAGGCACTGATAACGTATTCAAGTGAGGAGGAAAGCACAGCTATGTGTGTAAGAGCAGAGCTGTGAACCAGCCAAAGGCCCCTTTTAAATAGCAGCCAAATACTCCATTGACTTTAGACCAGATGTTTGTTGGTCAACGGCGTAATCTCTCTCCGCTGCTTCAAGATAGCAACGCACCTGAGCCCTCTTCAATTTAACACCCACTTATCCATGGGCACACATACATCTTTGACACATATACAGTAGGGGCGCCAAGAAGGAAAATTACAACTGCATCACTCTGAAACTCGCTGTGAGCTGCAGCCGTTTTGAGCTTACATTGTGGAGCTGGAGAGGGTCTGCTTCATGCGCTGGGTAAGTGAGCCGGAAGAGGGTGTTTTGGCCATCCTCTGGTGCTCTGGAGTAGTCACTGGTCCCAAGATGCTCACTACAGTTAAATGAAAGAAGAACACAATTCAACACAGGTGATTTGGTCAATTCAAGATTTTTAATCCTCAAAAAAGGTAAATCCCTGATCGTTTATTTCCTTTTCTTCAGTTTTTTCTCATGTCTTATATTCAAGTTTCTCCTTTTTGACAGACTTTTACCCTTTGTAATCCCCTTTCCATTGATTTACCATTGTGGTCCGGAGTATCAGCGTGGTGAGCATTGTCCATGCTCGTATTATCTGGATAAGCAAACTGGCCCCAGTAGTTTACTGGAATACTAAGCAAGCGCTCTACAACCTGAAAAACACAAAAATAAATACCACTTAATATCAAACCACAGCAAAAAGACTAAAAAGAAATACGGATGTTGAAGTAAACAAAAGCACACGCATTCATCGTCATTCACTCTACCCGTGGTTGTCGGCTCGTGTCATGCAGGATGGTCATAGGGTCTGGGTCGGGAACAGCATGACCCACAAGAGTAGGGCCAAACACTCTGGCCAGGTTGTTCACATCCATCTTGGTATCCACACACTCAGAAACACTGGAATAAGGAAAGGATCAAAAATAAAGGTTGCGTTCTTAACTAAAATGAAAGTTGATGTGTACTGCAGAGAGGTAGGACGTTACAACAAGCCTGTGTATGACACTATACATTTTGATAAAAGTCCCTCTAGCGCACAAGTAGTTGTTTACACTAATACGATTTAATAATGCAGAACAGATGGCAGTATAACAGGATAAAACTATATGATTTCAATTATAAATAACATAATTACGTTTTCAGATGGATCATAAGACAGGCCAGTGTGTCTCGGTTGGGTTGGGGCAGCTCACTGATGGTCTGATAAAGAACGGCCAGACTGTTGTCGTCATCCTGGATTTCTACAACAAACAAAAAAAGCGAAGTAAAAGAAAAACACACACACACACACACAGGTAATTTAATAGCAGTTCAATCGTTCAATTGATGTAAATGCTTGTTCTTATACAGCATAATGTTGCATTAACAACTATTTTCTACGTCTAAAAGACTCACCAGCTGCTTCCATGAACACTTTGTTGAGATGAAAGGTGAGCAGTGGCTCTGGGAGGTTTCTGAGAAAGTCTTTGAGGACACCGGCGACAACGTTAATGTCATCCACTTTGTGAAGTGGAGGCACAGTCTTTCCTCTAATCAGCTTCTCCTTCAGCTCTTTTACCATGCGCTCTTGGCCAGAGACTCTGTACAGGCCAACCTGGGGGCAGGGAAAGACAAACAAAACCAGCTCTCATTGTCTGACTGCTTGTGATACCGCAGCACACAATAAGACAACTAATTAGAAAGAATATATCCATTGTAATGCAGTAAGAGGGTCAGATTCTCTCACCTCATGTAGGCCTCTGTGTTCAATCTCCTTAATACAGTAGAGTAAGAATGCAGGAATCTTTGGGGAGCTGAGTGGAGCAAAGTCAGCCAAGGTGTTCTGCACAATAATTACATAAAATTAACCAAAACATTATTGTAATGACAAAAAGTGAAAAAATAATTTAAACATGTCATGTATTTACCTCGGTGTTCGGGACGGGAGTGCTAAGGACTAGCGGATTACAGGGCAGAGGACAGTTGGCACGACATTCTGGATGAGTCGCCACCTTACAATCCTGGCAGCGAAGGTACATCTTTCCAAACTTTGTTCTTCTTCCACATGGCAGGCAGAACTCAGACTTTATCACCTTATTTAGTGAAGGAACACGTAGCCAGAGGTGAGCGCAGGTACTTCAACAATGGTGATCAAGCTGTTGAGTATCAATGAATATACATCTTACGGTTTTGGGGATGAACTGGTGTGTCTTTCCTCCTCTATTAGTTCTGAGGGTTTGGAGCTGGATGGGTAAAATGGAGACTGGTGTGCTTTGAGCATCACTTTGGTCAGTAGTGGTTGTATCACCCCAGGCTGGAGCAACTGTAGGCGCAATCACATGTTGGTAACATCAGCAAATCCATTAGAAGAAACTAAAAAAATGTTCAGGCAATCAGTCAAAAGGGAACATACAGAAGATCTACAAAATTCTCACCGTTCTTCCTGCTGCGTGTTCGGTAAGGAACCGTTTCAATGGTGGAGACCGCCTCGACAACACCACCATTCCCTGGGACAGTGATCGTGGTTTTTGCCACTATAGACTCATTCATCTGAATCATTTATAAAAAGTGTAATTAATAATTGAAAAAAATATATGAATTGCTTTTCTTTGGAAAAATAGGTTTATTTTCACTTGAAAGCCTTTTAAGTTGTATGTCATTTTGATAATAAAAAAAAACTGTTTTACAGACAACTTCTTGTCAAGTGTTGTGTTATATACAGCACATTTAGAAGAGGGGGTCAGCATTACCCCTTCTGATGTTCGTCCAGTGGAGCGAGGTTTTTTCATTGCCAGTGGAGGAACCTCAGAGAGTTTTCTGGAGGAACGCTGCATAATAAACATAAATAAACAGTTTTATGGATTACCCGCTTAAGGCTGTACACCAAATAACAAAACAGAGTTCTGGTAATATGTAGAAAACTATACTAATCAAAACCACACTGTGTTTACACTTAGCCTGAAACAAATCCACATAATTAGTTCAACATTAATGAACTCAAGGAGACACCAGTTCTATATACATGATTTAAAAAAACACAACTCACTCGTTTTTGGCGCTTCCGCAGTCTCACAGTCCTCATCGCAGAAGCATCCCAGTCCTACAAGTTAATACGATACATGAACCACAGCACTTAATGACCCTGAATAAATGTATGCTATTGGATCTTAAATCAGTAGTTCCCCTAAAAGATACAGCAATGCTTTTAAGAACGTAAGTCAAAATACCAGAGAGTCATCCGTTTGGTCATAGCTGATGTCTGACAGCAAAGAAGCTGATTCATCAATGGTAGTTAACCTGAGAAATAGAGTAATGTCAGCAAGTACGTTTTATACAGGTAATGGCAGGCAGCGCCATCACTAATTTCATAAAGTGTACTCGTAAAGGGACCTTTTTCAATGTGAACGTTCAAAAAAGGATGGGATACTGTGGTCAGATGAACACCCAAAATTGCTATTATTGTCTTATCAGTAGCTGTTACAGAACCAGAGAAGGAGGATCTGACCTTCGACTGGTGTTGACGTTGCTCATAGCAGCTTGTGCTGCCTGTGAGTGGGCACTAAGGAAGGCCAGAGCGGAGCGCTGCTCCTCACTCAAGTGGACACTGTTACCGTTGTTCTCCGATATCAGCAGCTCCCTGATCAGCTGTAGCTGACGTTCCTGTTGAAACCATAAGACATGAGTTTTAAGTGACCAACTTTTTATGACAAGAGACCGTTATCCAGTAAGCAGACCACATTTTATTTTTACACATTATTCAACCCAGATGCCATAAAATCAATCACAGATATAAAAGACTACTAAATAGTGTTGCACCAACCAGCTTCTCGTGAACTGCCTCCGCCTTCTGCCGCCGGCGGATCTCCACATCCACTTGGTTGCGGGCATGCTTCAGCTTGACCTCCAGGGCTCCCCGCTCCGTCTCTGCTTTCGACAACACTTCTCTGCAGGAGACCAGCTCCTCGCCTGCTCTCAGCCACTTCTTTCGGCACTCCTCAAAGTGAATAGCCATCTGAAGGAACTCTGAAAAAGAAGATGGAAGAGATTGTTGTACTGCTGCTTTTCAAACTATACGTTGTTTTCTGCGGTGGGCAGGTGGCTATATGTATAGGGGCTCCAAAATGCCTTTGCAGTGGTAAAGATGTGGTTAAATACCTCGAGATCGAGTACAAAGGACTCTGCAGTGGAGTGAACAAATGACTGACAGTGCTTTCCTGCCAGGGACAATGTAAATGTATTGCATTATCTGGGCTATTGAGATGGAAATTTGTACTACCCTCCAATAGCTATTCCACCCCCATTTGCTCATGTGGTGCACCAGTCCTGCTATCCTGAAGGTACTAAAGACTCTACACTCCTGCATTCATCGCCCTGTGGCCGTTACCGACAATAATGTAGAAACATGAACCAACTACACACACGTTACACAATTACTGCAGCTCGGACAGCCTTCTAGAGACGCGTTTGGAGAAGTTGGAAAGACATTCAAAGATTCGGAGTTGTGACAAACACTGAAGCGAAGTTGGTAAATAACTTACGTGGTTCAATGCCCTCATTCAGACCGTCCACCTGGGCTCTCAGGCTCTGGAACTGGTTGTACAGGTTCACCACGGACGCCTCCATCGTGTGTTACAGCATGGAGCTCCTCGGGAATGGGAGGGTTTGTTAACAATGCTAGAGAAGGTTACTCTACGTTTTAGCCCGTTAGCTAGTTATACTAACACTTCATTATTATCTAACGTTAACATCATACCTTCAACGTAAAGATAGGTCTGCATTAGCTGCAGAAATAAAGAAAAACAACGTCACTTTTTATGAGAGCTAAGTAGACGCTACTGTTATCTTCGAAACAGCTTCCAAGCTCGTTAGCGGAGTAAATGTGACGATAGCTTTAACGTTACTCCACTTACAATGAAGCTATCGGCATGCTAACATTAACATTAGCATGTTTGTGTTGACTTAACGTCGGCTACGTTGACCAGCGTTCCGTTGTGCAAAATATGAAACACTTACTTGTGTAATGTTTTTCCTGTGATGGTGTGGTTACAACGTCCAGTGTTTAAAGCAAAGGTTCACGAATACAACGTTCAGTTCATTCCCACACCAGTAACAGCAGAGCCACACCTACTTGGTAAAGTTTGCACATTCTTCTTAAAAGTTCAAAATCAGCGCCGGTTTACTTCTTCGTTGTTCGCTGTTTGCCGGAAGTTGCAGCGCTCTGTTCCCCGGCAGAGGATCGCGGCTGTAACTGCAGGTAAGTGTCCTCTGGTTCCCAAAACAGGGTTCAGAGGTCGACATCGGCGATATACATAATACGTGACTGCATAGAAAACATTACAGATTTTTCAGTTTTAAGAATCTCTGGAGGGTTTTTCTGTGCTGAGCTGTGCTATCAATGTCTTTAAAATACTTGCTTCTAAACTAGAACCAAGGAACCGCTACAATAGCTTTAACAACTTTTTTTTTAAATACATGAAAGTATTTGGACTTTTGTTTCAGTCCAGTATTAGTGCTTCCTCTTTCATGGCTGTGTGAGTACTCAATTGAGTAGGGGAAAAATATGTGTCAAATGGTAAAATCCTTTGAAACAGTCACTAACTGCGTCCTATTGTAGGACTGGCACATGGGATGCTCACAACGGAGTCATTAATCAGCCTTGGATGGCATATCTGGGTGCAGCAGCAGCAGCCTTGTGCAACATTTAATGGTGGTATCACACGCACACATACAAACACACACACACACAATCAATTGCAAACAATTTACATGTATGTGTCCATAACACTTTAGAATACATTAAAAAAAAGAATATACATGATTTGTGTGTATTGAAATGCATTGGAAGGCCACACTTGTCCTCAGAACATTGTGTATTCGTGTGTGTCCATTTGTGTACGTGTGTGTGCGTGCGTGCATATGTTTACTTGTGCGTATGTGCGTGTGTGTCTTGAATATTGAACGTACATTAGAGGTGATTTGGGATAATAGTATCTGTCAGTCAATATGCACTCTCTGTCTTAGTCAATTATTTATTTCTATATGTACATTTCCTCCAGTCACAGATCATTAATATGACGGAATTCTCTCTATACATCAATCTTTGTCGACTCTTTCTTAGACTGAGTGGACTATTAGTACTGTCTGCATTAATCTGTATTCTGGCATCAAGAGCAACGCCACCAGGAATAAAGGGAAATAATTCATCTAGCAGAAAAGGAGCGGTTGCTTTTAAATATATGTTTATAACATATGCAAATGTATTGTTTATTAGATCAAACATGTTGTAAAAGGCATGTCACCATTTTGCCTTAGAATCTTTTCAGACAGGTCAGACAGGTAAATTGTTATACCTGCACACATTTTCCCTGAATATTGAGTTCACAGATTTATAGATGTCTGCCTAAAAGATGCATGACTTCTAGGCTACAGCAAGGTCCACATTTCACAAGTGCATCTCAGGAATGGAAAAAGTGTCAGCAGGCTTTTATGCACCAAAGTTTCAGAGGAAGCACCTGCAGCTTGTGCTGACCAAGGCTTTGGCCTCCTCAGTGGCACCATTGGAAAGGTAATGGATCCACAAACAGCCTCATGGGGAACACTTGGCAGATATACATCTACTTAGGAAGATGTGTGCTAGCAGAACACATCCTCTATACATCCATTGAATAGCTGTGCACACAAAGCAAAGCAAAGTTTAAGGATCTGGAAACAAGTAAAGAAAACAAGCATTTTCATGCACATTAGTTCATTCCCCTCAACGATACCTATATCGCCTCTGCCGACTTTGGTGTCTCAAGGGGAAAATAACTTATCTATTGTTGAACAGAAACAAATGTATCTATATCTAAGGGTGTGGGAGAAAGGGACAAAAAAAAACATGAACACCTGGAAAACTTGATGCAATCCAATACATTTACCCTTTTATTATCGAGATAGTGTTAGATGTTTGATTTCACTATTCAGCTACTGATGGAGTTGTATTAGATTACAACGTGTTGTAAAGTGTGCCTCTTTTTTGAACCACTCTAATATGCAAATTGTTTTGCATTGCAGCCTTACAAGCTCCACAAATGTATTTTTTAATTCCTACACATTAGGTTACATTTAATCATATTTTGAAAGTGTGCATGTTTCTTGTGCCAACACATCAAAGTCTGGCACAACAGAATGCTTTAACAAAATAGAATTTCACACAACTAACAAGATTATTTTAATTATCTTTGAATGGACGCAGATGAATCTGTTTGTGCAAAGGGAGTCTGCAGGTCCGCGTACGCCAAGTGACTGCAGTGATGGAATAATGTGCGTAGGTGCACTCCAAACGTCGTATCAATTGAATTACAAGTGTAATCTCCTACTCAGAGAGCGTTTCCTGGAAAAGGCTCCCTCTTTCCTTCTGTGCTTCAACAACAATACATTTAGTTCATCCCGGGTTGTGAAACCTGACACTTAGCAAACACTCCATCACAAATACATTCACGAGTGGTTTAAACAGTTTTTGGTATCCAGTTTGAAAAATGTCAGAAACACTATAAAAATAAGATTTTTTTCAATTTAAACTGGTTCGATCAGTATATTGTGTTGTTAAAGTAAAGGAAAAGAGCATTCAACCTAAAAGGTAAAAACGCTCCTGTTGATAGAATCCATTACTATTCATGAAAAGAAGATGTACAACTTTTATGTAGTGATTAAACTATTTTTAAAATGAGAAAACAAAAGAAACAGACTTTTACATTCGCTTGTTATCACTAAAATCATTAAATCTTCTATAGTTGACAATTATGTGAAACAGTCATACCTTAAATGCCTCATTTTGCAGCTATTGAAAAATATTAAAAACAAAAGTCATTATACAAAAGACAGTAGAGGGGGAACAACGTAACATGGGAGATTACTTACCATGTTAGAGATAAGTGATTTAAAAATAAGCTACATTTAGAACCACCCTGTTTTTTGGAGGTCCTGAGTAATGGTGCTGCATGCTGACAACTGAAAAGGGTTATTGAATGTTAACTGATCGCCACTTCAGCTTTATTGTCTTAGTCCCGGTCAGCATCTTATCTCCATGAGACCGCCGTGCAGGTTCCTGAATACAGCAGATATCCGGCAGGTAATAATGTGGGTTGTAAAGGTCTTCATGACCCAACGGTGCAAATGAGAATGACAATGATGACAATAATAACCACTGCAGTGGCAATGACCGCAAGCAGCTTGCAGACCTTGGCCCGGCGGAGGTCCGCCTCTTTACGCCTGAGTAAAGTATCGTAGCCTGGAGTGTAAATGTCGTCCATCCAGAACTCCATGTTGTTGGGGTTTAGAGACTCCTGGTTCTAAGTGACATAAGGTCATATAAAAATCAGATCAGTTACACACTCATACATAAAATATAGATCCAAATGTTAAAGTAAATTGCTGTTTCCTGCACTTGCATGCATTATTCATTTGTAATGTGCTATTTCATAATTGTATTCTAGAAACCCACTGTTGTTTTTGTTTTGATGATGTTTAATATTATTATACTAATCAATCCGAAAACGCATCACATTTACTGGGTTATAGACTGAAACCCATGACTTTATACAAAAGATAGGCTAGGAAGGAGAATTGGATTCAAAGCATTTAACTACTGTAGCATTTATAACAAATCTTACCTGTAAGTCCAAAGGGGAGATTCGAGCCTCTCTTTCATCTACAGTCCATATGGGCCTTCCCCTACCTTCGGAAAATCTGGGGTCCAGGACCTTCCCAGAGGTTAGCCCTCCTGTCAGACTGCTGTCCTTGTGGTGGAACAGAGACGAACTAAATACTTGTTCTACCAGGTTGGAGGACTTTCTGGAGATGAGGTTAGTTGTGCTGCCTGATCGATCTGCCTAGAAAGAAAACAAACATTTCATAGAATGTATTATATACAAAATATTTGATATAATGTTTCTTTTCAGTCCTGACCAAACAGTCCTTTGTATAACATTTTATTTAAAATTTTGCACATATGTCATATGGATTCCTATATATTAACTTCTGCACTATGTGTTCTCCATGTCCTTCTCACTTTATACTTCTCTATAGTTGTTTTGCATTATAATATTTTATTTGTAGAGCGTTTTACAAGGCACTTTACATTGGTGGGAAAAACAAACACAAGCAATAACACCATAAACAAGAGGGGAGACGTAGCAGTAAGAAACAAAACCAAAAACCTAATTAAGATATGACAGTGTTCATTGTAAAGGTTTAAACCAACATCCCAGTGGCCTAATTCATCAACTTATAACTAAATCACACTGCGCAGCAGACCACCAGCTTCAGGCCAAACACATCTTGCTGTCACACCTTATACACAAGGGTTGTCCTTTTGCCTTCAAAATGGATCCCTTTACTGACAATACTCATGTAAAACTTATTTCTTAATGTTTCATTCAAAATATAGTATAAACTGCGCACAGTAAAATGACTCTACCTGTCCATGTGAAGACTTGCCATCTTTACTTTTGGAGAATGACACCGTCCAGTCTCTTGCAGAAATATTCAGCGAGTTTGAATCAGACATATTTTTCTCTACAGGCTGACTTTTAGAAGCACGACCAGATGATGCATCCTTCTTCCCTACTTTCCCCCCATCTGAATCGGCTGGACCTTTGCTGCTTTCTATTTGCTCCACGGGAGTGTTCCACTGGTTCCAGTCCAGACTACTAGTACTGATCCCTGGAAAAAGATGCTCAGACACAGACAGAGGCTGAGGCTCTGACGACTCAGAAGGGGTTATAGGGTGGCCGATGAAAGAGGAGACACCACTGAGAGGCTCCAGCCATCGCCCTCCGCTGCCTTGTCCATCCCCACTGATAGGCGGCTGAATCTTTTCATCCAGCCGCTGCAGCGCTGACAGCACCTGGGAAATCTCAGCTTTGACATCATTCAGTGAGTCCAGTTGTCTTTCTATCTGGCTCATACGGAGCAGCAGCTTACAGACACTGGCCTGGAGCCCATCATCACTGCTTTCCAGAGAGTGGAAAAGCCTTTGGAGTTGACCTAGGCGGCCACGTCTTGCCTCGTGGGTGTCCTGGTTAATGGCCCCTGGTCCATCACTAGGGTGCAGGACTGCTGTGGAACCACACATGCTTATGTCATCTAAGAAACGAAAGATGGCACTGATGTCATCCTCACCGATGTCAGGGTCGTCTAATGACGTCATAAAGGAGAAGCGGTCAGCGTGGACAAGGCTGCGGAGACGCCGGGCGTCTGGTGGGTCCGTCTGGGTTCCTTGCGCTTTTACTCCGTCCACTGCAATGGACAATTCACTGTCGCATCTTAAGGACTCCCCCAATTTGCTGATTGCAGGGCTTGATCTTCTTGGAAGTTGCCCCCCTTGTGATTCCATTCCCATTCCAATACTGCCAGGGCCTATTCGGTCCTCTAGACTGTGACTCTTGTTGCTCCAGATGGGCCTCTTGGTCCTCGGAGGTTGAAGGTGCCGCGGCGACCACTCTGGGATTGGCCGCGGTCCGAAGTAAGTTGAGTCCTGTAGGTCATCAAGGCTCTCACGTTTTGCCTTCTGCTCCGGCGATTGGTTGACTGGTGCTGGTGATGGGTAAGGATTCGGGATGGTTTCAAAGATGCGATTGTCGAAGCCTTTCTGATCCTTGTTAGGACTGGGAGACTCACTGTTAACAGTCACCTGGGGTATCAGAGGCGGCCGGTTGTGAAAGTCCTTCCTAAAGATGTCTCTCTTCTGGTCGACAGACGATCCCTGTTCATCGTCAAACACCTCCATCGGCGCAGAGTCTACACTGGACTCACTGTCTGTCTCCAAAGGCAAGTAGATATTTTTCATAACCTCGTTCGGGATTTGGCCACTGGGGTAGAAAAGTGTGGTGTGAGGCAAGTCGAAAGACACAGCCCTCGCCCTGATTGGAGGGGAGGACACAAGTGAGATGGGATCCGGGGGAAGACTTGCTCGCTTGTGGCCTGAGTAATTAGATCTCGGAGACAGCAAGTCCTGATCAATAGGCCGGCCACTGGAGTCAGAGTGGGCACGCACTCTTTCTCGACCAGAAACGTTCAGCTGCTGTATTCCAGGCAGACTGGGGCCTGGGCATTGGTCGACAGGGAGGACCATCTGCGCTCTTATTGGTTGGCTGTCATCAGGGACGCCAACCGTCATCTGAATAAGATTGAAGATAGTCACAATATCAGCAGCGACGCCTATCGGGGAAAGCCCCTGGCCTTTTGTGGAAACACGATCTCTGAAGAGAGTAGCTGGGAAACAGGGGTCCTGGCTGGCAGCAGCAAACAGCAGACTCCTGAGCTCGATGAGGTGCTCCAGGTCGAAGCGGGCGCTGACCATACGACAAAGATCCTGGAAAGTGAGCCATTGGCGCATATTGGCCAGTTCCTCCAGTATCCCCAGTAGGACCCCAGGATATTCCTGCTGCAGGTTAGCCATGGCTCCTCACCTGAGCGGGAAAATCAGGCAGTTAGTGAGGCCAAGCCAGCTTTTTTATAGCAGCAAATGTGATTTTCCAAAACACTAAAATAAACACGTCAATGTAACAATACAAGTATAGAGAATATGTGTAATAATAATATTATGTAAATATATCAAAGTGTATTGTAGGTTACATATTCATATTAATGTATAGAAATAAAACACTGGTATTTGTGAGATGTTTTGTACTAAAAAACGAATTGGGAGTCCTAGGTTTGAATGATTCACATCTGTCCAATAACAACAGTGTTTCAGATCTGATACTGTTACATTGACAGCAAATAATCATATAATTGGTCGACATTAAATAACACATTTTCAATTGTGATAGAAAAATCCCTTTGACAGGCGAATTTGGAAAGTGACCTTATTTTTGTGCCCTAAAATAACTGATCATCTGACCTGATGACGGCGTCACACTGCGCACAGCTGCACCTCACTGGACATTTTTAATCTTCTCATTTCCATTAACAACCTCGGGGCAGACTGGCTACTACTAAACACTACAACACGTGCTAGATGTGTTCAATATACGGACATGCATTCATTAACTTCATTCCAGCCATATGTGAAAACGCTCCGAAGACGAGAACAGGGCAGGACTAACACTATTTACTGCTATTTGATCCACTTTTGGATGACAGCTGGGACAGTGTCAACGACATGTCCGTGTTGCAAATTCAATTTGGGTTATCGCAACTCACCAAGAGGTGTGTAATTCCACTCACCTGGATCAGACGAAAGATAAAGTCAGGCCTGCGTCCATGAAAAATGACAAATGGAATCCAGTTTTATGTCGACAGCATGGCCATATTGCAAACAGAGGCGGGCGGCTCATACTGTTACACTGCTTTCATGTGCTTCTCTGTTAGTAACAGCAACCAGCCCACAGCTCAGCCAGGAGAGAAAATTAGAAATTAGGTCATCTTCCCACAAGTCCTTGCAGTCCCCTAAGGGACCTCAAAATACATCCAAACGGTTTCCCCCCATCACAGACAAGCGGCCACACTTTCAAATTCAACAGTGCGCTCCCATTTCTGAGTGATGCAACGGAGGAAAACACCCTGTTAGCAGGACATCCCAGTGTGAAGCAGTCGGTCAAGTCGAGGAGTATATTTTCTCAGGGTGCCATCGCAATAATTGGTTTTGTGTGCAAATTGAACATAGGAATAAAAGGCCAGTTTAAAAATTGATGTTTGCTAATTGACACTCCAAACTGACACTAAACCATACGAGCTGGAGTAAATTATCTGCTACATTGCTGCATGCACAGAACTGTCTGCTAGACTTCAGCGCCCAAAGACTTTACCATTACTCTGCATTATCATCCATAAAGGGTTGTACTCCATTAGAGCAAGAAAAGCACAAGGCTTTCATCGCCGAGTGGTGGCACTCCGCTACAATCAGATTGGACATCTCTAATTCATCGGAGAGCTCACAGAGGGGCCCATCCATCATCCCATGTACTCAGGAGTCACTGGGAATCAATGCAGTGAATGAGTATGTGGGTGTAGGTATAGGACAGTAATGTATTACTGTCAGGGTGGGGAATGGCGTTTCTCTATGCAAGGTGAACAAATTACAAAAGTTGAATGATGTATTCTACACGTAATGTGCTCTTTTCTATTTTTTCAGTATCTATCAGTTGAGGAAGAGTGGTTATTTTTTCAATATTGCAACACCTTGTTCTAGCACAAAAACATTTAATATTCGACTCAACTGTCTACTTATACAAAAATAAGGGAAAGATCCATCTTGTTTAATGCAAACAACTCCCTAGTACCCTCCTAGACACCTTTGGTAAAAACTGGCATTACAAAAATTGGCATTACAGCACCATTACAGCAACTATAATAAAAAATAAATGTTTTACAGGACACAACAAATATGTAAAAGCTACTGTGTAGCGGTTTCAGCTGAGATTAGATTCTCGGTCTCTTTTCTTCTTTGGTTTTAATTTCCCCACTGGGGCCACACAGGTTGGCGTCAGTGAAGGATTCAAGGCTGGATCTAATGCCGGGTTCAGGGACAGCAAGTCCAATATAGCTGCACTCTCATTACCTGTTGAAACATGACAACATGAATGACAGACAGAGGGATGGTGAAAACATAGATTTACAACATGAGTAAAAAGTTGCTTACCATTGTTGTCCCCTTCACAGCTGAGTTCTGAGACTTCTCTTTGGGGAGAGACCCGGGCCAAGGCTGCCAGCTCAGTTGTGAAGCCTTCTTCTGCCTCCTATTGGACACAACAACGCAGTGCTTACAGAAAATATGAGAAAGCTGTCAGGCAGGGAAGTACGTGATACATAAAACATACTAACCAGCAGCTGTGCTTTGGTACTTTCGGTGTTCTGATCCTGGGCTACTTTCTTCCGCCTAAGTTCCTCATATATCATTTCCTGGTCCAAATCACACTGCTCCAACACCCTCCCTTTGTGGAATTCAACCCTGAGTCACCAAAAAAAACTAAATTAACAACCTAAATTATGATTATTGAATACTATTTAAGACTGACATAAGTGTTCAGTGCAGACAAAGAGTGTAGTGTGGTGCATGGTTGTTGCACCTCTGTTGAAACTCAGCAGAAGTGGGTTTCTTGCCCCAGTTCGCCAGCTCCCTCAGCAAGGACCTGCTCAGCTGACTGCTGCTCTCTTGTTTCTCATTCACCTCTGAAGGAACAGTAACATTAACACACTTTAACTTGGAGGGTTTTTTCACGCCTAAGCTGTTTGGTTTAGTTAAAACAAACCATTTGCCTGGTTTGTATAGTTCATTGGTGCTTGTGAGAAAGTTGTCATTTGACGAAACAACCAAACCAAAAGGCACGGACACATGATTTTATGATAGCATAATGTAAATTTAGGAGGATTTCCAAAGCTCTACTAGTAATAAATAGATCTGCTCAAATATGTTCAGAATTATAAATTCTATGTATAACTATACTTTATTTTTAAACTGTGAGTTAACATATGGACATTTTCCTTAACTAATGAACTAAACAGCTCTGTATGCTTCATTAAAACAATTATACCCAACGACTGTACAGGATGCCTCCTTTTTGTCCTGTTAAATAAGGTGAATAACAATTTGACAGTCTCATAATTGTTTATAATCTTTGTGAGCTCTTAAGTGACAGAAAAGAACAATAATGTATGCATCAGAAAGATAAGGATTGCATACACTTCAATTAGTCACTTAACTTTTATTTCCTCGTCCTGATGATACAAGATGACAATAGCCAAAACTGTCCAATCAATCCTGCCGGTCAGTATGCCTTCATGTTAACTCTTCTTTGTTTGATGGTAAAAAGTCAGTCTCAACAGGAACCAGATTGTTTTACCCCTTTGTCCGAACCAAACTACAGGTCTGAAGTACTTTACATAAAAACAATCCTGGCTATTATTGTACTGCAAAGTTTGCCTTTGACCTAATGAAATAATCTATTACATATACTTTGTCTAGATCCAGGTTCATCTGAGTTCATGCAGATGTGACCATGTGCATGTGTGTTGTGATCTCACCCTGGTTTATGTTAACCTGATCATGCTCATTTTTTTGGATGATGTCCTTCAGGTGGGAATAGTAGCTTTGGACCATTGCAGTGAGAGAATCTTTGGTCACATACACGCTCTCCGAGGCAGCCTCTGTCAAGTGGGACTAGTGAGAAACAAATGTTACTCGAAGTTGCTTAGCAAACATGCCCAAAGTAGAAAGATGATTCAAATTCACAACACAACCTTCAAACCGTCATCCTGTTTTGGGGAAGTCTGCGACTCAGCAGGTGGGTTCTGCATCATCTGTCGGATTGCGTGGCTAAGGGCGTTGCCTACCACCAGCTGTGCATGGCCCTGGAGAAGCTCCATCCCTGTTTCCAATTCAGACAGGAACTCCTGCTGGAAGCTGTGTCCAACAAGCTGACTCTCTGGGCCCAGATGCCTCTCTGCTAGGCTGGCACTGTTATTCTGTGATCGGTATCCGACAACAACGATGTTTATTTGGCTGTGAACTTGGCTACTATGTTAGACAAGGGAATATGAGACATGCTGCATCTAGTGACCATTGTGGTGTCCTTAAAGGAAAGTATTGATATGGATAAAAAGAAGCCATCTTTCCCCACCTTGAGCGTTGAACTGACACTGGGCTGGTTCTCACTGGGATCTTCCATTAGCACAGCTCTGAAATCAGTCTGAGAAAGTTCCTTCAGATTTGACAGTCTCATCTCCTTCAGCATGTGCAGAGTAAAGTGTCTGACCACAAAGTACCTCTGCACAGCCACCAAGAGGTGCTCTTGTTTCTTCTCTATCAACCTTCCAACGTGGCTGAGAAGAAGATATTGCATCATTTCCAAATAACAACAAACATGGATTTTCATACTGGATAAGTGGATGTGGCTGTAAATTTTGCTCTGAGTGACGATTTAGTTTTATTCTTCATCAGGCAATCTTTTGCACTCAATACGTTATCAATAATTTTTGGCAGAGGTTTTCCAATCTCACCTGTTGAGTGTGTAGCTCTGTCTGGCCACCATGGCCCGGAGGATCGTCATCTGTTGTTCCCCCAGATGTTTAAAACAGGACTGCACCAAAACCATCTCTTCATTCCACACCTACAACAAAATACACTTTGTTAGAAAAAGCAGAAAGACTTTAGTTTAATAAACTATTGAAAATATCTAATGTACATTGGTTTAAGAGAGACTTTTTAAAATAAGAATCCTCATTGATAAAAGAATCAAGGTGCCCAGAACTGAAGGATACCAAACAGTCTACCTGTCGTTCTTTGTCCATCTGAGTCTTCATGTCCTCCAGTTGCAGCTTGGTAGTGCACTCCGCCTGCTGCAGATGTGCAACCAGCTCCTGCTCCAGGTCCAACCACAGCTTCTCGCAACGTTCGGCAGAGACCTTTGACAGGGCCGGGACAGAGGTGAGAAAAACATCCTTCGCTAGATCACCAAGCCTCTTTGACCAGGAGCCACGGAGTTTCTGCAGACACAAAAACATAAATAATGTAAATACTCAGTACAATACAATACTCGATACACAGTCGTTCTCAACTGGTGGGTCGGGGTCGCCGGTTGGGAGTCGTGGCTCTGGGGATCCGCGATTTATTTACAGTCTGAACGGCACAGTGTACACAAAATGTAGTATTTAATCTTTTACCTTCCAATGATCACAGAGGGCTTCAGCCACCTTGTTGTCCTGCTGCTGCTCCAAGTTACAAATCTGCTGCCTGTGTTTTGTCAGCAGCTCCTTATACACCTGAAGGGAAGGTTTACATTTAGATGCCAATGTAGTCTGCAAATAGTTTATTGGCCTATTTATTAAGTACCAGTAATGGGAGGAAGCAAATTCTTCCAACCTTGGTGAGCTGCTTAAGGTCATTGTAAGTCTGTTTCAGTTCCAGGGCGCAGATCTTCTCTTTGGTCTGGCTCCTCAAAAGCTTCTTCCTCTTGGACTCTAATGTGCTGCTCTTTTCATCCACCAGCTCCTTTGTTTTCCTCATGCACTCTGAAACATAACAGCATGAAGATAACAGCGAAATTACTATGTTATGATGATGATTAACATACATTGTCTCTGCAACAGATGAGTAGACGCTACTTACTCAACAGGTGCGTCGTAGCTGCATTTTTATATGGTCTAAAGAGTGTTCTAAAAGGTGGAAAATGTATTATGTTCAATGATGCCCCCCCCCCCAATAACGCTGTTAAACATGCATATCTTGAAAAAATCCTTGCTTCTTTCATTCTGATGGACCAACATTCAATGCTACCTTTACTGTTTTTTTACTTACTAATCAAAACACAGCAGAGAAGTTAGGATGAGGTACCTCGTCTAATTAACTAACTGTTTTAGCCACATACGAGTGTATGGTAATGGAATAGTGTAATAGATATTATGTGCTGTTCTCAAAGAACCTCATGACCTTATTTCATTATCCAGAGAATAGAGGAGGAGTCCAGGAAAAGGGTCTATTTTGAGAGTGTACATCATTTAATGTTGAAAAGTAGGTTAGTTGTTGTCCACTGATACCTGCCCCCAGAAACCAGTTGAGTGAAATGTCAGTATTTTCAATTACTGTGTTACTAAACTTGGTAAAAAAAAAAACTTACTAATGTGTTTAGTGTATTTTGATTTTTTCCTGCAATCCAATTGCTTAACCTACAAAAGGCTCTTTCTAACCTGCCTTCTGTCCATTGTCTCTGGACCTGATAGTGTGCAGTGAATTGACTAAAGGAAACTGACGTTTTCTCACGACAAGTCTTACCCTGTGTGCACAGTTGAAGACCTTCAGTCAGAGTTGCCTGAACCTCTGAGAGTATCTTTTCCATGTGGCTGAAAGTCAAGACGTCATCGCTTGTCAGCTGCTCGAGTGTTGTTGCTATCAAGCTCTGCCTCAAAGACACTTCCCGATTTAGCAGGACAGGTTGGGATTGAAGAAGCCCCGTCAACTCCTCCCACCACAACAATTTCTGCTGGATACCCTGCGAGAAGTAGAAAACAGGTATTTCCACCTCCAGTATTTCCAGTTCTTTGCACGATGACACAAGGGATAAGAGGCAAAATGAATGTCGTGCCAACGAATAACTAGTAGTACTTTACCTTCAAATCAGCCTCCTGCGTGTTCATCAGATGGTTTTCTACTAACAGCAGAGTCTGGATGAGAGAGAGAATCACATCCTGTGCTTCATCTGGAGAGAAAACGCTGGTCTTCCTCAGCAGATGCTGGCACAAGTCCTCCACCTGTTTGCTGAAACATCTGGACTGTGAAGAGACATGGACATTAGAATCGGCAATGCAAAAACAGGTGTTTGTAAATAATGAGTATTAAGGTAAATTAGGTGTGAAATAATTTCTCTCTCTCTACCACTTGAAAGCCTCGTTCAAGAAGATCTTTCTGAGCTCTCTCTATTTCCTCCAAAGTACAGGGAGCATCATTATTTTTCTCGCTAGCAGTATGGCCGGTAGGCAACTGTTTCTTCAGCTCATTCAGTTCCTGAAATGACAGATGAGAACAGCTGTATATATGCATGTATCTATGTGTATGAATGTGCAGTAGACATCTGATGTGGCCCGACCTTTTCTTGCATTTGAAGAATGTTCTTGAAGAAGTCAGCCTCATTTTTGTCTTTTGGAAAACGACCACTGAATATTATTTTCACCATTTGGAGAAACATCTGTAGCAGAAAAAAAGATAAAATGGGAAAATTAAAAACAAACCGTTCTGTCTTTTTAACTTTGACTTTGAATTAAGAAAATATACTAATTGAATATTATAATGCTGTGTTAAAGAACAATGTTAAAAACTCACGAGGCATTTTTCTTCCTGAAGCTGGGAGCAATGCATTTGGACATCCTGCAGAGCCAAACAGTAGAGACTGATCCTACCTTCAAAACTGAATAGATCACATGTGTGTTATTGCCTCCAGTAAACTAGGGTTTGTGCCTACTTGCTGAAAGATTAGTGAGCAAGGTTACTGCTTAACATTTAGAGACTACTGGTTCCTACCCTGGCTGTGTCAGTGTGCGAGGGTAGTAAGAGACCCTGGTGAAGCTCTGGTTCTGCAAGCTCTTGGGGAACAGTGAGGAGGAGATGAAGTGACTGCTATCGTCGTTGTCCTGTTCTTGACTCTGAGACTCTCCATCGGTGGAAGAGGATGACTCATTGTTAGGCATTGCCGGCAACTTGGAGTGCTCATGCAGTGATGGATTGGACGCTCCGTCTGCTAAAGGCTGACAAATTCAGAAAAAGGTTGCAGCTGAGTGAAGTAAGCATGAACCAATTGATTGCAACTATATATAATATATCACACATGCAATTGTTTGCAAAGGGTTACCATTTTGTGTTATGCGACCACAGCAAACAGCATAATTATTGCTTAACGTTTTACGGTTTAAAACACTTTCGTTTACCAAACCCAAACAGCAATTTCTGCATTTATTTGGGCTGAAATAAAATATGACCTTGTGCACCTGAAGGTATTTGTTATTATGGAGATATGCTGTATATTTATGATACCTACTCTGTATTTTTGGTTGATAGGATAAACCACCTTTGCTCTGGATGCAAATGCAGCCACATCACTGTTCATGGTTGGCTGCTTCTTTTCCTGAACAATTAGTAAACAGAAATGGGAAATCTTAAATGGGATGTTGAGGATTAGTAGTGCAGACATCAAACATGGGTAACACTGAAAGTGTTTGACAGTCAAATCAAGGAGATTGTGTTAAATCAAGTGACCTGTACATATTTCCTGTCACATTTAACATCCACGCGTATAACGTTACAAAAAGTCCCAAACGTGGATTAGATGTTAAAGAGAAGAATACTTTATCATTTGCGGTGGCGGTCGGAGCCTCTTTCCTGCCGCTGCTGTTTACGTCCAGTTCCCCGTCGTGCGGTTCAAGCAGCCGCCTCGCGTTGTGACCCTTGACAATTTGATGCGGGAGAAGAGTGTCACTGTAGTGGCATATAACCACACTATAAGACGTGCGATTGTGTGGAGGAGAAACAGAGGTTGCATGTGATTTGCTTACTTGTCTCGTCAACAGCAAAGGCTTCAGGCAGAAGACGTAGAGAAGAGCAGCAGAAAGTACTCCCGAAAGCACCCCACACAACGTGGCCACTGTTAGCAGCCCTGTGTAAATGTGCAGCGACTCGGCGAAAACGACCAACACGTCAGTGCTGCATCCCGCTATCAGTTCCTGCGCTGTCATCACTCACCTGGCCGGGAGAAAACCTGCGTTTCTGAACGTTAGCATGTGTGGTGGATAGCGGCTAACATTTAACGCGTAACCGTTAACGACTCATCTCAAGGAACCGCAATGTTAGCTTCTGGCTGTGGACGCTGGCGGTTTTTTTGCTCGCATTTGATTGAAAATGGTTCTTCAGTCTATAAGGTTATCCATTTAAAAATATTAGAAACCTTCAATTGCAACTTTTTCGGGAAAAATAAACTTTCCCCCATTAAAGACAGAACTCGGGAAGACAGGAAAGCCACCGATAATCTATCCGGAAAATCAGTGAAGTTCCCTTCAGTTAGTTAAAGCACACTCATCATTATTTTAGAAAGGATACTAGTGTCCCCGTAAAAAAGATAATGAGGCAAATACAGGTGGATAAGATGTGAAAAAACGAAATATAATTAGTTTTTTTCTGCATATTTGTGCATTCCATCCGTAAATATATTTCTGATAATCCAACGAGTTCGCCTCTGACACTTTATTTTGAAAATCCTAACCGGAAACTAATTAATGTACTTTCCTTGAGGAGTTTCCCGTTCTTCCCAAATTTTGGAAATGTTTTCCGAAGTTGTGTGGCAACGGTAATCATGGAACCTGTTTTCGTATACACTTCTTTGAAATGGCGTCCATTGTTTTGTGTGGACATATGGAAGACGTTGTTGTGTGCTGCCGGAAATGCTTCCACAATTTAACTTTTACAACAACAAGAAAGCGGTTGGAATGTTTTCGTCGATGATTTTCACAGGCAGAAATGCAGCCAGCTAGCTAGCGGCCCTCCTCGGTGAGAGTGGCACACCAATGTACGAATGCTTCAGGTAGACTTTATCGCGAAAAGCATCGCAATATGGTTGATGCTCTTGGACATCCAAGTGTCGTGTTTGTGTCCGCCGCCTGTTGACTCCCGTTGTTGTCGCGTTGTCGAACCGTTAACTGCCGTTGTGTTGGAGTCCAGTGCGGCGCATCAGAGCCGTTGTAACGGTAACGTCACATCTCGGGACGCGTCATGGTTCATAACTCTACCGTCACAGGAGGTGAGTGACCTTATGGTGCGAGTCCATACTGTTCGATCCACCCCTTCAACTAGTCACCTGGTCTGACTTTAGTAGCTGATATGTCCGGTGATTCGCTAATGCTACACGCCATTTCCCTTTTAACGGTATTCTTCAAATTAAGGAGAGATTTGAGTAGCTAGTGAAAAGTTTGCACACATTTTCTCATTCAATTCAGTGAGAAAGTGTGTCCACACATTTGACTGGTACTTTATTTATTTTGTTTTACCTTATTTCCTGCATCCAATAGTTAGATTTACATTTCATATGTTATCACCCTTGAGCAGTGCCCTTGTTTATGCCTAATATTACATGTACTGTGTCTAATTTTCCATTGTCAGAGGCACTCCAGTATCCATGTAATGCAACAGGACCAGGCTGTAAAATCAGCTGAGCAGGCATTTCTTAGGATGGACGGTTTGTTGTTTTTTCCTCAATTCTATGCGTTAACAAAATAGTAATTGCACAACTTCTTTATGTGCAAACACCAGATGAACAATTGTAAGTATAGGTTTAGGATGTGTAATTAATGTATTTTATGACATGTAGACTGCTATCCAAACTCTTTAGCACACCGGTAAATACAAAACTGTATGCATACTATGCATTTGTCTATTATTTATGGTCAGTTTCAGCCTTTGTAAGTGACTGCTGAAACACCCTATGCTCAACCTGACAGGTGCAACAGACATGAATGGGCCCATGTTGTTGTCTGCAGAGCGCCGACTCTCCTCTTCAGCTTCTGCTGGTCCATGGGACCACGCTTTTTACACACCACTCACCTTCATGTCGAAAATCTTGTACCGACGGAACCGCAGAAGCACTCTTACCAGATACAACCCAAGCCTCCCTCTGCCTCAGGTGTGTTTCGGAGAGGGGCTTTTGGTCACTTTAATCAGTGTACACAATGGATGCCTTTCATGGAGTATGCAAATGTAGTAATGCACTTTGTTATGTTTACGTTAATTCAAACCGATTTAACAATTAGTTCTGTTTTAAATAACTAAATCAATTGTTTTTTATGTCTCTGCAGACTCAGAGTATGGCGCCTCCACCCGCATTTGGAGTCAAATTTCACAAGTGTGCACAGGTACATCAGACCAGTTGTGTGAATATGGACCATTTTATTCATCTTTATTATTTAGTAATGAAGAACCATGCAGTTATTCATACTCTTCCTTCTACTCAATCATGTGTTCTTTAGGTGAAGATGGACACTGATCCTCCTCAACTGACGTTCTTCCTGCTGATTCACAACATGGGCCCATTGGGTGGCACCAACCTGTCCCAGGTGGCTATCCGGGACTCCATTGCTGGAGTTGTACCCATAAAATCTGACGGCCGAGTGGTGGAAAGAGGCTACCAGACGTTTGCCATTGATTCATTGTCTGGTATGCCTGGGGGTCAATTTGTTTTCGAGATTATTCTGGTTTTAACTTTATAATGTAAAATATTACATATGTTGGCATCCTGCAATCACAATAAATAACATGTTATTTTACTTCTTTAGCTGGATCCCAATTTGTTGTCAACTATACTGCTCACATAAGGAATCATAAGAGTGAAGTCATGGACCTTCCAGCTTTCGTCACCTTCTCCAATGCCTCACAGGTGTTGTTTTTCTGCTCTTTTTAACTTAAAAAAGATTCCACCAAATGTTAATAATCTCATATGTCAGGCTCAGCATTTGCAGAACTATAAGAACAAGTTCTCTCTTATTTTTACCAATAATTATTTTTTTCCCACTCCACAGAACGATGTCAGTATGTTTGGTCCATTAACGGCTAATCTAACATTAAGGGTAAATTCCACCGATAGGGTAAGTTGTTTAACTGGAAACACACTTTCAGCTTCAAGCGTTGCACGTTTTTAGTTTTTATGTCATACACATTTGATTTGATGAGAAGTGTGATGTTTCTACCCTCTTTTTTAGATTCATCCTAACCATGGGGTCCATTTAGCTGGAGTTGTTGCTGGGTTCTTTGGTACACTGATGCTGCTGTCGCTGGGATTTCTGGCCGTGAACCTGATAGGTCTCAGAACCAGGCTGAACCTTTTTCAACAAAAGGTACCACAAATACAAATATATTTTGTTCAAGTTAAGCTTAAACAGTTAATAAAACCTGATTTATGTGTTAATTACTTGAGCTCATAAACAGTATATGACTATGTTAATGCTATAAAAGGGTTGTTGATGCATGTTTTTTAAAAGGACATTTTGGTCCAAACCAGAAATGAAAAGTGTATTACAGTTATTTTAATGAACTGTTTTTTCACAATTGTTTTATTTATTTTTTATTTACTTCAGATATGCGTCAAGACAATGTGCTTGTATTTTCTTGCAGCAGAGAAACAGAGGTGATTCAGAACCTGAATATGCAGAATGCAACATGAGTGAGGCCGTAAAGGATGAGGCCGCATTTGAAGACAAGATGGTGGACACAATGGTGCTGGAGGATCCCCAGAACATGTACCAAGCTTTGGAAAAGTGAGTAAAACTTCAACAATCCGTTATGTCGGTTGTAGCTCCGGATAAAAACTCACCAGTGCTTTATGTTCGTTTTATAATGCGCCACCCAATCCAGTAATGATTATAAAATCAAATTCCCTTACAGTTAAATGTGTTTTTATTGTCATACATTTTATTTCCAAATTCCCCAAAGACAACAAATATTAGACATTTTTATAATACATCTCACTAAGAACGCACAAGCTTACCTTGCTTACTCTGCATTTCATCCCTTCAAGCCTCCAAATGTCCACCCTGCTGCACGCCACCAATAACCTGGAGGCCACGCGGATTCAGATCTACAGGGACGTGATGTCCTCCCTGCTGGGCAGCCTGCGTTCCCGGGGCCAGGCAAGTGCCCAGGCCCAGCAGAGGCTCCTTAGTGTGCTCCACGGACAGATGCTGGGCATGGAGGGTCGGCTGAAGGAGGAGCGAGGAGCCCGCATGGCTGCTCTGGCTGGCCGCTGCAACCAGGAGACTCGGGAAGAAATGGAAGCAGAGCACCGCACAGAAGCTGCTCAGAAGGCCCAGGCCGAGCTGCTGTGTCAACATGCCAACCAACAGGTAATCAAAAGTCAAATATTTGTTGCCGTTTTTCCTGTGCATCTGATATGATATGCTTATTGCAGTCCTTACATTCTATTAACTTCTATCTAATTTTGTTACCAGGAACTCCTCCACTGCAGTGTCCTCCTGGAGAAGCTGCACAAGCTGAGCCAGAGTCGGCTCCAGCGCATCCTGTTGGTCAGACATGAGGAAGCCTCAGGGAAGGTTCAGAGGCAGATTGTTGAGTGGCGTCGGGTGGAGTTGCACAAGATTTTCTCTGAAGAACTGGAAGAGGCGACAAGGATGGGCGAGCTGGAGAAGAGCGCAGCCAAGAGTCTGCAGCACGATTACTTTGCCTCTCAGGTAAGCAACCAAAACCTACTTCCAAAGTTGTGACACATTACACTTAAACATTTGCGTGACATCGTTATGCATGCTTCATTTGAGCTTTGTTGACGCCTGCAAACAGGGCCAACATAAAATATAACGGTGTTTGTCTATTATGTATTTACTCTATTCTTTTCTTCTACTTTTCAGCTGTCTGTATTTGTTATTATTGATATATGAAGTAAACATTTAAAAGACACTAGAAGACATGCCCTTCTTTCTTCTGACCAGGATCAGCTAGAGGAGGTGCTGGATGTGGTCCTCGCCAACCAGCGCTACGTGCTCGCTGAACGCCATGCACAGAGGAAGTTCTTGGTGCACAGCCTTCACAGCCTCAACAACCTGATTTCTGACAGCTTCTCCAGCACCTCCAGCAATCTGGACAGCTGGTTTACTCACATCAGAAGGTTGGAGCGTAATGGATTTACCAGTAAAAAACATCATGTGATGATTATTTCCTATTTAGATCACACTACACTACACTATAAATGTGGCTAAGCAAAATTATATTACAGTATAAATGTACATTTTAGTAGTGCTTCTATTTGTGATGTAAGAAAAGAAAATATTTTTGTGGTCTTTTACAGAAAATATTTTCATAAAGTGACCATTTCTTAGCAGTTCAATATTGTAGGCAGCTTCAAACTCGCATATTATGTTTTTTTTCAACCTGGCATGCTTTCATTTGTCCACCAGGGGAGGCAGTGTGCCTTCAGAGCAGCTGGACCAGCTGCAGGACAAGGCCCAGAAAGAGCTGGTAATGGTGAGGCAGAGACTGGAAGAGGCATTGAGCCAAGAGAGGAGAGCCATGCGCTGTGGACTGATAAAGAAGAGGCGGGAGCTCATCTCTGACTTGGTGAGGAGATCAAACATTTCTGGATATATATATGTATACATACATACATACATACATACATACACACATTTATATATTGACACCACAAAACCTGTTGATCTCATACCTTAACTATTATCCATCTGTAATCCATCTCCCTACCTTCTTCAGTTACGGGTCCACAAACAGAGACAGAAGGATCTGTCGGGTGTGTCCAAGGATCTGGAGGGAAGGCAAGATATAGCTCATCACCTGCACTGTTGGCAGAACTTCCTGACAGCTCACAGTTTGGAACTAGCAGAGCTTATCAACAACCTGGATGAGGAGGCTACTGCAGACATCCGCAAGGTGCCACTCTTGACATTACAGAATCGGGCAGACCTGTGACCCATTCGCTTTAAAAGATTTATTTAGTTTGATTATCCCTGTTCTATAGGTGACCATGCGTGTGATTCAAGCTGCCATAACAGAAATCAAAGCCATCCAACCATCTGCAGCTCAGGCCTTGCAAACATTCTTGCCTCCAGGGGCGCAACGTGCCGTGCCGCAGTTGGAACCACAGGCAGGACCTGGACAAGTCCAGGGACAAGGAGGGAGCACTCTCTTACAGGGCCAGGAAAGGCTGCACCAGGAAGGCAAGGCCGCCTTACACACGCTCAGCTGCACTAGAGCTGCTCTCAGGGAGGCCATGGAGAGAGAGCTGCAGGAGCAGAGAGAGCTCAGGGCGCATTGCAGAGCTTTCTTCAGGTCAGTGACACAACAACACTTGTCATTTTATTTCAGGAGATCCAAAGAAAAGTGTATTGTGTGTTCCTATTCGCATAGATTAGATTAAGACATGAGAAGGAATGAGCCTTTTCTGACTAATTTAGGACTGTGTTTTTACACCAGTTGATGCCAGATGTCGTTACTCTTTTCAGCAGCTATTAGATAGCAGAGTGTTTCTCAATAACCCCCCCCCGTCATCAAGCAATAATCACACCATCGCAAATTGATGTTATTCTCCTTTCAACACAGACATGTAAAGTGTCACGGGGGAACCCCGGTGTGTTCATCCGCCTGCCCTTTCTCTTCCTGTCTAGTTGTTTGTGTTCGTCCCAGCTGACTCTGTCTGAGGATGATCGGCTCCGGATGAAACTGGAGTTTCAGAAGTGTCTGTCTGTGATGGACCTGTGTCTGGTGCTGCCCCACGCTGTCTCCAGAACCAAACTCCACACCGCTCTGGCAGCTTGGAGGAAGGAGAGGGAGCAGCAGATGGTGAACACATACAACAACAATTACCAAAACCAGTTGTTATGTTGTTAGGAATTGTAAAATAATTGAACTCTGTTTAAGAACAATGAATTGTAAAAGAATAGGGATTACAAAAGTGATCCAAACCACGTGTTATTGAATCAGTCTACCATATGCAGCATAAATCCCCCATTCCTAACTTCCACAGGTATTACATACCATAATCTCTTGTGGAAAGTAGGTTTCCATGCTAATTTATTTTAATCTGGGCTAAAGGTTAGCAAAGAGATGGTACCTTCTTGTTTAAATCTCCCCATGATGCTATTACAGTTTAAAGCGAATCAGATCAACTAAAGCGGTACACAATGATGCATTTAATATTTTCTTCAATGAGTAAGAAAGAGAGAATGCTAACAGCCACATTGTGATCAGTCTCAAATGTGCCCATTGTTATTTAATTATAGAACAGGCCTCTAAAGAGTGTTCTCATTTTATTCACATCATAGCATCACTCTCTGAGTAATTTGGATACGTCTTTTTTTGGCAGACTTCTATATCTAAGGGGAAATCCAGCGAGGCCAGACAGAAAACAGACGCATCTGACCTGATACTTTTTAAGAAAAGGCTTGAAGATGGAGTCCAACTTTTTGAGAGGGAGAAGGAGATGGAGATGGCCGTCATGGACAAGGTAAGGCCGCAAAATTACCTTTTTGTATAAATTCTTTATAAGTGCATAAAGTTACTAAAAAAGCAAGAAAGGACTGGTGCATGCATTTATATTCTAACTTATCAAACGTTAACTCGGTAGCAGAAGCCATCTGCTACCGATCAAGCAAAACACTATCTGTGTTAAAGTTCAATGTCTAGATTGGGACTGAGTTCGTACCAAGTGACTGAGGTACATCCATCCTAATGTTGGCAGGTGATGGAGGAGATGCGTACGGAGAGGGAGAGTGATCTGCACGCTCAGGGCGACAGCCTGGCGATGCAGATGGCTACCATCCACTACCAGAAGGCAGAGAGGAGGACCAAAGTCTTGGAGACTTCCAGAGCAATGCTCGCCCTGACCAGCCTGCTCATTCAGCAGCTCAGAGAGAGAAAGAGCCTGGAGAGCCAAGACATGGCACAGAGTATACAGAACCATTGCTTGGTAGGCAGTGCTTTACTCATATAGACATATAATACGGTTCAAATAAAATATTCTCATGTAATTTGAATCTCCCCACAGGGCCTAGATGAAGCCCAACAACAGCTCCAAAAGGAGAGGAGGGAGCTGGATGTGCTGCAAAGGTCTCGATCCAAAGTCGAGTCAAATCCAACACAGAGCGGGGACTCTGGGGACGTTGAGGAGGGAAGTGAACTGGAGAAACTGTTTCAGCTGCGGCCGGATTGCAGGATGACGTCCATCCTCCAGGAGGCACTCTACAAAAGGGACCAGGTCATCACACGGTTGGCCGAGAGGTGAGCCCTCTCAAATAGTTTTATCTTAAGGAGTATTTATTGACACAGGCCCGCCAAATTCTACAGTGTCGAAACTCTGTGGTGTTCTCAGGTTGGAGGAAATGACAAGCAACGACCAAGCCATGGAGGATTTAAAAGAGCAACTGGAGCTCAGGAGGCTTTATGCAAACTGTGACCAGGTTGGAATTTCTGGAACATTTTCTTCTTTCTTTTCTTTTCAATGTTATATTGAACACAATGTCATATAAACGGAATGGGAAAATACAGGGACAAGTAGAAGAAACGGTGTGTTGAAGCTGCCTCTGCGTTTCCTCACAGGATCTGGAGTTTGCATCTCGGTTGGTGAAGCAGAGTCAGGTGTCCGCTGAGGGTCTCCTGGAGGCCCTGCGTCTCCTCCTCCCCCCCCTGCCTGAAAGCGAACTCCTCTCCATCACCGACGCCCTCTGCCCCAAAGAGATCCTTGTTGCATCATCTGCAGAGCAGAAGCAATCCATGTAAGAGACAGGTTCAGGATCGACATACTTAGAGTTTTATATTTTCAATTTGCACAGTATTGTGTCACATTAGGGGTGTTTTATCATGAGGCCAAACTTATTGCTAGTATAATATCATAAATGTATAGTTCTATTTGAGAGGATTATTTTCTGTTTCAATAAGCCCTGTGCAGCAGAAGGATTTCCCATCATCATATGCTCTTCCAACTTGCAAATAGAGCTTTGAGTTTGGTTGCCAACTGGTGCAGAGGCCAAACAAAACCCTTTGTTGCGCACTAGTGTAGTCCTTGTTGCTTTCCTTTCCTCAATCTTTTTAAGGGGGGGAAAAAACTGAACAGATTTAATATAAGGAAAACCTTTTAGCCCAAAGTACGCAGTTATGTGGTTTAAGAAAGTAGTTCTCTGAGTAAAGTCACTGATTTAATAAAAATCAGCATTTCAACACAGCTGGCCGAAACAAAAACATCTTTGATCATTATCTGAAATTGAAATACTGTTTGAGCACGATTCCACAAGGGTTGTTTTCCCCGAGCCACGACGGGTAGAATAAACAATTCTACTCATCATTTAATTTCCTGATACAATGGAACACTTAAGTTTGGTCCCCCCGCTGAGTTTGGATTAGTTCACTGAATAATGTGGCGTGCAGGAGGAAAGGAGCTGTCTGGCCAAAGTACAAGGAAATGAAAGTGCTCAGTTTGGAACAATATGCAAGACATGTGTTTTTCTTTTCTTTTTCGGCTCTTGTTTCTGCTTCTTGTTTGTAGGACAGAGTTTACCTGCTCTTTTATCTTACTAATGTGAGTTCATGTAAACCGTAAGATGTGAAACTCCAAGACATATTGACTGGATTTTTTATACAATACTGAAATTCTAAGATTAGATTCTTGATCAAAATTGCTTATCACCGTGTAGTTGACTGTAAACAGAAACTTTTATGTCCTGTGACCGACTGACAGAGGACAGTGGTTTAGTGGGCTTCCACAGCAGTTGAGACAACGATCCGATGAGCTGGTGTTGATACGTATGAAAGAACTATACCGAAACACAAGATACATTCAGACAGATTTGACTTCAGATTTTTTGGTCTGCGTTTAAATGTCTGGCATTTGTGTTTTGGATTTTTTTTTTTTACCATGTCTTGCTCATTTGGACCTTAAAGTAATACATAGTTGTAATTATTACAATAGGTACATTTTGAAGCAACTACACTTATATATTATAATAATAATTCACCTAAACAAAATGAGTCTTGTGTGGTTTTGTAGTTGTAATTATCCATAATGGATGGACCATTTTGAATTACACAAGACTAACACGATGTACCTTACTCAGTAAGAAATTCAAGATGTAATCTTTTACCTTAATAGACAACATCACAAAGCTCTCCCTCTGAACCGGTGAAAAGCCATCACAGTGTTTCAGTTCCCTGAACATGTTCTAATCAAAGCCAATCTTTGTCTGCAGAGGTCAAATCGCAGTTACCAGCTTCGTAATATGTTGCTAACTTTTTGACCAGGTGTGCCGGGGGGGTGAACAGACTTCTTCTTGTGAAACTGAGAGACGACGTGTTGCATAAAAATATGCCAAATATGCCAAGCTGCGCTGTGGAAAGCGGGAGGTGAGTGAAACACAGTTCTGTTTTTTCCTACTGGCTGCTACTTATGGACGTTATGCTACAACCAAGAGTTATTTGTAGTTCAGTTTTTTCATCATCCGAGTCAAGTCCTGAGCTATAGTGACTGCATGCATGTGGTCAGCAGTTTAACACTCCCACTCACAACAGCTCCTCTGTCCTCTAAATCTTACAGACTCCAGGAAAAGAGGCAAAGTTTTATGGAAAAACTGCTCCCCAGATCCCGTGACCTGCCTCCAAGAGATGTTGCACCACCGATGGTTGAAGAGAACGAGAGGGAGGCCGGTTTAGGGAAAGCACAACGGACTATTGATAAATCTGCCGTCACTGAAGACCCAGTTACACAGCAGCCGAAGCACCCTGCAAAAGAAAGTGTCGTGAACACAGTGAATGAAACATTACACAGCGCAGCAGAGGAAAACATGGTGCCCTCCTCTGCCAGCACCGCACGGGGCGTCGCTGCTACAGAAGAGAGGTTGTTTGTGTTCCGGCATCCACCTGAAGCATGCGGCAGTGCAGAGGCACCAAAAAGAAAAAGGAAAAAGAACTTTCTCAATCTGAAGAAAGGCTCAGTGGCTCCAACAAATCTACCTTGACATTTACAGACATTTGGTTTTTTTTGGAATGATACTATTACAGTAGTAGTACAGACGTAGTTGACAAACAGTTCATTGGTTTGAATGGAGTCCAGTTCAATCTCGTTGAAAATGTTAGCAATTTATCGATTGGGTTTTGGAGAAGAAGTTAAGCCCTTTCCTGTAGCATTAGTGTGCACTGCCTTAAAAATTATTATTACTAATGTATTGTGTACATTTATTTGCTGTGATGATTGCATATACCTCTAAATTCAAGATGCACAGTGACATTAGAAATGTAACCAGATTCCATTGTGATTCCATTCAAAAGTTTATATTAACTTTGTAAAATAAACATTGCTTTGTTCCCATTGATGAACCTCACAACTGCAAATCCAAACAATCGTTCATTAACAGCTGGTATCGATCAATTGTATTGATTTTAAGCCACGCAACCGGGTAAAAGGAGGACATCCGTGTTTGGAGCGCGTGAGAACACAGTTGGCTCTCAAAACACCACCTGAACCCAAATGTTTCCCTCTGCCTCGCTGCGCATTTCACGTCATCGTCCCCCCGGCCCCCTCCAACCCGCCCGCGAGTCCTCCTCTTCCCTACTTAAGCCCCCGTAGACGGATCAGCGGCGTTTCCCCGACATGAAGCCCGGACTCGCTTCCCTCGTGTGTTTCCTCGCCTTCGTGCGGCTGTCGGACTGCGCGCCGCCGACCTGCTACTCCAGAGCGCTCGGCCTGAGCGCAGAAATCATGTCCCTGCTGGATAAAATACACACGTACCACCGCACGGTAAGCGTGTGCGTGCGTGTGTGTGCGTGTGTGTGCGTGCGTGCGTGCGTGCGTGCGTGTGTGTGTGTGTGTGTGCGTGCGCGTGCGTGCGTGTGTGCGTGTGCGAACTGTGTTTGGAGCGGTACTCTGTGTAACGATCCTGTTTGTTGGTTTGCAGAAGACTTGCGCTGACATTCTACCCACGATCTTCCTTGATGTGCATGTAAGTTGCAAACACTCCAGATGCGGAAGGAGATGTTATTCAATGATTCTAGAATGTACCTCATTGTGGTGCTCAAAGCGCCAATTAATTGTTGAAGTCAACAATTAATGAGCCGGTTACTCGTAAAAAACGGACATTCTTCTACAGGTAACAGGACAAATATGTATCTCTGATCTTGGGGTGAAGTCACTTTTACAGTTAAGGGGGTTCATGTAACACCCAATCAACAAGTTGACCAATTACCAGTGACTCTTCAATGCAAAGGCAAACAAAACATTGCAGATCAACGTGTACTGTCAGACAAAGTTACTCTAGATTCCAAAAAGTGTAAATACCTCAGAATGTTCTTTTTAGAACTCGTGCGTCACAACCAAGCTGCGTGACATCCTGTACGTGGTCCTGAACCATCCCAACCAGTACTGCAGAGAGCGTCCCAGAATGCTGCTGCTGAAACGTAAAATGCAGAACCTCTACACCATCATCAACAAAATCTGTTATCGGGTAAGAGCAAATAGAAACTCCCCAGCTGTTTTTGAGCATAACATCCGTGTTTTTCAAGCTCCAGTGTCCTGACCGCGTGTCTTTGCCTCGTTTCCAGGACCTGGTGTTTTTCACAGATGACTGTGAGGCCATTGACACCGGACATGCCAGGCCCCACTATGCAGAAGACCGGCTTCAGCTCCTGCAGGAGGAGAGATGAGCAGCACACACTGCAGATGACGGGCCTACGTCGCCCTGTTACATTCAACAACACCGTGATTTGTTAGAATGGTCACGCATGTACACAACACAGCCCGCCCTGTATTACACGCATCACAAACGATACCCAGAGCGCCGCTTCTACCTAGTTGGCTCTTTGTCAGCTGCAGACCCGTGTTGGTGAACATATGTGGCTGCATTCCAGCCAGGAGTGCAGAACTTTCCACAGGAAATTTGCTGAATTTCAACCATGCCGATGAATACCTTGGAATAATAAAGCAATAAGAGATGCTTGTGAGCTGGGCTTAAGCGATGCTTACTTACCATGGCTGATTAAAGGTTGCTGTTTGATTAAAATAAATATGTTGCATTGCAGTAACCCTGACCTGGATGCCTTAAAGGAGCGTTTTGAAAACATTTGAAGAGCTGAACACACGAGTTAAAAAGGTTTGGTGGAGTGTGCTCTTTCACATTTGTGACACTTAAAAAGTTTCTGTCTTGCTTTTGTTTAATACATAACTTTCCAGCTGAAGCTGAACAAAAAGCTCTCAAAACAACTGGGTGAAAAACAGAGCAAATCTGACTGATCAATAAAATCCCTGTTTTTATCTACACACATTATGTCTCACATGTATGTAATAAAAAATAACTATATGCATAAGCTCTTACTTTTTTTATTTTACTTGCTTAAATAAGTTCCTCAATGTCGGCCAGAAGATTCTGGGAAACACAAACTGTCCAGTCTGTGAATCAGCATGAGGTCCTTTTTTCTTTTCCTTTCTTCTCCTTTTCTATGTGGGAGGCTGTTTTCCAGAGGTGTCAAAAGTATTCACATTCATTATTCAATAGAAGTACATATACTAGGGTTTAAAAAGACTCCTGTAGAAGTTTAAGTACCAACTCAAGCTTTTTACTTAAGTAAAAGTATAAAAGTACTGTTTTCAAAACTACTTAAAGTATAAAAGTAAAAGTAATGTAAGAAAGTCCATTAAGGACAAACTGTTAATGCGTAACCTCGCTGACACAACACGTCAGTCCGTTACAATGTGATCAGAAGGTGCCTGCAGATCACGTGACCTGCCGTTGGGATGATGGAAACATGGCGACCTTCAGAGACACGACACCAAAACAACACGTGTATCTAACTTATACAGATAAAACCACAACCCATTTTTCCAGTGACACGAGTCACACACACACGTTGTTCGCATCGATTAGGTAGACTGCAGTGTCTCCCCCTGGTTTACTACGTCATGGGGGGGGGTCGCACCCCGGTTTATAATGATGGGAAACACTGAACTGGCAGCGGTCGGTTATCAAAACATTGTCCAAATGACCAGAATGTTCAGGCTTTATGAACAAATACAGAATCCCTTTGTGTTCATTTCCAAAGCCGCATTAAGACACACATCACTTTATTTAATACGCTGCTTGCAAGTCGCTGTGTTGTGCCAGACTCTCAATAAAGCATTTAGGACAAACCCACGGTCATATACTCATCTAACGTCACATGGACTCTGCGTGAGGAAGAGGAGGAGGAAGAGGAGGAGGCTCCATGTCGATAAATACCAACTTTCCACCGACCACTTTTCCCACCCGGTGTCACTCCGATCTGCCGGCGCATCGCGGAGAAAACCAACCGGGTGTCTGGATGCTAAATGTTTATACTTCTCATCCAAACACAATCACATTCACTCTGTCCGGATAGCGCCATTTATCTGGAGAAGCCGGAAGTAACGATACTTATTTTTAAAATGTAAGGAGTAGAAGTAAAAGGTCATAAAAATAGGGTTAGTGTTATACCCAAAATTTCTACTTAATACAGTAACGAAGTATTTGTACTTCGTTACTTGACACCTGCTGTTTTCCACTCGGCCTGTAACAAGTACTGATGTAATTCATTAATATTGAGACAACATGAAGTTTTATCCACTGGATGAATATAGAATGCATTTCAAATAAGAAATGTTGAGGTCAGAGCACAAAAGCCCTTTCCCTCTGCAAAGCGAACTACACTGGTTGTTGTGTTTTCAAAATGTCATTTGACTGCAAGTGAAGTCAAAAGAAAAAACACACTCTTCACTCTCAAATAATGGTGCAGTTTCCGTTATTTACATGTTAGATTTGGGAGTAAATCCTTATCTCTAATTTCATTTAAAACCTCTACTGCCCTCTGGGGGCAGTCTCTCCGATCTGCATACAGAGGGGCAGTTGTGTAAACTATTTTATACACATATTTTAAGTATTCTGTGACTTTTTGGGCATTTTATCCTTTAAATGTGTGCTCTTCTCCAACACAAGCCAAGATGTTTTAGCCCATAGGTGCTGTCGTGCCTAATATAATCTAAAGCTAGATTTCATCTTTGAACACGTTTGATTTAATGAGAGAAATCATTTCACTCATTCAATTACCGTTTGTGTGTTTGAATGACTTGTCTTCAGATGACCTTTTCACAACATACACTTAATATCATTGATTGCCTTCTCAAGTAGTAGTAGACGGTGGTCTTTCCGATCGAGGCCATTCGCACACTTCGCTATGCTGATTGTGAGTCAGGGTCCCCATGCGACGGGCATCCATTTACTGATGGCAGTGCTGCAGGTTTGTCCAAAGAAATGCTTCATCAGTGGCTTCATTTTTCACAAGGTGGTGCTGGTTTCCGATTATCCGGTGACAATGATGTTCAGTCATTCTATGTCGCTAAAGTTTAAACTGTATACTTTCTCTCGCTTTGTTAGTTTCAGTGACAGTAATCATTACTATGTTTTAGATGTTATTTTAAAATAGAGATGTTACACTGACCTCAAAGTACAATCTACAGCTTTTAAGATAAAACGGTGCAAACTGTCAACAGCTGGGATGAACACTAAATAACAACGTTTCAGTCAAAGGACAAGACTAAATGTTATGTTAATAAGCATGTTGATTCAACATGATTTTTTTCATAATGTTGCAGAATATTAACCATGTGATTATTCGATAAATGTTTGGACTAAAATCAGTACTTTGCAGAAATAGTTTTATTCTTACAACACAGTAATGATTTACCAGCCTACAGTTTATTTTGACCCAATAAGCAAATAAATTGTTTCATCTGGTTGCACTTCTAAACTGTCAGCTTGGAACACTATTAACTAGCCCAACAAAAACAAAAGTGTAAGTCAGCAACATGTGCCTTGTTAAGAAATTATCTTAATTGCTGTGCTTATTGATCATCATTATAGAATCCATATTAATTTCTTTCATTGAGGGAAAACAAGAACAAAACCACAGGCGGCTGGATAATTTAACAATCTAATGCTGTGACACTCCACCAAAAATGCTGCACAATAAAATGTTTAAAACTTCGCCGACGGGTGACCGTAATCATTCTCTGCCTTGTTGCAATAAATGACCTTGTAAAGAACAGCTCCAAAGCCTAATTACATTAAAGCATTGCTGATGTAGTTTGTGATGCAGTTTTGTTTAGGGGGGTTTCAGGCCATTTTCCATTGCAATTTGAACTTTTATTGCATCTTAAAAGAAATGTTCCCTCATTAGTCAATACAAGAAATGTTACCCCCTCTTAATTTCCAATAGATGATTGGCACACTCCCCACACTTTTGCTGCAAAGTAACTTTGTTTAGAATTTAATACTCTCCCATATTTAGAACATGGCTGCTCTCTAGTGGACCCTGTGTGCCATTGAAACAGTAAATAAGCTGCTGAAGGAAACAGTGAGCCCATCTTTGTGAAACATTTCAAGACGTTGACCACTGTTTAACAATAAATGGGTTTATCTTTATTGCATACAGTGGACATATACAACCTTGACTATCAGCATGTTCAATATAAAGTCCCACGCAATAATGTATGTCTTGCCTTTTGTATTGACTTTTACTGTGTGCACGGTGACCTTATTTCCTCTTTTTAACAGGCCACTTCTAATGTTTGTCTTTCAATTGCTTACAAGAACATCTGGTTTTCTGCAAGATATTTTATTGGTCGTTCTGGGAAAGGCAGCCACGAGAAATTGGTGGTGATGTCTATCTTTGCTGTTAACTGAACATTGATTTATAACATTCTTGCAGCGTTGTCAATAATGAGAGCACGTGACGCACTTTTATTGGCAAGCGTGACTGTGCGTTCAAGTTTGTCTGCCTATAATTTAGATGTATGTATTTTTTATAATTGTATACAATACGTTTTTTTCCCCCTTTTCTCCATGAGGACATATTGTCATCAAGCAGCATGTAAATACGTGTACAGCATCTCATCATGATGAAGGCTGAATTGCGGCATAATCACATTATCTTCACGTTTTTTCCAAGCAGCGTTTTTTCTCATTTCTTTGCCGTGAATATTTTGTTTGTTTTGTTTGTTTGTTTGGCTCTCTAAAAAACGCGTGAAAACTCTGAATAAAAGGCTTCGAAAGTGCAGGCTTACTCAAATATCATTGTAAAATATATTCATTTATGTTGAGTTTGAAAAATATTTTTTTAGGGTCGATGTCAAGTGTTGAGGTGATATGTGTATTTCCAAATATTATACAGTTTTTTTAAACAAAAGAGCATTTTTTTGTGACTCCGAATTTGAACAGAAGGTGGTGGTGTGGTATCTGAAGGAAACACTATTGCTTTTATATGTCATGTACTTTGCCTTGAATCTATTATTAGGTTAATTTCATAACATTTTTTTATCCTATTATAAAATGTTGTATTTAGCAAAACTCTTTAATATTATGATTGAAACGACAGTAGCCAACCTCTCTAATGCACGAATAACCAGCACAACATAAGTATCAGTTACTGAAATCTATTTCACTATAAGTCTAAGGAATGTTCAGATAGTGTATTAGGTCATTGATGCTTCTTAGTGAAGAGACAAATGCCGTTTATTTATATTTAATTGGTGACGTCCTTGAATTAATTCCAGTATCAATATCAGTATCAATAGGGCTATAGTAAAAAAAGCCCAGTTATATGGTTATATATTTGGCCACATTATCCGTGTTTTTGTCTGCTTGAATATTCTTTAATAAACAATGTGTTAAAGAATACACCGAAATAAACTTTTGGTGCACACTTTTTCACAAATTTATAGAAATTAATCTTGTAAAAAAATCAAAATATTTTCTGCTTGTCTTGGAGGAAAATCTGATAACGGTGAAGGTCTATTAAACACCCACGCAGTCCTCTCCCCGAGCTGTACGTGACTTCTAATAAACCATTTTCCCTTTTGTTGGGGATCAAGGAGTTCAACTGAAGAGTCAAATAGCGTCCTGTGATCTTTTGGATGACATAAACAAGTGCGTTTTGTTTTCTGCAGGGCTTCGGGCTGGATTAAGAGCCGTGGACAAAGGAATGAAAAGAGTTGAAATAATGGACGGATCCCCTTTGGCTCTTTTGTGTCAAGTTTCTCTTCCTTTTCAGATAGAGCGTCCATCCGTGTGATTTAAACCCATTGTCACGGATGTATGCATTAATTCATGCCCGGTGGAAATAACGCAGGGTAAGATTGGCTGGGGAAAATATAAAATACCAAATAAATGAAAAAAGATCACCCACTATAGGACTCAAATTAAAACTGTTAGGAAACATTGGATTTAAATGAACGTTATAGAGACAGAAGCTTGTCGGCTCTGGGGAGGAAATCACAGCACAGAGAACACAAGTGTTGCCCTTCCCAGTCCCCCGTTGACATTTTAGGAATGATGAAAGTTCCGCCTTGCCTGGAGCTACAGCCTCGCTGGAGCCGGCCCCCGTCTGCGGCAGATTGCCTTTGCTCATTACAGCAATTATTTTACTGCAACGTAACCCTTGCCCGAATGGCAGACAACTCAACAGAAAGCCTTTAAAACTGCGCAGGAGTGCTCTGTAATTGTCTCCCTATCGGAATGCCGTTTTGTCATTTAAGTCTTCCTGACGGCAGAAAATGAGCGCTCATCTAAAGGATGGTAATGTGTTTGTACACATGGGGTCTAACGCCCTGACTTCTCCACAATGGGGCGTCACCTGGCTCATTTTACACCCTAAACACTCCATAATGACACTCCGGTGGGTAGTTTACAAGCAATTTGAACCAGGGAAGCAATCTCCAATATTTATCGGCGTGTTTTGAAGTCCACGACTGGTTGCGCGACCCCCCCCCCCCCTTCTCTCCACATCTCCACCCCCTGAATTCTTCTGGCGCCAACAAAATCTAGGTTAGTTGTCTCAAAGCAATAGGCAACAGCTGTAGCATTACATTCCTCCAAATGATATGTTAGCAGTTTAAATGTACGCTGCACAAAAGCAGCGAAGAAATGTGGACATTATATTGTCAATGTTGTTATGGCGTGGGTCAAAAAAAGCCTTCAGACCCCTCCATGGCATTCCTAAAAGCGTGATGTTGTGTACGCTGAAAAATGTAGCTATTTTCGATTTTTTTAAGATAGGACCAATAATCATAATCATTTCAACTTTTGCCCATGTACACTTCTTCAAAGGCGATAAATTCAACAAGCTGCAACTCCCCAAACAGGTATACAAACCTAGAAGTAAAAGTACAATTACATTATAAAAATTAAATAACTATTACCTGCAATGTCATATAGTAAAATAAAGTGTAAATTGAGTTTTTCCCTCTGCGTTTGTAAAAATGAAATAGGCACCATGCAAGTCAAAACTAACAACTGAGTAATGAAAAAGAATAAACAATTTATTGTTAAGTTATGTCACAAATATATTCATAATATAAATGAGGATATTCTTCAAATATACATTATTTTACAGTACACACATCCCTTTCGAAGGGAACCATTCCAACAACAGACAGTGCTGTTATATAAAAACAAATGCTGTGGTTCTCCAAATTCACAAAGAGCATTCATTGACACTGGACTCGGTAACCCACTATAGTTATCCATAATGCGAAAAACAAATTGACAGCCCAACGCAAGTTTGTTGGTGCAAAATGTGAAGCTACAAAATAGTGTGTGCCTCACGAAGAAGCTGGTTTATTGACCTGTTTACCTGACTGATGTGGGTGAAGGGGAAACTATCTTTGACAAACTGAGGCACTCATTGTGGTCCACTCGACCGTCCATACAAGTACTAAAATGTTTGCACCGCAAAAACCTCTACTTTAAAGTCATTAAGACTCATGGTCAGATCGTTTTCAATTAAATATGATTTATCTCTAAGCTCTAGATTTCCATTACAATTTAGTCCAGATTTTAAGACTCAATTAAAAATGACTAATAAAGTTGGATCATTTTGCAGTGTCTGAGCTTACTGGCGAGGTCAAGAGAAGTGAACAAGCTTCAAAGGAAGCGGCTGTTTGGAGGCCCGGGCCCCCTTTCGAGGTGTGTCACCCGCATGCCTTTTGATTTAGTGTGGCCTCACCTGTCCGGAGGGCCACCGTCGCTTGGGGCCCTCAGAAAGTAGTCTAACCCCCCCCCCCCCCCTGTGTCCCACTGAACCCCTCGTCCTTCCGTCCGTGTCAAGCAAGGTGGTACATGCTGTATCCGACGTGCGCGGCGTACAGTCCCATGGGGGAAACCGGCAGCGAGTGCCTCTGAAACGGGTGCGACCCGTATGACGCGGGGACGTGCGCACCGAGAGGAAAGGAAATGCCGAAAGCCGGAGGCAGCATAGGCTTAGCTGCCATTTTCAGTTTTTCAAGTTCTGCCTCCTGCAGCCGCTTGGCTTTGGCTCTTCTGTTCTGAAACCAGATTTTGACTTGGGTCTCCGTCAAGTTGAGGGAGCTGGAGAACTCTGCGCGCTCGGCGATGGAAAGGTACTGCTTCTGGCGGAACTTCCTCTCCAGGGCCAGCAGCTGGGACGTCGTGAAAGGGGTCCGAGGCTTTCGGTTGGTCTTGTGTTTTCGTAGAGGACAAGCAGGAGGACTTAACCTTCCTGTAGGCGGACGAAACGCTTTAATTTTAACAGCCTGATCTGCGATGCACAATGTCAAAACAACACCAAGACGAATGCACCGAATATCATTGTATGTTTGTAACAACGCGTCGAATCAGAAATATATCATATTAAAACCCCAACTGGAGTACACAAATGAACACGTTTAGTATGTTTTAATAGGTTTTCTAGCTGGCACAAAACTTACGTGGAGGTGTAGGAGAAAAACGAGGACTCTGTAGCCAGGAAGTCCTCTCGTTACTGTCCGGGCTCTCGGGTTTAATCAACACATCTTCTGGCATGTTCATGAGGTCGCCCACTGAAAACGAGGAGCCCATCGATAAAGCAGGAACTGAAGTATCCAGACTACCGAAAGAGCCCATCCTTGCGCCCTTTCCCAGAGCATGGGACGTCCCGGGAATGGACGTGGCATCCGGGGATACCACCTCTCTGCTAGGTTTTCTATCCGCCATCAGTGCCTCCACGCTGAATGGCAAAATAGCGACTTTGGGCTTCACGGTCTCCTTAGCGGGGCTCAGACTGGTCTGCATCTCGTCTCTGCTGACGAGGACCGAACGCGGAGGAAGAGCTTCAGTTTTCAAACCAGCGGTCAAAGCTGACATGGCGATCGATGGGGCCATACAGGTCCGACCGGCGCGGGGAAAGTGACTTGTTTCTGCGTACAGCAGAAGAACGGCACCGAAGTTACGCTACAGAAGTTATTGCGCGGCGCTCAAACGTGACAGTATCCTCATGTTTATGTGACCGGAATGGGGTGCAGGGCTGTAATAAGGCAGGCCACGGGAGCGGGTCAGCCAATCAGGAGCGAGATGGGCCGGTCCTTAGCTGAGGAGAAAAAAAATCTGCGTGGAGAAGTTAACAACAATTACTTTTTTTTTTTTAAATAAGCAACTTTAGATAGACATAAACACAACAAACTCTTAATGGGCCATGTTGCATTAAGACTACATCCAACAAAACTGACGTTATATCTATCCACATTACTGGTATTATGTTTATATTTATTATTGCTCATCTTGTGTATCCCATCTTTTAATAACTTCTATGCCAACAACTTAAATGAGGATTGGTCTTGGCCATGTGCTAACACTGGTAAAGAGTCTTCAGTGTTGCACAACAGTTTATTGCTTCCCCTTTGTGTGATGAACCTGCTATTTATGGGTGGCTGCGGGGCTCTAATCAGATTGAAACACACAGGCCTTCGTAGTCATTTAGGGATAATTATCGGGCTTGGGGGAGGGATCACGAGGATTTTCCCCCTTTGACTACATCCATTAAAGTCAAGAATTATGTGGAGTCGGGGGAAAGGGAGGGGGGGTGGAGCCAGGGAGGGATTTAACTGATTTACCTGCTATATACCTTTTCATTATTTTGGGTCACTAAAGGGGGTGTTTTTTTTTATTACCATTATATCTTGCAGGGGATATACCGCATGGATCCAAACGGGCTGTAGCTCGTCCATATAATATATAAGGGCGGCGTTGTCTGATTTCCTTTCAAAAAAAGCCCAGTTTAAAATTGGAAATTCACAAATCTTAGCGAGTATAAAGACAACACCTTTCTTTTGTCGCTGCGTAGTCGGTTCCTCGGGAAAGGGCCTGCGTTGCTAATTGCCAACCATGAACGATCTGTCACGATTTGTCAGTCTTCCTAATGGGCAGACAAGTTATGTTGTTTGTAGGCGCCAGCAGTCCTCGGATCAAAGCGCTCGACTCGAGGGAAACTATTGAAAAAGTTCAACCCCGCACGGAGAGCGCGGCACCGCCTCCTCCTCCTCGCCCTAGCCCAGGGACACTCGAGCCATTCAGCATGAAAAATTAGTTTTTTCCCAGCCGATCGCACGCCATTCCCATCCATTCAAATTAGCTCCTAAACCGGTGTATATGGCGGTGCTCCTCGAAAGAAAAGGTCAGCGCCCACTACTCTCGGAGAGGGTCTGACTGAAAGGGGCCGATTCCTCGGTGCGAGTGTTTCCCAAGATGCACATTGGACCGCAGACCCCCTTATGACGAGGCGGTTGTTGTTCGGGATTTGTGCAGCAGTATGCAAGGCGTTAAAACACAGCGGGGATTGTGAGACCTCAAACCAAATCATCCTCATAATCTATCCGTCACTGCGCGATCGTTTCACCAAGGGGGATTAAAATAAGCCTCTCCCGGACCACAGCACCGCCGACCTCAACCAATATGCCTCATAAAATGTTAACTTATGGACCGTAGTGCAGTCATGGCTGAAATACCGAATGTTTTTGCTTATTCGAACATTGCAATAGCATTCAAGGTGACACGGGGCTTTTACCTGTTGTGCATGCATGAGCGATAAAGACCACACGATAAGGTAAATCATTTGCTATTCGGCCTTCTTGTATGGTAATTTTAGGGGAAGTGGAATCAAATAAAAGAAATGGGTCTTTGAAGTCTCGTTGTTTCACCGATGGCGTTGGAAATAAAGTTGTAATTATTACACCGTATTGAACAACAGCTATAGAGTGTCTTTCCTTTGTCAGATGCATATTTAAATTACAGCCGCAGGCGCCCCCCCCCCCCCCCCCCCCCCCAAAAAAAAAAGTTGTTTTGGTGTTTTACAATGCAATGGCTTTATTAGACCTTAACGCGCAGGGCTTAATTCATCGTTTCCCTCCGCAGCACATCCTGTGTCGTGCAGGTAAAACGGGGGCCTCGCCGCGCAGCTGCGTTGGATTTGGAAACACTTAAAGCGTCCAACGTGGAACGAGCCGCACTGCCGCCAAGGCTTTGAAGTCCCCGCCGTCTCCGGGCTCCCGCGTGCGTCTGTATTCCCCTCTGCTCGGGGCTCCGACACTTAACCCCCCCACACCCACCCGACAGCAACTCGTTGAACGAGACTGCGTTAACACAAAGAGGCACACGTGAGACGCATTAACGCCAGCCGTTCGTTAACGTGTGGCAACAACGCGTAGTTTTCCCGCTGAAGTGTAACCCGCAAATGTTTTGCGCAGTTCTTGCGGGCCGTTGTCGTATCGGTTATTTCCCACATGTTGGACACTTTTTTTTTCTGATTAGATCGTCAGTCCGAACAACATGCAAACATGATCACACGTGACACGATGAATAACCGGGTGGTTAATGTTAGTTGGCTTTAACACGTATTCTTTTCATCAGATGATTCTGATCTCGCCGGAAAGCGGATTTGATGAACATTTAAGCAGACTGCGGGCGTCCGTTGTTGCCGTTTATCCTTGTCTCCCGTTTATCTGGCCGGCGAGAGCAACGTCGGTGCTGTAAAACAATGTTAGTGGCAATTAGCATCCCAAACAGTGGCCTTTTGAGGAGACCGAGTGTCCACGGAGAAGACGATTACCATAACGCTTCATTTAAATCCCGAGGAAACAAATGAGGGCCAAGCTGAGGTACAAAACAACTGTAAGGCCTATCGGGCCTTTGTGTAACTTTATAAACTACTTTGATTCCCAGTCAAGGAGGCAGGGACTCCAGACAAAGAGCCATTGTTGCCCCCTCTCAAAGTTGTCTTAACCCCTTTCATGCGGGGTCTGTCTATTTAGACTGTAGAGACATAGAAGGGAGGGATGTCAAAAGGCATTTTCAGGCAACATATTTGCTCTTACATTACATTACATTTGCTCTTAAATTACTTTCTTCTGTGGGAAAATGACGCTCGTGTGAGTAGCATATATAACTCCTATATCACAATTAATTTTTAAAATGTTGGGAGACATTTCCTGAAGAAGCAAAGTTAATTTGAGTAAACGTGACATCAGAGTTAAATCTGTAATCGAGTGATTTTAAATTAATTTGATGCAACGTCATAGCAACTCGGAGAGATGACACAAAAAAGCCGGCGGTCGATTTCAAGTTCCCCATAATTATACATAATGTATCTTATTTCAATTAATTATCGCATCAGGCACTTTGCTGCCGGTTAGTAACAATGCCTCACGGTCATTTACGCCTCGACATGAAATTCATGCATGTTGCTCACGGGCCTTCCTGCAGTGCTTCAGTCATTTTGGCAGGTGTGTGTGTCCGTAGTCATCACCAAGTCGGTTTATGTTTCCTCATTCCCACCACAGAGAAATGCACGTCAAACCATTTTTATAACAACTGCAGCCCGCCTTCAACATAGCAGATTAGGTTTGCATTTTATCGTTTTGTATCGACAACCGATGAAACATCCTGAAAATGAAATGAAAAAAAGTGTGGTACTTAAAATAAATAAATAATGACAACAACAATAACAACCATAAAACCCGGGCAGATAAATTGACAGCAAAACTTGAGCTTGAGTTTAAGTTGTTGAATAACAAAATAATATTGTTATTCATAATAAAAATATGACATTGAGTATTCAACTCAAATGCTGTAACACGTGCTATTATAATTTAGTCAAAACTGCTAAATGTTAGCTCATAAATAACGTGAATCCAAACAAACCATTTAACATGTACCAAATGGATGTTTAATAAAACTATTCAACACTACATTTATTTGTGCTTTAGAGAGAATTTATCACAGTTGAACCTAAAGCATTTTGTACAGTCCAACAGGACCCGGTGAACAGCAGGAAAAGAGCAGCACAGAGAAAACACAGACTGCCAATGTGAAGCCGCTCGAAGAAAGACAAGCAAACGCAGAAATAGATGTCTTTTTTTGGGGGTAAACTATTAACTCTTCAAGTCAATCAGATCCCCTGCTTAGTGAACTTCATCCCATTCATCTCCCTCACCTTTCCCCCGGCTGACAGGCAGAATGAATGCGTCCCACGGTGATGATAAAAACCCTCGTGCGGTTCAGGGGGGGGAAAGACGCTGTCGCCATCCTAGCGGGGGGAGAGGGGGGGGGGGGGCATATTGTGAGGGAGCCTCTCAAAGAATTACTTGCTTGGCATCGCTTCAATAATAACTCGGAAATGATGCATGGTGATTTAAGATTGCATGCAACAGAATATCATGGCACTCTAAGGTATTCTTGCAGCTGCGGTTATTAAATGTCCTCTTTTATCTATGTTGTCTTGTCTAAGGTAAATTAAAATGTATATTTTCGGAATGTCAATGGACTGTCAAACAGTTCCAGTTTGCGGTATTTAAACACACACCCGTGGAAAAAATCAACGCTTGTTTAAATATAAAGGCACTAAATGAAAACCAGTTCGGTGTCACTGAAGAATATCAATGGAGGTGATCGAGGTACAGTGACAATATTACCATTGAATGAATGTCATCGGTGTGCTGGCATCATTTACTGACGAATACTTCTTCTAGTGGGTCACTGTGTCAGCATTTTCAACCTGCATACAAAATACCCTTTTTTGTATTTGGAAACTGCCTGATCAACATTCCCAATTATAGTGATGTGCATGGATGACTCAACGATTACTTACTTTGTTGTTTTACATTACTTATTTGTTGTTTCTTCATTTAAAAATGTAGAATGGATGTAGCCAATTTTGTGTCTAAAATTGCCGGGCCTATGTATTATTATTATTATTATTACAAACATTTGTCTTTTCAAATACAAATTACGAGGAACTTTTACGTAATTAGAAAGGCTAAAATCCTCATTTTTTGATTGGTTTGTCGAGAGGTTTTTGTATCATCTCTTTATATATTTAAAGTAGTCTGTAAATATATTTTCCCCTTCGTGATTCAGCCGCACACGGACACACACTCACACAAGTACGCGCAAATGCGCGCACGCGCGGTCACAGAGCCGCGGTGAGATTAGGATCACTATCCCTCACACCCTAACCTCTGCATGACTTTAACATCAAAATAATTCCATGATGTGTGCGGCGCTATCAGTGTTTCTGCCCGCCGTTGATTCCTCTGTAAAACTTAGATAAAACTGCAGCTTTTACATTTACAACATTCCACCGTTCAATCAAAGACATCTCAATTACCCGAGGTATTGGTGTGAAATTGAATTATCTCCTTTATTTCTTTCACGCCATTAAACGGGAAGCATACTAAAATCATTTGCAAATCAGTGGCCTGGATAATATGATGTGGGCCATCTAAATTGAATGATTAACTAATGACAAATTATGGGATTTATTTTGATAAATCGATCATTTGGCTTTTTTCAAACGCAAGTGCGCTTGTTGATTAGAAACTAAATGCCTAATAAGCGCATAACAAGAAATATTTTTTGAGCAACAAATCATTTCTATAATGGTTATGTTGGGGTTCAAAAAGACGGTTAATGATGAAGTAAATTATGAGCAACAGCAAAACACAGTCAACAATAGCCCCCCAAACAAATTGCAGCAATCATGAAAATATGTTCAGTCTTACTTTAGAGCAGAAAAACAGTTTTAACCACTATTTAATTATTATTATTGTTATTATTATTATAATTGTTGTTGTAGTCTAAACAATGCGATTGATATATGTTCTTAATTCCAATTTATTGATTTTTTACTTTTACTTAAATATTTTTCACTTTTTAAGTAAACGGATGGAATTTACAAAATTTAGAAAAAGATAACAGGACCTCTTTTTAAAACCATAGCTATTCCTTTTCTGTTTGAATGTATCAAGCAGGATTTCATGCAGTAATTAACGATATTTTACAGAGTTCAACATAGAACTATTTATGTTTAAACAGATATATTTTCATTTTACAAAAATATTTTCCATCCCCTAAAGATTAATTTTACCCTTGGAAAACTATGATCATTTAAGATAGGCAGGAATAAATAACTCAAGGTGATTGTGTTGGAAATTAACTGACATCAGATAAAATCGAGAGGATTTGAAATGCAATCATAACGATTTATACAGTGTGGTTCAGCCATTACAAAATATCACTGCAAAATATCTGCCTTGCCCTCCCGGTGACACCATGTACATAAACCACCCTTCACAAATAAAACCGTAAGCTCATCATTTCAGGTGGTTCCCTCCCGCTTTAGATCTGGCCAAAGAAAAGAAAAGCAGAACAACAAAGGGGGGCAGAATCAGGGGGTTTGGGAAGTTGCACAGCGGACGGCGAGCCGCTGCGTGCCCTGTCCTTCAGATCACAGCGCAGCAGACTTGGCTCCATCCTAATCTCACAAGTCTCAACAGTCTGCAACTCAAGTTTATCCAGAGGGGGTTGAGCCTCTCTTAGCCCCCCATCACCAGCTCCTCTAACCCTCCCCTGTCCTCCGCCCGCCTCCACCAAGAGGAACACTCTGTTAGTGAACCTTTGCTGACTCGCTGCTTAATCTTTTAAATATGGGAAAAGCCTAAAATGATGAGGAGTTTTATACAAGTGATGTCCTTTGCCTCTCCATGTTTCCCTGTGGCTGGCAGCCTAATGGAGCACAGGATCCTTTGGGTGCGGCAAACCCCACATTGAGCAGTCTGCAGCATGCAGGACTGTGGTACATCCCCTTTGTTAGTTATGAGCGAAGGCCCAATGTCTAACAAAATAATGACATTTTGTCAGTCACATTGGTTGGATCCAAATGTTTTAAAGGTCCAGTCCAACTGAAAATACCAACGTCAATGTGTTAAAGTTATATTTTGTTTGCAAGGTAGTCCTTTCCTCTGTGTTGATACCTGTGCAACATATTGGGTGTGGGGCAAAGAAACCTCATTGCAAAACTTGCCAGGCTGAAAGTGACCTGAAGTGTTGCCTCTAGTTCGGCATGACGCGTGACATTATGCTGTTTGTACTCCGAGGTCAGCAGTAATAAGTGGTTGATGAAAACAGGCTTCTAAAGGCCACCTCTGCTAGGTCAGTGCCTGTTTAATGACGTCATAGCGTGGTCACGTTATGACAACACTCATTTAATAGTGCTGTCATGATTCCCCCACGGTCACAGCTCCTCAGGCAGTAAGCTCAGGGCAACAGCACTTGTACCCGGCTCCTTCCACAACCCCACCCCGCTCCTATGGGAGACATATTTAATTTAATTAAGGCCTGTCAACGCTATTGATTTTGGCACTTTCAATTATGGCCCACCCATTTATGGGCTCCATGGGCTGTGGATCTACTGAGCTGTGATGAGGGGGGCCCTATCAGCGCGGGACCACATGGCCGAGGAGCCTCTCCGTCTTCCTTATGACCCTGTGCTGTCTGCAGGAGACACTGAGCTATGGCGGTTGCCTCTGTCCCACTCCCCTCCGGCTACCCATAATTAATCCCTCATTAGACAGGTCTTTATTGTTTAATTTGTGCCGTTCACAATCAAATTGGGCAGATTAATTGCTACAGAATTGAGATACGGCGGTGAAAAATAACCTCTTTTAATTGCCTTCAGGTTTTATGACGCCCAAGGCTCTTTAGTGGAGCCAGTGAAATATCTCACACACTCGAGAATTTTCTCGACATCAGTTTTTGAGTGATGAACCGTTATCGGGGTGCTCTTTTTAGAGAGCATGCTTACCAGAAGCTCATTAAAATGTTTCTCACAGATATATTCTCCCTTGCAGTCCTAATTGCAAAAGTCAACCTTACAAATTCATGTGTTTATTTATGGTCACAGCCTTTTTCTTGTTTGTGAGTGTTGGCTGGTCGGTGTTTGTGTGTGTGTAAAGAGTGTGTGTGTTTCTAAGAAAATATTTAGCAATAGAGTCATATAATAGGAAAAACAATTTAAATATGTGTTTGTGTTCTAGAAGGGTGTTGAGTGCTTCGTAATTTAGTTTCATTAAAGTGCAGTGGGGACAAGGGATTTGGATTAATAGTATTAGGTGTGACAATAAAACAGTAACAAGTCATTTGCTTGACACATTTTTACAGCACATATTTAAGTGCTGACTAACACTCCAGTAGCTGCTGGCACTTAATAAAATAAATACTTTTGAATGCTTTGCACATGAACCTTGTAAACGAAGTTCTAAGCTAGATTTAAGTGAAAACAGAAAAGAATATTACAGCCACTTTGCATGGGTCAAGTTTCACAGAGGTGACTGAAAAAGCAAAGCTAAACCTTTGTTCCTCTAACTGGATGACTGCTTGCAAAGTGAGAAGCAGGCACCATTTTAAGTTGAATTGATTCTGAAAAATACTTTCTGGAATGAAAATAAAATGTTCTTGGCTTTGTTTGATCTGAAAATAGTGATGATTTGGGTATTCATAATGTATTGCAAACAATAGGGTTTAGGCAAAAAGGTAATTAGTTCTTCACATGGACACGGGTAGATAATATAATATTAATAATATTATTGCATGAATAAATTATAATATTAGTACAATTTGTATTTTAATAAGCAGATTTTTGTTGTAATCTGCTGACTTTTCAAAACACCAAAAAAATCCAGTGGAGTAATACATGCAACTTTGGTGCACATATAGATATGTGTAAACCCTTTCACAGACTGTGTGTTCATTGCGTTGTGTGTTGGCTGGCTGACTAGGTGTGTATATGCAACGTGTCATGTTTCGATGACATCATTTAATGAGAGCGTTGATGTCAAAAGTAGGGTAATTGCGTCGGCTGTCGTGTCACCATACACCTTGACAATTATAGCGTCACTCAACGATTATGGTTCATTATCTCTCTGAGAGGCCGGCAGTCCAAACAATGGAGTCGCACAAACCTATATACTAATTGCTAGCAGACACAACTGGACGTGTGGAGCCAGCCAAAGAGGTATATATCTAGCTTCTGTTGAGCGTATGGGAATTGTGAGAGTGATGATTCAATTTCACTTAATGAACAGATGAGCAGAGTACAAGCGTGGTATTTAGTGATAGATCTAGCTTTTAACCGTCGTGTAGGAGGGCAGGATTGGATGGCTCAGTGGAAAACCCTGAGAGATACTTGAATAGGGGTATTATGGGTAATTCAGAAATGGCGATTGACTCCATTGCTAACCCCGTTTTTGAAATGAAAAGTTGAAGAAAAGTTGGCTTTACCTCAGATCGTTAGAACCAGATGGGAGACGAGTGATCTACCGACAATGGAATCTCTTTGGCACGTGATATGAATTATTAAGCTTCTCTTAGTTCCACTTTTGTATACAAAAGTTTTTTCTCCCATGGATGAGCTGGTACTGTTCACAGTTTTGTGCCCTCCGTAACCCCTTTGCCCTCGCGGCCCCATTCGGGACCTTATAAGGCAGCGTGGATTCCTCTGGCTTGCATGCTTCATATTATCTTCACATCCCCCTTTTTCAATATCTCTGATGGTTATCTCTGTAGAAGTTGAGGGCCGTGACCAGGAGCCTTGGTCCTTTTAAGCACAACTGGATCTCGGTTTATGTTTTCTGTGTCATGTGGGTAACCGTTGTGTAATTGTTTTTGCTTCCAACACATGGTTGTTTACTGTTACTGCGCACGATCACAAACGCTGACGTGATTATTTGGAGGCATGCAGATTGAAATTTATTGTATTTCGCCTCAACTGGTTCAGATGTTTTACTGGAAGGCCGGCTTTATGATTGCACCGAGCCTGTGATGAAATAGTCAGACGGCATCATTGAATAACTTTTATGTAACCATGCTTCATTTAGTTTAACATCATACCATTCAGCTCAGTTGGTCTGACTTTCTTCTTAACTTGAAAGCAGCTATGCGCGTACCAAGCGGCAATGACCCAGTGAATTTTCAGGCATGCTTTTATTTTGGCTTGACTTTCTGATCAAGTCACCAACAGCAGTGAGTCACAATGAACAGGTTACATTTTTCACGTTTTCTAGGTCATACATCTTAAGATTTTTAACCTAGTTTATTGAATGTCCCTTGGGTTGTTACGGGGCGAACTAGGCAAACTTGTTTAGCAGCTACTTTGTCAGAGGAAATAAATAAAGAGAAACTGTCAAGTCAATCAGACTTATTCAGATTGTGCAACGAGCAATGACACAGAGTTTCATTATCTTGCTTTGAAGGTAACCAACTATATTTCATCCAAAAGCATATTTTGGCTGCCCCTTCTTGTCTTAAAAGTCCTGGACAATATTTAAAACTGATTCATTCTCAAAAAATGGCAACCATTTCTTGTTTGTAGATACAACATGAGAACACTGGGTATCGGTACCTCCATGCAACACATTGCATTTCCTGGGACTGCTACACGTTGAAGCCACCATCAGCAACGAATGGTTATTGTAGCAAAATCTAATGAAATACAAAGAGTTAACACACATAGAGACATACATACTAAGACGGATTAGGAGCTGGGGTTGCATAGCTAATTAAAGTTGCATAGGGCCGCGTTGGCAAGGTACGCCGCTCGCTGTGTGGTGGAGCCACAAAGGCTGCACAAACATCTCCTCAGAGGCCCCGCTCCTTGTTTAATGAAACATTGCAGGGGCCCTGCCGAATGCACACAGAGAGGAACAGCGCAATTTGACGGACAGTGTCACCAGGGCCATGCCACTTATGTTTTCAGCAAAAGCCCACCAAGCCCTCTCCCTCCTTCATTTGTATTTCACGCCCCACCCCCACTCCCAGCCCAGACATAGAATAACAGGACAGATATATGATTACTAATCTGCCCCCCGAAAGCCAAACACTAAAGATGTTGAGATTTGTTTGTTCAGTCATCAAGAAGTGTTTCAAACTGAAGTGTGGGTCTGGGTCGATGATGGTGTAATGAGGGTTTGCCGCTTCAGATGTTTGTTTTTGTTCTGATTGGATCGCGTGAGGCTGGACGCGTCTTTGAGTGCTCACTGGTCTCATTATGGTCGTTTCGACCATCGACTTTTAAAAGTAGCAATTTGTTGGATATACCAGGATTGGTGTCATGGAGTGTGACCAGGATTTAATACAGTAATTCTGTTTTCTGACTCAGTGGATTTTTTATGTGCTGTATGTCATGTTTTTCGTTTCGGCAAAATCACTACGGGAGCATTAGAATTATTTTCACAGACACAAATGATAACTTGCTTTACTTCCCACTTGTGATGTTTCCACTAAGGTTCTGTATGCGTCGCTCATTCCACACGGATGACAAGATTAACTACTCTTCTTATAGATTCATTCAATTTGCTGGCAAAGGTGTTGCATTCACCTGACAAGGAAGGATGGATAAGTCATTTGTCAATTCCTACAATTGTAAAGGTGTGAAAAAAGAGAGCAAGAGACAGGCGAATTGAAGAGAAAGCGGGTACAGAGAAGCCCTTTGAAGATGATTTTGTTCCTGGCACGTTAATGTAATCAGAAGAATAGGTATCAATGTTTATTGTTTACCTGAATAAGACTGTACGGTCAGTTAAGCCACATTTCTGAAATCATAAGCCATCTATGTTATACTTGCAGTTGTAGTAAAAGGGATTGGAAAGCACAATGCTGTGTTTTGTTATTTTTCTAATTCAGTAATGATATTTAATGATCAAAAAATATTAAAAACCCTGAGATAAAAATGTCAACTATTTTCTTTTTCCAACCACGTTCATCAAAATCTCAAAGGACTTGAACTTGTAATTTCACCTTGCTTTCTCTATTCTTTTGTGAAATGCCACTCAGCCAACAGAAGTGGATCAAACTACATGTAGATTACACGCTTTTGCCTTTGTAAACAATGTATACAAAGGAAAACGAGCAGAGAAAGGCCTCAGAGTGAGAGACATGGTACTTTCTGTATTTTTGTGAAACAGGATTAGCGAGCCCGTGAAAGGGGACACGCGTAAAGTGACACGATTATGGGGGGGTGTCGGTTTCACTTTACAGTTTGAAGAGCTCCCACTTCTCCCTCGCCGGCGAGGAACCTCAGAGATCAACCTCGGTTGCTTGTGAACCCTTCGGGCGTGGCTTTTTGTTGGGCTACTGGAGGCTGACACGAGGGCCTCTTCCACCCCCCCGAGCGCCCTGCAGTGCACTGCTCATTGGGCATAAGAAACAATTAAATTCAGCTAAAGCACGACCCCTGACTGCTCGTGTGTAGCTTAATAGGCTTAAGATGGGGGGGGGAAATAATCTAATTGCGTGTTATTGGTCTGAAGTTAATCCCCTGGTTTGACACTAGACTGCGTTCAGGCGGTGGATGGCATGGCCCCGTGGTTCTTGAGCAGTTCAAGAACGACTCAATGTAAAGCGATTTTGGCAGCAACAAAGCCAAGGAGCTGCACTTGACTTCTCCTGACAGCAGCTGAACGCCACTCTGAAGAGGCTCGTAAGTCTTATCTAGTGCACACTCTTGTGTTGGGAGAGCGCCTGGTGAGAGTCCACACACCATTCAGACGATCAGGACCACAGCGAGTAGTGATATAAGGTTTCAGTTCCTTGTGCAGTTTCCTTTGGGGTGAGAGGATTATGAAAGTTTGACTATGTTCCACCGGCTGCAAGCGCGGGAGGTAAGAAGCGGCGATACAAATTTATTGTTCCATCAATCAGTTTTGAAACACATTAGATGGGATTAATATGCAATTGCTCTGCCCGCCAGTGACACCAGATTTCTAAAGGCTACATTAAACAAACCATAGCAATGCATAACACCTAACTTGCCTTTGGTTTCTGAAATGGTTTCCAGTCCTGCAGGAATCCTGTGAACACATGCATTTTTCTCCAGTCCACTTATAATTGGAGCCTCACGTTTGCCCTTTTGTACGTATTATTAAGTTGTTAAAAGCGATCAAATCAGAATTTGGGATTTTAACCACGTCGCCACACGCATTGCTAATCCTTGCTCTGTTGTTTCGACTCAACAAGATTTGGCCTCTCCCAAGGTTTTTCTCTAAGTGTACAATATCTTTCAGCTGTATGTTTGGTCATGGATGTGTTGGTGTAAGATGGCTAAATAGCTTGTGGTGTAAATAGGACCCAGACAATTGAGGACCCAAGTGGATGGAAACAGTTATCGAACTTATTTACTTTGGAACGATCAAGAAAAACCACCGCTTTACATACCAGCCTTTCTTCCTCTGAAGATATAAGTCTGTCTTTGATTTAGTGAGCACTTGAACAACTCACTTTTCACAATGAGTACTAATAGTTCTCACTTGGATGGGGGCCCCGAGGCAAGTGAGATTTGCAGCACTGAGACGGCCTCCTTTGCTACAAGCAAACGACACCGAAACAAATCAGTTAAACCTCAGACAGCACTGTGTTTGTTTTTTTGCACAAATAACCTGTTTAGACACCATCGGTTGCAGTTGAAACTCCAACCAGACCTACGAGTAACTTCTTACCAGTGGGATGGCAGGACCGAGGGGTGGTTTGTGGGCACTTATTAACATGGGTGTGGGCTGAAGCCTAGGATGTTAAGACGGGGTTTATCTAAGTAGAGTGTTAAGAAAAATCTCCAACTTCTTTTAGGGAAAAAATAAACAAACCTGCAAAAAATAAAATGTAACTTTTTTCTCATGTAACATAAAGGCCACGTATAACACGTAGACTGACACTGGATAATATTGCAACTGCCATGTTACGTTTGTAAGACTATAAAGCATGACTCCATCACACAGCTTGCAGTCCTGACAGTGGAGGAAGGCTCAAAATTAATCAAAATTAAAAAAATGAATAAATACATAAATACATGAAATATGCATTTGAAATACATCATGAAATAAATATAAGAGGCAATAAAAACATAAATATTAAATACATCTAATTAAATGCCACTTTTCATTTCTAGAGTCTTTTATTTCATAATGCCACTTTTCATTTCCAGAGACTTATTTCATAATGCCGTTTTACATTTCACGTTCTTATATGCAAATCAGGGGCCGTGGCTATATCTAACATTTAGAACAGACAACAGAGCCGTGTGCAAAAGAAGGCTGGCTAAGGGACGTGTCTGGTTTGTAGATCCAGTGTAGATATACAGCATGATCTAAATGAATGGACGGACCTCAGGTGTGCACGTTGATTGTCAGCAGCAGAGAGTGCCACACAGACAAACATACACACACAGACAGAAAAGAACAAACAGAAAAGGACAAACTGGGCACCAAACAAGAAACACAAGGAGGGGGTAACATGGAAACGCACTAAAAGCGAGAGGCACATCCTGACCCTGACAGCAGCTTTGGCCAGCATCATTTTTACGAATGTTGTGAATGTTATGGAGCATTATTGTATTTGTTTGTGATGGTACCTCTCTGTGGCAGAATTGTCAGGTTGGGCCTTGGTTCTCGCTCTGCCCTGCGTCTAATTGGGACACGTTGGGAAGGAACAAGAAAATGTTTTCGCTTGAAAATTCAAAACCTTCATGATTCTTAAAATCCAGATATCTGCAGAAGCAAAAGCAGATACAGCTCATGTAGTTATTGTTAACAAATAGAGAAGGCCAAACAGCTGATGAAGCTCAAACTCTCCTCGCACACATCACATGCAGATGGAGCAGTAAGTGCTTATCTTGTTGAATGGGAGTTGGCAGTTGATAATTAGCGCAATCATTCATGTTGTTTTAAAGAAAAGAATCTCCTTGGAAGTATTTGTTGAGTCTTTGATCACAGCCTGATCACTTGTCTACTTATCTGCACGGTTCTACACTCGGCCACTCTGTTTAGTGTTCAGATGTCGTCTTTGTTAGCCGAGTGGCTTCTTCCTTTGTGTGGTCAAGCATGGAGCAGATGAGCCTTGAAGAGAGAGCTGAATGCACCAAATGTAAGTGAAACCCGAAGAGGGCATCAGGATTTTCCCTAACACTGATAGAAAACAGATTTAGTGCCGCTCATAAAACACGCGGCAAATTGTGCGCTAATAGCTATCTACACCAGGACCTGGAAATAGGGTCACTAATTTTCCATCTCAAATACCCATGCCGACAGAGACAAAGTCTTCAATGTCTCAACTCTGTGGGCGGGTGAACGTTTTTATCTTTATTATTCTTTCTGAAAGTGAATTCAGTGCTGCCCTTTGTTATTTATTTTTTCTTTATCACATATGGAATGAAATCTACTAGACCTATATTGTCTTGTAATCTATACATTTTAATTGGGTGATATGGAGAAGGTTTAAAATAATTAACATTATCAGTTTTTCAAATAATGCTGCGTAGATATACTCTAATATGGAAAGGTATACATAGTTCAAGACCAAAGTCTGCAAGCTAAGGGGTAATAAGTGTTATCATTGGATTAGCTGGTTCATAAGCCTCCTTTCCGCTCTCATGGGTCTGGAAGAAAAGTCCTTTCACACACAATTGAACCCAAAGTTAATATCCTAACGCATCGCACCAATTATCTCAATATCCGGTTATATAGAGCCTTTAAACTTGAGGAGTATGACTAACTCTGAACCCAAACTCAGTTTTCCTGTTTGTAGTCTATGTACATTGATTAAAATACACATGTATTGCTCTCAGATTCTGTCAAGGTTCAATAGTTGTTGATAATACTTACATTAATTCACACAACTGGGTATATTTAAAAATATACCCAATATTTTAAAAATAAAGTGATTTTTATTTCTGAAAATAATGTAATGTGCAGGTTGTATGTTTGACCCACAAACAGCACATTTCGCTGTTCCAGTGTAGACGAACCCTATCATTTCTTAACCACAGTGCACAGTAGCTCAGCAGTGATAGTGTGGAAACAAATGTGGCAACAAAATCAGCCCGAGGCTCAATTTATGGCTCACTGAGAGTACAGAGAGAAAAGACAGCCGCACTTCCTGCAATTCCATGTGAAGCCCCAAACAACATTAATCACAATAATAACATTTCATCAATTCAACTTCACATAACGTGCATTTCCTTATTATACTCCCTATTTCTGAGAGTGACCTTCTCCCCAGTCCCATGTTTACCTCTATTGCTCTCTTATTCAACAAGAAAAAGAAGTAGTCAAGGGGGTAACATGAGTTTTTAACAATAATGGATACAGTGCTTGCTCTTCAACCTTGCAAATAGCCCACAGTAAAGAGTAAAGTGAACAAGGAAGGAGTGAAATGACAGCCGAGAAATTTATTTAGGTGAATATACCATTTTATATATCTTATTCTTTGTGTGTGCGTGTCTGTGTGTGTGTCTCTGTCTGACAGAAACAGAAGTACAGATGGGAGCGAAAGAGATTGTAGCTGAGTGAGAGAGAGCAGGAACCTCCTCTGGTATCTAAACGATTACAATGAGTCCCTTTCAAGCCGTAGCGCCCATTGCTGTGACTTGATATGATTTTTATCAGATGCTGAAATGCTACATTACCAAGTGGGCAGTAAATTATGTCTAAACCAATTACAGCAGGACCCCGTGCGGCCCAACAGCCACAGAGGGCCAGGTGGGAGGGGACGAGGGAGGGTGGAGGAAAGGGGGAGGCAGGAATGAGAGAAGGATATGATAGGGTGGGTTTTGGGGGTGAGGGGAATGGCTGGAGTTTGTCTTGATTAGTGGAGTCTGGGGATGCATGAGAGTCTGGCGATAAGGGCCCTGGCAAGGAGTGTGTGTGTGTGTGTGTGTGTGTGTGTGTGTGTGTGTGTGTGTGTGTGAGAGAGAGACAGACAGACAGAAGAAATGCACATAAACAAAGATTATTATGTGTGTATATGTTTCCATTTATTGGTGCATTTAGGGAAGGTGTGCGTCTGTCGGAGGTCAGAAAAAATGGGAAAATGCCTTTCCAAGCTGCCCCTAATAAAGCAATAAATTAGCCTCGGTTACCTAACGCTTGTTGGGTGAAACTGCTAAATTTGGGATCAAATGTCTGGCCAGCGAATCACAGCATAATTTGAAAATATACATAGCTCAAAGTAATTACATGTCATTTAGCTTCATTTTTCAATCCAAGGAAACATTTTAAATATTAAAATGAATTTAGGATTTTAAAAAGAATCTGTAAGTGTGATAACAGGCAACTTTGAATTATTTTGCTGCCATGATTGTGCCCCATACAAGCGACGTGAAGGTCTCATTCACACTGTAGTGATGGGCAATATTTATGTTGGCGGATGTTTTTAAGGTCTGAAATATTTGTATAATTTCCAGGGGCCACAGAGGCAGTGAATCAACATTGTAAGCAGATACCTTGTCCTATCAGTGCTTTGAGCTCTCCTTACTACACTGTGACACCTTCAGTCACTGTTGTATTCTCTATCCAAAAGGAAGCCCGCTATTTCATTAAGTCAAAATAATGTAAACAAATGCAATATAACATCTAGCGGAAATGGCCGTTGTTAGATCTCCCAAAGTTATGCTTTGCGACATCTAACAATAGATAGAATAGAATTTGAGTTTTACTTAAAGTAATGCCACTTTAAAGTGTGGAAGTTACATGTGTGTTTGTGTGTGTGTGTTATCCTGTCCATCTCAAGTAATTTGTTTACTCCCATCCTTTTCATAAACATCATTAGAGGGCATAGAGGTGATAAAAAATGGAATGGCTCTCCCTCCCATTTGCTTGGACAATTAAGATAAAGTGAGGAGATTCAGCGGAGCATTTTTATGGGCCCCGCTGCATTGAAGACTAATGAAATAACTTTCCCTTGTCTCTTTTCTTAAGCTGTGTCTGTTGAGCTGTTCAATGTGGCCTTCTGATTTATTCATTCACTGGGGGTTGATGTCATAGAGGGGAACAATCAAATTAAATTAACAACAAAATCAAGATCATGTTAAAACGAGTGGTACATAATGAATGCAAACCTGAGAATCAACTCCAGCAGCATCAACGCTGAAGTGCTTTTTGCAGATGTGATACATTTTTCCCTTCATGCTTTCATCCCTGTTTCCAATTTTTTTGTCCACTTAATTTACAAAATGCTATTGGCCTGTCATATCTAATTACATGTTCTATACATGATGAAGTCCAGTTTTCAGTTGAACCCGTCACCGGCAGAGAAAGTCGCTGTGAGAAGAAAAATGAACCACATTGTTGTTTAAAACCACCTGAGCTGCTATGTTAAATATACTTCTTTCATCCAATGGGCAACATTTGCCCCCTTTTCTATTATCGTGTCAATTTGTATTGTTTAGAAGATGTCTTAAAAAAATGAAATGAAACCCCCCTTTCTTTGTAATGTTTATTCTGCTTCTTCCCGTATCCGCTCTTGCTCTGTCTATATCCTCCCACCCCTATTCACCATATTCCCGGATGCAGGGGCTCGGAGCCAGCGATAGATTGCAGATGAAAGGGGAGAAAGAAGGGGGAAGATGTTAATGAAGCGGAGGGGAAGAGACAAGAGGTCCCTGGGGACTCGGACGCCTCCTGGGACTTGTTTCGCTGTGAGGCCACGCTGGCCCCCACGTCCACAGCTCCACGTGGAGAAGATGTGTCAGAGGATGTTCTGGGTCAGCCATGGGAAGAGATCACGTCTGAGCAGATAACAGCTTTCTGCTAAATTACCACTGATGCTACTGATGTCGGGGAGCGTAAATAAAGAGAATTGGCTTGAGCTGTAAAGTATAGTACAGATTAGTTGAAATGGTCTGAATCTGACTTGTCTTGTTCCAATGCCTGTATACGTGCATGTGACTGTATCGACATGCTCCTGCACAAACATACTTTGACAACAAATAGTGTCTATAGTATTTAAATCCATCCTTCAAACTCATTATACTCTTTTCAATGGTGTTTGCCCACTATTCTCCGTGAGTGGCGTGCAGCGCTCTGCTACGTCATCTTGTGTGCAGCTCTGCTTTTCTTCAACAATTTACCACTTTAAAAGGCAGAGTAGCCAATCTGCAGACAATCGTCCCCAGTAACACTATCTGGGCCCTGCTGATAAAATGCAGATGTGGCTCCTCTCAATGTGAATTTGTGACCCATTAAGTGGAGCCCCTCCTTTTTCCTCACCACCCCATCCCTCCTCTTGGCAGAGACCCCAGACCGCCTTTTCACATGCATTCCCCAAAAGCAGGTATGTGCATAGTTTCAGGCTAACGAGTCACAATGGCGAATTTGTTCAACAAGGAGCACCGCATTACTTTAATCCAAGCGTGGCTCTCCCTCTCTTTGAGATCTGCGGACTAGATTGTCGCAGTCTCCCCAGCGTCTCGTTTAGGGACGGACAAAAGGTGAATTCAAGCGCTCCCTTTCAGGTTCACGAGACCTGACTATAGTCTATTGATGTCAAGTTTCCCCTCAGTCTCCCAAAATGTCTCCATTGGTTGGTCATGACTGCAGTGTGGTTCTACTTCAGTTATAACAACAATGAAAGTAACGAATTGAATTGTATAATTATGACTGAAATACATACGTAGCAAGTCTCATGTTCAACGAGACGTGTGTTAACTTTCCCACAATGATCCACATTTGTTACCTTAATCTTTGTCAATACCTGTACATGTTTATTCTTTGTGTTCGACAGCATGTATGCTGTATGTTGATGTTTGATCGCAGAATAATACAGAGCCAGGCATGAAACATGTTTTGCATGTTTATACAATGAGCCGATTGATACTGTCATTATCTAGACCTCAGATATCTATGTTGGCTGCAAACTGCAATGACCCGAATATTTCTATAACAGATGCCTAATGATGTGGTTGAAGAAAGAAGCACACATATACATAAACAAAACATGTAAATACATGATTAACATGCTGCATTCCCATGGTGTCAAATGTGCACAACCACATCCGGCTGCGGATATACATTAATATATATCTATCTATCTATATCAATATATCGATATATATATATATAGTGCGTTGAGGAAAAACTCAACTCAAAAGCCCCACAAAACTTCACACAATTATGAATTATTTTGATTAAAATGTGCCTGTTTTCATCCACGTCCTATTTGTGTGTCTTCACCGCAGTCCTTTGTGCGTCACAACTGGGCAGCGATGTTAACTTTAACACGGTCACGTCATGCAAAGACTCATCCTGTTGAGAGCGCAGCGTAGGTCGGCGAAGGGCGAGCTCAAAACTCAGTGTATTTTAGGATGCTGAAATTTTAACGTCACTCATTAACTTTATCATTATTCGGCTAACTGCTTCTTAGACCCGCCGCTTTGGGACAGTGCCCGAGCCCAGCTGAGACAAGCGGAGAGGATGTGCAGGAAAAGCATATATTTTGCGCAGATATCTTAATTTACAAACAGCTATCTAACTACAGATACCAGGAGTTTTTCTAATTATGTTCAGAAGTAGTACATTTTATTTATCAAGATTTCCATATAATTCCAGTTAATTTGGTTTTAACCACCCCGACCACTTCTGATTTCCATGCATCCAACAGTGTCTGAAACAGCATATACTGACCTCATTGTTCAATTTGTAAAGATCCCCCCTCATCTGCTTGTCCCAGTGGAGCCTCTGGCTATGCTTTTACATACTCTACTGCAGCCAGCTCATTGCCCCACTTCACCGTGAATGGAGTGTGTTAAAGTCAAACCCTGGGGTAACACACCAACATGGCGGACACTTACTAAGCTGCCCCCTTCCTCCACCTAGGACAGTCTGACCACCTCTCATTGTTCTTCTTCCAAAATACACACCTCTCATCAGACGGGTGAAACCCACTGTGAGGACAGTTAAAGTATGGCCAGAGGGAGCAGACTCTGCACTACAGCTCCGGTTTGGACTGGAGTGTGTTTGCCACCGAGGCCACACTGGACGCCCACAGAGACGCCTTTGCCTCCTCTGTTGTGGACTATATCTACACCAGTGTCGACAGTGTCACCACCCTCAAAAAGATCACCACGTTCCCCAACCAGAAGGCACACAACACTGCTTTCAGATCAGGTGATGCTTAGGCCTATACAGCTCATCCAGGGCTGACCTGAAAAGGGGCATCAAAAAGGCCAAGCACAGCCACAAGCTTAGGATCGTGGAGCACTTCAAGAGTGACTCCGACCCCCAACGCATGTGGCAAGGCATCCAGGCCGTCACTGACTACAAGCCAACTAACTCTACCCCGCAAAGCAGTGACACCTCCCTCCCTGACAAGCTGAACAGCTTCGACGCTCGCTTCGGCAGGGGGAATAAGGATGTGGCCATCAAGGCTGTGCTCACGACAGACCACCAGCCTCTCACACTCTCTCCCACCGACGTATGTGCTGAACGGAGCTGGATCAACGCACGCAAGGCCGTTGGCCCTGATGCATTGCACTTCACTCCTCCCTTTCTCACCTGGACAATAACAACACATATGTGAGAATGCTGTTCATAGACTACAGTTCAACATTCAACACCATCATCCCCACCAAACTCAAGGATCTGGGCATCAACACCTCCCTCAGTAACTGGATACTGGACTCTCTAACCAACAGACCCTAATCTGTCAGGTTGGAGAGAACTACACCTGCTCAACCCTCATCCTCAACACCGGTGTCCCACAGGGCTGTGTGCTGAGCCCCCTCCTCTACTCCCTCTTCACCTACGACTGCAGACCTGTACAGTTCTAACAACTTAGTCAACTTAGTCTAACAACTTTTTATTTATATATACCACATATACATACTCTGCCCTTTATCGGCACTCTTGCACTTTCTGGTTAGATGCTAAACTGCATTTCGTTGCCTCAGTAGCAGTACTCTGTGCAATGACAATAAAGTTGAATCTAATCTAATCTAAACAGAGGAGAGCATTATGGATGAGCAGCCTGCAAAAAAGGCCCATTGGAAATAAGCCTTTGACAGTTTAATTGGTTAAATTAGTCACGATATTCAAATCGTCTCTGTTGACCAGCCAATGACTGAAGTGTGTTCCGCTGTAGACTGGGCCAACTACAGAACTCTGTCCAGATTGCAAACGAGACACATTAGTCTTTCCCTTCCTGCCAGCCTACCCTGGTCCACTGGCAAAGCACTGTGGACACAAAGCGCTTTTGCCAGTGCGGCTTCTTGAAAAAGTTTCTTTGCTACTTTCTGGCAACATGGAAAACATTCAGAACTCCTTTATAATATCTGTCAGCTCCCCCCATCTCCAACATAAACAGGTGTTCCACCCAAGGCAGTGTATTTACTTATGTCAGGGCTGTGCTACATATACAGACACTCAACACACTTTTAACATTCTCCTCAATGCTACAGTCGAGCAGCTCTTGGCATCAGTGTTTGCGGCCAGCTTCACTGTTTTAAGGGGACAAATTAAAGCCATATAATTTGCCTGCTGAAAGGCTCGCTCTGTGTTGCAGGTGTGAGGGCCCAAAGCAGGCGTTAACTCCTCCAGACCCCTCAAACACACACACACACACCTATGGTGCATGCTCACACTAACATGTATGTAAGACAGCTACAAAAGATTTCTCAAGCAGTCACTTAAGTCCCCATAGAATGGTTAACGTGGTTGTAAAACATGCTGGCCTGCACATGACTCCAGCTTGTAATAACAGGTGATGACAGTAATATGACTTTGAGTGTGTGTGTGTGTGTGCGTGTAGATGATGTGTGTGATTATGAAAAAATGTTTATACTCATGTTTTGCTGCAAAGAGAAAGAAAGAAGTGGATTGCATCTGATTAGTGTTTAACATCAGCGCCAGAATAATCACTGTTGCCTAAAACCACACACTGTAAAGACAATACAAACATGTACCGTTATGGCTCTTGTTTTTTATTGGGTCGAATGAATTCATATTTCCCTTCCCTGACCTGCAATTCCTATTGTTGGTGCTATAACAATGTTGTAGTTGTTCCTTGGGGCTGGCTCCAACTCCACACTAAATGTATAAACATTTACCTTCTCATCTTAAGAGCAAAGGAGCCCATCCTGCGAAATGTTGAACTATTCCTTTCTCTGGGGGGGAAAAGTGGATCAGCAGGGGGGGAAGAGAAGAGGATGAGAAAGAGAAGAAGGGGGGGGGGAGGTGATAGAGCACTGAAATGCCTAAAGTAATAATCCTTATGAGACACAAAGGCGTGCACACCCTGGTGCTGTATGTGTGATAGTGTGGCTTGGCCTTCAGCCACTTCCAACAGTTAAAGAAAGTACTCGAAAAAAGAACCCAGGCTGTCCCTTCTACTTACCTCCCCCCAGCCTCTCTCCCTGACTCTCTCTATATAAATGCTTGGCAGTTTTACGCATGGCTGGGAGCAATTTCCCACAATGTGTAAATTAGTCAATCTCCCAAGTCAGTAAAGTGGCCTTTGATGGGGAGGACATTAATGAAGTGTACCATTAGGCCTCACATTTGTATTCTTAGGGGCTCTCCAAGCTTTTGATGTCACTGGGCCCCATGGCTGATTATCCACATGCCAGCGCTGCATGCCTCTGTTACTTAGACGGGAGGGAGGGAGGGAAAGAGGGAGAAAGCAAAGATGCTGACCGTTTAATGTTCTCAAGAAGACTCTTTCGCTGTCCGGCTGGACTGTCCACACTGTCCTGCTGGCCGTTGGATGTTGGCAAGAGAAAGAAAAAGAACAGAGGAAGGAGAGGGAGAGGGTGAGTGGTCCAAAAAGTGCAGTCCAGGACCTGGACTTCTCTCTGACACTTCAAAGCGATGTCTGCAGTAAATTGCTGTGGACCGCTTCATTCAGGGTAGAAGGGCTTTCCCTTCGCGGATGACAGTTGCATGGTGACAAAGTTCAGTTGGCATTGGCAGGAGTGAGGAGGGAGGGGGCCGCAGATCAAAGCGGGACCATTGTAATGGTTTTGTTCCGTGGAAAATCGCTTTTTGTCCCGAGCCTTTTCAAGCCAACTCCTGGCTCCAGTCAGAGTAAATGGGATTTTTAACTCCCTTGTGTGGGTGGAAGGGCGAGGGGAGGTGGAAGAGTGGAGGGAGGGGAGATTCTTAGCCTCGGGGTAAGGAACAAGACCCTCCCCAACTCCCCTCCTGCTCCTCCTTTAACCCCCTGGCCCCTCTCTCCGCCTGCTGACAATGCAAGGCCAACTTTGTTGACGTTATTGGCCCTTTCATCTGAACTCGGCATCATAATCTTCACAGAGAAAGTTTAGCAAAGTAATTGTACAATTACATTTATTGTAATTACCAGAATGGGACTCGGCAATGACTTACGTCCTTAAATGTGCTCTCATCTGTACTGGTCCACTCGCACAGAAACAAATGATCTCTGTCCGATTGTTTGTTGTATTCTCTATCCTGGAAAGCCTCACACAGCGGGAATGTTGTTGTTGTTGCAATGAGAGTTAAAGCAGAAAACAGATTGATTTAGTATTACGAACAAATAAACCGTCAATATCTATACACCTAATCTCCTCCTCCTTGGATGCTTCTTTTTTCCAAAAAGGACATATATATAATAATTTAAGATGATTATGTTGAGGTTTTCATTTTTTACAGAGTTCAGAAATACTTTGGATTGTTATGGTTCCCAAATAATGGATATTCATGCTTTTGATTCTAAACTGACCCTTTATGTGAAGCGACAAGTGATCATTTACCTCTGAAAACAGAGATATAACCCTTCAATACGTCGGCCCACTTTAATGCAACATGCTCAGCATGTTTATTTGAAACCAACAAAACTTTATCACAGAGGCGGCACGGTGGTGTCGTGGTCGGCAGTAGGGGCCTTTCTGTGGGGCGTTTTCACGCTCTCCCCCTGTCTGCGTCGGCTCTCTCCAGGTACTCTGACTTCCTCCCAATGCCCAAAGACATCCGCCTTGAGTTAATTGTGGACTCTAAATTGCCTGTATATGTGTGAAAAGTGGTTGTCCGTCTCTACATGAGCACTGTGATTGACTCTGTCTCTCGCCCAACGCCAGCTGGGATTGACACCAGTCCTCACGCAACTCCTTTTATGATGAGAAGTGTCGAAAATGGAATGGAATCTTCTCTCGAATTTGGTTGGCCCTTTCTGGTTTGCGCTCACTAAATCAATATAATTAGTGTTTTTCAAAGCAAATATTCATATTTCATCTCAGTACATTAGTGACAGTGAGTTTCTGAATGATCCTAAACTGAGAACCAAAAATTGTGTGTGTGCCCGTCTGTAAGCCTCCACACACACACAAGGTATGAGGATATTTTAGTAGCCAAGTGCGTCAGACAGAGCTTGAGCGCGGTCTGTGTGATTGACTGTACGAGCTGCTGGCCAAATGTCTCTTTTTTTTCCCTTGAGGTGGGGGAGAAAAGTGTTATTTCTTCAAAAGCCCAATTTGAGAAACCCTGCAAGCCTGTAATTGCTATAGGGAAAAGGCCAGACAACCTGCCAAGCCAAACACTTGAGAGGGAATTTGAAATATTGTAAACAGTAGAGTAACTCACTCACTGTCGAGACAGGAGGGGAGGGAGAGGAGACGTGCGGGTGTCGGAGGGATCGAAGGTGGTTGCAGATAAAACATAATTTACAGAGACAGGAAAGAGAAATGCCTCATTTGCAAATAACAGCTCACGGGTTCCTTTGAAGCACCACCAGTAGAGGTGCTTTTAATAAGAACAAAAGCTTGTTCTGCAAACTCAAGTTGCGGATGTTTGGGGATCACACCTTCTGCAAAACCTGCCAGAGCTTCAAAAAGTCTTTTCCCACAGGAGTTGTCAACATTTAGCGAAGCCTTCCCCTCTCCCCACTTTTTGAATAGTGAATATAGTTTATGACCACCACTAACCTCTTTTATGTGTTGAAACCATATTTTTCTTTTGCTGTCAAATAAATGCGGGGGATTATTATTCTAGCACGACCTCATTTTCCCGTCTTAATGACCCGAGCCATGCTCTCCCAGAGTAGGAACCATTAAAACCCAGTTTGGGTTCAGTGCAACTCTGCAGTTCTGTTTGGCCTGTTTTCCTCTCTTCTCCGCTTTCCTCGCTCACTTTTTTTTTATCTTCCCCTATTTAAAAGCCCAAATCCCCCGACACCAATTAAGGCAAAAACGGAAATCTTCGACCAAACATGACATTTACAGGCTAGAACTCAAGACTTTTAACAGCTCCACCACCCTCTCTCCCAGAAACGTATTATCCAGCAGCTCATGTGCAACACACATTGAGGCTCGTTGCAACTGCTATCAAAACCAAATCGCGTAGTTATATCCTCATGTTCAGCTACATTGTTTGATGTTTACAGAGAGTTGGTGACCTAAAAGAAAAGGTTGCAGGGTTTTGAACCTTCATGAACCGAAAGTAACACCTCTTAAATGAAATTGTTCTTCCTGTCAGCAAATTCATACTCGTGTCAGACTGCCACCCACAGTGTCAATCTGTATAAGTATGCACCGAATTACATCTACCTCAGCTTTAACCAGAGTTGGCCACAGAATTAAATAGGTTGGAAACACATCATTAACTTAATCCCACCCATGTCACGAACCCCTCCTCGTGAGTCCTGCTGGTGGAAGGGGTTGCAGTGCCATGGGCCAACACACTTGCTCCTGATCAATAATCATCTAGGATGAAGAGGAAGACCTGACATCCAGTCCCGTCGGATCGTTAAGTCGCATTTGTGAGTGGCTGAAGTAGCTGCGTAACTATTTTTGACCTGCCTGTCGGCTGTCCGTTTTTGCCTTGTTTTTGATTCTGCTTTGTTCTGCCCACAGAAATTACCACCTCAAGTAAACCCCCTGCAACACGGTGTCCCTGCACGTGGTATCATCGCACCACCACTCTCCTGCCTCGACCAGCTGGCCTCCTCACTCCTCACCCAATTCTGTAATAAATACTTTGTGTCACTATCGTTTTGGTTCCCTTCAGAACCCTGACACGCCACCCATTCTTCTTACTATTCTCCTCCCCAACCCAAGACCCAAAAACAGTTCAGTAATTACTGACAATTAAATCAATTACTGCCTTGCCAGCTCTGGATGGCGGTGGCCTCTTCAGGGAGCACCAAATATTTGAACAACGCAATCCAAATATTCTCTGCGACCTGTTTTTGCATAAAGTCAGTGTTGCTATGTGGGCAATGCCAGCAGGCGGCAAGGCCCTGATGAGCTTCATCATTAGCTTCATCGTCAGCTTTTTCTTCCTGCGGAAGATGATCGGCCATTTCATCCCATTTCAGCTGTAAATAAAGAACGCTGGGGCAATTAAATTGTTTTTTAATCTTTCTTTTTCCCAGAGTGACGTCTGGTGTTCCAGCGGTCGTGGTTGACGGAAAATAGATGAAATGGACCATTTAATGGCGCATTTGGGCTTGGGCTCAGCAGGGAGCTGGAGTCGCTAAGCCGGGTGAACAGGATACTCTGCTTCTTTTCACCACTGTGAATTACTAATGATTTTCTCTGGAAGAAAGGCTTGTCAGTCCGAATAAACAAATAGATTAGATCACAAACTGTCCCAGTTATACCAGGAAGGACTGCACCAACTCTTCTTTGGTGTTGTCTTTAATTGCTTTTTCCAATAAGTAGAGTCTTGAGTATAAATACCTCATTGATTTGTGTTCCTACCTGAGCTGCAACGAGTCAAATTGTTTTCTGTGGGCTGCGGTGCCAGTGTAACCAGCACTTTACTCTCCCACCGCGTTTTGGGTGGCATTATTAGCTGTGTCTGATGTGGAGCAGTGGAGCACTGAAGAAGGGGGGGTTTGGATTTTATCAGATGCAGATTTGTGGGTAAAGGCAACCACAGTGGGGAGTGGCCGCCAATGTCTCTGTGTGGTTTTGATAAAGATAGAGATTTATGCTCTTCCAGCGTTTATGGGTCTGGCCCATTGTGGCGATGCCTACTCAGACCTGCCGCCACCTCTTTCTCGACAAGCTGCTAGGGAGGCGGATATAGTTAACGGCTCCCTTTGCTCGTACCCCACCTCCTCCACTTTATTACCAACAGTGATAACAGTGATAGACTGGTGGCTCAGTGACTTGTCATGTGCATACAATGCAAGAATTTACCATGAAGAGGTTAAGATGTGACAGTTGCAGGGAGGATTTCCCCAGGGTGTCTCTGTCAGGCCACTGTCTTTTTTAAGGTAATCAGATCAAACACAGACATTAATATCAGGGTTAATCATGAAGGCCTCATTCATATTCATAGATCTGTGGCAAGAGTGTTGAAAGGGAAAATCAAACCTCAGACCTTGCACCAACTCTTCAGTTCAATGCATTTTTTCAATGGCAACATAATTAACGTAATTTCAAAAATGATTGGAATTTGTTGTTGAAAGTCAACTATTTTTTTTTGTAACATGTAATGTAACACAAAAGATGTAATTGGTTGAATCAGAATGAAGCACTTGTATTCAGCGGAAGCTCCTCGCAGACTGACATTTGTTGCCGATAGTCCACAGAGGCTTTAGTCGGAAAAGCGAGGGCGCAGAGGGCAGGGGGGGGGAAGCAGTGCGCTTTAGCGCTAGTCCCCCCTGGCTTATTGAATTACCTAAATGAGCAGAGGAGACCAGGCTGGGGCTCTTAGTTGTTTGAAGTTTACAAATCATCGTGACTGGTCTGGGGCTTTGGGGGGAAAGGGAGACGGGATGTCGCAAAAGGGTGAACGGGTGAGGGCACGGGAGGAGGGTCGGGGGGGTCTTTTGATGCCTTAAATAAAAACATCAGGGAAACAAACAAACAAGAGAGAGAGAGAAAGCGGATAAAGATGGAGCCGGTAAATAGGTGGTAAGGAAACACCATATTACCCAAAAATGGTGATGGTTGAGAAACAACTTCCTGTTGATGATTTGATAAAGAATGTTGGTGTCCGAACTGACTGACGACAAACTGTGTGTGTTTAAAAGGAATTGTCTGTCATTTAGGCAAATATGCTCATTTCCTTTCTGGCTTTACGTCAGATGAGAAGCTGGGTACTACTTGCGTGGGTAGACAAGGATTGTATGACCAACATGAACAATAATCTGTGAAGAATCAAAAAAACAACAAATGACTTGGTAAAAAGCCAAACAAATCTCCACAATGCCAATCGTTTTTCCTTATCCAGATTTGGAATTTTCAAAAGAAAATTTTACTTTCAAGTGTATTTTACCCCCTAATAACGCAGACCACTATGATTCTTCTGTTAAGACCAATCAATAATTGATTGTTCCTGGCTGTTATAGAAAAATATAGCGTATTGTTAGTACAATCAGGGGCCTTTTCCAAGCTATTAAGTGGAACTAATTAATTATGGCATGGAAATGCGTTAAAATGTCTCTCTCCCACAGAAGACAACATCCATTTTCAAAACGGAAAAGCCTGAAATGTAATTAGTTACATAATCATGGCAAAATAAGGTTGACTTGATTCAAACCATGTTGCATGTCCCACTTCCCATTTCCATTCCTCAAAGGAGCCGTATTTGGCTTTCAAAAGATATTTACGGTTCCCTCACAACAGGGATTGCAGTTGATTTTTCAGATTCATGAAACCGTGTCATTTAAAACATACCCACACATGCGTTCATGACCGAAAGAATGACAATGGAGAAAGAGTGACGTCAGCGTACAGGTTACCAGGAACTCAATCAACAACTGTCTGGGGACGATAGGAATCCATTTTAACTTCTCGACCCAAGTCTTTGTAACCACGCGACTCCGTTGTAATTGGACGACACAATGTCTGGGAGTTCTGAGGCTGGACAGAACACACGGCAAATTACCGCTCACTTCCTGTTCACTCCGAGCGGGGACTCGAGCCGTCAAGGGAGCTGTTGGACTTTGAAAAGTGTTTGCTTAGCTTGGCATCTCCAGTAGCCGTGACCCGGTTGTAAGGAATAATAATTTATCATCCTGGAAAGTTCATTTTTGTGCATGCCTTATTTACAACGGCAACATCCCAACTGTGCATGGAGCAGCTTCAGTAAAGTCAGAAGTTAATTTGAAATGACACTTTTTCTTGTAAATTATTTAGAAAATAAAATGCAATGTAGAAAAAAGATTGAAATAAACCTGATTGCATTCCTTTTGGAAAAGTGTAAGAACTTTCAAAAGATACTTGGCAGGAGTTTGGATGAACTGCGTGTCAATCATAAAGCAAAAACCTTCTCCAGGGAGAAAAGCTAGCATCTACATTATCATCATTGCTGTTTAAAACAATTGCCTTTCTGTGACTTATCACCTCCATCACATATCAATCTTTTTAGTTTTTTTAATTTGCGCCGGAACACTAGAGCAAAATCATTGATATAATTTAATAAAACTGACACTGTGTGTGTGTATATACTTTTTCTATGCGCATGGTGAGCATCACTCCCCGGCTTTCAAAATTATATTTTTCTCCAAATACGAGGTAATTTATTTATGGTATATGTCTGTTTTTTCAAATAATAGAGTATCATTTTATTTTCTTCTGCCCATGTCTCCACGTAAGCTCCGACATGCTTTGTGTCTGCGTGCTGCTGCCTGGTGAAAGCAGCGTCCAGTGGAGGAGGATTGGTGGTGACATCTGGCAGTTTGATAAAGTGGATTTGGTTGTCTAGGGGCAACTCCAGGCTACTCTCCCTGGGCGCCGGGCCTTTTCTGGTTAGTATATGGAATACGTGTGTAGGCTGCTGAGAAAGAGGACTGGTGTGTGTTTCTGTGTGTATGAGAAAAAGAGTGTCAGCATGTATAGTATACAGTAAGCAGGTAGTGTGTGTGTGTGTGTGTGTGTGTGTGTGTGTGTGTGTGTGTGTGTGTGTGTGTGTGTGTGTGTGTGTTTGTGTGTGTGTGTGTGCGGTTTGGTGCATTGAGCAGAGGGGAAGCGGTGAGTTCAAATGGAAAACAGCAGTACCATTTACATTAATGCAAGCCTTTCATCACCAGCTCCCCTAAAGCATGGCCTCTCTCCTTCTAATTTACTTTAAACACACACATTAGTCTCATCAATAAACACTAATGGCTCTTTATCAAACAGAGGTCTATTTCCCATTTTTCAAATGAAAACCCCTTGTCCCTGCAAAGCCTCCGAGTCCGATCTAATCCATCGCCGAGATGGCTGATCCATCCTTTCTCAACATCCTCCACCACAGCAGCAAAGTGAAGACAATAACCAGCATGCAGGCCTGTCCAAATACAGGCCAGTGCTCGCTAACATACAGCCCTACATCATACATGCGTGTAGACAGTAATGGCTTTTCGTAAAATACCTCTTATAGCTCTTCTTAGCAATTTACATGAACACAAAAAGGTAGCTGTTTTCTTCTAGTCCATATTTCCCCATTGTAACAATCTTCCTGTGATATTAGGATACATAAACAAAAGGCAAAGTTACCATGATGGCGCAGCTTTTCGTTTTTTGTGAATTAATACAGTAATACTGGATAAAAGGGCTTTTGTGCCACACAGAGCCACTAGAGAACAACATACTTGGAAGATGAAAGCGCTTATCTTTGAATGCAGCATTCGACAAAACAATATTGCAAGAGAAATCTGTAGTCTGCAGGAACAACGATGGGAAAATACTGGCACTAAAATAACAGCTCGGTGCAATTGATTTAAATTGCAAAACCTTAACTGGAATATCTTTTTTCTATTTGCCATATTTTGTTCTTTATGTGCCTTCACAACTGAATGATTATCTATTATGATTATCCGTCTGGAGCAACGGATTTATGAACATGTTGTGGGTTCCGAGGTTTGCTTTAGGATTGGACCACATGAAAGCCGAGGTGAAGGTCAGTAGCGCAGGCCTACTGTGGCTATGAAAACATCATGGGTGTTTTCTCACTCAGAGACAGACCCCTCATTCTGCAGGGACACCTTAAGGAGAGTTGGCCAAAAAATAAAGTGGGGCAATTTCATGAGCACCTTAAAGCAGAAATACAATCAATGGCACAAAGTGTTGGATGGAGAGGCCGGTCTCTCATCAGTCATTGCATCTTTAGCCCAATAATTTTGGGCTTTGCCTGTTCATCAAATATCCAAATTAGCTTCATTGGTAAATAATATTTATAATAATATTTTACCCCTGGTATTTCAAACTGAAGGAAGTATTGTTACTTATGCTTGACATGTGTTTTTATGTAGCATTTTAACTGTGAAAGGGAAGTACTTTTAGCTACTTCATACACTCCTGTGTTTGATTAAGGAATGTAAAAAATCTGACAAATTAATTAAGCTGTAATATAGCTGATAAATAGAAAGCAGATAAAAATGCTAAAATCCAACTAGAAATAGCAATACAGCCCTGAATTCAAACTCTGACTCTAGTACAAGTATTTTCAGTCAAATGTAGCCTGCTTAAAGAATACTGTGAGTGAAATATAACTACAGCTATCAGTTACAGTTCACAAGTAGTGCAGTAAAAAACTCTGCTATTTCTACTTATGTTTTGGAGTAACAGTATAAAATAATATTAACTGGGAAATATTTAGTACAAGTACCTATAAATTGCTGTATTTGAGTCAAATGACAGTACGTCTGTAAGAAGGGGACGCACTCAAAGATAGAATGTGTTTGTGTTTTGGAAGTGCAGTGCAGATGTTGTCATGATGCGGTAACAAGAATCTACAATTGTTTCTTAACTTGGAATAAATAGTTAGTCTGTGTGAGAGTAAACCAGTGGTTCCCAGACTTTTTTCTGGCAGGGCCCCTTTTGAGAATATAAGACCCCCCAACCGCACCCCCACCTCCTGAAGAAAATGGGGTCGTTTATCCTTTGTTTTGAATGAATGGCATTATAATATGTAAACTATATAAAAAGTGTTTTTATGTATTTATTACACATCACTTTACTTTTCCACTTTCAACCTTAAAGTCTCTCTCTCTCTCCATCTCTCTATCTCTGTCTCTCTCTGTCCCTCGCTCTCTGCCTCTTTGCTGTGCTCCCCCTAGTAACCTGAGCCAGGTGTCTGGGGGACGAGGTTCGAACACAACGCATGTCAGTTCCGCTTCCGTTTAAAAGAAAACTTTAAAAGTGTGATCACATGTTCAACTAAGGTATGATTCAGGAAATAATCCGTTCAAAGTTTCACATTTTTACAAAGACATCCACACAAACTTACTGACTTCATCACAGAAATGTATGTTTGACAAACAGCTCGGATGTGATATAAATCTAAAGATCCCAGTGGAATGAACCGAGTTCTTCTTAGTCAAGTTTTGCATCAAAGTGCAATCTAAAAATTTATATTATGAATTTATTTCATCTTGTGTCCTTGCTATCTTGATTATATCTGTTTTATATCTCATCCATCTTTCTCAATCTCACCTCTGTTTCTCTCCTCAGGAAGAAAAGGGATCCAGTCGGGCCTAAACCCACCCGGGGCATTGGAGGGGGAATTACAGAGCTTAGTTCTCTCAACTTGACCCCGCTCCTAATTACTTGTTGGATAAGTCTTTTGGCTCCTAGCGGAGTGTTGTCCTAACCTCCACTTGTCTGCTTTGTGTCCAAACATGGAGAAAGGAAAACACGTTCCAGTGTACCAGGAGGCTTAGCCTCAACCCAGCGTTCTCACAGTCTAACGGCCCACCGCAGGCTCCCAGGGACACACGCAGGTTGGACCGAGCACCCAAGCTTACCTCGGTTTCATCTGCTGGAGAACAGTGATGAGACATTTTAAATGTCTGGTTTTCATATTCAACACTCTTTGCAGCAAAAGACAGAAACACAAACATGTACAGTGCAAGCCGGAGACAGCTGGCTGGCTGGTGTGGATGGTTTCGACGCTATATTCCCTTTTAAAAAGCAGTAACTGGCGGCAACCTGCGGGGAATTTGCCTTCGTCAGGACATATTGTCTCAGATATTTCGAAACCCTTTTTGAGAACCTCCCCTGTAATCATGGCGACTTCAAAGACAATTTTCAGCGCGACAGCTGCGGTGTAATAATCCCTAATGATGGATAATCACACAGCACACAGAAAGAAGAACTCATCTTTGCATTGCTGACATGACTTTACGCTTAGCAGGGACGTGTTGGGTTTTTGTAATTGGTTTTGAGTAATTTGTAGCATGGATGGTTGACTGAGAGTCACTTCCTCTGTTTTTATGAGTCACACGTCTGAGTGTGAGTTGATACACTGGTAAATGATAAAGTATAGCTGAAATAATTTTTACCAAAAGAGTAAATTATTATGACTTACTGATCTTATCTTCTCAAGTCATCCCACCCCCCAGTTCCACCGCTGGGAAAGAGCTTTCTGCGATCACCGTACTTTAAATAAAAAACTCAAAACAGGGATCATCAGGTTTAGGGATTATCTTTTAAATGAGAGCTCCACAAACATCTTACGGCATGTCTTCAATTCTATCAAAAAAACGACAAGGAACTTTGGTGGAAAAAGACAATCCTCCAGGGACTGAATAAGTTAAAGGAGAGGAGTTTGTTTCATTATTGTCTAATAGCTTCCATAGCCATCACCCTTTACCCCCAATAAAGTTTCATTGGCCTGAGGATTGAGTCTGGATTACATGGTAGCTCTACTAATAATGTCAAACACATGAAGAGACCTGACCCCAAAACTCACCCATCAGCACAGCGAGCAAAAGGTTAACCTTTCACCGGAGTGTTGAGAGTAACACACTGTGTTTAAGCGAATGCAAATGGACATGAAATTATAATGCATTAATAACATGTTGTGCTCGGCATGTGACCTGTATTTAGGGCTTGCCGTCTCATGTAATTGGCATTTGTTTTCTTCAAGAAGAGCTGCGCTGTAAGAGGGACAAGATAAAAAGGCACAATAGCCTCTGCCTTTAGTGTTGGTGTGTGTGTGCGTGTGTTTGCGTGCGGGTGTGTATGCGTGCATACCTCAGTTTGTAGGCTGCAGCAACTGTACGTCCCCCCCCTGGGGCTGCACTGAGAGGCTGGTGCCAGACAGTCTCACCTAGTCAGGTTGGCCTGGGAACGTACTCGTACCGCCTCCCGTGTCTTTCTTCCACTCACACATGAACACACACTGCTTGCACTGTCACATGACTGCATGCACACTGTGCACATCATAAGCTAATGAGCCATTATATTGTCATAAGTGTTTTATTTGCACCACCCTGGCTTTCAACTGTGTTTTACAATGTTCATAAGGCGATGACTCAGACACTTAGCAGTTGTTTCCAGTTTGTCTCCACACTCAGGTGCACACATTCGTGACTGCATGCGGGTCTGCATGCTCTACGTTTGTATTGTTACATGTGCTTGATATCCAAACAATTTTACATGTGTCGAATCTGAATCCGGCTCGATGTTCACAGTCCGGTTTGCGATGATGTTCCCCCGCTCAGGCTCAGGAACCATTCATGATATAAGAATTTCTTTATGTACACACGCTTCATTGTCTTTGCATCTTCAATAGGTTTCCCAACATTTCTCACCTAAATGATGGAACACAACCACCCAAACCAAGCAATCACACATGTAAAATAAAAAAGGGATGCTGGTTATGTGGCAGACAGTTAGGCGGTCTTTCGTTGCATGCTCTCAATTTGCATTTAATGCCCGAGTGGGCATCTAAGAAAAGAAAATGATGACTCTACATACAGTAAAACTTTGATGAGGAATGCTTGGCAATGACTTCAGTCATCGCATTCGTCTCATAAGTTGAATAAAGTGATTTGTCTTCTCGCACAACAGTTCACATTGTATTGAAAATCTGTCAACATCATTGGTTTGCTAGTGTAACCACAACGTGGAGCAGAGGGATTGCCGTTCCACCCAGAGGGAAGGGCGCACAGAGCCAGGCTCACGTTGAGCAGACGGGCTCTCCCCAGTGTTCGCTCGGAGGAATGCAAAGTGTTGACAAGAGCTCTCAGTATCAGCTCGATTCCTCCCACGCACCGAAACACACACCCAAATGCTGCCATAGATTCACCAGCGGACGTTTTTGTTGAGATGCATTTAATCTCGGCGTCAACAAGTTATGCCAGAATACGTTTTAAACTGAGCTGATGCGATGAGAAAAGCCACACCAACGTGCAGGGGTGATTTATATTGAGCATTTAAAGAGCTGACGTGGGGTTAACTTACAGTAAAAGTTATTCCGGATAGGCTACCTCGTAAAAACTACAGCACGAATGAGTGCCCATTGCCGTTGGCACGGATACCCAAAAGCCTTCTGCTGGGTTCCACTTGTACCGTTTATCACTGAGCTGGAATCCATTTTAAAAGATCAAAACTACTCAGGCCTAAAGGTCTTAGATTTAGTTTCATGGCTTAACTCAGCTTTACTAATGATGCTAATAAGAAGTTAATGTTTATTTAAATCAAAATGAATTCATAATTTGTTACACGTATTGTTTTCTGTCACAGAACTGAGATGAAACCTGCAGCGTTTTTGTTATGTTGCGCCTTGGTACATTTGGCTCATCATCTTGAGTTGTTGGCAAGTGACCCAGCATTTATTAAGTGACAAGGTAATAAGGCTTCTGTCGTGCCAACGGTTCACTTTCTCCTCCCACAGTGTTTTTTCCCCCTCTAAAGCCTTGACCTCTCTCAAATGTTCCATTTGGTTACAGCGCACAAGATATTTCTCACTAAAGCTAAAGCAATAAGTTTGTGACCAACACACTAATGTCCGTAAAGTGCGGCTATGATAAATGCAGCTGTTTTACAATTGGAAATTAGATTGTAATTAGCTTTGATTGATAGCTTTCGTTAAAGAATGTGTGATGATGCTGTTGTGGAAGACATAATGGAATAGCAACTGTGAACACAAAGAGCAGCGCATGTGATTCTGTTGTGCTCTTATACAAAGGTTATTGGGTAGAGTCAGCTTGTAAAAAGTCCTCAGAGGAATTTGCAAACAAAGTATATATTTAGCTCTAGTCAAAGCTGGACCGGCTCTCACAGCCTGTACCTCGGTGAGTCAGAGTTTCAACATCACCTGAAGAATATTTGGCACAACTACTCAGCAAGCGATGGAAAATTAAAATGGCAGTTAATGCCTTTGGGTGAGAAACTATTATGGGTTTGTGTTCATTACAATGCTGTACAAAGGGAATGAAAATTCCTAAGCTAAGTGTTTACCATCAAAATGCCAAGAGTGAAATGATTGTAATTAAGCCCACAAATACCTCTGGCTTTTGTAACAAAGCTGTTTTACTGCCTTTAGCAGCATGCAAGTACTTTGCCTTCACTGAGTGGTCAATGCGAGAACTTGGGCTGGGAATGACTCTGGAATCCTACCAATCAACATGTTATTTTATATTGTTCATGTGTGTTTTTTTACCGGTTATTGCCAATTCAATATTGTGATTTTAAGTATCTATAAAATGTTCTTACTGGATTTGTATTGCAGGTCTTTCCAGCAGTGATGTGTCACAATATAATATTAACAGTTTAACACAGAAAAGGAAACTTGAAGAACAGCCAAACACTCAATGTGGAATATTGGTGGTTAAGAAAATAAAAAACATTTAATTAACCTAAAAGAAGGGTTTTAAGCTTTGCCAAGATAGAAATAAAGATCATGTAAAAGATGCCGGGGACCCGAAATGTCAGACTGTTTGTTTGTTTATGGTCCAGCTCTGGAGCTTGAGGGCTAAGGAGACCCTGTATTCTTAAAAACATTTTATTACACTTAAAATAAAAGGCAATGTTTGAATGTCACTTTATTCAGAGAAAAAATGAAACACCGAAACAAACCGCAGCATCATGAGCGTAAATCTGTATTACATGATAGAGACGAAGTATAAAAGTTAAAAGCAAGTATAAAAGGAGAAGTTGTCTCTTTTTATTGCATCCGTTGTTCGTGGCGCCTACAATAACCAAAATGCAAATTAAACTCCTACAGTACGGGAGGAGATTTGGATATATTATATTATTAGCAGCTAATAGCAGATTGTTTTCTCACATGTGCACACGCAAATGATCCTGGATCAACTGACATAACATAGGCCATTTATCAGACTTCTACTCCCTCTTGAGCCAGTTTTATAAACTTTCTTGACATTAACAATGCAGTTATACAACTCACGTTACTCTTCTGTAGTTGAATGAACAGGGACCCTATTCGCTCATATATAACATGATGCCGTGTGTTAATACAAACAGTGTTGCATTACTCTCTTTAATGTTTTTTAGCCTCCACACACTAAATATGTATTTTAACAAATTAGGGGACCTCAGAAATTCAAGGAACCAGATCTGCGTAATAGGAGCTACAATTTAATTTAATTTATTAATTCATTCTGCAGGGAAAAGGCACATAAATCAACAGTTAGACAATAGACCAGAGCAGACATAACAGGCTGCAGAACGGTAGTGCAAGCACAGTGCAAGCACATATAGCATTCCACTGAAGCACATAACATACAAACATACATACAACAAATATACATACATACATACATAGCAACACTGATCAAGACAAATGCACATTTAGTGTGGCGGCCAAGCATTACACCAGTCAGCTGCCTTCACACAGAACGTAGATCGGCCGAGCTTGACTTTGTGAAATGAGTGACACAATTCATAACAACAATAATGCAAGCTTGTAACAGTTGTTTCATAGTGAATGTCACATGTTTGCACTAATACATAGTGTGTTATGCTGAACATCAAAGGGCTACAATTAAAAAAAAAAGGTGTCAGTGCATCATCCATGTCACCCTCAGGATATTTGTTACACAGTTTTAACTTTGCTGCTCAGGCCTCAGCACTTGTGTGAAAACAGCATTTCAACTGAATTCATGAAACAGTGAATGAATATAAGTAGAAGCGTGTGTGTGTGTGTGTGTGTGTGTGTGTGTGTGTTTGTGTGTGTGTGTGTGTGTGTGTGTGTGTGTGTGTGTGTGTGTGTGTGTGTGTGTGTGTGTGTGATATGTGTGTGTTAGGGGCTTATTGTAAAGCTTAGGTGTGTGCTTGTTTGTAAAAATAGCATTTTGTGTTTCGCTGCCATACGGAGTATTAACAAGCAGATGTCAGTAACGGTGAGTCAAAACCCCTTGTGAGTTTAAAAGGAACAACAGAAATCTCCGAGGCTATGAGCCTATTAGACACAGCATGTTTTATTTCATGTGGACTTAATTCTATCAATCCCACACTCAAGTATGCCCTTATATCTGAGCCCTGCTTTTCCCTCAATTGGAAACATCTTCTTAGAGATACATAAACATACTTAAAAAGGCCTATTTTGCTCTCCATTTGGGTCCTGCCTGAGATCTGATTTTCCTCTCTTTGATGTTATGTTCATATTCTTCCTCCTTCCCAGCAACACATGTCCCTCGTTACATGACGTCATGGCAACGAACAATCAGTTTGTCAAAACACATCTCCTGGGCACCAAGAGGGGAGATGAGAAGGCCGAAGAATGGCTGAAAACGGAGGGGATTGTCTGGAGTATTATTGAAGCAGTAACAGATAGCTCCTCTTAGCGTCGCAGTGCCAGCGGCTCCAGGGCCTCGGCCCCCGGCACCTACTCCTTGATGTTGGCAACGGGCCGCTCGGGGATCGGATCGGGCCGGCTCGTTGACTGACAGCCTCAATAAGGCTAATTACAGCGGGCTGCGGGGCCCGGGCGAGTTGTCTGGCGACTCCACCCACTGTGGAGCCAGAGCGACTGTGTTAACTACGGTGTTAGAACAAGGTAGGCATCCGCCAGCCAGCGCCGTAAACACACACACACACACACACAGTCCAGGGCGCACAGCAGGGGAACGCACTCACGTTAAGACAAAAGACAACCCTCGAAACAACGATGCCAATGTGTGTTACGGTACCAGCAGTAGTGGAGTATAACATTTGCTCAAAGGTGGTTCACTACAAATGTAAAGACACTTTTAGTCCACTGCATTTATTTGACAGCTTTCAGTTATATTATGTGATTTATAAGATATATTAAACTGTTACAAATTCAATTTATGCAGCTACACATTAATGCATCACTGATAATTATATTGTGTTAAAAATATTGTGTATTGTTAAAAAACTAACCTCTGGCATTTTTATTTTTCTCATTTTTCCACCACAGTACTGGCATTTCTTATCTAAGTAAGGAATCCAAACACCTTCCTCCCATCACATCTTAATGCCACGTGCATAAAGTATTTGTGAGACTGAACCTATGCTCTTTTCCTATGAATATTAATGATTTTTTTTTCTTGATTCTAGATGAGAGCTTCTTCATGTCGTGGAACATTTTGTAGTAAGTAAAAACGCTTTAGCTTGATATTGGGCACATGAGCGGTGTGTGTGCATGTGTGTGTGTGTGTGTGTGTGTGTGTGTGTGTGTGTGTGTGTGTGTGTGTGTGTGTGTGTGTTAGACACGGCAAACTAAGGACCAAAGACTATCACAATGTTTATACATCTGAATGTCTTGGGTTTGTGTGTTTACAGAATGTTTACAACCATGTCCTTTTGCTGTAATCACTGATTTGCTTTGTTTTAGATGTAACATTCAATCAGATATGTTGAGACATTTTTAGAATGAACATTTTTAGGAGACAAGAAAAAAACTCTTTGGAGCAGCTAAACTGCTTTGTTTCGCATAAATCATAAATCAGGTGCAACCTTGCCTGGAATTTGTGCTTAATTAGAATTCTGCTAAATCACAGTCATTAAGGCGTATTATAATTAATTATGGTAATTGGTAATTACCGTTTTCCCAACGCTACAACAGCACCAGCATGTTGCTTCATTTATCATTACAGGGAGTTTTAATTTAATCGGGGACAAGAGGTTTTTTTGGTGCCGCGGTCGGACCACCTGAACTTGTCTCTCTCTGGAGAGAGGATTTCAAAGGTTTAAAAATTACACTTGGTCGGAAACACACAAGGCTGACACCTGCCAACGTGAAAGACGTTAATGTCTTGTCTGTTTCAATAAATTCCTCGTGCTGAGCTGGGACGCTACATGACACATCATCAGTGAAGACGTTAGTCGGGCAAACCCACAGAGAGCGGGACAGAGATGAGTGTGAAGTGAGTGGACCGGTGTGGGAGGCTCATTCCAAAGTCTGGAGTCCCTCCGGTCACTTTACTATCAGCCCAAGGCTTTGAATCGGCCACCAATGTTGGGTCGTCCGTCTTCCTCCCTTTCCTTTTCTCCGCTGCTCTTCCTCACCTTTTTCCTGCTCCACGCCGCTTTGTTGTGTCTAACTTGCCTTTCCCATTTCTCTTCTTATGCTTTGCGTTTTGTTTCCTCCTCACATTTCACTTAAACGGATGCTTAACACAAATGATATTCTGTGCAAATAGGGCCTTCAAACATTTAGTCTTCACCGTTCCAGAGGAGATTTAAATGAGAACTTTTAATCCCTGAATCCATCGTCAGTTTCTGTTTATCGTTGAACTGCCAGTAAACCTGTTCCTGTGTGTGTGTTTGTTTTTGATGTACACAAGTGATCCCCGTGAGCTTGCGTGTATACAATAATGCTTTCAGGGGATTGGGCCCTACGTTGGGCATTTTAACTTCAGTCAGCGCTGCATCCTGATATCCTGGTGTGACTGGTTTGAGGGGGTAATTCACTCCACCAGGAACACAGGCTTTTAGAGGTTCCACATGTGCCTTGGCACCAGACAGAAGAGAGGCCGGTTGCTTTCATTAATTGCGGTAACATTCCTGTAGTGTTGTCGGGGAGTTTTATTAGTATTAGCTTTGCCGGCTCGCTGTCATTATGCACCATTTAGAAACCAAATCCTTCCCACGGCTGTCAGGTCTCCGCCGTTAGAGATGATAGTTAAGCACTAAAAACATAATATTAAGTTGATAACGTCAGGTCAATCTTATTGACTAATTGAAACTATCCACCAATCTTAAAACAAGGCCGTGAATATATTAAGGGAAAATTAATTTCATCTCAGCTCACAGTCTCACTGTCACTGTTTTTTTTAAAACAACAAGAAAAATTGCAGAAACAAATTACCTGCAAATTAGGACTTAAAATTGAATTATGTGTACCGAGTTTTCTTTTGCAAAGGTTGAGTGACAACATGTTTTGCAGACTTCCCTTGTCAAACATCCCAGAAGAAATGTCAAATGCTCCTTTAATCCCAGCGGCTCACTGGGTGGATTCATTGAAGCAATCATCCTAATAACAGTAAATCCCCAATAATTGACATGTCAAAATGACTTGCAAGAATGGACTTTCTTTCTTTACGGACCTTTAAAGAGGCCAAGATGATCCAGCAGGTAGAAAATGAAAAGCAGATTGACTGTTGCAGACGGCATTAACCCCACCTCTGGTTGAATCTCTTCAGGTCGGGCCGGGCTACTGAAACTGTCGCGCTCCTCACTGGTTTGATCCGAACCTGTTGACAAGGTCAGATGTAACCGGCTGAGAGGTTGTCATGACTGACTGCAAAGCGCTCTTGACTCATCTCATTTTTCAGTATGTGATTTAACTCAAATGTGAGGGTTGAGTAAAAAAAAACGCCAAATCGTCATTGAAGATTACATTTTAGAGTCTTTTGTGAGCACACCGATAATCCTCAACATGTAGTTTGGGATAAAAAAAAAAAATCTAATATATTTAAACATTCAATAAATAAACAGTTTTTACTTGGACTGCAAAGCAGGTATCATGTGCCATCAGATGCAAGCAAATAAATGTGATGTAGTGGTGCTTCTTGTGGTTGTCTGGATATGATTTGTTTGCACCGTTAAAAGCGGGCAGGAATTGTTTGTTTTTAATGACCATGTTATCCACCATGGAAGCATGAAATTTTATGTCTTTTTTCCATTGAAACCTCCAAAATCAGCCCAGAACTCAATTTCACTTTATTAGAAGTTTAGTTTCTTTAGCATATAAGCGGGTATTTGACTTTTATATGTTTATTGCATGCGAGCACAAGCAAGATCTTTTTGTTTGATTTACAGCCATTTAAACTCATTACCTCCTGCATCATCGAGACTTGGTGAGAAGAAAGCAAACTGCATGTATGTGTGTGTGTGTGTGTGTGTGTGTGTGTGTGTGTGTGTGTGTGTGTGTGTTTGTGTGCGTGTGCAGTACGTGCGCGCTGCTTGCCCGGTGGTTTGCCGTCTCTCCGCATGGAGGAGAGACTTGAGGAGTGAAGGAGGAACACTGCTGCCATCCCACTGCAGATCAAACACACACCAGGCGGCGCGAGGACGGCAAACAGTCAAAACAGAACCTGATCTTTGGGGCAATTATCAGTGTTTGCTTAATCTTTGGAACGTGCTGTCGAAAACCAGGGTCAATGGCGCTGCTTGACTCCCCCCTTTTAGCATGGGGTGAGAGCAGGGATTATTACTCATTAGGACTTCACAGTTAGGTGTTTGAAGATGTGGGGGTAGCGGGGGAATGCGTGTGAGTGGACTGACGCGTCTCGAGGCTTTATTGCCTCCATCAGACACACGGGAGAAAGAACGGTGGGTTGTCTGACGAGTGGTGTGTTTGTGGAGGACACAATTTGCGTGATATTTGGTTTAAATGGACAACAATTAAAAATCTCATACACAATTCGCGTCATAGATTTTTTTATTTACTCTTGTTTTGGTGACACTGACACTCTTTCAGCCTTTTTCAACGTTAACCTGCTGGCAGTATTCTCCCAACGATTCTGTTACCTGTTTGTTACCTCAGCATCAATTAAAGCTATTTGAAACCTCAACTACCCAAAGGCTCCTGCACCGTACAATTAAAGGTGGCGTGAGACCCGGGTTTGCTTCACACTCATTTCACACAGCCTTTAGTCGAGGGGCCTTGAGGGCTGTGTGAACGGCTTTATTGGATAGCAGAGGATTGATAATTACCTGCAAAAACTAATTCCACCCAGCCTTCGGGATATTAGGTTAGGTATTTAGCTTAAAGCTGCAGTGTTTAGTCTCTGATTGTATTTTAAGAGGTGTGAATATTGAAAAGGGTCTTTCATTTAACGTTTAAAAGGCCGATAAACTATACGTCTTTTTTTTGTGGGACACTTTAGAATTGACTTACTGTTAATGAATGTTATATTTCATAATATCAAACAGCTATCAAACTAAATTACTTCATCTGGGAATAAAACCTTGATCCACATATCCAGAAATAAACTATAAAAATAATTCAGGAGAGAAATCGTATGCCTGGCTAATCAACACAGACCGATTGTTTACTCTCAGATGGTGAAAGTAAATGTTTTATTACCAACAGGATAAATTACCAAAACCATTGCAAACAAGATATAAAGTACTAAGTAGTACTTTTCACTGTTCCTCTTTCCTCACAAATAGGAACTCTCTTCTTCTCTGTCTCTTACTCTCTCACACACACACACACACACACACACACACACACACACACACACACACACACACTCAAACATCTTGTGGTCATGTAGTGACTAACCCGGGGGATGAGAGGAGGCTTCATGCTGACAGGATGTCGGTGCTCAGTGGGAGATGGCTAACTAGTGGGAGCATCAAAGAATAGCTAAATCACCGCAGCGCGGTCGCCGCATTCCTCATAGGTGCAGATATGAAAGGGGTTTGTGCAAAAAATGTGGACAATCTCAGATAAGATTTGATCTTAGCCAGTAAAAATAGTAGTTAGGATAGAAGTTTCTATCCTCAAATGTCTAATTTCTTTCCTGAATTTATCACCAACCTACGTAGAATTCTCAGCCCTCGATACCTATTTTTCCTTGTACTTAACAATGCAATGTGTAACCGTACAGCTGGCTTCACTTTGTAGTTTACTGTTGCCTCTTTTCAATCCTTTGGCAGCAGTAACACAGTAACCACCGTCCTTATGAAAATCTCATATACCACTCAGCACACACTGAGGGGTCGCGTGCATACATGCATACTTCCAACAGCTTGGAGCGGTAAAAGTTGATGCGGAAAGGAAAGGAAATATAATGGGACATTTATTTGGTGACAGCTTCACTCACTGTTCCTCTGTTTCACGCTGCCGCCATAAAATAGATGCTAAATGGAAGTCATGAACAAACGACACCACATTGATTTTAAAAGTAATGGCTCTCAGATAGCTGTGCCAGGGATGTATTTAAGTAAATGTGTTTTAACAAAAAGAACCGGTTAAATGCATTATTCATATTTGTTTGCATGGCTCTTTGCTCGTTCAAGTCAGATGACTTTTACAAGTGACTCAAAGTAACTGCAGGTGACTAAACATTGACTTTATTTCATCAAAAGCAGGGTTTTTCCCTCCGCCACATCTCAGCCTCACTATTGTGTTGTGGCCATTCTCATTCATCCTGAACTGCCGCCTCAACCCCAACTCTCCCCTGCCAAGCCAGTCACACAGCCAAACAGGACGGGCTTTGACTGCCACTTAATTACACACCGTTTTACTCCACAGTTTACCAGTCAAAAGGAGGGGCCGGCTGGGGGTATGTGGATGGCTGGGGGGAGTTGGGCCGGGGCTACGGGCCCCCAGTATCCTCTCCATCAACGTCGGCAGCCCCCACAAAGGCCCTCGTGACAGAGGATGAGTAGTTATAATGCCGTGTCCGTGCCTGCCGCTCAAAGTCACCCCATTCCTAATTGCCCTCAGAGACGGCAGATAATGGAGGGGCTTTGAAGTGAAAATGGCCCCTAATGAGCGAGAGAGAGGCAGAGAGAAAGCCAGGGAGGTAGGTAAGGAGCATGCGGGATCACAAGGGTGTACATATGTGAGGATTGCCTGTCAACCTTTTTTACACGAAGGAGAAAGTAAATGTGACAAGAAAATGTCAGATAAATGTGGAAGAATAACAAAGGGTGTGTGATGGGGGCTGCTGCAGTCCTGGGTCAGTCCCACTGTGCTCACGGGAGCGCACAGGGGCCTGAGACGGGAGTCTGAGACGGACACTCAGCAGGGGTCCGCTTCATCTATCTTCCTGGACCCCTCCGTCTGCAGTGTAGCCTCCAGGCACCTGCCTCCCCCTTAATGGTTTGCCTCGGAGCTCCTCTCTTGGTCTTTGCCTCCTTACATCATACTCTCTTTTCTTTTATCCCTTTCTGTCAGTCTGTCCACCCATCCATGCCTTGGTTCCCATCCCTCCCTCTCTATATGGGTTTCTGATGGACAAATTGACAATGGCACCGCCGCTCGGTCTGGCGTCAGGGCCTTTCCATCGCAGAGACACGGCTGGGATTCTTTACGTTGGCTTGCATGCTTTCACATGACGCCAAGGGAACCCAAATGATTTACACACAATGCATTTTCCTTTTTACTGCAGGCTCCTTTTGTCATGGTCCTCGCTACTGTCTTTTGATTACCTTTTCTTTGTTATTGTGATGAAGCTCTCTCACCCTTGTCAGCAGGCAATAAAGTCAATTTACTCTCTGGGCCTACAGTACTACTATTACTAAATACTATTACATTCGAGACACAGAGCTTTGTATCCGATTTTAACAACAATTAGTCTTGCTCCGCAGGTATTTACAGCATTCTCAAAGAGACTTAAAATTATTATTATCTGTTACTCAGTTTTTTTTACAAGTCAAGTTTTCTTTTTTTAAATTTAAACACGGACAGGAATCAAAAGGGACTTTTTTGCATTTCTACAACTTGAACCAAAATTTTTATCAATTATAGAGGTTTACTGTATCTTTGTGTGTTTCTTTCCTTTCTCTATATTTCTCTAGACTACAGTTAACATTTGTTTTGTGTTTTCCACAAAGAGAAACTCTGTGCCAATGTTAAAACATAGTTTACCATTTTCAATGATACCTAAGTTGTTACGTGTTAAAGCAGAAAACCAGCATTCCTCACTATGAGCTGAAGTTATCTGATCCCACATTAAAATGGACTGAAACTTTAATTGAAAGCTTCTCTTTAAACTTGTTGTCGAGGCACCGGACAGTTCTAGTGACCTTTTGTCGCGACCCGTTCTTGTTGAAAAATGAAACACAACTCACTCGGTTAAACGACCAGTTAACTGTAATCTGCTTCATCAGCCGTCGTGATACTCCCCTTAGCCTTTGTCTCCCTCTCCCCAAGATGTGTTTTTGGTATGGCCTGGCATTTCAAAGGAGGCCCTCTCTTCTGGACAAAGACCAGAGCCAGCGGGGCCCTTCTGAATGACAATACTTTGAGGAATCAGTTGGTATTTACTGCTCAAGAGGTGGAGTGCATTAAGCCGAGAGACTGATTGTTGTCCTGTTTGCCTTTACTAATTGGCTCGAAGGCAGTGAGCTGCTGATACAATTCACAGGGAAAACACTGATCACAGGAGGAGATGGGGAGGGGGGGGGGGTGGAAACTCCAGATTAAAAACTGTATGGTGGGTTGGCCCTCCGAGGACTGATGAGAACATTTAGATTGTAAGGACATATGGCAGACAACCACGTGCAGTAAAACCTTGTTTATTCAATACTACATTATACTGTGTGTATTGCCCGATGCTGAATGAGGTCACGACCCACTTTGCATCCAATTATATTGTCTACATAACACCAATCAACCGCCACAGTGGCGAATTCTTAAAAAACGTTTCATTTCAGGATCTTCCACAATCCCTTGTCCGTCACAGAAACCTCAGAGAACGTCACCCTGGAACTCGAAGGCAGGAAAGTGAGGACCAGCGAGACCTGGTTCTGTCTAAACGGGAGTACTTGTCTGCGTAGTAATCAGGACAAGCTGTGGTGAGACTTGGCTTGAATTCACAACCCCAATTTCTTCCTTCGCAGTGGAAGAAGACATGGAGGAATAACAGAGGGGAGAACGGTGAGCGATCGTTTTTGCTGGACGAGCAGAAAAGTCGCCATACATGTGATGAAAGCCACAGGTTGAAGAGGGCCGCCGTGTATCTTTGTGCGTGTATCTGTGTGTGCAGAGGTGTTTTTTTGTGTGCATGTTTGTGTGTGTTTCAAGTGGACGCAAAGACATGCCCAGAAAAACAGAGACGCTACTCATCAACGTTTAGGTCACAAGAAGCCCAAATTGAGTGTGTGACATTTAGCCGAGAAGGAGACGGGAGGAGGAGGGGGGGGGCTCGAAATCACTGCAAAGCCAAGAAGTTGGGCCCTGAAATGGTCATGGTTGAAACCAGTATTCACAGTGAATTTCCGGCCGCAGTGCCGTGCCTAAGTCGCCTTGATTATTTTCTGGTTCAGGGGTTGCCGCATTTCAAAGCCTCCTGTCTGCCCACGTCTGTGATTCGGTCTTTTTAAAAGGGCCTATATTTCAGCGGAGAAACGCACATGAAGACTTTAAGCAAAATTAAAAGTGACTCTCAATCACACAAAGTCCTCAGTCTTCCCTTTGGGGTGTGGTGGGGGACCTGGACGTTGAGTAGGCTGATATTTGAGTGTGTTTTGGAGTAGAAGGTTAAATTTACAGTGAGACAGGAAAATTGGGGAAAAGTTCTTTAATGCAAGACAGCCACGAAGCTCAGCTGCTTCAAACAGTGAGTAGGTCTTTGTCCTCTGTGAAGATGCATTGCTAGAAATGTACAACCACTCTTTGTCGAATGGAAAATATAATGTGCAGCAGGCAGATATAATTGCTTGCATCTTATGTGAAATATTTGTTGGATGTTTGTTGACAGAACAGGTCATTTTTGAATTTCAGCCACGATTAGGCAACGATGCCTGCTGCGCACAATAATTTGCTTCGATTAGATTTCAGGGACATTTGAACTATTACGTACTATGATAAGTATTGTTAAATTAAATAATTATCTATCAAAATAATAATTATCTATCAATCTAAAAAATACAGCGCAATATTTGTATATAGTCTTTGTATATAATGTGACATCCTTGCCATTTCAGATGGTGCCAGTGAATACAGAAAGACTGTTCTTTTTTTCTTAAACTTACTTTCAATGTTTTTTTGGTAAAGAATATTCTTTTCTATTTATGATATGATATGATATGATATGAGTTCTGTAGCAAGGCACCTTTGAATCTCACTATATGATTGTATATGCGACACATAAACATTAATTGATGTATATTCAGAGATGTGAACAAAGAAAAGCAACTTGTGCTCACATTTGAAAGATGAAATGTACGAGTTGCGTTATATAATAGTGTCCAAAACACTTCTGTGGCCTATATTTTTGCACAATAAAAAGTCATGACAGGCCAGTGGCATAAAGTGGGTATGAAAGATTTACCCATTAAATCTTGAGAGAAATTAATTATCCATCAAAACTCCTGCAGGGTACGAAAGGGGAAAATGAAAGCATTCAGATGAGTATGAGTATAAAGTATCTGTTTCACATAGTCCCTGTCGTTGTTCATGCCCCCCCCCCCCCCCCCCCCTCTCAAGACATGAAAGAGTGAGCCTCATAATAAAATGGAATAAACCATCTTCCAAGGTTGAATTATTGTAATTACACGTAATTGAGTGTTTGGCGGCAAAACCATTTCCTCCTCAGATCCCGCATGTACTTTTTGAAAATCACGATCACTTTGTTCTTGGCCCCAGCCACCGATTGACCTTCTCCGATTGCAGTCTTTCCTGAACGCCTGTGACATGAGACAGAGTGGGACTTGGGGGGCTGGTTAGGGTGGGGGGGCGGCTGCGTGCTATGTTGTCACAAGATGAGTTACTCTTCACCAGTTCCATATGGTTTCATTCATCTGTTGGGCTCATTTCTCTCCCTTTCCCCTTTTCGCTCTATTTATAAATACATGAAGCCGTGTGCAACGTTTTAGCCTTGGCCAGAGGCTGGGGTTAAGAATGGGAGAAACCACCAAAACACAAATTAGTTCATGTTTCATTCCAGTGTCTCTGAGGAGTTTGGTTTGTTCTGGGGAAGAAGCACATGCCTGTACAGTAGACGTGCCGGAGCATGCATAATAGCGGCCATTGTTTTCAGGTCGCGCTGGTCCGCCAGCAGCCTCTCAGCAGAAGAGTACCAGTTCAAATTGACCGACCAGTTGAGTTTTTTTCATTCGTATTGTGCGGGTCAACAAAGATTACATGAAAATTCCAAACAGTTATATTCTACCACAGTATAACATTCTCACTATGAAATAGATTTTCCGAATGAACCCGCTGACTTGTGCTAAGAAACTCAACATTACGTTTTCAAGGGTGCAGCAGTGAGGATGAGGCAATGGGGCCGGGCAGTGACCTGCTTTGTAAATGCTTCCATGGAGCTTTTTACCCCTCAAAGACAATTGTGGCAGTGTGACTGTACTCGTCTGTGTCAGCCCCGTCAAGTTGTAATGGGGTGATCGTGCAGAAATTGCAAGAAACTATTTAGTGAATCCACAACCAATGCCGTCAAGTTTAGCTCAGAGGGAGAAGCAATATAATTGTCGTTCCAGTGGTGACAAGGAAGCAAGATTAATTCTGCCTGCACAGTTCATTCATAGAATGCCTGTTTTTGCTATAATAACAGGATGTGACTTTTTAGTGGAGCTAATTAGTTTTTTCCTTAGTTGACAGGATAATAAACTATTCATTTTTGGTTGAACGACTATTGACCAGAGTTAATATTAAGACCTTCAGGGAAAAACAAAAAGGCTGCATTTCAGTTCAGAATATTTTCTTTGCATTCATTATAAGCAGCAACGGTCCCCTGCTAAACTTTCTACAAGAATATCCAAAACACTTTGGATAATCATAGGAATAAAAAGTAAACATTACATCAATTTGTCTTTTAATGGATAAAGTTAAAATGCCTCTTTGATCTTAAAAATAAAAGATTTCTTAAACAAAAATTGTAATTCCAGTATTCGTAGTCGATTTGTCAGTGGGTATCACGCACTTCACTTGATTACATGGACTCCAGCTCAAAAGTAAGTTGCAATTGGGAATGTCAGGTTGCCATTTTCTTATGATTGGCTGATGAAAGGTATAATTTAAGACTGCCAAGAGAGCGACTTCAAAAGCTTCCAATGCCACATTAGGCTGGAATGTGAAAGCTGTCCAGGCAAAAAATTATCCAATTTTCCACTGGCTTTAATTACAAAGAGGATCCCCTTTCATTGGTGGGTCAATTGCTGTCCATTTCTGAAGTCTATTGTAGAAAATGATTAAGTCAAGCACATCCACAATGCTTGAATCTGGACTGTCGTAATGTATCAATGGGATGATTATATCATATTTACAAACTCACATGTCCACAGTCTGCAAAACAACCTCCAAACGGATGGTATAAAGAATCAAGAGACATTTGTGTGCCTTACGAGACGAAATGATGACATTGATGGCCATAGTCCAACCATTCAGTGGCATGAAGTAGTTACTTTAATAACTGTTTTGTTTGTGCTTGTGGTGAAGGGTAAGACAAAGTAAAATAAATGGGTAAAGGGTCATTTGCCCTGTAACCGTGTCTTTTCACAAAGTTTCCCTTTCTTGGCTCTCACTTTGCCAGCAAAATAAAAGCATGAATTGTGGTTAATCCCTGGAGGAGAGAGACATTGTGCCTGAAGCCGGTTGGTAATGGGCAATGCCCTCTCTAATCTAAATAAAGTTAAGCGTCTGCATTATGGAAAATCCAATTTGTGTTTGCAACATCTGTACTTAACCTATGGGTTCTTTTTTGTTCCGAGCAGCTAAACTGCATGTATTTTCCGCAATTACTTTTCCAAGAAACTTACATGCACATGACCTTGCATGCAATGCTTATGATTTATATGCAAAAACTGGGTCCTGGCAATTATGATACTAAAAAAGAATTAACATCTAAATATTCTCAGACATGCAAACCCATGCACAAATTACAGCACCCTGAGAAACAGTCAAAGCACAAAAGAACCTTTACCTCTTCTCACACAGACGCACAGTCATACATAGTTTCATCCAGACAACATTCAATCATTTATTTAATTTCCATTTGACAATTAATAGTAATAATGAGTATTTAATTGCCAATTAAATGAACATGACTATCACAAACACTGTCACTTTCGATCACTACCTGTTAAATCCTGTGTCAGGAGGGGCAGGGCGAGAAGAAAGGCGACAATGTTTGGTACGTGTCCAGAGGCTTTATTGTAAGCCTACAGGGTGTGGCAGGTAAGCCTCCACCTCAAAGGTAACAGCTCCCTCCCATGTAATTGCTCTTCATCAGATCAACTTGCAGGACATTCCTGCAGACGGTTTCAAGGGACTACTGCCAAAAGAGTTAACTGCCATCAAAAGGAACAATCTACAGTTTGAATCTGCGGTGGTGGATGGCATATCATTGCGTCGTTAGCGCAGGTTTCGGACCACACCCCAATCATAAACAATACAGACAGCACTGAGGGACTTATCCAAGCAAATTCAGAAGGATAAATTTAGACCAACAAGCAAGCAACATGCAAAAAGACAGAAGCTCTTTGACAAAAGACTGTCATTTGCACCAATGAGATTTCTTTTGACAGAACTGGGACTATCCAAGCGAGTCAGAGGAAGGATGCATCCTCAGGCAAAGCAGAGATAAAGGCCTTTGATAGAATTAAGCCAACGTCAAACAGCCAGTAGATGAGTCCTGTGAAGATAGAGCATCCAGGACTGACAGGTCTGATAATAGTCCAAACAAAGAGAAAGTGGAGATTAAGGGGTTCCTTTTCAGGCAGTTAAGTGGACTGCCCAGAGGACACTCCAAAACATGGCTCATCTGTCAGGGACGGGAGCCATAGATACCGTCACTGACTCTTCATCCAGGGGCCAGATGGTATCTAGGTATTCCTATGCTGTACTGTAGTTTTTAGGGTATTGTCAATCCGCTTGATCAGCATGTTTGCAAGACAATATTTGTTAACATTGAGCTGATAACATTAATTAGAGGAATAATAAATAAAGGGAATGCAATAGGCGAATAAGAACTATATTGGAAAGAGTTAGCATCCAAGCAAACAGTACGTAAGTGCAAGGGTCAAAGGGCTGGCAATATTCATAGCTTTATAATAAAATAACTATGGGGGAAGTGTAAGTGATCGACTCTCAGAGCAACGATTCCCAATCATGTCCCCCAAGCAACTAGCTAGGGAAAGCTAAACTAATAATAAAAAAAATATTTAAAAACAACATCCACATGTTTCTGTAGGGAAGGAATGTAAGAGCCAAATTTGAATACAAATTCTGTCATTTACAGTAACAAGCAGCCGAAGTACTTTTACTCAAGTACTGTACTTAAATGCAATTTTTAGTGAACTGCATATTTGTATTTTAAACTTTTCTTTACTAACCTCTAGAAATTGTTTTGATATTACACAGTTTTATATCTATTCGGTGGTGTCTGATAGTATTCAGTTCATATTCCATTGAACGTTTTTGAGTGGTGGGTTCATCAGAAGAAAAAGGCTGAATTGGAGAATAAGCACGACCCGGGAAAAGATGGCTTCTTAACAAAGCCTTTGAGGCTATGAAACCTATTTAGATAAAAATGTGACGTTAAACAGCAGCCTGACGTACTTTTTGCCATTCCGAGTACAGCACATGCTTGCAGCAAGCTCAATTAGTGTCTATCCCGTGGTGAGATAAAAGTTTGGAAACTTTAATACTCCTCATATTAACACATTAAGAATAATACATGTAGCCTTTTATGCCCAATATCTTTAGTCCTCAAAAAGCTGTTCTCTTTCCACAGTGAAGCGAAAAGAGTGAATGAAAAAAAAATGACAGAGTTAATGCTGAGCGGGCCGAAAATGAGACAGTCGCAGTACTCAGTTTTAACGCAGTCTAGCAAAACACTAACAAAGGAAATGAGCAAACCACACAGCAAGTAAGAGGCTTTTATTCAACACTTGGGTTCTAAACTGCTCACATCTGGGTGCCAACTCCTGTCACTTACAAATGAATGGATTTATGAGAAATATTACGCACAAATTACTACATTAGTCTAGACAGGACATTATTGTAGCTTTACTTACATTGGCATGACTGAGTTCAGGTTATTTTAAACAAATATGTATATTGGTATATGTCAAACATTAACAGCTTCCAAATTTGCACTCAGGACTAACTGGCATGAATCAGTTACTACTAGGCTACATTTCTCAGTGTAAAACTATACATAGGAGTTAGATTTCCATGCCAGATGAAACAAACTCATTTACACTTACTTCAAAGCATAATATGATTTTGAGAATTTTAAAATTATACAGCTTTAATTCGGCAGTTAAAATAAGTATGGTTGTGTGAACTTTTATTGAGGTGTCATTTGTTCTCCTTAAACCGTGGTTTATATTCTAAAATATAGTGTGTGTCTTAGCAATATAACCCTGCCCTTAGTAAACTGGAATATCTTTAAACAAATAGTGAGTTTCTAACCACATGGAACTGCCAGAAAGGAACAATGCTTGGCAGGCATCTTAAAAAAAAAAAAAATTTATGAACTGTTTTAATTGATAATGTCCTGCAGGTACAACAGTTCAAGGACTTCAGTCCTTTGAAAGAGGGTGTTCCGTTTGCTTTTTCATCAGCTTAATTTTCAGTGTGTAATATTCCTCTTGCAGCTTAAGGACAGCCTCTTGTCTTCTTAGCACAGACATTTCCAAATCCATTCGCTCTTGCAAAGCTGTGCCGTTCACTGCAGGTGGAGGAGATGAGTACAGAGTATCTACAGGTTCTGCAGAAGCGGCAAAGCCATCAGCACGATGAGTGCTAATATGCACCGCAAGTGATTTTGAGACGTTATCAAAATCTGTCATTTTATGTTCTGCTGGAGAAGTGGATTCATCTGAATATGTGGGGAGCTCAGGCTCTCTCAATGGATGATTATTTGAGAATCTTTCATCTATTTTCTGGTCCTTTCGATCTTCATCGCTGGTGAAAAAAAGAGTTTGTCAACAATAATGTTGGACAATAATATGTATTTTATCTTTAATGTAGTTGGTTCTTGCAAATTACCTATACCTATAAAGGACATTTTGTTGCAATGCTCCACTGAAAACTGTTCAAAATAAAGTTTGTGAAGAACATAAATGTAACCAGGACATCATTTGAAGAAAGTGGGTTTTGTAGTTGGAGTGAACAAATCTCAATAAATGTATTTTCAATAAATTACTGTATACAAAGTTATACTTTGTTTCAGTCTAAGCAAATAAAATAAAATGAATCACCTGTTTTTTTTAATCTCCAGCAACCCTGAGCTTGGAGAGTTTTCTGTATTGTGGTGCAGCATATCTGAAATGCCCATCACGGAAACCACCACTTGAGTCACAGTAGTGAGCTGGTCAACGGACAGGCCTTGTATAGGTGAAAAGTCAATTCACGCATTAGTTCATAATAAGCACAATACTATATATTTCAACTCAAACAATGATGTTCATGATTTTCTTTTTAACTCAAACACAATTTTTCTGCAACTATTCTCACAGTCTTGCTGCAGATTTAATGATACGGAGCATTACACTTTTCTCTTCACTTTCGCTAACAAAGCGCATTCTCCTCACCTGTGCCCGCTTGCCTTTTCTGGCGTTTGATCTCCACTTTAGACTTTGCCAGTAGATTTTCCCACTTTTTGTTACAGTCATAAACTGTCCTATGAATCTGTGGAAAGACATTGTTGATGGATTGGGCTACTTGCTTCCAGGCTTGTCTTTTATCCTGTATTGAAACTTCAATGCCGCACTTCCCTCTGATTGCTTCTTTTCTCTCCTGCAATAACTGAGCAAGAAGAAGACACTCCTGCTCTGTCCAGTTAGGTTTCCGCTTCCTGCTGGACATCCCTTCAAGAAGTTGTACGGGCAAGCTTCTGGGAATGGGAGACATATTTTGAACATTTGAGTATCTCACCTGTATTTGGTCATTTATATCCTTACCAAATGCATACGGTGCAGAAAACTGAACACATCTAGATGTTGCTATACTATTAAACATGCTATTCTAATTGAACGGCTATTAATATAAGTAGTTTCTTTTTAACTTAAGTAATTATATTCAAGATGCTTTTTTAATTTAAGATTTTACCTACCTGGAACCCAGTGACAGTGACGCAAGTCAGACCTTTGCTTGATGTACGTGTTATTAAGTGCAGGAAATGCCAACTTGTAAAAGAATCACAAGTAAAACCGTAAAATAAAATGTTGCTTTCTTCTCCGTCTCAGGGAAAATCCACAACGTCGCAGGACGATGACGTCGTCTCCTGGTGACGTGTCACTTTGTTTACAGCGTGCCCTGCGCTGCAGCTGCACAGTTATGGCTGTGGATATAACTTTACTTTTCAAAGCCAGTGTCAAGACAGTAAAAACCAGGAACAAGGCAATAGGAATAAGCGTTGACTCTACCAAAGATGAAATATTCAAGAGGATCAGACCCAAGAGTGGCTTTTCTCCGAAGGCGAAAGAAGTGGTGAGTGTTTCCTCAAGCTAACTTTAGCTAGCTGGGCTAGCATCGAAACAAACTTTACGCTTTACTGACAATTAGATATTGGGCTGTTTTATTGCCACTGTTGCACATGCTGTACTGTAGAACCAACAGTATGCCTATTAAACGTGTACAGTAATTTTATCAATTCATTTTGTACCACAATTTGCTAGACCCCTCAGCATTGTAACGTTACATATCCTTAGACAACCTTTTTTGACTGCATCGTGAAGGTAAATAGGAGGGCAATATGGATAAAATCTACGTTACTTATGTGATGGTATATTAAATCAATTGAATATATTATATATGATGGCACTCTATTACATTGATATTAAAATCATGGCTACGCCCATTATTTTGCCATTAAGCAGTCATGCTTGTGGATTCCTAACATTGCCCAATACACCCAGAGACATTGAAGGAAGAGCTGCTGTGGTGTTTAACTGTGTGGCAAAATCTCTGGTGAAGTTCTATACTCTTTAAATTGACCATTACATTGGCCAACCCCAATGGGACTCTTATATCATCCTTCTTGCTTTTGGACTGCAGGTATAGCTGGAGGGTGTTTTGATGCTCGCGTCAGCTATATTTTTATTTACTTGTCTGGTTACTAAGCTGTTCTGAAGCCTTCTCCTATTTAGATCAGGGTTTGTAATAGTACACACTGACCATATACGTTAAAGTGTTTCATGTTTTAGATGCCAAAACATTCCAAATGTATTTGCTGTAAATTGGTTCATGGAATTCAAGTAGGCTGTCAAATTGCAGTACACCAAATATAACATGTAATGGCCTGGTGAATGCCAGCAGATATTATTCATGTTCATGAAACACTTCCCAGTATTAAACAGAAGAAGTATTAACCTTATTGTATCGACTACGTACTTTAATCCCTTTCAGAGTCCTCATTCTAACCAGAAACCCTAGCTTTATTTTTGTGTTGATTATTTACTCAAAAGGAAAATACTTTTCCTCGAAGTGTTTAAGGATGCACCGTAGTTTGACAAGATCCACCGTCATCGTATTTGTTCGGAACAGAGTAACCTTCCAAATAGCCGTTAACCATAGAGAGCAGCTCGCCTTTGTCCCTCTTTCACTGCGTCTCTTGGCCTTTAACACACTCTGTCTGTTTCAAGATGTTTTCCCCTTGCAGGGTGCCCACTGCTCTCGTAAATGCGCATTGCAGTTAGAAATGGGCCATGGCTTGAGATTAAAAATCTTAGAGACGGCATAGGTGTATTCAATCCATTTGACTCATATTTACATCTTGAGCACATCATGTCTACCCACTCACAAAGATTTGAGGGATGTTGCCCCACACTCCGAACTACATTTTCTGTCTCGCACATAGCAAAAACGTTGTCTTCTGATCTACCTGCCTGCTTTTGTTACACGCCTGCTTGGTGTATTACAACAACTGTACTGAAGTCAGTGTGCTTCTATAAAAAAAAAAAGATGTGTTTTTTCGAACATGTCATCTTCTGGACACAACATACTACCAGTTGAACGTTTGGAAACATTTTCTCATTTAATTCAATGAGAAAGTCTGTCAAAACAACATACTATTTTTACTTAAACCTTGGTTTAAGGCTATAGGTATTTTCAGATCCTGCCCCGTGTGCAGTTCAGGAAAAATGACCGCTCTGCATGATAACTGGGAAGACAAAAGTTGTTTAAACAAAAATCACACTAGGCCAACTGGCCAGGCTCAGCAGTTTTATACCCAGAATACTTTGTGCCAACTGTCAGGTCCCAGCGCCAGTGCTCCCCAAACGTTGACAGGCCAAGATTCTGGGCTTTGAACCTACCCGGAAAATTGCCCAATGAGATCTGGACTTCAGACTGCGGAAGCCAAAACTATGCTTATAAAACGAGCAAAGAGCTTTCTCCTCCATCTATCTAGATTTAAAAGACATGGCATGTTTTTATTATAATGTTCTGTACTCGTTAAAAAAGGATTTCAATCCCAGACAAATATTCAGCTCTGTATTTACATCGTTAGTAAGGACATTTTTATTTCAGTACCTCTGTTGAAACACACATTGCTTTAAATATATATATTTTTTAAAAGTCGCGTGAACCTTGTGCTTAACCTGTCGGAAGGGCCTTCGCGGGTGTTTAATTAGTTCTTGAAATCATCTCACTGAAGCGACGTGGTCAGCGGTTGGCAGTAGGTAATGGATCATTGGGAACTACGAGACTTCACTCCATGTCGTGAGAGTTGATCCTCTGCCAGAAGTCCGTATGCCTGCCATGAATATCGTACACATAGTAACACAAACCTCTTCAAAGGCACCTTGAAGAACCACTTTACGTTTCCCTCGGGGAGTCAGGACTTTAAGTTGTACCCGATGTCTCCAACCATCAGTCAGGGGCAAACGCAGGCCTGGTCACAGCAGCCCTGCACAACTAGGTTTTTGTTAAGTTCCGTTACATTGATATTAGAAATGGAGGTTTAATAAAAGCAGTGGTGCTGATTCAAAGAAACCCAAACTTATCCTGTGGTGCCGGCCCTCTACCCCCCCCCCCCCCCCCTCCATCCCCCCAACTGCTGTGTCCCTCACGCTGCAGATATAATCTCAAACCATCTCGCTGAAGCAGCTTTTGTAGAAATTGAAATTGCGAGCCTGGAATGTCCTGACTGCTTACAGTTATGTCGTGGTTTTCACCCACATCTCGGCTATCAATTCTTCTCTGTACAGACTGACATAGGCAGCATTTCTTGGGCAAGTCCCCGCTTCACATGTATGATTCCATAAACATACTGCAATAACATTTTCTTTCGGCTCTCCAACAATTTCTTAGGGAAAGCCGATCCTCCCAAGAGCCAGTGATTAAAGGTGGAAGATCAAAACAGAGAAAATATTAAATTAGGTCCCCAGTAACAATGTTGACGGCCGGCACCTAATGCACAACAGATGTGGGTGCCCTTCAAGACGTGTACAACTCCAAGTTCCCACTGAAGCTTCACAGGAAAATAGAAGGAAAACATCACATTTGACAACTACACAGTGGACCTAATGAGTCTTTTTCCTGCTCAACTCCGCTCAGAGAGAAAGGAAATTCAGCATCTTTCAAGGCAACAAAAAAGGGCTTGATTGGCTAATAAGAGGGCCAGTGTTTACAGGGTGGGGTTCGGACAGGGGAATCTTTTACCTCACAGGGGTCCGTTTGGGGCACTGTGATCTCCATTTCACCGCTCACCTCGTCTCTCGCCGCAGCGTGCTGCCCTTCTCGAGTTTAAATGGAGAAGGTCACTTTAAAATTGGTAAATTGTGTGTAGAAAATAGTGCTTGGTTCCCCACTGTGCCTTCATTATTTGAATGCCAAAATTGGCTCCTTCTCACAGTGTTTTCTTAGAAACCCTGAGAGTGTGGCCATTGGCCTGCACTTAAAAGTATGTTGTGCTTATAGAGATTCCTCATGATATCTTTCATATTGAAATAGTATGCTTCTATATTGTTAAAACATCTCTGTTAGAATCAAGTTTACTTTATGTTTTGTGGATTTTGTCGAAGTTATGTTTTGGGACTTTATGGCCCCAAATGATTTCTGAAAAATAAAAGTGAAGTATTATTTAGCCAATAAAGTAGAGTGGGATATGTTAAATCTGCAATGGCACACTCAGGGCTGGAGAACAAACCTCTCTTTTTATGCTTTTAATAATGGTGTCATGAAGCGGGAGCGTGTTGGCAGATTGTGTTTAACAAGCCTTGATGGATAGATGTGGTTTATGTAAATATGCAGCCATTTAGGGAAGGTATGGAAATCTACCATAAAATAGATTCATCTTAATCGCACAGGAGAGAAATTTGTTGTATTACAGCAGCTAAGGGAATAGTGCTAAGAAAGGCATCAGGACAAAGTAATAATAATAAATAATAAAAATAACTACAGTTAAGATAGATAAATGGATATATTTAAAAAATCTAGCATATTTTATAAATATAAATGATTATATAATTATAATAATTGATATAGCCCGGTGGTAAATATTGATAGAGATTGTCAGTTTTTAGTGTTTATTGTGCAGTCTGGCAGCAGCTGGAAGCTTCAAACGCTGCAGGAGAAGCAGCCTGTCGCTTAACAGCCGGCCCTCTGCTTGGTGTGTCCTGCACGTGGTGGTGCTGCCGCTCGATCTACACCTCCACTGGATGGAGGAGGCGTCCCTGGGCAAAGCGAACCCATTTATCTTTAAAATGTTGGTCCTCTTGTTAAATACATGTTATTGTTGATCAAGTAACAAAGTTTAAACATTGAAAGTAAAAGCCCAAAGCGTAAGTTTCTGTGTAGCTAAAACTTTCTGACGGAAATATTCCCCAAATAGTATTATTAATGTCAAAAAATTATCTCAAGACTTAAAAAAAACCTCATCCACATGGTAAATAAAAAGTTAAGCCGTGAGGTTGTTGGAATATTGTCTCATGAAACATGGTATATTATTAACCCAGTGGAAGAGTGCAGCTTAAAACTGTATGGAACATTATCTACAAAAACTCTGCTTCATGGGTGAAACCCCAAAACACTTGAGCGGTCGCATGCAGGTAAAAATGTCCCGTCGTACAGCTGTTGGGGAGGACTGTGCTCCATCATGGCTTCGGCCATAGAGAAGTGATCAACCGGACGAACCTGCTGGCAAATCTTCTCTTTACCAGTTGGGTTAATCTTCCTACTGTTTTCCTTTGAAAGCCGGGTAAATTTAATGTTGACGCATCCTGTCAGGCCCGAGCACAAGCTTGGTTTTGTTCCGCTGCGTGCAACAAAATGCTTTTGCATGTTTCAGGTAAAGAAAATAAAAGAGGTAAAAATGGTGAAAATGCAGATTTACAGAAGTCAAACTCTTAAATCATAAGACCGACACTAGACCCTGCAGACTAACTAGTTTAAGCGGAAAAAAGTAATGCCCAAACGAGCAGTCTGAATAAAAAAAAAAAATGTAAATATGTCGTACGACTAAAACAGCAGCTGTTGACACTTTTTGAAGAATGCTGTGAGGCTTTGTTGCACAATGTGAAGTTATGTGATCTACGATTACTGAAATACTACCGAGGCAGACGACAGCGAGTGGAACACTTGACCCCGACACCTCAAAACACCGAGTCCGGAGCATGAAAGCACAACAGATGTCTGCTCCTCTGCTTGAAGATTTGTGTTGTGTGTGTTTAGATTAAGACAGAAATGCATTAAAGTGAATGCATCAATTAAAGCTAAAGTCAAAGTCACTGAGCAAACAGTCAACATATTGTTTGCTTACTACACTATGAATTTATAGTCGACGAGAGGCACAGAAAAGGATCGGGATGAGTTATTCTAATTATGTAGATTACTTATGGGATTTTAGCGCAAATTAGTTTGTGTTTGTTGCTGTAATAGAAAATAAAATAGAGCTATTTTTGTCTTCACTGACTGTTTGATTCAGGTTCCATGATTCACTCACCACGATTCTTCTCTAAAACTCAAAACAAATATTACTTCAGCACATATCTAAAATGGGGTCAGGAACCCCGTTCATGACTTATCCGCGATCTTAGTCTTTGATGCCATTTTGTGTTTGTTTACGGAGCTGACTAAAGCGTTCATACCGGGAGAAGAAAAAAACGAAACCCATTTCAGAGTCAGACATAAACATGACAAAAAAAAATTGTGCGTCTGAGTCTCCTCCACTGAAGCATCCTCTCTCCATCGGGCCCACGTACCCAAACGCAGCGCGGCGTGGCGTCAGCGCGGATCGCCCCCGGTCAGGACAAACCAGAGCATGGTACTCATCACCAAACTCTGTCAGTTACCTGCATTTAACAAAACAAAGGGCCGGCCAAGCGCTTCAGAAATCTGCCAGCTAAACCTTTTCCCTTTTCTTCCTCATAATAATCCCCCCTGATGGTTTGTTTAGGCTCAATCGGGGCTGGAGGGAACCGGGGGGGGGGGGGGGGGGGGAAGGAGAAAGTGAGGAGGTAAAGTGGGGGTCTTTGATGATGACGAGATTAGATGCAGCCCGGCAGACTGTCTCCTGCTGCCGTCGCTGCAAGCTCTGCCTCACACACATACGCACACGCACACACACACACACACACACTTATGGAGGTTGCACGTATTCGCACGGCCACGAAAAAACTACATACACACATATTTGGTGAGCCGCATGCACAAGGCCACCGCCTTCCTCATTGTTGAGGAATTACTTGCTCTTTAGGGTCTTAAGTTACAAGAGCAATTGATCCCTCTGACCCCCTGCAAACCCTTGAGGTTGTGCTGGGAATCCGAGCTCCAATGTATACACACAGGAGACGGCTCAACCCCCAGAGCAGCACTCTTGACACTCCCCGGCACCCCCACGACATGCGCACACACACACAATGCACTCTTTCTCTTTTTGTCTCTTCAATGCTGTGTATTTAGCACTACCTGCTGGGCCAAACGAGCAGTTCAATGGACAAAGTTTTGCTGGCAAATATATTCGGTACATATATAAGAGGCTGAAGCAAAAAAAAGGGGTTATATTTTGTGGTAGGCGAATGTCGTCTCAATAACACAGAAAAATGTGCCTCACAGTGGTTTTCTTGTTTATATCGTTTCCAAAAGGCTCGGAGGCTTTTAATAAGATAACATCATGATAATCGGAAATCTGCCACATGTTTAGTGCTCAGATTTCTGGGCAAATTTTTCTCTTTTTCAAATATCAAATCGTTGACATCAGGGAAATAAACCTACGTTTGTTTTCATTGTCCATTAATTCGATTCTTACTTTGTTTTACTGGAGAAACTGTCCGTAGACTTTCAGTATGTAGTAAGCAATTTCCCCCATTAAAGTTCTATTTCCTGAATTAGTTCAAGAAAAATACAGAAAATATTCCCATTTGAGACAAAGGAGCCTTTTCTTTCTTTTTGAAACATTTTTATCAAATGAGTTGTACATTTTAACGAACTGATTCATTGAGTTCTAGATCACACTAAATACTTTTTAAGTAAGATTAGATGTGAGTGTTTCATCTTAGAGGTGAGAAGAATCACAAGTGAAAACGATCACAGACGATAAATGGACCAGAAACAGATGTTACAAACAAAGACATTTGTCAACGATTCATTGAACAACCAATATGTTATTTGTCTCCTCTTCAAAATACATATTGCAATTGCAATGGAAATCAATATTACTAAATTTGTATAAAAAGTAAAAAGAATCTTTCTAACCCACTGGATCTGCACATTTGGGCTGTGACGCTGTAGTTTTGGAGAATCATATCAATCTTGTAGGAGTTCAAACTTCTCTCGTTCACTAAGATGCATCGTAATGGATCATTTTTTGACCAAAATAAAGGTTCTCTTCTCCCCTGGACGTCCCTCTAAGCTCAACTGCTCCGAATGACAATTAACTCTTGACCTCAAATAATTGTATTATTACAAGGGTCGGTTTGCCTTAACAGCCCTCGCCTGAGTTGGTGCCCCGCAGCGGTGACATACGTCACCAAATTACCTTCTAAACCAAAGAAGGAGTTCTGGCTTTCTAACAAATTGCTCAGCTCTGTTTTCCTTGACACCTTCTTTCTGCGTCGAAAAACATGTCATTTTTTTAAAAACGTCGGCTCGAATAAAAAGGCGCTTCAGGTCACGGCGACGCTGGGAATGAATGTTTAGAGACATTATTGGACTGCCGGTGCCAGGTTACCCCCTTACAGCCAAGGCAATTAGATAATTGAGGTTGTTAGAGTGAAAAAGCTGAAGGCTGAAGACAGTGATGTTATGATATCCAAATAGTCTCCCATGCTCCGGGGTCGCTGTCACAGTCCAACTCACTGTGTCATTTTTCAATCCTTAGCTTGTCTGAGTTCTGTCTTCTCGGGGATCTAACAGAGCCCGCTGTGTGCATATTCACACCCACTTGTGCCCTGCCAGCAGCGCTCTGTGGACAGGGAAGCAATTTGGTCTTTTTTAATATTTAACCAAATTACAGGAGCAAATATTGGATTGGACCAAGTTTCCTCCGGTTAGCCTGTGCACATACACGCTGGGACATTTTCTCTGTGATAAATGGTAACAGGTCATGAATTTTGAGCTTATTAGAGATAGCTCTGTATGCGGCCGCTCATGGTTGTATTTATGAGTGCTGTTTGACGAGGAAATTGCAGGCTTGATTTTTTTGTATGTCCCTGACTTGATGAATTGTCAAACGCAAATATTGAGAATTCACAGACAGACACTGGTCGCCTGTCACATTCAATAAATACAAAATGCTACATTTACTCCGGCTCTGTCTGAATGTATTCAGGAGAAAATAGTTTCTTGGTACGAGTCTGAAAACCTCTTTTCTTAAGCCTTGTCGTGTGGACACATTTGAAGGAGCAACAGAGGCGCCGCATATAAAGAGACTAATTGACACAAAGTGAATCAACTAATGCTTCTTCTCCCATTTTATCTTGGCAGATCTCGAACATCACCAAGCTCAAAGACTTTCTGCTACAGCACAGGAAAGATTACGTGAGCGCCGGAAGGTGAGTCCCGGCGAACAGTCCCAGTAATCCACCACAATCAACAACAGCAGCCGGTAAAAACCCCTCGGAGGCTGCAGGGCAGGTCGCCGCAGACAAAACCCTTTGATTTTCAGTCAATTCTGAGAAGGTCAGGAGTCAGTGCTACTTGAAGGTATCGTCAAATCTGTCTCCAGTGTGTGCGTGTGCGCGTGTGCGCGCTGTCTGCTGGCACAAGGTCAGCAGCGAGGAGGGTGGTCTGCAGCGGCCGGCTCCAGTCTAATTGTCTGGAATAATTGAGCTGCAAGCGAGTGAAGAACAAATCACGCCCTGGGACTAATCCCGGCCTTCCTCCCTTTCGAGGCCCCCTCTGTGTTCTGTAGGTGTGGGTGTGTGAATTAGCCTCTGTTTTGTTATGTTTGTTGATAAAGCCTCAGCAGAACACATTAGCTGAACATGAGCGATGTCAACGGGTGGAGTGCAGCAGCATTTAGTGGTGGGAAAATCCATCAAGAAACCATCAGTCATGGTGTGTCCGCGAGTCTCGTCTGCAGTCAGCCGTTCCCGTCTTCCAATTTTCTTATCGACTTCCGTTGACCTCGTCACTTTGACTTTGCCTGATAGAATAATGAAACACTATAGATAAAACTAAAGGCACTTCCAAATGTCTAGTAAACTATCGCAGCCGGTCATCATTTTAGACCAAGAAGGGCTGTGGTTAAATTAAGAGCCTAATTGATGGTGCCGTCAATCTATTCCAATAGAATGTTACATTATGTTACAAGTGTATCAACCAAAGATCCCGCTCTCAATCCCATAAGTATCAACTTTTATCAATGCACCATTGTTTCTTCATGTTGTTTATTAAGTTAGCGAAAGTTACCGTGTTAAAGTGTTTGGTATTTTTACTTGAAAAAGGACTTAAATGATGTATTAATCATCTAAATAGTTCCATCTTTACACCAGAATAGATTATCACAAGCTCTTTAATGTGTCTTTGTGTGTACAACAAATGTTTGTTGTATGGCAAAGGTCCACCAGAGGGGGACAGTGAGTTGCAGCTATGGACCACTGCCTGACAGCCTGGTGCTGTGTTTGTTATCGTTTTGCTTATGTCTGCGTGGAGCATCATGTCAGCTGAATGAGGAAAGTTGTAACGAGCCTGTTCGTGGAATGCAGAGGAAGAGTAGGGAGGAGGAAGGCATCTGTCAGTACTAAGGTCTTTGTTAGGATATCAGTCAAACGTTGAGCTTTTTATACATGCCCACAAAGTATTTCAACCTACTGTGATTGTTCTTGTGTGCTTTACAGTCTCATCTCGTCAGATTCAACCCGTATGACGGAGAATGAACGAGACCAGATTGACCAGGATGCTCAGATCTTCATGAGGACCTGCTCTGAGGCCATCAGGCAGCTACGCAATGAAGGTGCATGCTTGTTCTTTGCCGGTTTAACAGTGCAGTACGTTAACCCGTTTAGAGAAAATATACTTATATTAATAGTTTTGTCGTGCTTTGACTTTTAAATCACCAGCAGGTGGCTGGAAATTGTATCTTATTTTTATTTTATACTATCCTATACAAGTTTGTCTTCAAAAAGCAAACGTTTCATTGTCTCAATAGCGGAGAAGCAAGTGACGTCAGCCCAGGTAAAGGAGCACAGAGGGGCGGTGCTGGACCTGATTGAAATGTATCTGAGAGGTGAGTTCATGCGACTCTTTACAGTTGAAATGCTGCTCTCAGGTGTTTTTACTGCCCATCCGTTTGTCTTTAGTACGTTTACGGGCTCGAGTAGCTGCCTAATACGTACTTCATACCTCAAGTCACTTCACTAATGTTTCAGCACTAAGGACTGCATGGTTTCATCATGTGTACCTGGTTTGTTTTTAAGGAGTTTGTAAGCTGTACTCTGAACAAAGAGCCATCCGAGTCAAGAGAATGGTGGACAAGAAGAGGCTGTGAGAATGCGCACACCTCATTCACAACACTTGTTAAGTACTTTAACAACTTGCTCCTGATTCACGTGACCCCTCGCTCTGTGTTTCCAGGTCGAGACTGGCCCCGGAGCACCGCAGCAAGGTGGAGAAACCGCCGGCGGTGGAGCCCAAAGAGGAGAAGACTGTCAGGGAGGAAAGTCCTGGTGAGTCAGTAAGTCCCCTGACATAGATAAATGACTCAATAACTGAAATGCACATAATGTATATAGATTAATGCTGGAGGAAGTCCCGACGCACTCTCCTCTCCGTTTGATGAGACATTAGCATCAAGCACCACAGAGAAGTCAATGTGTTAAAAACAAGTCAAATAATGTGTCATGATATTTCGTTCCTCCCCCCACTGAGCTTCAATGACCTCCCGTTTTTTGGACGGCACCATGAAAATAGAGGCAACCAATCACCGTCTCTCTCCATCACTGCTTCATTATTGTAACACATTCTTGTCTTAGATCCAATGTGGTGAAATGAAAAGTGACTACAAGGATACCCAGTCTAAATATATCCATCTAAATAAATCCCTCTAAATAACCACTCTGTGTTATGTTTTCCCCTTCAAAGTGACTTGAGGTTCAGATCAAAGTGAATGACTGAGTAAGTGATGAAAGACATATTGTTTTCACTGTTCCTTCCTGCAGAGAAAAGTATGTCAGAGGTCCTGGACAACCCTGTCAGCCTGTGGGAGGAGAGCCGAGTGGAGGACGAGCTCTCTCCTGAGGAGATCCAAATGGTGAGGCCCAATCATCCTTGTGTTATACAGCACATGCGCACAACTGTGGGATTTCGCTCATGCACAGCTATATTTAGAGAGCTTTCTAAATGCACCAAGGACAGGCACACATTCATTGCATCACTGTCGTGTTTAAATCAAGTCATCGCAACGTGGCAAACACCAGCGATGAAGATGTGTCATTGTTGTGTGTTTCCGTCTAGTTTGAGCAGGAGAACCAGAGGTTGGTGAGTGAGATGAACAGCCTGGTGGATGAAGTGAGGTGAGTCCAACTCTGAACACTTCATTTTCTTTCCTAAATCTGTTCTGATGGATACATTTGTTACCAGGGGATGTCAGTCATTTCATTCTGTTCACACGTCTATATTGTTACCGTGGTAGCTGGAGAAAACTGGCTGGTTTGTTCCAGGTTGGATAAAAATGGTCATACGCCACCTATTGCGCGCCCCTGAAATATTAATGCCAGCTGAAGGGGCCTAAATATACTAGGTACTCTATTTTCATGGGATCTTTTATGCATTTCTTTTGTGCATTACAGGCAAATTGAAGGGAAGGTGGTGGAGATCTCCCGACTGCAGGAGATCTTTGCTGAGAAAGTCCTGCAACAAGTGAGCCGAGTTCCTTCTGTTTCATTCACACGGACGTTTTATTTTGAGAAGAGGTTGAAGTTAAACTCATCGTCCGTTTAACTTTCTGACAGGAAACCGAGATAGACGGTATACATCAGCTGGTTGTGGGAGCAACAGAAAACGTCAAAGAAGGCAATGAGGATATACGAGAGGTAACGCCACTAATCCGTTCTACATGTGGTCTTGAAACTGTATGCTACGTTTTTCCTTTGACTCTATTTTGTTCCCCAAGGCAATCAAAAACAACGCGGGCTTCCGGGTATGGATCCTGTTCTTCTTGGTCATGTGCTCTTTCTCTCTCCTTTTCCTGGACTGGTACGACAGCTAACACAACTAGCCAGCACGGACTCTATTTGACAGGAAACCGTCCGGGACTGGCACATATCGGCTATCTCAGAGAGAGGTGAGACTGAATGTACAGTCTACCATGTTGGAGCTGCTGTACAAAGTCTGTGAAGATTCTGTGTTCAAGTGGACTTTGGAGTTCTTCCTTTCCCTGATGCTAACTATCTAATAGTGTTTGTCTAGCACATTTGGGGATCCAATGTTTAAAAAGCCCATCCATGGAGGCAATTTGTCCACTTTTAAGAGTTTTTAAGAGTCTTTCTTTCCCACTAAAGCAGCAATGATGATGTAGGATTGGCAGTTGCTATTTATGTCTGTCTAACTGAAAAAAAAGTGTTTGGACCAGACTGAAGGAAACTGTTCAAAATAGCTTTGCCTTTACTTGCTGTTTCATGTACACTATTTAAAAAGTGTATACACTTGTGTACCTCAATGACACAAATTATACTTCACTGTCAAACCCTGATAAATGGTTTGCTTCATGGGCAGCAGAGCAATTTATTCGATATGTTATCACATAACTGTACTGACACTCTAGTAAAACTGAGCAATAGCCTTGATTCAATTCTGCGTGTTCTTTCTTTACTGGGGGTATCAATTTATACCAGATATTCCATCATCACATTTCATATTCATGTCAGGCTTTCAGATAACATCATGTGCAGCAGAAGGACGCGGCCTGCCCCGGTTCATGCAGCTAACGATAGAAACCATCTACAGATTTGATTCACTCAGCTTTTTAATATTTCTGCTAATCTGTTTATTAGGATTAATGACCTATCCCAGTGAATGCACTGCAGCGCTTAGATTGGTTTTCTCTGATCTTAACTCAAGGGAGCTGTAGCGGTAAACTGTATTTATTTTTAGCACCGAGGGGGTTTCAGCATCACTGGCGAGATTTCCTCTCGAATTGGTAAATGAAAATGTTCTTACATGCAAGCCGCTTGGACATGGGTAGTGAAATGTGGGCACTTTATTTCATTGAACAATTCTTTTACGTAGCAAATGCACTTCAATGGTAATTGTTACATTGTTTGAAAAAGGTACATTTGTGACAGTTCAAGGTAAATGACAAATGCAGAAAAAAGCAACAGGACAAGTGACTGCCGTCAGATCGTTCCACTACATCAATCTAAGTCTAGTCTCGGTGATGGCTACAAACGACCATCTATGGTGACATTAATCAATGCAAAGCATTGCGCAATACAGTGTCTTCACTAGCGATGCAAAAACATTCAGTAGCATAAAATGTGTGCTGTGAAAAGTGACCGTGAAGAGGCCAGCAAAGAAAAGCACATGTTGTTCACAAAGAGTACAAATGGCTGGAGACAATCATTAATGCTGGTTGAAAAGACTCGATGCATCAAATACTAAAGACTCCTTAACAGCACTATATGCAGAGAGCCGTATGGGCTGCGTCAAAACAACACAATTAAAATAGTATATTCTTTTTTTTTGCTGGTTATAAGGTTTCCTCCAGGTCGAGCCTCATTTAATCACAATATCATGACAGTAAAATGTTTTGACACAGATGACATCTGAGGCAAATGTGCTCTAAACTTTGTCGCTTCATGAGCAATTTACCACTGAGGTCTGACATGCACAATCAGTACTTGATCTATTTGAAAAGAAAAGGCTTAGAAGCCAACAGAAGTCGTCGCTGCTTGTGCATTAAAACAAGCAACGCAGACACAAGATGGTTCACAGTCGTTTCACAATGTGAGTACTAAAGTGAGTTCTGTTACGTGTATACATGTGTGTGTACAAAGACAGTAAGTCATAGTGTGTGTGTCCCTGTGGCTTTTCATACATGTTAGCCACAGTTTCAAAGTGTAAATAAATAACAACACATGCAATTCAAACAAACCATGAATCCACCCGTCGGGGAGGCTTGGTTTGCTGACTAAATTTCCCGCTACAGTAAACAACTCCCCAGAACTACATCAACAAGCCTGCAGAGCATCTCCAGGCAAGGTAAGTCGCTTCCTCACAGAACAGAAAGCCCCAGGACTCTGAGGTTTGCTTGAATGGCACAACCATATTATTTAATCATTTTTTATTTGTTTCTGAAGCAGGTGAGTCCACCTCCTGATCCCAAGTGGGTTAAGCCAGTTTCTGGGCGGTCTCCGTCTCCTGCTGGGTGATCTTTTCCTCAGACATGATGGTCATCCATGGAGATACTGACCGGGTGATGGTCTGCTTGGCTATGTTGTAGTGGTTGATGAGGGTGAAGAGGCGCCCGCGGCCCCCTGGGCCCTGACGGGGGTACATGCCGTACATCCCAGCCGGCATGCAGCGGCCTTGCTGCTCCGAAGAGAGCGGGAAGGAGATTAAAACAGCGGAGATGGGACAATGTGAGAAGAACACACAAGGTGACCGCATTATTATTCAGGACAGTGGAATTCAAACTGTGATTCATAATTCACGGATAAACAAGAAGGAACAAAAAGACTGTCAACACAGCTGTGCGGTTGGTAAGAGCGCAAAAGGGAAATGAATAGCCAGGAAAACATCCCTCCATCCATCCATTATATTCAACCGCTTAGAGGTCGGCGGACTATGACCGGGCACCAGATACAACTCAATAAAAGCTATGCTGCATTCCCTAATGTAAAAGGATGCATGTGAAAGTCGAATAATAATTAGGATAAAATCCTAAACTACTGTAATGCAGGTTGAAAGGAGTCAGCAAAATGCAAAGATGGTGGAAATCTAAATATGTTAATGTTAGTTTACAATAAAATAAAATCACTATCTCTTGCAGGGTCACTAACAATGATGCTCATAAGTGTTTACCGTGTAAACAAAGCTGTCGGGGCACGGCTGCTCGTACTGGTAGACCTTGTAGACGACCAGGAACACCACACACACCAGGAAGGCCAGGGCACAGATCACCAGCAAGGTCACCTAATGAAGAATAGGTGGGTTTATACGTAACAGCAACTCGCGGCCAGACGGGACTATAGTGTTCTGCATTTAATAACTTCAAAGGAAAACTGCTTGTGACCACCTGGACTGGGATACAATGTACTTGGATGTCCTATACTTTTTATGTGTCTGTACGAATCCCGCAGTTACACACAGCAGAACAGACGCAAGCACAAAGCACCGCAACAGGACATTATGAAAGGAACTATCTGCCGCGAAAGGGATGAAACGGATGCAACATTTCAAAGCGGGCTGATCAGAGGATGTGAGCTGTGTTCTCTGAGACAGTGATGTGCCTCCTTTCCTTTCAGATCTTCAGGGATTAAAGCGCTATAACGGAAGGAAGGGTGACACACCTCACAGAAGCGGTTTCATCTGTTGCTTTAGGACGTTGGGGAAGCGTATTTGCTTATTCTGCATGCAGACCACATGGTTCATGAATTTCAAAGTATGCACGGAAGTCTTCCGGCACCCAGGATTGTGTAGAGACAATTTCTTTTTCAAAAAGCATATGTTTTAATCATTATATATTGTGTGTAAGCCTTTAGCCAGCCAGGGGGGCGTTGAGGGAGGTGGGAGAGATGATGCCGTTTGGAGGCCATCGCCATGGCAGCAGCCGAATGAATTAGAGTGTCGGGGCGGGGTTAAGTGAATCATTGTGCATTATGTCTTCCTGTATGGAGGACAGGCTGCACAGGACGCAGGACACTCAGGTTGTCTGAGCAAAGAAGAATAACGTGAATTGGTGAGGGACTATTGTGACGGCGGTCTGCTCTGAGGACATGTGCGTGTGTTGAGTGTGAGAAACATGGGAAGTGGGACGACGCATTTCTTACTTTGAGTCGCTCAGAGACGCCTTCAATGATGCTGATGGAGAATTCTGCGATTTTAGGAGATCGTAGCTTCCCCTTCTTGCTCTCAATATAGTCAGCCTTTGTCTTCACCACCACCTGGTAGAAACACAGGACATGTGACATGTGACATGAGAGGAGATCCAATCAGCTGGCAGTTATAGCCAGAAAATGAGATTTCACAGAAGCGGGATGGGTAAAATGTTGTATTGTAATTATGAACACAAATTGTACTGTACTGTGGTAACACAAAAAAAAAACATTTCCCTTAATTCGATGCTCTCTAATTGGATGATTGCTGAGCAGAAATAAAGGAGCGCTCGCTGTGCTTCTCCAAATCAGTAGAAACATCATCACGCAGCAGAAATAATCAGGAGGGCGACCTTACCTTATCCGGTGGAGGGAACTGCAGCTGACTGGCATCTAATGGTGTTATGAGAGGGATGGTGTCAAACCCGTCTTCAGACACCACCTTCCCGGTATTTTTGTCGCTGAAATTATTCCCCAGTTTGACCATTTTCTCTGCAGCAAAAAAAAACCCGACCTGAGGGGGGTAAACATGTGCGTATTACTTCTGAACGAACGCAACATGGATCATTTTCTGTGTCCTTTCCGCTTCACAAATCCTATTCGTAATCATGTTGGCTTTCTTTTATTTTTCCACATGCAAACAGCAGCACAATCCCACGGAACGACGAGAGGCCCCTTGTGGCCCAAGAGGAAGCCCGTTAACGCACAAAAGCGCAGGAGAGGACGCGCGCGGCTTCGACATAAAGGGACCGATGTGTAACCGCGAGCCGGAATAGATCTGATTTCCCGCATCCGAATACTTACCAGCTCAGCAGAGAAGCGTTTTGGAAAACAGCGTGTTTCTCCTGGTGTGCTGAATATGTTGTCCAGTGCAGCGATATATTTTTTGTGTTGTAGGTGTGACGCAGCCGATTTGCGGGGATCTGGTGCACAATATGGCCAGCTGGCTGTTACCTCCGAGCTGGATGCTGCTGCTGGCGTCTGGCTGCACTGCAAGTGATGTAACATCCTCAGCGCGTCCATCCAGCCACACGCCTCTGATCCGCTGAATAATCACTGAATGCGATTAACACTCATGTTCCAAATGTATAGAATGCTTTATTATTATTATTATTATTATTAGAGGAATTCGAGTTACCCTAAAACCAATAGAGGGCTGGAGGGATGTTTACCGACAATTGAGAGTCAGTAGGGTTCATTAGGAAGTGTCTCCTATAAAATACATACTTTCATACAAATAATGATGATGATACTTAAAATGAAACTTGGCATTAAATCTAAAATGAAATGAATGAAACATGTATTGCTCTCTCTTTATACTCTGTACAGGAGGAACACAGATCTATATATTTCGGGGGGTGGGGGTGGGGGTTGTGGTGGAGGCAGCAGGTCTATGAGCCAAGATGGTATTTTCTGTAGTTGTTTACATTTGAATGCAAAATCTGTTCAGCTGTTAAAATGAAGGTAAACAAACAACCCAGCTGTCACATGATGTGATTTCATCTTTCTCTAAGGCATCAATACATATAATCTCATTATAATCTCATGTATGTTCAGTGCTCATTTGAATGTTTTTAGAAATATGTTTTAAAATAAATTGATCTGGACATGTGCAGGATTTTTTTTTCTTGACTTTCCTTCAGACCTTTTCATGTGTTGATTTATATTCATTGGAAAGTGTCGTGCCTGCGGACTTGGAGTCTGCCTCCTGCCATCCATCCAGTTCAGTTTCTCTTTGATCCTTTTTTTATGAGAAAAGCTGAGAATCCCCTGTGATTATCGGCATGCATACTGAGAGAGATACTCTCAGGTGTAATCTGCAACCAACCAGTGAAGATCTTTGAGAAAAAGATGAAACAGAAATCTCTCAACTCAAATGCCAAAAACCGTTAAATGTGTTGTTAAAAAAACAGTTGGTTATGGATCCCATAAGTCACTCAGTAAAATAATGATTGTTGAAGGTTTTGAGAGCTAGTTCTGTAGTGATTGGCTGTCATCTTTCCACATTTTACACTGTGGACTGCATGCTTATACGTATATGGCCAAATGGGTATATTTCCCTTTCTTGGTCATACAATGAATCTTTAATCTTTAAACATGTTTCTACCAATTTGTCTAAGATACAATGTAAGTAAAAAGAAAGTAAAATAAAAATGCATTTCCCAACGAGCACATAATCATTGTGAGAAACATGTAACATTTAAATGTTTACCAAGCCCTTTATTGGACCTCACTGTGTAGAAATGGAGAAATGAAGCTGTGTCTGTGGAGAGTTTCCAGTAGACTGTTGCCAGGTTACAGTGCAAATGAAAAGGGTTAAGAGAGGGTGCATAAATGATTAAGTCCAGCCTGTTAATCTAGTGAAAATGAAGCAGCAGAAGAGAAAATGACGAGATGGAAACCTCAGGTCTTTAGTGGACTGATAAGCAGGCCTGGTGGCTCCTGTGGATGCTGCTTGCTTGCTTGAATGTCTGATGAAGAGGCTGCGATGAGTCCGAGGTAGAAATGAACTTTCCCTCCCTCGGGTCCGAGATGTCAGAGGTCTCATAGGTTTCTTCAACAGGAGGACGACTCTTCATACAAATGGATTATTTGAGAAGTGTCACCCTTATGTCTTTTAATATGATTTTTATTAATATAAATATTTAATATTTACCAGTCAAATTATTAACAGTAAAGTGCAATGCAGACGTGTATATTGAATGTTCCCTTTGAGCTTTCGTTTTAGGCTCCTCAGGACAATTTTCCACTAAAATTAAATTACTTGTCTTGGCCTTGTACTTGTTGAAGTTGTTCTGATTTATAGCTTCAGACTAAAAACACATAGAAAACACAGAAATGTTTCTTTGTTTCATTAAGTCAGGACACTGTACGATGCACAGAATATGTATTGGTAGCAGTATTGCACAGATGTTTCTGCTGCAGTTGCCTTCTCTGGACTTCCCACTAGAGGAAGACACTCATTTACAACTGCTCATGGCTGCTTTTATTATGCATGGTGGGATTGACCATCAATATGACAAAATGTAACATTGATGCCGCTAAATGACCTAATACACAATTAAACAAAATCAAACTTTTAGTAATTGTAAAATTAGTATACGCAAAACCAATGCGCGTAGTTATCAAATACATGTACAGTTCCAGTCACATGTTTGGACACCCTTTCTCGTTGAATTGAATGAGAAAATGTTTCTAAACTGTAGTTACGTACTGTAGTGGAGTAGAAAAGTACGTCTGTCTCTAAATTTCCCAGTGAGCACAAGACGTAATTTTAACATTGAAATCTGGTTAAAATTACCTCTAAGACCTCATTTCAAGGTGGATGAAACATCAAAGTGCCAAAAAACGTCCATTTGTTGATAAATGTGTCATGTTGTAACGTAAGGTTGAAAGTCATTCCATCTTCCTCTACCGTCTCGGTCTCTCATATTTAGAGTTGCGTGGCCGGTGGGTCACAGTGGTACAATCCAGTCGTCCGCACCCCACAAGACGCTGCAGAGCTATCTTTTGTTTTTTATTAACCGTAGTGGGGTTTTCCTAAATATCATATTTATTTCTTGTGTTCTATTTAGTCAGCTAAGCATTTTGTTTTGCTTGTCTCGGACTTCCACTTGCCTATTTGTCCTATTGCCACTCCATCACCGTCTGGTACGCTGCAGCCACAGCCAAGGACAAGGGCAGGCTGCAGCGTGTCATCCGCTCTGCAGAGAGGGTGATCGGCTGCAATCTGCCGTCCCTGCAGGACTTGTTCGCTTCCAGGTCTCTGAAGCGTGCTAAAAAGATTGTGGCCGACCCCTCTCACCCCGGACAAGAACTGTTTGTGCCCCTTCCATCTGGCCGGAGGCTGAGGTCCATCAGGACTAAGACCTCCCGCCACACCAACAGTTTCTTCCCGCAGTCGGGCTCATCAACAGAGCCCGGTCCCCCACTGACTGACTATAACATTCCACCGGTCACTCCCCTTCACACTGCACATGTCACTTTAACTGCAATTCATCACTTTGTCGTCACTCGTCACTTTGTTACTTGTCTGTTACTTGTTCGTTAGTGCACTAATTTATGCTTAATATTTTTATTTTTAACTTTTTTAATATTTAACATTTTTAACTTTATTCCCTTGTTTTATACTAACCCATAGCCTTATTCTACTAACATTAACATTAGCATTTCATTCTACTTTATCTTATTACTTGTGCACTGTTGTATTGTCTGTCTACTGTCGCGCACTAACCGCCAAGACAAATTCCTTGTATGTTTAGCATATTTTGGCAAATAAATGTTTCCTGATTCCTGATTCCTGATTCCTGATTCCTATTCATAAAATTGCCCTGCTGCCACAAGACCACTAGATGTCAGAGTTTATTCAAAAAATACTATTTTTTAAGGTTGTTTTTTTTCAATGAAAAGTGCTATTGGAACTGATATTCGGTTACACATGAAAACATACATATTTGCATGATCAATAAAGCTGATGTTGACATAATAATAAACGAGACGTAGATTGTCAGGAAGGTTAACATTGTAAACCAAAAAAGCATATAAACGAATTAAACAAAGACATGAAAATGAATCTACAAATTAACTAATCACACTCTTCAAATGAATATATCTTATTATAATATATCTTATTATTATATATAATTATCTATAAAGAAAATGACGGTCCTTGTACAATGAGATCATTGTGCGTCCGCAAAACCTTTCTCATACCTCATCCCAGTATATATGTGGGGGCTGGAAAAGAAGACCTTCGAGGAGGCTTGGCGCATGACTTGTATGTGTGTCAACTCTGTCTTCTATTTGCAAACATTAAATGTCCTGTTTTTGATGGTTTTACACCGGTGTCGAGTGAGAATTTTTCTAACAAGTAGAAAAAGTGAAATACTGAATACTGCTGAAAATGTCTCACCTGAATTCACACAGTAGATTGTGACCCAGCCTTATATAGACCTGCCACTGCTGTGTCTTTAAAATCCCAGACTACTCTTGGCTCTTTGCCCAGAAAGTTCATTTCCAATCCAGCCACATGGACTGGTAAGCTCCGCCACGCAGAGAGAACAAGCGTTTTCCGTCAGAGAGCAGCAGTCAGAGCACGGACTCCCCTAAGGACGTCTGCCACTGATCGAAGGACTTCTCCATCCAGTGGGTTGTGAAGGACACGAACCTCCCGGCAGACCCGTCAGTCCTCTGAGAAGCCGAGGTATGATTTACTCCCTGAGAGTGTGACAGACACTGTGCCTGTCAGGTGCCTTTTATTCATACTGTTGTGTGCTTTGAGTACAACATATGTTCGCTGAAGTCAACTTTTACTGCTTGTGGTCTGCTCACTTTTGGACAGAATGCCAGATGACTCATTCAAATGTGTTGAGTCCGGTTTAAAAGTCCTGCCGCAATGTGGGAGCTATTGTCTTTTGCATGAACACAGATCCTCTTTTCATGAATGTATGATTGCCCTCACTAGTCGACCCAGCAGTGAGTGGCGGGGGTAATGTGCAGTACCTCTTCATTACTGCTCTTCTGGTGAAGACTTCCAGTAGCAAGCGACTTACGGACAGATGTTTGTCCTACTGGAGTCCCTGAGATCCTAACGGAGAACCTCGGCGTGAACAATAAGGTTCAGTTTTCACAGCCGGCAGCAGTGACCAGGCAGTGTAAACAGGATGGTTGTTGGCACGCACACACACACACACACACGCACAGACACACACACAGACACTGGTTGAATGAACAGTCGGCAGCGCTTTCGTATGTCATAAGCCAAGCGAGATGTTGATTCAATAAACTGAGAGGTTTGTTGTAGCTGACATGGAGGCTGCATCATGTGAGCGATTGTGCTGCTGCGGCTTCTGGAGGATTTTCTGGGAAGATGAGGTCACCGGGAGGCACACCCAGAGGATCGGCCTCCGAGCAGGAAAGGCCAGGGGGAGACGTTCGGCAGCGGCTCTGACTGAGTCACATGTCAGGAGGAAGCCATAGCTTTGTTGGAATTTCCATTCAGTTTGGAGAACAAGAATTTAGGTCTGGGTCTCGTATTCATACTGAGAGACATTGTGACGTATTCAGGGACGTTTCCCCCTCGAATCCACAAACGGAGGCTTTGACGGGATTACATAATGTGCTTTACCTTTACACCAGGAATCTGTGTGTATCATCTGTAGTGCCATCTAATTTCCTAACATTAAAAAAGGGCCACTTTGAAGAATTGTGCTTCATCGAGTATGAAACATATTCAGACTGGAATGTGGTTGGAATGAGGATCATTTCCCTTTTGCCAAAAACATCAAGTTGAATGACGTGTCAACTCTGTGGCATTTAAACCCCCCACTTCCTGACATCTCCGCTCCTCACGTGCATGTTTGCATCCAACAAGTGCATTTTTGGTGCTCAGATCTTTTTTAATTTCAGACAAAGTTTTCAAACGTTGCAATCGTGTGCGTTTTGAGCCTGCGTGCTGTGTTCTGATTTAAACAGAGGCTCGGTCACCGTGTGGACGGACACGGCTTGGAGGGCTGGCTGAGCCGGATGTTTGGGGGGAAGTTGAGTCAACACAGGACTGTTTCTCAGACTTGTGTGGCTTCTGGTCTCATGCGTCTCAATGGCCTCACAGGCGGAGACTGAGAATGCAAAAACACAGAGTTGCAGACGCAGGCAGAAATATGTGGTCTGGTTAAAATGAAGTGAAAGTGTATTGGGTCAAACTGGGAGGGGTCATTTTCTGGTTCTGGATCAAAAAGAGGGAGAGGAAACAAGCAATGATAGAAGAAGCATTTACATATTTGACTTGAAAAATATTGCAAGTAAAAGCTTTGCATTAACTTTATTGTTGCACGTTGTAAAAGCAGAGCTGGTTTGAATAAGATGATGTACAGCTGGGTACCCTTACCCATATAAATATAGTAATATAAAGTAAAAAGTCCACTATTTGTCTCAGAAATATAGAAAAGTACAAATAACGTATTGTAAGTACGCCTCCAAATTAAGGGCATATTGTTAAAGTTGTTAGAAGTACAACTGAAGCGCAAGTTAATAAGGCTCTTATAAATAATTATAAGAATTGTGTCATCCTTCATCGGGAATACCGTTTATTCAGACTTTATTTTGATCCATATTAGCCTATTCATGCACCAGATGACAGCGCTCCACTCGGCTGTGGTGAACCATCACATTCCGTAGTGCAGTGGATCACAAAAGAGGACTCCCATCTGTCCATGGCCATTGTCTTCATTTTGTGGACGTATTCACTCACGTGACTCCCTCATTGTGGATGTGTACACCGTATATTACAGAAGAACTTCATTGTCTTGCACAGCTGGCTGACTGGCTCTGTTATACACATTGTGAAACAACGAGCCACGCAGGTCACCACACAAATCCAAATGCATGCAAACTGAATTGTATTCATGAGGTGCATTTTCCTAAAATACAGACTCCCCAAAGCCGAGCCGAGTCCTTGATCACAATGGAAATGAATGACTTCCTGCCCGGTGTAGAGAACGATGACGATGATGAGTGAGTTGCTCCCTTACTATTTCTGTTTGCACGCTCGAACACAACGCAGACCTCTACTTATTTATTTTGTTTTGTTTTTTTTTAATCTTTTTTGTCTCACACCACAGCAGAGGTGTGTTCCACAGTCCAAAGTAAATGGTAAATGGCCTGTACTTGTATAGCGCTTTTCTAGTCTTCTGACCACTCAAAGCGCTTTAACACTACATGACATCATTCACCCATTCACACCCATTCATACACTGATGACAGGAGAACCATACACAGTGACACCTGCCATCAGTAACTACCATTCACACGCTGTAGTCGCAGCTACAGGAGCAATGTTGGGTTAAGTGTCTTGCCCAAGACATGCACATCGACATGCGGGTTAGCCAGGCCTGGGATCGAACCGACAACCCTCTGATTGGAGGACGACCGTGCTCCCCACTCAACCCAGTCGTAATTGTAGTGTTCAAAATCTACCATTTGATGTCAGGCTTCTTCCATAACAGATCATGAGCATGTATGGACAACAACTTCCACAATGGTGTGACAGATATGCGTATGTGGGTGGCAATATTTACGTCTTAATAAGAATCAGATCCGCTCACTGACAAGATAACAATCCAATAACAGCGGAGATTAGAGATTGCACAACTCTTCGCAGTCTGATGAACAGGAAATATCCCAGCGTTCTTGATCAACGTGCGCTGAATGGCAGGAAGTTGGTCAAAACAAAGTTGAATGTTGATCCGTCCGTCAGCTTTACCCATTTGACTGCGATAAAATGATTGATGTGAAATGAATGAAGTGAAAACCAGACAAACTATATACAGTAACATGCACTTTAAAAAAGAAAATTATCTCAATTTAATTCATCACCAAAACGTATAAAATCACAATAAGATTGTATGACCCCCTCCCTCACTGTCTGACCTTTGGCCCAACAAGCGGTGAAATGTGCTTCAACGTGGCTGACCAGGCAGAGGAGACGTATTACTGTGGTATCATTGCGACAATAAAACCGGTCTGTAATGACAATCTGGTGATTTTCCTCTAAATGACAAAGAATCCCTTCCCAGTTTTGCATAAGAACTTCTGAAGAACAGCACCTTGGTGTTTCCTCTGAAAGCGCTCTGTGTCCGGATCTGGTCGAGCCAGATTTCTCAAAAGCCCCGAGCCACAACCTCACCAAACAATCTAATCTCATCACTCACCACGCGCGCTTTCTGCTCAACCCCAGCGGATCCTTCCCTGTTTTATTACTCTGCAGTGGAGTTTGCCTCCAGTCAGAGCAGTTGAGGGAGGAGATTTGAAGGAGGGTGGGACAGGAGGAGTCACCTGTCAAAAGAGAAAGAGACCGGACAGCGTCTCACCACCACTACAAGCTGACCCGCCTCACAGAATATACGCTTCTATCTAATGTCCATCTGGTGACTGGAGGGATTAATATGGGTGGTAATATAAGTCAGAAGAAGGGCAGCGGGCGAGCCAGCGCGAGGAGTCACACCCACAGCGTCACGTGAGTCAAATTCCTCACCTGTGTAGTGCTGATTTTACAGAGAAAACAGGTCTGCATTTCTGCGTTGTGTTCAGCTGTACCTGTCTGAACTGACGAGCACATATTTGTGAACATATATGGAGTTATAGTCTTACAGTAGCAGTGACAAGAAGAAACACGCAACTGTTTTTCCATTTGGTGACAGATCGGCCTCGGTGAAGAGCGCACACTTGCAAACACATGCAAATATTCACACACCCGCACTGTTAACCCACAGATAAGACTGCAGACGGACGGCCTCACATGCGTACGTGTGCGTCCGTGTCCATTTTCCCCACTTATGACAATAATCAGAGGCAAAATGTTGATAATGTTCAAACTTTTATGTGCACCACTGGTTTGGTTTTGTGGAGACACCGACACCAAGTTGGGAGTGGTTTTACATGATCAGTTACAGTCCGGTCTAAACCGACCTGTTGTTTAATCATAACATGATCTCACCCTGAGAAATATAGCTCATTGTCAATATTTGCTGGAGGCAATTTGTGTGCTGTGTGATTGGTGAGGCATGACTTCAGACACACTGGGCCGTGAAACAAGCGCTGCTGCTCTGCAGCTTTCTTTGAGACTGTTCAGAACACACAGTTCACTTATGGAATAAAAACACATTCTACAACCACCGATAGTTACATTTACAAATGATGTTAATGCACAGCAGTGGACAGCTGGTTGACAGCGTTTTACAAAGAGTCCTGGTGAAATCCCGGCTTCGCGACAGTTGCGAGCAGAGAAATAGACTTTGCTTTCTGTCCTCAGCGAGGAATCTCATGAAAATAGTGTTGTTCAGGCAGTAGAGAGAGACACATAAAAACCTCAGTTTATTCTCAGTCATTCTTAACTTTGGTCGTTTGTATCAACCCCTGCTTGTGTGTTTGGGGTCTCGGTCTCTTCTCCTTTGACCCAGGCTTTGGGTGACTTGTTCTTCTGTTGGTTGGGTGACAGCAGGTCCGGCTGGCATGAATCCGCAAATCTCTCTCGTGCTTTCTCCCAGTTCTTTTGGGACTTTGATTTGGTCACAGAGACGCTGTCTAAAGACATGGTGGCGCCGGCCCCCAAACCGGACTGCGACTTTCGGATTTTCAATTGAATCTGTGGTGAAAGAAATAAGGAAGAAATCAAAATCATTGTATTGCAACATGTTTTAGTTGATGCAGAACCTGCAAAGAGGACATCCACAGGTCGTCTTACCGGGTCTCTCATCCCAGTTCCTTCTTTACCCAGTCCCTCCCCTTTCTTCCAGCCCATCTTTTCCAGCATTTTCCGTCCTTTGTTGACTTCGCTGATCTCCCTTTGAGAAGACAAAGACATATTACTTGGTTACTAATTCATCCATCGTTGTCTTTCTTAAGCGATTAGTCCAGAGCAAATACACTTACTGATGAACAGAAGCCGGTGCGTCGTCCCGTTGGAAAACACCCTCGCTGCCCACTGTCTGCCGCCGAGACTCTGCTCGATCCTGGTATCTGGGGTTCTTGAGAGCTTTGGCCTCCTCAAACTCACTGCTCTGTTTATGCAAAGACAACCGGGAGGTGAGAGGGCATAAAGAGAGGAGGAGCTCAACTGGCTGGTGCCAAGTCTTGATACCACTCACCTGCAGGCCGTATTTAGCCTTCATCTGCTTCAGCTCTTTTTGCCTCAGTGCTTCTTTATCCTCTTTGGTGAGACTCGGGCCTTTGGGGAGAATACAGCGTAAAAACTCAAATTATTTTCTTCGCATCTCTTCAAACATGATGAGGTTAAAGAGCCCAACTAATGAGTGCAATGTCGCATGGAGGTTTTGCTCGAGGAGAAAAAAGGTTTATTAAATACTTTTAACAAGTTTAGGCTTCCATGACTCTATACAAACAAAAAGAGGTGCTCTGTGGATGTGCCTCCGCTCCAGTTGGCTCACCTGTAGTCTCCTCTCTCCTGTGCTTGCTGAGGTGAGCCATCACCTGACCAGGCTCACAGCCGTCGCAGGTATCTGTCCCCGAGTGGATGTGAAAAGACAGCACAGTGTCTCCCATCTTCACCTCATCGCCGTGCATCAGTGCGTGTGGCTCACATTTGGTTTTGGGCTGAAGAAACATTGATTGATAACGTCAAAGCTTGAATTTACCGTTCTATTTAGAGGCGACAGCCAAGAGACAAAATGTTGACCTGCAAGATCCTGTTGCCGTTAATGACTGTTCCATTCTGGCTTCCCTGGTCCACCAGCATGTAGGCCTGCTGCTCCTGGTCAAAGTATACCTCTGCATGGAGCTGGAAGCAAACACCGTTCAGTTAGGGACATCAAATACACAAGTAAATTATAAAGAACTGGACAGAAATTTAAAAAAATGGTGAGTGGTACCTTGCTGACTCCCATTTCTGGTATTCTGATTGCATGGTCCATGTCCTTCTCTCTGAAACATAAGGACAGCAGGTTGTGTTGTTTGTGACTTACAGAGACGTCACATACAGTCTCTCAAAGGGGTATCTTTCAATTAATGTACCTCAGGACAATCAAACCCTTCTAAAACAACGTACATTACGACGGTTTCATGTCATGTTTTCGGGCGACAAGGCAACGGTTCACTAACCTGCCCATGGTGGCTGTAGAGTCGGCCGTTATGATGAACAGAGTGCCCACCTGCAGCACCGGGGATCGGACCACCGTCACTCTTACACAGGGCGGCCAAATGTCTTTGACTGCAACGAAAAGAAACCTGTGGCATTGTCAAAGGAACATGGCAGCCACAAGCGTTGGCAACTAATAACAGCATATGATCTCAAGAACACAAACAAAAGTAAAGATTCAACATTTACCCAAGACCTAAATTTGGCTTGTTTTTCCTCTCACCTTCATGACCATGAGTCTCCATTTCTGACTCTGGGCTTTCCTTGGAGCTGGAAGATGAGGAGGACGAGGGAGTGGACTCCCACTCCTCTTTCTCAGACTCTGTGATCTCACCCTCCTCTGGTTCACTGTTCCCCTCAGAGTCATCGCTTCGAGTCGGACTCTTTTTCTTCTTCGCTTTTTTCGATTTGGATTTCCTCCTTTTCCTCCTTGATCGATCCTTATCACCTTTGTGTGAATCGGTTTTCTGCTTCTTCCTCTTTGATGAGGATTTTTCACTCTCCTCTCTGTGTTTGGAATATTTCTTTCTACGTGGAGACACATCTGGACTGTGGGACTTTCGTTTCAATTTGGTGGTCCTTTTTGTGGTTTGCCTTTCAACCCACTCAGTTTCTTCTTCTTCCAACTTTACCTCATCCAAGATGAGTTCCTGCCATCGGACAGTTAACAGTGAGATTACCATCTGCAGTGAAGTTCACTGACAGGGCAAACTGGCTTTGTAGATCCCCTTTTTCTTGTCATTATCTGGTACAGATTTGTATATGGTCTCAGTCTTCAAAGACAATCCACTGAAGTCCACCAAATGACACTATTCGATTATAGGGTCCGTTTCACAAGTTTACTTTCTTGGTTGGGCCATTACACAATATTGTGTTCAAATAACCTCACTCACTTTAAGGCTGGTTGAACAAATGAACGTGAAAACTCACAGTCAATGTTTTTCAAAGGTATTGTTGTAACTAACCAAAAAAGCCACATTCCTTGGAACGATTTGAGTGTTATGTTAGTTAGGATTTTTCCTATTGAAACTACTTTGAACAATTGCTTTGTTGGAATTAAAGGGCGTACCTCTTTCGGAAGCAGTATTCCAGCAAGAAGAAATCTTCATTTTAGCCAATGAGTAAGCCACCTCTTGCACCTAAGCCAAAGGGTAATCATTTAGAAATCTAACCTCAACTTAAAAAAAATAATTAAAAAGAGCATTTGAAGACTGAGATCAATAGATTCATGACTATTTGAATCATACAGGTTTTTAAAGGGAACTACAAAGTCAAAAGCCAGCTGTCAACCACAAAGCATGAAATGTATTCATGTTGCGCTTGGGTGAAAAATCCAGGTGTTACATACCTTATCATTCTGGCGGGATGTTTTCTTGGACCCTTTCTTCAACTTTTTGCCCTTCTTTTCAGCAGTGCTCTTGTCATAGGAAGGCTCTTCAGCAGTTTGTACAGCCGCCACCTCAATCTTGGAATGAAATTGGTATCGTCCACTCTCTGCATCAAAGCAGTAGTATATGCCTGTGTTGGCATCATAGTACAACTGACTGGCCTGCGGGACATTCAAAACATGCACAGGATCAACAGACGTGTACACAATGACTGTCAGAGAAAAATAGTAATTGCTGAATGAATTACTCTATAGACTTAATTTGACTAACCGAGTCGTAGTAGAAGCCTGTGCTATGGTCATAGTACAGACCGGTTGTCTCATCGAAGACAAACCCAGTTTGTGTCATGGCCTCTTCGGCGGTGGCCCTCAACATATCAGCTATGGATCCTCCATTATCCTCCTGGAAAAGATAATGCTACTCATTAAATCATAATGTAAACTCCAATGTAAAGTTAATTTATCAATTCACATCAACAACACAGGATGTGGGACTAGGGTTAATACAATTAGCCCATTAATTAAGTTGAACAATCACTTGCAATGCTAATACGGATTTTTTATTCATTAAGAAAGAAACCGTGACTTCCACTACTTCAAGTAACTTCTTAAAATACAACAAACTTTTTAATAAAGCAAACCTCTGTTGTTATTGCAACACTGTCATCATGGTTAGCATTAGCAGGTGCTGCTTCAATCGGGGTTGAAGCCTCACTGCCATTCACTGCATCCACAGCTGCTACTGCGTTCAGGCCATCTTTATTGTCTGAAGCCTCTGGGTCCTGAGAGTGGCCTCCATAGTAGTAGTTGTAATAATCTGAGGAAGATGGAAAACGTGCAATAGCTTACTCACTTTCTGAAAAACAAATGATCATCTAATTTATTTTATGTAAAAACAAGAGTAACGCACCTGATTCTGTCCATTCATATTCTTCCGTCTGAGTTTCACTGTCGACTCTGTGTTGATCTTTCTTCTTCCGCTCATGAATCTCTGCGCTCAGCTGGTCAACCTGAGAAAAAGCATTTTAAATCTATTCAAGTGGCAGAAACTCTTTAAGTCACATTGATCGGGTGGGGGCATAAAGAGTTATAACGATTAACTAACTCAAAGGGATTTATTATCGAGCTTGAATAGCAGATGTGGTGAATAGCAGCGGTGGACCAGCTTAAAAGAAGACCACCTGTACTGAGGTCGTGGTGGTCTTGGAGCTGCACTCGCCTGTTTCCGCAGGTCCTCGTTGTAGCTCTCCGTGTTTCGCTGCAGCCGTTCGGACTGGTTCAGCAGCTTCTGCAACTTCATCAGCTCGGCTCTGCAATCGTGGAGGTCCTGCTTCAACGACTCCACTTTTAGACGGAGCTCGGTCTCTTCAGACTCTTCAGAGTCTTTTTCGCCGTCGTCGTTCTCCATTAGTTCAACTAGAGACGTAAACAACACACGTTGTAACCAATAACGTTTAAGGAAATCCGCATCCGAACATTAGTTAACGTTACATTTGAAAAAGCTAGCTCACCTAGCATATCTGTTACTTTTCACAAGACTGTGTGCTACATGTATATTGTTCAACACCGAACTACTGCTAGTCAAGCAGAGACACGGGTTGATGTTAACTAAGTTAGTGCTTAACCGTGCTAAAGTAGCGCTATAGCTAGCATTAGCCCTGTCTTCATTCGCTTACCGTTTGCGTCGTTTCGGTCTCTTTTTCAGTGAGTTTCCTGTCAGCACGACAGATGAGCCGATCTGAAAGTTGAAAATACACATTTTGTAACTATCCTGCTTTTCCGACACACTCGAGCACATGTTTTGATGATAATGAAACAGTTACAGTTATAACCGTGGTAATGTTTACTGTCCACCCTGTTCACAACCGCCATGTACTACAAGCTAACTAGCTAATTGTACAGCAGGAAGTGACTTCTTCTTTTGCTTTGGCGGACCTCTTCTCTATTTTCAAAATAAACTCCACTGCAACGCATCGACATACTGCTGTAGCTCAACGTCAGTAAGAAAACGTCAGGCATCTACGTTGTACACTTCATTTGTTTACCGTTTAAGCTTTCTTTAAATTACCATAGAAAAGGGTCCCTTTACTTTGCCATCCCTTATTTGTGGTCTTATGGCCACATAAGCCATGAAGTCCCTCTTACAAGAAAATCAGCCCTAAGGAGTGAAAGCACAATACTGAATAGATTATAATTTGAATGAGGTTTCTTTAGGGTGGACGTAAATTTGCCTCAAAAGCATTAAAATACGCTTAGTAATTATAACTTGTGGAATGTACAAATTATCATACACGACCTGTTTACTATAGTCTAACTATAGTAAAGTCTATAGTCTATAATCACAACAATTTACATTATACAGTGTATTGGTGTATACTTTTATGCTATTTGAATATACATTAGGTTTGTACTGTCTAAAGTTGTGTCAGGTAAAATATGCTATATGCTATTTTTAAGTTTGTGTATCCCTTTTCTTAAATGAATGTTTGCATTGATGATATTTATTGATATCAGTCTCTGTATAATGCATTTTCAGCAATGATTTTACGTGCAGTGAAGTACAGTGTCCGGGTATAACTATGCACTCTCACCACTAGATGTCAAGGCGGTTCTGCTTTTTGATAGCTCAGAGTGAAACTAGGAAAATGTATGAGGAGCCTACCTTCTCATTTGAGAAGGTAGCTATTCATCTCTGGCAGGATGTGGTCATGACTGAGTCTAAGCCAAGCGTTTTTCCGTTGCTATTGCTGATGAATATTCACTTTCACACCGTTCAGTTTGTCACACTTGTGTTATCAGATTATACTACCTTAAGGTAATTGTTGCACACATCCCCTCTGTCACGGTCTATGTTCGATTAGTCCTTCCTCTTCCTTATCTGTTCCTCAAACACACACACAAATATTTTCCTGGTTGCATTTTGATTCACTTCCTTCCTTTATGTTTTTTTCTTGGTCCCCCTCCCCCACCTCCATTGTCCTCTACAGATAAAATGCCCACTATTCATGGCCTGAGTGTTTTCAAAGTATGTTACTGTAAACACAGTGCTAATATTGTCTCTGCATTCTTGAGCCTTGAAGTTACAGGAATACTCGGTCATAAAAACTGTGTTCATTCTTTATTTTCACATGAATATCAGACATCAATGTGTCTTTAGTCACATTAGCACAAAATGCAGGCAGATTTTGTGTTGCTGTGACGAATGAGAAAAAGATTCACAATGTGTTCGGCAGGCCTGAGTTGTTTTTCTTGCTGTTTTCTCAAAATTGCTTTTGGGTTCCTCCCACTGTGTTTGAAATCTGAGCTCTTTGAGTTCTATTTGGATTTTGGTGGAGTGTCAGACTCCTTGGCAGGACCTGTGGTGGTGGTGGTAGAATGGGGTGGCCTCTTATCCAGACATGCACAGCTGCCTCTTGCTACCTACTGATGTTTATTGGTCCCATTTTTAGACTATAAAACGGGCGTAACGCTTTCATTGATGACTATTAGTTTGTGTTTAAAGAAGTGGAAAAGATGGCTGGGCTCTATTGACGTTTTTAGTGTGTTTGTTAAACTGACTTGGCAATGAAAAGTTATAAATGTACGTCAGAGATGGTAACATCAATGCAAGCAGGGCTCCCCTCATCCTCACCACAGCCTCAAGCCCCACCAGACCCAGACAGAAATACACGGGCAGAGGACAAACTCCTCCCTCTCTGGTCCAATGTGGAAACTCTGAGCCTGACTGAGGCACGTGTCCCTTCTCCTCCATTGGAATTTGGGAGGAGTTGAGCTCCTGCGTGGCCTAACCAAACCCTGAAGGAGGAGCACACTGTTGGAAAACAACAGGACACATAGGATGCATTTGCAGACAATATGACAAGACACGCCAGATAAGAAAATCTCCCAAAATGGCATACACATGTTCTTGACAATGCATAGAAGCTGTGGCCACATCGAAGCTCTGATATGTGCTTCATTTTATTTTGAAAACTTGCATATTAAAATACTGAATGCTGCTCAAATTTTAACAATGATGATGATAGAAAGATAGTTTCTAATGTACTTCTGAAAACACTAACAAAGTCCTATAAATAACATAATCAAGATAAAATGACAGATGGGGCTCAGGCACATTCAGCAGGGACCTGCATGGATCTGAGGCTGACTCATACGGGAGCAATCAGGCAACACAAAAGCAGGTCCATGAAGTGTTTTTAACATAATCAGTATAATCCCAAACTCTCAATTCATAAACAGAATAAAAACAGTGTATGGAGATGTGACAGAAGCTATAACAGGGCCAAAACAATTTTGTTTTTGGGGAATTTTCTAAAAGACTGGTGGCTGCGTTTTGTACTGGCTTAACATAAAAACCAAGATTTGATGACATAACTCCATGCATGACCTTCTTGAAATGCTCCCCAGGTCGAGGAAATATGAATGGAAAACACATGTGACGGGAGAGGTCATCGTCCAACGGCCTGGCTTGAGGGTGTGGACTTTGTAGGACCAAATACAATTATACATTGATTTATCTTAATTTAGCTGGAGGACATTTTAGGAAATCAAGCCTTTGATTTCTGGTAGATTAGACCTTAAGTGACATAGGCGATCTTGGTTTGACAAGAGCATATGAGGTCCATCCATATAAGAATGATGGCTGTTTTATTTGCAAACGTGTTCTAGTGGGAGCATCGAGGGAACATCAGGCGGGCGAGGATGGAGATTTTTTGGAACAGAGGTGCCACAGAGCAGAGGAGGCATCTTCAACAACTACTTTAAAAGTTCTGTGTGAGAAGTTTGATTTAAACCAGAGGCCGACACGTCGTTCAAGGCCATCCAACTAAACTCAGTTATTTTGGAGAACACTGTAGTACTGTTGACTTTCATACGCACATCCTGAGTGATGTCTTGCTTTCTCTTCCTCAACCACAGGTACCTGTGTCAGTGCCTTTTTATTATCAGCTAATGAGTGCATTGAAGGCCATGCTTCCCTGCGCCTTCGCTCCTCTGAATTGTTACCGCAGACAAATTGACTCCATCCAGGTGGATCTCCTGGGGCTCTCCGCCACAACTGGTTCCCCTGGTCGTGCCTGGCTGCAGAAACGCTAAACTGTGAACAGCTCAGCAGCCCGGCTAGCAGGCTTAGAAACTCGCCCAACATTCCTTAACCTCCCTGCAGAGTGAGGAGCCCCAACAGCGCGGCTCCTCCTCCACCTTCTGTGTTTGTTTTCTTTTGACTCCCTCCTTCTGCCTCAGAGCGGATCGTACCATTCTCCAACCACGCGGGGGAACTCGTTGCGTTGAGTAACAACGTGCCACGTGAGCCTTGAAGGGCTGCGGGCTTCCGGCCTCCCCCGCCGTGCGGCGTTTTATCCGTGGACCGGCCCGAGGTGAAGGGGAGCAGTCGAGAGGAGGGAGGCGCTCAGTAGAGCAGCGCTTTGAAAGCCAGCTGATCGGAGCCGCGCCGTTCTGCCACAGAGGCACGAGGAGAAGGAGCGGAGGAGGCAGCTGCATTGGATTGGAGCGATTTACAAATAGAAGAGCGGAGGAAAAAATGTCTCCTTCCCTGCACGGGGAACCGGGAGCTCGTGTGAAGAGAGAGAGTCTCTGTGGAAAGATGTGAGAGCTGTGGGCAGGAAGGACATCTGAGGAGGAAACACAGGAAAGGTTCGGTCCGTCTCTGCAAAGCCTTCCAGGCGAGACTTTAGAGTCCAAAGGAGGGGACAAGAGGAGACATGTCGTGGCTGTCACCTGTGTCGTGGGCCAAATGGACATGGACGGCGGTGAGAGGGGGAGAGGAGGATGAAGAGGGGCAGGAGGCCAGCGAGCGGAGGGAACAACGTGAAGAGGAGGAAGAGGAGGAGGAGAGATCTCAAGGCTGCAGGCAAGTGTCGTGCTGGAGTCCTGAAACTACACTGACGGTGTGATTCACGCTCTCTGATTAGGGTGGAGGATGGGGGATGGGGGGGGCATTCTCACACATGTGTGTGTGCACCTGTCGGATTGAGGAAAGTCTACTTCTAGGAAGGAAACGAAGGGGTGAAAAACACTCTTTAGCTCATGAGTGCCAACATTTGTTGTTTACATGCACATTTCCTAACTGTGTTGTTGTTGGGTGCTGAGACACACATTTGGTGTGGCTGTTGTTTAGGCCATCACAGTGTTGTGAGCTGGATGTTTCTCTCAGCCTCAGTGACACTACATCCTCATTTCTGTGGCTTCACACGGAACAACACTCCCACTGTGCGCTGCAGCCTGTTTGGTTTAGTTTAATGAGGTAATCGTTGCTCACAAACATGACACGCGCTCAATGCATCATGGCCGTATTCTCTCTGCTGCTCTGCTTTGATAATTTCCTCGCTATTGTTCTCAGTTTATTTTACTATGTTTGTGTGCACTTTACCCCCTTTGCTGATCAAATCCTGTAAATGTCCCTGCTGCGGGACAACTAAGGCATTATTTTATCTTATCTAAAAGTTTGATCTGTCTTCCACACTTTATCATTTACCAGAGAATGTATCGCCACTCTACATTTCATGCCAAAATCCATGTTTCATTTCCATAACAGTTATATAACCAAAGTCACATCAATATCTAACTGCACTGTAATGTGCCTTACAGAAGTGATCCGATCAATTTGAATGTTGCAGCTCTACAACTGTGCAATGTGCACATCTATCAAGATAAATACGTATACAATAAATAGTTTTTATGGTGTAGTCTACTGCAGTTTAGAGTGACAGGAAGGAGTGGGCTGACCCATTTCCTCTTTCTGTCTTTCTTTCTACTACTACTTTCTTCTTTCTCTCCATTGCTGTCATATAATCAAATTGTGTTACAAAAGCACAATGTAACATCAGAGGAAAGAGTATTGGGTGTAATATTGATGGATTTTGGACAGTAAAGACCTGTATGTGGCACATTAGTGCTTTTTGTCAATACAATATTAAAATATGTACATCAAGATTATAATCAGTAATCTTCAGATTTGTATCCAAAACATCAGAGGCTTTTTTCGTGGTATCATCCTTAATATCTTTTTTCTTTGCTCTACTTAAAAAAAAAAAAAAAAAAATCTTTTTTAAACCCTCCAAAATAGACCAACATAGAAGGGACCATCACTCTTTAGCTGAACTGCACTGATGAGGGTTCAGGGATGAAACAGAAATAGCTTTTGTCTTCCATACTTGCACATTTTGCATATTTTGAATGCAATTGTTTTAAAATGACTGATTTTCAGTACGTGGTCCCAGTATTCATGATCAGTTTCTTAGACATTTTTCTCCTCCGGCTTCCTTCTGTTTTGAAAGCTTGGGAAGTTCACACTCTCTCGGTCTCTTGCTTCCACAGCTCTGACTCAGAAGGCCAATTCGACACGCCTGAAGCAGCAACTCCTGTCCACGGCCCTGCGACCTCCCCGCAAGAGCGGGAGAACAACAACACTGATGCAGACAAAACAGGTTAGGCCACTGCTAATAAGTGAAAATAACAGACGGAGAGAAGACGAGATAGAGTTGGAGTACACACACTGCAGACTCAACACATCGGTCCATTAACATCACAAATAACAGACCGATAGGAAGAAACGTCATTTCAAGCGCCCAATACAGATAGTGTCCCTCCTTGAAGTTGCTATGGAAACTAGTCTTTTGCTGGTGCTCTTGATGTTCAGCCATCACGTGTCTCCACATGTGTTTGGCTCCATTTTCAAGAAAAAGGAAAATATAAATGTTTCATAAATGGGCCAACTAATCTTTGTATTTTAAAATAGTAATATAAAATAGTATTTTGTGGTAATTATGAATTCAACTGCTGTATCTAAACTGTCTCGTGGTTCATCAGCTTCACAACATCAGAGCAACACACAGTATTTTAGGAATGTACCTACCTGCGGCATTTTGCCGCACCTGCCTTTATTATTTGACTAATAATGCGCAAGTAGTGAAACATGTTCTGCATGCTTGGTATGTAAGATGGCATGCACACTGAGTTTATGATTAGCTGGTGCATTGCCATTTGAATCACCGAGAGGAGGAGCCTATTGCAGAGTGTGGGAATGACCCTTTCTGTGGTATGCAACAGGTTCAACAAAAGCTTTGGTTTGCCTCCCATTGTATTGGTAATAAAGGTCACAATTAGGGGAGTGGCTGAACAAGGCTTGTTATCAGGATGAAGCAATCTTGTAGTTCACTTTTGAAGCATGTTTTTAGAAAACCATGCAATTCTTATTTTGGTTGCAATAAATACTTCCTTTTAAAGCAGCTCCTCCAACATTTTCCAAACGTATACATTGTGAAGGTTAGCCAGTATGGAGCAAGGAAGGAGTTCCCTTTTTGTTTCCACCCCAAACATCCCTTCCTGCACCTGTGGATGAGGAAGTTTAAATCCAGGCAGGCAGGAGTTGAAGTGCCTTTGGGTTCTAAACATGTTGCTTACAGTGTTTGTTTGCGCCCATCCAACATCATTACTACACCAGCATCAGTCTATTCATGCTGTGACAGTTAATGTGTATTTAACAGATAATTAAAGCCTTTCCCAATGCCAGAACATTAACTTAATGTTAAAATACATTACATTAACAGATACTTGAAAATGACTTGGTATGTCTCCTGAATCGATATATAAACATTTTTGGTGAAATAAATGATCAAATAACTTTCTTGAGTTAATTCATGGATTATTATTAACAATACCATTTGTATACTATAACTATGTAAATACTATATTTTGTTTTAGTTTGAATAAGATATTTTGAGCTCCAATTTATGTAGGTGTGTGTTTTGACTGGAAACCACTGTTATGCACAGCTACATACATACACTTTTTACACATATTAAAATCATTGAAGTAGATCGTAAGAAAATAGTATATAAATGCAAAAGACTTCCATTCAGTAATCAAATGATATCATATGTTTGGCATATTATTACAAACAGGCCTTGCATGTGAGTGGGATTTATTCCTGCTGTGACATATTCTACCTTTAAAAAATGAGTGAGAGAACTAAAGGCAGTCCTACTTTTTTTCCAGTACGATTGTAGATTTTGATTAGGAAAATGTTTGTATTGGCATGTTGGTCTGCAGCAATACTTGACATGACACGGTCAACATGCAAATGTTTGTGGAAGTAGGTAGAAATACAGCAGGCTGTGCCGTCTCCGAGCAACATAATATTACATCACTTTGGCGGGTGTGACGGACATACTAAAACATGTTGATGCATCAAAAGGTTCCCTGGACGCAAAACTAGTTGCTCACCCTCTTGTCTTAAACACAATGCAAAACAAATCATAGCTCTTCTTTTTTTCACCCCCTTTTTCCAAATGCAGCCCATGGTTGTAATGTGTTAATTACCCGTTGTAAGATATTGCCATGGCAACAGCAGTAATATGAGCACTTGGCATGCTAGGAACCAATCAGATGTTACCTACATCTGAAAATGGATTTGATAGGAGGGCCATAGAGAAGAAGTGGGCATGCAGTTTTAAATATTGCATTATGAATTGTTATCCTTTAATTTAATGTTTTTTTTTCGTTTTTTCACACAATTCTTCTTTTAGATGCGGATCACGAGGAGCAGTTAATAGTGACTGCTCCTGTTTGGGATCAAGATATTTTCCTCAACCACAACATGGGTCAAGATGAGCCTGCAGTCCCCATGGGGGGCCCACTGGAAGTTAACATCCAGACCCTCGAAGCAGAACAAACAGAAGTCCATGACTCTGTGGCTGTTGCTCCATCCTCAGTGAAGGAACTTGCCGAAGTGGCTGAATGCACAGCGCCGTCAACAGAGCCATGCCGAGCCCCAGTCCTAGTTGCAGATTCTACCCCGGAAGTGGCTCCAGCTCCTACTTTAGCTTCTGCTTTAGAACCTGCTCCTACTTCTACTCCTGCTTTAGCTCCAGCTCCTGCTCCAGCATTAGCCCTGGAAACAGACTCGGTCCATAGCAGTGAACCTGCAGTCCACACAGCTCCAGACCCCCCTGAGCAGAAACCTCTCACTCAACCAGAACCACAGTGCAATGGCCTGGACCAGATGGAGCCTACTCAGAAGACTAAAACCAGCAAGTCTAAGCCTCCACCCCTGAAGGTAAAGGCCTCTTTGATCGAGCTTCCCCAACCAAATGAGGAACAAGAACTTCCTGTTCCCATGGGCACTTATAAATTCGACCCTGACCAGCTGGATGAGAGCTTTGACCCCTTCAAGTGCGGCGGATCCAAAATCCAGAACTCTCCCCCACCGTTCGGTTCGAGCTTGATGCCCAGACCCGAGCCAATCGGTGGCTCCACGCCTGTGTGTGAGGCCGGCTCAGCAGCTCCAGCAGAAGCCGAGGTGATGGCGTCATCGTCAGAGGCCAAGTCTGTGATGCTGGAGTTCGGCCTGGACGAGGGGACGGTCAGAAAGCCACCGCCGAGGAAATTGGGTGGTAAAAAGTCAACCGGCAAACTTGGAGCCAAAAGACAGAAAGCCAAAGGATCCGAGGCTCCCTGCAAACCCGCGCCAGAACCCACACTCTCAGAACCAGCATCAGAACCAGTTCCTCAAACATTATCACAACCAGTTTTAGATCCTCTTCCAGAAACTCCTTTGCCAGTTTCAGACTCTACTGCGCCAGTAAACCTCGATGATATTCCTATTGCTAAGTCGGGAGCGTATAACTTTGATCCAAGTCAGTGGGACGATCCAAACTTCAATCCGTTCGGAGGCAGTAGTGCAACAGGTAGCTCTCCGTTGCCCCCGAAGAGCTCCTACAGTTTTGATCCGGACAATTTGGATGACTCCGCGGACCCTTTTAAACCCTCTAAATCTATAAGCACCGAGGACTCTTCCAGTAGCCCCCCTCGGCCGGAGAACAAAGGGAAAGACGGAAGCAAGCAGAAAGCAGGCCACCCGGCCGGAGAGAAGAAAGTCAGGCAGATTCCCAAGAAAAACAAAGAGAAGACGATCACGTGAGTCCACAGCTAAATGAAAACATTCTTGCTTGCCACAGGAGTTTTGAGGCCGTGACATTAACAGCAATATTAAAACTTTTGATTTAACGTGTTTAGTTCACGTGTAATTATAGTTCAAGATTCACTTTTCTGAGAGTCCTCTTCTTTGGTTGCATCTGTTCGCTCTGAACACGAGCCAAACAACCACTCACAAACCGATTATTTACAGGCTGTTAGAACCACTAATTTCAGCTTTTGCAGGTCTGTCAGCAGCGTGCGATTTATGCTCAAATTTTAAATCAACATGATGAGCTGAACAAACACTCTCCTGTGTCTCTTCCCCCCGATCTGTTTTACGTTCTCTTTAATCAATATCCCTTCATTCTTCATCCTATCTACTCTTGTCTGTAACGCAACCCCCAACTGCTACTTTCTTCTACTTCTGCTAGCCCCCGGACATCTGAACAAGTCAAGTTTCTCTGTTTTCTGTTGTAAGTACTCTCACTATCAGCGCACTCTTTCTTTCGTGCATGCTTGCTTCCCATTTTACTCTCAAACATGGCATCTGCTTTGGCGCAACGCAGAGTAGAGCATGTGAGGGGGATAAACATCATTGGTTCCACCTCAACTCACAAGGTCATCAAGTTAATTTGTCCTTTCTTATGATCCCTCCCCAAGTTGGGCACCACCAGAATGGTTATATGCACCATGTAGCTCAAAAAGCCACAGACTCCCTTGCAGCTCTGTGGTTGTAGAAAGAGGAATTAAACGTTAAAAGTTTTTGCCTGCTTTTAGATCACTATATTCTGATTATTGCATTGTTGCCTTGTGCTTGTTCTGTAGGAATCCCTGTAAAGTTCAGAAATACGAGGACAGCCAGTCCTTGGTGCTTGACGTCTGCAATCAGGTGTGTTTTGTCAGCTGAAGTGATTTACAGTACTGCACTGAACTAGACACTGCAATGTCCAGTATCCAGCAGCTGTCCGACCTCTTGGCTTCACCTCATTCTACACACACACACACACACACACGCACACACACAAGAATACACTTTGACAAAAGCTGTCAGGAGCATCCGCAGAGGCTCCAGCTCTGCACGGCGGTTTTGCATGGCGACAGATGTGTGACTTATAATTCTAGAGTCAAATGTAAGTCTACTGCTACTGTTTGCCCTCAACATTACCCCCCCCCCTCCTCAGTGCCGAGGAGACATCCGTAACAATACTGTGTGTTGCCAGATTCTCTAAGATAATATATAGAAACAGTTTGTCATTTCCCACTCCCCCAATAATACCGTTTACTAGTGTAACTTTCTCAGGATAGTGCATCTGGAATATATTTATGAAATGGAGTTGTGTTTAATCATTGAGATTGCAATAGGTTATACTTGTTTATAGCTAAAGAAATGTACTACATCTACATTTGTTAAGATTTTTAATTCACAACATCCAATTTAAGAAAACATTTAGTTTACGCTGCTTAAAATCTTCCTGTAAGGAGTTCACTATGTTTATATTTACTTGCGTTTGATATTTGACATCTAATGAAGGGAATGCTGTCATGAATCTCATTTATAATGTGGGTCCTTTATCCTCCTCTCTTCTCTCCAGGAAGAGGAGGAGGAGGATGAGGTGGTGGTTCACACCCCAGAGATTAATCAGAGGGTTCATCACGCCACTGATGAGGAGAAGCTTGCCTCCACTGGCATTAAGGGCCAGACAACAGACCAGGAGGAGGGAGGAGAACCTGAATGCAAAAAAGCACCTGTGAGGAAATATCCAATCGATGATATTTCTTTCATGGATGGTACGTTTACATCTTCAAACCATCAACAGAGTTTTAAGTTTAAATTCCCTTTCGATGTAGCAATAGTGTTATTTTAGAGGACTTGCATTGTGAAAGGTCAGTGTCATGGTGCTAAAGTTGATAGAATGAAAATCCCATCCTCTGAAATTGTGGCCCCATTTAACACTATATACAAAAACATGGGAAGAAATAAAGCCAATTTCTCCTATTTCTTTTTCCAAATTCAACACACACACAAAAAAGTGTGCTTATGTAAGCTTGTAAGCAATCTGAGGGGGGGGGGGGGGGGGGGGCAGTTCCAACAAGAAATGGAAACTGTGAACAAGGAGAGCGATTCAGTAACGTACACCGTCTCAGTTACTCTGTTGGAGAACTAGAATCTGCAATCACATCATGTCAAACGTACTGAAGAAATACAATGGTTCCAAACCCTGTCCAGGATAGAAGAAAGTTAGAAACGTAACACGGGGGAAAAAATGCTCCAGATAGAATAGAATAGAAACCAGACAAATAGTTCTCACGTTCAGATACGTTTTTGACATTGAGCAATGAAAGACTACTGTGTGGATGATTCATTTGTGGTAATATAATGTGTAATTATTATAGTTAACAGCTCTCATTGAGTCGTGTGTTTTTTTTCCTCGTCAAAGGTCTTGACATTAAGATTACAGATCATAAGGAGGAGAAGGACCCCTGCAGCCTGAAAGAGGATATGGTAAGTATACTATAGGAACCACAGGGAGGGAGCAGAATAAATATTGAAACTTGTTTAGCACCACGGTTTGATCTCATTTAGTAAGACGTTTGGGTAATAAAAGCTCAGCATTGGTCAGTAGGATATACTTTGTTCAACTTTTTCACACGGGACTGTGTTGCTGTCTAATGTACTCATAGCTAATATGCTACAATAATTGAATAGTTTACTGAAACTGTATTCTAAGATGATCCTACTTTTGTATGTGTAAATTTGACACATTTGTGAACCGTTTTCCCAGAGTACATCTTGTGGTGATGTGATCTGAAATGAAAAGTTAAAGCAGCAGACGATGTGATTTGTGACATGCTATAAGGGATCAGCAAGGATCTTGACCGAGCCCACTGTATGTTTTCTGCACATTTCACAGAGTGAGATATCTATGATCCAAACAATAAAGATGGCCAGCGCTGAGGTCCAAGCCACAGCAGCTCTGTCTGCAGGACAGGACAACATGCATCTGAGTGAGATGGACAAAGCAGGAGTGCTCAGCTTGATTAGAGAAGAGGTACGCCACTGACCGAGGGAATGGTTCTCATTTAATTATGTATATCTCAGAATGGGTCAATTTATTTTATATAATATATATATATATATATATATATATAATAAAAATTCACCTTGTCATTGCCTGTCTTCCAATCAGATCATCACTAAAGAAGTTGAGGTCAGTGAGTGGAAGAGAAAGTATGAGGAGAGCAGATCTGAGGTTTTGGAGATGAGGTATGGAGCTTCAGTTTTTGTCTTGAATTCTTACTTTACTTTTAAAACTGTGTCGTAGACAATTAATATCAATGCTGTGGAGGCATAAAGCTGACCAATGTTGCACTTTCTATATTTTTTTTGTCTTGACAGGACAATAGTTGCTGAGTATGAAAAAACAGTTGCACAGATGATTGGTAAGTTGCTGCCACCCAGTGGTGGTAAAGTCTACACGGGTTGGACTATTGAGGACACAAATAGTGTAACACATGTATATGTAAATATATACACTTATTTATTCATACATATATATTTAAAGTTACATTTAAAATAGCAATGCCATGTTTCCTATTATTGGTTGCCGCTAATCTCCAAATGTGGCATGCCTCTGTAAATCTGGACCTTCATACTAAGGAAGGTGAAGGCTGACATTATGGTCGTTCCTTCTTTTAAACATCCCTCGTTCCAGGGCATGTGAATGAGATCAGGCGACCGGAGGTAAACCTGGGCCCAAGCGGTTCCTGTTCTGTTGAAAGGCGTCTAGACTTTAGCATCACTGGATCAGATCAAACATAATGTGCAGCCGGCAGATCCAAAACAATGTAATAAATCCCAGTGCTCCAGACTTTATCAATACAGTTTAGGAATGCACTAAAATCCTAGTAATTCATCTAATGATGAAACCACATAATTTGGTTTGCTTTTGACTTCAGTCTGTCAATCAGTATGTATACATCCATCTCGCCTTTCAAATGTTGTATTTTGACTTGTCTGATGTTTACAGAGGACCAGCAGCAGCAGAAGTCGCTGTCCTGCAGTAAGTCAGTCCGGCAGTTGACCGCAGAGAGGGACCAGGCCATAGCCGACCTCAACTCGGTGGAGCGCTCCTTCGCTGACCTCTTCAGGAGGTACGAGAACATGAAGGGAGTCCTGGAGGGCTTCAAGAAGGTCAGTGGAGCTTCAGCATGAATCCCATGAGATGCTCTACCTACCCACTGCCACAAATGAGCCAGGTCACCTGATGTTCTCCACGCGTCTCTCTCCAGAATGAGGAGGTGCTGAAGAAGTGCGCACAGGACTACTTGATGCGGATCAAGCAGGAGGAGCAGCGTTACCAAACCCTCAAGGTGCATGCTGAGGAAAAATTGGACAAGTAAGCTTCCGTGTCTGCTGTTTGTGATTCCTGGATAAAATCGTTACGCAGGTTTTTAAAAGATGAAAGCTCTTTTGCATTCGAAGACCAGACAGGATCTTTCTCTTTAACAGGGCTAACGAGGACATAGCCCAGGTACGTGCCAAGGCCGACTCTGAGAGCGTCGCTCTTAACGCCAGCCTGAGGAAGGAGCAGATGAAGGTGGACTCACTAGATAGAGCTGTCCTTCAAAAGGTAGGATGACTGCAAACATGATTCACTGTGTCGAACTATTTAGGCGCATGGCAGGGTATGCTGAAAAAACACTGGATAATTAATGTCAAAACCCTTTTAAAATAAAGATTTTAGTTTGAATTCTCTTTTGAATTCAGAAGTCTGGTAAAAAAAAATATTATGTTAAACAAATAAGATCACAGTCAAGATGATGTGTTGGCATCATGTCCAGTGGTCAGATTCTGCAGTACTGTTTTTCAAAGAGAGCAAGAGCAAGATTGTTTCTTTTGACGTTTGATTTTCTCGTTAAGCTTAGTGGAAGTGATGAGTATCTTCTAACCAGCCTTTTTCTTTTGGCTCTGGAAAGAAAAAGAAAAAAAGAAGATGGAGAGGAACGCTTCAATTAAAGTGTTTTCGAAAGTACTTTATGTACAGAAATCTGCTATATTAATCTCAAGTGATTCATCATCATCAAAATCATCATTTAGCACAGTTTTTAGAAATGCTCTTCCTCCGACACGCCTACACAATAGCTAACACTAGGGGGCAGTGTTTAATTTAAACCAGACTGTGGAAGTTAAGAGGATTTAAAGACATACTCATGATTGATCCCTGAACACAAATGACATGTTAGTTGAATGTTGTAGGTTGACACATCAGCTATGCAAAAAACGTCTATTGTACCTGTGCAGAATGATGTTTCTGTCATGAGGCTTTGGCCTATCCCTAATTTTCAAACAATCTTTTTCCCTCTGTCTCACAGAATCAAGAGATCGAGGAGCTAACAAAAATATGCGATGAATTGATCGCCAAGCTGGGAACAGAATAAGAGGCCTTTAATTACACCCTTTCTCTCTCATGATGTAAATACTGTACATGATCACACATAAGCACACCTTTTTCTCTCTCCCTGCTCACAATCTTTATTGCAAATGAACAACCACCTTTGGAATACAGATGGTTGCTGTTGTAACACTTATTTAAAAAATCAGGGCAATTATTTTTCTAACTTGGTATACTGGCTCATGGCAGTTAAAGAGGCACAACTTATCAAAGGCATGTTTTGATTATTTAAAAAATGTATTGATCTCGCGGAGGATATACAGTAATTTAATGGCACTGTTGTGTGTGTGTGTGCATCCGCATTCGCATGACAAAGACAAATGACAAATTTCTATTTCTGTTTATACAGTGTGTTGGGCACAAAACTGTAGGAAATAACAAGGGAGCTGTGGGAGAGAGGATGTGGACACACAGCATGCACATCTTTTAGCACAGTGCGTCTAGACTGTACTTGAATGTATAACAATACAAAAGAAATAGACTGATACAAAAATAATCCCTCTCAACCCTCACTTATGAACCACTAGAGGTGTATTACGATATCTATATCTCCAGAGACCCTGACCCCTGCCTGTATTTCCTCCTGTCGTCTGATTTTGCTCCTGTGGGCGTCTGCAAAGAAAGTAACCCCACAGCCAATAATCACGGTGTGGGGCCCGTTCTCCCTCCCAGGTCAAACAGACCAGTCCGACGCAGACGGGTCCATTTGGGATGAGAGGTGCCTTGGGCTGTTTAACATCAGGCATCCCACAGAAGGTTTGTGAAGAGGTGCAGATGTGCTTATTTGTGCTTCAAAACATAAATGCAGTGAAACAATGACAACATCTCACTCCCCCTCTCTCGCCTGTCGAGCTGGTGAGAATTTGACTACATATTCTACCTTTAACTGTGTGGGCGATGCCGTCTTTATCAAGGACATGTCTCTATTGATTGACTTAACTGGCCCTTGAGTATTGGTTTCCTGGTTTATTGGTTTTCATCCAAAAATTAACTATAAGGTAATTCATATTACTTGTATACTTTATATAGTATTAGTATTTCTTAGGTTACCTTTGAGTTTGTTTGTCTTTGTTCCACACTTTAACATACAAGTGAGTGGCATAGTGCTACCATAAAATTGTAATAATTTCATGATGCATCTGGGTTACAATGCAGGAACGTTAAAACTATTAAGCTGTTGCCGTGTACATATTTTTGGATTGTATTCCTATTTTGTGTGAACTGATGTTGCTGGCGTGCCTTTATGAAGTTTATTTTGTAACATTGTGGCCAACGTTTGCTGTACAGCTGTACAGTATAAATGTTTTATGATCAAAAACATCCAGAACAGTTATATTGTGGAATGTCTGTGATCAACCAGAGTTAATCAGTAATATGTAAAAATTATTATAATAATAATAAAAACAATACCCTCATTGCTAACGTAAGCATTTTGTGGTCCCAATGAATTTGAGGGAGCGCACAGGTTAATTTGATATATAATGGACAGATTCTTCTGTGGATGCCTTGTTTCGTCAGCACAATCAATTGCCAAATGTCCTTGTAAAATTACATGAGAGTGACTGTGTCCTATTATAGTGGTCTTACATTAGTCTGAAAGTGCTTTTTCATGAAAATACATTGTTAAAGTACAATATGTGTACATTTTATACTTTATGAAAAGAATATTGTTCTTAATATTTGTAAAAATAAAATAATTAAGTATACCCAGATTGTATGTTAACAGCTATATTTTGTGCAATCCTCAATAAATGGATAAAATGTAATATATTTCCTCCTTTACCTGAATAATTTAAGCTGAAATCAAAAACACACTGTCCATGTTGTTCCTGAAACCCTGATCACTGCACAAAACGGGAGCAAATTCAGCCGTGGTTTCTCCAACAAGCAAGCAAGAAACCAAATTCCGGCAAAGCCTTCATGCATACACATCCTGCTGCTTTTTACAAAGCTGTCATTTGTGGCATTTTGTTTGTGAGTCAAGAGACTAAAGCTTCCTCCAGCAGTCAAATTGAACAATTATAGCAAAAACGTATGAGCAAAACCATCTCCGGTCAACTGCAGTCCAAACAATATTCCTCTTCTATTTTAACTTGATTACAGGACAACCCTTTTCCTGCTCTCTTGGGCTACAGCAGAACGGCTGACCATCTTTTTAGACATTGTTAACTACACAGTGGATCCGTTCAACAGAAGAATGGACAGACTTTTTATTCTTTACCTTTACAATCCACAACAGGTTCATGATGATTACTCAGGCAAAACGTTTGAAACAGGATGCAAGTTTTTTTTTTGTTGTTGTTGCATCTATTTCTATATATTATATTATTTATTATTATATCAGACAATGCAGATAGAGACGAGGAATATCTAGATGGAGAGGACAAAACCCTTGAAAAAATAATTTAAAAAAATGGACAGTGGAAAAAAAAACTCATTAGTGCAAATGCATCAACATTTAAAAAAAAATAATGTTCATGACAATTGAATGGAAGAAGTCTCAAGGAATATTCAAAATATTCCCATAGTATACATGTACACATTAGACAAATTTATTGGAACCTTCTTACCACTTGGTGGTGTCCTTAAACCTTGCAGTGCCTCCAACACACTTTAAATAGAGTTTGTTCTAACAGATCAGTCAGGAAGGTTTAGACGTGGCAGTAGTCTGGAAAGCCGGGTTCCACATAGCTCATTTATATTTTAGGCACAGCTGCATCCTGCTGCTGAGCACGTCAAGAACCAAGATACACTGGTTCTGCATTGTGAAAGTATTAACATTCTTTTTTATCATTCATTTCTCCCACAAGTTCTTAAGAAAATATCATTTTTTCTATCCGACTGGTTTAATCAGCCACTCCTATATCTGATCTGTCCTGTCGGCTGTTGCAACATAAGCACAAATCCAGTGCACTTGACTGAGCTTGTTTGCTGGAAAAGGTTTACAGTTTGTATGTGCACCAAACAAAACCAATGTAGAGTCAAAAGTGTCACTTTCACTTTATACTATTTGAAAACCAATTTTTGGTTGCATCCTCACACTTGAAAAATAACTTGTTTGATCCTATCTAAAGTGCTAAAAAGAACATTAAAGAAAATACATTTTCAAAAGTTACAAGGAAGACAATGCTCACTTTATTTTTTCACTGAATAATAAATAAGTTAAGTCCACGAGCAGTCGATTTGATTTTTCATAACGTTACATGACAGATTTCATGTAACTCACAGTGTGCTTTTGTAACCCTGGTGATCGGGCCAAAGAAGGCGGGTCCTGGATGCTGAGGCGGCCTCTGATTGGCTGCTCTGCGCGGTGAGAAATGTGGCGTTAGCGCGCGGCCAGCTGTGAGGGGAGCAGAGCTAAGGAGAGTACTAAAGGGACAAAGAACCGCTCCCCATCTCATCCTCTCCAACAGGTTGGAAGTCCTGGGAAGTGTGTACAACTTGTTCTCCGTCTGCCGAGGTAAGTGTTAGCTTTCACCTCGCGCTACTCAGCTGCTGATGGGAACTCTTACGCGCATCAACTTGTGACACACTCAGACACCTAATAGCGACTTTTCTTTTCCCGTCCTCTGGATCCTACTTAAAACATAAAAGCAAGCTAAATTAGCATTTTCTACTTTTTAAAATTATTTTTATTTCCTACTCTGCAAAGTTTTTAACTAATGTAATTGTCTCAATGTTAGATTAGACCGAGCCTGGGCTACTACAGTGTGTTGACGTTTCATAATAAAAGAATAACCCAAACCAAATGATTATCATTACTCTGGTAATTACTTTGGTGCTGACATTGAAGAAGCTTGCAGTTTTACTTTAACTGTGGAGGTCAAAAGTCTTTTTTGACACTCAATATTTGGATCTGTGCTGACCGGCTTAACAGACGCTTGATGGTTGACTTGTGCTTTTCTGAATTGAACAATAGACTATTCAATAGCAATAAATAAATGCTGCATGTTGGATTTGACATTTTCCATGAGCATATTGTTGTCAAACAGATTGACATGTTTTCAATTCAATGAGGAAGTGTGTCAAAACCTTTGACTGGGACTACATATCAGTGTTAGATTTGCAAAAATATATGGGTATGTTGAATTGATTTATTCAGAAGTGCATTCTGAACTGTTATAAACCAATTTACAGCATTCACCTTGTTAGTTTATCAGTGTTGTGTTAAAAGGGCAAATTTAAAGAGTTCCTTCCTCCTGCAAAACTTCATGAGAAGACAACCAGATGTTTCAGATGATTTCAAGTGACGACTCACACAGTAGGAGAGTTTTTTTTTCAAGCGTGTGCGCTTTGCTGTGTGTCTGTTTGGCTGTTGCTATGACGTCAACTCCCCCCACCTCCCCACACACATATACACTTCCTCTCCTTAAAGCAAACTAAAGACGTGGAGGTCTCCTTACTTCCACTGTCTTCCTGGCCTTGCTTTCCTCCGTGATAATTATTCCCTGTGGGATTTTTGTCCCTCCGTTGACACTTTCATGGTTGACCATGAAATATCGGGGGCGGAGTCAGCTTTCCCTCTGAACGTCAGCTGCGCACCCCTCCAGGCACAGATCAGCAGAGATAAACTAGAGAGCCAGCCCCCCCGCCCTGCAGGAGCCCACATTTGGCTGCCAAGAAGAGAGACGGAAAAAAGTCCTTGTCTCAGCAGCATCACCCGTATTCTCATCCAAACATTTCAAAGTTTCTTCTTCGGATGTTTTCCCAGTGTTTTATTGAATATATTCAACACTTAGAGGCCAGTGTGCAAACTGGAATTGGAAAACAATTTAAAGAAAAAGAAAAGAGAGCAAGAAGAAGCGTTGTTCAGAGCTTGATCTTCTACTACAGATGTTTTCAGTTTTTTCCCTTGTTATCTCCCCTATGTCGCAGTTTTTTCCTCCCTCGTCCTGCATCATGCTGCGTCCAGTTGGCATCCACTGTCTGCTCTGCACCTTGCTGTGCATGTGGCCGTCCTGCAGCTCCCAGTCAGACTCCAGCGCCCCTGTAATCCAGCTGCGACTCGCCGGGGAGAAGCGGAAGAACTACGAGGGCCGCGTGGAAGTTTTCTACAACGGAGAGTGGGGGACAGTGTGCGATGATGACTTCTCCAGATCCGCTGCCAGAGTGGTGTGCAGACAGCTCGGCTTCATGGACGCAGAGTCCTGGTTGCCCTCGGCCAAGTACGGAAGAGGAGAAGGTAAGGCACTAGAGTTTATTAGAAACAAATGTATCCGAGCATTGTCAAATATAATCCAAATCCTCCTTAAATCATCTCATCAGAATCATGTTATCCAGCTGTCTAAGAAGTGAGGTGAGGGTCAAACTACAGTCCAAGAGTCTATCGCTTCAAACTGTTTCATAATTCCATGGAACAGAATGAGGTCCACGTTTCCTCCTGTCTGACTGCTAATGTCTGTCCTCGGGCACTGGTTTCCCCATTAGAGGAGAACTGTGACACGGCAATCACCTCTGAGCACGGCGGGAGGGGCCCGGGGGGGCCTAGAAACACTGGGCGTGTAGATCCAAACCAAAGACGTGATCTCACCTTCTCTCATTTTGCCCATGAACAAATTCCCCCATCGCTGTAAAGACAGTGATGAGATTCCCAACTCGATGAATGTGCCCACTGCTGCTGGTGGTAAATGTGAGCTGGTAGCTGTTAAGTAACTTAGTGTACCTTGTTAAAGGCACATGTTTTCCACTGGATTGGGCCAACCGGCCACTTTAAACGTGAAGCTATTCACTTTTTGGACTTGCTCCCAAAGGCAACACAGCCATTAAGTGATACATCCTGTGAATATAAGGTGGCACGCATATAATATTTTACATGGCGCAATCAAGAAGCAGTTGGATGTAGACGCCTTTACTGAGTAACTTTCATGGCATTAGATTTGTTGTCTGATCTCAGTCTTACTGTTTTCCTTTGTGTGAATGTAAAATGCTTTTATTTGTGCTTCCTTGTTGTTTGCGGAGACACGTGACCAGAAGCATTTTCCATTTCCCATCGTGTTGGTTTACACAATACACCAGTGAAAGAAACAACTAAATGTTTTTAATTGAAGACACAGCTACATAACAAGTACATGGACATCCCTTTAGGATGAGAACGTTTTTCCTGCAGGATCAAATCCTCAGCTGCCACAGCTACATTGCTAAACTTTGAATTGGGAAAGCATTTGTGTAAAATAAATATTAGAGAAGGTTCTTTCAGGCTACGGTTAAAAACAGGATGAAACGTGAACGCACAGAATTGGCTTTATTTAGATCTTTTGAGGAGCACCGCTGTGACAAGTTGTTAAAATTCACAGTGTAGGGGGGCTGTAGTTGGTGGCTGAACAGGCCAATAAAAGTCAACTGTGCACTGTGCTCGCTGTTCTTTTCATTGGCGTGTATATAATTACTTTCCCATAAGGCCTGCTTCTTTTAACACAACGATATATATATATATATATATATCGTTGTGTTATATATATATATATATATATATATATATATATATATATATATATATATATATATATATATATATATATATATATATATATATATATATATATATATATTCAATTTGTTTAGACAATAGTGTGCTGAGACCATTCTGATTCTCACTTGGAAACTCCTTATTAATAAAATGTTCCAGCGGTAATCAACTGTGTGCCAGGAGGCGCCTACGTGACCGTATAACATCCCCTCACTTTTTGGGATGATTGCGATGTTCCCCACCAACATGTCCGAGTGATGAGCAGTCTGTTCGTGGTTTCCATGGCTACAGCTGTGTGGTTTCCTTTAGGGCTGATTCAGAACAGCCAGCTGGACAGCATATGATCTGCTTCAGTGACCAAACATTTATTTGGCAGGTTTTTGCTGAAAGAATGCAACAGGTTATTTTGAAAACTAAATACACATTAGTATTGTCTGTGTAACTAGACTTCAGTTGAAGGGTGTGATATGTGGCTTAAGCCTTTAAGGCACAGCGTTACAAACACCCGTTTATAATTCCTTCCAAATGAATTCCTTATTAGGGGAAGTTACTGAGAACGGAAGCTGGTGGCCACATGAAGCTTAGCGAGCAGAGGCTTGGTTTGTGATAGCAGGGGTCAACCAACCATGGGATTGCATCTTAAATGTCCTGAACCACAGTATATCCAAGAAAACAGCAGCAACTAATCTTTTGCTCACATTCTCCTCTGCCTTTGATCCAGGTCGTATCTGGTTGGACAATGTGCACTGCTTTGGTACTGAGAAGAGCCTGGCTCGGTGTCATTCCAATGGGTTTGGAGTGTCGGACTGCAAACATTCAGAAGATGTCGGAGTGGTCTGCACCTCCAAGCGCATTCCAGGCTTCAAGTTTATCCGGAACCAGGCCAGCAGCAACGAGGTACAGTAAATAAATACGTCGGTAGAAAGTCACACAAATGTAAACACCGGGGAGGTCGCTTGATCCCCTCGTTAATAATGCTCAAGTGGCATTAATAATAATAATAATAATGGCATTCACTCATGGTTCAACAGCACAATGTTCTGCACAATAAAAAAGGGAACAGAAGATATGCTCATGATGAATGAAAAACCTTATCCCGGCGCGTTGCTCCAAGCAACTCACGGTGTTTTCTTCAAACCGCTGCAAGTCTTCAGACTGAGCCAGACAGATAATTGGATTGAACTTAATGTCTGTCTGTCTTTCGCTAGACATTAATATGACAAGTTGTATTCCGACAGTAAGACTGCCTTCAGATGGCTGTGAGGGTCCATGACAGCAATCATGATGCATGTCCTCAGTAATACTTAAAATATTAAACTAGTGAGATATAGTATGTGGGTCAGAGAATGTAGTATCAGACTGCATAAATATATTAACCAGCCTGACCTATGCTGTTTAATCGTTTAGTCGAATGGGGCTGTTGTTTCCTCATTTGAGGTATAATGTCTCGCTGTTTCAGAGATGTAAGTTAAGAATTTCTCTTTCTAATTAACCAGCATTTTAGTCAAATGTCTGGTCAGATGTGTCAATCGTGTACCATTACCATGTTGTGAGCTTGGCTAGCTGACTCTCCAGCAGTTACAGTTTGTAGGTATAAATATTCACCAACAATTCCTCTCCTTGTTGTATGGGTACTAAGCTAACAAAAACTTTTTTTTTTAGCAATGGAGTGTTTTGCAATGGCTACAACCTGTAGTAAAAATAATTGCCGAATGAGTACAAAATCCGTATTTGCAGACCAAAATGATACAGCAGTTATTCCATTAGACGTTGTCGCATTCATGACATAAAACCTGTGAAGTAATCCACAAGTCTGCATGTCATGTTGAGTCCACTCCGCCGTTTGCAATAATGACTTTGCCAGGCTGCTATTAGTCTGCCCCTGCCTCACACAAGGCCCCACTCAGGAGCTTGGGATATTTTGGAGATGACTCATTGAGGGGGAAGACCATCCTGTCTGGCTGCAGAGAACGCCTTTGTACCGGATGGAAAGTCAGGGTGGGTTTGTGGACACGCGGGAGAAAGGGAGGGAGGGAAGAGGGTAGAGGTAATACTTTTGCTTGTCTGAGAACAAGTTATTAAAAGGACTTTTCCTCACAGGGTTTCCCCTGGTAAAACCAGACTGATCGAGATGATGTCATAAAATGATGTAACTGCATTAATACCAGAGTGAATTGTGTGTTCATACACGTTGGGTGGGCAATTTGGCTGCGTGACCAAACTCTACAGCAGCCAGAACAGTGGCCGAGAGTTTTACTGGGTCGAGTAAAGGCAACACGCCGAGGAGATCATTCGAAATTCCTGTTCATCTTTCTCATGCCTAGTGGAGTCTTGGGAATGGAGGAATAGAAGATAACATGAATTGAACGTTTCTTCACACACTACTGAACGCTATTCGTAATGTTCTTCTTCGTACAGGTATGTAAGCAGCGACCTCTTGTTCCCTGTTGGTCTTGCGTATTTCGGGTCTCGGGGTGTTACTGCGATTCAGTCCCCCGCCCTGTAAATATTTCCCTGGTCTGGCAGTAGCCTTTCAAGTCGCAGGTGTGTAGCTACACCTCTCTAACCATTCTTGAGCTGACGTCAGCAATGGGGAGCACAGATCCTTCAATGTGTTTATTCACACCATGAATTGGCATTCTGTGCTCAATCGGGAAAGTTAACACCCTGGTCAAGCTTGCGCCTCGGTCCATGTAGAGGTCACGATTAAATGGGTGAAGAAATTGGTCCTTTTGCTTCGGTGTGAATGCTTTCAGCCTTTCCAGATTATAAATCTGTATATGTTTCAGATACCAGGAGCTTACCAAAGCTTTGTCTGCACTATCTTAACTGTTGGTGTTAAGGACGTGTCTGTTCATCTCGCCATGGTTACGGTTAAGATTAGGCCTTTGATTCTGTTTGTTCTGCAGGTAGTGACAAGTTTTTCAGTTCTGTATGTCGGGATAAATCAAGACATCACAGAGTTGCCTGAAACTTGTTTTTTTTAATGAGTGATACATCACGAGGCTACTTAAAAGTAGTTATAGTAGTTATAGGAACTTTGCTCTGGCAAGTTCAGCATTGACCACACATACCACCAAAAACATCTGTCTGTCATTAATGAAAACAGCAGCTTCCACTGGCATTGGTTGCAATAAAAGAAGTGGTGTCTTATACGCAGGCATAATATGAAGGCATTATAATTGACATAATATGAAGTTGAGACAGATCAGGTTAATTGGGGACTCTAAATTGCCCGTAGGTGTGTGAATGTGAGTGTGAATGGTCGTTTGTCTCTGTGTAGCCCTGCGATTGGCTGGCAACTGATCCACGGTGTAACCCGTCTATCACCCGAAGTTGGCTGGGATAGACGCCAGCCCCCCCCCCCCCTCCCCCCGCGACCCTGTGTGCAGGATAAGCACCATCCAGGACGATGGATGGATGGATGGATGGATGGATGGATGGATGGATGGAAGTTGAGACAAGCATCGCATTCCGTTGACAGCTAATCTGTGGCTTTCTTTCTTTGTCAGCCTGAGCTCTTTTTGTTCCCCACTGCTGCTCGATCTAAGTAATGTCAGCGTTTAATACCATCTGCTCTCCTCTGGAGATAAAAGCCAAGTCTGTTACCAGGGCAGCTTTTGTCAGCTAGTTATGCAACACTCCCAACAAAACAACAAAACAGACATTCCTCGCTGACTGAATCATTGTCAACAATAATGTTAATTATTTTAACATGTAGCATCCAATGCTGATGCCCGTTGCGTCCTACTATTTTCACTTTGGACTGTCTACCCAGCCACAGTTGCTTTATGTATCGGCATGTGTTTGTTTGGCCTTTCAGTCGGCAGTGGGGGGAGACATTTTTCAAACAGAACCAAACATTCAGATGGCACAAACTTTGTTTATCATCTGTCTTTGGGGACTTTTCAACTAACTCTTCCAGATGGGTTTTTCACGTGTGAATGATGCGCTGCATGTCATCAGCGTCTACAGGGTCTTTTCAGTCTTTATATGTTTGATGTTTATGAGAGAGGATGATGTGTCATTTATGGATAGTTGGATAGAAAGTGTATGGTTACATTAATCAGAGTTATTCCAGGATATTCTTTACTGTGTTTTCCAAAACGTTGTTATTCTTGCAGAATAGAAATTTCCACTCTTATTCCCTACTAAAAACAATGGCAGAGAAAATAAGCAATTTTTCGATTAATTACACACTTCTGCTTGCAGAACCTTGCATATCATTATTAACAGATTACAAGCCTAGAGTAGTTCATCTTCTTCCTGAAGGGATGAGAAAATAAATAAGAAACATCAGCAACTCCAGCAGCTGCAGTCTGCAACCACAAAACTCAGTGTGTTCACTCCAAACACTTAGAAGACGTCCAAAGCCAGTTGTAATAACAGTATGCAGCGGTTTGAAGCCTTTTGATTCGATGCACATTTAGACGGGGCAAAGGTTGCTCTCATTCTAAGGGAAACATCAATTTAAAGGAATTCCATTTCTTCACATTCCCGAGCTAAAGTTGGATTTGTCTCCAAAAAGAGGCTTGTGAGGAGTAGAGTGATCAAAGGGAGAAAAGGTTGGTGTGTGTGCTGAAGCCAGTTTCTCTCTTTAGAGAGTAGCAGACGGATCGACCACATGTTCAACATCTGCAGCAGATTGGGCCTCTGCACTCAATTATTTATCATTATCAGTTCATGTAAAAAAAAGTATGTGCAGTTCATATATGAATCAAAAGTTACATTTCATCACAGAATGTAAGACATTCAAATGTAAAATAAAGGTACCAACGAGTCAAAGATAAAAGGTATTAAAATGCTACTTTTTGAAGTAGCACAAGTGATTTAATGAGACAATTATCATGATTTAGTAATCAGTGATGTTTCCACATTTAATACAAAGACGTTTAGCATACCATATAAACTAGTATATCCCATCACAGCCAGAGACGCTGTTTTCAATTTAACCTATTCTTATATTTATTTCAATTTTGAAATATTCCCACACTAATAGATTTTACAATTGATTTAAGACTAGTTTCAGATTAGCTGTTCATGCGTGTGTCAAGTCTACCTTATGATTATTTTCCTTTTCGTTGCCATAACAGGAGTCACTGAGAGATATTCCAGATGCAAAGCGCACCTCTACACACAGATAGACACACACATACACACTTCCTCGTTCAAGTGAGTCAGGCAGACTTAGGGCCAGTGAGGAAGTGGGGTGAGGCAAATGTGAAAGTCATTTGAAAGAGCCTTGCTGTTCTCCTGCCTTTCATCTGAACTGTGCAGTGATTATCATTCGTACTTGTTTTTTAAGGTGGGGTTTGGGTGAGTGGGCTCGTGTCAGCAGGCACGTGCACATAAACGTGCAGCGGGGCTGCAGGGCTGAATAAAGCAGAAGAAATGCACAACAGTGGAAGCATTAGTGTTAAGGTTTCGGAAGCTCTCGAGGGAGGACTCAATCCTTTGTTCTCGTCCCGGCCGGAAACGAGGACACGAATGAGTCAATTCGTTTAAATTCAAAAATCAAAAGTTATTTAATAACTGAACAACGTAATAGGGATTACAATTACAAAGTGAAATACTAAGCGAACAGTGGAATATTTCGCGAAATAGAGAATCCTCTGAGCAAGTCTGAAGTGACTTATCAACGCGGCTGCAGGAGAAGTTCTAACAGTCTTTTCCCCGCCATGGTCCTTTGAAAACTCTTGAGGTGTGTCTTCCTTGGTGCATTTGAATGTCATTGGCCTCTTCTCCAAAGGGTCACCTAATCCATTGTCCCCTTCACGTCGAGGTGTGATGCTGCAGCTGTAACCTGAAACCTCTCTGTCCTATTCGTCCCTCACATTCCAATGCACTCAATGTAGATACAGTTGGCTTTATGCCCCAAGGAGTGAATTTAACAAAGCATACATCGTTTAAGTCTTCATCTTATAAATAGTACACTTTCATTACAACAACCCATCATTAATGATCACCGCTCATCACACTTCATCATAAGATCTAAAACAGTTCGTGTGGTTCAATTTTCAAGACATTTGCCTCAGTCGGCTGCCTTACATTAAGTTGTTCATTTTATTACCTGACAGGAGAAAAAACTCCCAAAAAACCCTTTTTGGGGATAAAATTGGGAGAAATCCATAAAGAACGGCAATTGGCATCCGTCCCCAGGTTTTAACATCACATTGTGACAGAATGTTAATGTGTACAGTGTTTATATGATTTAAATGACTATGAATTGTGTTTGATTGAAATTGCATTCACTTCATCTAACATGTTAATGTAATAACTAATATCTAACATCTCACAAACTATAATTCTAACACTAAACATCATTACACGTACTATAATTTCCTGACTAGGGGTGCACTTCTGGCTTAAATCCCTAACAATTCCCTCCTTGCTCACAGTTCACTGTGAGCATCTCTCAAAGACAGAAAAATTATCATACAGTCACATCCGTCAACAGTGATTGTCCCTCATCATCTACTCGCTACCGATTTCCCTGTATACTAGTCTCACTAAACACAATATCGATCAATCCCTGCAGGAATCCAAGGATGCAGGAGATGCAGCTTCATCCGTAGTGGACTAGATCATGACTGTAACACAAGAAGGGTTAACGCAGACAGGAATGCACTTTTCCGTTGTGCAATAATACTGACAAACCCGTTGGTGAGAGGATTGTCGTCGCCTTAGTTGTCTGTCAGCTGCTGGTTCAAGCTGGCAGTGGGGCTTGTGCTCTGGTCACCAAGCCACCAGGAGCTGTGTTGTTGGAGATGATCGCACAACAAACAGATCCAAACATTTTGCAGAAGTTACCGTTTCCAGCTAACATCATGTCTAAAGCCACTTTATTATTCTAGGCCATGAGTCTCATTTCATCCAATGACTCATGCAGGTCTTCATTTGTAGCACCTGTCTGTCATTAAATGCAGTTTCATCCTATCAACATTTTATTATTGTCCACAAATTCAGCTGTGATCTGATTCTGGAATTCAACATCATCTGGCACCCTCCTTGGCACCTTCTCAGCATCCTTTTCGCTTATTTATGTGACCTTCAGACTAATGTAGATCTGCCTTTCTTCTTAAGACTTTCTCTGGTGGTGTTTATTCCTGGTGATGTGATCTTAACTACCAGTAACTGTGTCTACTGTTAACCGCATCAGTGTCATTGGTAAACCGTGAGTTTCCCCTGAGGAATCGGTGTAGTTTGTAACACATAATTCCTTATTCAATCTTCTCCCACATGGCTGCTGTTGGAAACCCTCCTGAAGATGTCCCCCTGGATCTCTTAGTGAATCTGGTCTCCGTCGCTTAAAGTTCAACACGTATCAACACATTATATAGGGACAAGGTATCTGAAACTAAAGGAAAAACACTATAGGACATATATTTTACCCCCCCCCAGGGGCAGCTCTGGATGTGTCTTTCAAGTGATGCTCACATCCCTGTTTGTTTCTGGAGGGATGACATCATCAAACAGAATAACCGCTCTATATGTGGCGGTGCCACAGTGATGCTTCAAGTTGACAACACATGTTGTGGAGGAGAACATAACCAGTGGGTCAATGGTTGAGACCCTGCCCTTCATAGTTTACTCTCTCTCCATAAATGGACACCATCTCTCCACTTGTTGTCGTGTGGATCCACCTGCATTGAATAATGATCTCAGCTCTGTTTGGAGTGAAATAGAAACAACACATACAAGAACTTCTAGCCTCCTAAAAACAATTCTTACTTTCAATTCTTACTATGATATATGCCTTTCAACCGAGACAATGCTGTAGTTATCTGAATAGGCACAATTCTATGAAATGGTGGACTTCTCTCCCCTCCTTCTGTCCAAATGTTCCCAGTGAATGTGTCTAATGCTACTTAGTTTTATCTTGGTGATGATTGGTCATTGCAACCGAATAGACGCTCTGAACTCAAAATCCTCAAATTCTGATACTGTAATATCGTTGGCGTATGTTTGCATCCTGAACATTCTTATCATATGTGTTTATCAAGTGTCCCAGCAGTTCCCGTTCCTTCTCTAATCTGGAAATTGTGTGTCACATTAGCTCAGTGTTTGTGGATTTCTTCGTTGTATGTGTGTGCCTATACTTCTCCCCCTTGATGTTCCTCTGTTGGAACATCTGTTGTTGTCAGCGGTTTGGTCAGATGACACGTAGCTGTCATCCTAGACGTGTGATTAAGCTTCACGCTCCCTCCTTGGACCTCGGATCACCTCAGTTCCTGTGAGCAGACTGCTCTGCTAACCGGAGGTCCCATTAGGACAAGATTCCCCAATCGGCTGTTGAATAGAGAACCACAAGTGGTGCAGCTATGTGTGTGTGTGTGTGTGTGTGTAGGTATGTCTAGATGTGCGTGTGAGTGTGTGCGTGTGTGTGTGCTCTCCCAATTCATGTTGCTCTTTCTGGTTTACCAAACTCTTCAAGCAAACAAGTTCTACCATCTAGTGTGTGCATATTTAAACATAACTGGAACTCAACCTTTTACCCACTTATTTCCCAGTTTTAGCGTTTTCTTTTAATGTGGAGTAATTGTATCATCTGTGTGTCTCATCAGTCCTTGTGTCAGTGTATGAGAAGAGCAATGTCATTACACATTCGTTCCAGGAAGAAAAGTTCAGGTTGGATCTTCCTGCGTTGGCCATCGTCTGCTGTTATCCCAAAAATGCCACTTGAGTAGCTAAACTCTAACATCTAGTGTTTTCCTAAAAACATTCTAATCAATTTGTGAGTTGTTTCATTGATAGAAAGACTGTATGTTCTTCTTAACACCTTAAATCTATGTCATCTACACATCTCTGTTGTTTAGAATCTTATGATTGTGTTTTTCACTGCATGCAATAATGTTCCCAAATCGGCAGATACTCTAGTTGTATTCTGTTCTCCCCCAGTCCCTCATGTTGAGGTAGGTGTAAAAGCATCCCTTCACATAGCGTTTGGTGATGCTAATCACCCCCAGGCCACCTCCTGGCTTATCTAACAATGTCGTAAAACCCCCACAACGCCGTTTCTACTGGGTGTCGTTGCCGATCTGGACCGTCTCGCATTGGAGTCGCCTGTTCCTACTGAAAAGCCAAACATAGTTAACAATTGCCATGCACATGTATTCGAGGAGAAATGTGTCAGTAAATTTATCATAGTGAAATAATTCCCCCCATACCAACCGTGTGTGATTCTTAAACCTGTTGGGTGACTCTGAGATGAAATACAACCTGTGGATGGATTTTATGGCTCCGACACTTCCCCAGGATTCCTCCTCTTATCAGTTGTTGTTTTAGGGAGGTCTGCTCACTCCCTCCTCGACCATGAGTCGCCATCCCCTTTCAACCTCTGCATCCCCTTTGAAATCTATCCTCGTCCCTAATTCACTCCCATCTCAGCATCTGCCTGTTGTTTCTTTTACTGGGAGCTAAACTCCCAACAAAGTCATCATTTGTCCTGACTCCTGATGTTCACCTGATGGTGGAAGGAGTTCTCTAATGAACATAATAAACACACATACCTACCTACTACTACAACTGAAGAATTAGCACCTGGATGACACTCACGAATGTTGTTTTCTTAGAAGGAGAAATCCCTTCTTTGTTCTTGCTGTTCTGGTTCTGTTCCCTCTTGTTCAAATTCACTTCCTGCGAGTCGCTTTGGATTAGAGCCTCAGCTGAATGAAGAATGTGATGCGTTGACGTAAAGAATGCCTCTGCATATCTTTATCTGCTCCTAGAGTATTTACACACTGTTTTGAAAAATTGCCTTTCTCAAACGGCCTTGTTTCCAATCGATTTGAGGAGCCATTCATCTATAGAAATTTGGAATCTTCGACATAACTGATTATTGACCCCCATAGTCAACTCATGAAAAATGAACACCAACATTGCCTTCGTGTCCCCGTTCAATGATCCCTTTGAGTTTTTGCTTGTAGGTCTCACCCTCATGGTGTATGACTGTTCCATGTCTTCATCAACTAATTGACCAACCCAGTTCTCTTTGTTCATTCTAACCTCGAAGCAATCTGCTCATTCCAAGTATACACAAAAATGTTACCTCACATTCTCACCTTCACAGTCAATTTCTTCTCCTTTTACCTTCAGCCTGTTTGCTCGGTCATGATGACCTTTGAAAACCTATGCATTACTGCATAACTCTTCAACCTGTTTTCCCATTTTTACCACTTCCCCATTAAAATAAACCATTCGATGGCCTCACTGAAGGCCTCCATCATTATAGTCAATTTGCTGACCTTTGTGACCACTTTCACAAGTGGTCGAGCATTTGCAGTATCAGTCTCTAAAACTTCAATCAATGTATCAGAATGTGAACCTCAAACCCCGGTGATATCAACAAAAGGTTCTCCAAACCTTCAGGGTCATAAAACAACAATGAAGATTGTGAGTCCCCTGATCCCAAAAAGTACCAGGAGATAATAAATCAACTTAGCATCAGACCCATCTGTTCCAGACCCCCCTCCAGTGTTAATCTCCACTTTTATTGCTCTTCAGCCCAAAAGCAAAGCAGAGGGTGGGAGACGTGTCTGTTACCTGCAAACACAAACTCAGCTCATGCTTAGTTTGATCCAATCCATTCATTCATTACTGATAGATCACTAACCTCTCATGGTTAGCGTATCCAAATGTAAGGGTGTACTACTTGTTGAACATTACAGGATGACCGTCTGTAACAAATTTCCATATTTCGTGATCTGGTGCTATAAATGTTCCTTTGATCAGACATTTGCTTCCATCATCAAGATACTGTATCAAGTGTATCGTGCACTATACACTCAATAGCAGCACTCAACAATTTACCGCCCATCTCTGAATTCAGGAGAAAACTCGAAAAACTACAAACATTAATCAAAAAAATCGACAATATATACAACAACTCTCCTAATTCCTTATCACCTTCATTCCTCCTTTAAATCTTACACAACCTTATCTCTTAATTTCAATGACTGATTTCCCCTTTTTAAAATCAATCTTCCCTACGGGTTTAAGTCTAGTTTCAGCTGACACTCTCAGCAGTGTATAATCTCTAGTCTCCATTTTTCTGGAATGTGAGTCGTAAACCGTAGAGACTGAGGGTGCTTATCTGAGCTGTTGGAAAGCAGCGGGGGTCGGTGTGTCACCAGTTAGTTGTTTAGGGCTCGTCTGCTTTGTCTCCATCAAAGCAAGTGGCATCTGTTGCTGTGGTCACCACATATGGGGAGGTGGAGGCTGGGGTGTGCCCAACCTCTGGTTCTGCCTGGACTGCAGTGAGTTGGGAAACCTTCCTGGAGGAGCATTTGACCGTGTGTTCCCTTCATATTTCACTGGACACGTTCTTGACCAATGTCCCACCTGCCCACATATAAAACACACATCAACCCCATACCCTCCTTGGTAGTATCCACTCCCTCGGTTAGATTCACGGCCTCTGTCTCTCCCTCTGTACTTTGGTGGTCGCTGGTATCCTCTCAATTGGTTTCTCACTGCTGGACCTACGGTTGGATATGTGGCTTCTGGAGGAACAGGGTATTGAGGTTGTTCATCTCTCACCGACAGTTGTTTCCTGACTCTCTGTTTTTTCGTTGCTTCTGCATCTGCTGCTGCCAGTTGGATCTTCAGGAGTCGATGCGTCATCGTCCCCAGTTCTTCTTGCCTCCTTGTCTCCGCAGCTCTCTGTATTTTGTATAAGTGGGTTAGATGGTCTCTCCATGTGCTTTCATCCATGTCGTCCAGTCCCACTACTCCCTCCAACGCTGTTTGAACAGCCTGGGGCAAGCCTTGCTGCACAGTGTGTCGCCAGGTTACTGCAGTAGATTTGTTATTGTCGTGTCTTTCTCCTGTGGCCAAATGCCATTCTGTTTCTGCTCTCCTCACATATTGAGACATGTCTTCACCTTGTTCCATACTCAGACCCATCAGGATGGACATACTTGGCTTTGTAGGCCAGATGTTTCGCATTGTGGCCCAAAATACTCCTCTGACCTTATCAAACGGAGCCTCATCCTCTTGGTTGGTGGTTCCCGCTCTTGCTTCTAAGGCTCTTAGGTTGACTGTTCCCTCTAGACGGGCTATTAAGGCTCTCATATCTCCAAGACCCAACTTATCTGCCGTCGTGTATTTTTCAAAGAGCAGGATCCATGGGTTAGCTCCTTCTCCCAATGGCGGCAGTCCCTTCTCCAGCGCTTCCATGTCCCGATGACTCCAGGGCACAAACTCGCTCTGACCGTTGGCTTTTCTCAGTAGTGGGCACTGTGGGACAGGGGAGGCTGCAGGTGGCTCATTTCTTATAGGGAGAATATAGTCTGCATAGCGTTCTGGAGTCTTCTTCACCAGGATACAATGTCTATTGTGATGACATCCTCCATCAGCAACCTCTCCTTCTTTGTCGTTGTTTGGATGGGTCCTCTGCACGTGTATTTTGATAGTCAGGAGTCCTGAAGTAATATACAGCTCCTCTGCGGCCTCCTGGTATTCACTTGGTGTTTTACGGCCATGTTCACAGCCACCTGCTTCCTCCTCTCTGGCCCTGCCAAGCAGTTCCTGAGTCGTAAGCGCAGCCATCATGCAACCTGGAATACTCTAAACAACCGCTAAGCTGTCCCTTCTGTCCTAGGTGTTACTCTGTCACTAACAGCAGGAAAAACCAAACCAAGTCACCTCCAACAGCTGTCCGAGGAAATGTCAAATCGAACCATCGACCAGAATCGATACAGTAAAACAAATAACCAAATCTAAAAAGTAAGGAGGGCAATTTACAACATCAAATCAGTCCAATAACTGCTGTGTAATTACTAAACTATCTTGTTAGACCACTAAGTTAAATCAACTTATCAGTACCTCTAACCAAAAATTCAAATCAATCACGGAACTGTAAAAATTAGTATAATCAATGATCCACGCCAAAGACTATGATTACAATTAAACAGAGGAAAAAGAGAAAGAATTAACTATATCTCAAATCAAAACTCAATCTTCATTCAAAATTCAAAAGTCTAAAAATTAAACTTCAATAAAGTTAATCTTGATGTCTAAAAATGAATTACTCCAAATTATTAATCAAGGTTACAAAATTAATCAAAGTTATGATGATACAGTCAAACTGCCGGCAATATCAATCAGGAAGTATAGCAGAAGCACTCCCCCACAAATGTCGCCAGAGATTATACCACAATATAAACAATGATCCACCCCCAACCCAGAGACAATGCAATGACAGTCAATCTGGTTTCAGCTAAACATTGGAGATCGAAATCAAACAATTCATAACAGCTTCTCAAAAGCACCACATCAAAATTAAATCAACCTCCAATTCCAATCCAAAATCGATGCAGAACTATAGTACAAACCAAATTCAACGTGACATTACAGCACTTTAATGTTTCAAATAAACGTCAACACCAATCCAGATATCCGTCAAGTTGTCTTATCAATCTTTACACTATCCTAGTTAGTAAAGGCAAATGTGCATCAAAGTCAACGTCCGAACACGGAGCAAGTGAGGAAATTGAACTCCCCCCTCTTGTAATTCCCTCTACATCCACCAGATGGCACACTCAGGGGCTTTCCCCCCACGATGTGCACTTACTCCAACCAAATGTGGCGCTGTTCAGCCGATAGCTGAAGATCGAACACAGAACTACCAAAGAGGAAGTGCCTCACACCTCAGCACATGGATCGTAAAACGCTGTGTGCCGGCGTAGCAAAGAACAATGGGCTCAAGCTAACTGCTAACCCACAACGTGGTCAAGCTATCAGCACCCCGCAAGCCCCGCTATTTCCCCAGTGGAATTACCAATGAGACCCCGTTAGCCGCTAGCAAGGCAGCCCACGTGGTCCGGGTTGGACTACTCACCAACACCTTAATATGCTACGGTTTTACAACCCGACGCCGGAGATGATCAGTCTCCAGTTCGGATTCTATACATATATATACACTGTTAAACAATCACATACACATAGTAAAACATAATTTGGAACATCCATACATCAATCAAGCACATGCACCCCGCAACTCAAACACTCACGCACCACGTACTAACACTCACTCACACTCACACCAGCATTCAGATGTATATACACTATCATTTACACTAAAGCGCATATCCGCCACCCACCCCCTTCTAGACAACCTATATACCTAATTCATAGGATTTCTAGGGAGTGGAAAATGTTAAGCAGATCTTACCAGTCGATGCTGGATTTCTCCTTTACTATAACCTCCACCAGTCGCCGCTGGATTACCTTTACCAGTCGATGCTGGATTATCACTTTACCAGTCGATGCTGGATTATCACTTTACCAGTCGATGCTGGATTATCACTTTACCAGTCGATGCTGGATTATCCCGTATGCCAATCCCGTAGAGCAAGCTCCCCCCCCCCAATCTATTAAATCCTGCAATACCTAATTGTGAAGGACTTTATGCACAGAGAGGGGAAATGAAGAGAAGAGTCTTCCCTAAAGACGCCGTAATTATTGTGGGAAACCTAGTGGACAACATGCGCATCGTCACACCTCATGCGAACCCCCTAACCAATCCCATACGGGTCTACTTGTATGATTTTATCCTGCTGGTCTTTATGTCTCAGCAGACCAGTTCGCCGCCTGGATTTTTCTAACGCTCTAAGTGTGTACCTGAACGCACCAAACGCGCGTGTTTGGAATTTCTAAAAGCCGGCTCCCATTCGCATTCACTTTGCAAAAGTATGCCCCCACTGTTATTCAATATCAGCTTATTATATTCACCCAAGTCATTAATGTACTAGCCTTTAGTCTTTAGCATCTAAGGCCTTGCCTCATGGCCGACTGCCAGCACCACTCTAAATCTTCCCAAACCTACCTATCACAGAATTCATGAAAAAGTTTGTTTTACCTTGTTTGTACCCGTGGTACCTGCAGTCAAACCTCTCAGCAACGCCCTCCCCCAACGAGAGCCCCACGTTGGGCGCCAACTGTTAAGGTTTCGGAAGCTCTCGAGGGAGGACTCAATCCTTTGTTCTCGTCCCGGCCGGAAACGAGGACACGAATGAGTCAATTCGTTTAAATTCAAAAATCAAAAGTTATTTAATAACTGAACAACGTAATAGGGATTACAATTACAAAGTGAAATACTAAGCGAACAGTGGAATATTTCGCGAAATAGAGAATCCTCTGAGCAAGTCTGAAGTGACTTATCAACGCGGCTGCAGGAGAAGTTCTAACAGTCTTTTCCCCGCCATGGTCCTTTGAAAACTCTTGAGGTGTGTCTTCCTTGGTGCATTTGAATGTCATTGGCCTCTTCTCCAAAGGGTCACCTCCTCCATTGTCCCCTTCACGTCGAGGTGTGATGCTGCAGCTGTAACCTGAAACCTCTCTGTCCTATTCGTCCCTCACATTCCAATGCACTCAATGTAGATACAGTTGGCTTTATGCCCCAAGGAGTGAATTTAACAAAGCATACATCGTTTAAGTCTTCATCTTATAAATAGTACACTTTCATTACAACAACCCATCATTAATGATCACCGCTCATCACACTTCATCATAAGATCTAAAACAGTTCGTGTGGTTCAATTTTCAAGACATTTGCCTCAGTCGGCTGCCTTACATTAAGTTGTTCATTTTATTACCTGACAGGAGAAAAAACTCCCAAAAAACCCTTTTTGGGGATAAAATTGGGAGAAATCCATAAAGAACGGCAATTGGCATCCGTCCCCAGGTTTTAACATCACATTGTGACAGAATGTTAATGTGTACAGTGTTTATATGATTTAAATGACTATGAATTGTGTTTGATTGAAATTGCATTCACTTCATCTAACATGTTAATGTAATAACTAATATCTAACATCTCACAAACTATAATTCTAACACTAAACATCATTACACGTACTATAATTTCCTGACTAGGGGTGCACTTCTGGCTTAAATCCCTAACATTAGTCAGACCAGTCTCATGTTCACACATCTACATACTGGTCAGAAAAACAAGTCTACTCTCCATTTGGAAAGAGTTTAGTAATGGTCAAAGCTTACCCCACAGACCAGTAAGGCAGTGGGGTCGTCGTGGCGCAGGGGTTAGAGAAGGTGTGCTGGGAAGCACAAGGTTGTTGGTTCGATTCCAGGCTGCCCATGTTCCATGTCGAAGTGTCCCTGAGCAAGACACCTAACCCCTAATTGCTCCCCGGGCAAAAATGTGAAAAAGCCTTGGGTTTAAAAGTGTAATGGAAGTCGCTTTGGATAAAAGCGTCTGCTAAATGACCTGTAATGTAATGTAATGTAGTAATGAAAAGAACATTCAAACTAGGCCAATAATCATTTTTAATTCAGTATTTCCCACACAGACTAACTAAGTCTAAAGATTTCTCTTGCGACATATGACAATTTATAAATGTTGGTTTGGAAGAGAAGTGCTTTTGCAAACAGGCCAGATAATTAATGAATCCCTAGAGACCACACAGACAGGAAGTGACTGTGAGATGAGACAACCTCTTAGAGATGTTGACAATTAACCTCAGTATGACCTGGAGATTTACCAAACATATTATCTGTCAATTGTGAACTTCAGAGGTGCTGACGATATTTCCATGTATTTCAGACATGGTCCATATTTCTGTCAATATTTCTACATTGTGACTTGTTCTTTGTCATGTATAGTTATATTTTGTGGTTTTCCACAAGGACTGCTAAAAAGAGGGACCAGTGTGTGGATTTGCAGTCTGCTGAGTTTATATCTGGTTGTCTGGGTTTTGTGGCATGAATGCCTGGACTGGTCCCAGCTGTGGATATCGGTCCTCTTCTCTTTAGTCTCACACGTTCAGACGCCTGTTTCCTCGCTCTGTGCCAAATACAACACTGGCCGGACCCATCTCAGTGCTGCATTTCATACTCACCTCGAACCCCATGTCCTGTCTGGTATTTTTTCTTCACACCTGGTTGCTCACATGTTGCATTTTATTCCATCTCAAGTATCAGGTTTGCTTCAGGTAGTAATTTATGAGTATAGCTTTTGCATTTGTCTGGTTTATTTCTTTGTATTTCATTTACTTACATGTAGCTTTAAATGTAGCTTAAATAAAAATGTTCTACACTACAAGAAACTATCTCTACCTTGTTTTACCTTTTTTTTAACCCTAGCTCTTGATCGTGATCAGGATCACGTCTCCTTACTTTCCCGTCGTGCCAGACGCTGACGGAAAACCCTGTGTGGCTATGGCCTGCAGGAATCTCTCCAATGAAAGAGAGTTTTTTACCCGCTCTAACCACGGCGGTCGGTGGGAGGACTACGGTCACTGTAGAACCCGTCTGACTTCGACGTGGCTCCTCCTGCATTTTCATTCTTTAGTGTTTGGAGACTCTGAAGCCTTGAACATTCCCAGAGGCTGACGCCATCTCAGGAAACCACCCTGTGGGCGAACGTTTCATATTTCTGGGAGACAGGCCTGGTTGTTAGTTTTTTTTTTTGCAGAGTTAAGTAAGCGAGCCCTTGACTTAGATCAGCATTCCCATACCACTGAAGAGCTCAGAGCTTCGGCTCTTTTTCACATCCACAGTGCAACACTCCCACCCAGCAAGGAACCAACTACAGGACTTGGTAGAAGGAGGGACATGAACAATGGTAGCAGTTTAGTCATGAAGCCCCAGAGGTCAAAGGTTGCCATTCCTTCCCAACTTGGGGGTCTTCAGGATACATGATACTGACTGGGTTGGGTGACTCCGGTCCGACCAACTGGCTCTTTATTGTAGTCTCGACCATTTTAATCTCTGTCAGTAGCTTCTGTCTTAGCCTCTCTTTAAAATCTTGATAATGATTTCATGGAATATCACTGCCACTCTATTGTAAAACATATATAATGTTCCATGTATTCCAAACCAGTGTTTTTATTTTTGTGGTTCATTACAGGTTATTGGCTTACTGACAGGGATATACTTCAAGTAATATGTCAATATCCAGTGTCTTTCAGTGACCTTCAGCGAATATATATATATATATATATATATATATATATATATATATATATATATAGAATAAGAGTGAACAAAAATCTATTCATTCCATTTCTTTGCTGTGGAAACCAAAACAATTGGAGCGGTTTTTGTCAGATCTGTCCTGTCACATTTGATGTATGTTGCCCTCTCACTCCCTTTGGGCCCTTACAGTTGCAACAAGATAGAAACAAAAATTCCATCCATTCATCCAATCTGCTTTGGCCTCTCGGCAACACTTAACAGGTTCCAACAAAGATGTGGCCTTCAGATTTTTCAACTTGACGTACAGTATTTTCAAGCATATGTAGAAACATGCAGTCCCTAAAAAAACATTGGCATTCTCTCACAATACGTTCTCTCTATTTGACTCATAGGCCATATATTTACAATATATATACTGTATATATATTGTAAATATAATATATCATGTGGAACAGTACATGCAAAGTCCAGAGTACAGATAAAACTGGTCTTTTTTTTATCAGGAGTTTTCAAACATGCTGGGGCCAGGGACTCTTTACAGGGGAGAACATTTCCTTTCTTAAATTAAACAATTGAGATTTATTTACCATTTGTTTTGTTAGTTGTCATTAGAACAATTTGTATTCTAAAACATGTCCACCGAAATACCCACGGCCTGTTTCATAGTGATGAACAGAAACACATTTTAAGTTTAGAGAAAATGTCTCTTTGCTCGTCCCACTGCAGAGAAAAGTTATTAAATGATGATATCGGTTGTTTACCTTTTTAAACAGAGGGTGGTGGATTTATTCAAATACCATTTTGGACTCAGCGTGACTGCATTCATTGTTTACATTTCAAATGATCTTGATTTTTAAGAGCTTTCTGGGAATTAACAGTAATATTAATATTATATATTTAAACTTGCCAGTCTAAAGCTGACCTTCAGCAAGTGCTTCAACTTAGAAGTAATTGACTTATTGCTGTTTGTGAGGTCCTTTAATCACATGATTAGTGGTTAAATGCTTGGCTCCTTCTGTCTCTCCATGTCAAGAGTTCAGGCTGATGGCAATGGGTATACATTCAGCAAAGAAGGTAAAACTAAAACCAAAAAGCATGTTTATGTAGCAGTGTACTCTTTGATTAGCAGATGACTGAATATCCTGCTTAAAAAAAATTCCATGTTGAGCAAAGTTGTCTCCTTTGATTCAAACTAGTTGCACATTACCTGTAAAAATGTATATAAAGATGATCCTCTGCTGTTCTTTAGGGTCTGCCGGTGCAGGTGGAGGATGTGAGACTCAGAGCCACTTACTCTCAGAGGAAGAAGATTCCCATCACTGAGGGCTTTTTGGAGGTGAAGGACGGAGGCAAATGGAGGCAGATCTGTAGCGAGGAGTGGACACAGACAAACAGCAGGGTCATCTGTGGCATGAACGGCTTCCCCGGGGAGAAACGCGTTAATACCCGACCTTACAAGTGAGTAATGGGGCCTGACGCCAGCAATAGAGTTTGCAAACGCCAATTATGTCTTCACAGTTGAACTCCAACTTGAACATTTAGCTTCTAGTTAGTTACAGTGTTTCGGTGATGGGAGTATCGTGGTGCTGAATATATAAGGAGTTTTAAATTCTCACACGTGTCATCAACATAATTTCCGGCACATCACACATTCCATTACAAACACTTTTTTTTATTGGGAATATTGCATTTCCTGTTAGTCAGTTGGTGGGAATGTTTTATCATAGCAAAGCGACGTTGCATAACCGTGCTTGTTTACACTGGTCATCGCTCAACGAGTCATCTGTTTTCCAACTGAGATTAAACAGCCTTCAGTCTGGAGATTCTTGACAAGAAGCCAAATACTGCCAGAGGAAGCTTTAGCGGATGAAGGATGGAAACCTATGAATGCGATGCCCTTTGAAACAGTGGCTCTTTTGGCTACATTTCATTGTTTCCCTCTGAGCAAAACGTGACTAAGTGGCCTTACACAAAACCAGCTATTCCTCACACACTTTGTGTCTTATCATTTTAAACAGCTACTGACGGCATGTGAGACAATAACCAAATGGCATTTCTAGTGAGAAATATGCGTTATATTTTCTTCTATCAGAGAATGTAGAAGACCTTCCGTTTATTAGTTTCTAGTGACGTAGTTGCAAGGCAACGTGAATGAATGGGCCGAAATAAAATGTAGCATTGTCACGATTTTGGGGATAAAGCGTGAGAATACCACGTTCCACAACGTAGCTATTATACGTTTTGCTGTGAGACTGGGTTGCCCAGAGCCACAGTCCAACCACAGTCAGATTAAGACCAGAGAGACATGAGACATGCACTAATTAGCTAAAGACGAGAGTCCCCAGAATGATCACATGTAATGGCGTCAGGTTTTCACCTTTTAACTGAAGGAAGCACCATATACAGCGCATTAAACCAGAAACATGTGCATTGTTTTGTAGTTTGTTTCTAGCCTGTGTGGGTTTTAAAGTGTGTGGTCTCATGGCTCTCTCTCTGTTACTGAGGAGAAAGATCACATTCAATCTGTCTTTTATCTGGAACCACAAAGGACAGCGCTATTCAGCATACGTGCAAATAACAGTCCAATGAAATTTAAAAACTCAATCAAATCTAGCATCTCTTCAAATTTCACAGCCCACAAACTGTTGAAATTAGTCTGAGCTACATTCCGTTTCCAGCACCAAGCTGTAAGGGCTGAACGGCCGTAAATGGACCTCATGCTGGTTTGATTACATGGTCGGCTTCTTCTAAGACCCGGAGCTGCTTTTTTCAGTTGAAGACCTCCATTCAAGTATGGAGGTCATGGGAGTGTTAAGGCACTACACACAACACAACAACGCCCCCATGAGCTTCACGGCGCCGTGTGGTCGTTGTTCAACTCCTCACTTTAAACAGTGTACTATGCTACGATGAAATAACATAAAATAACAAAAAATACAACGTGTTTGCTGTGAGGGATTGCTCCTCTGAATTATGTTTCAAGTATGCAGGTTTTGGCATAAAGGTTACCAGAAAAGGTTGGATGAACTGAAAAAGCAGACAGTATATTTGGCGACAGTTTTTTTTAATTATATCATTCTCTCCCAGATTGCTGGCCAATCGTCGTAAGAAAAACTACTGGGGTTTCTCAGTAAACTGCACAGGCAACGAGGCCGACCTGTCAGACTGCAAGATGGGCAGAGAGATCGAGTTGAAGGGCAACAGCACCTGTGAGCAGGGCATGCCTGTCGTGGTCAGCTGTGTGCCCGGACGGGCCTTTGCTCCCACCCTCAGTGCCGGCTACAGGAAGGCCTATCGGGTCGAGGTACAGTTTCTTGTTTTTACAACAATGCATACTGAAATAATGAGAGAAAAGAACTGCAATATTTGCCGTAAAGTGTGTTTATAATGCTCAATGCATTTTCTATAGATACCTTACTGTTTGAATGTAGGCAGTGTGTCATGCAAAGGAGAACAGTGAAGGTCAATAACTAATTCTTGATCCAAGTCTTTCTGGATTCAAAAGCAAATAAGATAACCCTTCATCCTTTATAATTTCAACATTTTCTACTTAATCAAAGCTGTAGTCAAGCATCTAATACATTTGAGAGGACGAATGCTAAACATCTGATCTGTATACAATTGGATAGTCAGTGATCCTGTGTGGTGTTTATAGTTTATAGATTACCAAGGGAATACTTATTTTATATTTACCCCGCAAGACAAAGGGTAATGAGAATCCAACATAGACCAGATAAAATCAGGTGTTCCTCAAGATATTCTTTTTACACTTTCAGCATTTATGGGCAACTTATTTATTTATCCTGAGCAAATCCTATTACAAGAAATGAACGATAAAGAATATATTACATTGTTACTGAACGCTATAAAAGAAAGCAGCCCAGATGCACGTTGCAATAATATCCATTTTAAAAAGTTAACTTACTGCGGTGAATAAATACAGTTAAATCCCATTTTCTCACTTTCTGTGGTTTTGGGAAATAACAACATATCCGACTGTTGTCATTGTCAGCGTTTTCATTAATTTTAGCTTTGGGTGCATTGTTTCCGTAGCAACCCCTGGTGCGTCTCAGAGGCGGCGCTATGATTGGCGAGGGGCGAGTGGAGGTGTTGAAGAACGGGGAGTGGGGTACGGTGTGTGACGACAACTGGAACATTCGAGCTGCCACCGTGGTGTGTCGAGAGCTTGGCTTCGGTAGTGCCAAAGAGGCCATGAGCAGCGCCCAATTTGGACAAGGTATGATCCACAGATTAATATAACTACTATAACACAAAGTACAGTTGTAAATGGTGGTATGTTTAAATAAAGTGTTGAGTAAAGAGTAAAGTGATTAAAAGAAAATACGTTTAGGTCTTGCAAACCATTCATATACAATGTGATTGTTATTTTTTTCATGTTATATTATGATTAAACAAAAGAGCTAAATAACAGCTATTTCAGCCTGATTACACCCCCTCGACGAGTACAGAAAATTAATTTAATTGTTTACCCTTTTTTCTATTCTTTTTAAATAACAAGAGTAGATTTAGTGTTAACTGGATCTTCCAACACAGACGAATCGGGCTTGAATGGTACTGCCTGCCCCACAACTGGGGTAATAACAGTTTTGCCATTAAATAGTTCAGGGCATACTTTGGTCTTAATTCTTAAATATCCATATTGAAAGGATCATCACATAAAAAAACAGATATATTGTGAGCAGTGTTTTTTAAACAGATCTCCAGTCTAGAAGAAATAATAGGGTTATTCTGGTTACATGCGCTGACATATGAGACCGCAGCCACACATTCTCCCTCATACAGGTAGACTATAACATTTAAATACCACCCAGGCTTTTAGCTCTAATGACATTTTCACAATTATCACTCCAAAAAGGATCAGGCACAACTTTAAGCAACTCATTCCCTGCTGTGAAAATGAAAAGTGGAAACAAGAGATCCATCTTTCCACATCCTGTTTTTGTCTCACTTCAATCAGCTCAGACCTTCAGTCAGAATTATAATACATTTGGGAATGTATGCAGCAGCATATTAATGCTTATGTTTTTACCCAGAACCTGAATCTGTGAAATGTAATATACCACACAGCCTTATAAGAATCACATGTGCACTGGATTAGTTGTCCTCTCCTCTGCCTTACGCTCACACCAAAACACAAGAGCGCACAAAATGTTCCAGCAGCAAGAACCCAGCCTTTATGGGTTTCAGGGGAGGAACTCTTTTCTTGGAGAACACAAGGTTATTTGAGGAATGGATCTCTTTATGACCTAACCATCCGTTTCAGAAGTCACTGAAGTGGACTAAATAAGAATATAACGGAAATGATAGTTGTAGGTGATTACAGATTAGTATGAGGAATTTGTTCTCAGGCTTTGTTCTTATACAATGTATTTCTATGACTATCATTTCCTATGCCTTTCACTAAAGGATACAAACATATTTGTATTTTTGTGTGTTGCATTTATTCAGTTAGATGTACATATATTACTTTTAATTTGAATCATCAGTCAGATCTGACTGACTGACTGATTGAAGCAGCACTGTGTTTTTCTCCGCTGGCTGTCTGTCCGTCCTGGTGTCCGGTTGTTGCTCGCATCACTAGAGACATTCCTGCTCAGTCACATGGGAAGAAAACCAGAATGGAGAGAGTACACACGCACATGTTATTATGGAAACTTAATTTTTCACATGCCTTAAGTGTGTAATTTCCATTAGACATAGCTGACTGTGTGGCAGCTGTGAATTCTAGAGAACAGGAAATCTCACCATCTGTCTAGATGTCTGATGCAGTTTTACTCAGGAATAGTGGGCAGTTCTTCTAAGGTGATTGTCTGTAATTTACTGTACATCATGCTCACGCTCCAACTGGTTTTCAAATGCTTAAGTGACAATTAAACACGATGCCCGTGTTTGTTTCTCTGCAGGGACTGGGCCGGTCCACATGAACAAGGTTGAATGCTCTGGGTTTGAAAAGTCACTGACTGAGTGCCAATTCAACCGTCACGATTTGGGCTGCAGCCACGAAGAAGACGCGGCACTCAAGTGCAATGTCCCCGACATGGGCTTCAACAAAAGAGTGAGGACCTCTCTGCATCCCTATGGTATGAATAATATTTGTACACAACTGGAGGAAAACGTCTGTCTATCTTTGTCCTTAGCTCCGGTTAAATGGCGGCCGTAATCCCTTTGAGGGCCGCGTGGAGGTCCTGGCAGAGAGGAACGGCTCTGCGGTGTGGGGCTCTGTGTGCAGCGACAGCTGGGGGACTATGGAGGCCACGGTGGTGTGCAGACAGCTCGGCTTGGGCTTTGCCAGCCATGCTTTCCAGGTAAGGTGTAAACAACACTGTCAACACCTTAATGTCATCACGTAATATATGCACCTTGTGTTTGTAGAGAAATGAAAGCCGAAATATGTTTGGTAGAGGGGGGCCGTAGCCGCTTGTGGCCAAAATGGGTTTTTCAACACAGTTATCTACACGGTCCCTGTTAAATTAAACAAATAAACAAAAATAAAGCTTGGTTGATGAACTTGGACATTCAATGAAAATTAATCGTATGCATAAAATGAGAGGAAACCACTGTTGCAGCACTTCCCATGTTAATGTCCATGTGTGTGTATGTACGTGCGCTTGTTTGTGTGTGTGTGTGTGTGTGTGTGTGTGTGTGTGTGTGTGTGTGTGTGCCATTAACTCTCACTTTAACAATCTGAACTGCAAAAAGAGGTTAGAACTTTCTAGCTGAAGAGTTTAGCTTTAAACTCTTCAGCAGGAGTGGTGGGAAAACTTTTATGGGATGTTTGTTTAGTGGAGTTTAGTGGAGCTTTCTAGCACTAAAGCGTGTGGTATGACTTCATGTCACAGTAATGTCCTGCTTAAGTTCATGTCTTTATTGTTAAAGGACTCCCCCAGTGATGTCATAAGGTGAGAGGCAAGTTAAGTTAAAAAAAAAACATGTGTTCTTTATATATTTCTATTTTGAAACCAGGGTTGTGTCTGTTGTTTCGGATGATATAGGTCTGTATGTGTGAGGTCGGAAAGGTCGGAAAGTGTGTGTGAATCACAGGGACAGTTGTTGATAACAGGGTAGTGGAACTTGGACTCGATATGTTGCTGACTATTTATCTCCCTAAAATGCACATTTAATGAGTCTGTTTGCAGTCACCCCTTTAGTCAACACTGTGTTGGCCAACTTGGATTTTATGTAGATCATTTGCTCTATAAAAAACATAATAAAGTGCCAAGTCAAATAACCAGGTCATGTTATCACAGTACCATGTCTCTTTATCACTTTCAGTAAGTTGGTGGAGTAATACACTGTAGGTCTGCTCTCTCATTATTACCCTGGCAGAGCAGGGACACTTTCCAGTTTAACATTCCAGCACGCAAACCTCCCCAGCAAATGATACTGCTGTCTGCCCCTCTCCTCAGCCCACCAGCAATTCTCCCACATCCCTCAGCTCAATGTCTTTTTCGTGAATCGTCAACCTTCTTGGAAGATGACGCCAAGGGAAAGTATGAGTGGGCTTTTTTCGCAGGTGGTTTCATTGTGGTCTGCACGATGTTGTAATGAGGCTGAGTCAGCACTGTGACAGCAGAGCTCCCCTCGCTGTGTGTGTGTGTGTGTTTAGGTGTGTGTGGGATGTGTGATTTATCTATGTGCCCTTTGGGACAACTCAGATCATGTAAATGGTAAATGGCCTGTACTTGTATAGCGCTTTTCTAGTCTTCTGACCACTCAAAGCGCTTTAACACTACATGACATCATTCACCCATTCACACCCATTCATACACTGATGACAGGAGAACCATACAGAGTGACACCTGCCATCAGTAACTACCATTCACACACTGTAGTCGCAGCTACAGGAGCAATGTTGGGTTAAGTGTCTTGCCCAAGGACACAACGACATGCAGGCTAGCCGGGCCTGGGATCGAACCGACAACCCTCTGATTGGAGGACGACCGTGCTCCCCACTCACCCACAGTCGCCCACATGTCTGCAAATGAAATACAGGAAGGAAATTAAGATAATGTTTCAGCTTAAAAGCTTCCCACACAATTATCCAAAACAGCTTGAGCAACATGATCTTCATCCGTCTGAGTCCAGCTGGCTCGAGCGTTTATATTGTAAGCTTGTTACTTTGAATTAAGTCAGATTTAAATTAAATGTCATTTTGGAAATTAGGCCAATTCACTTTCTAGCAAGGAGTCAGATGAGAAGATTTTTACCACTCTCGTGTCTATATGATATTTGTAAAGATAAGGCCTGCAGCCAGTTAGCATAGCATAGCACAATAGCAGGAGGCCCGGGGAAACCTCGCTCTGCCCAGAAGATAACAATACCTCTGTTGTGTAGTATGGTATCACACAAGAAAAAAACTACAACTAGGTTGTATCGTTTTCTTTCAGATTTAGAATAATTGGATATTTTAAATTAACAAACTTTCCAGGCGTTGCAAGGTGGAACGAGGCTTCACTAGTCCTCAGACCTGAAAGCAAAAAACAAAGCTGTATATGACCTGGGAAATGCCAGAGCATATAATGTTGGGTTCCTGGTCTGTGAATAGACACTAACATTTCTGTGCTTCCCTTTTATCAGGAAACATGGTACTGGGAAGGAGAGTCCCCAGATGACGTAGTCTTGATGAGTGGAGTGCGATGTTCAGGGACTGAGTACACTCTGGATCAGTGTCTACATCACGGGAAACACATCCACTGTCCCAAAGGAGGTGGACGCTTCGCTGCGGGCGTCTCCTGTACTCAGTGTAAGAAATAATTAGTCTCTACATTCAGAACCGTCTTTTTTATTTTGATGAAATGTCACAGAAGGAAAAACACATGTGTAAATTATCAAATCAATGCCTTTAACCTGTTAAAGTTTAGCTGCTTCAGTTTCAGGGTCCTGGTGTTGTCAGCGATGACTCGCCGTCCCTTTGTCAGGAGTTACTTTAAAGAACTGACCAATCATTGGTGTCATTAGCACTTTTCCTATCGTGGCGAGTTGACATGTCAGCCGCAAAGGAAGTCTATGAACTTAACAGAAATATGGTTTGAATTCAAAGTTAATACCGTAATTTGCCGATGCATAAGAAGTTTACAACATTCTTATTGGATAAAGTATTTTAAACATCTTGTCAAAAGTTTTTGCCCTACAGCTAATTGTGGGTTTTTTTCTTTTTTTCTGTGATGAATGCTGGTCTTAACCACTTTGTCCCTGGTTGCTCTCACCCTCCCAGTGGCCCCGGACCTGGTCCTCAGTGCCCAGGCTGTGGAGCAGACCACCTACCTGGAGGACAGGCCCATGTACGCGTTGCAGTGTGCCCACGAGGAACACTGTCTCTCCAAAAGTGCTGAGACAGCGGACTCCAACTCGTACCGCCGCCTTCTCCGCTTCTCCTCCCAGATCCAGAACAACGGGCTGTCAGACTTCAGGCCGCGGGCGGCACACCACTCCTGGGTGTGGCATGAGTGTCACAGGTGAGACCTCAAGAACTGCTGTAGTTTGCTGCTGCTTTTATCATATTGGGGCGTCTGAAACCTGAAAACCTTGAAAACTGCATTTGTTGAACTGAATGAAATCTGTCTTTGCCACCAGTCGGCCTGCTCTTTCTGTAAACGTGGTTTTGTTCAGTGGGTCCTCGTGGATCGGAGCATGTGTGTTATTGCGGGGTTGTTAAACATAGGCACATGCAGGACGTTGTCTTTTGTCTCGTCCATTCCAGACATTACCACAGCATGGAGGTTTTCACCCACTATGACCTGCTGAGCCTAAATGGCACTAAAGTTGCAGAAGGACACAAAGCCAGCTTCTGTCTGGAGGACACTCACTGTGACGAGGGTAAATAGTCTCACTTCCCTGCGGCTCTGTGTCGAATCCTGCTAAGTTCTGGTTTAGCGAGATTCCGCTTTCATATAAAGAGAATATTGTTTAAGAAAAGAAAAAAAATTGTTTTAAATGTCAATGCCCAAACTGTACACAGGTATCCAGAAGAAGTATGCATGCGCTAACTTCGGGGCACAAGGCATCACAGTTGGCTGCTGGGACACATACAGGCACGACATCGACTGTCAGTGGATCGACATCACGGACGTGAAGCCTGGCGACTACATCTTCCAGGTGCGTTCGTCTGGCCACAGTGAAAAACCAAACATCTGCTTCTGGAAAGATGGTCCAATAGACCAAACAGATACCAAGACTTCCCACGTCTCCTCATCGGCTCGGGTCTGTTATTCAGCCTGAGCATGAGACCGAACAGCGGCTGTTGAAGGACACAGAACCTCAGTTACATTTCCAGTCACTAGATTGACTTTTTTTTGTGGCAGTGAAACTCACTAAAACAATTTTTATCGGTCCTTAGTAGCACTTACAAACTGTAAGGAAAAGAGAATGCTTCTTTCAGACAGAGCATTGTTTTTTTTGTTCTCCCAGGTTGTGATAAACCCAAACTATGAGGTTGCAGAATCCGATTACACCAACAACGTTATGAAGTGCCGCTCCCGGTACGACGGACAACGGATATGGACGTACAACTGTCAGATAGGTGAGACCCTTACCTTATACGCAGCACTGTGCTTTCTACACTGGGTTCAGGACCTTATTAGCTACGATGGCAAGAGTTCCCCTGCAGGGTTGAAGCTAAATATTGAATATGTTGATTTAAATACGGTTTCTGAAATATGTTAGATACAATTAGATATCTGATAGATCTAAACATCCTCATATTAAAGCTTAGTTAAGATAGTCAACATTTAACTTGCAACCTACCAACGTAGAGGCATTCAAAACACACCTTCATTTCCTTTAATCACTGCTCCTTTCTTTATTCCAAATGTTACATCACTGAAACTTATACAGACAATAAAGATAAAAAACATGTGTGGTTTATATATTTTATGGGATCTTGGAGAATGTATTGATGCGATTCGTATTCTTTTACTTAAAATGACACAACGGATGCAGTTAAATCCTACACTTAGTGGACATAAGTACACACCACAGAAGAAGTCCTGTCACTCCTACATCAGCCAATTGAATTTCAGGGAAATCTTTCATTTTGCCAAAAACACAAAACCCTCAACTTCTTCATTTTACTAAATGCAGAACGGGTACAAAGGGTCAAACATTCCAAGTCCTTAAATCTTAAACTTTAGTTATGTCATGTAGAGTGAGTAACAACTTCAATTATTTTTAAGGCAACAATCCCACGGTAGTTTTGTGGAAGACAATAGATATGATAAAACAAATTGTTAACAACAATTTAAACAAACTCTGGGGTTTCCAGTGTTTTTTCTTACGACTGGGTCTGGCTGGCTTTTGAATTTATAATTAAAATTATCTTTTTAACAGATCTGCTTCATATTAATGGATGTCAGTTTGAACTGAACTCTATATAAAAATCTGCCTGTAACAAAAGTTCCAAACAAATCCTGAGAATGTGTGGAGGAATTCAATACTTACTAGAATTATGCAACCGTCCTGCATCACTTGATACACACTGAAGTTTAAATCAAAACAAGCTAAGATCTTCTCCTGCTTTCTCCATTGGGCATTTCTGTTTACATTGGAATCTACTTTCTTTGTGATTATTGATCAGTAAACAACTGGAACTACATCAATAATGACCAAAGAGGTCAGGTTCAGATTTACAGCAGCAACTTCGAGGCTGTGGGGCGTGTTGTGATTCAGCGTCCTGCACAAACACCCTTCAGCAGTGTGGATTTTGCTGATGTGTGACAGTCAACTCTTGCCGGTGCCATTCTTCACCGTGCGAAACATGCTGCACCAAGCGGAGAAGGAGGCAAACCGTGCTGGACCGTAGTCATGCTCTTCTTTATCAGCTGGCTGTCTGTGGCCGCTGTGGAGCATCTGGAGGCCCAATGAACGGGGGGCCGACCTGGGCTGGACTGCCCTGTAGAAAATAGACCACCGTGATTAATGATATAATACACTACCGTTTATTACAATATTTGCCTTTGTTTTTATGATGCTACATGGTTAGCATCTTTCTCACTCATCTTCTCCCTGTGTGAATTCGCAGGTGGCTCCAGGAGTTCAGACGCAGAGGAAATGTTCCCTGGACTGCTGACTAACCAGGTGTCACACAGTTAGAACAAGGAAAGACGACGCAGCCAGAACTTATATTGATGTTTGACAACCACTAGAGGGAGCTTTGCCGTTTTGCTTCCTTGGAGCCTGGATTGCTGGATTGTTTTTTGGGATCAGGGCTCAACTGGTAGAGCGGACAATGATTCAGTGGCAAAGTGAACTGCTTGCTTGCTTGCAAAATCTATTAACCACATTCAGCTGTACAAAAGTCCATATCGCTTAATGTCGTGGTGCCTTTGCCGTCAGTGACTTGGTGCTTACCCGGGGAGATGTCAGGGAGGATTGCAGCCAAATAATTTATTATTATTATTGTTGTGTACTGTGCCAAAAGTTTTTTTCCAAGGCAAACTTTAAGAAAAGTCTCAAACCAGCCCCCAATTAGATGACACATTCACGTGCATGTTCTGTCTGCTGTAATAAGCATATAAATAGTCCACTGTTGGACTAAACTTGGTGCTACAACTGAATTTTGGACACTATGCCCCCACGAAAACAGTTGAATTTAAATTGCATTTGCTTTTGCAAGTATTACATGCTTTAAACCAAAATGGTAATTCATGCTACCTAGATTTATTTTCAAATGTAATGTCAAGGCTCCTTCAGTGCTGAACACAGGGAATTCCTCACCAGTTAGTTGCTTGCTTTGATTTGTTTCCTGCAGTGTTTTATGTCAATCTGTAAACATGTTCCATTCTCAATAGCAAGAAATAAGCGTGAATAGGCTTTCTTCTACCAGGGTTTTGTGTTCCACATACTTGAGCTAGTTTTTGAAAGTGTTTTATTTATTACGTTTTTTTATCTTGGTAGTTTCAGTAGACACACGTGTGCATCCCCTCAGCTTATTTATCAATGTCTGAGTTTTATTACATTATTCGTCAGGGACTATGGTAACATGGTGGATGTAGTGGAAAAGCCACAAATGTAGGTGAAAATGTCTCGTCATTGTTTTGTGAACTAGTTGTGGGTTTTTCTGTCACAAATTCAAGGATCCTTCATTTTTAAAAGAGTGATTGTTGCTTGCTGCCTGACTGGATATGTCTTGTGTGAATGTGCAAAAGTATTTACATTTTTAAAATAAATATTGGTGAATGCAAGTTCAAAATTGAATTGCTGAAACGTATTAATAGAAAGTCTTTGTGTGGGAAGCATTGCAGAAGTACTGAATATGTCACAGTTTTATTTGTGCTATCCCAAGTTAAGTGTTCTGCTCACTAATCACTGTGCTGGTTATAGTAAGTCAAACAGTACCGTAGTTAAAACTCCTCACCTAACCTTAAAATGCTTAGAACTTCCCTTTGTCACTCGCGTCAGTTCACCTGTTTAAGCGAAGAGGGGTTGCGTTTCCCTTCAATATCGCTGCCCTCTTCGGCCTCGTCCCTGCATCCCAAGCGCTCTGGTCACCATCCGCCTGGCAACAGCACAGTCGGTCCGAGGACGCTCCTTTACTGGCTGGATAAATTCTGGAAGATGGCAAAGCAAAGAGAATTTCCAGGATTAACACAAAATACCACGTAAGGGGTTCCAAGACATGAAGAGATTCAGAACAGATATGTATTCCACGCAGCTACAGGGCTTTTACAATGAATCACCTACCTGCTCGTCTGACGGCCTTCCCTTTGGCTTTTTTACTCCCTTCATTCAACGCTCTGGCCTTCAGCAATGGATGGCAAATGGAGAGCGCCTGGATGGCTGCACGTGACATTGCTATATGTTAGGACAATCTTTTGAGTCATTCCTCTCTTAACCTCAATCTCAGCACAACATACCTGCCGTCTCATTGGAGAAAACCCCCAGGGCATGCGTGTCGTCAACCCACTCAATCTTCATTCCACCATCACTGTGAAATACGGAGCAGCACTAATGAAGTTTGGTAGCTGGACCATTTGTCTGAGAGCTCAAATTACCTCACAATGGAAATACAGGATGTTTTCACACTAAAGGCCGGCGCATGCTTCTGCGTCTGCGCCGTTGCGTCGACGCACTCGTTTCAATTCATGGTTCTAAAAGGCTTGCGTGTGTTGCAGAGCAATCCACGGAGTATCGTGTTTTTGTTGAAGACGACCTAGAGAGTCACGTCTATTTATTTATTTATCATAGACTTTATTGCCCCGTGCATCGCAACTATTGCTTTTCATCGCGGACACGTTTATCCCGTATTTTCCTCCACAACTTTGTGCACTTCTCGACCGGCAAACCGCCGTTTGTGGCGATCTCCCTCTGTGAATCCAACCCGCTTCTACAACCCGCCAATGACGGCTTGTATGAACGGTCATATTTACATATTTCTTCCGACAAAAGTTCTTCAATCTGATCCGTTCTCTCGTAAACATTCTTCGTTTTAATAATGGCGGTATCGGCTATGAAAGCGGAAATGTGAGACTCCGTAAAGGATGTAGTTAGCGGACCAATCGGCCTTGTGCGCTGTCTAGAAAAATGGGTCGGCACACGCAAGGACGCAAGGAGGTGTGAAAAGGCACACAAGGGACACGCAAGGGGGTCTTGCGTCTGCGTCGCTCTGAAAACGCAGAAGCATAAACTAGGCTTTAGTTTGTGTTATTGTGTTTGCAGAAATATTTCTGATATATATTTGAAGTTGAATAAATGGCAAGACGGTGACCTGGTGAAATACAATGGAAACTTGATGCTCGCACCTGTAGTCTGCGAAAGCATCCAAGAGGTCATCGGTTTTGAAAGTCGGGGGAAAGTGATAGATCTCGATCACGTGGCAAAGCTTGTCCGGGATGATGAAAACACTCTCATACATGGAGTAGTCATTCTGAACATGCTGAATGGAAATGGTCTCCAGTTCTTTTAGATGTGTCTTGATCTGATAAGACAGGAAAAATACATATTATTAGAATTTGTGATGCTAATGTGTAATATGAAAAACAACAAATAACAACAAATTGAAAAAACACGCGATTATTACTGTGTAGATCAGTAAAATGCATGAACAATTAAGAAAGAAAAAAAACAGCAGGCATACCTCTTCAGTTACATCGTCTGAGTCCGTGCATTCGTCCTCCTTGCCCGTCTCATCTTCCTCCAGAGTCATGTCATTGAAGGAGGACATTGTCTTCTGCCAGACTAGGGGCTCATCTTCATCCACAGTCAGCAGCTTTTCTTCCTCTTCCTGAGGACAGATTGCTGAACTGTCACCAGCATGGTGGGAGATGCCCTCCGCTACACTGAGGGGACACTCCTGTCTGGATGTGGTTGAGGTTTTTTCTGCCGTTTCGGTACAGAAAGAAGAGTCACACGAAGTGCTAATGAAGCTACTTGAGGCTGGACCGGGCAACCCATGCTCTCCCGACGGGTCTTGTGAGCTCTGTAAGGAGAGTCTCTCCCGAGCGGCTCGTGGCATGTAGAGGGGTTTGTCCGGCCTCTTAGGTCCTCGGCCTCGCGATGAGATAGAAGATTTGGGCTTGGCGTTGTCGCCACCCGTCTCCTCCCGGTTTCTTAGGGGCTGTTCACACAGGCTGTCGTGGCTCTCCCAATCATCGGCTTGCTCATCCACACGCCTACAGGAAAATACTAAAAGTTTTATCTTGGCTTATTCCACTAAAGTATGGCAGCAATTTCAACTAAGACAAAGAAACACAAACGACAAACAGCACATACTAAGCAATACAGCAAAGTGGTTGATAGCACATCTAATAACCAAGATGTTGTCTGTCCCGGACCTTATCTCAGAGTGGCAGACCACCACCCTTCGGCACCAGCTGCCCCCTACTGAGAAGGTGGTGAGCCCCGGCAGGTCCTCCAGGGTCCTGTGGATCAGGTATCGCAGTCTGCTCGGTAGAGGAGGGAACAGGAGCACACTGACGGAGACACAGAGGGCACGTCAACACAGACAGAGACACGGAGGGAACCGATTTTCAAGATTAAACTTGGTTTTGAAGAAAGGTTCTATACAAGGAAACTGGGGGGCCTTTTACTGCATGGGAATAAATAATTACAGTAATACAACAAACACAGCCAGTCACACACAAACCATCGCCTTTGTAATTAAAAACATTACATAGGGTCATGTACTGAGAGGCAGACTAGTCTCACGAGTTTTTTTTTTTGTAAAACTGAAAAGAAAGTTACGTTATTGCTGCAGCTTACAGGGTTAATTTATATGTAAGAACAGTGTGTGACGACATGGTGCACGTTTTAATGAATGAAAGAGCGGCACTCTGTTTCTGCAGTGGTCCATTACTAACGCTTAACGGTACAAATGATAGTTTCGCCTCCACTGAGGCAGCGTCAAAACCAACTTGACATTTACCTCCTGTGGTCGCCGTTTTCCTGCTGGTATGTTACCAGCTCATCATTGACTTGATGAAGAAATGCAGCTTCTTCCTTCGGAAGATAAACGCCATCGAAACAAGGAAAGGCCATGGTGAGCAGAGAGGGCGGGTCCTGTGCAGAAGTCGGTGTATTGATGATCTAGGAAGAAGAATCACCCTTAGCCAAATGCTAATTCATCTCGGCCAGTAACGTAAGCTAGCAGCCGTGGCTTTTGAAAACGTAACGTGACGATGTGATGATGCCGGTTTACTAACGTGAGTTCAAGCGATTGGTCACAACTAGCTGGTCACGGTGCGTATGTTTATTACGTAAACCGCACGTGAACAACTCAAAACAAAGCTAGCAGACTTTGGATAACCTTATGGGGCTTCTATGCGGCGAATCGCTGCCAACATCCGAGAGCGCATATCAGGTTCATGCGCGCGAGCAAATCAAACATTCACGGGCAAAAGTCGGGCTCGAGAGCAAAAGTCTGCCTCGCGAGAGAAAAAGTGATTTGCCGCCATGGGCTTCGTGAGCCGTCCAGCGCGAGTTCGCCCGAGCTCTCAGTTGTCGTGCCTACCGGAGTGGTTGAAGAGCGCTTTACTCTTTTGAATTTGACTGGTGACCGTAACCAAGTTAACTCAGGGGTAGAAGCAGCGGCATTCAACGTTAGTAATCGTTCCGGAAGCAGATGTTTTTTGTGTTTCCTCAGAAGCCGCAAAATATCCGGTCGGAATTCTTCAAAATAAAAGCGACGTTGCTAAAACGCAACTATTATTTGAGTGGTAATAAATATTCTAATCAAATGCTGGGCTTTGAACCCATTGCCCAAACAAAATGCTACTGCTTATTCTATTTAAAGCCAAACACAAGGAACACTAATTTTACAGGCAGGAAAAACATTTATTTAGATTAAAAAAAGAACAATATTTGTAAGAAAAGTATAACATCTGCATCAAACACCAACAAAATCAATCATCTGTGGTGTTGAGTGTTTAAGGTTTCTGTGGCGATTGTGAGAAAGGGGACATTGACATTTGCAATGTAGATGGTTCATCTTATGAGAAACCTGCAACAGGACTTGAATGTGACTTTGGAGATCTAGTGATGTTGCACTATGACGCAGATGGTAGAAATCTACCAGGTCATGCTGTTACATTGTGATGGAGGTATTAACAGTATACATGCTCCGTCTTCAGTCACATGAATCCAGTTCAGAAATTTCAAGCGCATATTTCACAAGACATGACTGCACAACACCCCCCATCCAAAAAAGAAAAGTCACATTCATGCACTGATAAGAAAACAATAGCCTCAATAAAGGCTACAACCAGCATGTCAACACTGAGGAGCACTGCCCATAACAGGATTACCATTTACAGACTGTGCCAACCACTTTCTTAACAGTTCTTGGTGGCTATATGCATAATCTTATTCTTAATTATTTCCGAATACATAAACAAGTGAAATCACTTATATTTACCATGATCAAAACATGACATTTAACACAACGGCACAGTTCATAAATACCGGTCTTGATCAACTAGGACATGTTTCATACATCACTGCATGTGTAAAAAGACATGAAAGCACATTTCCATGTAAGGATAGAAAGAGTAGATTACTTATAAATAATGGCGAAAGGGATTAGATCAATTATATACAGTACATCCATTAAGGTGAAACAAACATCTGAATATGTGCTGCCAGACGGATGATGCATATCTGGCCAGGGTCACCAGCCTATACAGAAAGGTAGAAGGAAAGAGGAAAATTCTATCATGAATAGTCAACGGGTACAGACGATAAAGATTCTATCGTTATGACAATGTGTTTTGACTAGTGGATATTAGTAACGTAATTACTAAGTAGTAAGTATTACTAATAAGTGATCAATATGAAATCATGGAATTAAAAGTGGTCAGTCATCCATTTGACCGGGGCTACAACAAACAAACTGGACAGCTGACTTATATTAATTAATTCAATAATCAGATCACTTAATAATAAAACCCCAATATCTTGGGTTAGGGGCTAAAACAGCAATTTGTAGACAGAGGACCAAATTCTAAATATCTATCAAAGGGCTCCATACCCAAAGTTATTTATCTTCCTGAACCAATACTTCTGTCTTCAAAGATGGTAATTTCAACCTAGAAGATGGCAAGTTAAGAGAAATACACAACTCTACATTGACATTTTATTTATAGAGTTAAAAGCTGGGGTTTTTAAAGTACAATTCTTTTATTTATTGAAATCAATAAGCCAAATGCACTGACATCCTCTGTAGCTGTTACAGGACTGTAATAAGCCCGACACATGAGTGTCTCCCTACTTACATACCTGCCTGCTCTCTGCAGGCAGGTATGTCCACGCCAGTCTTTTAAAAGCAACTAGCTTGACACCTGTGTGTGCGACCAATAGGTCTGTTTGTTTACGTTCTTGGTAATAGGTTAACATTCTTGATAAGCGCAACCTGGAAGGACAGGCTGTCAGTTACTGACCTGTCAACTTTCTAGATAAATATGGAGCTAGTGGAGCTGGCTGCTTTCTTTGGAAATTAGTTGGTAAAACCGGACTAAATATTTCATATATTTCTTAAAAATCTAGCTTATTCTTCTCTCAACATAACCAACCCTAGCTTCAAAAGATTTGTTTGTTTTTTTAGTTTTAGATTTAGTGTATTAGCCACATGTCAAAGAATAACCTAGCAAAGAATGTAGATCTAAATATTACTAGAGGAGCCAAGCAACATCACCAACACGTGTAAGTCTACATCAGTATATCTTCATTACTTTTCTACCCTGGTGCATACTACTATATTTCAGCAGAAGGATACGACTCTGAGGCCTCGCTCTATGGGGTCGGTCAACAGCAAGCCCCTGGGAGCGTATATCTTCTCATTCTGGTCCTTAATGTACCTAGAAATCTTCTTTAACACCTGCACACAGAGAGGAGCACACACATTTAGGACATGCATTGTTAAAAAGATGAGCATTCGATAAACACAGCATAACATTAAAATGTCTTTACCTTCTCATAATGCGTTTCCATACAGAGAAATATTGTATAGGCAGTTAGACAAGCCAGGCAGCCCTCCAAATAAGACTTCCCCCCTAGTTTCTCTGCCTCTGCATACAAGTTGTTGAGAGTCTGGATTGTTTCCTCAAACTGCTGCTTATCAAGCTGAAACAACAGTTTGGATATTAAACACAATCTTTTAACATTCTTGGCATCTGCGTAAACACTATAACTTACATACCCTCGACTCAAGCTCAGAGGGAAACTTGGTCTGGAATTTGGAGATTGTCCCTGAGTTGTAGTCTCTCTGGACAAACACCTTGGAGGAGACAGCTGGCTGCCGGAGGTCCTGCAAACTGTGGGTCTGGAACATAAATCAATATTTAATGTGGCTGGATTCGAATTATCAAAAAAAAAGACCCCTTGAAGTTTATTACTGAGCACTATTCCTTCACCTCAGGGAAATATGGTTATGAAAATTCATGAGGATTTAGAAAAAGAAAACCGCTGTTTAGGGAATGTTACTCCACTTTTACCAAGCCACGTAACCATGATGCGACGGGAGACGCATGTTAGTGACGTTGGTCTGGAGCGGCGAAACTACAATTTCTCCGAAGATGTACTACAAAGATTTGCATTTAAGATGCCTTCGTCCATGTGTTGTTGGTGTCAATATAAATGAGCTATGTTAACGGGTAATTAACGTTACACGATCTGCGTTTCTCGGTCATGATCGTTATTTCTCGTGAACGGCCGAATAATATGACACTATTTAAATATAATTATATAATATAGGAATTGTGGAACGGAATTATTACCTTTACTTTCTTAGAGCATAGTCCTGTGATTCCTATGTTAAAGGAGCTAAGTAGGGAAGCATTGAAGCTCCTTCCTTAGCATTAGAGAATCCAGCCAGTCTTTCATGAAAGATACCAGTCTGGCGGCTTTACTCCGTGAAACTAACCACACAAATGATCACATATGGGATGTTGACATTGTTGACGCAGAATACTCGTGACATTGGGAAACAATACTACAATATAATCAAAATGAATGAAATACTATGATCGGCCTGTGGTGACTTTAGCTAGTTAGCTAATAACACGTTAGCTCACGTTTGCTGGTGCGTCAACGGCGCTGGAAAGTATGGCCAGACAGCCTTCAACACCATCCAAACCAATAAGTCACCGTAGACATGTTGACGTTACGAATTTAGCTATCCAAACACGTGTTAATCTTCAAAAACGAAAAACTCCCCAAGCCCACCTCAACAATAAAAACCTTACCTCAGCCATAGTGGACGCTTTTCTGTTACTGCTGCGCATCTACTCTCCAGCGCTTCCGACGCAATGCGACTTCCGGTCTGTGTTTTCATAATAAAGGTCTTTTGCAAAAATATATTGAGTGATCAAAGTGACATGCAACAGCACGTCTCGCTATGCCGTTAACGATATACGTTTCAATATTATTTTTGCAAACCCTCCAGAAGGATCATGTTTTATAAGATACGACGTAAGTTAGAACAAACCAAAAAGTGATTCAAAGGCTTCATCTGCCGTGTTGGATCTTAACACCCAAAGGTTTACGCTGATGGACACCGCCAGATAGTAAACTAGTAGCTGATTCAGATTGACTGGAAATAGCAGGAGGACTTGAACAGGAATTTCCCTGTTTTGCCCCATGCATATGTATGTGCTTACGCTATACTGCCTTATAGACATGAAGTGAACTCAATTGTAAATGGAGACATTCCTGTGAAACAAATTAAATTTTCTCAAGCCAAACATTTGGGTTCTGATTACTGAATGATTATGACCGCTGCAAATAAAACAAGTACTTTATTTCTCATCAGGCTATTACATTACTCATATGATACAGCTCAGTGAGCATTGTGGGATTTTGAAGTCTGTGGTTTTGTTTTAAGTAAATGCTTTACTTAATACGTTTGATCCATGATGATCAGGGAAAGAAACATGTCACCCGTCGGACTGGCTGCTTGAACACAGTAATTCAATACACCTGACAAGCACAATGACATGAAAACACATCTCTCCTGCGAGGAGACGTTGTGACCTGAAGTCTGTAGTCTGTGAGCGCTTGGAGCTTCCCAGCCAGCTTAGAGAGTTGCGGGCTGCTATCCAGAATCTCCAAATATCCCAAATCCTGCAGCTGGTGAATATGTAAGAAATCTCTTTCTGGTACATGTTCATGGCGGAGTTTAAGGCTTTTGAGCTTCGGAAAAAGATGTGGGATTTGAGCTGTGCGAGCTCCCAAATGTGAGGGCCAGGGGTCTAGGTGAAGGTGCAGGAGATTTGGGACCTGCACTGCTACAGCTGCCATGTCCTCTGAGGACAATCCTACAGCACACAGTGTAAGATTGGTCACTGTTGCTGGAATGGAGGAGACGTAATTCTTCACAGGTGGGCCCTTGGCAATGACCAGGGTGGACAGTTGAGGGAGGTCGCTCAGCCATGTGTTCAGTGGATGGCGATCAGGTGATGGACATCCTTCTGTCGTCTCCTGATTTGAGCACCTGTAGTAAACAGCAAGAGTCTTAAGGCCAGGCATCAGCCTCATTACATCTTCTGGTAATGAATGATCTATGCAGTGGATAAGCTCCAAACTGGACAAGACTGGGGAACCAGCTCCTCCTACAGGGCCGGGTTTGGGTCCTGAAATATTGGAAAAGGCGAAGAGTCTTTGCACAATGGACAAAGAGAGATGCTTCAACTTTGGCAGGCAGTTCAGTATCGAGTGAATCACCCAGATGGTTTCTTCAAAGATGCCCACCTGATGACAGACCAGAGATGTAAGATTTGTAAACTGGGATAGAGCAGAAACAAATCTATCCAGACCTGCGGTGGGAAATTTCACATCACACATGCTAAGTTGGGTCAGCTGCTGTGGGTGATAAACCGTAGAAGCATCGAGCAAGAGGTTAGTGCTGCTGCTTCTAATAGCCAGACGTTTCAGATTAGTAAAGTCCTTAATGCAATCGAGGCTGGCGTGGGAGCTCTGGTCCATTACCACTGTGGTGAGAGAAGGAAGGAACAGGGCGAGTTGTTTCCAGTCCTTGGCTTTGGTGCCCCTCATCACCACACCGGCGACTCCTCTGCGGCGGAGAGTGGCCCAGAATCGACTGTTGTAAGCCCCGCGTTGGAAACCCAGAACTACTGACCAGTCTCTCCAAAGGGTTCTTTGGTCAACAAGATGTTTGAAGTACTTGCAGGACGCCCGCACACTAAACCGGTCCGCCGGGGACAGATGCCTCAAAACGTGGATCCAGATCTCTGGCGGAAGTCCCACAGTCGGCTTTCCCATCGTTTGTCTGCTATCGGATGCGTTTGCTAGTAAGCGAACATCGGCCTGTATTTACCAAATGCCTGTTAACATCGACCGTTCCAACGCCAGACAAATGTAACAAACGTCATTTTATTTCCCCCACGTTTCTTGATCGTCGATAGTTGAGTGGGGCTTCTTCTTCTGTGGTGTTCAACTTCTTCTTCTTCTTTGGTGTTTATCGGCGGTTGGCAAACCATCTTAGTGACGGTGCGTTTCTGCCACCGTCTGGACTGGAGTGTGGAGCAGGAGTTTATCCATCCATCCATTATCCATTATCCCACCATCTGCACACCGCTTATCCTGCACACAGGGTCGCGGGGGGGCTGGAGTCTATCCCAGCCAACTTCGGGCGATAGACGGGGTTCACGCAGGACTGGTTGCCAGCCATTCGCAGGGAGCTACACAGAGACAAACAACCATTCACACTCCTACGGGCAATTTAGAGTCACCAATCAGGATCAGGAATCAGGAAACATTTATTGCCCAAAAATGTCAAACATACAAGGAATTTGTCTTGGCGGTTGGTGCGTGACAGTAGACAGTGTAACAATAGACAACAAGACAGCAGTGCATGATAACATGAAATGCTAAGTGCAAAATAACATGAAATGCTAATGCAATGGGTTAGTAATTTAAAGTATTTAAAAAGTTTAGAAATATTAAACAAAGTGCGCTATCGAACAAGTGATAAAGTGACGAGTGACGACAAAGTGACGAGTGAGAAATGACAGTTAAAGTGACATGTGCAGTAAGACGGAGAGTGACCGGTGGAATGTCAGAGTCAGTCAGTGAGGGACCGGCTCTGTTGATGAGCCCGACTGCCGACGGGAAGAAACTGTTCGTGTGGTGGGAGGTCTTAGTCCTGATGGACCTCAGCCTCCGGCCAGATGGAAGGGGCACAAACAGGTTTTGTCCGGGGTGAGAGGGGTCGGCTACGATCTTTTTAGCTCGCTTCAATCAACCTGATCCCCAGAGCAGGTCTTTGGACTTTCTTCCCAATTTACCAGACCTCCATTCCTTTCATCCCTTGTCTTTGCACTTCTCCCAGCCTGTCCTTCCTTTCCGAGCTGTACAGTTGTTGTACAGTTTCTGGTGTCTGGCAGTGTTCACAAAGGCCGGGTGGATGCTTCCATTGTGCAATGCTGCATTCCTATTTCTAGTCTTGACATTGTAATTTATTCTCCCCTGTTTCCTCCCCTGAATTTTACACTGTTCACTTTAGAATTAGAATTAGAATTGAATTTAAGTGCCCCCCCCCCCCACCTCGTCTCTTGGTCCCATTGTTGTTGCCATACACAGTTGATATTTTTCCTGACGATGCCCTTTTTCCTCTGCTTTAGATAGCTTTATTTATATTTTTACTTTTATTTAATTGTAGTGGATTTGATCTTATCGGTGATAGTGTGGCAACAGAAGTGATCGACACAGCAAGCATCCAATAGCTGGGAAGCTGACGCCCAAAGCTCCTCGTTGATTGGACAGTAGATTCATATAAACTCTGCTCGCGTCTTTCCGCTTCCTCTTTCTTTCACGCGACCCTCTTGTGTGAAGTAAGGACTTGGTTTCGCGCTTTCACAAAATACCTAACATGCAGTGGAATTATCCTATATTGTGTATATATGGATTGTTAAAATCGACACGTATCCAATCTAACACTCAAGGTTCAGCATGGTCTAACGTAAACACTACTGTGCTAATACTAAGCTACTGTGCTAATACTAAGCTAACGCTAATGTGCCGCGGCCTGTGATTGCTAGCTGGCTAACGCCACACGCTAGCTGTCGACCTCGTGGCGGAAAGTATAAACGTTAAACATATTTGTTCCGTTTCTAATGTGCATTTAGTAACTACTTTATTCTGTGTGTTCAGGTACTACCTTGTCTTTAAACCAGCTTTAAAGCGATCCTTGGAAGCACTGCAAAGATGCCCAGGGAAGACAGGGCCTCGTGGAAGTCCAACTATTTTATAAAAATAATCGTAAGTAGGCCCTGACTCGTGACATTTTATTGAAACTCTAGCAAACCTAATGTATATACTCTACCGTTTAATCTTAACATTGTGTTCCCCTCTTATTTGTAGCAACTTTTGGATGACTATCCAAAATGCTTCATTGTGGGCGCAGACAACGTGGGCTCCAAGCAGATGCAGACCATCCGCCTGTCTCTGCGTGGGAAGGCTGTGGTGCTGATGGGTAAAAACACCATGATGCGCAAAGCCATTCGCGGCCACCTGGAGAACAATGCTGCCCTGGAGAAGTGAGTCTTTTACTTGAGCTATTTGACATGTTTTTGTCAAGCAGGATAAGTTACAATGCAGTTAGTGGAGTACTGCTTTGTCGTTCCCCCTGCACACAATAACCTGTTTCCACGCTATACCTGTCAGTCAGCATCCCTAGACTGCCAGGCACGTACGGTTTCAGACAATTTACACGATATGTATTTGTAGATATGATTATCTGCACACCTATTGTAACCGTCAATTCCATGATTTGATAGGCTTCTGCCTCACATTAAAGGAAACGTGGGCTTTGTCTTCACAAAGGAGGATCTGGCTGAGGTCCGGGACATGCTGTTGAACAACAAGGTAATGAAAGTGAAAGAATCTCCAAATACCGCTCCTGATCAACCATGATGTTTGAGTAAAAGATCCCACATTTTTATAAAGCAGGATAAGTTACAATGCAGCTTGTGAAGTACTGCTTTGTCGTTCCCCCTGCAAACAATAACCTGTTTCCACGCTATACCTGTCAGTCAGCATCCCTAGACTGCCAGGCACGTACGGTTTCAGACACCAATTAACGCATTACGTTAGTCTCAGGCAACCAGGCAGCAATTTTGTAAAATATACTTATTTATATTCAGGAGTCGCGTGCATAATTGTCCCCCTCTAACAACCCAGGTACCTGCAGCTGCCCGTGCTGGAGCAATCGCCCCATGTCATGTGACTGTGCCAGCCCAGAACACCGGTCTGGGTCCAGAGAAGACCTCTTTCTTCCAGGCTCTGGGTATCACCACAAAGATCTCTAAGGGAACCATTGAAATCTTGGTGAGTTTGTAACGGTTTACTTGAAATGCTGAAAGGATGACTAAGAGAAGCTAATGCTGTCACCGAAATACTTCAGTATCAGTAATTAAAAAGTCTCTATCCCCAGAGTGATGTCGGTCTGATCAAGACTGGCGACAAGGTTGGTGCCAGCGAGGCCACGCTCCTCAACATGCTGAACATCTCACCGTTCTCCTACGGACTCAACATCCAGCAGGTGTATGACAATGGCAGTGTTTACAGTCCTGAGGTGCTCGACATCACAGAGGCTTCTCTGCATGCAAAGTTCCTGGAGGTGAGATTCTGCCATTGGTAGTTTAATGACAGTTTTCTCAATGCCCAATATTGATTGCTACCAGTGCATGGAAATTAACCATTGTTTATTTTTAGGGTGTGAGGAACATCGCTAGCGTTTGTCTGGAGATTGGCTACCCCACTCTGGCATCTGTCCCTCACTCCGTCATCAATGGCTACAAGAGAGTTCTGGCTGTTGCTGTTGAGACGGATTACTCCTTCCCCCTGGCAGACAAGGTATGCTTGTTAAATCATTAGTTGGCATAAATGTTACACTTTAGTTATACCTGTGTCTTGCATGTTTAGGAAGCAGTTTAAATGGAAAACTTTAATATATCTTGTTTCCTTTATAGGTCAAGGCCTTCCTGGCAGACCCGTCCGCTTTTGCTGCTGTCGCAGCCCCTGTAGCAGCTGCAGCAGCGGTGACTTCTGCAGCTCCAGCTGCTAAGGAAGCGGTTAAGGAGGAGTCTGAGGAATCAGATGACGATATGGGCTTTGGTCTCTTCGACTAACACAGCGAAGAAACCAGATCTGAGTCAAACATGATTAAATAAAATCTGTTAAATCTAAATTGTTGTTTAGAATGAAGTTATTTTAAAACATAAATTTTGGCGGTCAAAGATTACAGGTTTGTTAGAGTCCTGAATTCTATTCTGATAAAAAGTACTACCTGGAATTTAAATATTAATGACAAATTGTGTCATAGAGTGGATACCACAATCTGGAACAAGGTTCTAGAGTTGTTACACTACGTAACACTGCTACGGCAATAAGTTAATTGTTACAATGTATACCTATTGCGTTAACTGACATGTAACTTTTAAAAAGCCGGTTTTGGTAAACATTCCTTGTATTCCAACTGATTGATTTCACCAAAGCCTTCAGTTCATGGGGAAAAAGCTTGCCAGTTTATCCTGGCTCTGTTGCTATCGACATTAGCCCATACCAGTACTACAGTGCACTATTCTAGATTAGCAAGGAGAAAAAGTACAGCCTACTGACTGGATCACATGATGGGACCTAAATACAAAGAATTTAGTCTTAATCTAGACAAAGCACAAGTGTAAACTGCTAATTGTTCATTTTACCAATGGAAACTTCTGACCAATTTATCACAATGCAATATAACTGTTAAAGGAATTCAAACTATCAGGGTGACATGAATAATCAGTTTCAGGGTCGTCGTGGCAGAGCGGATGCGCTGGGAACTGCAAGGTTGGTGGTTAGAGTCCCGGCTGCCCCAAGTCATTCTCCCTGAGCAAGATGCCTAACCCTAATTGCTCCCCGGACAAAATGTATAAAGCCATGGGTCGCTTTGGATAAGAGTCAGCTAAATGACCTGTAAAGTTTAGAACTATCCTGGAGAACCATCAGTTTTAGGGTGGAGAGGTTTGTTGCTATGGACCGGAGGGCTGTTTAGAATAGTTTGCAGCTCAACGTTTTTTTCAAACACTGGAGGAATTTGGCCTAATTTAAATATGGTTTACTTAAATTCCAAAACTACTGTAAAATATGACAAATTATACTTCAGAGAAAGTATTATATCCATGTTGCCATTATCGATTTGTCTCACTGCAGTTTACAGGTAGTTCAGATTTAGTCCTGCGGAACACAAAAGGACTACTTTGCAGTAGAAAACAATGTCAGACATTGAAATACTATCATTTGACTTAATTCCATACAATGTATGATTTCCAAAGGTATGGACTCATTAAAGAAATCAGATGGGTGAGAAAATATCCTCTAAACCTTTAGTCCTTCAAACTTTGCAAAAAGGTTAAAATGGTGATTCCTACTATATGTTGCCAGATGCAATAACTCAGTCAATTTTAATGTGGATAGCCATGTCACTTCAGGGTAAGTGAAGCTTGATTCCATTTTAGTGTGGCACAACAGTAATTGGTATGCAATATTAATCAGCATTAATCATTAAACCTCTGAACAAGCATGGGTTAGTTAACCACTGGAGGCAAATAAAGCATTTTTTTTAAATTTCCGTTTAAATTAAGGATAATTTCACATTCACTCCTATGGACAAAAACTCATGCACTCATTATGGGCTTAAAACGAGACTCAAGTCCATCCTGAGCGAAGGAAAATAAAAATCAAAAGACACAAAAACTGGGGTATTTGAGATTTTATTGAATCATAGTTTGGCTCAAATCTGGTTTCTTTGTCAGTCGAATAGCCAAACCACCATGTGGTCGGGAAATTCCTCAGACTATTTCTGAGCAGCTCCAGATGTTAATGCAGCATCTAAAATAGTCTGGTCTACCAGGAAGGCCTTTACCTGTAAGGAAATAAAGTATATTTTAAGTTTTCCCCATTTACACTCAAGTAACATTCATGCCAACTAAAAGGGACAGCCAATGATTTAACAAGCATACTTGGTCTGCCAGGAAGGAGTTATCAGTAACAGCCAGAACTCTCAGCCATTGTTCCGGAGTGGGGCAGCAAATCGGCAGACAAACACTGAGGTTCCTCACACCCTAAAAAATACACAATGGTTAGTTTCAATGCACTGCTGGCAAGCAATGTTGGACATTGAGCAAAAGGTAATCATTTAACAGAATCTCACCTCCAGGAACTTTGCATGCAGAAAGCCTCTGATGTCGAGTCCGGAGGAGGACGGTTTTCTGGGATGGCACATTCACATGACAAGTGGAGTTTGCTCTAGCATGAAAGCTGCAGGTACCTGGGTTTTTAGAGGGAGACAGTTTAATATGAGACTGGGGCCAAATAGGAATCCCAATGGTAGGTTTTAACATAGTTACCTGGGACTCAACATAAAGCGTTAGTTTAATTGGTGTCTGAAACCGTACGTGCCTGGCAGTCTAGGGATGCTGACTGACAGGTATAGCGTGGAAACAGGTTATTGTTTGCAGGGGGAACGACAAAGCAGTACTTCACAAGCTGCATTGTAACTTATCCTGCTTTATAAAAATGTGGGATCTTTTACTCAAACATCATGGTTGATCAGGAGCGGTATTGAGATTTTCACTTGCATTACCTTGTTGTTCAACAGCATGTCCCGGACCTCAGCCAGATCCTCCTTTGTGAAGACAAGACCCACGTTTCCTTTAATGTGAGGCAGAAGCCTATCAAATCATGGAATTGACGGTTACAATAGGTGTGCAGATAATCATATCTACAAATACATATCGTGTAAATTGTCTGAAACCGTACGTGCCTGGCAGTCTAGGGATGCTGACTGACAGGTATAGCGTGGAAACAGGTTATTGTGTGCAGGGGGAACGACAAAGCAGTACTCCACTAACTGCATTGTAACTTATCCTGCTTGACAAAAACATGTCAAATAGCTCAAGTAAAAGACTCACTTCTCCAGGGCAGCATTGTTCTCCAGGTGGCCGCGAATGGCTTTGCGCATCATGGTGTTTTTACCCATCAGCACCACAGCCTTCCCACGCAGAGACAGGCGGATGGTCTGCATCTGCTTGGAGCCCACGTTGTCTGCGCCCACAATGAAGCATTTTGGATAGTCATCCAAAAGTTGCTACAAATAAGAGGGGAACACAATGTTAAGATATAACGTTATGAATTATTTCATACAATTGCAGCATTAAACGTTATATTAGCTTGCGTTTCACAATAACTAGGAGTCAGATGAGCCTTACTTACAATGAATGTTAGCTAAGTAGCAAGTTGGGAGCTCCACGTGGCCTCGTGTTTCGTGGGCATATTTGCAGTGCTTCAAAGAATCGCTTGAAAGCTGATTGTAAAGACCAGCGAGAACCTGTATACACAGATCAAACTCGTTAATACAACTAAAGCACATTAGTAACAGTACAAACGATAAGGTTACACCCGCCATGAGGTCGACAGCTGACTAGTCCCACCACCGTGTACTAAACAACCTTCATTCAGCGTTAAATGCTGTACGCAGTTATCTCATTAAGCCATACATCTAAAATTGCATTATTACACTACGTTTTAGTTTCCTCGTCTTTATTACTGAAAGCGTGACGCACAGTACTTACTTTCAGGAGCTGAGGTTGGCGAAGGAGACAGGAAGAGAACCACAAGACGAATTTATATTAGAACCAACTGTCCACTCACGACGGAGCTGCGGGCGTCAGCTGGTCAACCATTTGATGCTCGCTGTGTCAATCACTTCTGCGCCACACTATCACCAATACAATGAATTCCACTACAACCAACGCCCCACTACTTCTTCTTCTTCTTCTTCTTCTTCTTCTTCTTCTTCTTCTTCTTTCGAAGGCGGTTGGCAAAGAATGAATTGGCACAATACCGCCAGCGGCTGGTGCGGAGTGTGCACCGTGCTGTGTAGTTGTTGGAATGCTTTGAAGCAGCGATTCCCAAAGTGTGGGCCGCGAAGGTACTGCATGCGGGCCGCGAGAGGTCATTTACAATAAATAAATAAATAAAATGTTTTTAAAAATATTTTTATTATGGCTAACGCCCAAAGCTCCTCGTTGACTGGATCTGACTGTGATATTAGCTTTTTTTGTGGCCTCTTTTGAAGCTTTATATGTCATTTCATTACCTTTTGCCCCAAAATGTGCTTGTACTCATATGAATACGTCTGTCAATCCCCATTTTATTTTGTATAATGATTTTTATATTTCAATAAGGATGTCTGGTTGTTCTGAATGGCTTGTTTAAAGCTTACTAATGATGAACTTAAATCTGAACAACTGATTGCTCTCTGTGGTCTTTTGGCCACTGTAGTGGCCAGCATGTTTCCTGCGTGCATCAGTGATAATGTGAACCTATTTTAATATAAAATTCTGGAACAAAAATGCATCAATTAATAATTAGGTATCAAAATTTATCTAGAAACACGGTGAAAAGTTTATGTTTAGTACATGTGTCTTTCGAATATCCAGATTTCAAAATCTCAAAGTGACTGAGCTGAGCTTTATCATAGAAGTAATTTAATTATTTAGTCTGATTTGGGCTTCTGCTGCATTTCCCAACCTAGGGTTCACTACCGGACAACGGTTCACAAAATAAACAGGTAAAAGAAAAACACAAAATTACATTCCAGACACAAAAATGCCAGAAACACTTGTTTTATTTGCAGCAGTTATAATCATTCAGTAATCAGGACCCACATGGGCTTACACCCCACCCACACAAAACGGCAGAAAAGTTGTGGCTCATAAGAAAATGTAATTTGTAAAGTTTCACAAGAATGTCTCCATTTACAAAGTTCACATAATATTATTAACAGTAAAAGGCTTAGATTTTTTTTCAATGAATTATTTGACAGGATCCAAAATGATAAGGCAGTATACAGTAAGCACATACATATGCATGGGGCAAAGCGAACTCATAATTCCTCTTTATGTCCCCCTGCTACTTCCAGTCAATCTGAATCAGCTACAAGTGTACACTTTACTCTCTGCTGAGGGACTCGGTATGGACCCCTTGTCCATCAGCGTAAACTATTGGCTGTTAAGTTGCACCACAGCAGACGAAGCTCTCCAAGAATTCAGCCCATAAAGAGTCGAATCAAACGAAAGGCTGAGAACTCCACAGTGTATAAGACCTTATTGCATTGACGCATTTGACACAAGAGAAACATCAAAGTAAAAACAAAATGAATGTAAATACTGCATATTCACTCTGTGCGCACACAGTGAATCAAAATTACAAAGTATTATTGTCCCCAAAAAAAGAAAAGCAATCTTTCTCATGTCACGAAACGCAGCTTCACGTAAAATAAAGGTGAAACGAGTCATAACATCAATGTCGCTAGAGGCTTGGCTGTGGCTTGGTGTCGTATTCTGATTCCTGACCAGCAAACACCAAAATCCAGCTTCCATCAGTGAGTCAAGTACTAACATCCGCTCAGGGTCATAGTTCATGACTCAAAGTGATAATTAGGGCTGCATTTCCTTGAAAGTCTTACACACTGGAATCAAAGCTGGTACTTGTGTGTGAGAACTGAAACTACTGTTAGCCTGCATGCCAATAGAGCCAGCTCTTTGCATATCAGTGTAAACCCAAACAGCTCAAAAATATATTTATACGTATATTTTTTTTCATTAAAAAGGTGACAAAACACGGTTCTGCCGTCTAAATACAAATTTAGATTCTGATTGTACCAGCAACTGGCAGCCACTGCTGCTAAAACTCCACATATAAGAAAGCATGCTTCTAAAACACAATCAGATTGTAAATCTTTAACCAGGGTTTTTAATAGAATCAATACAGTGATAAATTCATGACAGTAGCAATAGTAAAATATGGAAAAATGTTGAACAGGAGAAACTTCTATTCTAAATTAAAACTACATAAAGCATGAAAATCTTTACTTTTAAAGTGGAGTAAAGACAATCAACTTTGTTTTGGCTTGTTTTAAATTCATATTGTAAGTTCAGCCGTATTTGCCGTAATACATATATTATTCTTATTGATTCCTTTTTGTCATCATCAGTCACTAGCGTTTCATTTTATTTGAGGGTAACTGACGCTATGCAGACTTTGTGGTAAGCAGGTACAACTTGGCCTAATGTATTTATATAGACTCATCTTGGATCTCTCTCCCGATGGGCAATAATGAATTCACAAGAGCACAAACATGAATCCTACGTATGCTCAAAACCTCTGGGTTCAATTTCATAGTAAAACAGTAGAAAAATAACAACTAGCTAACATCTGGCTCCTGTAAAATGCACCTTAAGACTGTCTCATCAAGAGATCTATGGTTGGAGTGTGCAAAGTTTGAAGTGGTATTTTAAAGAAGTAAAGAAGAAGACGGACACGTTTGGTGTGTGTGTCTGTGTGCATGTATGTGAGTATTTTCACTGTCATTTTTAAATGGCACCTCAATAGTTTCTAAAGCTAAAAGAATACAGGAGGGGGGGGGGGTATTTTCTTTGCTGCACACTCAAGGAAAACCTTAAATGAAGATCTCTTTGGGCTCTGTTAAAAATGTCTTTAGCAAAAGTGTGAAAGGCCAAGCCTGAGAGGTCGGACATCCGGGGGAAGCCCCTTCCATGCCGAGGGGCAATACCGAATGACGTGACTCACCGACTCATACATGCTAAACACGTGAGTGCACACACACATCCACACGTGCATTCAGACTAGTAAAATCAATGTGTGTACGGGTGTACAAACGCATTTATACACGAGCACACGGTCTAACTGAAGAGCTTAACGAAGCAGCCTTGGCAGTACGGCTTGTCGTTCTGCTCCTTGAAGGTGCCTTTGTTGAGCTGCTTAAGGCAGAAAGCGCACACAAAGTGCTCCGGGTGGAACTTCTTGCCCATGGCGGTGATGCAGCGGCCCGTGATGGGCTTCTGGCAGCCGGAGCAGAGCGAGCCGCGGCGCTCGTGGTAGTGCGACTCACAGTACGGCTGGCCGTCGTGGTCGAAGAAGCTGCCGTTTATGAAAGGCGTGAAGCACTCCTGCAAAATCAGAAGAGGGGAGGTTCAAAACACGCGCCGACGGGCTCGGTTTGCCACGACATTTGTCGGACACGTCCAGTGGCTCACCCTGCAGACGAAGCACTCGGGGTGCCACAGTGAGTTGAGGGCAGAGATGTAGTTCTCCAGGATGGCACGGGCACAGCCACCACATTTAGGGGCGAACATGTCGAAGTAGTCCTTTCTGCAGAACGCCTTCCCGTCCTTCTCATGGAAACCTAGAGGGCAGCAAAGACACACAGGGATTCGCCGTATGCTTCACTTTTGACATTTGCCCTTATTTTACTCAGCAAAGTGTCATGTTAATGATTGATGAACGCTCGGTACCTTCTGGCCCGAAAAAGGCTCCACACTGGGCACAAAAGAAATGCTCTGGATGCCAAGTCTTGTCCAAAGCGGTCACAACTCTCTGTAAAACAAAGGACAACCAAACGCTCAGTCGTTACATCTGTGACCCAAAAACAGTGGTTTGCAAATGGGGGTACGTGAAGGCACTCTGAGGGAGATTTGTTCTTCAATGAATTTAAAATGAGCATTTATTCAAAACGTTTTTTTTTTTCTTAAGGGGTGCTCGGCTGAAAGAAATGTTTTTTTACATCACAAAAAAAAAAGGTTGAGAGCCACTTAAAAAATGTGTCCGCTCTAAAAGATAGTCAACATACGGCATGAGCATGTATGTTTGCAATTAGGGAAGAAAGAAACGCAACGGAAAGTCCGACGCCAGGAGAGGGCAGGGGAAGTCCACAGAGGCAGAGTGGGAGGTGCTGGTCATTGCTGTGACTGTTAGCTCATGTTTTCCAGGCTGATAGCAGTTCTCAGCTGGAAGCATATTCATATTGTCAGAGGAGGTATTAAAACTTCCTCCGCTGCTACGTTAGTGGAGCTGGGCGACAACGGTGAACATGATTCTTCACCACCAGTAGGTGTAGTGTTGAAAAGTACATAGAAACCATTACAACAGTACAAAAACACAGAATGTAAATCACCAAAGTCAACTTAAATACAAAATATGGGGTTCAGAATCATTAGCAGTGAACAATTTACAATCAAAATAAATGTTTAACACACATATAAAAAGAAAGAATAAAAGAAGTGGTGATTTCGGGTAGTGTGCGTGTGTGTTTGTGTATGTTGTGTGTACAAAGGCTGGAAACTCGCTATGTGGAGTAGCAGGCAGTGAGAAGATAGGAGATAGTCCGTCTGTATGCAAATACTGCCTCTAGGATTGAGTGTGTGTGTGTGTGTGTCTGCTTTAGCAATAAAGGATGTAGTGATTTTTCCAGTAAGGCCTTGATCCATTAAGTTATGAATAAATACATGTAATTATCCACCCTTCAATGGTGAATGTAGCAGAGTGTGTGTGTGTGTGTGTGTGTGTGTGTGTGTGTGTGTGTGTGTGTGTGTGTGTGTGTGTGTGTGTGTGTGTGTGTGTGTGTGTGTGTGTGTGTGTGTGTTTGTGTGTGTGTGTGTGTAATTTAATGTATGCATTACTAACATCCAGTATGGGTCCATTACAGTAGTGGCATCGTGGTGAGAACAGGTTGTGGTAGTCCTTCTCACAGAAAGGCTGCCCCTCCCGCTCAAAGAAGTTCCTCGAGCCGATCTCATCCTGGCAGTGGGTGCACACAAAGTGCTCGGGGTGCCACGTTCTGCCCATGGCCGTCACCACCTGGTGAGGGAGACACAGCGCGTTAAACACACATGAACTTCTGGGGGAAAGACCTGGCTCAGCCTTGCATGCAAGAAAACCAACGGGATATTGCAAACTAATATCATAACTCAATGTTTAACGCAAGAACCATTATATATTCAAAGGTATTGCAGTCCATTGCAGATGGATCACGGTGCACAGAAAATAATATAATCCTGCTTCTTTAAACAGAAGTCTCTTCTTACTACGTTACCGAGTCGCGTAATGAGAAACAATAAAAGCTCTAATTCAGTATACCCTTGTGTGTGTGTGTGTGTGTGTGTGTGTGTGTGTGTGTGTGTGATTCAGCGCTATCATCACCTGCCCAACGATGGGTTTCTTGCAGGCTCCGCAAACACCTTTAGCCACCGTCTGGACTCCGAGCCGGTTGAGGTCGGACTGCAGGCTTCCAAGCATGTTGTCCAGCTTGTTGGCTGGTTTTGGGGGGCCGGTGGGAGAGGTCTTTCCCTGGGACAGGATCTGATGGACAGAAAATACCAAATAGGCTTTAATATCAAAGGACTACGCATGCTCATTTTTTAGCCTTACCTTCCTGTGACCGTGCATCATTTTAGAAACATGGTCATCATGTTTTCATGTAACTGCGTTTGTAAATGTCTGTTACATTTATCTGTCCCTGGATCGCTTGTAGGTAAACCAAGGAAGATCTGGTCGGCGGTTAGCCGTCTCCTCTTACCAGTAGAAGAGAGAAAATATCAACACAAGCCATGGACAAATTAGCCGGGACGAAAAATGTTTGCAGGATTCGATGATGATGTCCAACATCAATAGCCTGTGTTTGAATGCGCGTCTGGCCAGAGCAATGGAAGCAAACACAAAACCATCTCAAATGATGATTGGAGCTTTGGGACTCTTGAAAACAGCATCTCTGCTCCGCGTACTCTATCACGCACAAATAAAATAGCCAGGCTGGTACACAATTATACCGCAGCGCTCATCTATCGTCTCATTCTGTTCAAGTCCTCACCTGAACTTCCTCACTAAAGACAGAATGGATTGTTAAAGGAGGGACGGTACAGGACATTAAACCTCTAACGGCTTGTACCCGACCTTGTCCGACCTGTTGACGGACGTCCTGTGGGAGAAGCTATAATTGTGCTGGTAACCGTGGTGTCATGGGGCAGATGGGGTTTCAGTTGCACGCGAGTCTACCATTCCTGCACATGGCAGGGTAACAAGAACATGGGGCAGGGGGGGGGGGGGGGGGGTGTTACACTCCTCTTGCCTCTAAACGCTTCTCTCCACTCTGAACGCACAGCGCTCGGCGCCGTCAGAGGTCGGAATTAGAAAAGGGGGCTCAGTCTCTCCAGCTTGAATGTCAGCAGCCACCGCAAACCGGCCTGACTGACTGGAGTTCATACGGAGCTTTTAAGAGACTACCTGTGGCAACTTGGCACGAATAGACACCGGCGGTTGAAAACCGACCAAATGACCAGACAAGTTATATGACTCGACTGCTTGGATTTGAACCGGATTACCGCCAAAAAACCACACTAAACCACTGAAAGTTTAGAAGACAGAAAAGAGAAAGAAGGAGAATGGGGGTCCATGCCTGCATCGGTGGGAAGATGGGGTCATACTCGGTCTGACAGCCCACTGACACAAAGACCTTGGGAGGCGGAGGTGGCGTGACGGGCTTTGGAGGGGGGCTAGGTGCTGGAGGTGGCTGGAAAGGGGGGGGCGTAGGTTCCCTGGGGGGTGGAGTATCTTCCTTAGGGGGAGAAGGAGGGGGAGGGGTCGGGTCCTTGGGGGGAGGAGGGGGAGGTTCTCGAGGAGGGGGAGGGGCGGGTGGGGGAGGGGGAGGAGGTAGTGGGGGAGGAGTCTGCTTCACGGGGGGTAACTTTTTGGGCGCTGGGGGAGACTGCGGAGGGGGGAGGATTTTTCTCTGTGGGGCGGGGGATTCGGGAGGGATGATGATCTGGGGGGAAAGAATGAAACAGCAAAGACAGAAAAAGCACAGATGACAAAAGCAGACGTCAGAATGAGGGAAAGGAAATGGTAAAAAAAAGAAAGAAATTGGTACAACAAACTGAATTGTTTAGACTGAATGTCAACAGAAAAATACAATATTTCTGCCAATATCCTGAATCATTATATCTATTTAATTTTTAGGCTAAAAAAAGAAAAGCTGAACCACCAGAGTGACGAACTCTTGGTTTAAGATGGTCCCGGAGCAGCACTGAATAGCACTGGCTCCTACTGTGCTTCTACAATGTCTACCTTATCCACAGATGGCTGGAGCCTTTCTTCCCGCGTTCGCTGAGGGTTGGACATGACGATGACTCCCTCTGTCATCCAATCGTCTGGCTGTTGTTTGCGCTTGCGCTCCACTCGCCCAATTCCCAGTTTCCCCTGCAGCTCCACAATAAGTCGGTCTTGCGAGTTGCTCTTATTCACAATGACCGGTCCCATTTTACGTCGCAACATTCCTTCCCTGAACATTGGATGCACATTGGAGGTCTCTTTGGTGCGGCGGATAACCGACTTCAGCTGGAGAGCAGATGATACGAGGAGTTTTCGGTAGCTGAGATTTTGCCACTCACCAGAAAGTCCACGACGGGATGCAAACACGCGCAGAACAGTGCCGGCACACCGCGTCTCATTCGTGTGGCAAAAAGGCTCAAGCAGTGGCTCCAGAACTTACTTTTGTAAAAATGTTCCGGAAGTTTTGTCAGACACTCAAATATTCAATCACATTTGCCTGCAGATGCAAAGCACAGCGCTCCATATCAGAGGCACGGCATGCTCCATAGCACGGCTCAAGACAACACAAGTCCGTCACAAACTGCTTGCAGATAGGTCTGCACAGGTCAAAGACATAAACATTGTTCTTGTATGTTCTTTCAATTGCATGTGCACATTCATAGTGCATACTTGCATTAGCAATAGAAAGAATATTCACCCTACAGTATTTGTAGCACCACCATCCGGGGCCAGGCCAAGCCCTGTGACTAACACAGCAATGTGGACTGAAGCAAGTAGGGGCGTGCAAAGACCTCGCCTCGAGCAAAGCTTTCGACATCTGCCACAAATAGTGTTTACGGGGAGATTTCTCCTTAAGCCATTTTGTAATTGTAATGCAATGACACCACATGCATCACGCCACATAGATGGAGGGATTTCCCTTGTGTGCTTTTGCATAGCTCCTTTGGTACGCGTTGGAGCCGCTCTCCCAATATAAGCTTATTTTGGCTACACTCTGTGCAACACGGCCATGATTGTGTGGGAATCTCGTCTTAGGCCAAGTAATAGAAAGCTTATTTTGGGAGAGTCCAGTTGAGAGTCCTACTTGGCCAGAAGCAGAGAGTCGATCGACAGCAGAGGGCTGCTGTGCGGGAAGGTCCAGCGTTGCATCTGGTGTCCCGGGGCAGGTTGAAGGGGTGAAACACTCATCCATCCAGCTGGAGTCAGTCATGGGTGTCAGGGTTCCATCTTGGCTGAGATCAGGGTAAATTCCGTCTTCCTCCTCCCAAAACCGGTCTCCATCCCCGGACGTAACCGAAGAAGGTGGCAGGATGTCACTCATTCGGGAGGAGTTGGGGGCTAAGAGCTTGTCTAAAGCATCGTCTAATAAAGGTTCCCGACATGGCCACATAGAATCCATCATTTCGCCGTCCTGCTTTTCTGTAAGTTGGAGGGACAGGCTGTTTGATGGTACAGCTGGAAGCGGTGAAGCTCTGGGACTACTGGTACCTGGGACTGTGTAATTATTTCTGAAGACTGAGGCGGGACTTGAAATCCTTGGGCAAGCAGCCAATGGCAATGTATCGGGACAAGAACCCTTGGACACCCGTGCTAAACTAGAGACATACGGGACTGTTACAGGACTTGCAATGGGTGGTACTGGACTTGAAAGTCGTGCAATTGACACTGGACTAGCACTCTTGGGAACTATTTCTGCGCAAACACTTTTTGGAACTGGACCAGCAGTCTTTTTACCGTCTACCGGGGGATGACTTATAGAAAGTGGACCGGAGCTTTTAGGGATTGGGCTTGGATTCTTTGAAGACCAATTTAGACTGGAGCATTTAAGATCAGGTGGACTGGGACTCTGGGTTCTAACAATGGTGCTGGGGTTTATAGAGAGACTAACAGGACTGGAGCTGCCTGAAACAACTACTCGACTGGAGCCGCTGGTAGTGGTTACTGGACTAGAACCTCGGTCACTAGCGATCGTATTAGCGGAGACTAGAGTGATGGACGTGTGTGTCCTGCTGTTGTCTTCCGTTTGACTAGGAGGCTTTGTGATACTAGAGACACTGAAGCTCTCCTCCCGAGTGCTCTCACACGTGACACTGACATCATGATTCATCTGTTGGATCCGGGAGTGCTGAAGGCTCTTGAACGATTCATTGACTACAGAGGAAGCAGCTGCAGACGGCGAGGCCGAAGTACCATCTTCATCTATATGGAGTTCCAAAGGAAGAGGGCTACAGGGCGGCGTAGTGAAACTAGAAGCTAGGAGAGTATGCACTGAACCAATGTGAGGGTGTATAGACAGGGTTGTTCCTGGGGAACCAGCTACCAGGGAAGGGTCCACTGCCTCCTGATTCACAGATGACTGAGAGCCAGACTGAATCAGGTGCATTGACACAACGGCCGCAGTGTACAAACAAAGACGAGACATGAACAGTGGCAGAGGAAAGAGAAAGAGACCAGATAAAACACATTGGCAATGAAGGGACAGAAAAGTTGCCTGTCAAACAACACCTAGCAGGGTTTCTTTCTATGCAATTCTTCTTGAGAAATCATTCTTTAAATACTACAAAAATGTACTTAAATTAAATGGCTTTCATTTCATTTGAAAAAATGTAGTCTGAGGCGGCAGAAACGATACTTTCTCGTCTAAAAATGACTATGAGTAACACTCCCGTGTCTAACAATCTTCACAAATATAACATTTATGGTTTTTAATGGAAAATCATGTTAGTTTGTAGTTAGTTGCAAACCAACAAAAAAATACGTTGTATTTACGCTGACTTTGTTTCACTGAACGCATCATTTTCTCCATGAATTGAATTATGAAGCTCCGGTCACTTAATGTATGTCTTTGCAACACTGCAAAAGTTGATTGGGTTATAATATTATATAATATATAATTATGAGATCAATGTAAACGAAAAGCAGCGGAATATCTGTTCAATGGGAACGTTTCTGTGCGTTTCTGTGCCAGCTACAGCATTTTCATTTAACCACGGATACTGAAAAAACGCTGAATGAAATGAGTTTGACCCCACTTTCTAGAATTCATTTCCCAGTCAAGCAACCCCCTAAACATCTGCAGTGCAGTTCTAAACAATTACACAATGCCAAAAATAAACATCCTCTATCCAGTATGCTAACCCCTCCCTGACCCAAAAATCTACCGACCACCATACTCACATTGCTTTGGACTTTGAAGTCGGACAGGGAGGCCATCAGCTCATCCAGCTCTCGCGTGGCAGAGGAGGCCGACATTCTGGCTTGCTGCTGTGCCGGAGTTTCCTCTTGTCCATCCGTGTGTTGCTCTGACACAACCAAGGGCGTGGGACTGAAGGACAGAACGCCATCATGAAACGCGACACCCTGGATTTAAACAGCCACATGCGATGGCAGGATTTCTACATTGCTTTTCACCAATTTGTGGCCTTACATGGGTGAGGGCACCGAATTCTCCAGCTCATCTAGAAGGCTCTCTACACTTGGTCGTACATCCTCTATTGCCCGAGCTGCAGCGCTGCGCTTGGGCTTCTCCAACACGCGTGGCGCGACCTTGCCGGAAGTAGAGACGCCGTTTTCCTGGACGTGGTGGATGACGCTGCTGGCGGGCAGCGGGGGAGGTGCTTCTTCTATTACAGAGCAAGAATGCAAAACACGTTTCCTTCACGAATCCACGGTGCACAGTTTATCATAATGATAACCGCCAAAAAACACTTAAATACGGGGGAGTGGAATGGACACTCCGGTTTGACACCACAAAAAAAGAAAGAAAAGTATTTTAAGGGAAAAGTAATCCCCTTGTGTACCTTCTGTGGGGAAGGCCGGGGTGCTTTGCTGGACAGCGTTGAGCTCCAACAGCAGGCGGTCCAGCTCAGACAGGTTGCTGCCCAAGGCGGAGTTCATGGCAACAGCTGATGACTCACTATTTTTCTGCTTGTTAGGGAAACTACAGAAGAGGAGAGAATATTTATAACAGAGTCACCGACAGAGTGATGCTATATTTTGACACTGCATCATTTGGACAGCGGCTCTGGCTCACAGACGAGTCAACACCCAAAGGGAGATTTGTATTCCAATGATGTGTGTGTGTGTGTGTGTGTGTGTGTGTCAATAACATGAAGCTCATCATTATTATTCCTCCTTTTATTGTCCTCACTAGAATTTGCTAAATACTGTATACGTTTTCCACAAAGATCCAGCTAAGTGATATAATCTATAAGAGTTCGGCAACTTTTGAATAATCTTTGCATATATATTTATGCAGCGTTGTGACTCAAAAGCCTACCTGTACACGTGGTCTTCTTCACCAACGGGTTGAGTTGGACTGCTGCTCTCTCCAGACAAAGGACTTCTCTGAGCGGAGCTGAAGGACTGAGGGGAGGGTGGGAGGTCACTTTAGTACCCAGAAGTAAATTATGGAATGTTTTTCACTGAACAATTCCATTTACCAAACAATGAGCTTGTTACCTGTGTATCATCAAGTCCGTTTAGCTCCGAGGGCGGGACTTGGAGTGGAGAGCAGAGGTTCTGACCCCCAACAGGGAGGGAGTACGCGTCCTCCTCAGCCAGGAAGAGCGGACGCTTGGAAATGTGGGATGTTGTGGACTCAAGGTCCGCCAACAAAGCATCTGCAGGAACACAAAAAATAATTTCTTAATCACAGGTCCGGAGCGAAAGTATATTCTGAGACGAGGTTGGTGCCAAGGACGGGACGTATACACACACGGGAGAGAATAACGACAGCGTCCGTCGCAAACGGCCAAAAGTCGTGCGCACTGACGTGAGGGGAGGTGGAGCCGCGGAGGTTGAGTCACGCAGACTGCCGCTCCTTCGGTTACTCATTGACCCTCGTCCGCCTGCAGTCTTGACATGTCTTCAACCCGAGAGACGCTGTCAAGTCTGCAACCAGGTACACACACACACACACACACACACACACACACACTCTAATCTACCGTGTCCACCACAACGTCTACCGTCACAGCACGATGCGGGTAATTTGTATTTTTGGAGAAACACCGACTAAGACAACAACTATTAATTTAGCGGTGCTAACCAGCAGGTAGAAGGACACATTATAGGGCATTTAATCAACAGCTCAGACTGTATTACTGGACACCTGGGCTTATTTTAGCGCGCTCACGACACCACAGCAGTGTTTAGTTTCTCTTCCAGAATTTCACAAGTCCATAAAAATATATTTGAGGCCGATGAAGACAATTAGAGTTTCAATATGAAGTTAGTGATTGAATGTAAATTCTCGATAAAACCAAATAAACCATAGTGAGCGAATAGCTTACAATGAAGGACAATCAAGTTGTATTGTAAAGGGTGGTTGTTAGGACGCCTGAAGGGTTCAAACTACATTTCCTTGTTATGTCTTTAATACGTCACACCGCCGTTTCCCCAGTAGAACTAAATTGATCCAAATATACCCAACTGCAAAGCTCTATCCTAAAATAAAGCAACAGGGCAAGAAAGACAAAACCATAGCGAAAGGAACAAGAAGAAGGAACATACCTTGGACTAAAGACAAGAAGGTAAACCCAGAAGTGAAGGGGAGATAATAGATGATTCACAAGAAGAAAGAAGAAGTGGAGGGAGAGAGCGACCCAAACCGACAGTCCGCCGGGCAGGAACTGCTTTCCTTAACTCTACCATGAGCATAAGAGATCAAGAGCCGAGAGGAGGGTGGCGGGGGGGGAGAGGGGGGGGGGGTGCAACTGAGAGCAGAAGAGAGAGTCAGGGTGAAGAGGAGAAGGAGGGTCTGAAATGAATGCCGGCGGGTTAGGGTCGACCCCTCGGCGCTGCTATGCCAGCTCCAACCTTGCCGCCTGAAAGCTCAAGTAAGAGATACTACTCACGACGAGCCCGCTGCAGCAGGTGAAGGAGAGAACGCCGTGAAATGAGCACGGTGAGGAGCAGGCAGAGCTCTTATCAACAGAGGCATGGCCAACTTAGGGAGTGGTATCACAAAAAGGTCTAGAAATGTGCCCCTCCTTCACGGTGTCCGCACACTTTCTGCTTACGCTTCCCATGACTCACACTTTTGCCACATCATGACGTGATAGTCTTTACGTAGCATACCAATTATTGAGATATGTTCTTTCACAACGTCGAGACTGTAACCAACTAGAGTTACACATTCCGATTTGTAACCTTTAACCACAGATCGGTAGAGTATCCTCAGTCGAGGAGTAACTTGGATCGCAGTGCCCTCCGGACTGGGAGGAGACACAGCAGAAGCAGAGATCAACACCAGATCCACTTGGCCCCAGCTTACCACGGCTGACCAGGTTTCACAGCAGAGCCCCGAGCACACCGTTTCATTATGGACACCAGCATGTGTTTGTCTGTGTCCTGCACTCTTACTTGGTAGTGGCAAAAACAACAGAACAATAACGTTTCATAAATCAGAACAAGTCTGGGGATTGATAAAACGTACCATTAAAAGACGGACAGGTGTGCTCGCCACGGCCGTCCCTACAAGCGCTACTCCTGGTTCCGTAGAAGAGGGTCAAGAAGTCAGCAAGAAGAAGAAGTCAGCAAGATCAGGAACTAAGGTCTCGGTTTTCTTATGTTGAAAACAGAGATTAGGACATGGTCTTCCTGCAACCATTTACGCACAATGCAACAGAGTTTCTTTAGAATGAGAAAACATCACCGAGAATGTCCGATATGTACAGATGTGTGGCAAAGTCTTCATCAAAAGGTGCAAAGATTTCCATATTCCGACGCATTTATGATGAAACGGAGACCAAGACGTTTTCATTTGAGACTTCTCTGAAATATTGCATGAATAAACAGTGAGCATATCTGAGGGCCTTGGCACACATCTGCTGCAAATGTCAGAACAACGTTTTACTGCAGCTGGTGGAGACCTCAGTCAACAGATGTCCGTCCAGATTGTTAACACAAGAGATGTTAATCAACTTAGCCCTGAAGCTGAACTGGCCTCAGCCCTGGTTACAAAGATTCTTCTGCTGCAAAAGGGAGTTAGGCTAAAACACGAGCCCCCGGGCTGCATACAACACATATTCTGGTGCATTTATATCTAAGAGAGGTAATTGAAATCAGCAGCTCGCTGCCCACAACAAAGTGGTTGGAAAACACACCTATAAGTTAAACAAGAGTATACAAGCGAAGCATTAAATATAGATACTAGCAGCTTAAGGGTTCCGTTTATTCACTTAACACTGCATGCTGTGACCCATCCACAAACTACATAAACACACGGAGGTGTGTCCGCCTCATCTGGCAAGGGAACATACCGTGACACACACACACAGACTCACGAGTTCCCCAGTGACCAAAAATGGAATCACAGTAAAATGAGGAACTCATAATGAGACACCCAAGTAAGATGAGCCTCCTGAATCGCTCTTAGCCTCCGTAAGGGAGGCATCAACTTTGGGAGACGCAAGATGGGACTTGTATGAATGGTTTGGATAGGATAGAACTTCTGTTTTAACCGGTTTGTTCCTGAGAAGCACGTTGTTGTGTGAAGGTGACGGATCTACCTCTGCCTACCAGAAGTAGGCTTTGTCCACATCTAACACACCGTCTACAACAATGTAACACAGGCACTCCTCTGTCAACAACAAAAAACACAGTGTCCACAACACGGGAACAATGAGGAATGGCGCTGGGAGTGAAACTGGGAGGTGTGTGTGTGTGTGTGTGTGTGTGCGTGGAGCAGCCGACAAATCCTCAGAGGCTGAAATGTGGGTTGACGCAGATTAAGGAGACTCCCTTCCTCCCAGAAGAATGGTGTGCATTTTAATTACATAAACGCCGCTCCATATGGGGCTGCTTACAGGAAAGAGAGAGAGAAAGATATACAGGGGACCGGGAAGATTGGAGCGTGCAGAGGAAGGGATGTACAAGACGGGGAGATTACAGATGAAGGGAGGCAGATGCAGGAAAACGGGGGTATGGGAAGGAAACCATTTGAAGACTCGAGCGCGTCAACGGCAGAGGGGAGGAAATATGGTCGATCAAGCACTTTACCAGAAACCTTTCATAGTCAAAATCAACATACAAATTAAACAGAAGTGAACGAAGCAATCCTGTGGCCGTGCTTTGATTTTCTGATCAATAACAAGTCCAGAGAAGCAGGCCTCCATTACCCCTGAAAGCGCCTCAAGCAGCCGGATGTCCGATCACTGCTGACCAGGGCAGAGAGTGAATCAAGGCTGTCCACTACTCAACACACATCGTGTGTATTTAGCCGTCTAGCACTTCAGGGAATGGCTCCTACATCACTATTGGCCACCTGCAGGGGGCGATGTCGGGTCGTGTGAGAGGACCTGGCTTTTTTCTTCTCAGGGCTGCGATACAGAGCGGCCTTCATCTGTTCACGACTGCCTTGCCATTTCCTGAGATATGCACTGACACCAAAGTGAAACTAACCGGATGAATAATCAGTGGCAATATTCGGTCCGTGCAGCCGCTTTACCGGTGTCCTCTGACCTCCTCTCCGCATCTCCCCACCCTCATTCCTTTAATTTCCTACCTCGGAATCTGATGTGTTGCAAGGTGCAAAACGGCTGATATGAATTCCTTACGTGCCACAGCTCGTCTTCCAAAAATGAGAGAAGGAGCGAGAGGTGGAGATAGAGTTGAGCTGCTCGTCAGCCGAATAGACGGTGGGATAAGACTGATGAGGCAAGGTGAGAAAACAAATAGTCGGCTTTTAGACAAAGCCATTCTTTTAAAAAAGACGATGCGTGCATGTAAAAACAAGGAACAACCTTCAGCTACTCATCTGTGTGTCTGCGTCAACATGAAGTGACAGCCTTTCATGTTCTGTTGGGGGAGACGGACTCTCATTGTGACATTTTGACAGACCATCCCAGAGATGAACAATCCCTCTCTTGGCTTCCATCAGAATCCAAACTAGATGTGCACATATGCATTTACACTTCACTCCCCTTCTCCCAACAGCAGGCCAGGGCCAGCGTTGGTTTGGTGCGCCTCAGTGGGCAGACGCAAATTAAATCACAGTAGAAACACATACACAGGTGTTGTGGAATAGTAGAACAACAACAACAACAACAACAACCCTGCGCACAGGTGCCTCTCGGCCAGCGTTCCCAACGCATACCAGAGACAGACTGAGGCGTCCAGGCCCACTATAAATACCTCCCCGCCCGACCCTGACCGGGAGCAGGGACATACAGTAGATGATGGATGGCCACGCCGGTCAAAGCAACAGCAGCGTATTACAGACCACCCAACCAGCTTATACCATGGATTCAATTACATTTGCATTACGGTCTCACCCTGTTTAACTGGGATGAAGACGAGTCTGGATGGAGTTCCCTTATGTTCTGATCCGTGCAGTGCTGCCACGACAAACGCTACTAAATTCAATGGCAGCACAGCACGCTCCTGCAATTAATTCATAGAATACAACTGCTTACACAGCAGCTTGTACTCCATTCTGAATTATTCAATACAACTACGGGACAGTCTGTTCAGACGCATGCAGTCCAGCACTTACATACCGAACGACAACTACGGCCGCGCTGTATTTCTCCATCAACCAGTCATGATGCAGTTTACGTTCAATGTCTGTCCTAATCTAGTCTAATCTAGTCAGTTCATCCAGTCCAGCTAGATGTTTGTGGAAGAATATGGTAATGAAAACTGACTGAGTGCAGTTAAATACCACTAAGAGTCGTATTTGTAGTAGTGTGCTTACTTGCTGCCTCTGCAGGGCGTTTTGTAACTCAAATCAAATCAGGGAAAAATGATATAGATTTTGAAAAGACAAAATACCAGCATGCATTTGTTTGTAGCAAACAAGCTTTGATAAATAAAATGTGTGTCACCTGCCCTGCAGCAGAGAGACACCGTTAGCTAGTAGCTGGTGAGAGTTTGGAGCAGTCGACAGCTCAATTATCAGATATTTAACTCAGGAGTTGATAGATGCTAAAAACTGAACTAAAAGAGGGTAAATATTGAATTTATATACACCTTCTGGTCAGAAATACATTTTAACTCTAGTTGTACAGCTTTAAGAAAACAATAATATTAATCAAGAGTTTTCCCTAAATTATTTTTAATTATTTTTCAAATTGCAGGATAACATCAAGGCCAGTTTTACATTCACATTCTTGAATTAGAATTTAAGTCACCCAGTTTCGGTGAAATAAAGTTATCACCTAACAGATGGTCCTACGTGCCTTCTGACAGGTGAGAAGCAACAGCACACAAGTGGCCGCGACCTCGACACCTCTTCTCGGTTCATTTCCTCACAGAACGCGAACCCCCGTTCAGCCTTGATGAGTCTACCTTCCTCCAAAGCGCTGAATGTTTGACTTCAGCAAAGTCTACCAGGTGTAGGACAGGACGTAAATGCCAATGTGGCGTCGTCAGTCGTCAGAGTAGAAATCCCCCGGGTAGAAATCCAATAAGCTCATACGACTTAAGAGAATTACCTTTCCCATCTGAGTGGGTTATATCTTTAAAAGTTATTTTTCCTTTTGCTACAGTTGCAATGTCTAAATGCGAGATTTTGGATCATTTCATAATCTGTATTTGTATGTCTCAATTGCTCCTGTAATGTGAGGCACTGCTAGCTGGCAAAAAGCTGTCATTCCTTTTTAATTTTTACTTTATGCAACCCAACAGTAGACTACAAATGATAGCTCCGATCGGCCACAGATATTTGAATAGTCATTATCACACTGTAGCATTTAGTTATTTATATCACTTCCCCTCCTGTCGGCTTTTCAAACACTTCTGCTTAGCTGTCTGATACTTTTTCTAAGAAGTTCTCATATTGGTTTTACTAACTGCTTTCGTGGCTTATAACCGGTGTTTTGTAATGTTTTATAATCCCTGCTGCAAATAGATCTTCAAACTAATGAAGTAAATCATTAAATTGGAGAAACATCTAAAATGGACTACCTATGACTACGACAACCGAAAGAAAAAAAGTGAAGAGTATGCGTGACTAAAACAATAAGAGTCAAAAGACAGACGGCGGTCTCGTCTTCCTGACTCCGCTGCCCTATTCCCCTCAGTGAAGGTTTACAAAGAAGAGTTTGTTGGCACAGAAGCTTTCCTGTGGTTTACATGTCGCCCCTGTGGTTATTTTCAACATCTGTGTGCAACAGTGGTGGAAGCACAAAATAAAAACATTTCTGAGCACTGACGGTGCATTTGTTACAGACAGTATGAAGCATTCATGTTCTGTTGAAATGCGTATTTTTCCTTTGACTTGAAAATAACATCCAGCCAAATGTACATGTGAAAAAGTCACAATATTTACTGTCTGCATAGATTTCAGGTTAGAATAAAACTATGCGCTAAACTATTGTTGTAGAGGCTTCTTCAAACAGCGTATTGTGCAACAGCTGGACAGGAAATCGCCAGCATTTAATAATAATACAAATTATTGTGAATCTTATCTAAAGACTATGAAATGTTTGCTCTGGTAGAAAAACGTCTGTATTAGATATTCCTTTCCCCTAATCAGTTCTGTCTGGTTCTGTCTGTTGTGGATTGAAGTAGGTCACAACACCCGGAACAGGCGGCTCTTTGTCCCCCTTTGGCAGGACGAGGACAAGAGGGAAGAGGATGGAGACAACGGTCTGTGGAGTCTGCAAAGAAGGCCAACTCATCCCACTGGAAAACGGTCCCTTCAGCCGCCGAGCTGGAAGCGGCGTGTGTGTGTGTGTGTGTGTGCGCAGTGTAAACTCTTGAAAAGCCAACCCCCCCCTGTAAACCTGTAGAGTAGTAATCCTGACACAAGCATCACTGACGCGGTCATTAACTTGAGTGGGGTCTAGATTGGGCTTCCTGAATGAGCCTCATTAACAAGCCAGATGTCGATCGTACATCCAACAAAAGGCACAAGCGATCTGACACGCACGCATATATAGTTATGCTCACTTTCCCCGCACCGCCCCTCCGACTGCCCGATTCATCAGAGGGACTTCATTGTGGAGGCTTTATGTCCCAAACAGGACCGCGGCAGCGGCGTGTTTCGGACCGACCCGAACCTGCGGGGAACAAATCCATTTCCTAATAAAACCGCAATGTGTTTTCTCGGCCTGCAGCCAATGAAGGGGACAGCCTGAAAAAGAACATACGGGTGCATTTGAAAGGTCGTCTGACACTGTAGGAGATTTATGTGACACAAAGGCATTCATTGAACTGGGGCAAAAGGATCTTTATTTCTGCAAATCTTTTTGAAACCCTGTTGTTTTGATTAGAATTGAAATGCCACAACGTCTTTATCTCCTACTACTACTACTACTACTACTCCTACAATAAAAAAAACGAGTTGCTGTTAACGCTGCATCAAAAGCATCCGCAGTATCGCATCAACGCGGCTGTCAGTCAGTGTCAGACGGAGTGCTGGGATGAAAATATCACTCCGTCAGCAGGGAATTCAACTCATCAGAGCACAGCAGGATGGAGGACCAACAGCTTTAAGGAGATCTATCCATCTATCTCTATATATAGTACCAGTTAAAGGTTTGGACACACTCTGAATGAGAAAATCTCTCTCTCTATATATCGAGATATAAAGACACACACAGATATATATATCTCACAACATCGGTTATAACTCCCCCTTATTTTCTCCCCATTTTGTTTCACGTCTTCACTGACAACATTCTACATCAAGCTAATGATCTGTTCTTGTCGCCTGGAACCAAAACGGAAAATAGCGAGAAAGAAATACAGAATTTAATGAGACTGAATGCGAACCTTCACTTCTGCCAAAAGAAGAAGCTGAGGCATGTCCACAAGTTCGCATGACTAACATGACTAACATGTCACCTACAATAGGCTATTCTTTTGGTTATCGCGGGAAAGAAACTACACGAGCGGCAGAACAACAGAGGGGTCACTGAAGACCACTTCCTGTCATGAAATGTGCGTCGAGCGCCACGGGAAGCCGCCCAATAACAATGGCCTCACTGACACAAAAAGCAGTAACATCCCTGACAGAGTTTGCTTGTATTCTAGTCTAAATATGTTTTTTGGCTTCAAGGCCTATTTTCAGATAAACCAATGGCTTCAAAAAAAACCCGCTGTTGTTAGGACGCGCTGGGCCCGGGAGAGATGACATGACGGTTGGCCGAGTGCAGAGCTGCCGCTGCTTAGTCAGCTTCCCCCTCAGAGCGGTCTGTCCACACCCCGCGGCCTGTGATGAGGAGCGAGACTCGTGCGAGGGTTTGCGTGCCCGAGTGTGTGCGCGCAGCCCACCATACGTTTTAAAGGCCTGCAGCATTTTAGCTTCAAAGTCAAAACAGATGGACCAACGCTGGAGGAGATACAAGAGATTTTCTCAAGCCTTCAGAAGATTGACTGTGTGTGGTTTGTATGGCACACACACACACACACACACACACACACACACACACACACACACACACACACACACACACACACACACACACACACACACACACACACACACACACACGAGGCTCATCATGGGAGGCTCACCTAAAGGGTTAATTTACCAGAGCTCAAGTGAAGAGGAAGATAACTGAAAGGGTGTTTTAAATCAAGGGAGCTTACTTTTCTGGACTGACTTTGCACTTTTAAAACAGTTTATTTCAGTGATTTCATATTAGATTTCCATAAGGTTAAGGGGCCTATAAAAGGCATAGAATTGAAGCAAGAGAGGGAGAGCTATCATTGTTCTTAGATTCTATTATGGTTCAACTTGCCAACTTCAACAAAAATGCCGGATCACACACTTCCAGTAATGCAAACCCTCAGGGTTTGTTCAATGTTTGGGCCTGTTTATAAACCACCATCTGCTCGTAACCTTTAAAAGGTCACTGATTAACACGTAGTAGATGATTAATCACACAGAAACCAACCCACACTTTGACTTCTTCTCTGCTAGAACAAGCTGTAGGTTTATAATCAGCAGGTGAAGACGTGCCGTCTGCTGCTTTATATTTAGCATTCAGACACCAGAGTCGTATCAATAAGGACGGCCTTTGATTTGTGATCTGATTGACAGATCTGTAAAAAAAAATAAGAGTTACATGAAAGCACCACGTTTAATCTTTCTTGGAACAGAAAAATCAGCTGAGAGGGGCGGGTCTAGTAGCAGTCTTCTGGATAAGGGAGCAAGTTAGCACACCTCCTAAAATATCAAACTATCCATTTCAAGTTTCAAACTGTTACTGAAGAAAACAGAACCGTTGTTGGGCAGAAGGGAAATTTGGTCATTGAATCTGCACCGCACAGCTACACACGAATGGCATCAGTGTCACAAGAGCTGTCTGAGGTTTTTCCTTTTGGTGTACAAACAATGAACCAAGCTAAATTTAGAATCCGTTGAGGATCGAGGCTAATTCATATCTCATTTGGTGTAAGCAAAGAACTGCCGCTCACGCCCAAACCATGACTGACACTTCCAACGCCGCTGCGCTGACGGGGCTCGGGGCAATCACTTCACTTCAAATGATGCCTCTAAAAGCGACGGTAAAACACATCCGAGAGACACAAACAGAGCTGTTACTGTACTTGCGGACACATAAGAAAACACAGAAAGGCACTGAGGATCAAAGTGAGTGAAAGCACGTAAAAGTTGGAGGCTATTTGACATTCATGTCTTGTTGGTGCAGGCCCAGAGCAGTGAAGCAGGGCAGCGCTGATAGCCGGGGAGGGGAGGTCATTGAAAGTAAGAACATACATCAGCATCAAAACAGCACAACTAAAAGAAGACACAATAATATAATTCGAGCGTAGCACAAAGAAAGAAACATTTTAAAACCTTGGTTCCCGTGTTTAATCAGCGTCTGGAGTTGAAAGCTGATCGTCGCAAGCGATCAAGCATCACAATCTGCCTAAATCCAAATCTTCCTAAAAGCTAACCTGTTCTTCTGCAAACACAACCAGCTTCAAATTGTCAATAGGTTGCAGCCTGCAGCTTCCTATGTGGTTAGCCACAGGAATGGTGGGTGGTGGGGGGAGAGAGAGAGAGAGAGAGAGGGTGGGGCAGTGCAGTGTTTCAGGAGGACACAATTTGGCTGGAGGCCCAATCCCTACATGGGGGCCTGATCCACACCGGAGCCCCGCATGTGAGCAGCGCCGCTCTGCTCCCATGGCTGGTTTCGAGGGCAGCGGAGGGGAGGGGGGATTAAGCCCAGAGTGAGAGTGTGCATATCACAGGAAAGGTGGCGTTTAGGGAGGTGTCCTATGCTGCTGGCGGAAGGGCTTTTGGTCTAATTGGCTCTGGAAGAACTCCTTTGCTAAAAAGTTGGTGACCGGTAGTTGTCCTCTCTGAGGTGGACGAGTGGTGGCGGTTCCTCTATTTGGCTCTTTGGGAAGTGCTTCTTTAAATCACTCGAATGTACAGATGCAGAATAAATGTCACCATGACTTTCATCCCCGCACCATGCAGAAGGACACAGGTGATGTCTGCAGCCTACCAGCGCTTTACAGGCCTCAGCTAAAACGATGACAGAATTTACAACCCCGCGACATGATAATTACTCTGGGTTGAGTAACGCTCTTTTTAAAGCTGCTACTTTAAGGAAAGCCCTTCGCCCACGTAAGCCGAGATGGTATCCATAAATATTGACTGGATATAGAATGACCAGTATTCCCGGTACACTCTCGCCACCAGTGTGTCAACCAGTGAGCCGGGTTCTATCCTAAATTAGATGGATCCAGGTTCTGCTGCAGAGCAAACATGATGTGGACATGTAATGCAATTTTTTTTCTTCTTTTTTTTTGTTTTACAATCAATCAACCAGGCCTGTTCAAACTTCTGTGGAACAGAGTTGCGAGGTATCTGGAATAGCAGATACGCCTGTAGCTTCCTAGACAATTTTCGGACGCCTTTTTGACATTTATCCTCTTTCACATCATGCATGCATTGTGGTATTTGTTTTTAGCACCCAATGAACCTGACTCCTTGGATGCATATCGGCGTGTCCTGCTAAACTTAACCTGACAGTTGCCAGGGAACAACCCAAACGGCACAGTCAATACAAGTAAATGAATACTTACACACTGGAGAGTGAACTCAGAGTGGCTTGTAGCAGGAATTGTAAACTTAGGAAAATATCAGCAGAACATTTCAGAGGAAATGTGGAGAGGCGGGTTTCTTGTCTGCATTGTGTTGAGCCCTGCACACCCTTCCCGTCACCATAACGTGGCCTCGGGGATTAGATTTTCTGCTGTCATCAAGTTGGCAATGATTAACCCTGTTACGATCACCTGTGCAGGCAAGGGGGCTTTAAATAGACCCCCGATCATTGTGACCATCATCAATGATTTCCCTGTAGTGTTTTTAAACCTCTGGAGCCAGCTGTGCAAACCTGACAATCCCCGCGAGGGGCTCAATAGGTCACCGTCTCACTAGATTGTCAGACGACCTGTTGTCTGATTTTTAGCAGGAGCCCCGCGGTCGCCTGAGGGGCTTCAGCGGAGCACCGCGTCCTCTCACGCACGACTCCTACCTCACCAAATACCAGCCATCGCGCACGTCAATCGGGATCACTGTCGCAATGGAAGCGATCCCGGGGGATTCCTCGTGTCCGCACGCACGGCCTTCCCGAGCGTGTGACCTCGCGCGGAGCTCAGGGGAACCAGGGGGAACTTAACCCACCTGGACACGCGTACGCGGCGGACCCCCGCGAGGCAGCCGCATCAGAAGCCTTCGCTCGGCTCAACGTTGCGCCGACTCGGGGATCGATTGTTTGCGCCAACAGTACGCGTACACACACACACACACACACACACACACACACACACACACACACACGTCGTGTAAATATTGCGTTCACTTACCTAAATCATCCATGATGTCCCGGAAATCGTTCCAACGCCGAGAACCGGACCCCGGTCCTCTTGTCGGTCTACAGCGGCGCTGTGAGCAGCCGATTCCGGGCCCGATCGGTCGCAGATGTGCCTCTCGCTGGACGCGGGGAAGTTTTCAAGTTCCCCTGCTGCTCGACGAGCCTCAAACACGCTCACAAACACGCACACCCTGCTGCGCCCCCCACCCCGCAGTCACCGCCATTCTACAGCCAGCCCCCTGCTCGCCCTGCAGCCCCCTTCCGCGGGGACCAGCGACATCTAGCGGCACAGCGCGGTACTCGAGGCTGCCCGTGCAGCCGGTGTGGCTTCGCACAGGATGTAACACCACCTTAGTTCTTGTAATTGAGCTGCGCTTTCTGCTCATATACAGTGTGCAAAAGTGCACAGCTCTAAATGATGTGTGTAGCTTTAAAATATTAGGCTCAGCAGTATTACTTCAAGATCATTCTATGCAGCCCACATTGAGTTCAAGCCAGGTGAACACACTCTGTTCACATTGATCACGAGGGTTCATTGGGCTGGTCAAGGTCATGTAACCTGCGATGCATGTTCAACAAAAAAACATGATGAAATATGATAAAAGTGCAGGTTTCTTTTTGTGGTAAAAATTCGATAGTGTCCTTAGGTTGTCCTTATTGTGGAGCCTCCACCATTGAACCTGCCCCATTTGTGCTCAGTGATGCACAAATCCAGAAAAGTGAAGGAGATTATTTGGAGGGGGACTGTGGGTGAGTGGGGAGCACGGTCCTCCTCCAATCAGATGGTTGGCGGTTTGATCCCAGGCCTGGCTTTCCTGCATGTCGATGTGTCCTTGGGCAAGACACTTGCTCCTGTAGCTTTGACAACAGTGTGTGGATGCTAGTTACTGATGGGCAGGTGTCTCTGTGTATGGTAGCTACTGTCATCAGTGTATGAATGGGTGTGAATTATGTAGTGTTAAAGTGCTTTGAGTGGTCAGAAGACTAGAAAAGCGCTTTACAGTCCATTTAATAGTTTTAATATTTAGATTGCGATTGACGTAGTGCAGTTAATACTTTTGAAACAACGTAAGCACAATCAAGGCTCCTCTTTTAACAAATGTTGTGGCCGACGCCATTACTCTTCAACGGGTTTCATACAATCAGTTGTTCTGGAGTAGTGAACCAACAGCTTTCCGTCCCAAACAGAAATACACAACAGTTACTTTTCGTTTTGAAGAGTGCAAGCTCAGAGAATGACTCCAACAATGAGAGAACCACATTGACTTAAGTTGTGGAAAAAGTTTATCAGGCTCTTCACGCCACAATGGAGGAGGAGCAACTCGAGCAGGGACACATCAATGAATTATCTTTACTCAACAACTTATTAATGTTGAATATATTTTCTGTTTGCACATATGGCACATTTAAGAGTCGTCACAACTTGAATAGTTGTTGTAGCTATTTGACCATATCTACTAGGAGTAAATACAGGATAACACCTTATCTTATAAGCAACAGGGGAAAAAAAGAAAAGAAAAAAAGAAAATCGTAATGTTGTAAACTAAAATATTCAATAAAGGGGCAAAATAGATTTTTATTTTACTTACCAATCTCCTTTGGGTTTCCTGGTGAATGAAGTAAAACACGACAGAAGGCCTAGAAAAACATGAACAAGGGGCTGATATATACAATTATTGCACAATATGGTGTAAAATTGAGTCCTTGGATATTTGAAGAACAATGCCGGAGGAACACGTATAAACAGCCATTTTCTTCTTTTAAGACGACAAAATTAATAAAACTGAAAAGGATTCTTTACACTAATCCCACCCAAGGAATAAGGAGAAAAACTGAGTTCTCCCAGAGAATTGATCCAAGGATCTAATACCACTTATGAACTGTATTAAATCTCAATACAAACCACAGTGAGGAAGTGTTAATTGCACCCTGAGCTAACTAAACGCTCCCTGATCATTGATGGGTGTAATATTACAGGGAGCTACAGACATGCATTTGATATATTCTTTGGAATGCTGATTCAGTCGAGGGTGTTGAGGGTCCCTGCATCTCCCTCGAGCTTCGTCGCCCCCGTGCACAACAACGACGTCCTCTGAGCGGACCTCCTATCGAGAGACGTTCACCCATTACGTTCACCCATTACTCAAATCAAGCAATCATTACCGTTTTAAAACATGCAAATAAACTAACCCCAGCACGTAGGCGTTGCATTTTAATTCAAAATATTCTTGTTCTTATTTTTTATTTAATTTCCACTTCAAATCTATCACAACATCACTTAAGCAGCCTTCGCTGTGTGTAGATTGGATGGTGGACCAGGCCTACCTCGATAGTGGAAAAGGTTGTGGACCGCAGTCTGATCCTTTGCGGCTTGAAGATGGGACACTTTGACGTGTGCCCCGATCTGCAGCCGCCATAATGCAGCATCCCTCCAGAAACCCAGAAACATCTGGGCTTTCCCCTGTAGAAGGTCATGTGAAATAATATTTGAACTTCATTTTCTCCTCTCTCTGTTTTTTTTCTCCATGGACACCTGAAGAAAATGGATTTTTCCAGTTAACTTACATTTTATGGAAATTTGCACAAACTTCTAGGCCTGTTGCCTTATTCATACCAACGTAGGCTTAAACTACATTCACCTCCACCACCTCACCCTCCACGGTGATGAGGCCCCCGGCGTCCATGCAGATGCTGCTGAGTGGGGTGGGTGGGGTAGGGGGTGGAGGGAGAGCCCCTTAACCACGTAGCACCCACCCTCCTTAGTTTCCAAATCCCTCATTCACCGTGACTTTGGCCCCGGACTTTCCGCTGGAAATTGCGGCCAGAAGATTCATTTTGGTGCTTGCGGGTCTCGCGCCATGCGAGTGGAACTCCCAGGACACCACCCAAGGCTGCTCCACCACCAACACCACACAGAGGTGGATGGGCGGGGGTTTAAAATAGGGCGCCAGAGGCTTTGTCCACGGGAGTGTCTTTAAGGCCATTCTGAATTAATAAAATGAACACAAACTATTAAGAATAAGCTATGCGTAGCATAACGTCATTAGCATGTGGTTATGGTTGTGACCACTAAACAATTGTAGCCACTTCATTGTTTTTGTCGGCAAAACAAATATAGGCTGATAGTTTGTATAAAAACTGGACTCAGGAATGATCTCATTTAGAGAGGGACAAACTCACCTCTGTCAACTTTCACAGGTCTGGCGGCTTAAGGTCAGTGAAAATAAATCACTGCTGTTAGAGATCGTCTCATCTTTTCATCTCACCGCTTTTGACCCAGCAACCAGTGGCTGGGTGCGTTTTATTGGAGAGAAATGCACAATACAGTCGGTGATTGAGCAAAAAACATGAACAGACGCTCGCACACGCACACAAGGTGCCATCTCGAATACAATGGCTGGTGTTTGTGTTTGTCCAGCCTGGTACACGAAGTATGAGCTTCCTGTTGCTCTTTCCAAAACTAAATTTAGCTTAGCTTAATATCCCTAAGGTAATAGTGATATTAACTGAACATGTCACAAATGAACCTGTCTCGTTGAAGCAAAAACAATCTTGAATTCATTTTTGTGTGGAGGCCAAAAATGACATCATAAGGAGTCTGCTGGTAAAAAGGGCAGTAGGCTATAGTCGGCATCCAAATGCCATCCACTACCTCCGCATGGCTAACACTAGCAATAGTGGCTAACGCTGCCATTATTTTAGCTAACGTTAGCTATGTTAACTGACACATTAGTAAGGCGAAAAACTAATATTTATCAGTTGCATTAGTTGTTTTAATTGTTATAAACCTTTGAACTGGTTAGCCGTGTAACTAATTTGATAAGTTAACTACTTTTATTAGTTAATATGGCCAGAGCCTGCGTTAGTGATAGCGTGATCAAAGTTGAATGCACGTTTTGGGATATCTGTAAGAATTTAGCCAAAGTACTTCTCTCGTTCTGGTAGATTAATTTGTCAGATCATAGGTAAAGTAATCAGAGCTGCGTTTGCAAATGTTGTATTCAAAAATGAAGAAACGCCGGACGGACAGAGGTCATCGCTGATCAAAAGGTTAAAATCAAATGTATTTAATAAACGAGATGGTGTTGTGGTAAAAAGAACATCTCAGCTGAGGAGCCGCCGGTCTCAGCAACCAACAGGCCCCAGGTCAGTCCTTTTGACCATCCCTAGTGCCCGTTTGTCGCTTCCACCAGTGAACTCGAGAACAATGGTTCCTACAGGTATTTATAACAATGCTTAAAGGTGTGAAAGTTAGAGTCCACACCTCTGGAAGTGGTCGTCTGGTGAGTTCAATGTAACTCGGATTTCGAATGATCCTTAGTCAATATAAGTTGTTGTGCAAGTATTACATGCATGCATTCCAGTTGACACACATTACATCAAATACAATCATAACTGTACATTGATATTATTCCATTACAGTTGCAGAATTACAGTTGTTTTACAATATTGCCATTACTTTATTGATTACACAGTTTCAGAATCATGGCTGTATTCTTGTGTACACTATATGCATTTTATTAATTTTATGAACCGGATCGTCAATTTGTTTCTAATATCCTACACAAAGGAAGTGAACAGACTGACTATGATCCTTATAAAAACAGTTTCTGCCTGGTTAGCACTAGTGCTTTGATTTCTGACCTTGCGTTCCTCAACCAGGATAAGACAGTAACTCCCTAAATGAGCAGTAAGAAAACGTTATTGTAGTTTGATGTTAAGTCACAGGTTCGTGTTTGAGCCATAAGATATTACATCCTTCCATTCGTGTCAAAGTTTGTTATGAAACGCGTCTAATGCTTACCTACGGTATGTTAATGGAAAATTGTTTTGGAAAAAGATTTTTTTTTTTTAAAGAATTGTTTTTTTAGTTAAATTGCGTTGACTAGTTTGTTTGGCACGGGTGTTAGTTAACTTTAATTTACTTGTTTGTTAGGTACTAGTTAGCTAGGTGTGAAATTTAACTGAAATTCTTGTAATTAGTTCAACAATCAGAATATTCTACTCATTCAGGACAAGAAGGACTCTTCCTTTGTTGCCAGTTATACATTATAACTAGTAAGTTATGCAGTTCAATGATTTTAGTCTTCAACATTTTGTCATAACGGTACAGCTTTCAGCATTCCAATGCATTTTCTGCAGGAAATGCATTTTAGTTCATCTTATTTTCCCTCGGTGGCAGCTAGGGGATGCTCTCATCCAGTGGAATACTATACTCAACATTACAGATGTTGTTCTATGAAAGTTTCTTTGTTTTTCAGCACCAAAATGTCAGTCCAATTTAACACACATTTAGAGTGGCTAAATTGTCAGTTCCAAAATAATCTTTAGAATTTAAAGATTATTATTAGGTTATAAGTGTTATTCTATTACTTACTTGGTCCAGAGGATTCAAAATGTAACATGAAAACATATTTTAGAATGTTTGTGTTTGAATCGGAATGATGCTGTAACGACAGAAAGTCAGCCCAGACAAATATTCCCAAAGAACGATTTGCTCATATTTTACTCTACATCTGGCAGATAGGTGACCATCCCCTGACATGTTAATGCCCACACCGTCATGTATTATTTGTACTATTATCTGTCATTAACTTTACATTAAATATTGCCACGGTTTTTAGATAAAAATGGCAAAGGACTGTTTAATGAAGCAATACACCAACTTACGGGAGAACAGTGATCGACGTGAAAAGCTAATCTGCGAGGAGAAGGAGATGTTGGCCTCTCTGGATAAGGAGGTAAAATACACTGGTGTACAACGGCACTGGCTCCGAAATCGGTTGCGAAAGATAGAATTGCCCTAAACTGAATATTTGCGGTGTAATTCATACCACGTCAAAGAATCTACGATCATTTTCAACGCTGTTTTTTTTTTTAGATTATGATACGATATGCATACGTTCGTGTAAGTATCAACTTATTCGTGGCAAGAGTATATGTAATTGTAAAATACCAATAACAGAGGTTGATTGTAGTGTACTTGTATGTTTAATATGGTACAGACTATTTTATTAAGTTCAAACCAAATAATTGTATCTTGTCATGCACTTAGGAGTTGACTGCTTTAAATATATTTACACACATGCACACATGGTAAACCATGTAGGAATAGTAATGAGTTATCGCCCTGTTATATGACTGGAATGGTCAAATATTGTGGGAGTATGTATTTTAGGGGCTACAGTTTGTTCGCCGGTGAAGTAACCTTAAAGCAGAAAGTTCTGTTTCATTTAAAATGAAATGGGATACAGCAAACAAAAAAGGGATAGGTGTCAATGTCTGTAACATCTTATTTTCTGTGTGGCTCCAGAAAACTCTGTTAGAGAGCAGGATTCAAGAGACGTCAGCGGTCCCCGGTGGCATCCTGCGGCACCAAGGGGACCACAAACGCGACTTGAAGCACATCAACGACTTAGAGCGCAAACTCCACCTGGTACTAATCCCCAAAAAACTTCTGTCTGCGTCAATCAGGTTCTCCCTCAATGAATAGGTATCTGTTGTTTTGTAATTTTAGGAAACACTATTATTTGATTGGATTAGCTTCGTTGAGCGTAGAGTTATGACTTCACCAGGAGGTCACCCACAAAGAAACAGTGCAGCAACGTAACACCGCATTTAATATGTTAGTTAGCCTCAGAGGTGCTAAAGCCCGAGCTAGACTGGCTTCAAGTTGTAGATAAGATAATGGGCTGTAGCCTTATACAACAGACGCATATGAGACCGGTATCAATCTTCTTGGGAGAGAGTATAGTATAAGTATAAGAATATTCCTATGAAGGTCAAACTGTTCCTTTAATAAAAGCCCTACTTTTAAACTGAGACCTCTCATCACAATCTTGACTTTTACAAAAAGTCTATGATTAGTCCTAGATTTAGACCTCAACTGCACTTCTTTCCTCTTTTTCCTTAGGAAACTATTACATTTAATAAGGTTATGTGCAGGAACACAGAATACCGTAAAGCAGTTGAACACCTGCTACAGATGAAAGACTCACTGTGCAAAAGTGAGTCCAACAGACAGTTGGCCCATCAGAAAATCCTGTCAGAGAAACTGGAGCAGGATCTTGCCCTCCTTTTCGACCGGAGGTAATTCAAGTGTTAAAGGGCAGATCGGAAACATATAGAGATGTTTATAGAGATATAAGCTGTGTGTTTGTGTTGCGCTACAGGTTACATGTCGAGACCCGCATTTCAGAGTTGGAGGAGGACCTCAAGGTGGAGACGGCTCAGTTCATGACGAGAAGGTCGGCGCTGGAGACGCTCATCAATGCCCAACTGCAGAAATTCCTGAAGACAAAACTCCGTAAATTTCCTCCTTTGGAAAAAAATGAAGACTCAACGAAGAAAAGTACATTATATCTCTTGATTAAGGCTTAAACGCGCTTCATCTTTCCCTAAGCACATATCACTTTACAAGTTGTACCGTTTACTTACGTTGTCACAGAGAACAAAACACCACACCTGAATGGCGCTGAGAACCTGGAGATGTACAAGCAGGGCTACAGAACGCTAGTGGAGGTCACCGGGGAGACGGAGCTGTGTCAAATGGGCCTCGTGATTGCCCAGAAGGAGCAGAAAAATGTCACTCTTACCAAGTACATCAATGAGCTGGATAACAGAAAGCACATGCTGACGAACAAAACCGAGCAGTTAAAGGCATGTGGATATCGTGTTAACACACTCACACACGCAGTTGAACCTCGTGTTATGTTTTGTTTATACGCACGTTTCTCCCTCAGAGTGATATCCTGTCCTTGGAAGAAGAGAACAGAAGACATGATGACCAAATCAAGAAGCATCTGCAGGTGATTTCATTGCGTCACCTGTCACATAATCCAGTAGCTTCATAGTTCCAAAATACACCAACGCAAACTGTTTATTTTCTGTCGCAGTGTTCTGTTGGTTCGGTGTAGCTGGATAGGATTATAGTAAGCTGTAAATATTGTACAATGCTAAGTAGCTCACAAGAAGTAAACATGGATCCAAACAGTTTCCATAGCAACATGTTTTCCAGGAACAAACCTTTTTTATAACACTCATGGAATTAGAAACTCAGCCTGGTTGGCCTGACTTAAATCGTTTTTGACATTACCGTAACCCAGCTGCCATGGTTGTGTGACCAATGAGATGCAGTTGGCAAATGTTTCTGCCGATAGTCTCAGGTATTTGTTAGTTAAATATAATTAGAGTTTGTGCAAAGATTAGATGCTCTTGGTTCTTAGAAACAACTTAACATTGTCTCTTCCTCTCCTGTCTGTCTGCGCTGTAGCCTGAGCTGGAGGAGAATAGCTGTCAGTCAGAGGCCCTGGAGAAGCAGCACGCTGCGGTTCAGAAGACACTGGACCAGCTGGCGGCCGCCATCAGCGACCTTTTAGGCGACGTGATGCGAGAAGTTGTCGTCGTCAATTCTGACAACATTGTACACAATATCGGTAGGTGAACTGTTGACCTCCTGAAGCTGGCCCTGAATGTACATGTTTCACACTTCCACCTGCTGTCCCCGTGTCGCTCCCCCAGGTATCCTTGAGGAGAGAGTTGGTCACCTGCTGCTCCAGGCCAACAATGCCAGCAACGAGAGGATTATGTTACTTCAGAACATGCTTTTGGCCAACTTTGACTTGCTACCAGGTATGAAACTTAATCCATCACTCTTAACTGTGTGATGTGTGGTATTCTGTCCAACCATAAACGGTGTTTGTTGCAGGAGAGGAGGAAGTCATGGAAACGCCACGCAGCAGGTCTGCTTCACGTTCACCCAAGGAAACCCGATAAGACAGAAGATGGTGTCGTTTCATCCTTCCTCCCTCCGCAGGGGTTCAACAGCCTCTCACACAGTCTAGGTGGCAATAAACAACTCACGACGGCGTTACACACGTTTTCGTTTTTTTTTAGCACACAGAACAAAAACGCCGTCATTGAGAATTAAATGAGAATTACTTTTTATGTGAATAATATATTATGAATTTGAATCACATATTTCTTACTCTGATATCGATTTAGTCAGTGAATGAATATCAACGTTTTCTTGGGGGTTACTTTGCAACAAGCCGTCAACAGATCATAGCCTGTTCACTCATTATGGATAAAGTTTCATGTTTCTGGCCAACTGAGGAATCTTCAATATCAGCTCTCCTCTTACTGCTGTTTTGTTCTATTCCATCTCCTGAGGTAAATCCATTATGCTCACGCTAAGCTGAACATGTAGTGTCCAAACATCTGTGGATGCTAGAGGTACACAAGAGCCTTCTCTTTGTGGAGTAAAAGCAAAAAGAAAGAGCTAATGTTATTTTGTACAACGGAGTAGAATTGCAGCACTGAGTGACAATTAAGTTACAAATGATCCGTTACACATGACACGTTGTCCTTTCATTGATTAGTGCAGCGATAAGATGAGCCCTGCCAGCAGTTAGAACTACGGTCGAAGGGCCACATTGCTATTTGTCCCCAGACTCCTCAATGGCCCCAGTCTCTTCTTGTTAAAACAGGACGCTCAACTGATTTGAGCTCAGATGTCTGAGCTGATCCGCACTTATGCCTCCTACACATCCCCCCTCCTCCCCAGCAGGCAATGCTTTAGTCTGAGGTTGACAGGCTGGATCCCCCCCCGCCCCGGACCCTCCAGCTGCCAACACCCAGGGATTTTCACCCCGCCCAAGTCTGGCAGGAGGGGTAGCTGAGGGAGGGAGGGACGGATTGCTTAGTGGCATCCTATTGTGTGCTCCACAGTGTAGCATTACCCTCGTCACATCATCACAGCACTAAAATAACATCAGGGCTTTGTCTCGCTTGAGCCCCCCGTCTCAGTGGCCAAACGCTTAAATGTGCACGCACAATGCACGCGTCTTAATTTGTGCACGCATAATGCAAGCAACTATACAATGCCACACACACACATTTGGAAACAATCTCTGGAGGATTTCAGTGGACCACCAACAGCTATTCTGGAGTACACGTTCACTACCCGGCATGGAATTAAAAGACTAGCTGGCATTGCCATGTGTTCAGGCGGTTTTCTGGTGATCCTATAAACAAATGACTCTCAGGAATGTTACCTCTATTCTCATTAAACCTTTCGTTTTTGTCCCGTTGTTTTGATAAAAATCAGAAAGAAAGCAAGCTGGCTTGTCTTTAAAACTTTTATTAGTTGACATCCACAGGCCAAACAAATGGATATCTTATAGAAAAATGGATGTATAGGTGGTGTGGAGTGTACAAAACAATACAATACAATAATTGAATTAATCTCGGGGGGATGTGGGAGCATTCTGGGGATGAAGCAGAAAGGGAACTCGCAACATGGCAATTATGGAAGCTTTTGGGTGTTGACTTGATTCTACTGTACAGAGACAACGCTGCCAACAACAAGCTGCATCAATAAACCGTCCACTTCTCCTCCGAGGGCAGCGGGGCAGTTCCATGTCATTGACCAGCAACAAACTGACTTTGTATTTGATGCTGACAGAAATGTTTACTCCTGGTCCTTCTCCTCTCCGTGGGTAATGATGTGAACCAGGTTATTGTAGTCCAGGTTTCCTGCCACATCTGGGGGGAAGGCAGCGAACATCTGCACCATCTAACCAACAACAGAGTGTGTTGACAATTCACAGAAACAAAAGCTGGGCATGCACGAAAAGGAGTTAGGGTCTTTCACTGAGTGTGTATAAAAAATGAGTCCCCCGCCACCCCCCCCCCACACACACACTTAAACATAATGATGATGATTAGGGGAGAAGGAGCACAATGTACCTCTTCGGGGGAGAATCGGTCCGCTTGTGTCGTAAGCATGTGAGTCACACTGAACAGAAAGAAAAAGGAAAAAACATTGAATGAGGTGACGTGTTTTCGCGTGGAGAGGAAATGAGCTGCTCGTGAGTAACTTGTACCGGTATAAATGACTGCGCTTAGACTGGCGCGCAGTCATATGTTGTGAGGCTAAAAGCTTACACAGCAACCATCGCAGCGGATTTGCATATTGCAAATTTCCTTTGTGTGAGACGTGGAGTGTGTGAGTCACTCACTCGTCTTTCCTCAGCACACCTTTCCCCTCAGGGTCAAAGACTTTAAACGCGTTGAGGATGGTCTCCTCTGGATCAGCACCTAGAAACATTAAAGGAGTCAGTATCGCGTTCCTAAAAGATCTCAAAGTGAAAATCCCACTTTTTGTGATATCCTTTTCGTCATTAGTCTGTACGTTCATACCTTTCAGCTTCTCACCGAACATGGTGAGGAAGACGGTGAAGTTGATTGGGCCAGCAGCCTCTCTGAGCATCTCGTCAATCTCTTCCTGTTTCACGTTGACACGTCCTGAAACATTCAATATGCCAATGTTTCATTAAAATCAATCAATAAAATCATCTCTCAGCAGACCGAACATACCTAGAGCAGCAAAAGTGTCCCTCAGATCGTTCTTGTCGATGAAACCGTCTCGGTTCTGGTCCATGATGGTGAAGGCCTGAGGTCAGCACACAGGGGAAGACACAGTAACACAAACAGGAATCACAGCCACACGCCTCACATGGTTTTAGATTCTCCTTCTTTACGGGAATATTTTACAGCCATCTTCAGAGATGAGCACTGTTAAGTATTTGAAACTTGTGTTCCCCCCCCTCCATGGTTAAGCCGGGGATCCAGAGCACGCCCGGCATTTTATGTGAAGCCTAATCGCTGGTGACACAGACGGGATGTCTGGGCAGCGATGACCGTCATACCAGCATTGCACAGCCTCCACTGCCGCAGAGCCAGAGATGCTCCAAATAGACAGGTGGGCATAACGCAATGATGAACAAAGGAAGAGGACCGAGGAGCCCAGCGCAGGGAAGAAGTCATCGTAATACTCGATGAGGTTACATGTAGAAAAAATACACCATTTCAAATCAGTGTGAGAAAAATAATTGATTGGGCAACTTTCACCTCTTTAAATTCCTGGATCTGAGCCTGCTCAAACATGGAGAACACATTGGAGTTGGCTCCCTCTGCTGTCCTCTTCTTGGCTTTTTTGGGGGCCTTATAGCACACAGAAAGTAGAACAGTTAAGCCAGCATAAAGTAAACTCTAAAATATTTTGTGAGAGGTGGAAAATAGGTTATAATCAAAACACTAGTGCATAAACATGCCATCTTAACCCACTTCACTATCCTTTTTCAATCATTTGTCCTGTAAAACATACTTTGTTTTATATCAACCAGGTGTAAATCTCATTAAGTTACTGACAAAAAGCATGTCATGATGGTTAGGGTATTGTCTTTCCAATATAAACTTATTAAATCATCCTTGAACCCCCCAAAAATGATGTTCCATATCCGTCACAGCCATCAAACAGCAGCTCACACACACACACACACACACTTACCATGCCGTAGAAGCTTGGAGGTCAGAACGACACTGATGGAAGTGAACAACGGTGAGATTGTGCGCGCCCTTTTGTAGCCCCCAAACCTCAACTCCACTGGATGATATTTATAACTATGTCCTCTTTAGGAGGTGACAGGTAAATGATGGTTCATACAACACAAACAGTAGTAAATGCTCACATGCAAAGACACAAAGACATTGGAATTACTGGTTTCGAATATCTGGAGCAGAAGGTTAAAGCACTTAATTACTTTACAGTTCCCTCTGTCCAGAGACCAGTCTTATAGAAATAATGAACACGATGAAAGGTATGTTATCAACACCATGACACAAAAATGATGCGACTGCCACCCAGGTTGAGTCAGACCACCGAGGGGACGAAGTCAGAGAAGACAATGATTCTTCGTATGGTACAAATAGCGATGATCTCATTTAAAATACTCCATTTAGACACTTTTTTGAATTAAAAAAAAAAAAAATCTTACTAGACTATAGAAAATTGGGTAAATCTAAACAGATAGCTATGAACATTAAAAGGGTGGATTAAATCAGTTTTTCCCAACTTAGTTAAAGGAATGTATTTGTTGAGGTAGGTGGAATTAACTAAACGTTTCTTTTTAACTTTTTATAAAACTAACAAGACTGCCTCGGTATATATATACACACACACACACACACACTTTAAAAAAACAGATGACCTTACGCCAAGGGATGGGATTTTGATCTTGAACTAACAGAAAACATATTGGGGAATCCTTGTTTCTTGCATACTGAGTACTACGGCGATACAGCCAGCGCTGTAGACGCTTTACCACCCAAACGTCACGGCAGCTTTATCTGGTTTAGGACCCAAAGAAGCAGTTTTAACCATGATGCTGTTTGGCACAGCGGTTCTCTAGAAAGCTGCAACCAGCCCGAGTGGCCGGTCTGAGGAGGCCAATGCACAAATTCTTAAAAAGCCACTTGTACCATCCCGTCCACTACACGGGTGTTAACTCTAAAGCGCTTGTGAAACTTTGCTCAGTGTCGTCAACAGCAGCAGGTGCGACATACTCGAGCGAGCCGCTGCAGACACTGCACGCATTCTTACAACGTGCTGCAGCCGTTAACGCGCCGTCCCCTCGCACCCAGGTCAGGAAAAGTGACAGTCTGTGAGAATGAGCCGAGTGGGCCGAGGTGTGGAGGTGAGGCCCCGGACGTGTGACCTATGAAGAGAGAGGCGCTGAAAGCCGCCTCGCTCTCAGTCCACTCGCTGTCAGATAAAAGGCTGGTGATGAAGTGGCAGCAGATGTGTCTGCTATGCTCTCACAGCAGGGTGCGTACAAGCGGGTCACAATTAGATGAGTTATTGTTGCACATGCTGTTGTGGAAAAGGTTTTACCCCCCCACCCCCCTCCCAGCTCTTCTCCGTTTCTTTTTGCAGCTACCGGGACTGGAATGAGGGGCCATTGTTGCGCTGGCTGAGCGCCGGGATCAGTCTACTATAAATAGACTAACCTCTTCCAACACAATGGACGTGGACAAATGGTCATTTGGAAGGCAGCAGAGTTCTGTGTCTGCAGCTTCTAATGAAAGGAGAGCAGTCACACAAGTACAACACAAAGTGAAAGACAATGGTTATAATATTTAATATTCTGTGACAAAATCTCTACAGGGAACGCTAATAAAACATTTGTTAGCAGACATCAATATCATATCCAGCGTTACAGCATTATGATTCAGGATCACGTGAACTGAAATACAAAAATAATATTAAAATAAAACAGGAAGGGAACCCGTTTGAGTTCTGTAGAGGCCAGTGGAAAACTTGTGCAATCTGTAGCATTGGGTGCATTTGGGACAAATGAGTCAGCTTTATCTACTCAGCTTTAATACATTCAGGAAGTGTTTGACTGCTAAAAAGAACACGTGTGGATCCAGAGTTGAGGAAACTTCTTCCTATTGATCGCCGAAATGTCAACAGACACACTGGGCAAGTTCAAGTGAGGCATCTTATCTGCATATATATATATATACACACACACCGACAACCAAAATAATATTCAATTCAACTTCAATTTTTCGGTTGAAGGTGAGCAGCTTGACTGTGGAAGCCTAAATACGTTTGGATGTATTGAAGTGTCTTTTAAAGTTGGATCGTTGTCTTCATAAAAGGAAAGAAGAAAATTAAGAAATGATACTTGAATTGACGAGAAATGAAAGGTTTCTTTCATGTGCTTTGTTGTTAAATAGTGGAATAAAAATTATAACCTAAATGTGGCAGAAGAGAACACTCTGATTTGAGATATACGTATCCATGCCATTTACGAACCAGGAAAAATGAACAAATATTTGAGTTTTCACTTGGAACAATTTGGGGTTATATACAATATAAGGGACATCGTAGAAAAAGAAATGCTCAAGCACTATGTTGTAAGCTTCAAACATGATCCCATCTTCTCCTCCTGTCGCATTGTTCAGCGCTGAGGTTTTGCCTTGGACGGATTGAAGTGCATTTACACGAGCTGGATCCGCATACAGTTGATAGAGGACGCTTGGACATGTTAAAAGAATACTCATTGGACATTCAAGAGGACACATAATCACTTTTTTTGTTTTTAACAAAAATAGACATGGCTTATCCAGCCTTGAAATTCCTTCTCAATATATATAAAATTATGTCTCGTCTATTTACAGTCAGATAGCGTTCTGGAGGTTTAGAAAGTCCTGCTGGGGATTGTGGGTAGCCCAGTTTTAGTGTGGACTTATCCGAGGGCAGGGAGGATTCAGCTACTTAAATTGAGACGAAATATCTTTGTGCTGCGGCTGCGTCCCGTCACCGCGACCCCTCCGAGTCGCGACCGAGGAGAGATTAGCAGAGAGCGGTCGTGTGTTGACACGTCTGCGCGGGAGCCAGAAATGTCATCAGAAGTACGGCGACGTCCTGCGCTGATCTGTGGCTACCGGGGTCAGAGCTGAGCGCAGAATTGAGCCTGACGTTTTAATGCTATTTCAAGTGAATTTCTGTCATTTTCACGAGCGTTGGACTTAATTTTAGGCATTAACTTGTGAGATAAAGTTGCTACGGCTGTGCTTATGCATCCTCGTCACTGCTGTGTGGAGTTCACAGTAACTACCGAAACCCAACGGGGTCTAAAGTTGAGAACATACTGGGATTTAATTTTTGAAGATGAAATTTATGAAATCCTCAGCTTAGGTGTGTGGCAGTGTTTCGTCATGGATTGGTGACACTGTCCAAGGATGCGTTTCTCTGTCCGTGCTGGGGGAGTGGCTCCGCTGCCTCTCAAACAGATGATTGGTCCCATACCTGTGGGATCAAATCAGTATATACAGTCAGATCAATACATGCACACGCATGGACTTGATTGTTAGCATCATTTGAAATACTTGAACGGCAAATTTGAGCCAAAGCCGACAATTTAAACAAGACAGGAGTCAACAACTGCGGAAACGTTAACAGACCTTGTTGACCGGGTTTATCGGCGTGCGGCCCGAACCGGTGTGAAGCCTCTGCCGCTCCTCAAAGCGTCCAGGCGACCTCTCCCTGCGCACGTCCATCACCCGGCCGGGGGAGCGGTCCATCCGGGGGTCCGCCATGGCCCTGCCTGGGGAGCGCTCTAGCCGAGGGTCCGCCATGGCCCTGCCTGGGGACCCCGCCATGCGGCTCTCCAGCATCCTGCCGGGAGACTTCTCTCTCTCCAGCGGGCGGCTGGGGGACTTGTCCCGCCGGAACTCTGTGCGTGCCTCTCTGTAGCGGTGTGGCGTGCCGGGATCGGAGTGAACGTGGGGATTGGCTGCCAGTCTTTTAGAGATGTGCTCATTGTATGAAGGAGGCCCACGCTTGTTAGGGCTGTTAGGGAGGAACCGAGGACACAACAGACGGGGTGTCATTGGTCACAGGAAGGCGAATGCGCTGTCTCGGGTAATGGGCTTTGCTTGGCACTGTAAGGGTCACCGGATACAGTGAGGAGGAGGGACTCGCGTTCAAGCTCCTTTTACAAGCGTTCGCAGTTTGCTATTCATGGTTTCAAAAGACTGAACCTGAAAACAGTCACAGGCTGAGCGCAACAACTCCAGGGCAAAGCCAGTTTTAAAAAACAGCCTTGTGAATAATAAAGGCTCAGTTGTAGGTGAGATTCAAATCGAAATAGACAAGTCTCAGTCGGAAGTCTTTATTCATCGATTCTTTTGTCTACATCACACAAGTGGCATTCTAAAAAGCAATTCTAATTTAAAAAGACTGTACTCAGGATTTGTTACAGATAAAAAAGGAACTCTTCCTCCTGTAAGGAGCAAAATGGAGGCGTTACTCTCCTATTTGATGACCAAATCAAACAAAGGCCAAAGGCCACAAATTAACGATCACCTCCTGTGGATGCCACCTTGTGCCCAGAAGTGCCAGCTTGTCCCATTGATCGTTCAACACCACCAGTGCACATGCAATCATGCTGCTCTTCTATAGTCTCTGCATGGCAGGGAGAACCAAACCTCACCAAAAAATAAATGAATGAATATCGTAAGCAAGATGCTCAAGTAAACTTTGAATTTAATAATCAAATAAAAAAATAAAATCGAACACACACACATATTATCTTTTAGATGAATTCTCCATTTGCATGATTTATCTTTTGTACACAATTCCTTTTAGCTTTGTAGGACTTTGTCCTAAATTGTCATCTGTATTATTTCCAAGACACAAAATAATGGATTTATCAACATTATAGTGATGCAGTTGTCCATCAAACCTCATCGGATGTGAATACTGAGTGAATACAGAGTTATGGGGTTAGACTGTGTTTGTGCATTATGTTAAATGATCAATTAATTTGTATTAGAGCATACAACTTATTCATTTTATTTATTTTCCATATATGATTGGTTCGCCACATTCAGTGCCATTCTTTAGAAATTATTCTGAAATAACCAAAACTTGTTTAGATTCAGATGAATGATAAACTATATAATCAAACTACAGGATCCTGAAAGTGACGAGATAATTGAAAGAATGTGCTACTTGAGAGTTTCCTACTGTAGGCGTTGAATCTAACTTAAAATGTCAAATAGTGTTACAGCTCAACACGCGTTATGGTGGCGAAGATGACGAAGTTCAGAGCAGAAAAACGTCATCAAAGCAATACCCAAAAGATAGAACAGTGTAACTGTGTAAATAAGTTCGCCAACAGACAGTGAAATAACCTGGAGCTGGTTTAATAAGTAGTGTCCTCACCTGCGTCCCGATCCGTTTCGCTGCAGGTCCCCTGCACCCTCTTGGCTCTGGATCAGGTTGCCCTTGCAGCAAATGACCCGCAGTTTGTTCTGGTAGGAGGAGGCCAGGTAGATGGCCCCAGAGGAGATGGCTGGGCCCAGGTAGCGGGGGTTCGGGATATCCAGGTGTGCATACGAGTGGGGCCTGGAAAGAGGAGAACATCAGATGCTAAAAGAATTAAAAAAAAAAAAAAGAAGAAGAGCTGTGACTGAAATGGTTAATTCTTGTTGAGGCGTTTAATGAGCCCTTTGGCAGTAATGGGAAATTAACAATTAATCACTACAATATGCATTGACACTAAGTAAAGACCCACAAAATGATGATGATGTGACTGGGTGAAAACTAAACTTAGTGTAAACCCTAATTGATGGACTGGCACTGACACGGGAGCAGAATCTTACCCCAAAGCAGCGTGTCCCTGGATTTCAATAACATCCAGAGAGTTGAAGTAGGTCACAAACAGGTAGGGCTCCCTATAGGCTGGAATACCAAAACATTCACTTAAAATCATATCAAACATTGACTGTCACAGAGAAAAGGACGTTTTCTCATGTATACACTTACCAAAGGAGAGAGGCAGGCGGCTCCATTTGATATCTTCACTTCTGCTTCTGCGGCCGTAGGCGTCCACAAACACACCAAACTCTGCAAGAAAAATGTCCTGGTATCACACAAAAGTGCCTTTTTGAAAGTGCGACAACAATGACTGTTATAATTTTAAGAATTAAAATCTGCTGTTGCTATAGAGGCAGGTTTCCGCTTTCTGATTTTTGTTTGTTTTCACGTTGAACCGCATCCACAACGCACTGCGCACGTGTGCCCAAACAAGGAGGACCAGATTCTAACCGTGGAAACACAGCAGGTATTCGTCTTTCTGTGGCGCCGTGGTGACCTGGATGATGGAGATGGGGAAGCTGTGGGAGGACGCGGCAAAGACAGCCGAAGCTAGCGTCACGTCGTTCTTATCCAGAAACTCTGTAAACAAATGTGTTGAAAGGGAAGAAAAAAAAAGTCACTCAGCTCCTTCAGGTGCGGATCTTGAAAATTCACAGCGACAGTATTGCCACTTGGTGGACAGAAAGAGTTATTTATTCACACTATTAATGCCAATGCAGACCACGAATAAATCACAGCGGTCTGCGACCCACCTTCCAGCACATACTGCTTCATCTCGATCTCATAGAACTTGTTGGTGCCAATGATGATGCTGTAGCCAGTGAAGTGGATACAGCTGCAGGGCTCTGACGTCTCAATCTCCTGCAAACAGACGTTCAAGCTCAAACTCAACGCTCCCTGCACCAAAAGAGCCACTTGGAAAACACAACCTTTCCTTCATGACTTTATCCTCTCCTGATCCATCTTCAAAAGCCCACTCACCTTCCGGATGCAGAACTTGTTCAGGCTTTCATTATGTCGCAGAATTGTAATTTTGTTGGGCATAGCAGCACAAATACAGATCCCATTATCAATCTGTCAAGAAAGAACAACGTCACAATCATGGCGGCAGCACATTAACTAAATAACCGTCTAACGGGGGAAGAATCTCGCTCTGCTCCAAGTAGCAGCAACGCAGCCCACCTTTCCAGAGGAGAAGAGATGGCAGCCCTTGACTGTCTCAAAGATGAAGGGGTTGAGGTCGGGCTGAGCCGGGAGATGGGACTGCGACAAAGACTGTTTCACCTTCTTGATCTCCACCAAACACAAGGCCCTCTCCTCTCCTGGTTGTCACAACAAACACAACCCGTAGAATCACACCATCATATATTTGCTACAGAGAGGATTATCTGACGTAATAATTGCAGCAGAAAAGGCTTTTTTTGTGCCACTAAGCTCCATTTTCCAAACATTTATTACATCAAATAGTTGTGTGTGTGTGGAACAATAATTTATTACAAAAAGTGTGTGGCTGCACAATAAATAAATGATCTGGCAGCGTAAAAAGAGCCATGTTGAGTCACTAATGCATGGGTCTTGCTAGCTTTCACTGACAAGAGAACATCAGTTCACGACTTATAATGGAGTACAAGTTGTCCATTTAAGATCATGTACTGACCTGTGATCATCAGCAGCTTATCAAGCTCCTTGAGGATTTGGATCTGGAAGACGGAGGTAAGCCCGGGGATGTGCGTCAGAGAGTTCTTTATGACGTTAAGAGCGTACAAACCCTCCTCAGAACCAACCAATACAATCTAGTGGAAAGGACGGGGGCAGATAATACGATTAACAGCTGGAACATACAGACAGCAGTGTAGATGTCAGTGTCAACATGCCAAACAGAACACAAACAAAAAAGTGCCATCATGTTCCTGTCGATGGTTTCTGTCTTTGTACCTGGTCAGTGAGAGGGAGAGTGCAGTTGATGTCCAAACGGTCATCACCCTCCAGCTTCAGCAGAGAATTACCAAGAAGTTTCTATAAAGACAGTCGGAGAGGGAGAGGGAGAGAGAGAGGGAGATTATTCTTCAACAAATCTGTTGCTTTAAAGATGCCCCAGCAGGGATGACAGTAGAGAGCCCTAACACAGAGATGTACCCTATTTGTATTTGTGAATCCATCTTTCAATATCAAATCAGAAAAGGTAAGTGTAGGAGGTTTGCACCAAAAAAGAAAAATAATCGTCTAATTTAGGAGGAATATTGTGATATTTAATGCCTCAATACCTCAATGTCAATGTCAAAATGTTACAATTACAAACACATACAGCATAGTATGTGTTTAATGTTTTCTTGACACAAATAATTGTTTACTTTGACTAAATACAACATTATTTGTAAAAATAAAAATGTACATGTGTGTTTGCCCATATGTGGCAAACTTAGTACTTGGTAGTTTCTGACTGTACAGAATATAAACGGTTTCTTAATTAGCCGTAACAAACAACCACTTCACAGAGACAATAGCAGCTGCAAAAGCTCAATTTGTTAAAACATACTGTTGAACAGTATGCTGCTCATCTCAAGCTGTCCAGTGTGGATGATCATTTTCTAATAGATAGCTAATAATAAGTCTCTCAGCGACTCCAGTGTGAAATTGAGCGGGGTGAAAAAGGGGAGAATCAATGAACAAACCATGTGGCCAAAAGAAGACACTGATATCCACATACTTTTGTGTACTCTTCTGAGGGTTTTTAGGGAAATTAATGCTACTATATTATTATACTAGCAAGGGGATTTGCACAAACTGTATGGAAAGCATACAGGCACGCCTCACAAGTTGTAAAGGCAGCTTTGATCCTCAAGTAATACAACTCAGTCTGTAGGGGCAGGTAGCTACTTAACCACTGTGCTTAATTCCTTGTGTGTAACTCTTTCTGATGCCGACTGTACTTCATATACTTTGTACATCTTGGTCACATATTATTCATGCCGTGGAAATTCACATTTGCAGCATAGGTTCAGTAATCACATTTTCAGGTGGGGGGTTCAATACGTTGGGCCATGTAGTGCAATCTACTGTCAAGCCAAAATGATTGAAAAATAAACGTACATACTGAACTTTAAAATCCATATTTTACGAAATAACACAATTAACAAGGGACGGGCAACACCGTTTGGTAACGCTGGCATATACAGTACCAGTCCAAACTTCGGACTGGTACTGTAATTGAGAGATATTGCAAAACTATTGATCAGATTTATCACAGAATGAAAGAGGATGGGAGAGTGCTCCTCAAAACAGCAATAAACACACAATCATCAATAGCAGAAGCCTGCAGACTGGATGAGTGTGTGAAGGTGTCTTAAGGTTTTAGAGGAGGGGGCTGCAGCATTGCATGGCTTTTGCAGAAGCATGCATGACATTGCATATGACACCAGACCAGAGGTCACAGCAGGGACTAGTCACATGCATGCACTATGTAGGTTTACGAGTGTATGTTATAAGTGATGCGAGCATGTGTCTCACAGGCCAGTTACATCTGTGTATTCAGTATATACACTCATAAATTAGCCCCCTGGGGGCTGCATTGACCCGTGTGCGTAGATGTGTACAGCTACTGCATGCTCAGTCAGCCGGTGGACTGAAGCCCGAGCGTTCGTGCAGCTACTTACTGTACCTGAACCAGAGGGGAAAGGTTCTTCTGTCTTTTAGAGACACCTGCCTATAATATGATCCACACAACCGAGTTGAATGGAGATACACACGTACAGCATAGATCACATGAACAAAGACGATGAGAACACACATATTAAAAAAAAAAAAACGTGGATGTAGAGAACATGCAGAGAGAGAAAGAACAGGGAGGGAGAGAAAACGAAGTGAAGGCAGTGGCTGATGTTTAATGGAGTCATTCATAATATTTGATCCAGTCTTCACCCAACAATACAGTAACCCCTGGATTCATTTACTATGTGAAAAGAGCATAATTAGTGGGTTTGTCTTCTATAAAGGAGACACTCCCATTGTGAAAGAGGCCCGACACAAGAAGAATTTGAACATATGGTACTTACAGCATCGGAGTCCACTTTGTCTCTAGACCCACGGCTGCCAGCCACTACAGACTCCAGTACAGCAACCCAGCGCTGCTTGTCGGGGAAGCTGGGAGCCATGAAGTAGATCGATTGGCCAGGCCAGCATGTGGTGTGGGGATGTGACTCCAGTTTCAGCACATACGGTATGTCTGCGCACACACATGTAGAAAGACAGACCGAATGGCTTGCTTGCAAAGAGCTTAATTTCACTGTCAACATGTTTTTGTATTTTGAGATTTAAAGTACAGATTGGACATCATGTGGATCTAATTTGAAATTTGGGGAAAGGATGATATACTTAAATTCTGAAAACAGGCTCAGTGCAGCAGGACTAAGTGGTATTGATCCAGTACCTGACTTGGCAGTGTTGATCAGCTCGGAGGCTCCAACAGCTCCGTGAACGGTCACCTCTCCGTCAGGCAGACAGAGCTCAAACTCTTCCTCCATCTTTATATAGTCTAGCAGAAGAAAAACAACAACATTATAATTAGATACTGCGGCTTAAAAACGTATCTCCCTCTATTACCAACAATAAAGTACTGACCTTCCCTGGGCTCCGTATCAAAGATGGATACTCTCGTTCCATCGAGCACCACGTATTTCCTCTCCCAGCCCTGCTGACCACGCTTGCCATTTCTGTGTGAGCAAAGACACAAATGTACACTGCTATGAAAGCTGTGAACAAAAATGATGGTGATCAGTTTGGTGGTGCAGGATTACGGTCTTATGTTACCGTGGCTGCTTCATCCATCCCTCCAAGCGGACGTGCCCACTGGCCTCTTTGACCTGCAGTGCAGGAGAGTTGGCCTTTTCTCGGCACAGAGCCTCTGAAAAGTGAGTGGCATACTCGGCAGGCAGACCGCAGGTGGCCGGGAGACATGGTGAGCACTTTGGGTGACACAGGGTGTGACACTCTATGATACAAAAAAAAAGTCATAGATTAGAGGGGGATTGAAGAGATGATTTGTCTTCTGAAATACTCCCACGTGCATTTCTACCAGCCACAGTGCTGGAAACAAACCTAGACAAGTAGCGGCCTGTCGTCCAAAATGCACAGTGTCCAGGCAGACGGCACACTTGGCAGCCCTCATGTTGAGGCCCACGGTGAAACGATGAGGGATGTTGTGATGCATTCTCTCTTTCACGCGACGACCAAACTCTGCAACGCAAAGAGTGACGAAGGAGTGGGTCTGGGTACGAGCTACTGAGAGAGAACTATCACACCGGAATATTTTGTTACAGGCTTTGATCATGTGATGCAGTTTTTCTCCAGGAACCTTAGGGTACAGTAAATAATTACCTCTGATATTGGGTAAATTCACATTTAAGAATACTGATATTATAATTAAAAATCCGATTATGCATGCCAATGATCAAAGCATTACAGTGTTTCTGGGTGAAAGGCTACCTAGCCAACCAAATGCTCTCCAGTAATGACTTCAGGTACGATGTTTAAAAAAATAAATAAAAAGAAGGGGAGTACATCAAGTCAAACTTGATTTTTAAGAATGAACTCTTTGGTCAAGTTACAGTTAACGTGACAAGACGCAGTATGCAGTATGATCCGCGCATCTGGGTCAGATGTGCAGTGCGACATGCATGGCGATGAGCTCATGCATGTGGGATGGCACACGGTGGTGACTGCTAACTTACTTTCAAAGGTGACCCTCCTCTTTTCTGTGAGGAGCGGAGGGGAGAGACAGAAAGGAGAGAGCAGTCTAACAATAGCAATGTGAAAGCAAAGAAACCTGGACAGGAAGGAACCTGAATCACAAAGCAAAGCTACACGGCACATCACAGGGTTTCATAACTAATATAATGCGGTAAAAGATTAATTTGGTCTGTGAGGTGCTGTGTGACACCTTTCACTTCAAAGTGAATGCAGTATTTTTTGTCGAGGATTTTTTGGAAACTGGTTTTCAATTTTTCAGGAGATGGGCCGTCTACACTGAACCTGCTATACAGCCATGAGCCAAGTAGACAGGGTTCAGTGTCCATGGTGGTTATTATCATATCAAAAGGGGAATGTCATACTACACAGCACGTATTAAAACCAATGTTACCTGGCTAATCTACCATTTTTACTTTGTGAGACAGGCCCAAGCAGGGTTACAATGTTAGCTGGATGAATTCACAGTGAAAAAAACTCCAAATAGTGTTTTTTTAATTTTTTTTCCAGTTCAGTCCACGTCCCTGGTTTGGAGCAAACTCCAGGTTTAACATGAGCCGAGTTATCCAACTTCATTCAACTTCATAATTCTGCTTTGTGAGACAGGCCATAGGAAAACACACACACACACACATGAACACACCACATACAAACAAAGTAAGGGAACAGAGAGTTCATTTGGGCTGCAACTGATAGCATCAGGGTGCACGCTCCTATGGAAGGCACTGTACCGCTTCAGAAGAGTAACTCCTAGGTTCTTGTCAGGCTGATTGGCATCATTGGGTTCACCTGTGTTGTGTGTAAGACTGACCTTCAGGTGTGGAGGTCTCCTTGCAGCGGGTGGCGGGGTTGAGCAGGCTGCTGGGGTTTGGTTGGTGTTCTGGGGATTTCACAATGGCGGACATGAGGATTTGATGTCGGGCCTGGGCCGGCGTGGACGGGGCCACGTGTTCCTGGGCTTTGAAATGAGCGGCTGATTCCACATAAACAAATAAAACAACCTCATATTAGATCAGCAGCTGGAAATGTCTTGCTCCATTACCAAAAAAACAAAAGATCCTGAAATGAATCTCATAGGACTGGGCAGCTGTGGTGATGGAATAAGATGCTGCCATGGCAACGCTGTTAAAATGCTGGTACAGATGAGGAAGCAGGCAAAATACAGGATTACCTGAGCTGTTGTCATTTGCCATCTTCCATTACAAATCTATGTATCTAACAAAACAAACAGATCTACCTGTCAAGAGACAAAGATTTTATTGATCCAAGAACAGCTACGACACGTCATCTCAGTCCTCTTTCCCGTATGATGTCAGAAGACATGAAGACATGAAGCTGACCCCCTATCAGGTGCGGTTACTGTGCTGCCCCACACTGGGACCTACCCTCTTCTCTGAGGGATCGAAGCTCGATCCTCATTTTCTGCAGAGCGTCTTCCAGATCAGCGCATCTCGATCGTTCTTTCTCAAAAGCCAGCTTCATGTCGCCGTACTGCATGGGGACCACTGGCTGGGCCTGCGGAGCCAGAGCCCCGTTAGTCGTGGTTCCGACATCCTCCCGACGTCGTCCAAATATACCCTATTCAAAGAGGGGACATGTTGCTGAAACTATGCGAGAAAAATGCAATACTGCATAAATATGGCTTAAAGCTGTCATAAAATGTTTTCCCAGACCTTCTTTTTTTTGGTGGGCTGGTCCATTTTGGCTTGGAGGAAATCAATGAGTTTGGTCTGCTGGGAGATTGTCCCCTCCATCTTCACCTTCTCATGGGAGTATACGGCCTACAGGAAGGAAAACAAACCTTCAGAGAAGGAAGTACCTCGGAACACTACCTTGAACAAATTTGTTTTGAGGACACATGAATTGGGATTTCCTTTATCCTCTCGGCCCCCTGGGGAACATGGTTATTCTAATATCTAACTAGGAGACTGTCCCTCCCCGGAGACGGCTGTATTTCAACTGATCGCAAAGGTACTTCAGTGAGTACCTGAATGTTCTCCAGCTGGTACTCCAAGTCGGTCCTCTCGGTCTTTAGCATGTCGGTCTGGTCCAGGGCGTCCTGCAGGCCTTGGGTGAGGCGGAATATGTGGCTCTTCTGAAGGTCCATCTGCTGCTGCAGCTTCCCTTGCTGTGAGGACATCAGCAGATCTTTGAAGCAGGAAATCTGATTCTAAATCAGCCACTTTTCAGGAGGGTGGAAAATATCACTGACTCAAAAGAGGACGTGTTTAAAACAGACGCCCTAATCAGGAGACCATTTTTAGCCTCATGTTTAAAAGGAATTTTATTAAAAACACATTAGTTCAAAGTACATTTCTTTAACAAGTCTGCTAAATGAATAAATACATATGATTTAAGCTTAATGAATAGTATTTTTTCAATTTCTACCTCCTCCATCAGCCTCTGCTTCAGTTCTCTCTCTGTCTCCAGTTTCTGCTGTAAGCTGCGGGCGTTCATTTCCAGCATGGCGTGCTTCTTCTCAAGATCATTGAGCTGTGAGAACAAGACGAGTTTGTTTAAAATTGTTTAGACCGAAAGTTGAATTCCAACTCCAAAAACACAAGCATGGATTTTCTCGCTCAGTAGGAAAATTGTTTTTTTTTCCCTTGGAGGACTGCAGATAGGGTTTGAATCAACACTGCTTCTTATTGAATTGAATGAGAAGGTGTGTGTGCAAATGTTTGGCTGGTACTATAAGTAGTGCACAAAAGACTCACCGTGTCGGACAGACTTTCAGCCTTCAATCGCTGCTCCTTCAAGGCCTGCTGTAAGGCCATTATCTCAGCCTTGTGCTCTTTGACTGCCAGCTCCACTGCCTGGCGAGACTCAGTGCTACGCTGGTCAGCACGCAGCCTGTGAACAGCAGCATGGCAAGACTTATCATTTCAATACATGGTGTATGCATACGCACATTCTCATTTTATAATAACTGTGCAAGTACGTTTAAGTGTTGATCTTTGTACATCACCTGTTCTGCTTCTCATTGTCCATCAGTCTCTGCAGGTCTCTGGTGCGTCTCTCGGCTTGGCTTTTTTCGTCCTCCAGGGCTCCTCTCCAGGCCTCCCACTGCCTCTCCTTCTCCAGCAACTCGTCATTTAGTGACTCCAGCTCCACCACCTGCTCCTCCAGCATGCTGCAGGTGGTCTTCAGGGTCTCAATGTTCTGGGAGGATAAACAAGAAAAAGCGAAGTCTTTCACAGCTTTTGGGCCAAACTACATGATGATGATGATGTCAGTAGGTGATGAGGTTTAATGATTCTATTAAATCACATTTGAGGATAGAAACTGTTCTATCTTTAACTTTTCACCATACTGTGTGTGTGTGTTACCTGCTTCTGGTTGTTGAGATGCATCTCACGGTCAGCCACCTCCCTCCTCAGCCTGTCCACTTCCTGGCTGAGCTGCAGCTGGTCCTCCCTCTCATCAGACGCTTCATCCAGCTGTTTAGACAGGTAGAAGTTCTGGCGGTTCAATTCAGCATTTTCCTGACTCAGCTGTGTGAGCTGCTCCTCCAGGTCTGTGATCACCTGAGGACACACAGACAGGTGTTAGCCGTTCCTGGTTGGAGGCAAATGGATATTTTCAGGGTAAAAGACACAAGAGAAAACGCTTATTAAAACATAAATCTTTACGATGCTTTTATGAGTGTGTACAATGAAGTTATGTCCAAAATGCCACAAGTACAACACTTGTGTTGGCCAGGAGTTAGGAAAAGGATGTTTGGTCAGTCAAAAAAAGAAAAAAGGATCTCGTTGATGTTTTATTTGAATGTTGAAGGTGATTTGTTAAATGTTTTCATACAGTAATCCATGTACCCGTTGTTAATCGTAACCCTATAAGCTACAAATACATTTACCATATGGACTCAAGTGGTAAAAAACAGAATGCCAAATGAATGTGGTTTGTTGCCAAAGGCTTGATTCGGGAGCCTTCAATGCCCCATTTGAATGAACGTTAATCACAGTCTATTCAAATGTCTTGCAAAACCTTTTGAAAATGGTTCTGCTGCCGCTGAAAGCAGAGACAAAGGACGGCACTTACCGAGCAGCTGTCTCTCAAGGCATCAAACTTGCGCTGAATTTCATCTCTATGATTCTGTAAGAAACAAGAGCAAAAAACTCATCAGATGGCTACATGATGACAAACAATGGTGCTGACCGTATTATCTGAAATAGACAGAAAACTGGCCTTTCCTTCGGTTGGCGTACATAATACAGATGACCTACAGCGGGATATAGCTAAATGTAGGGGCACCTTTATTTCAATGACTGATTGCACACGTATGTGCGTGCACATGTTTGTCTTACCCTCAGGGCGGTGATCTCCTCCTCTGCCTCAGCAGTGGTCTCTTCCAGCTCGGTCTTTGCTTGCTGCAGCTGGCTCTCCAGGGCCAGACGTGCCGCCTGCAGGCTGCTGATCTGGGACTCGCGCTCCTGCAGGGAGAGGGTCAACTCTGACACCTGCCTCTTGATCTCCATCTTCTCTTCTTCATGTTCTAAGCCCATCTGCGAGGAAACAGGACAACGGTGAATGGTGTGTATGTCACAGTATAAATCATCAATCAAATATTTGTTTCAGCGTTTCTGATCACCACATTGTAGAAGCTTAGATGTTAGGACATCAGGACAATTCAGAAATTGTAATATAAAGATTGTTTAACGTCAATGTAGGACAGCTTGAAATGATTTGACCCACATCGGTCTGATTTGCACAGATGTTATGTTATAGTTGATATGAATTAGAAACCAAAACTTACTTATGAAGCCACATAATGGCTACTTTGGCATCGAGTAGGTTTGAACACGTTTCAAGACTTTTTAGGAACTTTCTTAATAACGTCCTAAATTGAGGACCAATTAAATGATCCCAGTAAAGAAACAAAGCTGAAAAAGTATCCAATTTAATGGTTTCTCTGATGTGAAACAAGCTGAATGGGAAGTATCGGAAAAACAACAAAAGGAGAATAATTAGATGTCAAGGGGACACAAGTTCAACTAGCAGATTTACTAGAAATGCAGACAGCTAAGATAAATTCAAGTGCACAGAGGAGAATAAGACCACTGGTAATTGGATTTAAACAATAGAATAATTTAAGACCTTTTCAAGCGTTTTAAAAGAGCGAATTCAAACCCACTGGTGGTAAAGAGTCCCAAAAAACAAATAAAGTACAGAAACAGCTTCTCCCTATTGTTCAGACTTACAGAGATGGTACAATGGATCTCATCTGAAAGTATTTATTTGTGATAGAGAGGGGACAATATGCGCGAATATGTTTGCATGTGGGAGTGTAGACGGGCCCGCAATTAGTGCCAATCCGTGTATCACGTCTCAGTGGGGATGAGTGTGTGGAGGTAGAGATATGGCATCCAGTCAGCAGGCTGTCAGCTGGTGAGAGCGGCAGACAGCACACCGGGGGGGTGAGAGCTCTCAAACAGGCAGAGTGGGGGCCGGGGCATTGTGGTTCTTCAACTACAGTGAAACATTTTTATTTAGCGCAGGTTTTCAAACTGGATCCATCCCAGCTAATGGATTTGATAGGAGATTTCTCAGAACAGGTGGGATATGTTGTGTATTTTTTTATTTTTTTCTAACGTATTATGAATTATTTATAGGCAAATGCCATCTGAAAGAGGCAAAAGAGAAGCTTGGTTTTCTTTGATGTATAAATCTATCTTGCTGATGGATTTCTGCAGGGTGGATGCTTGAGAACATGATAGTCTTTAACCGCTGTCAACTATTCACTGCCGCGCAACATTGTCCTGCTTTATTTTCATGTGTTTAAACATATTCTCACCTGCAGAGTAGTTATGTTGCTCCACAGATAACCGATGAAGGCTTAACTGGACCAGCAGACGCACAGGCTGAGTACAGGCCCAATGGCAATCGTGTAGAGGTCCATTACAGACCTACAGTATTAATTAGCGGGTTTATCTGAAAGGGTTCTGAACTCGCTAGCTGATCAGTTGCATTAATCCCTTTTGTGCATTGTGATGATGCGAGGCTACACTGTGTGCTAGTTGAAGTGAATTACTTAATCTTAAGCCGGGTATCTCTGCGTTCGCCTCACCTCCCGCAGCCTGCTCTCCAGCTCCAGCAGACGGGTCCTCTTGGTCTGCTCCTGCTGACTCATCTTCTCCAGGTGCTCCTCCAGTTTGGCGTTTTGGGCCTCCAGCTTGCCAGCCTGTGACTCCAAATAGAACTTTTGCTGCCGAAGCTCTGAGATCATCTCCTCCTGAGCTTTCCTGACAAGAATACACCCAAACATATGCCTATTTAGAAGCAGCCTTCTTTCAAAAGAGCAAGTCCCTAGATGTATGGACACAAAGTCAGTAAACAGTTACATCATGTCACGGTGTGGATTTATTTCCTGTCTTATTTTGTAGTTTTCTGCTTCTTGTCTCCCTGGGTAACTTCACTTTCTGCCTTGTCCTGTGATTGTCTGATTGTTTCCACCTGTGTCCAATCACCTGCACCTCCCTAGTGTATTTAAGCCGTGTGTGTCTCTTGTCGCGTCATTGTCTATCGTCCAGGATGTTCGTAGTTCCCGCCTGCTGTTTTTCCCCCAGTTACTGTGTGTGTTTTTGCCCGTTGGCCTTTTGCTTTTTGACTATTAAAGTCTTTTTTGCTTTAAACGTCTGCATTTGAGTCTTGCCTTCCCCACATCCCTGACACATCATACCAACAAAACAATGTTATTTTTAATTAAAGTACTTATTTCCTAAACTAATATTAGTAGAAGCAGCATTTTTAAACCTGTGATGGATTTGTACCAAGCCAAATATAACGTGTGCACACAACATCATATTTTAAGTTGATACATCTTGTTAGCAAACATTTGCTCACACACTATGAGAAGGGAGAGGGAACCAAAATAGTGAACTTGCCAGTCAAAGTGCTCAACAATTAGCTTAATCTCATTGTAAATATGTTAATTTGAGGGCTGACGATAGGTTCATGAATACGAGAGATGAACCTCTCACACCGTTCATGTTATCAAAGTGTTGATCGTAGTTAACCTAAGAGATGATACGCAGTGCACACATGGGAGCACAAAAATGCGAGCAATAATGGAGCAATTGGAAGCTGGATGGAGACAAAATCAGTGTGGGTAGAAGGTCTAGTTAACTCACATATTCTTCTGCGTGTAGATGCTGCTGTTGGCGGCCAGCTTATTAGCCTCCGACAGCTCAGAGATACGCTGCTCCAGGTTCTTCATTTTGGAATCCATAGCATTAAGGGTCTGCAAAAAGCGGTAAACACAATAACACATTTCAAAAGAGATATTCTAAGCCTTTTAAATGAAAATCCCAAATGCCACTAAGAATCATGTTACACACATATTTCAGCAATACCATTTTTTTTACTCAAAAACAGAATGTTGTACTTCAGTAAAATCCTATTAGAGAAGGTTTAAGGTGTTGCTTGAATCTTCTACCATCAACGTCAGATGACTGTCTCTAAAAGCTTCTTAACTACCTCAATTCTACAACATTAACCAGATTAGGACTTGAGCTTAGGCTTTGTAGTGCAACATGAAGTATATTACAATTTAATCCAACTACACATTCCAATGCATTTGAACCACTATAACAAATTACTGTGTGAAGAAACAAAACACCCTGAATGAGTCTACTTTTCAAATTCCCAGAAAATATTCTGTAGAGAAAAAAAAGGTATCTTATTTACAAGCAACTTCCAGCCATTGAGACATTAGCAGATTAACTTCCATAACAAAATTGATTAAAAAAGATGCTGCTGTTTTATTGGAATTATTCATTTCTAATTTAATCATCATTTCTAGTATTTTGTTGGTTTACGAAAAATCCCATAATCAGTACAAAATGTAGCAAATATCCTTCATCGAAAGCATGTCATGTTTCCTTACTGCTTTCTGTTCACTGATGAGTTTGCAATTCTCCCTCGACTCCTCCTCCTGCTGGGCTCTGCGGGCCTCGAGGCTCTCCTTGTCAGCCAGGTCCTCCTTAATTTGGGCCTCCAGAACCTGAAATCAGACAAAACATGCCAATGTCCATTTGGCAAATTCACATTGAGGAGGAAGTCTGTAATTATCTAATCTGATAAATCAATCATGGTGAAAGAAAAGTTCAAATACTGACATCGTTGTTAATGTACAACACACAGACACACACAAACCTCACCTTGATCTTATCATCATAAAGCTTCTCCTTTTGAACCAGTTGGGTTTCCATCCTCTGGGCTGTTGACTGGGCATCCCTGAGGTTATCCTCCAGTTCCTTTAGAGTGTAGCATTACAAATATTACTGGACACATTGAACCGACAGACAATAAGTCAAAATACAGTGTCCACACATTACTGTAACCATGCAGCATAGCTCTATTCATTACCATACAATCACAGTGTTGCCTAATGTAGCTCATGACAGCACAATCAAATGTAAAACACAATCATTAAAACAGCTTTCATAACATCAAATGCATTCAAATCAAAAAGAAACAAAGGAACTTGCAGTGAAAAGATGGAAATCCATAAGTCGACTGGAGCGATGCCTGCTCATGTTGAAACCGGTAAAATTGTTAAAATCTATTCACGTAATGACATCGGTAGACGAGTAGCCACTTGAGGGGGCTCAGCTAGCAAAGAGCTCCTCAGAGAGAGATGCGTGGAGAGCGTTCATGTGTGTGCTAAGATAACTGATGAGAAATACATTGGGAGAGGGCAGGATGAATGGGAGGGGGGAATTAGGAGTTGAATGGGTCAAAGTATTAGCAAGCCTTATCTCTAGTTCTCTCACCAGGATCTTTTCGGCCATCTGCTGGATCTGCTGGGATTTGGTCTGAATGTCATCTTTCAGCTTATTCTCCCGCCGCTCCACCATCTCCAGCCTCTTTACCTGGTTCTCCAGGGTCTTCCTGCCCTCCTGCTTATGCACCAAAAACAACAGAATAGAGTAAGGCTAATCACACAGATTAGTGTTGCGGTGAATCGTGGGAAACAGCATTGGACAAATAAAAAAATAATTTTAGCAAAGTTGAAGGACTGTGGGTTTACTCTGGTACCTCGGTCTCTCTCAGGCGGCGCTTTAAAGTGTCGCTGGAGTCGGTTTTGCCTCGCAGACGCTCCAGGTCTCGTTCCAGCCGCTCTTTGGCCTGCCGGACATTCTGCAGCAGCTCAGTGGCCTCTGTGCTTGCTTTCACCGCCTGGGGAGGTCATGGGGTCAAAGGCTGTTAGTAGATCCCAAGACAAACCTCTTGATATGCTTCACCAACTCCAACCCACTGAGACATTGAAAAAAAAGAAAAGAGCCTCTACGGAATAAACAGAGCTACAGCAGACTGGAGAGATGCAAAAGATGATATATCTATATATCCATTGCGTTGATCTGCCTTTCAAATTATCAAGAAAAGACAACAAATTCACTTTCTCTGAAGAGCAAATTATCCTGGTAAATATATAACCAAATTCCCAAAAATATTTGAATAAAAGGTTTTCTTGTTACATGACAACAATTAATTCACCTTGGACAGTTTGTCCTGGAGCTCCTGGATTTTCACCTGTTGCTCAGAATTGGTCTGAAAACCCAAAGCACAGTGAACTCCATCAGGAAACCATCACGGAAACAACAACAGCTCTAAGCATGCAGATTAAATAGGAAATTACTGCTGTGTTACCTTCTCTAGCTTGGAGAGAAGCTCCTCCACATCAGCTTTACCCTGCTCTTTAGCCTGTAATAAATTGTATGGCATGTTGTGGAGACCGATCAAAACATTTATAATCCATTCACTTTATAGAAGTTGCAAAGAGGAGAGGATGGTATCAAACATATACAGGCTTTTACAAATCATGGGCGGGGCTCTTATTACATTTTTTTTTTCATCTGAGAGTGCATTAGTGCATTAGCACGACAGGACCTAGAAGCACCTCTGATGCAAACATACCTTCTGGATCCTCTGCTGGTATTCCACAGCTTTCTTCTTGAGTTCCTCACTCGTTACCCGGGAGTCTCGAAGCTCGGACTCGTAGAGGTCGCTGCGGCGGCGGGCAGCTGACAGGTCCTCCTCCAGCTGCCTGATGGTAACCTGCATCTCCTCCAGCTGAGCATGGTACTCCTGAGGCCAAAGACAGCACACAGTGGTCACCTACGTGGGAAAAACCCGACTGTACATCCACGAACATACTAGGTCCAGTTCAGCTGACACTACTTTGTCTATATGCTTGGATTTCCCTTATATAGTCATAGTTTTAAGCTATTGCATCTTGTAAACAGAGCCATGTTTAAGAAGCTGTGGTACGCAGCAGGGGTTTTCTTAAATTACATTTGCTGGCGTATTTCAATTTCTTCATGTTAAAGATATACCAAGAGAGTTTGTTTAGAGGAACTAAGCTCTCAGCAAAGGCAACCATTGCTGCAATGCTTTGCAGACACAGATGCACTTCACAGATCTGCTGACTGCAGTGATGCAGAGAAACTGCAGTGCACTACAGCAATGACCGTTTATCACAAAAAGCGTCCAAATCAACAAGTTAACAACTGCAGGATTACCAGCTGTAGTTGGTAGCTTTGCACTGCAGAGACATATCTTTGGTTAGTAAACTCGCCACTGTCTGTCACTTAAAATGTCGTACCATGAACAAATGGAGAGAGAACTATAGTTAGTTACATCAAGCTACTCCAGTCTAGGGTCTAGATCAATAAATTACATCGTCTTCCCAGAATTCATTTGTTCAGTGTATTTTTGTCTGAATGTATTTCAAAGTTAAACTTAAGAATTATTTTAGGACACATTTGTTTCATATTTCATTCATAATGCTTTAGAACAATAATTACACACTGACGTGAGAACAACCACACATTCTAAAGCATTTTATAATCACTTATGAGGTCGGGTATCAAAATACACTAATAATTGCATGACATTTTATTTTGCATGGATAATGGTGTATTGAAATTGTAATTGTTAATGTTATGATGTGTTATAATGCGTAAAAATTATAAGGAGACTCGAACACCACATGATAAGTATTACAACACCTTACAGAAATGTGCGTCATAAAAGGGGATGTTCTGAATGTTGTGAAGACAGAGACATACGCTACGTGTCCTTCCCCTGGGAGGAGGGTGGGCAAATCTCTTGAGTAATGATCAAAGTCTCCCACCCGTTTGTACCTTGCTGGGCTGCCATCTGCAGGGATGACCTTTATGAGTGTGGAGGACAAGGGAGTCCTCCGAGGGGAAGCCCTGCCTGTGTCACATGGACCCACTGAGACTAGCACAATCTCACCGCTGCTGCGCTTACTCCTTTATCAGCTGAGACAGTGTAAAGGCGACACTGTGGAAAGGAGAATCTCCTCAAATGAGACTAGGGCGTAGCGGATGACGCAGAGGAAGTGCGGAGGCCCCCCCCCCCCCATTCACTTCACTTTTTTCAGTATAAATAGCTTGAAGTGTCAATTATTTTAAAAAATTGAGAAAAAAATCTCCAACCGCACCACATCATTATTGTGATGAGAGGGAGGAGACAGAGGTTCGGTTGAATGGGACAATTTACATACTTGCTCTTTAATTTCCTGAAGCTTGTTGCTCTGTTCGCGGATGTCGTGCAGCAACTGCAAGGCCTTGTCATCCTCCCTGGAGACCTCCACACGCGCCTCCTCTAGGCTCCGCTTTAGGCTCTGCAAAAGACACATAAAAGGTAATGGCTGATGTTCGTCCGAATCAACGTGGATCTCTGAAGTGTTGTGGACGGGCATCGCACGGCTTGCGGTTTTTATGTAGCATCATTAAGTTTACACATTACTTTAAATGCTCCACACAGATGTTACGACGACTTACACTGCACTCTGTGATGTACGTGGCGAGGTCTTGCTCCAGAACATTTCTCTGAGTCTCGGATGCCTTCAGCTCTACATCCTTCTGGTGGAGCACTGACTCCAGGTCAGTCATTTTACGCTGGAACCTGGAGATCTCCTGCTCCATCTGAATCCACCGGAGAACCGCACAACAGTTTCATTGCAACTTAACAGAAGGGTGACAACTTAGAGGTTTTCAAAAGTTAATCGTTTGAAATAAAAGTTTACACCTTGAATGCAGCAGAATTGTCCAGCTAATAAAAGGAGCCATATTATTGCCTTTTACCAGACGTTTCAATGGTTCTTTGTGGTTTCAATGAAATGTCTAAAACATACTTTGGTCAAAACACCACAAGTATCATCATTAACTGCACCCTCTTCGCCTGAAACGACCCGTTTGATTCCGGAATCATTCCTCTGTCAGTGTGTTTACATGATGGTATAATTCGAATCTTTGCTTAGTTGGACTATGCTATCTTTCGGGGCAAGTGCTATTATCCCAATATACATGGCAGTGAATAAATCGAATCATTGGCCGAAAGCATGTCCTATCCGATACGATAGGTGGCGCTGTTTTCATTACAACTAGTTGTGATACAGCCATTTCCGCTTGACCGCTTCACCACTACCAACAACAACCAACAACAACAACATCAACATTACGAGAAAGATGGCGAACGGAGAGCAAGGTGAAGCTACATCCCTCTACTATTTGTGCATGACGTTAATAGGAGTACAGCGAATGCGAATGGCGCTATTGGCTGATTTGATAACTGAGAGAAGACGCCGTCGGGATCTCAAGCATGCGCAAAGACGCAAAGTCCAGTTCCTTATCCGATTCACCGTTACATGCCGCAATAGTCGAACTACCAACTGGATCGGATCGAGTTCCAGGGGTGTTAGTCGGATCGTAGTCGGACCGCACATAGTCGGACAAAGGTGTTTACATGAAACGGATAATTTGATTTCAGTCCGACTAAGCCAGTTATTCGAATCCATGTAACCACGCTGTGTGATTTGAGCCTGGCCTGGCATGGCATGGCATGCCTCCCCTGTGTCATCATGATGCAATGTAAAAAAGTAAGGCTCCCACTTTGTGTGCGGACATCGGCAAATCCCGGAACTGTCAAACGAGTCCTTTTTATTGGTATTAATTTAAAAAAAACACACAAGATGTTTTATCGGTAGACTTCGTAGACCAGACTGACGCATTAATGGATAGAAGACCTATTAAAGTGAAATTTTCACAACATGTCCCCTTTAAATTGTTATTTAAATCAAGGATAAGGGCCAGTCAACAATAGATTGTGATTATAGCTGAAGTATTTCACATATTACCCAACCAACAATGCTTCACAAACATGACTAACTTGGCTAATTAGAGCCGCACCAGAAGCCTTTTATCTGTCAGTCAGCCAGAATAAACACAGAACGTCTGGTAATAAAACCCACGGTTGAGTATTCTCTCTGCTCCAAACAAAGTCGAACACTGTGAATATACACAAATACAATTTCATAGTCTCCAGTGGTCCTGCTCCAATTATCTCTGACCGGCCTGATTTGTTTCTTTGTCATAAAGACTTTCAATGAAATACTGAAATATAAATACAAGCATAAAATAAAAGTCTTGAACCGACTCACCTTGTGACATTTGTCTTGAGTTTCCTGTAATTCTCTGCTTTTAAGATGCAGCTTCTTTTCAATAGAGTTGGTCTTGGCAGGAGAGTTGAGGCCTGCAGACACCGACCTGAGAACAACCACATATTTTATTACCATTAATGCCAAATGCAAATACGACCTGCCTCATTTGAACAGCACCTTCAAACATCAACATGGTGCCCAAGTTAGATCGTGATTGATCGATACACTTCAATGTCCTTTGACAAAGTCAAAGACATTAGCGGATATGGTTTTGTGATCAAGCATATCAGCTACATCAGAAGAGGATGACTGAAAGCCTCAAACTGTGACCGAGAGCCACATCATGTGACAGTATTGCATCTTGAATAAATAACAATGCAAACACCCACGCATTGTGCATGAGCAACAGACAGTTTCCTTTACGCGGGAGATACTAAAATGAATATCACGTAGTAACAATAAGCCTATTGACAATAATAAAGCTCAAGGTTTCTTTTGCGTTGCATTGAGGACAAAACAGACTGCACCAACCAAACACATGTGGAGACCTGGGAATTCTTGCTGTTTGCCGAATGAAATAATGTGACTGGAGATTTTGTGCCTGTTGCTCAGGGTTGATCCATACAGAGCTTTCTAGTGTTTCCAACGCACTCATTTCTGTTTATGTAAGGTCCTATTTTGTTTCTGTTCTTTGGCAATGATTTAAGGCAAACAGTTCTTATTTTCAAATTCTCTCATGAATAGAAGTTCTCTAAATAAATGAATGGGTCTGTTCGAATGAGCTCATGAATACAGCAGAGAGATCTTCAAAAAGTTGACTCAGACTGAGTCATTGTTAAAAATAAATCACAAAAAGCAAGCACTGCTCCCTTCGCCTCTACATCAAATCCCCCTAAAACACATACAGGATCGAGATCTGTCTCTCTCTCAAAAACAGCAAGACCCCAAACAGTCCTTTTCCCAGGAATCCAGATGCACCTAGAACTTCCTTGTTCACGTCGCTTGGCTGTGGCCATGCGAGGGGATCTGGCCGGGAGGAGACTCGGGAGCGTGAACATGCATCCTTGGAGAGACTAGAGGCTTTCATTGCTTAATTGAGCAGAATCTATTATTGTATTTATGTGTCCTCATCAATTAGGAACTTCAACCCAGAGTGAAACGATATTTCGTACAGAACCAAATGTGGAAATTGTAATTAAATGAAAGGGTGTAAATAAATATACATTGTTTCAAAAGATAATAATTATAATAACACTTTCAAAATGCCATGTCAAAGTCTGAATAGTAGTGACCTTAAAGATCGAAAGTTTATAATAATTTGTCAATAGATTAATCTGCTTTGAAGCAAAAACGGGCTCATTCATTTTTGTCCCATTTGTTTTGGTTTCTTCTGTCCAAATGGACAATTTGGTGTGACGGCGGCACTGGAAGACGTGTCACAGAGTCATCTAAAAGATAAATGTCCTCCAAAGGCCACAGATGTCTGCAAAATCGGGTCGTTTGATCCCGAGTCTCCACGGCAAGGGGAAATTCTTGATGATAGCATTGATGAAATGGCAGTCGACTGGTCACACAATAATTAGCTATTTTCCTCAGGGGACTATGAATATCTACACCAAGGCCATCTGGCAGTAACCATGCATGCCGATCTAGTCAGCAGTTCTGATCTCCAAAAGTGTTAAAAGAAACAAAGATATATGTAGAAAAAAATAAGCTATACTGAAACTTGTGAAATGCATTTCAAATAAATACATTTCGAAAACACAAAACTATTAGTATCCTAATATAGTATATTAAAAAGACAGATTTACATGCCTGCATTGAAGACACTTTTCAGAGATGGTTTTCAGACACTAAACCACAAACAGCTTCTTATAAATGTGAGGAAAGCTGTTAAGGGGATTTTGATGATGAGTTTGACTAATGTGTCAGACGGACAAGTTAACACAGAATAAAAAAATAAAAAAAACAGAATATCAGAAACCCAGAAAATGTGAATCAGAATTTAATTATACCTGGCTCTGGGTTCATTTATCTTTATCCCTTTTCGGCATGGTACAGATGAATGTGTGTGCATGTATTCATGCACCAACACACAGATTTGACACAGTCCATGAGCTGCGCTCCTTAATCATGTGCAGCACAGAAAATGACTGGCTTCCCTTAAAAACCATGAACAGACGACTGATGGTGCAACAGCAAGGGACAGAGGCATTAGGAGAGGGAGAAAATAAGAGGAGGCGATGAGACGGGTAAAGATGGGGGTGGGGACTGAAAAAAAAAAAAAAAAGAAGAAGAAAAGAAAACATCACGGTAGTAACCATAGAAATAGATTCTCTCCCACAATCTGAGCTCTCATCCCTTTCCCCGTCTAATCAGCTAACGCTTTTTCTTCCCTTTCAGCTGCTGCTGTCATGATCCGCAGTCGCCAGGACCATTAACCTGCTAGAGGACTACCATGGGGGCTGCAGAACACAAACCAATCCTCTCTCGTGATTATCAGAGGTTATAAGCCAAACACCATTAGGGATAATTACAACCCCAAAACCCATGCAGAGTCAGGTGCTTTATATGCTGCACGGTAACAGAAAACACACAATAACAGCAGCGAGGGAGGGAGGGAGTGTGTGTGTCTGGGGTTCCACGTCTCAGCAAACCTCATTGACACACTCATCCGCATACCAATCAGTGCCAATGGCAAGACAACGCCAGCTCGCTTCCTCCGGTCCATTCATTTTATCCATCTATGGATCGGATCAAATACGTTCAACCACAAAGCAAAAAAAAAACAGAAGAAAGAAAACAAGAGCAGCGGAGATCCGGGGTATCCCTCCCCACCCCGTGCTCCTTGTCAGACACAGCATATGGCCAAACCCATTTTGGCCCCAACAGGCATAACGCTAATGACAGGGACACAACACCAACTGCCCAGGCTCCACATTAGGTCGTCTGAAACATGTTGCCACAGTAATGAGGGGTCTAACCTCAAAACAGCAGCCAAAGGCAGCACAAGGTTTCTGACCAACAAAGATGCATTAGAGAGGTGTATGCAGGAGGTCTCTGCATTGACAACATGAAGAAGAGGGGTCGTCTTTGTAAATAGGGAGAAAAAAAAAGCCCAACAATGCCAAGTATAGTGGTACCACTTACTCAGTTTTAGCCAATGTTGTCAACGCTCTGCTGAAGAACCATCCTAGAAAGGGAAGATCCTGACCCTGGAAGCCCGCTGGCAGAGCTCCTCGCTGGGCTGCTGGGGCTGGTCGGGGGGCTGCCTGCTCCGGCTCCTCAAAATTAGAGGTGTCATCTTCAGCGTGCAACGCAGGAACGAAAGGCGGGAGAACTGCAGGAGAAAGGATGGAGCGATGGAGGGGGAGGGGGGGGGGGGTTGAAGCAGCAACGAACAAAGTAGTACAAATTAAATGTAAAAAAAAAAAAATTTAAAACACAACAAGGAGAAAGGGGGAAGGAAGGGAGGAAGGCGTAACGCTGCTGTGGGAGCCTAGAGTGCGGTAAGTCGCGCGTTGATGCACATGCTGCCCCTCTGTCTGTGTCTCCCTCCCTCTCGCTCTCTCTCTCACACACACACACACACACACACATGCTCACCCGCTCTCCCTCACTGCAGCAGAGCAAGCTAATCAGCTGGAGCCAAAGCTGAGGTTAAAAAAAGCTCCATTTGTGTCCAACTATCAATAAACCAAGTCTATATCTATCATATAAACAATGCAAATATACATGCACATCATCGTTTTCTTTTAGATATATATTTGATCCGATTTTTTTTCTCTACTCAAAAGGAATTAAATCGTTTAAGAATTTTATAAAATTGAATAAATCTCGACACATACGGGGACAAACAGCTCCTCCGGTCTAAACACTGTATCCTAATCTGCTGATAACAATGAGCATTTTGAACAAACAACTAGTCATTAATATTCAGTGTTCGTCGGAATATTATAACTGGAAAACAGCTCAGAGGAAATAGCCAACATGGTAATGTTTGACAATCGCTCCAGAATCACTAAAAAGAAGGTTTATGCATCCCAAGACACACAGTGTTCCTCTGCAAAACAAAATAAACACTCATCACCGATGCTGCTCCACGCGTGTGAATTACAGAACCATTGCTGAAAAGGTCCACCGGTCACAATGTTGTGGGTGTGTTTTACCAGAGCCAGGTCAGGTGAAAATGTCACACTGTCATTTGGTGCAGTCTCAGATTTGGCTGGCAACAAGGACGACCAAGAAACACACACGGACATTTCCCCCATGCAGGGAGCGTTAGAAGATCTGCGCTGCGTCTGTTCAGACGCAGACGAGTTGCAGATCTTAGATCTGTCTCCCTCGCTTCTTGCCTCTGCCTTCCTCCCGTTGCAAGAGCTGGCCTGCTGCCAGCGTCATACGGAATCTCATTATTTCACTACAGACTACAAAAACTGGCAACGCAATCGTTGTGTATGTGCAGTCCCACATGTGCGCCTACAACGCACTTATGTATCAAATTAAAAAAAACATTCATATTTGAGGATTGGTAACGAATCACCTGTCCAGCAGCGGGATTGCAGCAACCCCCGTCGTTCCGAGCTGGATTGAGCAGTGGAAAGTCTTAAGTGAGAAGAATTTCTTCACCTTGTCTCAAGTGGTTCCAGTCCACACTGGAGAAGAAGGAGTGACAGCGGAGTCCCTGGAAATCCAGTCGCTCTTTGGCTGCACAGAGCAAGCTGTGCAGCAGGTCTATAAACGGCTTACTGGCCCGCGGCTCCTCCGGAAGCTTAAGGAACCGCTGTTGGCAAAAACAATTTTAACCATGACGACGTGATCAGGTATTACTTCAGGTAAATAAGACTGTAGACCAGGACGGATCAAATAGAACCAGCCACCAGTAGAGGTGCCCGTCTACCTACGTGGAAGTTAAGGATGTTGTGAATAGTCTTGGCTGAGGTAGCACCAGAAAAAGGCGACCTGGCGTAGATCATCTCATACGCCATGACCCCAAGGGACCACCAATCACACTCAACCCCGTAGGTGCTCTGAAAGCCCCCGTTACTGGCTGCCAGGACCTCTGGGGAGAGGAAGTCTGGTATCCCAGCAGGCACTGTGGGAACCAACACCTGGAAACACGTTGATGAAAAGAAAAACAATGAGTCACCGTCAACCATCCTCAAGTGGGAATACGCTGAGCGAACCCTGTAATCTTCTTACGGTTTTGTTTGCAGTCAGCGTGGCAGCGGATCCAAAGTCTGCCAGCTTAATGTGACCGGTCCGATCGATGAGAACGTTCTCTGGCTTAACGTCTCTGCAAGTGGAACGTTTAGAAGGGATTTGACAGTGTTTTTACAGAGCCATAATATGTCTACTGCTCTGCTGATAATTGAATACATTTGTAAACTCCAGTAATGGTTTTGTGTTACATAACAGCACAATGAATGCTCCAGGTTAAATGACTGCTACATTTATCATTTCCAGTTCACCTTTTCCTGAATCATGTGAAAACAAAAGGCAAACAAAGACATTTAGCGAGGACATACGAGTATGGATAACACCTTTGTATCTCTGGCGCTATTTCCAGAACTGTATTGTTCCTCAAAGTCCTGAGATGTCAAAAACTCATCAATGAGAGGTTGAGTTTGGCATCTTACCTGTGGACATATCCCAGCTGGTGGACAGCATGAATGGCCTCCACCAGCTCGGCCAAGTAGAACTGAGACATGGACTCATCAAACTGATCCTCGTATCGGTTTAGCAGGGACATCAGGTCACCGCCTGGCAAGTACTCCATCGCCTGAAGACACATTTGTATGCAGTCATTAACTGGCAGTATAAAACTATGGTTGGCACTTGCAATTCAATTGAATGCAGGGTTGAATGTGACTTAAATGAAGAGGTATCCCACGCTGTTGAAACATTTATGACCAAACAGGACTATATATAGAAAAATAGGGCAACAAGTGTAGAGCCACGTGTGTCTGAGCTCACATCAAAGCTCCATTTCAGCTTCAGCTTCTAGGATGGCTCTCTTTAGTATGCATTCAGTTATGCAAGACCGAATACTATTGGAGATTATCTGTGACTCTGCAGTCAGAGGATTGGTCTTTGAAAACTATAAAAACACCAACACTAACTGAAACATCCTTGGATGTCTGTTGTCATGGTCTATAACAAGACACATTTACAGTCGCAGCCATTGCCACAACAAGACCGCATCAAAAATATCTAATTTAATTAAGCATATTTAAAGTTTGGAAAACACAAATCAACATCGGCCCTGTTCTTTTTTCTGCCGCCTGCATCTTGAGATGAAAAGCATCGGCGTGGGTGATTTGAGCTATATGGTGGCAGCCATGCAGCCACAACAAGCCAGAGCCTCTGGTGCATGAATGGTCGGCCAGTCTGAATGAACAGGAGCATTCTCCAGTGTTACCTAGCAACAGGGAGACTGGGTGCCTCTGACACACGGATAAAGATGGATGCTTTGTATTTTCCTCCATGCTCAGTTAGGAGGCAGAGGGGGAGTGAAAAGAAGGGACAAGAATGAACGGTGACATGCAGGGGGCATGAAGGAAGGTGTAAGGAGAGGGCGAGCGAAGGAAACAACAAAAAGGCCGGTATACCACATGGGGCTGGAATAGGGAGGAAAGGCTCCTTTTCCGCTCCCTAAGCCGGTCTAACGTGTTATCAGGGAAAACATAGATTCTCTGTGAGGTTAACAGCCTTCACTGGACATCCCCTCAAAGGAGAACATTTAGACTGTGCTACAATGCAGGACAGACTATTAGAAGGACACAATCTGAGAAATATGCCTGGTGCCTGGAGATGATCATTATCTCACGCCTTCAGTACAGAGATTCAGGGGGTGTCTCACCAATAAGTGAAACACACAAAGCTTTGGGGAAACAGTGAGCTCAGCTTGGATTTTTATCACTTTTTTTTCTACAGTTGTAGTAGTTTCTTGAATGTGACGTTGTCATATTAAGTAGTTATTAGCTACTGAATCAGTTTAAACAACAACAACGACAGCAGCAAAGCCAAAACTCTGCGGCACATCAGGGGTTCTGTCCTGCGGAGTGGCCCACATCGAATGATGTTGTTAATCCGAAAAGAAACCCTGGTGGGTCTTGTGCGTACTGGTAGCCAGACTGCAGGCTGACACGATACTACAACACAATCATGAAGTTGCTGGAAGGTGATTCTCTTCAGAAGCCCCGTGCTTCAAAGCATTTCTTCCACATACAAGTTGTTCCTTTCAGAGCTCAATTCACATCACGTCCTGTAGCAGCTGATACACTATTCTAAGGTCTTTACTGTTCTAATAGTCGTGTTAGGAAAAGGAAAAAGGACACGTTCCAATGTAGTTTTCCCAAACACAGCTCTTTGTAAAAATAATCTGCACTGTACTATGTGCATAAAACACTTACAGGAATATAAAACCCACCACAGAGGTTGTGGAATCAGGTATCTTAAACATTTGAGCTCATTTTAAAACAAACATAGCGTGGCCCAGACACCACCAGAAGGCAGGTCAGTTAAATAAATACGATAAATACTTTTCTAAGTGAATAGGCAACAACTCAATCTCTGTGGCAACAGTAAAAACTACTGTTTATAATATGTGTGGAATGGGGACAATTGCACCGCCATCTGGTTCACTTTAGTGAAAAACATTCATTCAGAAAAAGATTAAACACTCTTTTGAAAAAAAAATGGTTACGCTAGGGACCGCAGCTTTTGTTGTTATAAGTATAATTCAGTTAGTAATTTAAGTACTCTCAGACCTACTGTGCACCATAAAGGTCTGTCACAAGCCTGAACATTCAAATGTATAATACACCTACCAAGTACTAGCATGTGTCATTTGCTTGGCATGTTTATTACCTAATTACTCCCTTTTGGCCTGTGGCAGCTTGAAAAAGACCCGTTAAACGTTCTTTTTCCATGATGGATTTAAAAAAATATATTAAATTCGCTCGAGCCTCAAGATGAGAAGAAAAAGCCTGCAGTCTCACCAGGTAGACATGTTCCTTATCCTGGAAGGCGTAGAGAAGTTGAGGGATCCACGGACTGCTGTTCAGACCCAAGATCCTCCGCTCCTCCTCGTGAAAAACCACCTGAGCAGAGTCAAAAAGGCCATCAGTATAAAGGCAATAGCACTGCTGCACAAATATGTTGTTCTGAGAAGTGTGTTAATCACATAAACCTGCACGTCTGAAAAACTTCAGCAAAAGCTACCACTTTTAAGGTTTAATGAGGGTTTACATGTAACATAAACTGTGGCGAGAATCACACATTTTAACACCAAGAGTTCACACTTTTTGTTCCTAGCTTCAATTATTGGAAGTTTTTTAATTGGAAAGTAACTGGTGGCTTGAAAAGAGATTTCTTTATTTGATGTATTGCTCATTTCAGATCTCTTCCTATCACCACTAGTGTCATGTCACATTCTGACTAAGATCTACTCCATTAGTCACATGACACAGAGCCCAGCTGTGAGATAATGTACCCACATTGTGTTATGTTGTTCTCAACCCTACAGCAGCCTCCAGTGGGCATTTTTCAGACTACAAATTTTGACAACAAAGCACAGAGAAGCTCAGATTAAAACAAATGCAGGGAGAACGACTTAATTCTCTGCTCAGACGCTGCATCTTTACACAGCAAACAATCTTTGCAGCTATAATAATGCTCTGATTATCATAAACTGCAAATCTTTAATTATCGTTTAGAATCCCTGAACTGGTTACCTTTTGATACTGGTTGAAAGACACAAAGAGCCATTACATTACATGTCATATAGCGGACGCTTTTATCCAAAGCGACTTACAGTAAGTGCATTTTAACCATAAGGATACAAACTCAGAAGAGCAAGAAACAACAAAGTGCAATTTAATCAAATAAGCCAATTTACAACTTGTTAAAGATAAGTGACACTAGAAGTATAATTTGTTAGCGTTTTTAGTCAAGGCCCCGTTAGTAACAACATTAACTACGGCGACGTGTCTCAATAAGACATGAAAGTATGACGGCACAACTCTGAATCCGTCAAACTAGAACACCTCAAAAGGAGTTCATTAAATATCATTGGTATAAAATGCCCATTATGTGACATAGCCAAATGCTTCATGTAAAAAATAAGAGAAACATTTCTATTTTGAAATTTCAATACTTTACTGCTCAGTTACTCACATTTCCTTGAGAGCGTAAAACTTCCTTATCCATGACCTTTAGTGCACAAACATCCCCAGTGGCCTTCTCGCGGACTACTTGGACTTCGCCGTAGCGGCCACGGCCCACCACCGCCCGCAGTTCAAAGTCATCAGCGCCCGGCTGCATTGCCCGCAGTTCTGAGACCACTTCGGAAACTGTTTCACAAACATACACAAACGCACCGAGTTTTTTCACACACTGTTTCTCCAAAGCAACATGTAAACTTAGTACATACATACCACAAACAAGCAAACAGAATCTAATGAAATACACTGTTACACACACATACACTTAGTATTAGTTTTTTTTTTTTATCCATCTGGAGTGTATTTAAAATAACAACAATATTGTTTAATGGTCTGTACTCACTAATTGTGACACGTACATTTTAATGAGCTCTTTTGAGGATGTCACCAAAACATCTGACTAGAAACGGTATTAAATGCAAAAGCAGAAAGTGTACATGTTTGAAGATAAACTAACGACCTTAAATCAAGTGATCAATGCAGGCTGTACTAAGGCATGGGATTGGAAAATATTAGATAGGCCTAAACAAACAAATCAATCCCACAAACATGTCAACTGTATCCTCACACTTATGGACAAAATGTGCCACATGGTGGATCTTCATCAGCTCCGGGGAGACGCACTCCTCGTAGAGAAGCAGCAGAGCCTCCAGGAACTCCTCCCGGCCTAAGCTGCACTCTCCCCGCTGCCCGCTCAGGCTGACGCGACCCTGAGGGACAGCACGCAGGAAACGGAAGTCAGCTTCTTGACACATTTGGGGAGACTCGCTTCATGCGGCACAAGGTGACGCATAATACACGAGGAATTGCGTCAGGACGTGAGAGATCTCACCTGAAACACTTGGTTGAGTCGCGAGCTGCGGATGGTGAGGGGGTCCGCGGAGGACGGCAGCGTCGTCATGCTTCCCTGATTCACGTATTTAAACTTCAACATGGCTTCGTAACAACAGATAGCCTGGGCGAGGGACAAAGGAGTAGGTCGAAGTGGAAATAAGTAACTTAACGTGTGAGAGTTAAGTGGTTAAAGGTATGGAAAGCTGTCAGGAACCGTCCAAAGCGCGTCCGTTTAGCGTGCTAAGTTAACGTTAGCTAACTTCGTTAACCAACGAGGACGTTGACGCAGCTTCATTGCCGTTCAGTTACATTGACAGAGACTTAGCGGTACAAGGTTCAAGGTTACTTACCGAACTGCCATGCAATAAATTATAATGTAGCTTCTAATATAACGTTACACAGCAACACAGGAACCGACATGCTAGTAGCACACTGTTTTCATCGACAGTTTCCGGTAAACTTTCAAACTTCGCGCGTTCGCCGCCTCCCTCTCGAGCGTGGATAATGAGGGTGGCGTGTGATTGGATCCCTGGAATATTCTGGGCGGGTCCTGCTGCTGATCTAAACCAATGACTGATGTTTTGGACACATCCCTCCTTAACGTGACAAAGATGAATAGGGAGGATTTTTATGTAATGTACATGAACAGAACATGAATTACCTGTTTAACTGTTTGAATTGGAGCGAAATAATTAGGTTGAGTAAGATTAATAATTTCACAGATAGGGTTACTCCAAATGTCTAATTGGTTTTATATTGTAGCTAATGAATCTGGTCTATTTGTTGGGACACATGTAAATGGTTTTACAGGGAGATTAAAACGTAGCCTCTTTGCTGATTCATAATTCAGACCTGCCATCTTCCCTTTTTACAAACTCAATGAAATATAACAGATTTGTCATAAATATATTTTAAAAACAATCAAACAGGCTCCACAGACAAAGAATCATCACACGTCTGTGAATCAAACCCATCCCCTGTATTCATTTTATAATAACAAATAACTTCAGTGCCAAAACAAAATCAGTGCCAAAACCTTTTATTTTCAACACATGTTTCATTTTTTGTCAGTCAAAGTTTTTCAAAATTTCAGGGTCAAATATTCTATACTAACAGTTTGCGTAGTGAAGAGACCGGGGCCTTTAGCCTGCCCCAGGAGGTGCTGGTGTTAATGTTATGGTTGAGTTTTGGATTTGGGGTTGGGGTTGGGAGCAGGGTTAGGATTGGGAGTAGGTTTGGGGTTGGGAGTTGGGTTGGGAGCTGGGTTGGGAGCGGGATTGGGATTGGGATTGGGAGGTGTAGGGGCGGGGGCAATATAGCACCCTCTCTTGTGCCACTGCATGTCCCGCACACGTCGGACGGACTGGATCTGAGGTGCAGTGGCTCCCCAATCGTTCCAGTGCTTGAACTCTCCATGCTCAAACACATACTGGCTTCCTCTGTAGCCTGGATACATGTATCCTACCCACCTTCAGGGGGCGGAGAAAGAGCAGTATGTTACATTATCTTCAAAAATGTTACTTAAAAAAGCAAAACAATTTCGTTAATTGTAAAAAAAAGAAGGTTTAGCACTTGAAAGGGTACATCTTACGTTCCACTGATAGCCTTGGCACTGGCCACGCGGTCTTGGAAACCATAAGCCCAGAGACTGGGGACGTCATCATCAACAATCTCCATCTTTCTATTTTCAAAGCCTGCATTTTCAAACAGGTGCAGCTTGTGATCTGCACTGTCCTGGAGGGGAACAACGTAGGTTTGAGCATGTTTGTCAGGATGTTACATCTGCTCATATTGCACTGACAGCACTGACCACTTTCAGGGGCCTGAATGAGCTCAGGCTGTAGATACTCAGGCAGTTGGTCCAGGTGCTCCAACGAGGATACTCTCCTTTCTCCAGCACAAACTGCTCTCCTGCAAAACCCGGACGCTCAAACCCCACCCACCTGAAGGAAAAATGAAAAAAAATCATTATGTAGGAATACACACAGTAGCCTTAAACAAGGGCAACAACTAGAAAACAGTATGTAAATGTAGTAAAATATCAATTTGAAACTTGATAGAGCAAAACTTTATCACTCACGGTCCAGACTCCACAATGACCGAGCCAATTTTCTGCGTCTTCTCCAACACATCTTTGCATTCACTGGACAGCTCCAACTTCTTTCCACGAAAGTTCTCAAACTCAAAAACCGCCAACTGCAAAACAGGTGGAGAGTTGGACGATGTGTGCACAACTGCACCATCTGCATCAATCCGATGCATGATTTTCTATCTTTTAAACATATGTAGTAATTTGCTAAATGTTCAAGGTTTTTGTTCCATTCGCTACCTTGTACGTGGCTCCGGCCCCTCCTTGGCCCTTGTCTGCAGGCAGCTGGTCTGGGTTCCCTTGCTGGTCTGTCATTTTGCTTCTACAAAGCACAGCAGTAACAATGTTTAATGCTAAAGTACTGACGGATAACATTTAGTTACATTCATAGAGAAAAGTGGTGACATTTTAAACTTTAAAACTGGATGACAGGTACCATTTATCAGACCTGGATCTATAAATTCTAATCAAAGACATTTTTACTTACTTATCTCAGATCCTACTTGCGTCTGTTGTATAAATTATTTAAGAATAGTAAGTTAGTAGTGCACACACCAGATGCTATCTAAGATTCATTTGCGGGAAAAGGAGAGAGAAAAAGAGAAACGCAAGAGAGGGAGGAAGCTTCTTTTTTACCTGGATGGCTTGTGCTTCACTGCACCACGTAAATGCCACGCTCTCAGTCTTTCCTTTTTCTTTTCTCTGTTTCTTGTCCGTCTCGGTGTTGAGGGTGCGGGTGACTGTGGAGGCCGGGCGAGCGATCGTTGGAGGCCAGCGGGGGTATTTATGGTTTATTTCTGGCCACAGCAGCAAAAAGCCTGTTGATGCAGCAAGTCTGTCTCACCCATTGTGTCCATCACACTGCTTCTCAATAGGCTTGCCCCTCTGTCCCTGGCACACTGGCACACGCTGCCCTGCTCTGCCCATGCTGCCATCCTGACCATGATCCCATAGTGGGCACACGCACTGACTGCGAGCCAAGAGAATGAACAGAGATCAGGCTCACTCAGCAGTATTGGCCCCACCCAGCTAATTTGCACTCACGTTTCCCCTCTTTTATTTGTTTTTCTGCTTTTCTCTTCATCCGGCTTTCAAAATGTTGCACTCATTAGGGTGGCTTACAATGTGTGAATGAAAATGCCAACATTTACGATATATACACATGCTCCATGCTGCCCACATTTTGAGCTGTGTTGGTAAGCTTCCCATCAAAAACATACGCTCGATTGCATTTCATAGAAAAGTTTTAATAAAATTCCCTCGATTTCCATTTGTCATACAGCATGTTGATTTCACACAATTACAGCATGGATGACAGTGACTTCACATCAAGCATGCACATAAAAACATCAAGTGAAGTAATCTGAGTTAAAGATGTCCCAAAACACTCCCACAAATATGTGCTCAAAATTCCCTCCAAGCTCATTTTTTGGACCAGCTATTGGGCTTTTTCATGAAAAAAACATGATGTACATCTTTAAGTTGTGTGAACCTGGAAAGAGATGACCGATATTCATGGTGTAACAAATATAAAGATTCTCATGACCATGTATATTACAGTTAGGACCTTGATTGATTCTATTGCTTTGTTGTACTGTGTGGATGGTAATTTGTTATATATATATATATATATCTTTTTTTTTAAAGTGCTTAAAAGTGTACTTGAGACAATCTGTGATTGAAAAGATGATGTAAAAGGCCTTTTGTCCAATTTAAACTAAACACACTTAACGTGGCATACAGTATTCGTAGTCATCATTTTCTGTACATACATATGTAGATATCCTGCTGAAGGCCTAGTGTCGTCAGTCCCTCTCACTATATAATGGACTAAAACATTTAAACAGTAAAACAATCCATGGCTTTGCTCTAAATTACGTTAGTGTCCTCCCCCTCCATTGAGTCTCTGTACAACAGTAGATAAAACATCTACTTGGCATTAACACATCACAGTCTTGGCACAAAGCCGTGGCACCATATTTCATTTACAAGCCAGGAAAGTTCTTGATGGCCCCTACGTTAAGCAGAAAGATCCAAGTTAAGGCACTCAAAGATGAAAATGGAGCAATCACGGCAAAGCGTCTGTCAGCATCAGCAGCTGAGATGGATTGATTCGTGCTGAACAGCAAAGTCACAGTGTCTTCTAAAGGAAACAGAGAGAGAGAAGATGAGTAAAAAGTTTCCAACTCACAGACTACAGGAGGTGTAGAATTTATGTAACATATTTCATCCCAGGACATTTGTTAGTATTCTACACGCATTTGTTTTTCAGCACCAAGTGGCCCTGATATCCATAAACATGTTACATCCACACGTCCTTTCCACTTACTGTCGCTGATGCACATGGAGGAAAGAGCAAAGCACAGCTGCAAGCAGCAATTCCCCGGAGAAGCAGAGCAAACTGCTTTGAGGCCCAATGAGGATGTCTTTACCCATGGTGCAATTTAGATCATGACAGCAGAAGGCTTTTCAAAAATATGTCCCACTTCCTGTTTTGGTCCTCGCTGTCAGTATTTTACACTGTCACATTAAATAACACGCGTTCTTGACAGCAGTGCCGCAAAGTTCAAACTATTCGCTTTATCTTATCGCAAACCTCTTCAGATGTCTTGCATAATGACTCTCAAACAGTAATTCAGGGTATAATTCACATGTCAAAAATGTCTAAATGTTCTTGCTCAACTATGGCTGATCCTTTTAAGTTCAATATGTCAAACCATTTGTCGGTTATGTACGCTCTAATGGGTTTGTTGTTAACCCAAATATCTGAATTTTGTTGTTAAAATAGAAAAGTCACCCAAAACATAATGTGCCGATTGGATTATCTTTGTATGAGAATAAGCTAAAAATGGCTATAGGACAGTATTGGAAACTAGAAACTAGAAAACAAGAAAGAAAGAAATATTCTCATCACATCCGTATTGCTGACCTGCGTCTGGCTAAGTCCCGCTGTCGTACTGACTGAGGCGCTTCTTAGACTTCAGTTCTTTCAGCCAAGCTGGAGAGGAGACGGGCCTGAACGACACACAGAATCAGAGGAGCCTCACGATTAAAACACGGCCGCATATTTTTGGAAGTGCGCTGTCACGCTATTTTTCTCACCCTTGGTCCGCGGCGCCTATGGGAGGCAGCACTCGAGCAGCCCCCGCCAGATGAGCGGCAGAGCGAGAAGAGCGGGGCAGTTGTGAGGGAGATGGTGCCACTTCCTCCTTTCGACTTTCCTTCACCCCCCGTCCCTTGTCTTCTTCTGCCTCTTCTCCTCCTCTAGTTCTTCCTCCACTTGTCCTCTTTTTTAACTGAGCCTTGGGGAGAAAGTTAAGGATTTTTTACTTACACATGCCAACCACCGTGTTATGCATCATGCTATATATTATGAAACGGACCATTCCAGTAAGCTCATCTTAAACTTACTATTAAGGCTGCAGGGTTCAAACCTGGAAACATGGGGACTCTCTGAGAGGTGGTAGGAGGAGGAGAACAGACTATTTTCGGTTTAGGCTGCTCCTCCTCAGAGTCTAGATCCCTTTGCTTAGAAGATACCTCCTTTTCATCTGAAAACAGAGAGAAAGTAGACGTAACGTCCAGTCAGAACATGCAGTAAAATCACATTTGCAGACCCCTTTTAGCCTGGAGTGGAGAGTCTTGATTGCTCCAATGCTCATTCATTCTGAAAGTTTAGATGACATTATGGATAGAGCAGTAACCTGTGGAGTCGTCAATCTTCCAGTCCCTGCTTTCCAAATGAGCAAAACCACCATGCAGCGAGCGTGACGGACGTGTCCGATTTCGTTTTCTTCCCAGTTCGGCTTTTGATTTCTGTGCGCTGGTGTTGAGGAGATCGGTGGAGCTCTGCGCACAAACATAAACATAAAATCTAGCAAGCAATGAACAGAAAGCACACTAAATCCCCGGGTGTATGTGTTTTTCCTGGTAGGATGGCAAATGAGCAACAAAACTACGTGTTCATTTTTGCAGTGTAGAGTTTGTGTCCCCGTTACGGAAAGATAGAAGAATCAGAAATAAAGAATCACCAACCTCAGGGAATGGAGCGTACTCAGGCTCCCTGTTAAAATCAGTGGTATCAAGGTCCTCAGAGACTTCAGGAACCTGGTCAGGGACGAGCTTTGGGCTGAAGAGAAACAAGCTCAATCAAAATCATGTGTGGGCACATAATCAAATTATCACTAGAAAGTAGATTGTTGGGATGCTTTCAGTTGAAGTTTTGGAGTTTTCTTGGTTCACTTTTTGACTTCCTGTGTCGTGCTCTATTTGCCACAAGGGGGCACAGAGAGCTCAGCTCTTTCATATTCGGGTGTGCAGCTACACTGTCATAGGGTTTATAAAGCAGAACTTGCTAATTGCATGTCTCCCCATAATGTATATTTAGGTTTCACAATTGGCTGCACTACATAACCCGCTGATTATTCTCCAAACCCCAACTGCACTTTTAAAGCTACTCACTTTAAGACCTAGATACAGAACAGAGTTTCTGTTTGCAGGTGTGCTCACTTTGAATAAAATGTGAAGCCACTCCTTTTGCACAAGACACAAACATGTCCGGTCCTGTCTGTCTCCCATTAGTATATATGAAGAACATGAAGCCACTGAAAGATACAGTGTGCAGTTCAAAGCATGTAAGTGTGTGCGTGTGTGTGTGTGTTTGGGTGTGTATTGTTTCCTACCTGTCTGTTTCAGATGTCTGTTCACCAGCCCCATTCTGCTCGTCTGGCTCATTGTCTATCAAAGCATCAGTGTCCTCGCTGTTTGTGCTATAACTGTTAACTGGTGCCTGAGACGGGGAAAGAAAGACATTCAAATTAAATGTGACAAACAAAACCAGAAAACATATCATGCCTCGAAACCAGAGGAAAACTCCAGATCACCATTCACTGCTTCATCACACAACAGCCAACACTGTTGTCCTGTAAATCTGCACATTGGAACCTCACACCGCCGAGCCGAGGCAGAGAGAGGCCGTTCCGTGTGCTGAGCCAAGGTCAGTGACTACAGAGGGCGAGAGGACTGAGGCCCAGCCGAGCATGCATCTTTTAATGAGCCGGTCACAGAGGCTGGACTGTGCTCAACAAACACCACGAGCACTCGCATACACACCTGTATGCCCACACGGACACACCAAACCCTCTCGTGCTGTCACGCCCACATGCTGGAATGCGTGGGCGCTCACTCTGTGTCTCACGCCCACACAAACAGATACACACACACACACCTTCGAAACAAAAGCCACTACTGTGTACGTCCATGCAAACATTCCTGTCTTATCAAGGAGCATCCTGCTGTTGTGTCGTCTGATATTGTCACCTGGATACAAAACAACACTGGCGTAAACACCTCAGGGCCCGTATGACTTCACCTCTCCTGCATAAGTCAATTTATTACTCCACGTCATTCGCACAATGCCTGTTATCTGGCAGCCTCCCAGCATGGATGAATATGCTTCTGTTTTTTTTTCCTCTAACCACAGACTGTGGATGCAGAGACAAACAAAGTGCGCTTAAACACAGAGGTGCAATTCCACCAACATGCATTTATTCTGAATCTGGCACCCCTTCACAGCAGAACTTTTTAAACCACATCATCTTTCAGCAAGTCACGTGGCTTGAAAACTTTCATTTTACACTCACGCTTCTTGTGGCTTTTAAGGGATTTTTTTATTCATTTAATATATGTTTCCTTTTTTGGCAGTGGTCTGGGTACAGAATACAACAATGGCCACGTGGATCTCAGCTGCACCTCTTTTTTGTGAGGCTTTCCTCAAGTCATGTGTGAGAAATGCAAAATATTACTCTGCCACAGAGAAATTTCTTCCTTTATTTTGAGTAAAACTTGGAGGCAATGGGAGAGACTTTATGGTATTCAGGGATATGATAAATAATTATTATGAATTCAATCATTTACCAGGTTGAATTCTTGAAGACGCTGCCCACTAATTCAGCCAAATCACAACCCAACCCAAGTCCTTTTAAACGACGTGTTAGCATGTGTTTATTTAGTGTCATATCTCACCTGGCAAATTACAGATCAATAATTTCTCTCTTTTAAATTAAAGACTTATTTTTAATTATTATTATTTTTTGGTGCCCTATACAGAGATTTTGTTCCTTATTTTATAATTATTGTAAAAGGACCCACACAACAACAACCTCTACGTTCAGATATTAGAAACAGATAAAACTACAACTCCAAACTGCAATAAACTTGTGTCAGTGAGAATGTTCCAGAATGCCTTTGAGGGCGGAGGACGTACAAGTCAAGACAGAGTGGGCTTTATTATAGTTTACCTCTGAAAGATTTTTGTCAACTTTGATGCAATGTGTAACACAGCTCGTTTGTGGTGCAGTGGAGGAGGTAACATCTAAAGACGCCACAACTAACCAAGACTCTGTTACCAAATAACAGATGACTGTTAACAACAAATCCCCTCTGATAAAGGAAAGTGATGATAAAGTGACGTCAAATTAAAAGTGAATATAGCCTGAAGGATGTTTTTGCCTTTTGGTCTTTGTGGCTGAAATCCACTTCTACAAACACATACACACAAACCCATAGACACACACGCACACACACCCGCATACTCACACTTACGTGCAGCCAGCAGCCAGAAGCGTCAGTAAACACAACAAAACTACCAAGACAGACTTCAGCTTGTATATGTCTCAAGTCCCCCACTGCTGATGGCAACAGGACACATATTTGTTTGTTTTTTTGAATCTCATAAGGAGATGCTAATGAGAAATACAGCAAATAGCTGCAGTGCTAATTTGGCAGAAGTTTTCTCTAGACCGTTACAACATGTTACATTTTTATAATATTTGTGCTTCATTTTGACGAACCAATATTATAAAATGTAAATAAACATGTGTACTGGGGTATAGTGCTACATCCAAAAATATCCCTGAATTATTCTTATTGAAACGATTATATTAAAATTGAATTATTATTCATTATCAGTATTATGTAAGGGCGGCATGGTGGCCTGGTGGTCAGCACTGTCGCCTCACAGCAAGAAGGTCCTGGGTTCGACTCTGCCCAGTGGCCTTTCTGTGTGGACTGTCTGCGTGCGTTCTCTCCGGGTACTCCGGCTCCCTCCCAGAGTCCAAAGACATGCTCTGGGGATCAGGTTAATTGGGGACTTTAAATTGCCCGTAGGTGTTTGAATGTGAGTGTGAATGGTTGTGTGTCTCTGTGTAGCCCTGCGATTGGCTGGCGAGCAGTCCAGGGTGAACCCCGTCTACCCCGTCTATCGCCCAAAGTTGGCTGGGATAGACTCCAGCGACCATGTGTGCAGGGTAAGTGGTTTGACAATAGATGGATGAAGTATTATGTAAGTAAAATGTTTATAATGCAATGCAAATGTATCTATTTTATTATGCTCTAATATAATATTAAATATAGGTGAAATTCTCAACATAATAAACTAGAGGTTGACACAGACATACTTGCATAAACCCTGTCTTCTTCTGTCTCCTTTATCTCTGACACACACCCCGGACAAGGGAATGCATGTCTGCTGATAAAACACGGCATTTGGACAACTTTATCAGATAACTGTGTCCTTGCTGTAACACTGCCTACACTGCAATCCCTTTTCACATTTGCATGGTTATCTGTTAACACACAGGTGGGGGATTCTTACAGCGAGGGACAAGGAGCGTTGGTGCAGCTTTGGCCCTAAAAGCTGCTATGTTCTTCTATCATTGCACCTACCGTCATTTAAAATGAGCTATTCATTTGAAATCGGATTGTCCTTTAAAATTGAATTATCATTCATTTCTGCTGGTTCACCACATTGGCTCTTACGCAGCAAGGCTCGGCGGCTCTCCTCCGCAGATTCTGCCGACTTCTGACGGAGAAGCGCCGGAGGGATCTCCTGCTACGTCGGGCAAAACCACGAAGCGGAGACATGGTTCTCTGAAACCTTCCTCCTCCATCTCCACCTTCTTCTTCCTCCTCCTCCTCTTCCTCCACCGGCTTCTCTTCTGCGTTGCCCAATACCAGCTCCAGTGCCCCTTGCAAGGAGCGTCGCACGCCCCCCACCCAACCCGCCACCTGGAGCTGGGCGGCCGACAGCTTCCCTCCAAAGTACTGCATGGTTTAAAAGCTCCAGCTGCTCGTCCGGGCACTGGGGGTCACCATGGGAAACGGGCCACTGTAGAAACTGAGGGTGAGCGTTGGTAGAGAAGAAGGTAATGTCTGCGATCTGCCTTTCAGTTGTGATTTCCAACTAGCAGAAAGGGAAGAGAGCACTAGTTGTATTTGGTGAAAAAGGTTTTGGGCGTCATACAACCGCAGATTTAGTCCGTCTTTCATTGGAGCGCGATCCATCCTCCATCTTCATATTTCTATGGTTCAGGTCCCACAAACGTCCTGGAACAGTCTACTCTTTACTGTCAGTGAAGAAGCAGATCGACTGACTAGCCATGTGTTTACTGTGACAACACTATTCCACTGGAGCATTCACTATGATGGATGTGACGTCCTGAACTGCAGCGTCCTGAAGAAAGACTTTCCTCATCATCACATAATGATCCATTCAAAAATACACAGAGAAAAAAAGATCCCTTGGCAGTAACAAAAATAGCAATGAAGCTGTTAGTCCTGCACACAACAGTTTTTAAAGATGACCTCTTTTCATGTGCACCTCCTCTCTCTCCTTGGATGAGTCGATCTATCTACGATCCCAGATCACATCACAACTCCATTTTCCATTCAGCAAAAAAGAGAAGATAAGCAGCGTAGGAGATAACTGGCATCTCAACCATCTGAAGCCAGGTAGAAAGAGGTTGATCACCCCTCCACACCTGCTCTCACACAACTTCACAACAAAGCAGAGGTCTGTGCTCGGATGTGGAAAATCCCAGGGGCTGGAAGGTGCGGTCGGCTGGGCCTGGGTGCTTTCTGCACCTCCCTCTGCTGCTCCCTCTCCCCGTAGGTAAATGATGCAGGTAACTCAATGAGTCAGGCCTTTGTGAGAGGAGTAGGCAGAGAGAACAACAGAAAACAGCGAGACTTTTGGAGAGTTCAGAGGCAGTTGGAGCGCTAGAGGAGCGAGAGAATGTGAACTCTTCTTGTGCCTGGTTTTGCCCATCCTCCTTTGAGTGTATGTGCAGACAGAGAGTCTGTGTGTGTGTGTGTGTAAGGGGGGGGGGGGTGAAGGGAACTCCCAAAACAGGGTGGAGAGACTGAGTAGACGGACAGAGACAGAGAAAGAGGGGCACCATGTATGGTCATTCTGACCCGCTGCCCTGCTGACCAGATCTAAATGAGGACACGATAACCACATAGCAGCTTGTCTCTTCTCACTGGAACATATATCTGTCTGTCTGCCTGTCTTCAAGTCAGTAACCTGGATGAGGGTACAGTAAACTCTCACTCTGTCCTTATAGAGTAACATCTGTTCCATGCCACACAACAGCATCTCTGATGTTGAGGTTTTACTTGCTGCATAAACATTTAGATTGTATTGAACTTTACTGTGTAGTAGTATTATAGTGGTGAAATGTGATCTACATGATATAACTTGATGGTATCGGTGCTGCAGAAAAAGGAAGTGCCCTTTTTAAGAGCAGCAGTGCCACTCAGTGGAGACAACAGGGCTGCACTCTCAGCTCGTCCTCCAAAGCTTCCATACCAACGACCTTACAGCAGCTCTGTGAGCACAATGCTTCCTTACACTAGCTCACTGGTTTTGTGAACTGGTTGGTTTACTTAAGCACACACAGCAAATAGAAAGACGATATCACAAAAATACATGTACAAACACACACTCACACACACACAACCACACACCAAGTTCAGGGCTGCAGAGTTTTGTGTTTTGATGAAGTTTGCAAAAATGTTGCATGTTCAAACTGGTGGTGAAGCGCTCTGACTCGACTGGGACGCCCGTCAGGTGTTCATTCACTCTGATGAACAATGATAAGGTGCCGCAACCAAGTCTTGCCCAGTTTCGCCTAATTTTCTTTTGTATGATGTGAGTTTGCTCATCTTGTTAGATAATATGCTTGACCTCTGAATTGTGTTTTTGGGGTTGTGATAGGCCTGTAATTTTCACTTTCATCTGTAATTCTGTTGTTTACAACAAGGCTAACACTTCTACAGTGACTAAAGTTGCCAGCGAAATGAGCTTACTATCACATTAACACTACTTCTTACTTCTTACTGGCAGTACAGCGATGACGGGTATTTTATGGGTGCACACAGAATTTGCTCAAACATGGTTGGTTGGCTTCTTTGAGTGCGACTCAGCTGAAGCAGAACACAGTCTGAAGCAGCATCATGTTATCCATATAGTAAGCACAGCAGCAAAAATAAAACACTATAATTCACTCATTTGTAAAATAAAAGTTTTCAGATTCTTCCTCACATCTCTACAGACGTAAAACAAATGACAATTGGACACAAGCTACAAATGAATACCCTTAATTATAAATTGAGAGGGGGTTAAATTGATTTTACTAGTCAGAATTAGAAAGTTTAGAAAACAGACTAATTGTTTGTCATTTTGTAACAAGTTTATATTATATTCCAAAATTGGCGTAATGTTCTTCAATTAACACAAAAAGTGAAATTTATAATTGGGTAATATTAAAATGCCTCCTTATCATATGTAACTGTAGAGATTGGAGAGGCTGACTTACTGTATTACTACTCTAAACATAGATCTAACATCTGATAGGTGGAAACCTCTCACTTTGTAATTCATGTTAAACCACCAACACTTGTGTTAGGTAACACAAACTATATTCTGCAAAAACTCACCCATAGCAACTGGAAATAGTCCACCCAAGAGGCCCGTGTGAACGAATCTATCCCCTTTTCACATGCATGTGAATAAAGATCTATTTTCTATTTTAAAATGCCTAAGACTTTGAAGATAAACGCACAATTAACAGCAAAAAGAAAGCATATGACTATTGCAAGATGTAGAGGAAGTTGTAACCTCACTTCCTGTAAGGACTTATTTCTGTCATAACCACACATGTACATTTCGTGCACCACTAGAAATGAATTTCATTCAGTTTGATGTATTATTACAGTTGACTGACTTATTTACCACCAACATATCGTCTATCGTAATTTAAGTGCAAAGAATCACACAGATTTTAAGTTTTTCATCTTTCTCCGAGAGTATTAGTGTGTTTTATTTGAATTTGAATGGATAAGATCTGGCTGTCAACAAGGGCCGATACTACTACTGACACACGAGCCATAGATGTATCTTTGCTGTCTCATTGCTCAATGTCACGCCTACACGAAAACACACGTTCTTAAGCTGTGACTGAAACATTGTGAAGCGAGAATATCGAGAGGTCTTTCCTGGTGCAACAGGAATGGCGATGCTGGTGAATGCGTGCGGCTGCCAGGATTGTATGATTCAGCGGCGAAACAACCACATTTACTTGTACACTCCTGTTTCTGTACTAAGCCCCACCCTGTGTGAGACGTTAAAACATGTGGGGTGGTGCTCACAACGGAGTCTATCAAGAGCGCGTTCCAAGAGGTTCCAATACGACTTTTCAAGTCCTAATCGATATCTGGGTATCGCTTGATACGGAATGCCAATCGGATCCTAGTGTTAAATTAATACGGTGTGTTTCTCACTGTGTGGAAGGGATTGGAATATTTAGTGAGTAAGGTAACATCAGGCTTGAATTAAATATTATTTCATTACTTAGTAAGTAATGTTGCATTTGAAACAGAATTGGACAGAATTTGGCATTTACCTCCTGCTCGTCCTCTTCTTCCGCTTCGTCCTCCCTCTGGGTCTCCTTTTCTTCTCCCCCCTCTTCCTCTTCTTCCTCCTCCTCGTCCTCCTCGTCCTCTTCCTCCTCGTCCTCCTCCTCGTCCTCCTCCTCGTCCTCGTCCTCCTCCATGGAGATGAGCTTTTCCTCTTCCTTCTTTGGATTTTCCCAGCTTAATGTAGGCTCTGGGCTCTCTGGTTTTTCCACCTGCTCCAGCACCCTATTTGTGACATCCAGCGGCGCCTGAACTTCTCCTTTATCCGCAGAGACAGCTGAGCGACGGTGGCTGAGCGGACTGGATTCCCCTTTGGCCTGCGAGCCCCATCGCTTTGGTTTGACTGAAAAGTCGTCAAACACAACTTGAGTCAGAGGCGGCCTGACGGAGAAGTCGTCGTACGCGACTTTCAGCTGACCCTCTGTGGGCTGATAGGACTTTGCAGCGGGGGAATTTGGGGATTCCGACTTCTGAGGCACATCTTTGGAGTCAAAGAGGATTAAATTTGACTCTGCTGTGTCCGCTGCGCTCCCTATTTCCTCCCTTCCTCTCTCCTCCTCCAGTCTCAACTTTTCCTCCAGGTCTTGTTCTCGCTTTTGATCCACTTCCTGCTGTACTCTCTCCAACTCTTGCACTCTTTCTCTCTCTGCCTGCCTCTTCCTCTCCTCTTCCTCTCTCTTGCTCTCTATTTGCCTCATTCTCTCCAACTCTTCCTCTTTTTCTTGCTGTTCTTCCAGCCTTTGTTGCCTCTCTCTTTCCTTCTCTTTGTCTCTTAATCTTTCTTCCTGCCTCTCCTCTTGCCTCAGTCTCTCCTCGTTCTGTCTCGCCCTCTCCCTGTCCTCATCTGTCTTTCCCTTCAGCGTCAACTCCTTCTCTTCCTCTTCTCTTCTTAACCTCTCTGTCTTTTTCACCCACTCTTTCTCCCACTCCTCCTCCCTTTGTTTCTTTTTGTTAATTTCAGTCTCTCTCAGTTTTCCCTCCATTTGGTAATCCGCATGGTTGCGAACCAAAATCTCCTTCTCCTCTCTTCTCCTCTGTCTTTCTCTTTCCTCGCTCAGTTCTTCCTCTTTTTGTCTCTGCTCCATCGTCTCCAACCCATTCTCTCCTCCCTTCTCCTCTTCTCCCCTCAGTCTCTCTGTCTTTTTCACCCACTCTTTCTCCCACTCCTCCTCTCTTTTTTTCTTTTTGTTAATTTCAGTCTCTCTCAGTTTTCCCTCCATTTGGTAATCCGCATGGTTGCGAACCAAAATCTCCTTCTCCTCTCTTCTCCTCAGTCTTTCCTCTTTCTGTCTCTGCTCCACCAGCTCCACCCCATTCTCTCCTCCCTTCTCCTCTTCTCCCCTCAGTCTCTCTGTCTTTTCCACCTGCTCTTTTTCCCACTCGTCCTCTCGTTTTTTCTCTTCGTTAATCGCCTCCTCGCTAAACTTTTGTTTTTCTCTTTCCTGCCTCAGTCTCTCCTCTTCCCTTTGCGCCTCCTTCAGCCTTTCTTTTTCACTCTCCTCCTGATCGTGTTGAAGTCTCAGCTCTTTCTGCTTTGCCCTCTCTCTTTCCTCTTCTCTCTGTCTCTGCAGCAGCATCTCCATCTGCTTTTCCCTCTCCATCTCTTCCTCTCTCAGCCTTTCCCGTTTCCTCTCCTCTTCTATCAACTGTTCTCTCTCCCATTCCTGCCTCTTCTGTCTCTCTATGCGCTCCTCCTTCAGACTGTCTCTTTTCCTTTCCTCCTCTTTCTTCTGCCTAGCCTTTTCTTCCTCCCTTTCTTCTACTTTTTCTTCTTCTTTTCGTTTCAGCTCGTCTTCCATCTTGAGTTGTGGCTGATCGTGCTCCTCTGATCGGCGCCTTCTTTCAAATTCCAAATGTTTCAGTCGTCCCTCTTCTTTGTCATCATCATCATCATCATCATCATCTTTCCTCTGAAGACCTCCCACTCGTCTGTAGACGGGCACCGAAACGGGGATCTCCTCCTCAGCTTCGGCCTCAGAAGCCTCTCCTTCTTCGTCGCTGGATTCAGACGCGGAGCCCAGGAACGTCGGCGGCCCGCCGTCGTCTCTCTCCACGACACTAAAGCGGACGGATCGCCGTTTGCCGTTGTCCCTCTTTGGAGCGTGTTCAGCACTCTCTGCAGAGTCTCCCTCATCAGCCACGGTGGGGGTTTTGAATGAGCTACGTTTGCGTAGCTGTACATCAACCTCTGTCGATCGGTTTTGCATACGTTCTACTCTCCAGCTTTCCGGGAATTTATCGTCAGCGGCAGCGTCTTTGTTTGTCTGCATTGGGATGTCGGTGGGTGGTTCAGCAGGGGACACCTTTGAGGGAAGAGGCACGGCCTGGCTGGACGGCGTCCCTGTTACGGGAGGTTCAACAGTTGGTATTTCGGGTGTTTTCACCGCTGTTGGAGCTGTTGCTGGTTGTAATCTGTGGAAGACAGTTCAAGGTTTAATGCCTCGGAGGAATTGTCCACGGAGCGACGGCAGAGCTCGCCGCTGACCTCCCAATACATACGAGCACATTTTACATCTCTCTCCAGACCGTGTGCGCAGTACAAAGCTACAGCCAGCAGCTGGTCAGCAAAGCTTGGCATAAAGACTGTAAACTGGGGAAGCAGCTGGCCCGGCTCTGTCTAAAGTCAAAGCAATCAGCACAGTAGCACCAAAACCTCAGGCATTTACATGCTATATATTTTTGTTATTTTAATCTATGCAAATAAAAATGAGTTCGTCTCAAGGGGAGCTACCTGCTGCGCTGTGACTACCTGGAGTCTTATCGTCGCTGTGAGGGTGCCAGGCAACGTGCCAGACTCCATGTGTTCATTTTGAGATGTTCCCCCTGTTTCATAGGGTCTGTGTTATGCTAAGCTAATAAATAAGTTAATCCCTAATACAAAAACAAAACCATTAGTCTTTCACTTGCCTCGTTGTATCTATTCAGACTATTTTTATTTATCAGATTTACGCCTTTAAATCACCCCAGTAGGGTTGGATTTCGTCTGAGGTGCTCGGCGCTCTAAAGGTTACATTTTGATAATCAGTGAACGAACTGTTTAGAGTTTGTATCTGTTTCTTTGGGAGAAAGAGGTTCCAAATGTTGATAGTGAAAACTCTTCACTCAAAAACTCAAACCAGTGAGGACTTGTTGCTGTTGAATCGTTTGAATGTCGTCCTTAATGCTGCAGCACAAATTATATTCACATCTGCTGTTGTTGGAATCATGGCGAGATACTGCAGGGACTGCACATACTCTGTATTTGTATTGTAGGTTGGACATCTAATCGTGATATTCACATTTTGAGCTGGTCTGGTTTGCAAACTTATCAGGACATAAATCTGACCACGTTTTTTATATCGCAAGCTATGTTACTCATTTACCACACTGTTACTGATGTCCAGACAAAGTACAAGTACTGTGTAAGAGACACAAAGGAGAAAAAGACAGTGATGGTGATACAAACAGTTCTACATTTGCAGTCTTCTCTGCATGATTTTTTGACAGAAACTGGGAGAAACATTGCAAAATAGCATTTTTCATTTACTCAAGTTGAAATGTCACCAAATACAAATTTTCACTCACCTCTTTGAGCGACTTCGGGGTGCAACCGGAGGCGGCTTCTCAGCCTTCGGATCGTCAGGGGTCGTTTCTGCGGCCCAGATTTTCATTCTCTCCTTTACACCCTTCACACCTCCCACACTATTTACAGCCTCTGGCTCGTCTCTCTTCGTCATGGGTTCTGGCCTCGACGACGAGTCAAACAGGCGACTGATTCTGCGTTTTATACTGCCTCCTCCACTGTATTCCTCCTTCGGTGCACCTTCGTCAATCTCTCTATCTGAGGGCTTCGGTGTTGTGCGGCCCGGCTCAGGTTCCGGGGCCTCTGGTTCCGGGGCCTCTGGTTTGTTCGCATCACCTTTGGTGCTGGTTGCAGGGATGGTTGGCTGGGGGGGCAGAGACACGCCAACTGACTCAAACTTTGAGGTGAGCTTCACGGACAGCCGCTTCCTGCTGCCGCCCCATCGATTCTCCGCATTGTCTGCAGAAGAAGCGTTGCTTCCCGAATCTGGAATATTTTGGACGGCAGAAGTCTGAGCCTCGTCTTCTGTCTTTTTTCCGTCTATCTGTGGTGTGTTTACAACATTACTTCGGTCTGCTTGGTTGACATCATCTTTACGGATTGACTCGGACTTGGGTGTCTCTTTTGGTGGAGCGGCTTGTGTGACTGGATCAGATTTTCCTACACCAGAATCGGGAGTGTCCTCTCCATCTGGGCTTGCTTTGCTCTCCCTGGCTGTTTTGGGCAGTTCTTCCGTGAGCACACTCACAGGGCTGGCTTGGGAATCTGAGGCGAGGGTTTTTTGAGGGGGTTTCTGAGCCGGGGGGGAGGCGGGCGGTTTGGCCTTAGATTTATCGGTACGCTGTGTCGTTGTCCTAGAGGCTACACCAGCCGCCTTTGGGGCATTGATGGAGCGAATGGTGGTGTTCTTCTGCAGGGAGAAGGGCTTGGGAGTGAGCAGAGGTTTGGGGGGCACAGATGGCTTGGGGGCACCCATCTGGGACACCTCAAAGGGGCTCTCCATTACTGAGTTGCTGGAGGAGGGGAGCAGAGTAAGTGTTAACATGCAGCAAGACTTCTTGTTTAAAGTGAAAAAATCTTTTCTCCCTACGTAGCCATGTCTTTTCACTCAAAGAGTCTGGTCCGTCTAAACTTTTGAAAGCACAATATCTCTAGCAGGGCAGAGACAAAGGTATCAATCACCCCAAACACAAACCGGACAAACCCTTGAGGACATGTTGTCATTTAACTGTTTGAATGTAATTGCTTCAAATAATTATTCATCTCTTCATCTATTGTACTGTCTATTGAATAGCAGCAGGATAATATCTCAAAACCTGAATGGCGAGATACTGGAGGGTAACTGGAAACAAGTTAAACTGCATATAGTCTTAACTCTGAACTTTTATTGTAGGTGTCCTATTTAAATAGTCAGACTTTGAGGTTGCTTAGTTTGCACTCTTATCTATACCCAGGACATAAATCTGACTACAGTTTCGATATTGTGAGCTAGGTGTGTGTTACTCATTTACCACACTGCTTCTAATGTGCAGACAACGCACTGTAAGTATGGAGGCACAAAGGAGAAAGGACAGAGCTCGCGACACTAACAATTGCAATAAGACAAGGAAACCCTTCCTCTACAAGCAAACTGAAGAAAATGATTCACAATGCAGATAAATGCACAATATTACAAAAATGAATTCCTGAGAAAAAAAATATCGTGAAACAAGAAGGGACATTAAAAGTCTTAAGTGTGGACATTAAAAGACTCTTCATGCATGTGATCACAGTTGAATCTGAAAGCAAAAGTGTAACCCTGCAAGAATCCAACCATAATAAGGACCCTTAAACGTCTTGCTTGATCGTACTTGCAAGAAAAAGTTTGCCTCATTTCTTAAATTATCACCAAACACAGTCAGCACCGTTGAAAAGCTCACTGTACAGGGGCCAACAGAAAGAATTCAACACCAGAAACTAACAAAAGTCTTCCTGCCGGGATCTTTTTTTTTTTCCTCATCAGATAAAGTTTTTAAACAACAACAACAAAGCTGTTTCCGACTAAAGAGGAAAGTATTTCAATGGTTATTTTCTTCCTCATTCCAAAAGAGCCGACCTGTCAATCCGTGACACTGATCATGGTTATGTCCTCAGTGGCTCATCTTTATAGACGATGTCCAAAACCTGACTTAAAGTCCCTGTGTGGCAAATCAGTCACAATTGAGAAGTAAAACAAAAACATATATCTATACTTGGTCCTTTCAAGATTGTATCTACGAAGTCTATCAAATCAAAATATTGAAAGGTCCATGTGTATCTCGGATAACATCAAGACTTCAAAGTGCAATATGAATGTGATAACGTGATTATGTGATAAGTAAACTTGTTCAAGTAAACTATTCGAAAGTACATTTGGATGGCCATTTTTAAAGCACACGTAACACTGAAATAAGAATCCCAGAGACAGGTAGGAGGCATATTGTTGATGAGTCATCATCCCTCACGTCAGTCTGGCCTGAATAAAACGATCCCACAAGATCTGCAATAGAACTGAAACTCCTGACGCACACACAAGCGTCTGCGCCAGTTTTACCGTCACGTGAGCGAAAAAAAGCTTTCAACTCACACGTCGTGTGAGAAAAGACAGCAGTAACCGATCCGATTTTGTTGCACGACATGCCAAAGGTGCAGTGTGTCATCTGGTTGAACCTGTAATACTTTTGGCTCCACCGGTAACTCCACGCCCCGAAATCGAACACTGTCGGTGTGCGTCGGTCCAACAAAGTCCCTCTGACCGTATCAACCTACAGGTGGTCTCTCGAGTCAGGACTCAGCTGTTTGTTTGTTTGTTTGTTTACCGCACAATGCTCGCTGGATAATAAGTGTGTGAAAGGCTCAGATTGGTATCTTTTAAACTGTGTCCTGCTTTCTTTTTCCGCTTTCATCTTTTTCTCTCCCCCCCCCCCCCCCCCCCCCCCCCGCCTTTTTTTTCTTTTCTTCTCCATCTGAATTCCTCAGAATTCATAAACACTGTCCGGCCAAACAAAGGCTGCAGATGATTCACGCTGCTTACATTCTGGCCACCTTCACGGACTGAGTGAAATCCTTCAGCCTGATCCCGCAGCGTGGGACACTTGGCGGTCCTCGGAGAGGACGACGTTTCGGCGCATTAACGCTTCAGCGGCGCGCTTTTATCGTGTGAACTTGTTTCACTCCGGCTTGTTTATAAGTGACTAATAAACGCGTCAGCGCTGAACTCCCAGTCGTTGAACCAGCAGTGTGTTTACTGGAAGTGGACAGACATGAATGTGACTTTACGTTAAATCCAACACACGATATAACGATAGTATTCCGTGAGGTCCACGTTGCTTGTGACGCTCCCCTAAATATTTACGTTACTGTGCTGCGGGAGTCAAATAAATATGCGCACCTGCTTTTAACAGCAACGTATTGAACGTGTGAGCTACTGAGCTGTAAGGTGTATTTACCTTTTGTCGTCACAGAGCCATACAGGTGAAGGACGGGGGGGAAGAAGTTTCAAAAGAAAAACGAGTCTCCTCCGTTTTCCGGGGTCGTCTCGTCTGCTCAGCTCCTGTCAGTGTTTGTGTACGTGTACGTGTGTGTGTGTGTGTGTGTGTGTGTGTGTGTGTGTTTTTCTTTCTTCAAGTCATTCACACGGGACGTCAGGCTGCTCAGCCGACACTCCCTCTGTCCTCCACGGTGCTCCCAGCCTCAAGCTGCACAGGATTAGACAGGAAGCGGTGGGCCTTTACTTCAAAATAAAGGCACAACATCGCTTACCAAGTGAGGCGGGATGCTGTATGCAGGTTTTCCAGTATGAGGTAGATCCAGTATGATTAAAAGGGGACCACAGAATGAGCACCAAGAAGAATGCCCTAAAATGCATGTGTAAATCATCATTAATACAGCAAAGATAAATGTAAATTATATTAAATCAACGTAATGATGGTTCGAAAGCATCGAAAGCAAAACTCTACATGTGGACAGTGTTACGATATGCCCTTTTATTTTCATAGTTTAGACCGGACGTGTTCCCTAAAATCATTGACGGTTCAAACCAGTAGACTGTTCATGGCTGAACATGGCTGTTCATTCAACAGGTTCTCCCAAATGAGAAGAAAAGCTACTTTAAACAAAGTTGTAAAGGACTTGGAGGCAAGTGAGCGCCGTGCTGAGAGTCCCTGGGGACCTGGGGGCCTCCTCGCAGCAGGGGGTGCCCGTCAACTCTCACGCACTGGGCTAACCTCATTTGCATAACACCTGCACCGTGTTCCATTTAGTAGTTGTGCAGGAAACGTCACACACAAGTCACGTGTTCGCTGCCATTGAGCAAAGGCGAATATAATTTCCTGGCGTGTGTATTTGTATGTGTGCGTGTGAGCGTGCGTGCGTTCGTGTGTGTAATATAACAAATATAACAGTATGTTTTATTTTAGTAATATTTTACACTCATTTATTACTATTATCATCGCTGTTAATGTTGTTAATTGTATGATCATATGTAATTACAGTGGTATGAATAACAGCCGGTGTTAATACTAGTGGGCCTACTAATAAATATGGACCTCCAGGTAGGACAGCTGTCCGGCGCCCCCTGGTGGACGTTTCACGGAACTGCGTCGCACCGCCTACGGCTCACCGGACGAGTTGTCACGGCAACTGTACAGCATGTGCTTACAAAAACAAGCGCTTGACCGTTCACCGACAGTTTTCTCGACAATCTAACGCTGCGACGCCATCTTATTCATCCAGCAGTTGTCAGTGGAGGACACCCGAGACGCTCGTCTCAACGGAGGGGAAGCCCGGAGACAGGCAACCATGAGCGGAGCCGAAGCCCGCAGCGACGCGCCTGTTGCTGAAAATGTCCCCGGTGGCGGACACGTCACCGCGGCTCCTCCGCGGGACCGCAAGCCAGGCGCGGGGCTTCTGAAGAGGCTCAAGTCCCGGAGGAACCAGATGGAGAGCAGGCCCGTGACGGAGGAAGACCTGCAGACACAAAGTGGACACATCACGCCCGAGGACGTGTTTGGACTGCGGGTCGCCGCGCGAGGTTTGAGTCTCCCTTGTTCTCTTGTGTCCGGTCTTGTCCCTCGTTGTGGGTTTACAGATGATGGTGAATGTGCTGCCTGGGCTCAATCCACTACTATCGGAACCTAATGGACCAGAGTCCCACAAACAACACTGGTTACATTAAATCTATACACGTAAAGCTAGAGCGCATGACGCAGGTTCACACCATAAACAATTATTACACTTAATTCTAAAATGTTCAATCATTGAAATAACAGCGTTTTTATTTTCAAGCAGCTTAACGGGGACAGCAAATTTAGTTTCTCTGTAGTTGAACTTTAATCGTGCTGAGACCATATTATGACGTCAAATTGTTAAGAAATGTCCAATGGACTACAAATAACGTCACAGAGGACTACAATGACATCGCAGACACCTCGAGTCTGTGTGGCCTGGATTGAAATGATTGACTAGACGGTAGATCCGAATGTGGTAAAGTTGTTCCACATTGCCAAGGAAAGGAGAGTGTGCCGGTTGAATGTGAAAAGTGTAAATTATCCATCAATGTCCGAAGAAAATCTTTCAAGAAATAGCACTAATAAAAACAACATTGCATTTCCACTTTCAAGCAACACCTGAGTCACCTGAGAGTGTCAACCTAGTCAAGCACAGTGTTTTGCATGTCATCTTTGCAGCATCCCGTGCACACATAATCCACGGGGGCTTGAAAATCATTGTTATGTTTGTTTTTTTAAACTCCTGAATGCTGTCTGTTGTTGTTGCAGGGTACCTCTGTAAACCTCAGGACAATATTTATAACATCGATTTTGTGCGCTTTAAGATCAGGGACCTGGAGACAGGCACGGTCCTGTTTGAGATTGCCAAACCCCCACAAACAGGTAATGTGCGTCCGCCTCCTTCCTTTCCTGTTTTAAATGGAGCTGTTGACAGATGAATGCTTACACTTAAAAAAAGGACACTGCTGACCGCTGCTGATCTTGTTTTCATCTTAAAATAGGGGTTCATAAACGTGCACGGTCATTCTAATCAAAAGTAGTCCTCAGTGTGAATTGTTTCAAATGTCTCCGTCCTACGTCGTGTGTCTCAGAGGACAACGAGGACAACGCAGAGGCGGATGCCAGCGCGGGGCGATTCGTACGCTACCAGTTCACCCCGGCCTTTCTGAGGCTGAGGACCGTTGGAGCCACGTGAGTGACTCACACATCCCCAGCACACACCTGAGAACAACACACTCACCTGCCCATTCACCAACAATGGAAACAATTGCACACAGAGCAAGACACTCATTTGTAACATAGCAATTACACGAGAACAGGCCTCTTGTTGGAACAACCTAGTATCCCTTCTCTCTGTATCATTCAATCAGCGTGGAATTCACCGTTGGAAACCGACCTTTAAACAACTTCCGCATGATCGAGAGGCACTACTTCCGAGATCACCTGCTGAAGAGCTTTGACTTTGACTTTGGCTTCTGTATCCCAAACAGCCGCAACACCTGTGAGCATCTCTATGAGTTCCCTCAGCTGTCTGAGAGCCTGGGTGAGTCGTTTTTTCCTGAATAATAGACCATATGGGTAGTGTTTTTAAATGTAGTATTTTGTTTCATGTATTATGTATACCACGCAAAAGAACAGATTAGTCTTTTTCACTAGCGATATTCCCTTTAAGGAGATTCATGACTCCTAATTAGCTGTGTGTCACAATGGAGCACTTTAACAGATGCAATGCTTAGTTAACAACTGAAGCTCATCCTTTTGAAGAAGCTGGAGGCAATAGAAACCTCTTCTCCTACGCTTACCATGTGGCAATTTTGTTTAACTGCGGTTTTAAAAACGCAGCTGAATCTACTACGAGACTTCAGGGGTCTGATGTCAAAGAATCAAGAGGGCACATTGCTCTATGGGGTCCTAGTATATTGCCATGGTCGAGTTCCAGCATCAAAGCCACATGCAACCACCAAGTAATATCTCTCTGCTGCTGGTCAGCAAGGAAACGCTGCCTGGGGAACTTCATCCTAACATATCTGCCTCTGGAGGACCTTCTTGATTAGGCAAGCTTAGACCACTGAAGCCTCACATCAGGTCAGGATGCACACAGACAGGACTGTGGATTTGTCCCCTATTTACGTCTTTTTACAAGGTAGTCACTTTGGGGGGGGGACGGTTTGCCAAAAAATCGTATAAAACTACCGAAAAAAATACGTTCACATAACGCACATTGGTATTTTATTAATCAGAGACGTACATACATTTGACACTGTCCTTTGATGCTTTCACATAAAAGACAGATAGTACACTTGTGTTGTGTGACAACAACTATGGTGGCCTTCATATTTGCTAGTACATCATTTTCATTATTAACTGGTTTTGTGACTTATTGTGACATTATTGTCATTATGGAGGGACGAAAGGGGTACTTGTAATGCCATGAGGGCCCCAATATGAAGCAGAGCAAAGAATTTGAGATATTCTAATAATAAATCCTTCAATGCTATTGACCCAATCGTTTCACACTGTTCTATGATCACTTCTACTTGCTTGGGTATTGAAACCAAAACCTTCATGCACATGTTGTCTGTTTTTCAGTCCGTCAGATGGTGGAGTGTCCTTATGAGACGCGGTCAGACAGCTTCTATTTCGTGGAGAACAGACTGGTCATGCACAACAAGGCGGACTATGCTTATAATGGAGGACATGGATATACAACACATGCACACACATGAGCATGTGCATGCACACACGTTCTCACATTCATTGACTTGCATATATATTATATACATACTTGCATGCATATAGTCATATTTCGCTGATCAGTTCCTGCTCTGACATACAAACAGTAAGCTTTTATTAGAAAAAGGTTCATGTGTCTGTTTTTAATTATGAACAGTTCTATTTTCAACCACAAGAGGACGCATCGCTCCAGGGGCCACGTGAAGTCTCTAACAGACCAAATGGTTATTAGATAGATGGTTATCTCCCCTCTTAGCCATTTTAAAAGTGTCCTATCGTCCCCTCAACACACACGCACACTCAATCCCCAAGTGACGCGCATATTGTTCACGCAGTGTTTGTCAGAAGCAGCTGTTCTCAGAGCTACCGCCTCCACAATCCACTCCAGATAACACCGGGGGAGAAAGAGCGAAAGCATCCACAGAAACACTGCTGTCAAAAACACATGGGCACTCCAGCCATTCCCCTCCCCGTCTACCTGCCCCCCCCCCCAGCTTTCACACGCACACACACGCACCACACACACATCAACAACAGTACTGTATACGATTTTGATCAAAGGTCTCTGACATCATTGTTTTTTGCAACACAAATCAGGTAACGGTTAACTGCAATGTGATTGTGACCTCTGACAGAAACCAAACACAAGGAGATATCCCCACGTTATTAATGTAGCGGCAATCTTAACTACAGGGAATATCATGCTGAAAATACTCATGAGTTCTGACACCACGATGCATGTGACGATATTAACCAACAAAAAGGGAAATGGTTTGTGAGAAATTAAATACTGAATAACAGATATACTGCGGAAAAAGTTTACGTGGTTGGGCATCACATCACATGTTGATTTTCCCCCCAAGTTGGAATCCGTCTGGAATTTGAGTGGTATTTCTAGCTACAGTAAATAGTGTACTTCCTCTTTGTACTTTGTAAACGTTGTTCAGGGTAAAAGGTGCTGTTTGTATATACATACACACATATATATATATATATATATATATATATATATATATATATATATATATGGTTTGTAAAAAGTGCTTGAAGAAGAATAAATGTACATTTTCAGATATAAGATGTGTGATGTGTTTCTTTCTGGGGAGGAGAAAGATGCAGGAAGTGGAGCTGATTTTTGGTAGTTTTAGAAGTCCCAGGAAGTGGCCACTAGGAGGAGTTTTGTTTTAATAACTAAGTTATAACTGATTTCAGTTAAGTTTCATGTTGGATTGTAGGAAAAGATCACAGCACGGACTCTCATCCTTCCATGGGAACATGATGCCATTTCTATCTATTTGCTTAAAGCTCCCTATGAGGTCATGACCCCTTTATATTCCTCTATGGCTGTGGTTTCACTGCAGAGGGCACACAGCACTGATAATATAATTTTAATTCCACAAAACGACTCCGTCTACAGGCCTCGTGTTACAATCTGAATAGCTCGCAATGCATTCTGAAATTTGTGGGGGCTTGTTACACTTTGATCACCCATTTCTGGAGTGTTGTGGGATTTAAACCAAAATCTGTGCCGCTCTCATGTTTATTCTTTCTCGGCCTGTTTCTTCTTATCTGTTTGTTCTTTGCTTAATCTCTCTCAGCTTCCCTCAGCTTCCGGCTGTAATGCCCAAAATCTAATTGTCTTTTCTCCCTTGTCTTTTTCGGTGTCTCTCTCCACACCTATGTAGCTCTCCCTCCCTCGCTCTCCCGCTCTGTTTTTCCCTTTTCTTTCCTCCTCTCTCACCTGGTAACCAGACCTCTGGAGAGGAGTGTTGAGTTTCCACTTTCCCAGAGAAGAGGACAATCTGAACCACACAAAGACCCACAATGGACCTCCTCTGCTCTCGCCTCCCTTGACTCTGTCACTGCACAGCTGCACACACACAGACACACACTGCTTGTTATTGCTGTTAACCTCCTCAGTCTGTTGATTTGACGTTCCTTTTTATGACGCTCTCCTTCATCTTTTCTCCGACTAAACCCTCCGTGTGTAGCTCTCCTTTAACACGTTTAGCTGTGTGCACTCAAATAGTATCTGTTGTAGCCCTTCTCCTCTCCGTTATACCCGTAACAAAGCTGAAATGGTCCGATTTAATTTTAAATTGATGTTTGTCATCTATCCAAAACCTTGCACACTTATAAAACTGCTAATGGCCTCGTGAGTCTGCAATAAACTTCATCAACCTCGCTTCTGCCGCTGCTGTGAAGCCATTTAAACTGGACGTGGTACAATTACATTTCTTTCTTAACAGCAGTAATAACTGATTTCGTTTTGGATGCCCTGGCGCAGTACAATTTAGCGGTAAACAGAACACTGACATATTAACGCTCATAAGGCAAATTACTTAGCCTGATAGCAAACAGTTGCCTAGTTACACATCCAGGCCCATCAGATACGTAGCAACATCAGCAGCCATGTGGAGCCTAGTTTTTGATAACCAAACGAGTGCAAGTCCAATACTTTTGTTTTTGCTTTGCACCAACTTATATTAGTGTATTAAAAACATATATCCCCCACGTTGTTCACTAACTTTATCTGCCATTCTTTTGCTAGGCAGGTAGCAGAGGCTTTTCATTTAAAAAATGGACTCCTGCAATGGAAAATGACGCTGGTGAGAGCGGTGAGACAGTGAACAAGGCAAAGACCAGAACAATGAGCTGCAATGTCCTAAAATGTTTGATAGGCCTCCTGCAGAGACGGGTGAAAATGCCCTGAGTCTGTTTGTGGCTTTGAGTAATTCTGTTAACGTTACACACATCAATTTGATCCACCGTTTATAAGAAAATATGGATCTGGACAGATTTAACGGGGACATGGGCAACTTTAGAAACACGTAACATAGAGAGGCTTAATACCTCAAAGCTAAACCCAACTAATCTCACGAATCACCACCGCTAGCTTCAAACAGCCCATGGATTGATGCTTGCACCCACAGGTTTATGCATCACACGTCTTTTCCTCCAAACCTGAACTGTCCCTTTAAAAAAACATGAAAAATAATGGTGTGAAGCTGTAATGTGTCAGTCGCTGATTAGACTACAGAGCAGGGCGCAATTTAACTGTGAGCTCATAAATCAATGATCACAGCCTTCCATCAGGCTGGAGGGCCTGCACACTGCAGCACGCAAGTGAAACAGCTGTACTGCACTGGGCCACGTGTTGGTATCATCCAAAAAGTGTTTACTTAATGTTTAGCATATGCACGCGCACACCCGGAGCAGTTAATACACACACACACACACACACACACACACACACACACACACACACACACACATGTTGCAACTCCCCAGGGATGATTAACAGTTCCTAGGCCTTGGTGGAATAGCACCAGTCTTTCAGCACAGGAAACAACCGGACAGGTGGGATAAACCAACCTCACTCACCCTTTCCCCTTCACATGCACGCACGCACACACGCACTCTCACACGGACACACACACCTATCTTTGAAACTGGATCCCATATTTCCTTTTCATTGAATCATACCACTTGAGATTAGTGTGAGAAGCACTGGTTTATTGAGGGTACCCTGAAACACACACACACAAACACACACACACAGATCAGGTCAGGAATAGGGGACGGGGGGGACAGTGGTCTCCTATAAATAGTCGTGAGGAATGGCGTTGATGGGTCCTGTGAAAAGAAATGGAGGGGGGAGTGGAAAAAGGATTAAAAGAGACACAGGGACGCTCTGCAACGCTGCCGGTTCATGCGTGTCTGTGTGTGTGTGTGTGTGTGTGTGTGTGTGAGTTACTTCTGGTAGAGGTGGTATGGATTTCTTGCTAAAAACAAAACTCTCTCACACTCTTGCACCCCCCCCCTTAAAAACCCCACTATTCATTCACTCTCTGTGTTACATACTCACGCTTCCTCATCCTCTCTTTCTTTCTGTCTCACTCTTCACTTCTTTTTTAAAATATCTCCTGCGTCCTGCTCCACGGCCCCCGGCGTGAAATCCATCATGTCTTAACACTACACGCGGCACATCTTGCAATAAAGAGATGATGAGTCACGGCACTGTCCTCTCTTTCAGGCCGGTACGACGATGGTCTGTATGTCATGATATAATTTCCAGCAATCAGTGACATCATCTCACCCCTGAAAGAGGTCCAGCCAGAGGATGGTTCACGGTAATACAAATTCATTTAAAAAAGTTAAAAAAACAAATCATGGATCATGGTAACCTCCTTCTAAAACACTCAAACTGTCAGTCAAGAGATTACACTTTGTTGAGGTATCAATGATGTGACATTTTTAAATGAACACTGAATGGACGCAGTAATTTAACGGCGTGCCAAGCGGAGCCATGTAGATGTGACAATAGATAACAGATAATGAGATATCTGGGAGTTAATGACGCACTCACTGCACCAGTGATGGATGGACTGATTTTCAACCAACTCTGACTCCCGTTCCAAATTCCACGATGGCAGGAGCCGTATTGACAATCTGTCTTAAACTGTTGGGTCTCTGCGGATTTGTAACCAGAAGCCTTTTGTGCCACATCTATGCGTGTGCGCGTGTGTGTGCGTTTCCCTGCGTTTATCAGCCCAACCGTCTGTCTGGCGTTACAGTGTAGATCTTGCACTCACGCAGTCCACACACATAAATAGTCCTGTGTCATCAGGGTAAATAGGTTGTGGTCTGTTTGTTCTCGCAGGAAGCCCACAGCCGCCTCTGGAAGCCTTCCTTCCAGCACCGCCAGTCCAGTTTGTTTTTGTGTGCACATACGATTAATAAAAGGTTAAGGCAACCTTCAGTCAACTGTTGGAGGGACCTGTAAATCTCCCCCACAATCTCTTCCTTCCTCTCCCTTTCTCTCCTCCCTTTGTCTCTCTCCCTTTGCCACACCTTTCCCTGGGGGGTGGAGGGATTGTGATCAGGGGGAACGGAAGTGAGGCTCCTGGCGCAGCCACAGGTGTGTGCCTGTTTCCTCCCTTCTCCTCTCTCATGTAATGATTTCTTTGGCTCGCCACCTGCCAGGTGGAAAAAACACCCACAGCAAATGGAGTGCTTCCGTTTTAAAAGCCCCTTTTTTTGTCTTCTTGCTTGGTTTGTCTAGATCCTTTAACAAACATTCCATGTGGATCCCTTTTCATTATCTGCATTTATAGGGAGCAGTCTTCCTGGAGCTACTTGTTGCTTGTTCATATTTTGCATGACATGCAAATGATGGCTTTTCGTTCTCAAAACTGCTGCAAAGCTTACAGCGGCTTACAGCTGCATGCTTCTCGCTTTTTCAATGGTCAAAAGCTGCCTTTCGAACTCTTTTCTTCCGAGATGCTCTACTCAACTCTCTTTCAAATGGCCTCGAGGGTGGTGGGGAGCAGGTCCCAGGCCCTGGATGGTCAGAGGTCGCCCACAGACAATGTGTTCCCACTGTGGGTCATCGGTGGTCAAGGAAACAAAAGCGGTCAAGACTTGGGTTGGACAAACTATCGCAGTGTTTTAGGGTGGAAGAGTGACAACAGGACAGAGGGAGGGAGACAAGAGAGGAAGGAGTAAAGAGTGCAAAGTGAGCGCAGCAAAAGCCTCTATCACATTCGTACATTTCGCCTTAGAAAAGTGGTTCTCAAACTTTTTCTGTCGGGCCCCATTTTGGAGGAATAAAAATGTTTGGGCCCCAACGAAAATGTAACAAAATAGTCCATGCTGAATTTTTATTGACATAACGACATATTGTGACTCCCTGTGTGCTTTTATTAATAATGGAATAAAGAAAATTTAAGTCACTTTCATGTAAACCAGTTTGCTCCATCAGACAAAAACAAATAAAATGTGCAATCACTTTGTTTGAACAATGCAAATTTGTGTGACGTTTTACAGTGCGGTTCGATCCGTGTTCTCTCCATAGTTTGCATGTTTCAGTGTCCTTGAGCAAGACACTGAAGCCCCAGTGCTTCAAAGCAGCACACTGCTCCTTAATTACTAAGGATGGGTAAAATGCAGCGAATCATTTCCCCATGTGGGATCAATAAAGGATTAGAAATCAAATAATAATTAAAAAAAAAGAAAAAAAGTAAAACAATCTACAGAGGGTCACGCCCCACAGTTTGAGAACCACTGCTTCAGTGCATTCTTTACCAAATAAATAATAAAAAATAAAAAATATTATGCCCAAATGGAAAAAGTCAGCCAAAGTTGCTTAAAGGCTGGACGTACAGTAGTTTTTTCACCGTCCTCTGTACTTGTTAAATATACATAGATGAATGTTCACTTTCAAATAAATGCATTATCTAATTATCAAGAGTGTTTTTGCTTTACTCTGCCCGTATCTTTTCAAATCGCTCCCCTCCCCCACGCTACCGTATTCCTCCTCTCCTTTTTATTCAGTGCCATTGATCATGCATGCAGAAGTTCAGCACGCCCAACCATAGCTCTCGCCAGGATAGGTTAGCAAGTGCAGGGCCTTGTCCTACATACTGTTCTCTTGCCATGGTCCACCAGGCCACAGTCGCACCCTCCCACTGATACGCCTCCCCTCACTGACTTCCCCCACCGCCGAACACACACACACACACATCCTGCACAGAACCAGCACATGCACGGATCATCATGTGGTGCACGGAATGTTAACTCGTTATTACCAAAAACGTAAAGTCCCTTCTGGGTGTGATTCAGTCTCACTCCTAACACACACAAGCAGGTGTTTAAGTCAAGTCTCTATCCTGCACAAACCACAGAAAACTAAATCTTTGCTTGGTACATTTCCTCGGTGATGATCCCATCAAGAGAATTTGGTTGGTGCTGCTTGATTTTGCTCCGCTGGGTGTCAAGGTCACCATCTGACGAGTTAAGGCAAGTGCATTTCACATAACTATGTTAGCACTTGTTTCACTTTTACTGGAGTAGCTGAGGCATGTGACAAACTGCTCAGCTGACCGGGCTTGGCCTGGCCAAAAGAGAGGCTGACTTAGAGGTAACACTGCTAATCTACCACTTAGCTGGTTGGGACGGCCCGTCACGTGGGCTGAAAGAGCAGCCTGATCTCCAAAACCTGTTCGTAAAAATGTATACGAAAATCTTGAACATACAAATTCGTAGTTCTACATACTAAATAAATACGGACTGCAACTGATGACGTCACCCTATTCAAAGTGAACGGGGGCCTGCGCCCCGTAAACACACTTTGTGAAGTCTAACGATGTAAAATAAACGTGTTATGATTTTTAACGAGAAATCAATGTTAAATTGTAAGAATACAATACTAAACCTAACCCCCATCAAAAAATCCAACATGGCGGAGAGACGTTCACTCAAGAATCCGACATGGTCCGCCATGTTGTTCACTCAAGGGGCGTGGTTAACCACCGCCAGTTCGTATGTATTGTTACGAATTTGTATGTTCAAGATTTTCGTATACATTTTTACGAACAGGTTTTGGAGATCCCGTTGGAAAGAGAGGAGGACCGGTTCAGATGAGGGTTGAACTGTGATTGGACGAAGGATGGAGAGTGGTGATCACAGCTGTTTTGGATGCAATGGATTAGGATAAGAGCTCGGCAGCAGGAACAGGTGGGCCGAGGGTTGTGTGAGGGTTGGACTGGGAAAAGACGATTGATGGATGAGGAGGAAATATAAGAAGGCGGCTGCATCGGGTTTTGAAATGCTTCGGGTATGTGGGGTTAATGTTGATGATATAAAAATAAGGTAAGTTAATGAACACACATACTGTCATATACTATGACGTAACACCAGGTCCAGATTCATGTCATATCAGATGACACCGTATTAGATCACATTAAATTAAAGCTTAGCGGAACACATCACATAGGATCACAGCACATTACATCATATAATATCACATAATCTGGCATCACAACTCACAGAACGTGTGACAATATCATATGATTGTATCCCGTATATAATGATCACATTACATCACATATGATGCCATAAAGGATGATCACATTACACTGTATGAGATCACATCATAGAATCATGTTGTTGTCCTCTTTGCAATCTGAAACTAGAAGAATGACTTCCATATCCTGTTTTATATAACATGGTGAAGTCCCTGATCACAGATGCCTTATTTCACCAGAGACCTAACCTGGTACCATGGGGAGACATCATTTTCCATCAGCAATACTATACAACTATCAAGAAAGGCCAACAAATGACTGACAACGCATACGTCTATAATTAGAAACGCACCTTGCATGGAAACATACAGCGTTATAGTATTTATGTATTCTAATTGGTTTCTAAATATTTATTCTTCTGTTTGCATTGCGATGTTAAAATAGCGAAAAGCTGCGGTGCATCTGAGACGCGTTTAACGAACCGTGCTGTTGTGAGCGCGCAATGACGAGGACGGAGGGGAAACACTACAGAGAGAGAGAGGCGGGGGGGAGACAGATAGAGAGACAGACAGAGCGAGAGAGAGAGAGAGAGAGAGAGAGAGAGAGAGAGAGAGAGAGAGAGAGAGAGAGAGAGAGAGCGCCACTGGCAGCATGAATAAAGGCAGGCAACGTGCAGGAGGGAGGGGGAGGTCCTAGGCCCCGGGTAGGCTACGGGAAAACGAGGTAGAGGCGGGGCTTATCTCCTTGCGCGCACGCATATGTGTGTGGTGTATTTGTGTGCTTCCTCGCTCACCCCTCCTCCTTTTAGCCCCCCTCCCCCCCTCCCTCCCTCCCTCCCTCCCCGCTCGTCCCCTCTCGGCTTGCCCGCCCCTGAGTCTGGAGCAGCACAGCAGCGGAGCTTCACTGCCTCTCCTCGCCTCACAGTGCGGGAATACAGCAGCGGAGAGCGGAATGGAGACGGAAGGGAGCCAGAGCAGCCTGTCCTCCGACAACTCCCCCCACGACCCCTGGTAACAGCCCGCGCCCGCCTTTCCGCGCGCCCCCCTCGGCCGACGATTCCGAGTTCACCTTGGACTTTAGCGGAGTTCTGTGCGGGAGCCGCGCCGAGACAAAAGACGAGCACGCCGCGTGTGTGTGTGTGTGTGTGTGTGTGGGATGGATCCACTCAGCGAAGGAGACACAGACGCGCCGCTGCTTTCCGCCTGCCCCCCCTCCACCATTCTTGTTTGTTTATTTGTCTCGGTCTTTCCGCCAGAAGGCCACATTGCAACTTCTCCCCCATCATCTGGGGGGGAGAGAAAAAAAATCCTCTCGTTTTCCCTTTTTTCCCCTCCTCTAGGGGATTATAACGGCGCGACTGGCCGATTGGTGACTTCGCAACATGGCCGATGCTTTCTTCTTACTTTATTCATGCTATATTACACACACACACCCTCCTCCCTCCCCATGCCGAATGTGTTGTACCCTAAAGACCGCGTGTTATTTACCTGTGACTTACCGCTTGTGTTTCTCTCATTCAGCAAAATGTTCATCGGGGGTCTGAGTTGGCAGACGACACAAGGTGAGCTGTCCCGCACGCTACTTTAACAAGTGTGAACGAGCGCCCGCTGTTCGCCGCACGCACGCGCGTCACCCCGCGAGATGCTTCCCGAAGTTGAGCGCGAGCTCCGCTTTTAACACTTCCACATCCAAATGGGGACCGCGGCGTGGATTCCACGTGAACGCGCGTCTGCCTCCGCGCGTCCTCGGAAGGGCATCGCGGGTGGAGGCGGTCGACGGTTCGCCGCTCGGGCAGAACTTCGGACCGTCCTCGTCGCCTGCACCGTGTCGCTGAATCCATTCATTCGTTTTTAAGACCGGCACAGGCGCGCGCTTGATGCGCGAACACAGTTCTTTTTTTTTTTACCCCCGTCACACACACACGCGCACACAGAACAGAAACAAAACAAAAACAAGCGATCGTCACCAAGTGCAGCTTTGTTTGTGGTCCGCGGGGCCTTAATGGGCTATTATTCTGTTGGGTGTACAGTCTCTTAGGACCAGGAGGGGGGGGGGGGGGGGGGGGGGCACAAACACAACGTGGTCCTCCGTCCCTATTGTCTCTGTGCAGCCACTGCCAGCACATCATCGGGGCCTGAAATAAAAAAAAGTCACATCGGTTTTCTGCATTTATGTAACCAGCCCCTTGCTGTCTCCGCAGAGGGCTTGAAGGAGTACTTCTGTAAATTCGGCGAGGTGAAGGAGTGCATGGTGATGCGGGATCCCGTTACCAAGCGGTCGAGGTAAGAAGGAGGCGTGTGCGCGCTGCCGTCCTATCGCTGCGCGCCTCATGCCTCTTCCACATGCTTTTTTTCCTCCTTCTCCTTTTTTTGGGGGGGGGCGGTGGGGAGGGGGTTGTGATGTTGCGAGTTTGCATTCTGGCTGGTTTTAAGAGTTGCGTTTGCTTACGTCCTCTCCTCCGCAGGGGCTTCGGGTTTGTAACGTACGCGGAGCAGGCCGGCGTGGAGAAGGTTTTGGCGCAAAACAGACACGAGCTGGATTCCAAAACGGTGAGTTCTTCATTTTTTTTTTGAAGAGCTGGATGCTGAGGGTAAACTTTAGCAAATCCGTGTTGTGTGTCCCCCCTCGGTGCGCTTTGCCTCCCACCGTATGGCTTGTAAAGTTGAGCACCCCCCCCCCTCTGCTCATTTCCCTCTACAAATCCCGGTTCAGGGCGCCAACATGAAAGCGTTCTTTCTTGGTCTTCATTGCCATGGTTACCTGGGGGACCTGAATGGGGTAGGAGCCCCTGCTAAACCCCCGTACAGCGTTTGTGCAGAGAGCTCACTTTTTTTTTTTTTCTCATAGAAAATATCAGCCAGTTTTTTTTAGTGGCAGAAAGAAAAACTTTGAGGGAAGGAAACAGTTGGGGCATAAAAAAGGAGTCAGGAGGAAGTCTGTTAGGTTCAAATGAGTCTTAAGTTGATCAGGAGGGGGATTCTCGGTGATGTCCCACACAAATGTGGGTAAATTAAAACAAAGATAAAGGTCCCATGGTTGCTTGTGTTCGGCTACGTGGGGGAGAGTAGGACTACGAGGACGTTGGAGTCAAAGCTGCTTATTAAGGTATAAACATCTATGAAGGTGTGAATTTTGCTGTCTCAATCTCGGAGTTTCGTTGCAGAAATGGCGGCTGGGCGTGTCGGTTTGTGGCCTCCTCCTAACCACGCGGTCTCACACACACACACACACACACACACACACATCAGGATCATTTGAGAGTGAAAATCGGTGGCACAGAGAGGCATCGGAGCCCAGGGATGGAGAGAGGTAGAGTCGGTTAGTTGTTGGAGCAAGCCTGTTGCCGGGGGTGACGCTAGCCACAGGAGACAGAGCAGTGACTGCACAGCCTGATGGGATTTATGTCTCCATAACAACTTCTGAGCTATTTTGCATTAACTTAAGACACTTTGCTCGGTTGGGCCAGCAGAGCTGTGACACACACACACACTCCTTTAATGTTGTTTCAACAGAAACGCTTAGCTTGTTTGTGCGTGATGGGGACGTTATCCGTGTGCTCGAGAGGTTTTCAAATGTGAAATTGGACCTTTCTGCACAGTTACTGTGAGGTTGATTACAAAATAACCTTTTTTTTTCTTCTCCAGTAAGCTTTGGAGCGAGTTCTGAGCAACTCACTGTTACTCAGTGAGTCAAATTACCTATTAAACCCAGGTATAAAAGAAAAGCCGGAGCCGGATCACGGCTGTGTGTTTTGTGAACCTCCAGTTGGCAGGGCGCTGGTGGCTTATGAGTTTCCCTGTTATAAACCAAAATACAGCATACGACTAAACAATAATAAGGATAATGTTAATCACTGAAATGCAGCTTTGGTTGCTCAGGTTGTCGTGGCAGCAGCCTGTGGGGGAAGCGCACACCGTGGTAACATTTACCCAACCAGGCGTTTTAAATAGGTTGCCATTTTGTCGTTCCATTTTCGAAATCAAAAGCTAGAACAATAATAATGCTACTTCCCCCCTTTTTTTATTGCATATAGCCTAATTCTACGAGAATACGTGAAAAATCACAACCCAGCGGCAAGACAGCGTATTCCTCAACGACTCGGCCCGGCTTTGCTTCCTTAAGAATAATTATGAATAAAGTCTTGCAATAGTATTTTTCATCAAAGCTTAGAGTCAACCGCGGGTCAAATTCGGAGGCGAATATTTTTTAATAACAAGCGCAGCTTTATGGGATCAGTGTCAACCTCTCTGTAACATTTCCAACACCTGTCCCAGTTTAATTATTGTTTCGACATTTATTTATTTCCATGCACTTTGTGTCTGGCTCACACCTGGGCCCTTTCCCGCCTCCCTCCGTAGTTAGAGCAGATAGCTATTGTTTGATCAGCAGGAGATGTGAGAAGGACATTCCTCCCCGGAACGAGGAAGAATGTCCGATGCTCGGATCCCCCCCCCCAGTCTTTTTATTTTTTCCGGAGCCTTTGGTTTCGCGGGAGAAGACACTACGGGGCCCGAAGCAGGAAAGGAGGGAGACGAGTAAAGTGAATGAAGGTGACAGAGCGACGTGGGGCTGTGTAGGGACACAGAGGTGAGAAGGAAACAACATTACCCGGAGCCAAGGTTCATGCCTTGGTTAAGTGGTATTAAACATTTACAGTCCTGTTACGTCCAATATTGTAAAATCCCCCCGCTGGAAGGCTCCAGCAGCGATTGAACATAATGGTTACTTTCAATACCTGTGGGGCGAACAATTTGAATGCTACGAATGGGGGGCTGTCTATTGTTTTTAGAGCGCGGCTGTTGTTTCGGTTTGGAGGTTAGATGTCCGGCCTCAGGGCAGCGGCGTGCTGACGTATTTCTCTGGACAGAGAAGAAGGACACAACTGGTGTTTGTTTTTCTCGGGGAAGAAGAAAGGACGGGGCAGACGTTCTCTGAAACGCACTGGCTTCTCGTTCGCTACGGTGGACAAAGGGGGGCGATTTTAGATTTCGGCATGTTCTTTTTTTGGTGTGAGTGTAGTTGCGAGTTGAGAGTCTTCAGATGAACCCAAAAGCAGCGCTCAGCGGTTTTGTGACAGGAAATGTGAGGAAAATGCGACTTGGTTTTGTGCACATTTTTGTTCTTATGATATTCAAATATCAGACAGCTCTTGATTCCGCGTTGTCATTTGTCGAATTGTTTTATTTAAAGGGATGTGGCCAAAACAAACCCTAAAATATTAAATGAAAGAAAAAGCTATTTTTAGAGAAGGGAATTAGAAAAATAAACAACATACAAAAAATGATTTCCTTTCCGTTTGCTTTTGTTTAACTAAATAACAGTAACATTGCCACGTTTACTTGGTCCAAACTTTCATCGTCATTTTGACACAAAGCCGACAGTGAATGTGCATGTGGGCGGGGTGGGGGGGGCGCGGGGGTGCTGGTATAGCTGCTTCCTTCCATGTCCTGTGCACTGTAACAGCATATGTTAGCACGGCCCAGTCGAACACATGCTTAGTGGGGAGTCGAGATGCCCGCACCGGCTCCTCGTCCTGCCTGGAGATTAGCTGGTACTGCTGACGTGGAGCAAACTGGGGATGGGGGGATGGAGAGAGGCAGAGCGAGGGAGGCCCAGCTTCCCGTGCTGTAATTAGTATAGATCTGAAAAGGAACTAATCCGATTGAGGGACACAAACTGGATTGGGTGTCCGAGGCCCGTGCACGGCCTCAGATCCGGTGATAACGGCGGGACGGGCTCAGAAGGAGGATCGAGGGTTCTCCCTCCCATGCTGCGTGTGCACAAACCCACCCCGCCACCACGCATGGCCTGACGAGGCACCCCACCAAGGTCACAGGGGTGGGGTTGAGTTTTGGAGCGGGGGGGGCTCCTCATTAGTGAGCTTCATTAACTAATTACAGTGCCGTTGTTCAGCTGTGCAGGTTGACCTTACTGGCCTGAGCCCGGACCGGGTCTCTCTCTCTCTCTCTCACCCCGCCTGCATGCATTGACGAGCCAACTGCTTTTGTCTCCTCTTCCTTTTATAGCGTTTTTTGTTTAGTTTATATTGATTACATCGCCATAATGGGGCCCGTGGTGCTTTTTTTGTGCGTGTTTGCCATTTTGCTGCAAGGGTGTGCTGGCCTACGTGTCAGAGCCCAGACGTGACTGAATATATGTGACGGGTGGGACGGCAGTACACTTGTTGTCTGTGGAGGGGGGGGGGGGGGGATTAGTGCCTGTGCTTATTTAATTACATATATGCGTCACTTTCTGTACATGTTGTTGTGTTTATGTTTATGCTAGATTATGTGTGTGTGTGAGTGTGTGTTTGTGCCTGTGGGGGTAGCAGGGGAGCCCCAGTTCCTCTACGGGCCCCATCTGTTTTGTGCTCTTTGTCCTGTTAATTAATGAAATCAGAGGGGCGGCCTGCTGGGACGGCCCTGCTGCACCGCCACACTGGACAGGCCCACTTTCTCATGGGCTCACTCTGTTTTCCAAATGAATGCCTTCTCTTTCTCTCCCCGTGCTCCACTCACCTCCCTCTCCCTCTCCCTCTCTCCCTCTCTCTCTCTCTCTCTCCCCTGTTTATCTACCCATTGATTTTGACGCCCACTTTTTTATTTTTTTTTGTTTTCCAGTTTGTAACACTGGTGGACGTGGCGGGCCACACGAGGTGACTATTGGTCGTAGATGAGTCTAGTCTTAAAAAGCTAAACCACTAAAATCATATCGTAGGCTCTGCCGTCACTTTGCTACTTTAGATGGAGCGCAGGTTGGATGTCACCAAGCAGGATGTTAGTCAGACCATTTCCAGAACACTCAGTCATAACTCTTCGTTGTCAGTCCGGGAAGAGCAACGTCGTCCTCCTACAAATGTTTAAACACCATTGACGAGCGGGTACGTTTTCACCACGGCTGATCGGGACTGTTACATCGCAGAGCCGCTTCTCAAGTGTCAAACCTCCGAAGAGTTATTTCTGAGTGTTGCAAACTTTTTGCTTTGTGGCCTTTCTGTCTTCTTTAAGGCTAATCAGCCAGTCTGATAGATGCTTTGAGTGCAGCCAGATTTAGAAATGAGTAGATATATTTTTTCGCTGAAGTGGAATGATTTGTTAACAGCATGGCATGACTGTAGCCGTAGCAGCACTACTGCAGATATTGCATTAGGCCTAACCTAGTCTAGTTGGTAACCTTCTGATTTTCAGGATGTTTTTTTGTAAGAGCTCTTGACGATTTAAAAGCTTTGAAATGACGTTGTTGTGACAACATGTGAAATGTGGGTGGAAAATATGATTATACATATGACGAGACATTTTTCTCCACCGCTTGCAGCGTGGATTTGATATTTTTAATGTGTCCGTTCTCATTGCATTAACAAGATTGTTGCATTAACGTGATGACGTTTCTCGTTACGTCCGGTGTTTCATTTACTGAATAAGCCGTAAACAACGGTTTTCCAATCAAGCTTAAAGAACACATGTATTTAAAAATAGATATATAATCAACATTACTGATCTCGAACGCCTAACCCATAAACATATCTGTTCCCAAGCAGAATTAAAGAAGAAATATCTCTCTCAAAGACTGAGTATCAAAATCACAACGTGCAGTTGTGATAAAAAAAATGATTTCTTGCATATACTCTGTACTGTACTGTGTCGAATAAGGGAGTTGGTCTGTGCCTGATGTCATCGTCAGCTCATAGTCTGCGTCTCTGCCACATTATGGCCTCAGGGCTGCACCTGCCCGCTAGTTTGTTAAAGCAGTTAAAGGCACCTCTCAGCAGCTGCGATTCCCTCCCACTTTACAGACGGTTCAGTCGGGGGGGGGGTTAAAAAAAATGCATTTACAGGACAACATGTGAACACAATATTGAATCGTCACGAGGAACGTTCGTCTCTAGTCTTCTGCTGTTATCCTGTCGGGTCACTGCAGCTACTCCTCTGGTTATTATCGCTTGGGGTGTTTTTGCACATGAAATACATGTGCAGGATTTTCTTTCAGGCGTACAGGTGCACTGCACTTGCATTTGTATTTGTTTCCTTTGCGATAAGGTCACCGTATGGGGGGTAATGATAGAGTACGCACGCTACATTTGGAAATGCGCTGTCGTCATTGTTTGTGAGGGCGCTCGGTTGTTGCACTGCTGTTGCCGATAGTCGCCAGTGGCTTTGCGTGTCCTTGTCACCGTTGTCTTTGTGCTCGGACCAGCTGGAGGTGACACCACTCCTCTCGTCTTTGTGGCCCACTTCAAGGTGCAAAGACCTTCTGCAATCCCTCCCAAGGACGCTGCAGCTGCATCTTAGTTACACAGAGCCGTGCTCTCAAAGCAGTGTTAAATCGGAGGTACTTAAGGTCCTCGTGGGATATTTTTGTCTGTAGATTTGTCATCAAAAGCAGGGAATCATTGCAGGAAAGAGATGAAAGTATCGTTTGAATATTGAATGAACATCCCCCCCCCCGTATTGTGTGCATTGTTCACGTTAGGAGTACTTATTTCTGGCCTTTTGATAGGCTCCCTTTTAGTTGCCAATATCAATTCAATACCTCTGATAGCGGTTGTGTGAGACACTAGGGCTCTCACTTCACACATCCAATTATCAGAACAAAGATGGAACTCTAAGACCATAATACACCACAAGGTCCTGTGACCTGAAATCATCCCTCCCGTTGGCTTGAGTGAGAATACCACAAGATTCCTCACAAATGTAAAATGCCAGGCCGGGCTTTGCATATTTAGCATTATTAAAGGCCAGCTCATTCAAAACTCATTTGCTTCTAATTTTATCTGTAACCTTGACCACAGCGAGGACATTCCACTTGGGAGAAATGTGGATACAGTCAAAAGTGGCTAATCCAAAATAGAGGCTGTCTAGATTCGTGAGATTTACCAAAAAAAAAAATATATATATAAAACGTATTCAGAATATGAAATGCTCTGTCTGGCTTGTGGCGACGATGCATTTAGTTGTGTCTCAGCACACAATTTAGAGAATGTACGTATTCACGTCTCGCTGTGTGTATTTTGTTCGCCGCGCCTCTTTGTTTAGATTTTTCGGCGCTTGCATAAACAAGGGTCTACTATACATGCTAGCGGATTAGCATACGTTCTATTTCTGGACACGTCGGCCGTCAGATGGGCTCAGACTTAGAGGCTCCGTAAGTCATTCTAGTTAGTAAACAGAGCGATAATTCATTGGTGCCCAAAAGTGAGATGTACATGATCGGCTACTGGACAACATATCCGGAGCCGCGAGAGTCTTCGCTCAAATAAACTCAAGCTGGGGGGGATGCGTTCAAACGGGGGTCTCAGATGAGACAGGAACAAATGTTTGCTTAACGCTTTTACACCAGCAATATTTGTTGTGTTTGTGCCCTCCATAAATGCTCAAAAATGCATCTGACTCAAATAAATAATTTTGCAGATACGATTTCAGAACTGATTGTTTGAAAGACACATTACTCCCAAACAGTCCCAAACAGAAGTAATGAAATAACTAAACTAAAGAAATATTTAAAATATATAATGCATATTGCTACGTACTATCTACAAAATATAAAATATTTCCTTTCTTCGCTTTAGTAACAATGTAATTATTTTTTTAAATAAAATTCTGTAAATTCATGTAAAAATGTTGCAATTATTATGACATTATTATATTATGTGCCCCTCCCAACATGTGTCAACAACGTCCCCCGAAATCTGTCATGAGCGAGTGCTACCTGTCACATCTACTCCCCAGCGGGAGGTCATTTAAAAAAATAAAACCAAATGTTTCACTGCAGCTCACGTTAACTCCTCTCTCCCCTACAGATCGACCCGAAGGTGGCGTTTCCCCGCCGGGCTCAGCCTAAGGTGAGTGGGCGAGGACGAGTAGTCAGGATGTCGCGTGTCACCGCTCATCCCTCTTGGCTGGGATTAGAGTCAGGCAAGGGACCAGAGATGAGCGGCAATCCACTTGTCCAGCCTGACCCCGTGACCCCGTGCCCCGACCTCACCCATCCCCCAACCAGCAGCAGCCAACATCTTACACGCACACACTGGCGCAGACATAAATGAATGCCGAGACGAATGTCTCGAGAGTAAAAGCCTCACATGTGACAGACCTAAAACTGAAGTGAATTAAGTTGAACGCGCCAAAGAGCTTTTAGAAACTTCTGAGATTAGATAAACTCCCACAAACACAAAGTCTCTTTTATTGCAGGCATCTAGCTGCGGCCTAAAGTGATTAGTGGTAAAGGAAGCCTTCTCCCTCTTCTGCGTTTCTAGCTGGTGACCAGGACAAAGAAGATCTTTGTCGGAGGACTGTCAGTCAATACCACCATCGAAGATGTGAAGCACTACTTCGACCAGTTTGGAAAGGTAATAGATACACAAATCCATCCCACTGTGATGAGCTCCTGCCTCGAGGACTTTTTTTTTGTTGTCAGAACTAAAAGCACCCTTTTCATCAACAGACCCCTAACATCCTCAACATTGAGTGTTTTAACAATTTGGATAATTCTAAAACCATAGTAAATAATTGTAATGATATTAAAGCGGTCGTGATAATGTTACAATCAACATTTGTTTTTCATAAAATGAAATGTGTTCAATACTTCAACCATTGAGCTACTTTTAGCTCCTTCAATCAATTTAATTAGATCAGCTGTTTATTACATTTTCAACCATTAATTCGGCACTTCTGGCTCACGTTAAATGTTTAGAGTTACAAACTGATAGTGGCGCTAAAGCGGTAAAACCGACTCAATCTGTTATCAGTTTTTCTTTCTATCAAAATCAAAAAATCTATTTCCTCAAATGAGCTGCTCCAGAATCTTCACCTCCGGACTGGAAACAGCAGAAGTGCCCCCTGGGGTACAAGTAGTGTTGCCCTGTTTGGGAATCAGCGCTCTAATGGGCTGTGGACCGTTGATAGATTAAACTCATCTGTTGGCTTTATTCCTTTGATATCTCTCTGCTTTTGAAAAGCTTGTTTTGCTCTTTTTATTCAACTCTTTCTCCCCTTTTCATTTGATTGAGGCGCAAAACAAAAGTGCAAGAGAGGTCTAATGTCAGAGAAAAAACAGCCAAGATCTTGGGGGATTGGAGAGAACTGAAAGAGAGGAATAAAGGACTAAACGACTAGAACAAAGCAAATAAAATGCTCTTTGGTCATCGATGATCTTCTCTGCCAGCTACAGTATTAGTCAGTTTGTTGGTTCATCTCTTTTGTCGGCTCTGCTGCTCTTTTACAATCACTTCTTGCTTTCGGGGTTCTTCATTTGTCCTGCTCAGCTCCTTTGAATGAAATTTGGTGAAAGGCAAACATGCTGTGGAGACAGATGAGTGGCCGGGGAGAGGGAGGCGAGAGGAGGGGAAGAGAAGCGGGAGACGGCGGGGGGCTCATAGGGAAGAAGCAACCCCCCGTAGAGACGGAGGGAGGTTGGAGGGGGGGTTGGAAGGGTTGAAGGGCAGAGAGAAGCAGGAATGTTGAGATAGTGGGGAGGAAAAGGGGAAAACACCAATCTGATGGGCCATAAATAAATCAAAGTGTCCATCATTCATGAGACGCTGGGTTACTTTTTTTTATCTTACTACACTTTGGGAGGTTCGAGAGTGTGTTTTTGAGTCAAGTTAAGGCTCTTCAGCATCAACTAATCAAATGCAACAGCTGCTCTTGTAACCCCCCCCCCCCCCAAACCCCACCACCATACCCACAATCTCCACCCAAGACACCAACTCCCCTCCCATCCCACACACACACACACACACCCTGTTCCAGTCCCTCTCTGCTCGTTGCCGTGGTGACCTGCTTTCGGGCCATTGTCCCACTCTAATCCAGATTTTTTTTTTTGTTTCCTTTAAAAAAAAAAAAAACAAGTGTGTAAGAAGTGCCCATTTGCATGAATGGAAAGAAGGGTGTGTGCGTGCATGGAAGTGTTACAGCCGCTTCGCTCGGGCTGCGACGGGAGGCAAGCTTGCATTCATTTGCACTGACTGCGAGGCCGGCGGCCAGTGATCCAGTCCTCACAAGCGTTGAGCGGCCACTTCCGCGGCTGGGCTGAGCAGGAGGACTGGAGTCTGAAAATGAGCATCGCTTCAGATCGTAGGCCTAATGGATTGGAAGAAATGAACAGCACGAAGCCGCCTTCTGCTTCGTGTCTGGGTGTGTTTTTCTCTCAGTTGGCCTTTGACTCATGTTTGGGCTATTACCATATTTTAGGTGCTAGTTCAAATTTGCGTATTTTGGATCCCGTAGATGTGCGTTTGTGTGCGTGACCATCGCGCTTTAAGGGGCATGCTGTGACATGTTGCCTGACTTGTGTTTTGTAAAATGGCAGCTCTGTGCCGAATCGGTTCTCCCCGGTGATCACAGACACTCGTATCTAAGACAACACTCCCTCTGCAGGATGAGGGAACATTTGGACTGTTTGGACACGTGAGACCAAAGCTGTATCACGGATAGCGGCAATCCCACAGTGCATTCCTGCTGAGCGGGAGGTATTTCTTGTTTATTATCTGAGCCTGGCTACAAGGCGCAGGTTAGGATGGAGCAGGACGCGGCGTACTGTTTATTTTCATACTGTAGCACCGCCTCGCAGAGGAAAACACAGAATGCACTATGCATTCGCCCGCAACTCTTTGATGCATGCTGTGGCTTATTTTTTCGAGTCCAGTTCCGAAGGCACACCTACGCAAACTTCATTAGACCGGACTGGAAAGGCTGCGCACCGCACAGTTCAGGTGTTTTGGACCGAATCGAGGAGACGTAGACGTTGCCGTTAACGCGAGGACTTGAAATCTCCTAATAGAGAGTTGAAAACGCCCGTGTGGATCTGAGAAAGGGTTTTTCAAACTGGTAATCAGGGTTGGATCATTTGATGATTAGCATTTCAGGTATTTTGGTCGTACGGTCAATTATGCGTAACTTAAAGGAAATCCCTGCTCTCGTTCTTCCTCTCCTGCCTCTCCGCACCGCTTTGCTGGAAGTACCCTACGCGACGAGCTACCATCAAAGTCCCTCTTCTGAAATGGAGTGAGGGAACAGGTCAGAGCAGCAAGCAAAGGAAGGATAAAAGATGAAAAATGCAGCATGGACGGGGCAGACGGGAAAAGTTGGGACTCCACTCACCCATGTGAGCTGGCGATTAGGAGGCTTGACTGAACACTTTGTCTGCTGGCCTGTTTAGAGAGCGATGGCTGGAGTGAGGGAGAGAGAGGGGAGAATGAAAGAGGGAGATGTGAGGAGACAGAAGGGGGGGGGGGGGAGGAAAAAAAATGTGAATGCCACCTTTCATAATCCCGCAGAAAGTGTAATGAACTTGTCAGCAGACGCTTGTTCTCCAGACAATAGCTGCACGCTTCGCTAAAACCTGGAAATGCTGAACGCTTCCCTCGGAACGCCGCGTGTGATCACGGCTGACCCTCGTGTTTCGGCACATCTGAGGATGTCAGAACCTCATGAGAATATGACCTTAACTTCTCTTCCCCTCTCTGCGTGCATGCTGACTGGTTAGTGATTGAGCCGCTTCTGAGCCAATCTCAGACCCCCGCGGCTGTCCAATCAGATCGTCTTACAGCGCCCCGGGCAGTGGACATCGGAGATCGTCTTCTTATTAGTTCTGGCAAGGGCAAGGGGCCGGTGCGTGCGACCACGGCAATAAGCTTGCGCACGTGACCCCGAATGTGTTTTTTTTTTCTTCTTCTTCTTTCAAATCAGCAAACGGCGCTCCGCTCCGACGGGAGACAATGCGACGAGCCGCATTAGCACGAGTCCGCGCAGCGCGTTGTCTCCACGCTAAAGACGCGCCTCATAAGCTCCTCGGACGGCCAGCGCTGACCGTCGTGCATCTCTTCCCACATAGATGCTGTTAATGCTAATGCTAATGCTAATGGAGGGGGGGGGGTGTAACTCCACTCTTATGATAACATGTTGGCTTGCAGCTGTCTACTTACTGTCCTGTTCTCTGGCTCTCTGCTGTGTCATTGAGTTTGGACGACCGGAAGGGGGGAAGGCAGGAGAGGAGGGGGGAGGCAGGGGGGAGGACTGAATGAAGGACAGAGAGCGGAGGGAGGGGGGGGCTGTATGTGTGTGTGTGTCCATGCTATATGTCGACCAGGAGGAGAGTTTAAAGGGTCAGGGAGGTTGTAGGAGCCGCCGTGATTCTCTCCGTATTCGGCGTTTAACAAAGATTTCGAAGTCCTTCCCCCACAGCGGCGTAACCTCCACGGGAAAGACGCGGAGGCCTTTCACACGTCAGGTGGCCTGCAGGTCCAGAGGCTTCCACCGCTCATGTTACGCTAGTTTGAGTTTCAGTGCCGGCTGCCGTGTGGAAATAGCCGTGTAGCAACGGCGCGATGGAGGAAGATCTGAGGAGCCGGTTTCAGGGAGGGTTCTTACAATCCTTTTTTGTTCCCTTTTCGGCACAAATAAACCGAACACACAGCGATCCGAGGCCTCGGCTTCCTTCTTCCTCTCTGTCTGTCGCTGCTCAGCAGAAGCTGCTAACTTTCCTGCCAGTGAAGGACAAGTGAGGGAGGGAGGAGAGAGGTTGAAAGGGGGGGAGGAGGAGGAGGAATATGAATAGGCGGCGGAGTGAGTGCAGAAAGGAAAGTGGAGGGAAAAGGAAGAATGAAAGGACAGCGTGTTGACAAAGACACTAGTTCACTTTGTTCTGGTTTTTCTCTGATCCGAAATGTTCATTTATCCTCCATCAAAACTTCACCTGCTACGATTCATCAGTGTCCCGTTTTATCCCCCTCGGTTACATGCTGTCTCTCCCTCTTTTTTCTCTCTCCTCTCCCTCCATTCTATTCATTGAAATTAGTTTGCGACGGGAAGGGGGGGGCTTCTAATTGAAATTCTTTACAGGGTCTCCATGGGAATAGTAAAGTTTGTCGAGAGGGAAAGAAAGACAGCAAGGGTGAGCGAATGAAAGGGGGAAAAGAGGGGAGAGCGCGGGGGACAGTGTGAGAGAACAGAGGGAAACCCTCACTTCTTTTTCACCTTGATAGATTGTATTTCATTTAATTCTTACACGCCCCCCCTCCCCCTCATTGCCCCCCCCACACACTCTCTCTCTCTCATTCTTTCTTCTTTCCTTGCTCCTTTGTCACCTGTCACCCCCTCCCGCTCCACCCTCTCCATCTGTTTTTCCCCATGCCAGTGTTAAAGAGGGACAATGGCACCCCATGCTGGGTAATGGTGTGTGTGTGTGTGTGTGTGTTAATGTGTCGAAGCTCATCTATTCTTCGCTCCCTTCTCACAGGTCGATGACGCCATGCTTATGTTTGACAAAACAACCAACAGACACAGAGGTACGTGTGATGCGCAGCTACGACGTTACTCGCGCTCGCATGTGTACACACACACACACACACACACACACACTATGTTAATATGTGTCGACACACTCGGTGAGGACACCTACGAACGTGTCCTCATTAATGAAAGTGGAAACAGCGCGATAAGAGTCTCCGCGTGAACTTTGACAAAAAGAGGAAGCAAAATGCAGATTTCTCCCCTCAAGTGAAAGACAAAAGAATGTGAGGTATTCTCTCGCAACGGTGAGGCGCCCGCCGGGGGGGCCGCAACGCAGGGTCAGTGTGGCTACATGTGACTTAATGAGACGGCTGAAGGGAAAGAGTAAACTGGAGTGAGACAAACTGAGTGGGCTAATTGTAGAAGGTGAATCTGGGCTAATTTCTCGGTGAACCGCGCCCCATTCCAGCTCCTCCACTCGATCGACAGGCCGCCCGGAGGATGCTGCCGTGTCTTTTTGCTTTTTGTGATCTGCTTTGTTCACAAAGAGAATTCTGTGTTTTTACATTATTTAACAACGAGTGTGTTTGTGTGTCTTCCAGGCTTCGGCTTCGTGACCTTTGAGAACGAAGACGTAGTGGAGAAAGTGTGTGAGATCCACTTCCATGAGATCAACAACAAAATGGTACGCATGTCCGCAGCCACACATTATCTCAGCCTGAAGAACTAAAAGTCCACTATTGAACACACCTCTGGTGCCTGTCGAGTGTTGACCATTACGATATAATTGGCCTGTTGTCTGTCTCAGTTCTTTTTACTGGACGTGTTAATGGACGCCGGTTCCCCTTATACTTAGGTGGAGTGTAAGAAAGCCCAGCCCAAGGAAGTGATGACGCCGACAGGTTCAGCCAGAGGCCGCTCCAGAGTGATGCCCTATGGGATGGATGCCTTCATGCTGGGCATTGGGATGCTGGGTGAGAATCAGATAAACAAATGGCTGATAGTAATAAATTGTCGTGAAAGGTTCAATTGCTGAACAGTGGATGTTCAGCGCAACACAAATATTAATGTGGTGGACTATTTTGTATAAAATATGCTGTCATGTAATGTCACGATTGGTTATATATTTAAGTGTTGAAATGAATGCGGTGTGTGGTTATCTATGGGAACCATTTTGGTTCCAAACGGTTCCTATTTTGTCAAAATATGTCTGTTTTTAGGCTCTAACAGAAACCTTTGGAGGCCGAATTTAATCTAGAACAGCTTTCTGCTTTCTAATTGTCATGCTTTATAACAAAACAAACCTCATGCCACGTTAAAAATGTCCTCTATGGCTCCTTAAATGTTGTGTTCTTTGACACAGAAAATCCAGTTGGCTAGAACTACGATTGGCGCCTTAATTGTGTTGATGTGAGAATCCGAGTTCCACCAATTCCAGCGCTACAAATCTATGATGTAGAAATTTAGAGGTCACAGACTGAAGGGCGACCGAGCTCTACACACATGGAGGGAAATATGGTTTGAAAGCATCCGCGTGGCATCATTGGTGCGTCACTGTTGGTCGTGTGGCTCCCTCTACTGGACGAGCATCGCAGCGCCCACCGCCTCAGAAACGCATTGTTCACTCGTGGGGTTTGGTTCGTTCTTACGGGGGGGAAAAGGGAAGACATCATCGCCTTCACTGTAGCAGAAGGAAATGCATTTTTTAATAATTAATGCTGATTAATGAACTGTGATGAACACACAGAAGGCTGCACAGATTCATGATGAAGATCCCATTACTAGTAGCCCGGCTTTTGAGGGAAAACAATTCCATACTTTATTCTAAAAGGTTCCTAATTTGTCTGTTAATAAGCAGAAGAGTCATCTAGTTTTTTTTATGACTCTTTATTCAGCCAAGTTTACTAAACAGATGATTCTTTTTTATTTCCGGCAGGTTACCCAGGTTTCCAGACTACTACGTACACTAGCCGCAGTTACTCTGGAATCGCTCCTGGTTACACTTATCAATTCCCAGGTAAGTCCATGTATCTATCATTTCTTGCACTTTATATGTCTCCTAACAGACAGAGAAGTCACTTTTAAGTCCATCTGCAGTTGATTCAGTTCTCAAGTGCTTGTCAAGCATACACATCTGTTTTCCCCTATTCTCGTGCTTATTTGATTTACGTTCGCAAACCCCTCTTTTTTAGCTCGTACATTTGTGCCCGTCCTCACAGGAGATCTTAAACTTTCTGTGCTTGTGCGTCCACGGTAGCGTTGTGCTGTGGGTAAATGTGTGCGTGGCTCTGCAGCCTCTCCGGCGCGTGGTTACCGTATTCACAGAGCGCCTCCTTTGTTTCCAGAGTTCCATTTAGAGAGGACCCCCCTCCTGACATCATCACACCCCGCTGAGCTGGCAGGTCAGTGTCTCCTTAACAAAAAAAAGACAAGCTATTTAGCAAAGAAAAGTTCAATGAATGTGAATAAGGATATTACTTAAATGTCACTACTATTTGTTTATTTCTATGTAAACTGACCTTCATCGCCTGGTTGTTCACTAGATCAGTGGACCGTTTAACCGAGGGGGACAAAAAAAACAAGAAATACTTCCTGTGCATGTGATTCTACAAATGATCATTAAGAATGTTGAGAATATTTTTTTCTGTGTATCTTCTGATGTTCAAATCCAAATTCCAAAACATACTTAAATGCATGTTATTTTTAATGAATTCAATTCAAATCAAATTCAATTGGATTTAAATAAAATGATCAATTTGACTGTAAACAGGCGTTTCCTGCCTTTAAGTCCTCTTCACAGTTTCTCCTAATTGAGTTTGGGAGCTGCTTTAAGCCTCCATGATGTTCTATGACTGGCCCTGCGTCTAGTGCTCACAGCGCCATCTGGTGGCTCTGACTTGTATTCGAGTTGTCATCCTCTCTGTTGTTATCATGATCTTTATTTAGTTCCTTATTCAAAACACGTGAAGTCAGATTTGATCTGATGTTATGGTTTTGATACGCAATGCTCTCCACCAGCTGGGTTTAAATCGGATGACAGATATTTGCACAGATGTCAAGTCAACCGAGACTCAGCTGTAGGTCGTGACTCCCGATGTGACGCGAGAGCCTTCCACAATGACAATGCAGTAATTTGGTTTGTTTGTCACCCTCAGCCATTCCCCTGACTGCTTATGGACCAATGGCAGCAGCCGCTGCAGCCGCAGTAGTTAGAGGTACTTCTGTGTGCTGAGACAAAGAAATTGTGTACTTATGCATATGCTTGCCTTCGGTAGAATGTGTGTTCATGGTTGTGCTTGGACAAATTAAAAAGTATTTATAGACGTGCGTGTGTGTGCGTGTGTGTGTGCGTGTGTGTGTGTCTGTGTGAAGCCCTCCAGTGCTGAAGCCTGACTTGTCTCCTCCATCTCTCAGGCTCCACCCCTTCACGCACAGCTGGTTTCCTGGGCACCAGCAGCCCTGGACCAATGGCTGAACTGTATGCTGCAGCCAATCAGGACTCAGGAGTCAACAGCTACATCAGCGCCGCTAGCCCCGCCCCCAGCTCAGGGTTTGGTCACGGTCTAGGGGTAAGTCATACGCCCCGCCAAAGCGCACGCACACACACCAGTATATGCATGGGCGCACGCATTATTCATAAATCTAATAGAAAGTCTACCCGCTGTTGTCCGTGTATCCCCAGGGCCCGCTGATTGCTACTGCGTTCACTAATGGCTACCACTGAGAAGACTCAGGGCACTGGAGCTGGGAGGGGCCTCTCTTCTGCTGACGAGCCAATCAAAATGCTGGCTGCCCTCCGATGGCACAACCCGATTGGCCAGCCACAGGCTTTACTGGCTCACTGTGGCCCACCGACTGAATATCTTTTTGAAACTGTTTCGCCGTACTAATCTCACTTCAACATAACGTCCCCACGTTTCTCCTCTTTCGTCCTCATGTAGTGTTATAACTAGACACCCCCCCTCCTTGGTTATCCATTATTTTCTTTTGAAGCTGAGAAAAGAAAACAAAAAAAATCTCTGCAGACCAAAAGCAGCAGAGGACCATTGTAAGTTTCTTTTTAATTATTATTATTATTTTATTTCAATGTGATATGTCGTCTCCTCATGAAATCAGCCGTTACTGATGTGAACAGAAAGAAGAAACTGTGCGACATGGGTGTTTGTCTGAAAACCATTTTTAACAAAGGAAGAACAAAATTCAACAGTCCTCTTTTTAACTCTAGCATCGCGAAAACATGGATAAAAACTGAAATGTATATTTTGGTAGTCTTTAAAAACAAAACCTTTGTAATATTGTTATTAATATTGACAAAATAATAATAATCTGTAAGGTATTTTATTCTGTAATTGGTTTTAAAGCAATGTTTTTATGTCTTCCTGTAAGATATTGTAAATAGACTAGGGATGGGGGGGGGGGGGGGGGGGGGGTTGTTTACCGAACCAGCTCGCATGTCATTGGTTGGTTTGAAAGGGTTAACAGCTATTTGATTGGCTGGCATCTGCTACTACGCGTGGTCATCTCACTCCTTCTATCAGCACGCGTACGGTGGTGTGTGAACGCTGTTGGCCAGTCAGCTCCAGCGCTCAGCGACCGATGGCGAGAAATGAAACTTCCAGGAGTTTGTCTGGCACATGCGTACAGTTTTGTCACAAAATCATCACTTTGTTTGCTTTACTTCTACAGAAAAAGCAACTTTGTCTTTCGTAATTTGATCACAAGGAGACAGATTTCTTGCATCTTCACAAACTACTTCAGATTAAGATGACGGACTACCGAAGCGTCACAGGAGGAGGAGTCCGGGGTTCATGGGGTGGGGTTTGACTTGACTTCCTCTTTTTTGAAAATACTGATATATATATTTTTGCGCGATTCACTTGTTAATGTTTGTGTTTTTATTGTTTTCTTCTTTTTTTTTTTGTATTATTCCTGTATGCGGTGTTCTCCGCCGTGAAAACAAATGAAGGACATTCTCAGAGAAGCAACTGTAGAAAACATCACCATCCTGTTCTGTCCTCTTATCGCTGTTGAAGGTGCATGTGATTGCGTCTGGGTGTGTGAGTGAGTGTTTGTGCGCATACATCAAGGTGTAATATGGAACTACTTTTGGCAATGAAGGAGCATTTTGATTGCCAATACTTTTTGGTACTGAAAAAAAGAAAAGAAGATCACCCTGTTCCATTGAGGCTCTTCTGCTCCTCTCCCTCGTCTCCCTCCCATTCCACAGTACGGCCTAATAAATTAGTGCACTCCTGCAACCAAAATGTTCTTGTTTATGTGCAGTTGCTGCTCCCCGTAGCGGTGGACAGAGGGGGGGGTTTGGTCGGTGAACCAGAAATGGAACAGGGTCTCGCTCCCAGTCGGCTCTGATTCAGGAGCTCAGTACAGACTGACCGGGCTGGCAGGAGAAGTGAAAAAGAAGTTGGAACTAATTCAACCTTTGCAAACACAAGCGGGCTGTTTGTTCAGCCTTCTTGCTGCAAGCCTGTTTGATGTTCAGCACAGCAGAACACTTCCTGATCCAGCCAGGTGTTCCTCTGTCAGACCGACCCGGGACACGGCATAAAACTACTGCTGGACACCAACACTGTAACTTTTTACCTTACAATAAAGCAATAAGTTATTTTTTACCTTACAAATGAAAATAGTACTATTATTGGTAAAAGCAGACGACGTGTGGATAATTCTGCGGCATTAAGACTTATTTTCAGAAAAAAAAAGAAACTATATTTTTCTGTTTTGAGATCTTGTTCCCCTTGTATATTGATTTTAATGATGTTTTTATTGTGTTACTGTAAGGAGGCCAATGCTTTGAACGGAGCTCGTCGCTCTACATGAGCTCTGGTCAAGTTTAAGATTTGGGCTGTCCCCTGCCAAGCTTTACAACACTGCTTTTCTTTTTTTCCCTTGTTTTATTTTTCTGATAATTTCAACTTTAAAATCCTAATAAATTATTCTAAAGCATTTGATTCTGATGTTTTTTTTTATAGAGCTGACTTTACGTGCACACTGATGTCACACCGGTCGAAGACTGCAGGCAAATCCAATTTGTTTCTCAAATCACATCTCTGACAGAAGCCGTGTTATTTGCAAGTGACCTGATTGAATTTGTGTGTCCACGCCGGCAACCTATCAGCTTGCCTTTCTGTGCTAGCAGCAATTGTCGTATGTAAAATGTAATTTGTTGTCGGCCCGCGTAGTGCTGCTCGTACTCTACTGTGGCAGCGTGGATTCTTCTCAGCACGCCAATCAGATTTAAATCTGATTGCAAACACCTCTCGATGTGCGTTTGATCCCATTTGCATTAATTGAAACCACCGACACAAGTGATCAGATAACGCACAAAAAACGAAACCTGTGACCATGTTTACGAGCTTCTCTCTTGGCCTACGTGACCTCGAAGACGAGGGAAATTAATTTGTTGGAAAGAAGTATAATTTCCAATTCACACAACTTCGTAAATAAACCAAAAGATAATCTCAAAGACAATCTTAGCGATTTCTCTCAAAAGGAAGCGTAAATCATATAGGATCAGGAAGAATTGTACGAAAAGCTACCAAAGAAGATCAATGCCAAGTTCAAAGAGTAAAAGGTAATAAGTTATATGCCGTTTTTTTCATGTGACAGCAGAATATCTGAGCCACAGCGTTCACAGGTGTTACCCGGCACTGAGCGGGGATCACTTCCACCCATCAGCGTGTTGTGCCAGCAGTGGTAATCAGAGTCTGATCCCTCACACTTGGTCTGAGGGTGGTGTCCTGGGTGGAGGCCAGCACGGCTAGTGATCCTCTCCCATCTCCCTCCTGATCCCTCCCCTCTCGGCAAACTTTGTTTTTCCAGCTTTGGAGGAGGACCACCACTTAAGACCAGTGTTTACAAAAAGAGTTTAGCCTGTTTGTGACTTTTCACTATGTCTCTTGGGGAGCTTCATTCGCAAGTAAAGAGTCCCCTGGGTGGGAGTGTGTTCTTCGACCCCGGTTCGGAGGAGGAAGCTCCGCCTCCCCTCAGCAGCTATCTTTGTTTGACTATTTTCACCTGTTTTTGTCCCGCATACCCCGTCAACATCGTGGCCCTGATCTTCTCGATCATGGTAAGCGTGGCTTCTCCCGCGTATATACATCACAGTATTCAGATGTTCACTGTGTTTCAGTTACAGTGTTTGAATGAATGTTTGGGACGCGAAGATGCAACGTCGTCACACACGCACACGTGATCTGCCTATCAAAACAAACCTACTTCCTCCTCCAAAATTGGCCTGTTGCAATCTATTGAGATTTAAGTCATGCTTTACAAAACATGACATAAAGTATTACAAGTGATCAGGTCAGAAAGCTTTAGATGATACTTTTAAGTGTTTGGTTCAGAATGATCATTGGCATTAAATGACCTTTTGATTTCCAGTGACTGACCAACAGCTCGACACGGTCTCCGAGGTGAAATCCACAAATGCATTGACAGACTTTGACGTGTAACGCAGTGGCTTCTGACTCTCAGTCTAGGAGCAGCTATTATCAGGGTGACTACGACGGGTCGAGGCGGCTGGGCAGGAACGCTCTTTATGTGGCTGTGGCCTCCATCATCATCGGCCTTCTCATCATCGCCATCTCCTGCATCGTTCATTTTACCGCTGTAAGACACGCCCCCAGAGTGGGGAAGAATGACTCTGCACCTTCCATTGCCTGGTATTTAATGCCATTGATTGGCTCATCTATCCTCACTCACCCCTCTGGCCCAGCGACCTTCCCATTAGAGGTGTTTCATAGTGTATACTAACATACTGCAGAATACCTCCTAAATAAGTATGTGCTACATAATGTCTGCTAAATGAAGAATTATGTCACAATGTGCGAGTGATACATTAGTGGCTTCAATTTCATTTTGTTACGCAGGCCTGTGTTGCATATGGAACCATTTTACTTGATCCATGATAATATCAGGTGGGAGTTTAATGATGTTTGCTTTTGCGTCATAATCATTTTCCAGGAATTAGTGCTACCTGTGTTATTGTCAAGAACGTATTCTTATGACTATTTATTTAATTATTATTTCTATTTAATATAACCAGAGCAAAGTTGTTTGCTATTTGCGTCGTGCCACATGATGTAAAAGGCAGCTGGTGAAAGAGATTAAAAGATAAAATCCCGATCGTATCTGCAATACGTATATTACGGCACATTGTTATGCAAGACAAAATATCTAATCTCACCATGTAAATAAAAGTAAATTCTACTTTTCGTGACATGACCGTGGCTAACGCGATCCTGTTGGTACCTCCTTTAAAAGATGTTTTTAATATCTGTCTGCTTGTGTTCCAGGGGGATTTTTGATGCTGTGGAGGTGGAGAGTGGGGGAGAACGCTGCAGGATAATATGGGCTCAGCTGGTTCGTTCATACTGCACCATCTGCCAGCGAAAGGACTACGACGCCTGACGTTTACTTCCATCTGTACATCACTTTGTCTCGGGTTGAACATTCTGCACGTGGACAATCACACACTATACAACATGGTGAATGTGAGCGTTTCAGGAATGAACACCAACAATGCTTTAAATATAAAAAGACAGCTTTCGACAAACGTTTTTGTCAGGCTTTGACTTTTATTAGAAAGATGCCTGTTGTAATTTATCAAGAATAGTGACAATAACTTGTCTATAACTGATCAGAATACCTATTATATATATTAAAAATACTATTTCTCCTTAAATTATGTTTAGTTTTATTAGAAAAAATTGAATTGTTTAATTCCACAACCTTTTGGGTGATTGTTATTATAATATCTCATTAATAAATTGATTAGCAAAAACTGCTAAAGTTTGAAAGACGTGGAAATTGAATTGGCAGTTTCTGAGAGGTCGACACTACTTAGTTATTTGCACAATGGGAAACAGGATGGAGCTGTTTTCTAATAATAACCCGTACCTGGGGTTAAAGGTCAGCACCAGCCTTTGTAGCTTCATTTTAATTACCGTATATTCCGGACTATAAGCCGCTACTTTTCTCCCACGCTTTGAACCCCGTAAGGGCGGCTGAGTCAGATTCACAAATATATGAATTCAACTAAGTAGCATAAGTTCACCATTCAACTGGCTGCTTGCACTTCGACTACTGGTTATGTTTCATATCCCGTATCGTATATTCTTTTATAATACGGGGCAGATGAAATCAAGCGTTCTGATTGGTTGATGATTGGTGCCGCTTATATTCAGGTGCGCTCTATTGTCTGGAATTTACGGGAGTAAATTGTTCAACTACTCCTCTAACATTATACTAATAAACAATTTGACCTTTTCTATGTCACATTAGATGTCTAATCAGTTGGCTCCAGACTATTCCACATTTGGCACAATATTCATGTCATATCATATAAAACACAAATCAAAAGATAACATTACATACTAAATATTTGAGATATGTTGCACCTGTTGCCTCTTACACCCCAAACACCACCCTTCTTTTAACCTTTAAAGGATGCTTAAAGAATTATGTACAGAAACCAATGTTGGCCTATTTCTAATTTATTTTCACCCACATTCATTTCGAAAACTCCCCCGAAGTTCAACCTGCTCGGCTGGGAGGTTTTCTTGTAGTTCGATATGTCATAGTAGAACTCTTCAACTTATAGACGATCCCGTCACACGGTCGAGCAGAGTACCTGTATCGAGGTAACGTGTGAAAAGTGTCACATAAGGCAGAGGGGAAATAAAGGGTTCAGATTGGTTCAAGCAGGATGTTCCTGATCCTTTACGTCCAATTTAATTTCATCTCAGTTCTTTCAGTGTTGCTGTTGAGCATCAATCCTTTTGGGCTGTTTTCATGTTTTCAGGGGAAACGATAACCTAACACCTACAATCAGTAAAGTTTTCATTTGTGATTTGCAGGATGTACATTTTCCTTCAGCGCGTATGGAGGTGGAATTCAAAGCAGTGCCTGTGATGAAACAGGCCTGCTGCCAAGTTTCACTCGGATGAATTCGTTTTGGCAGCGATCTTGTACTGTTATCTCCCAATACTCCAAAGGGCAATTTACAGCTTGTTTGTGGTGCCGCCTCTTTGATGTCACACCAAAGCAAAACTCAAGCCAACGAGGTGAAAAATGAAATGAGTGCTGGGATTAGGCGACTTGAAAGCACTTAGTGAGAACACTTTGTGATCAAGGTGGACTTTGTGACAGGAAGCGGATCACCTCGCTACGCAACGAAGCGAGTTGCATGAAAGATTCACACAAACAAAATGAATTAGGTAGTACAGTAAAGTAAATGTACTCATTACACTTTTTCCAGCATTGTGAGACAACTGCGTTTTTTTCTTCTCTTCTAGAACAATAAATGCTATTATTTTCTTGTTGGCATTCAAAGCTTTGCTGTTGTGTTGCTGGCTGCACTACAGCCCAATTCATTTGGAGAGACCACCATGACTCACATGAAGCGCTCATAAATAGGCCACTCAAAACAGCTGCTTCCATTAGCGCAAGATAGAGGCTCCGTGCGTACATATCCCATGACACATTCCTCCCAGGGAGCAGCAGTTTGAGCCGGTTTGAATACGTGAAAGAGGATAACTGTGGGAGTGATGCAGAGCGCAGACGTGCATTCGGCTACAGCCATGATTGAAATGTTTGTTGTAAATACCGATTTGTTCCTGTTTAATAAACTTTTTTTTCAAAATAAGCTGCAGAGGCAACATTGAAAAGGCATCAGCTGTTGCAATGTGTATTGTGTTTAAATGTCACCGTTTGAACATCCAGCAGACACGGAGCACATCAGCATTCACCAGAGTGGTGACCAGCTGCAGATCTAATGCTGTGGCTGCTAAATGCTCCTCTATATTCATTGACCGCCGCCTGTTGTGCAGGTGACGTGCAGCAGGGGAGCTGACTCAGGAAATAGTTTACTGAAAAGCTCTAATTGTATAGAAATTATTTATAGATTCCATTTCAATATTTTGCATTCAAATAAATTAAAAAATGACATGCTATTTTCTATTTTTCATGCTATGTTATCAGTTTCATCTTTTAATGCTGGCGAATAAATAAATCAATGCTTTTGTTTTGGGAACTTAATCCTTTAAAATGTGTTTAAGGCAGAGATTCAACGACAATAAATAGAAAATAAAAGGTTTATTTTCACTACTTTTCTCCCCTCAAACGTCGACTGGCCAATCACAGCTCAGCCTCGGGAAGCGACCCCCTGTGGCTCACAGAATGTGAGGCAATCCTTTCAGATTTCTTTATCTTCAGGCTGCTTTTGTGTATTTGAAACTAGTCATGATGGATCATTATATGTCCGTTTCTGGGACAGTTGGAAGGTAAACAATGTTTTTAAAATGACACGAATGAAAACCAGTGGACATATTTAGGAAAGTATGTTAGTACATCATTATTTCGCCTTGGTACTTGTATGCTTGACATCGATTGCTCACAATGGACATGGAAGGACATCCTTGACATCTGCAATGTTGTGAAGTTTAGTATTCAGTGTAAATTATGCAAATTTCAGCGCTAGCACAAGTTTCATTGGGGTGTTTTTGGCGTTACATCATGCAGTGTTTGTCATGAATCACAGTTCATATGAATAGCTGATGGACGTAGATGACTTTGACATTGCTACCACGGCACACGCACAGTCCACCAGGGAATATGCAGGCTCCTGATTTGTTCCATAAAGCCTGTTAGTCTGCACACATGTTTTACAAAGGTAAATCTAACTCTCCTACACTTGCCAGTAATACTGTTTGTGGCCTATAGAGGGGCCTCAAGCTAAGTGTAATGTACAAACAGTAAACAGACATGGATATGAAGAACAGAAAGTTCTAACAAATCAAACTCTGTCCAGCACACAGAACGAACCATGTCTGTACCGACTCTAAGAAGAACAACGTATTCCAATAAACATTAACATGCAACAATTGATCCACATGGTAGGAATGGACTTTTTAGGCGGGACATTTGCCTGTTGTTAGAGTCTGTCTTCATTTAATTTCTTTAAATTTCAATTCAATTTCAATTTAGATTGAAACCGATCATATATTCAAATTCAACCATCAAAACTCATTTCAGTTCACCCTCCTTGCGTAGCAACCACATGTAGGTTTAAACCTCACAAAGAGCCCATGTTGTGTCACAAGCCCCAAACAAATTGTCTCAGCAACTTGAGCATCCTGTGAGGGAGGTCATTTCCACTGACAAAGTAGAATCATTAAACTGACGCAGACGCCTCGATGAAAAACAACACAGAGTTTTTCCTTTGCAACAGAACATAATGTCCTGTGTGTGTAAACTCACCCCGCACACGCTGCCAGCTGCTTTTCAGCCCGTAAGACAGCTCTGTTCATGATAGTGACATATGATATGTAATATATATATATATATATATATATATATATATAAATAAATATATATATGTGATCCCCTGCCATACAATTGTGCGCAGCTTACATAAGAAAAGGAAGCATCAGGATGGAAGACGCAACAGAAACAACCATAAAACTTGGATGAACGAGGAAAGGTTCTGTACAAACTTAGCTTTTATCATTTGCAAAATGTCTGAAAACATTAAATTGAAGCCTGGGATGGAGCCTTTATTGGGGTTTCTCTCATGACATACGAGAGGGAGCGCTCCTCCCTTTGTTGCATTGTCTTGTCTGACAGGCGGCTCCATCCTCCCCTCACACGCTGCTGTCTGCAGGAGGCGCCCCGAATAATCACATCCAACCCATTCCCGTCTCCCGTACGCTTGATATCACTGCTGACATCGACTACACCCCCTCCTCCTCCCCCTCCCTCCCCCCCCCTCTCTCTCTCTCTCTCTCTCTCTGCTGTCAAAGAGCTCTCGCACCAGCGAGTGTGCGGTCCTGCATCGCCTTCACTTGTGTGCGTAGTGCAGCAGATGAGAAGGGAGGAGGTGAGGCAGAAGACGGAACTGTAACCCGTGTGAGCAGAAACGCAGGATGGAGGATGACTGAATTGCACAGAGGGATATTTACTCAGGGGACAAAGTGTTGGCGGGGCAACTGAGGTAAGTGAGCAACTAGTATGAATCTTCGGCATGTGACAATACACATAACGTGCGAGTCGTAGTGAGCTGAAGTAAACGTCCGGACTGTAGGAAAGATGTTTTTCAGTCCACAGCACTTAAAATGTGAGCTAATTAGACACTAAGTTAATCAACAACACACCAGGGGGGGTCTCGTGCAGTCTGAGTCTCTGGGATTGATGACAAGCCGCTGGAATTTCTTAAAAGTGGGAGGCTCCTCTCCACCCGAGACCAAACGATCTGGGACTTTATCAAATCCCTGCGTGAGCAACCTGGATTAGAGTTGTGGGTGTAGAGAATTCACTGAGGCAGGCAGATCAGACTGATTGAAAAGGAGCAGTGGTCTGGGTGTCATTGTGCTGTCAAGGTTTTTGCTTTTTGTGCGTTAATCACAGAAAGAAACAAACAAGTTAACGGTTGACTGATGTGTAGAAAGAAAAGGATTCAAGTCAGATAACATTGGAGTGATTTACTTCACAAGCTTTTCTCACAAAAAGTGAGTGCACTCGTGCTACTGGTCCCCTTTTTGACAAGGCAGAGCAATTGGGAACTTTTAGTTATTGTACTGCAAATTAAGATTCAAACTCAATAGTGAAAATATTTGTGAAAAAGAAAAGCTGCCTCTCTCGGCGCTGTTGTAGGATATCCTTGTCTCAATTGATTTAGCCATTCACCCACAAACATGATAATCAATTAAAATTGATGGCTTTGGTTGAATACTGAACTTTGCAAATTATTTATTTTAGGGACCAGAATGCACATTGAATGTCAAATAACTCAGATATCTCTAAAATGTCTTTGATCTGTTTCCAGGCTGAGTGAGTACTTATTAATCCAACGGGTCACAACAACAGTAACTCGGAAAAAGTTTTTATGATTGATAAGCACTCTCCAGATGAATACTATTCATGACGGTCACATTAATCCATTGTTAACTATGCACAATACAAGTGCAATTCCAATGTAAATTTATGGGTATGCAAATGTGCTTAATGGAAAACTAATGGGAGTGCATTTTCAGTACTGCAGTACTGCAGATGTTAATTTGAAGGACTATGAAGAAAGATGAGGACCTGGAGTGTCGATGTGTGCAGTATGTGTGAGGATAGTGCACGAGAAACCAAAAATTAAACCAATTACAGAATTAAATTTGATAAAGAATTTGGGTTTTATTTTGGTGAACTTTATTTTGTGAGTATCTGAAGGCTTGCAGTGTAGCAGAGGTGCGTGTGGAAAGAGAAGATGTTTGGGAGGAAGCCAGCATCATACATTTCCAGTCTTAGAATGTGGTTTGGGGCCAATAACAGTGATATTGCTTGTTACTGACATTTTATCAATGAGCATACTTTGATGGGTGACGTGCAGCGATTGAACATGACACGTGAAAATAGGCCTAAGAATATGGGATCACTTTAAATGTGGTTGTGTTAAACTAATTGAATGCACTTCATGGGCTAATCCAAGGAAACACTCATTCTACCAAATACAGCATAGTATCACGATATTTTGTGTGGCGATATTGTATCAATACACGGAAGCCAAGTATCAATCTTTAAGTATATGATTTATACTTTTTGGTCCGAGAATAATAAAATAAATTGCATTTTCAGTCCACTAGGTGGTGGTGTGTTTTATGGTGAGGCCAGCAGAGGTCACAGGCCAGTGTGATTGGGAAGTTGGTCGAAACAAAAATGGAGATACTGGAGAGAGAAAAGAGAAATGCGGCGCTCTGCATGTTTGTGAAGGGGTGGAGCTCCCCCTGCAGAAAAACAATAGGAATTTTTTATTTCAACGAAGGGAAGAAAGAACCTGAGACGTCGTGGCCACGACCCATAGATAACGTAACCAATAACGACCAAGCCAACGCTAAATCAGATCCACCGAAACATCAACCAACACCGGACACACCTTCCCTCGCTCCCTACGCATCTGATGAATGTTACGCTGTTGTAAAATAAACAATGAGAGAATGTAAACTGAGTAACACAAAGCTTGGTTCTACGTCCCATTTCATTCTTTGATTGTGTTCAATTTGCCCTAATCCTTCTATTTGTCCCTATTTTACAGGCCCCCGGAAGCCTCTCTTGGTAATCTCAGAAAATGCCACGAGGCTCATCCGTATGGTGGAGTGGTGGTGTTTCCCCGTAAAGAAGCTGAAGAGGAAAAAGGCGCTTTGAAGTCTTAACATTCAAAGCTGCAGTGAGATGTACAGGCAGGTTTCTCTGCTTCTGTCCAATCGAAATATTCAGCACAACGCAATGTGCATCGTGCCCCTTTTACATTCCCAGTACATATCGACTTTCTTCTCCTCACAACACCATGCATTTAGCTACGTGATGAGAATACACTGAGCTAAGTTCATCTGTGGACAAGAGCAATCAGAATCATACGGATCCAGGCTTCTGCAAATAAGTGTTAAATCAAGACATTGGATATATTGAGTCTCACTTGTTCCATAATAGTGAACTAAAGATCAACACCAGACTCTGCAGACCGGCCTTCATCATGGAATCTGAAGAGAGGATGACAGGCCTGTCCACAGCTGCCATGGTGGCCATAGCCTGCAACACATTCGTCGCCATCCTCCTCCTTCTTCTGTGTCTTATCCTGTACCGAGCCTGCGGGGTCCCCTCCAGCCAAGAGAGGCTGCCGGTGCTGGGCCTGAGTGAAGAAGAAACCCCTCAGGTGAACCAGCACAAGTACCTGTTGACCTCCTGACTGCCGACGGATGAGTCAAATGCAGCGTTGAGAAGCTGGCGAGGGAGCACTGGGACCGACTGCGAGCAGGAATTAGACTTTAGAATTAGATTTTAAACTCAGCTGCCGAGCTGGTGGCAGGAGTGTCGCTGAGCCTCCCGGAGGTAGCGAGGATGGATTGTGGTGGAAGTGAGTGGACTACTTTTCTTATGCAGCTGTCGCTCGTCAGATCGCGTCGTGTGGAGGAACGCTAAATGAGAATGTCTAGCATAGACGCACGCGCACACACACACACACACACACACACACACACACACATATGCATAGGAAATGACAAGGCCACAAAGATGGATGTAGGTTACATAAAGGCGGAGAGAGCGCGACGTTCAGTACACAAAGAGCGGCTGCCCTGTTGCTGGAGGTTTCTAAATATATCTTCTCTGTACTCTCTCCGGGAAAAAAGACAATGCCAGTATATTGCTGAAAACAGGGACTTCAGCCTGCACAGTGTGTGTGTGTGTGTGTGTGTGTGTGTGTGTGTGTGTGTGTCATTGTCACTCATAAAAAAACAGCGATCTGTGAGGCATAGCTCCTTGATGAGGGTGTTACATAAGGACTAGAGAGGCTTAGTCGAGATTTGTGTCCTCTTCAACACGGCCCTCGCGCTGACATCTGCTTGCGGCTGCACGTGACGTCCCACCCGCTCCGGACTGAATCACAGCTCGCACACATCAGTCATGTGGAGTTCTACAGATCACAAAAACAAACCACTGCAAATGATCAATACTTCTTTGTGTGTACGTGTATGGCCTGTGCTTCAGAGTCAACGAGTTGTAGAGTTAGAAGATATAATGTACCACTATGTACATTGTGTATGTACACAATGTAAACTTTAAAATCAGAGGACTCAGAATATATTAGTGTTGATGACATTAAAACAATTGTGTGACTACTGTGTGTAGAATTTAAGATTTCAAACTTCGGGGTAACCCGGGTCAGTGAGTGTGCAGCCGAGGCGCCCCGGGACGGTGGCATCGGACCCATCGTCCGATGGACCCTCCATGGAACTGCTCCACCACGATTTTAGTACCGCATTCCCCGGCTGCAGCCATCTATCCAATGCAACCGGGGAACCGGGCCCCTCCCTTGGTCCTCGAGGGGACTGCCCCAGCCGGTCCACGACGGCTCTTTTTACTTCTGCGTGGATGCGTCTGGCCTCGGGTGGAAGCTCTGGACGAGATGCTAGCATGCTAACACCCTGTTCGCTTGCAGTAACTAACCTTTTAGGTAGCGGAATATAGAATGGGTTTAAGAAATCCCTGCATTAAGAATGAAAATTCTAATGTTGCGTTGTTTAAAATGTATTAAGTACTACAGCATGAATAAATGCATTGATTATTCAAACTGAATCAAATGTAGACATCAGACAAAAAACATTTTTAATAAAGATATAGAAATACAATTTGTTGTTATGTTGATGGCGTTTTACTACAGGCCAGAATACATCTTTCTCTGTGTTGCTGCAACGTTAAGCTGGCAAGCTTTCCTCGGGTTCCCTCAGCAGACTGAGGAGCTTCTCCATCTTGGCTACTTCCACTTCTGTACGCTGCGGCGGATCCTGACCCCTCTTGGCCTACGCACGCACACACACACACAAACAGATGCAAAGAATAAGTGACAGTAATTGTAAATCATATTATGCTTAGCAGGCGCTTAGGGAGACCACCCAGCCTTCAACCAGAGGAGAACACAACACAATCAGACATACGTTGGAATGAATGTTAGGTAAATATCAGCAGAGTGGTGGTGTTAACTCTCTATATAGTAGTTTATTTCCACCCTATGTGATGTTTGAAGACATGAAGCTACTGCTAACAGGATGCTGATTCAATATACCAGTTCCCACTTTTCCAGAGAAAATGTTGAGCTCATCCAGCTGTCAGCCTGCGTACCCCTAAAAAAACATGATACAGAATGGATGATTAGCTGTGGGGAGACTAAGAGGTGTGCGCTCACTCACGGACGGACTCACACGCAAACTCACACTCGGACCAGGTCGCATGATCCTCCTTTTAGGGGTGGTGGTACCGATGGCTCGTTACATTTCCCACTATCTGCTACAATGATATTCCATCATGGCTGCTACGTAATGCTAATCTAACATTCAACATGAGGGATGAAACTACCTTTATGCATACTGAAATATACTTCATATATTTTGGAGTGAAATGTTGATGATGGACACCAGCATCCCATAACGCCACGAACAATACACAGTACAAAAACCTGGTTGCAACAATAAACACTTAAGTCTTCATGAATCTCTCTATTTAGATTATCTACTGTAAGTAAATTGGCACAAAATGTTTTTTTAATAGATTTATGAATAGAAGTGACTGACTGACCTCAACTCAGTAGAGAAAAATGAAGGGTGACATCAACTTGTCCTCTGAAGCTTGAGAACTGTAGATTGGTATTGTGTTATAGCGGTTTCAACGTTTCAAATGGATACAGTGAGTGGGTTGATCCAGAGAGACAGACGTGTTCCCAAAACAAATAAGCATCAGATCTCGCTGCAGCATAATATCTGTGCCATGATTAATGATCCAATAAAGCTTCCTCCACAGTGGAGAGGAAGGCTGTCCAGGTACAAACCGTCACTTCTATTGAATACAACTGCAAAAGTGAGCATAACCAGAAAATATTGTCTTCTCTAAAGACGTCAACATGTGTCCTGATTTATTTTCTTAATTTCTTTCTCGCTTGCTAAACACAGCAGTGAAATCCCAAACTTGTTCTTTCTAAAAGTAATAGGAGACAGGAGGGCCCATCTGCATCGTAAGGCCCAGACTGCCGTGTCTGCTCACTTTCTAGCATTCGTGAACACAGATATTCTGTATCCGGGGAGACGTTTGGGATTAGTAGACAATTACAAAATATTGCACAATGCTTCTTTTATGTTGCCACAAGAGAACACACAGGGGTCATCTGTGGTCATCTAAAAATGATGAACACTTCCATAGTTGACTACAATAAGCACTTTCGGTTGCCTAATATGCATTGTGTGAATTGTGAAGCGCTTTCATATAAAGTGAACTCTGCATAAACTCTATTTCCCTTTAACTCAGAGACAGCAGACAGTTGTTTCAAAACCACAGACCCTAAACGAGAACTCCACATCTCCACAGACACATCTGTGTGCATCAGGCACGCTACCTGTCAACCTCATGCTTACAACTAGGAAGTAACAGCTCAATTCAGCACAACAGCGAGCCCTCACCCTCTAAAATAAGTACTTTCTGTAGTTAATTCTGTTTTCTGACACTTGACAGAGTTACGACTTTTGACCTCTCATTTGGGAAACCGCAATCAAAGAATTCCTTTTGAGGTCAGCTACAAGTGGTATTGTGCCAATAGTGTGAGAAGGTTAATTGGCCACCATGTCCACTGTGCAGGTTTTAAAGGGCTGCCGGGCAATTTTACAACTTACTTTTACTAATAATATATTCCGCTGGATGTTGTAGCCTGATTCGTATTTGCCACACTATATTCCACTGTCACTGGCAATTAACTATGTAATTACTCCCGAAATTGTTTGCTTTAGAGTTACAGCCTGAGGTTGCTAATGAGGTAGCACTGTATGTGTATGCGTGGACAATGCCGTGCTCTTCCAAACTGGGTTCATTGTGAGTAGTTGACCAAGAATTGTTCCTGTGTGTTAAACTAAATTGTGCCACGAAGAAGATGTGTGACCAGCACAAAGCAACACAAAAGAAAAGGCTGGAGAGCTGCAGGACTGACTCTGAAGAGGCGCTGATTAAAGTGTTGTGACTCGGCGGGCCATTAGGTTTCCTCCTGCGTTTAGTGGGGCCGCTGTGATTACGCCACTGCTCATTTACCATTGTCACTTGGTGGAAAATAGCCTTCAGTGACTCATCTATTGTAAATGGAGGAGAGTGGAATTTGGTTTTACTGTATAGTGTATATAACAACTTTGGAAATCCATCATTTCTGTTGGCTTTCTTTTCTTTAGGATTATTTCCCCCATTGTGTCCTGTGATTTATAGTCTAGCTGGTTGTATTTTCGAAAGACAGGAAGATGACTGACAGATCCACAACCTTGTACAGAAACCGGCCTTTAAAACCACTGGGCTACCAGCAGTTGATTTGCAGTACCATTTGTATGTAATGACAATGACAATGTATGTTCTGCTGCTCCTTTGAGGGATTTTTACTAACAAGCTCATTAGATTACAAAGAATTATCTAATTTGCTGCGGCTGATTGCTTACTGGCCTAAATGACAAGGGAGAGAATAATACAGGCGATTAGTGATTCTAATGATGACCTGCTGAGGAGGGGGGAGAACAGTGTTGTTTTGATGAAATAAGCTTGAGGTCAGGACTTCACTGATACTGAACAGTAATACAAAAGGAGGACTTGCATGCACATCATTCTCGGACACGATGGCATATGGGGAGTTTAGAATGTTATCAGGTGATTGATTGGCATCATCAATGGTCATTACTATCAAGGAAAAGGTAATCACTAATGCAAGGAACTTTGTGTTTCACACAAGACTCAACCAATTGTGTACAAGGGGAAAGTCCTGTGGATGTTTGAACGATGCATCGCCACTGACCACCTTCCTAAATGGATTTTGTCCCAGCCTCCATGAAGACCTTTTATTAGAAGCAAATTACATGTAGTGGCCAAGCAGTGGAATTATATATCCACTCCACTTATATATCCTAAGCCGTCACTTAAGGACATTGGAAGGGAAAAACATCAGTTTCCTATACACTTACACTGGTAAACAGACCTTTGTAACTTGCAGTACATCAACCTCTCAGTAGTAAAACACAAATACAATTCAGTTCGTCTTCTTGTCTTTGTATCTGTGATCAAATACCCGCAGGCGAACCGGCGCTGATAATGCCTTTTCAATCCAATGCCTGGACAACCACACAATCGGCCATTCAAATGCCGTGGCATGCAGAACTCACGTCTCCACAGTGCTGAAAGTAGCAGAACATTTGGTACTAAATTTGTAATGTGGACGAGCTCCATTCCTTTGTGTCAATAGAGCCTTATTATGAAGAAAGAAAAAAAACATGCAGCAGTAAAGCAGCTGCATTTGGAAGGATGGGTTTATTTTCTCACCACTCATAGCCAGGCTTAGAACAGGCAGAGCTTTTGTGGTACTATACTTCAAACCATTGTGCCGGGATGGAAATTCCCTCTCTTGCAACTTGATCTGTTTCTTACCTTTGGTTTCTTGCGGAGGTTAGGGGAGAGTTTGAGGCTGATGACATTGCCTCGGTCATCACCCACTATGAGGAGAGGATAGATGGGATTGAACTCGATGTGAGTCAGCTCGGTTTTCTTTTTGACCACCACTGCCTGCTTGCAGATTTCCTCATATTTGTTGATGTTGAGGTCAAAGACATGAACCTGAAAAAGATGAGCAATCAAAAGAATGATTTTTTTTTTTACATTTCCGACCGACCGAACTGAGATTTGAAAAGTTTCCTTTCATTGTTAACACTGACTGATCTATCAGACCTCCAAATTCATGAGGGGCCAACGTGATCTCCAAAACCTGTTCGTAAAAATGTATACGAAAATCTTGAACATACAAATTTGTAACAATACATACGAACTGGCGGTGGTTAACCACGCCCCTTGAGTGAACAACATGGCGGACCATGTCGGATTCTTAAGTGAACGTCTCTCCGCCATGTTGGATTTTTTGAGGGGGTTAGGGTTAGTATTCTATTCTTACAAGTTAACATTGATTTCTCGTTAAAAATGCAATCATAACACGTTTATTTTACATCGTTAGACTTCACGAAGTGTGTTTACGGGGTGCAGGTCCCCGTTCACTTTGAATAGGGGGACGTCATCAGTTGCAGTCCATATTTATTTAGTATGTATCACTACGAATTTATATGTTCAAGATTTTCGTATACATTTTTACGAACAGGTTTTGGAGATCAGGCTGGAGGGGCAGGGGGCGGGCTGAATGCTCATCATCTAATATATGCATAATTGTAATGGACGCTGTAGAACGAGCGGCTTTGCGCAATACATCTTCAGTCTGGACGTGACATGTGGGTCTCCTCTCCGCGCTGACTGCGGCTGGGACTGCTGCGCGAGCCGTGAGGCTCCTGTGAGACTGAATCGCTGAGCTCAGGACAGTAACTGCAGAACTGTCTTCAAATTTGTTGTCCTAACACATTTTTTATAGTTAAGGCAACAAATACCTTTGAAAAAAGTTGAACTAACTCAAAATGTTAACTCTACTAATAAGTAGTGTAATCCACTGAAACCTTTAAGTAGAGAAAACCGCACCCTCAAAAGAGGAAGAACATAAGTTTCTCTTTTTCTTTACTTTGTACGTTACAATAAATCGCACCCTTTTCTTGTGCAGCTAGACGTGTATCCGAGTCCGGTGATTACACCCACACCCGTTGGTTTCCACAATACATATAGGGTACATTGCTTTTTGACACAGTTGTTGTTCTTTTTGTTTAGATACCTATTTTTCACATTTCATTTAATTGACATTTTACTTATACCTAAATCTTAATTGAGTAAGAATGACCTGCTGTAACAATGTCTGTTTACAAGTGTCCAACAAAGGGAGAAACACTTGCTAACCGCCGTAAAAGCACAAGGAGAAGAAGAGGAGAAATAGAAATACTTTTTCCACTGCGCATGTGCACGTCTGCAGGGGACAGCGCATCACAGCTCCAGTGTTGCTGCAGAGTGCCGTTCACTTCATGCATAATACCATGTCAGACTATTTTTATTCTTGACTAGTTAGTCAAGAGGGTTAACATTAACAACGTAACAGACTTTTCACGTAACTTCATGTGTATTCATTTAACGATGGCGATCCGAGCCTTGCGGTTTGGCTTTAGGGAACATAAAATGTTCAGTGTTGTTTTCAATCAAAAAAGAACACATAATTTCAAGTTCCTCAAATTTAATATGAGTGTTCTGAACTTAAGTACCCGAGTAGATGTGATTATCAAATGCAATATTTTGAGTAGAAGTATATTAGTAGGTCTGAATAATGATAATGTTATTCAGTAAGTTAGACAAACGTAGGATAGCACTTCTTATCAATCTAATCTATATATTAGTTGAATATACTTAAGTTAAGCAACTACTAAGTACTAAGTATACTTGAGTATTCTCAACTTTTTTTAGTTCGAGTTTAGAGTGCAATAACACCAAAAAAAGTTGCTAAATTTCTCACATCACCCTTTCTCATTGTCTCACTCCTATCTCAGCAATGCTGGTTTCTCCCACTTGCTGGCTTTTTATTCTCACTCATCCTGCCCCCCTTTTGCTCAGAGAGAAGCCTCCTCCTCTGAACGAGGGCTTTCTATGTGCAACAATTTGCTAGCCATCCTTCCCGCCTGAAACTAAACCGATTCTACATTATCACCCACCATCTCACACAACACATACTCTACAAGTAAAGGGCTTTTCATTGAGGGAATTGAAACGCCCTCATTTCTTGCTAGGTTGCGTGCGACTAAGATGGGTAAGAATGCCCCCTGGGAGGTTTCTCGGCAGGGACAGCTGAGACTCCACCTATCATTCAATATTGCTGTACAAAATAGATGATACAGGTTTCATTATTGTACTAACTGTAAATACATCCCTGTGAAAGTACTACAGTAGTAGAAAGAATAGTACAGACACAGTAGCATCAAGATTTGACTGTTATGAAATACAATAAAATCACAACACAGGTGCAGAGGTTAAGGAAAGGAGAGGATGAGGGCAAATACAGGCTGGTAAATTGTGCATTGGCATGAAACCATGCTTGCACCATTTGAGCTTGGTGGAACCTAACATTGTCCCACACAATGACATCGGTGACACCATCAGCTCTACAGACCTGATCTAGCTCATCAAGGAAGGTTACAAGGAGAGCGGCATTATAGGAGCCCTGCGCCCTACCACACCATCTTGGTGTTGGCACAATTGGACAAGTAATTACAAGGCCTGCAGCATGGCCTGAAAAAGTGGTACATGGGACTGTAGAAACAGTGTGATAGAGAATAGAAATAGAGAGATAGAGAGAACAGAAAATGTAGTCCAAAAGGTTTATTGTTGGACCATACGATCCACGACTTTATGGGCGGGCGGGCGATGTATGTATGTATGTATGTATGTATGTATGTATGTATGTATGTATGTATGTATGTATGTATGTGTGTGTCTGTGTGTGTGTCTGTGTGTATGTGCGCGTGTCTGTGTGTGGTGTTATAACATTACACTGCAGGATTCCTGCCGAAACTCATGGAATGTTTGAATTTCTTCCAGTATGAGAGTTTCACTTTCTTCTTTCCCTCAGAGTCTTTCAGCACGTCCACGTTTGGTGAGTGGAGGTTTTCCTCAGTCTGGCTGGTCTCGGCATTGGTCTCCCGCTCCTTGTTGGTTGAGGCCAGTGGTTCGTTCAGGCCTTCCAGGTGTTTAAAATATGTCTTCTTCTCAGAGGCGTCGTCCTCCAGGGTCTAGATCTGTTTCTTCATGTGGTGAACCAGAAGGTCCTTCTCTGCCATCAGCTGTTTTGTGGCTTCCAAGTCCTCCGACATACTTTTTACTTCAATCATTAACTCCATTTCATGGCCCTGTTTGGTCTGAAGTTGTTCTTTCAGGTCCTCCAGGTCTTTGAAATGTGTCTGGTCATTCTCAGACAAGTTGTCTTTCAGGGTGTTGATGTCGAACTCCAGTGCCACGTGGAGCTTGGTGGTATGAGCCAGGATACTTGAGACGTGCTTATGTTTCAGGTCGTTCAAGAATTTTACACCATTCTTTTCTGTTTCAGAGGCGTTGTTTTTAAGGGTGATGATTTCAAACTCCAGTGCCACCACCTTCTTTTCAAGAGCCTCCTTCTCGCTGATTTTGTCCGCGTGCTCTTCTTCGTGGATCTGGTTGGACTTAAGCTGAAGTTTCAGCTGCTCAAGTTCGTCAAGGAGAGTTTGTTTTTCCTCCCTTTTGAGCTGAAGCTCTGCTGAGAACTTATGCTCAAGGATTACATAAGATGTTTTCATGTTCTCATATTCCATTTGAAGGTCCTTCTTCTTTTTAGTCTTGATAGTGGTGCGAGCCTGGCTAGCAATCCCGAAGGTGATCATGGCCTCTGGGTTACTGGCCCTCTTGAGTCTCTCCATCTCCTCACGGGTTGATGAACATCTCTTTCAGGCCCTTTTGGCGGGCCAGCTCCTCTCTGCACTCCTGTAGTTGTTGGAACACAGAGCTGCTTGCGTTGGTGTCTGGGGCGGCTTGGACATACCAACTCTGCTGCCTTGCTTGGCCCTGGTTGGGGTTTTACTGAAATGTTTGTTTTAGGCAATCTGGATACTATAATTTAACGTTGCAATTAGGACTAAATATTTGATGATTTCTTGAGTCAGTGTTCCCACTAGGAATACCACCCAAACTAATGCTCATTCACGCACACTCAACCACTGATGGCACAGCTTTGGAGCCTTTTGTCATCCAGTATCTCGCCAATCCCCACTTTGACACGTGGACGTGAGTCGCTGTGGAACCAACAACCAACCCCGAATAGAGGACGACCCGTTCTACTTTTCAGCCAGAGCCCGTAGTATACTTGATTGCATACTTACACTGTCAAATATATTCATTTTAAATCAATTTTAGAATATTGTTTTTTATACTATTATTTGTATTGCTTTAGGTTGATGTTGTTGTCAGATGAGAGTGATAAAGCTAGCATGAGCTGATGTAGGTTTTCTAACTAAAACATGGATGACCGCATGTGCAGAAAGTTACAAAGAGCTGCACAGTGAGCAGATATGGATTGGGAGTCTAATCAACGGAGGATAGGCCTGGTCCTTTCATTATTTCACCCCGACACTCTTATTTCCTCATTTGTCAGTTCAGATGGAGAGGCAGGGACAGAGAAGATATATTTGTTTCACTGCGAGTCAGTGCCACTTTTACACCTCAACTTGAAAGGCAAGTCATTATCATGATGAACACATGTACGCACGCACGTATGAGCGCACACTCACCCACACACACGCACGCACAAAAAACACGTACGCCACCGTGTCTGTGAGATTTTGCAGTGTGACAGCAGCAGCAGCAGGTCAGGTTTTCATCAACAGAAAATACACGTCAAGGGGCGCACAGCTCACGCTGAGTCACTCAAAGCTCCACCAGGCATAGAAAACAACAACGTGCTGAATAGAATCAGCAATCCTGGGGGTTGGAATATACTCACTATCATCACTCACGATGATCTCAACAGTGACTGTGGAAAGTCTAACAATATTCTTCCATTCTTTAAAATGTGACAGCGACCATAGAGCAAGTTTAGCCTAAACTATTAGTGGATCCAGTCAATTCCGCACAGCCCTCAGTGCCATCCCTTAGTTTAAAGATGACATTTACTACTTTGAAATGTGGCATCACACCAAATAGTAATATAATATTGATGTACAATCACTAGCTGGCGTCAACGGGTTAAAAGGCTTTTTTTAAACCTTAAATCTCAATGAAAGATTTGAGTTTAGCACAAGGAGGAAAAAAAGGACCAGTACACTGACCTCGATCGACTCCAATTTAATAGTCTTGGTCCTCCTGCTGTAGCGGATATTGTACTAGAAAAATGTATGCCAACTTATGAGCTCTAAATGAGTTTCTTTAATAGCTGCTGAAACTGCCAGTATCTTAGAATAAATGACTAGATGTGCTTTCCACGAATGTTGTTTCATGTTGTACGTGTTTAAGATTGAAAAAGAACTGCATTATTTATGTGAAACTTAACTACATCTATAGTTGTGCCTTTGTAAAAAAAAATCCGATGTTTCCTCTCTTCCATAACTAATCAGAACTGATGTTTGGTTGTGAAACAATTTGCATAATCATTGATACACTAGAGTATGTATTATATAATGGCCGGCCTCAATTTGCCATTGGAAGGGACGGGAACCCCCCCCTCACACACACACATACATATACATATACACACACAAACACACACACACACACACACACACACACACATACGGTGTGTCTGATATTGCTCGGCTCTCATTTCCTTTTCATCATTCTCACACAAATCCACTTGGCACACTGGACAGGAAATGTGTCAGACGCAACACTCGGACGTTCATAGCGGGGGGCAGGCTGGTGCGAAGACAAACAGGTGGGGACAGCTCGCTGCCAAACTTAGAACATTTGTGGAGATAAGCAACACTGGCTTCAAGGATATTACTGGCAGCAATCACTGACCACTGGCAGGGTAGGAACCGCCTTTGTCTCAACAAACCGTGTCTGACAAAACGCCATTGCCTCAGAATATTCTGCATTCATTTGAGGTTCAGCATATGAGCGTGGCAAGGGTTTAGGCAGCTGAGTCTATGAGCCTCATAATGAAGTGGGATGATGGTGCAGCACTTCACCGTCAGTCAGATAAGTGTTGAGTCCTCGTCATATTAGCAGATGTGTGCTGATGATAATCAGCGAATGCATCCTACATGCTATATATAGCTCTGAGATGGCTGTACAGTCAGCATACATCACATGGAGTCAAACAAATCAGTCAGAAATCATGCACCGTGCTTTGAACTAGATTACTGCTGACGAGATACAAAACGTCTAAAGTTTAGGTGAACACTTACCTTTCCATCTGTTGTGACAGCAGCAAATATAGTAGAGGAGTATGGAGCCCAGGCAACATCACCAACAGGTACTTTCAGATCAAATGTGAACATTGGAGTGCTGACAAAAGACACAGATTCAGTCAGACAGGATATCTGTAACTTTCCGTTACATTGAATGTAAAACCTATGGGAATCAGAGAAAGATCAATTCCATATAGACAGATGTATCTGTCGTCTTCTTACCGACAGGTACTAACTAAAAAACTAAAATATAAATATACTTTATGCGTGTCACGCACTAACACACACGAACAAGCCCTTTCTATTCACCCGACAGTTTCATGGCGACTGTAACGCAGAGCGCCGCCCTCCTCTTTAAAGACACCCGGCCCACAAGCCAATTATAAAGACAAAATAGAATGATTGTTATAGCTTTTATAAAGTAAAGAGTTTGTAGAGTGATGCAATATCAGTTTCAGCTTTCTTACTTGATGGTATGGTCCCAGATCTTGATGGTCCAGTCCGAACTGCAAGAGATGAAGACCTTTGGGTGGAAGTGGTTCCACTTTATAGCATCCACTGCCCTGCTGTGGGCGTCATACGTCTCCAGGTACTTGCTGGAGTAGGTTTTGGAGCACTAATGGGAGTAAAAGAATAAAGAGGCTTATCTGGATGTCCGTATGACTTGACAAAGGTACTTCCAGTGAGTTATGAACCATTTACACAGGCTGAGTAGTAGTAGTAGTAAACAGAGGAAAAATAAGGACATAACTTTTAACTTGAATCTTCTCTTATTTTCTAAGGAACATTTAAGAACTTCATTGAATTATTTCTTGAGAGTGCTTTGTTTGTCTGGGAACGTGAGAAACAGCTGGTAGAAAACTCTTGCTGTGAAATCGGTGGGGGTGACAGTTTTAACCAAAGAGACTAATGTCAGCTTCTGTGCTTCAACGTTGAAATGCCCAATAAATTCCCAGTTGGTTTGCAAAAAGCAAGAAAACACCTGCAGAGCTAGCTGGACGGGTCACAATAACAGGACGACTAAAGATAAAACAGCTCCTAGCTTGTGTTGCACTTCCGAAGCACTGACAGTTTGTTTCCTACAGCAAGGTGAAAGGTTTTTAATCTGCCCTCTCCCAGGGTTTCTGTGCCACTAAAGCTTGAGGTGACAGACAACACAATTTATCACACATACCGGGTGTGTGTCCGCCCATATTCAATTCCTTTTTTTGTGTGTCCTTATAGGCAGTGTGTTTCTAATCCTCAGCCATCGTAGGGAGTAGACAAATCATTCACCTGAATTGTGTTCCAAGTCACAGAGCATCCAGCGTGCAATCACAAATGCTTCAGAAGCGTCTGATTAACATTAAGTCTGACGAGTAAGAACCATTTTCTCAGTTAGAAATTCTAGAGTAATCTTTGCCTGATATGAGAAGAAACTGCCAAAGGTTTTTTTTTTCAACACAGAGACACGCGTGACTAATGACAGTCACATGTTTTAACCCTTTAAATACTATTTAAGCACCATCCCATCTCTCCGTAGGTCCCTCCCCTCTTGTCTTGTATGAGCGGGACTTTGATTTGAAAATAGGAGGTGAGGAAAGCAATCAAGGAGACACGTTAGCCTTTTGAAAAGCAGGAACTACCACAGAAGCCGTTTTGACTTCCGTCCCTCCTTTCTTCTTCACTCAAGCACTAAGTCTTATTATATAAACATCGCCGATTTCAATTATGTTTGCATTGGTCAGTGAGCTTTTTTCCCCAAAAAACAATTATTCTATGACTCATAGACTTCTATGAGGGTCTTTCTGCCAATGGTAACAAGAACACAAGGAAACTACCATCTGCCTGATGGTAAGTAACACAATATTTCTTACTTGTTAGTGCAAGCCCAGCACAATATCTATAAGTGCACCACAAGCAAAACCAGTATCAGTTTTTCAGGGCAGATGGTCAGAGGAGTTGTTGGGCAAAGGGCCTAGTACATTTTATTACTGACACAGCCTTTACAGCCTGTTAGGCCCAGGTGAATTAGATTAGCTGACGACCCTCCCAAGCCTGCTGCTACGGTCATTAAAAACAGTCCTAGTTGGACGGGAAAACCAAGCTTCCATCGGAATGTTCACCCAACTAAAGATATTATCTCGATTCAAGGCTGGTTGTGTCCGTCCTCTTTGGTTGGTTCCTTTGTTAGTGATCATTTACATGAGTGACTCCACTGGTGGTCCTCTGGATAATTGATACAGTGCCATCCACTATCGCTGTTGGTCTGGCACTGGTTCTGTCTTGAAGGGTTTTTAATGGGAGCCAGGACAAGGTAAAACCACCACATGGTTGTAAAATACTACCAAAGAACTGCATATTGACTCTGAGACTTCAAACGGGGGAATGAGGAGGACAGCTAATTAAGAGACCTGTGCTCAATTGACTAAAACGTTATTTTGTTGAAAGTACACCATCTGCTAAAACAGCTTACGATCAACATCAACACATGGTGAATGTAGCACACAATATGGAACTGGGACACATCTGTATTAGTACCGGATTATCTCCAGAAAGTTTCAAATATCTAATGAAATCTAATTTCCATTACCTGTGTGTTTGAAAATCTAAAATAAATAATAATACATATTAGACTGAATGAAAACCATCTGGTGAGTTAAAAGTACCTCAATGAAGTGTTTTCATTGCCAAATGACAGTTGATAGTTGACCCAGACTACGGTCAACACATACCTTGTGTATTTTGCCCTCTCCTGTGCCCACAAGGAAGAGATAGTCGATCTGTTTATGGAAGTCCAACGATGTACCACAGGCCACTGTGGACAAGGGGCATTGAGTACTTAAATTAGACACGTACTGTTACAGACCGGCCGGGTGCACCAGGCTCAGGAAAATCTGACCTAATGTCGGGTGACATTTGATGTGAAGCCCTTTGAATGAGTAATATCTGTTCAGATGGTATTTCACGGCATACATTCTTACATATATTTACTAAATATGTTATACGTAATGGAGATCTTACAGATGCCACGCTGCTGTGCACTTTCTGGTCCCGCCAGAGACCGTCGGATAATGTCTGTAAAGACCAGCTCATTCTGCAAACATGCAAACACACTTTGATGCAATAATACATATATAGTAAAAGCAGGCTAATTGTAGAAACTGACACAATCAAATGAAAACGACCGTAAACCATTGCAAATGTGAGCTAAATAGGATGGAATTAGCCTGAAAATTTGTGTTAAATTATTATACTGTACTATTATTAGTGCTATTTAACATGAAAATAATAGAAGATTATCTTAGTTAAAGTGAGAATAAATAAATCAAATGGCTCAGCTAACCTTGACGAGTGCCCAGGAAACAACTCGGCCATCGGATGACACGGAACAGAAATTGTGTCTGTCGTCCATGTCATTTTTCTGCCAGCAGACCTGAATCAGAAAAAGACAGAATAAATCTACTGAAAAAATCTCTCACCTAACATGACATTCCCTGTCAGGATATTGTAACTCGTTGTGTTGCCGCATACACTTCCAACTAGCTGAGCTGGGGAACTGGGGTCTCAAAATAAACTTCCAAGTAAGCGCACAACAGAAAATATTGCAAGGGTGGAGTGACTACACCTAAATACACACCCTGAACTCACACCACATCTACCTCGCCTCGTCCTCTCACCTGCCAGACTGGGTCTGTGTGCTTGCCAGTCTTTACTGTGCTCTTGTACACAGGCTCCGATCCCTCCCTCTTCAGGTTGTAGACAGCCACACAGCCATCATAGAAGCCCACCGCCGTTAGGTAGGAATGCTGCTCGTGGATGTCCAGGCACATTACCCCAGAATCTGTGGGGTAGATGCGCTCTGGAAAGGCAGAATTCTTCAACGAGTAGAATACGAGCATTCCACGCCCTTGGTAATTGAAGTCGTCTGGCCAGCAGAAGGAGACAGAGAAGAAGAGACGGAGAAATGGCTAGGTCAATAATAAAATGTGCTTCATTAAAGTTCTATCATTTAAAAAAGCTGATAGTGACAATTGAAATAGTCTCAGATATGTTAACATAACTTATCCCTTTGCTTTTACACTGCGTACTTACACGATCCCATTCCCACAGCAAATAGATCCGGATATTTCTTATTCCTGTTGAGGACAGGTGAATCAATTAGTCATTTGAGAGATTTACAACCCCTAAAACACTGATAAGGGGGGTTTACAATAAATGGCAACTCTACATATTGGGGGAGTTGCAACTATATATTCCGTGCAAGAACAAAAATGAACATCATTCTCGTCAAAGGTGAACAGGGCTCTTGAGCAGACCTACCAGCAGAGGGCTGTGACGGATAGTCCTTTTGCTTTGTCATACTGAAACTTCCACAAGGGGAGAAGAGTGCCCTCCTGCCCCCTGAACTCATCGGATCCATCCTCAAAGTATTTGAAATCTGAAATGGCATTAAGTGGAGCAGGGAGGTGAGAAGAAGAGTCTTCTCTCTGTAGCAACTCGAGTATCAAATAGGATTATAGTGTGTCAGTGTGTCACTTGAGAGATGTACTTGAGCATACCTTGTGCAATGTCATCAAAAGTATTCTGATGGACCATTCGTTCAAGGATCTTGGCCCCTTTTCTTACTTTGGTGATGTCATCGTTCTGTAACATAAACATGAGATAATGATTTGCCTATATCATAATACTGTGGCCAATGTGATGTTATTGTAAGTCCAAGTGAGTCAACAGTATAATCACATGTGACTGTGATAAGAAACTAATACTATATACATTATTATGTCAAATGAGGTAAGAAAAGTTGAGGACTCTCTTCACCGCAGTTTCTGTCAGCATGGTTTTATTCCTGCTTTTGTCAACATCTTTCCTCAAAGTTGGAGCTTTTTGCTTTTCTTTGTTTTTTTCTTGTTTCTGCAGCTCCATTACATAGGCATCATAGATCTCCCACTGCAAAGAAAATACAGTTATTACAGTCAGCCAATGTTAATAGAAATATTCACCATTGCTCAATAGTCAGAAAACACGCCTCGGCAAAACATTCAGTACCTGACTAACAGTGGCACCAAAGACGCTGCGTGGAGGAGGTTCAGTCTGGCAGCTTATTTCCTGCAGCAAAATAAAAATAACATTAAAACTCATGAAGCACTACGCTATGAAAATGTTATTACACATTCATCGTTTTATATCTTTTATACTATCTAATAATTTAAAAACTACTCTTTAAAATTTTATCCATCCTACTACTCCCTATAAGAAGTTTACTTCTTACCCTGGGTGGGTTGTTGAGAGTCTGGGAAGCCCTCTCACAGAAGTTAAACTGGTTAGTAGCTTTTTGCTCCTTCATCCCAGTTTTGGAGGCAACGCTGTCTGGTCTGTCCTCTTCTCCCACTTCATCCACTTCCCTTCCACCCTCTTCAGGTAGGGCCTGTGTTAAGCCATAAGGAGCGATCAAGTGTTTCCGCTTAAGTTACACTCTTGTTCAAAGTAAAATATTCTGTTCAACACGGACAAGTGCTGTGACATTAGATCGACACCACAGTTTTACCAGGTTTACCAGCTCCTCCTCATCAGCTTCTGCTCCAGTGTTGACTGTTGCCGGCTCTGGACACATTAGAGATGTTAAATCATGACTTTTAAGAAAGTGACACCTTGTGGCCCCTATTATGTACTGCACCAGAGAGGAAAATCAGTTTTAGTGCTAAAAAACACCATGGAACACAGCATGCACTTGTTATGAGAGAATAATATGTTAGCTTTGGATGTCTAATAAAGTGTAACTGTGACCTGTAAACACAGAATGCAGCATGTTTCTGTAGGTACCATTAGCCAGAATCTCCTTGGCCCTCAGTCTACGACCCTCATCAGAATCTATGTGCACGAGATTTCCTTCCATCTCAAAGAGAACAGCCAACTGATCCACAGCGCTGGTGACCTTGAAGGAACGTTCCTGGGATACACAATGAGCAATGACGTGAGGAATAGCGAGCAAAAAAAACTCTCAGTTTTGTTTGATTGTGGTTAGACGAGAAAATAAGAAAACATATGTTAACTATTCACTTATTTTGTATCAAGCATAAAAAGAAAAACAGGAACATTGTTTGGGAATAGCTTAGAGCACGTATACAAACTCGCGGCCCGCAGGCCAAATCTGGGCCTGGGCGGCACGCCGCCGCTGATGACTTTGCTATTGTGAGAATTACAGAACGGTCCTCACGCATGCACGGTGGCTTCTGCTTCTTTTATATCAATTCGTACGGCAGTAATTGATGAATCTATAGTGAGTGTTGTAAAGTAATACAACTGGATATAGCTTTTGTTACCTTGAAGCTGTAGTGGACAATATTTTGAGGAGCATGTGGGTTGTTTGCAGTCAGGGTCCTTGTGATTTCCTCTTTCAGCTCCTAATGATACCATTATTATAAAGCAGAGCACATCATAGCACAGGTTACACTTACCTGAATAATTTGGTCACGGTGTTGATTGCAAAAGTAATAACCAAAAGATGATGATGGGAATTATTCTAGTTAGAATTAAGCAACAGCAGCTGTGTGAGCCAACAGCCCTCGACATGTCAGTCATAAACTAAAGCAATGAAGATGTCTTACAGCCTCGGTGAGCTCCAGCTGATCCGGGGGCTTGATAAGTGCTTTCCCATAAGAGACCCGTCCACCACCGGCATCCACTGCCTCCTCCTCATCCTGTAATAATCAAAGTCAAGCTGTAATAATGAGGTGTTTCTCATTCTTCTGAATATTGCAGCCAAACGACAAAACTTAGAACTGCCATTTCTGGGATCTGGTCACAGGTTTGAGATTTGGAAGTGAAGTGCACCCACCTTTTTTTTATTTTTGTTTGACTTCGGACCAGGTGGAGCTACCTTCTGAACAGTTGAGGCCTGTGTGAAAACAAATGAAACCCAGCTATGTTGTTACATTAATACGAATATTACTTCACCCCTACGGTGACTGAACAGCAACTGTTAAGTTAGCAAAACACGTCAGGTGACGGTAACTCATTCATAACGGTCGAAGTTAGCAAACCTTAAACGAAAATGGCATTTAAATTACCTTTCTCATTGTTGCTCCAACTATATGCTTTGAGAACCCTTGAACAAATTGTCCGTTTTAATGTCTTAACCACAATTTAGTTTAGATATATTGCCTCGTCAACCTCAAATAGTCAACGCTAGCTGAAAGTAGCAGGAGAGCGGCTCTTCTGAAGCCTCCCGCTGCTGTGTTTAGGTTACCAAGACAACCAGTAGTCTCGGCCAGTCGTCGGGGTCCAAAGATATGTTCTAGTTTACAACATTACAATTATTCAATTTAAGGTAATGCGAATTGAAATATTATATAAATACAGATTAAAAAAAATGTTTAATTCGTAAAACATTTCAATTCGACGTCAATGCACTAAAAGACTTCCCTACGCATTTAATTATGATCTCCTCTGTGATTGGTCGGACTGCTCATGAATATTCCATAGACCCGGAAGTTGGGCGGTACTGCTGTTTTGCTGTCGAGTCACCTCTGTCAGGATGGAGGCAAACGAACTGTTATCATGCTGAAAAACGAAGGATCCTGACAACCGAGCATCGTCTACCCGGATAGTTAGAAATAAACCAGCGTCAATCTTCTCCACTATTGTACCTTTTCTATAAACGCTTTGTTAAAATGATGGAAGAAATCGACCGGTTCCAAGTACCCCCAGTCAACGGAGAGACGCAGCCTTTGGTAAGAGACGAATGACGAGAAAACGCATTCTATGCAAATAATCCCATTGAATACAAACGGAAACATTTTAGTCTCTTGTGGGTTTATCTAGGCGGCAGTCATAATCTGCGTGTGTGAGCTAACAGATAGCAATTTGCAGCTCGTCACAAACTGAGCCTACGGGATGGGTGTAGATTGATTCCCTAAAGATGAAAGGATAGCTGCTAACGTTCATATCTCTTTCTCCATAGTGATAGCATTAATAAAACATTTAATGATTTAATAGAATTCACCGTATTGTATCACAGTACTTAAACCACGCCATTTGACTAAAATCATGTTGTTGTTGTTGTCTTTTTTCTTAAATCCACGTCAGCATGCGCTTATATTTGCATCCAAAGGCGTCATAGAATACTGTTTTTTACATTTGGTATTTTTGGTGACGTGTTATTTGGGTCGGGATGGATGTAGGTGCTGTGAGCCCAAAAGATCGCGTGAACAGGAGCTCCGTCCACATCGATACTGCAGACTGCAACCCTCAGGATGGCTAGCCCAAGCAGGCCCATAGTAAGAGAATAGCCTCTCCTTCCATGATTCATTATTGGACACAGACCTGCCAGGAACAGTAGACACACTTCCAAGTCATGGTGTTCTGTGGGCAATTCTCAAACTGTATACGACACAAGGATGTATTTCTCTAGGTTTGAATGCAATTATAATACAGGCCCAATTCGCATTGTGGAGAAGATCTGAAATGACAATTCATTAATCGTATTTCCTACATTGCCATACTTCAAAACAAAGCAGTCTAAAACAGATGCCACCATTTTTTTTAAGTGTTTGCCTTCGGGTTTTAGGCAAAGGCAGCGCTCCAAGTTTTAATGTTCATTATAGTACCCATGCTTCTCCATTCGTTCTTCCCCTGAGGCTAAATTCCAGCAGAAATCACAGAAGAACACACTTTCTCTGGTACAGAAAGTCTCCTTTTTATGCAGAAGCTACTGTCTCTCCTTATGAAGATTTAATCAGTCTACTCTTAATGTTTCGTCCAAGGAAATACTATGGAATTCCATCTAATATCAGAGATACTCTGATTGTGGCTGCAGCGTGTTGGTTGCAAATCGTATTGTTTATTTGTTATCATGTAATTACTTATCATCACGCCATGGCCTCCTAAATGTTAGCTGCTATTTTGCAGTTCCAGCCTCTGTAACAGTCCCCCACTTTCCATTCAAAAACCGTGCCTAGTTGTTTCGGAATCACAGTTGCTTTTTAAATGCTAATAACTTAATTGTGATTGATATAATGCATGAATACAGCTGGCACCTGCCTCCTTGTTGAGAATTAATTTCACATGAATGCTGCAGCTTTTTATAGACAAATAGAAGTGTTGGCTGGATGTTTGTGGTGAATGATCCCATACAGCTGCTCTTTAGATCCCTCAGGTGGGCTGTGTTTTTCCCAGTTTGTAAAGGGCTCGTTGTGTTGCTGGAAAAGGGTAAAATATGAAATGTAAACTCCCATGGAAATTGTTCCATGGCAATATGCCTTCATAAGACACTGCTAAGAATGACCCCGATGAAGATCCATGTCACCACAGTGGTCGTTTAAAAAGCATATTCCAATGTAACGTAAAAGCACTTTGAGACGTTATTCCCCTTATGAAATAATTTTCTTATGATGGAGGAAGCGTCTCTTTATAGAATTTTGAGGGATTTAAATCCCTGACGTATTGTATATTAGCATAGATGTTTCACTTTGGATTGTGAATGTTAACACTAAATTTTAATTTACATTTTTTTATAATAGAAAATGATCTCCACTAACACCTCCTTTTTCACAAAGGATTTGAGAATAATTAATGTTGGCTAAATCTAATTATGACAGATGCAGCCCAGTCATGACATTGTCATAAGGATAACATGTAACTGTCTTAGTGGTCACCTGACGTATCAGTCGACTGCTATTGGCCAGTGATGTGTAATCCTACCAGTCGCTTGGTGTCTCTGCTGCGTCAGCAACCATGAGGCTCTACATCATCAGAGGCAGTAAAGGAGGCGGACGACAGGTTTATGAAGCCGATGCTCTTAAGAGGGCATCTTTTTTCATGTGTGTGTGTGTACACATGTTCTCTAAGTGTGTGTGACCCTGAGTGAGTGTCGGTGTATTGGAATGCATGTTCAAGGTCAGGGCCAGCAGTTTGATTTTTACATGCATCAAAATCAATGTCTCGCCCCTTATGTCATAGGTCAGGTTGCAATCATTTGATAGTTACTGGCAGGGAACTATAGGCTCCAGCAGTATGTTTTAAATGGCCTATCTGGCTTTGATTTGTTGTCAATGACTGCTGAGCAAGGTGGTCCACATACAGATTTCTTTCTGTTTATAGGATTTAGGTCCGAGAACCTCTGGTAGCATTTCTTTAGGACAAACTTCAGAGTGATCTAGTGTAAGCTGGTCTATTTGTAAGTCTAATCTGTTTATTACGGGCTACCCCGCTAGTTGCTATGAATAATTTAGTTGTCTTATATTCAAAAAGTGGCAGGGAATTCTGTCACATTTCTCTTAATACCAAATCCCTTCCATTATTAACTGCCAGCTCTGTTGGCATATTTCAAAGGGGATTTACTTGACAGACAATATGACCCTACCTCGTCACAGTATCTGTCTGCGGTGGAAGGGAAGTGGGGAAAACAAGACTGAAAGCAAAATAAATCCTGTGGGTAAGCCTTAATGATCCAAGGGAAGGGCCTGTCAGCGAACAGAAAGGGCTCGTGTTAGTGCTTGTTACGGTGCGAATGCCTGGTCCATGCGCCGTGCTTCCACTGCTCCTGCCAGGCACTGTTGCGGCTCTCATTAATTATTCCAGTTAAATGGACGATACTCCATTGCCGGATGAGGATGAGACTATCGAATGCATCAACGGTGCATTAGGCACTAGTTCTTGTAGACGAGTGGAGAAGTGGAAAGAGGTGATCGCTTTTAGAGGTGCATTGGTCTGGATGGCTGCTGGGAAATATATCAAAGATACAATATAAACCTTTTTTATCCGATGATCACTTGTATATAAGCGTTATACATTTTGTTGTTTTACCAGATTTTTTATCTCCTTGGCAGCTTGTTTTTAAGTGCGTTACGAGAGAATTGATATTCTCGCTGTCTCCGCTAATACTCATGAATGTTTTATCAGGCCCTGCGAGATTGGATAAGCTCTATTGGTTTCACGGAATTGGTCTGAATTCTTATAGTATTTTATAGTGACAGCATGAAAGGGTTTTTGATGAAATAGATTGAGGCATATTTGTGTTATTTATTTTGAAATCCCACCAATCCCCCTGCAATCTTAAAAGACTCTTTAGTTTTTGATGAATTTGATGGGTATTTTTTTAATACAAGTATTACTTGTTATGTTTCTTTAAGCTACCCAACATTTTACTTTCATTTATTACCAGATATATTACACAGCAGTGGTGTCAGCCGATATGAGTTTTTCAGCTCCGGTTGTTTATTTGCTTAAAGGATGCTTTAAATGTAGCAGCCATTTTTCTGGAGAGACCACAGAGTTATTGAAAGCCAAATGGCCCGCTAGTCCTTGCGGAGACCCTCAGAGGGCTACAAGAGGAGGACTGTAGGGCCGACATAATGCGGCGCTCTGTCAGCACATCGGGCCCAGCTCCCCTCTCTCGATCGGGGGAAACCGTGGCTCCAACAGCAACCCCCTCTGTTCTCTCCCCGGCCTCCTCCCCACGCCATCACTGCTCACGCATAAAAGAGACAGAGCCGAGCACACAGCCAGAACACTCGAGCCCATTGATGCAGAAAAGCAGGCAGCCATAGTAGCGCATAGGCCTCGGGGAATATTGCCAGGGTACTGGACACAAGCAGGTCCTGAAAAAAGAGCTGATTTTCCTGTGGCTGTGTGGGCCGGGCGATAAATCAGGCGGTTTGCTCTTGGTACTGACTTGATTGTGCCCTCAGGCCTTTTGTTGAATTTCAGCTTCCCAAATGGGTTTGAAATTGCCCCGAAAACATCTCTGATCCAAGTTGAATCCCCGTCGGCCGCTGCAATAGCAAACAATTTAGTCTATGATGAGATGATAGCAGTAAGTTATTTCTTATTGTTGTAATTTAGTCCTATCAAAGGTGACGTGCTGCGTACTGTTTCCAGGACCCCGCAGCATCCTCCAGCTCGGAGGCTGACGCTGACGCCAAGGGAGAGACCGTGGCCATGAACTACAAGCCCTCACCACTGCAAGTCCAAATAGGTATCACCGGAAACACGTTGCAAATCATTTGTGTTAAGGCATCAGAAAGGGTCAAACTAGGCACAAACCTTCTGTTCAGCGGTAGTTCTAATCCAGTACTGCACGGTATTCACAGAGAGGACTATACGTTGGTAAAATTACAGTCCTCTAACATTGCAGTTTACTTGTTGAAGGTGCTTCAAAACTCTGTCACACTCCAAAACACACTGAAAACATCGGAGTCAATATCTACACAATATTCAGTTCAATTTTCCACTGACCTACAGGGACTGTGCTGCTTGTGTATACCTCTTTTTACCTTTTTAAAAAAAATGGATTTCTGAGACAAACAAATTCCTATAAATGGGTATGAGATGGTCTTGAAGTTGAGGTTTATCGATGCATTCACCGATGACCTCCCACCCTGTGGTTGCCCAGAGAAACAGAGGGACCATGCCAGGAAGGGATCAGTGAAGAATGGCACCGTGGGAAGTCCTGTCAATCAACAACCCAAGAAGAATGCTAGGACAAGGTAACCGCTCCCATTGCCTGCTTGTTTCCTGTTATGTGGACCAACTCGAACACAAACGTTACACTTTGCATCAATTAGCATCTCAAGCGTCTTTTTTAGGTTTGCGTCGGCGCGCGGGGCCTGCTAATGAAGGCGTTATTTGCTGCCAGCCTCCAGGGGAACCCGTTAGACTTCCTAACTTCCGAAAGCAGCTTTTTAGAGAATTGGGTGTTTTCCTGCTGGGATTGAAAGAGTCAAGAGATGCAAAAGTGTAACCAAAAACATTGACAATTGGCTCATCTGTCTAATCCCACTCGCTTGTGGATTAGTGGAAATATGAGAAAGGCCCCGAGTCCCACAGGTAGATAATCCAGAAAGGCCTGCAGCCTGCAGGCTACAGATTGGTCCCAATTTATTTTTCTATGCCTGTAAGAAGAGCGACCATGATCCTGTTCTCGTTCCACTTAATATGAAATGTTTGGAATGGTGCTTTCGTGTTGCATTTTCAAGTCTTCTGTCTTCTCCCGTGTTGTGTCTCGCTGTCTGCGCCCACCTTCAGGTTGGTGGTTCCAAACAAAGGCTACTCGTCTTTGGACCAGAGCCCAGATGAGAAGCCCCTGGTGGCACTGGACACTGACAGGTATGTATATGACATTATGCATTTTATGACACATTCCGACGACCATACTCTTCCGACCCGAAGGGATAGAACAGGAGAAATTTGTCACTGCTGGATTGCACTAATCCATAGAGCAACTTGACTGAGTTCTCAACAGAGGGGATCATAAAAAGGGGACAAAGCCTCTTCCAGGGTGCGGGATTAGAGGATAGCTGGGCGGGGATTTGGGCAGGGACAAGCGGCTCAGAGGGGGGCGCCCGCTCCCCCCCCCCCCCAGTACCAGTAGGTCTGCATTCGACACGTACGAGTGTCACCCTTTGTGCGCTCCGCCTGCTGCGACACGAGGGGAAACTCTACGGTGAACTCTGGAAGCCAGTCAAGCTTACATCATGTATTGCTTCATGCACGCCCTCTGGAAAGCTTTCTGACTCATCACAGGACACCAGTTTGTTTATTCTCGCGTGCAGAGCCTTTGGAACAATGTCGCTCTGTTTTCTTGTTTGCAGATCATTCGTTCATTCGGGGGGAAAAAGCCTGTTGGGTGCATTAGACCAATCTTATTACTTGTTAGATGATATTTCATTTGCAATGTGTCCTGTATTTTGCCAATCATATAACCTTGATGATGTAGACTAAAATAACCCCAATAAACAATAGAATGTGGGCATTTAGCAGGCAGGGATACTGAATAGCTAGTGGTTAGCTAGCAGTTAACTGTTGACATTCATATGATGTCTCCAAACGTCTGTCTAAGCAGTGATGTCTCTTGTCTTTCAGTGATGATGACTTTGACATGTCCAGATACTCCTCATCAGGATACTCCTCAGCCGAGGTGAGATGTCTGAGGGACCAGGTATCTATACACGCATTATACTGTTTCACAGCGTCATTTGGTGAATCCACAAACATCGCCACCCGATCACCCAGTTCCATTGTCACACCACTCACACCAGGTACATGTGCACCCGTCTGAAACAAAACGTTTTGCCGGCTCCTCCGAGGATTCATGGTCACAGTCATCTGTAGTGCTTTTTCCATAGTTCTCATTCAAACCCCTTTTCATTAGAGTAGAATCCTTTTTTGTTGTACTTCTTGCTCTTCCCGTTGCCACCTATAAACTGCCTGCACAATGATGTCGCTGCCCTTTGTTTCTGTAAAAGTGATTTCCAGTGAGATTTGTGGCATCCACGTAGGAACTGATTTTACTAACGAGGTGGTTCCCAGCTGAAGGGTTTGTCAAAGTTGTCCCGACGCCCGGCTCACTCTGTGTCTCCTCCCCCCTCTGCAGCAGATCAACCAGGACCTGAACATCCAGCTCCTGAAGGACGGGTACCGGCTCGACGAGATCCCCGATGACGAGGACCTGGATCTGATCCCCCCAAAAGCCGTCAACCCCACCTGCATGTGCTGTCAAGCTGCTCCCTCCACAGCTTGTCAAATCCAATAGCGCCCCACCCCCCCCGCAACCCCCTTCCCCTTCCTGCCTGCCACCTGCACTGAGGCTCAACTGGCAGTGGCACTAAGGGAAAACAACGGTCAGAAATGATAAGTTAGGAGATGGAGAAAGGTGAAGTCGTGGGAGATGTACAGTACCCGTGCACGCTCCTCCTATGGTAGGACCTGTGCATCTTACTTCTGCGCTGTTGCTTCGGCGAGGACTCGACTGATCGCAGAAACATTGCCCCTGAGGGAAACGTGTCTTCGTTACATCTCATGCTTGTGGATATTTTGGTTTACGGGGACCCTGAGGGAAGAACAGCGCGTCAGTTGGAGGATCCAAAATGGTGATGAGGTGACATTACCGTGACAGCGCATCATCAATGGAGTCCACTTCTCCTACTGGTGTGTCATTGAAAGTGTCAAAACGAAAGACAGGAGGAGATTGGAAGCGTTGTTGTGGCCATTGTTTTTTCTTTGTCTTTCTCATTTCTCTTTCAGCCAGTCTGCTTTGTCTTCCTGTGTGTAAATACGTGTCAGCCATGAAAATGACATGAGTGTGTCTTATTTCGTCCTAGGGAGTAGTGCTTAAACCATCAAGCTGCTGGTGAAACACTAATGCTCACATTTATGACACAATGGGAGTAATCCCAGATTTTAGTTTGTCTGTTCCACAACAGTTGTTCAGTTTAAAACTAAAAAAACAAAACAGTTTTGCATGTTGCCTGTGAACACGGCGTCCTACTAACCGGCTCGTGCAGATGATTTATCAGTCTTTGTCAACTTCTCAACGCACCCTCGTGCTGAAGAGACAATATGCGCGGCGTGCTTTTGAAAAAACATGGACCCACTAGTATTTCGGTCCATCCACAAGCGGCTCACGAGTTACTGCTTACTTCCTTTTGAGGAGTGGGTGTGTAAGAGGAACACAGCGGCCGTCACCACCGGGGAATGTGGTTACAAAAAAATAAAAATAACAATAGTTAGAGGGTTAGAAAATGAGCAAATACATAGAAGCTTTGGCTGTACCTGTGTTATGGTTTCTCAAGAATGTCCTTAAAGTAGTTCCACATCACTCGGATGGAAATAAAAAAGATTTTTTTTTTTTGTACATCTGTGCATATTCCCCCTTCACTTATATTATGAGCTGTTTGATTTGGGGACCGTGTATGTAGCACCGGACACAGCTGTGTATTGTCGATGCTTTATGCCAATGGATGTTTTCCACTGATGTTGAGTAGGAAGTTATTTGTAATGTTTACATCACACCACGTTAGATCTACAGATGATAAAAGTCACTTGCATGAGAATCTGTTTTAAAACAAATGACACAGAACAATAGACCCCAAAAAACACAAAATGCACATGTTACACCTAAAAATATATTTTCTAATAATAATAACTAAAACATAGATAGACATGAATCTTTTAGAGCTCTGTTTGTTTAGTGTGTGTGTGGAGAATTCCAGATCTGAAAGCAGAGGAAAAAAAGGAAGCATTTTTCAATTAATTTCAGTTTGTGAATCGAGAGTAAAGAAGCTACTTGGAAAGGGAAACAAGAAAGACTCATTCAATCTATTTACCTGTAAGAGGGCCTCTCCTTCCTGTCACCACCTGGTTAAACTGCCCCAACGCTTCCACAGCATTTGAGTTACAAAAGAAAACAAGCATTAAAACAAGTTCCAGGTGCCATGTGTGTAGATGATAAAATGACTTTATTAAGTAGAAAAATACCAGAATAGAAGAGTAGGTCAAGTATTATGTCACTTATGCAGCTACTAGCTGAGGTGTGTGTTTGACCAGTGGTTGTTTGCACTTCACATTAACATGTAGGGACTGACTGTAAATGACTATGGTGCTGATATTTTCTGTCTCTCATTAACGTCATCCATATAGACTCACACACGGGCCGTGGCGGGCGTGCGTGTGTGTGTGCGAGCGCCATTGTCGTCTCACTTGGGTTGTAGCTTCACTAATCTATTGATTTCACAGTGTCAATCGATGCGTTGTAACAAAAGCTATTTATTTGAAGTTATGTGACTTTTAAGTTATTTTTTAAGATGGGATATATTCATGTGCAGACATTTTTTTTATTTAATTTTTTGTCACGTGTTATGATGATTGTGAACTGGTTCCATTTAGATTTTAACAGTGTCAAAGTTCTGTGTATAGTGCAACATATCGAAAAATAAATATTGGATATCTGAAGTGTGATTATGCTATGCGTTTCTGTCATCTTTTTAATCGAATACGTGTAGTCATTAGTGTTTTTTTTTTTAAATATTTCCCTGATCGACCAAAGGGGGGGGGGGGGGTCAGATCTTTGTGCAGCCACAGTCAGCTCTGCAGACCTCCGGCCCAACCAGCTCCTCAGAATGCTCCACACGGATTGTCCCTGCATGACGTGCAACAAACCGCCACTGTATGAATTAAAGGCCTCTGCTGGGGATGTGTGTTTACCTAGTGGAGTGACTGAAGGCCAACATTTTAAGCCAGGAAGGAGAGAATGGGGAGAAGGGAGGGATAGATAGCGAGATGGAAGAGTAGTGGCTGTGGGGGGTTGGGTATTTGTGATTAGCCTGGAGTTGATCCCTAAGGAGCAGATGGTGGATGGTGGCTTACCTACAGAAGGCGACTTGAATCCCAGGATCTAGTTTGTGTCCACGCCGAAAGGAGTAGCACTGTTGTTGAGAAGGACCCAGAACAAAGGCTCATGAGACGGGACCGCCGGGAGACAGGTGAAGGACATTCCCCAAAAATAATGGTTGAACATAATTGACTTGATGTATAATGGTAGAATATATTGTCGTGGCAGTGGGTCCATGTACTGTACGGCATTGGATGAAGCCTACTGTAACATCAGCTCTCCCTCGTAGAGACCGCATAACGAGACGCAGTCGGGACGTGGCGCCATGTTGCCTAGAGACCTGGGCGTAGCTGGCGAGGTGCTGCTGCTGCTATTGCTGATCTGTGTCCGGCGCCTGCAGGGCTCCGCTCTGCCTGCTCTTTCCTCCTACGAGTTCACAGCCTACAGGATGCAACAGTTCAACCTGGCACAGAGGACGCATGGTGAGTTCAAAGCGCTGCGCCTCAACTCTAGAGTGATTGTGTCCTGTACGTTTACTCAAGCTCTGCACATGTAAATTCTACTCCGTTACATTTCAGAGGGAACTATCATAGTTTTTACTCTGCTTCTTCTATCTGATAGCTGCAGTTACCAGTTACCAGTAAACCTTTTTAGCTTGTGACCTCTTATAATAAATCTAATAAAGTCTACTTGTTTCAGATCAATCTGTTGTTGAAGAGAGATTTTCCATCTGGACTCATTACATTTTAACTGTTGGAGGCCCAAAGTGATCAAATCGTCCAATATTTCCCACAAAAGTGAAGATTAGAAGTTAGTCTGAAAAAAACACCTATGAATAGACGTTGTTCTGTCCTCCGGCCCCATCGACCTCCTCACAGAATAAAGGTCCTTACATATGGCTTGATTCAGAGAGTACATTATTATATATACTGGATGTGACTTATTGTGTTGGGAAATCCATATTGATACACTAATGCTTTTTTCCAGGAATCTATAGCGGCCCGACCAAATCAGCCAAATCCAAATTCAAAATTGCCGACTAACTGAGATCAGATACAAAGCACCAGCACAGAACATGAGTAGAGTGGCTTTGGTTAATATTGTCGCCTGTCTTGTGAGGTTGCCGTGGGGCCATCGTGGTGGCGGAGGCGCGCTCGGCAGACGAACCGGTGCTGACGCGCCGCTGCGTCGTCATGAAGGTGCCGGACTTCACCACAGAAAATTACCTCGAGGCCCAGAGGCAAAGTGCTGCTGCCGTCCTGATCCTGCTGCCCAAAAACATCTCCGCTCTCCCCCATGACGCTGTACAGGTAACGAGAAAAAAAGACCTGCAGCTTCTTGTACCGATACAGTTTCTGAATATCATGCATTGTACCTTACAGAAGTTGTATGATCACTGCTTCCTCTTCCCCCTCGCAGTCCTTCATGGTGAGTGAGAGCGAGGCCTTGCTGAAGGAGACCCTCATGCCGGTGTATGTGGTGCCTGAGGACGAGCAGCTGCTTTATATGTACGAGGAGGTCAAGCAAGCCGCAGCCGCCAGGACTTCATCTGTATTCGTCAGAGGTAAGACGAGCAACAGGATGTTATATTTTTTTTATTTCTGGGCGATGAAAAACAACACGGCAAGCCCGTACTGATGGTTTTATATCCTATATATATATTTTTTTTTCCCGCAGTGCTTCGAAGTATGGTTACAGCCACGGCCTTCCAGATCTTAGTGAGCAACAATGTCCCCATTAAGGGCACCACTGACAACATCATCACCACACTGGAGGTGACCATGGAATCGACGACTGACCACCTCTTGCTGCATGACTTGACTGGATTAGTTTGGTCCGCTGCACCGTTTAACTCCTCACGTTTCGTTCAAGGGAGTGCTGCCCGGCACGGGGGAGGATGCCCCCACCGTCGTCGTCACTGCCCACTATGATTCCTACGGGCTGGCACCAGTAAATCACATGTTGGAACACACTTTTCTGCACTCGTGGTAATACTATGTTAGTTTGATGGAGCATTTTGTTTGTAACACAGTGGTTGTCGTACGGAGCGGACTCTAATGGCAGTGGCGTCACCATCCTACTAGAGTTGGTGCGTCTCTTCCAGAAGCTTTATAGCAGCCCCGGCACCAGACCACCGTGAGTTACAACCCCCCCAAACCCCCTCCCAGAGATACCTCCTAATTTGACATTAGCTAGCATATGCTGCGCCCTCTATACAGTATGTGTCCAAGGCTCCATCTGGTTTGGTAGATGTTGTTGCTAGTAGTCATCTGAAAAAATGGCTCCTTTCACGTGAAGACAGACAACACGACATTAAATGCTTGATTGCTCTTTTTAAGATATCATTTAATGTTCTCCTTAACTGGAGGAGGAAAGTATAATTTCCTGGGCACAAAGAGATGGATTGAAGATAATCTGGACCATGCCGGTGAGTTTTCTGGGACTTTTTGAAAGTATCCTGCAGTACCACCATAGATAAAAAAAGTAATAACCTTTTTTTTTTCCTTCCCCAGAGTCCAGTCTGCTGCATGACAATGTGGCATTTGTTCTGTGTTTGGATACGCTGGGAAACAGTGATGAACTGTACATGCACGTGTCCCGCCCTCCCAAAGCCGACACTCCCATGCACTCTTTCATCCAACAGCTGGAAGAGGTAACACGCCTTCATGCTAGGTCCAAAATATGGAGTAGGCTTTTCTCTGTGTTCATGGTTTTAAATGTGTGATCACTCCGCTAGGTGGTGTCCTCCAGATTTCCCTGGGTGAAGGTGGGATTGGTCCACAAGAAGATCAATCTCGTGGAGTCCACATTAGCGTGGGAGCATGAACGCTATAGCCTGCGCAGGATACCAAGTTTTACTCTGTCTCATCTGGAAGACCCCAAATCTGAGTTACGCGGCTCCATGCTTGACACCATGTGGGTTCTTTATTCTTTTTTGGATCATTGTGACTTATGACCAATGAGATTCTGTGAAAAGACTCTGCAAAGAGACACATCAAAGATGTCTTTGTGTCTTCTCTCAGGTCACAAGTGGACTCCAGGAAGATGAAGCGAAATGGCATCATCATAGCAGAAGCACTGGCACGTTATATGTACAATTTCTCTGACAAGGTGATTGAAATTCCTACAAATAATTGAATGCATCGATCTTATTTACATATACTGTGGCTTAATATTCCATCATCATTTTATTGTGTGATTAATCTTGATTATATTCTTCAAGGATTCACCAAAAGATATGCAAGTTTTCAAGGGTCAATTGGTAAGTTGGCTTCTTTATTTTGCTCAGTAAAAAGAAATGCAAGCGCTGACCTCTTGTGGTTTAAAGATGGGAGCGTTTTTGTATGAAACCATTTATTTACACTGCAAAAGCTTTGAGGCACCTATTATATGGATCTTCTTTCAATAGTAACTATTTAAACAGAGGAAAAAAATCTTATTCACAAACTAAATGTATTATTTACATTTAAAAATAGTGTGTTTAGTCTACATTTTGAATGTATTTCTCAGTCCAGAAAGGCATTATTGAACCTGGATTTTGATTAATGGTACTTAATATCATTTTGTAGTCTACTTGATGATTGTAATGAGGAGAATTAAAGAAGTAAACTGTGTGTCCAGATGATGTTCTTTGACACGGGTCCAATAATGCTAACCAGCCTTCTATTTCTATTGATGTGTGTTGAAAGTAGCCTTGATAAAGCAACACACCTTTTGATATTTCAGCCCAGAATTGGCTTCATTGTTGTACACTTGGCATTATTTCAATCTGCAAACATGTTGAATCTAAGTTTACGTTTTGATTCACTGATGACGGATTTCTACTATTTTTATTCCACAGTTGTTCAGAGCTCTCAGCCATCAGTTTGTGATTGTCCGCCATCAAACTTTTGTCGGGGACAATCACTTTTTTTGTTCATTGTGTATATTTTGCAGTTTAAGAAATGAGTTTGTTCATGCTTGACATGGAATACTTTTATTTTTATATGATGGCACAGCCTTTTTCTTCGTTCTGTGAATACACATCTAAACTCTTGATGCAGGAGTTTCACGACAGTCGCATGGCCAGTGTGATGTCATTCCTCACGTCGGTGCCTCGAGCTGCCCAGCTGCTGGATAAGGAACCCGGCCACATACTGCTGGTCAACTCACTGGAGCACGAGTTCAAACATTACCTGCAGCAAGTCCACAGACACGCCTACCGACAGGATAGGAGGTAAGATGTGGGAACAATATATACTGTGAAATGTTGTCTCGATGCTAAAGATTCCCCCCGTTATTAACTGTATTTCTTCATACAGGGACCCTGATATCACCTTTTTTGATCAGATGAACCAACCTATAGTGATGTACAGGTAAATATCTAAACTCACATGCATTTTGCTCATCTCAAAAAGCCACTACGTCAGTGACAATTTTTTTCTTTCCAGAGTGAAACCTGCGGCCTTCGATCTCTTCCTCGGAGGCTGCATTGCCGCCTATTTAGGGATTGTTTACTATACCATCCAGGTTTGTTAATACATCCTTTTTCACTGTCCATTCATACTGTTAAAGTGTATTGCGTAGCACCGTAGATGATGTTAACACTTGATGTAACAAGTTTGGTTTTCTCACACACCCTCTCTGTTCTCTCTTACAGAATTTTAGTTATCTCTACGCAAAACTCAAAGCGGCAGTGAAATCCAAGCGCGAGTAAATAAAACTGAATACTGAGTCGATGTGAAGGGCTTTGAAGTCTGCATTGCACACGTTGGACCCCTGCTCGACTGGCTGTGCAGAAGTTGAAAGCATTGCAGCACGAATCCTCTAAGACCATGAGCACAATTTACAACTTGTGCATTACCTTTGAAATGTATATTGTTTTCATAAATACACTGTATTGTAGACCATTTCTCAGACTGAAATCTGTTGTGTGGGGGAGACAGATAAACCAAAAGAATGGGATATACCTATAGACTCAAAGTATACCGAAAAAGGGAAGAGAATCCGGAAGTGGGATTTGATTTGAGCACCCGGTGAAGCATCATTGCTATGATTCCCCATGCCCCTTGCTCTGCATCTGTTGACATGGATTTGACTGAGCTTAACGTGGCTGTCGAACAAGGCCCAGCCACTGCGGCGAGACGAACAGCCAGTTCCTGTCACAGATAACTCAGTGAGAGGAGCGGGGAAACAAAGGCACCCTGCAGCGCTTGGTGAATTATTGATGGCCATGTGGCGTGCTGACAGTGCATAGAGGTGACCCTGGGTGGGGGGTTGGCAGAATCTTAGAAATCCCATCCCTCCTCTGATCTGGCAGTTCTATAGATCGGATACGAATGGCCCTCTTTTAACTGTGAGGCGGCTAAACAGCTGGGAGCTGAGTGTTTGAGATCAGTGCTGGCTAGTCTGTGTGGGCCGCTGGGAGGGAAGTAGGTCATGGACAGTGACCCGAGGTATGTGTGTCTCTGCAGGGGGCCTTGGGCTTTAGGAGGATTGGTGGCCAAGTGCTCAGGTAGCACAAAGCGTTGTTCTGGTTTCGGCATTATGCTTGTAACCTTTCTCTGCTCCCTACATATAGATCCATCACAATAGCCACAAGTTAAGCATAGTTTACACCGTGTATTTGTTTGTTGCTGGAGATCCCATGAGATACTGAGCTTTATAGCTGATGCATGCACAAGTTTGATGCTGCGATCCATCAAACAGAAAAAGATTTCTATACAACAAAACAGGTTGCATGCACAACCAAGCAACAATTTTCAGATGATAAAATCAGAACGCACACATTTTTTTTTCTTTTTTTGGTGCGAGTAAAAATACAACAGACATTATGAGGAAAAGGGAGGAGCCACCAGGGGACAGGGGGGGGGGAGCCATGTTTGTGACTGGAAGCGAAGCAGTAAGGTAAGAGAATAAGTGAAGATGGGTCCCCAGCTCTACCTCACCATGTACAAAGAGCAGTTTGTCCCTCCTGGCACAGCGAACAGAGAACAGCCTCGACCCACCTCTGCCCACCGCAGGAACAACCCACAGCCCCGTCCGGTAAGAGGCCCAGGCACATGGAACTTCTGCTTTTAAAGGGACAATGGCACTATTTATGAATACCTGTGTGATTTCTTGAGAAAATGAGAAAATCAACTTAATCAACACCTTCTTTCGTTGCTTTTCAGAAAATAATGTTACTAAATTAAACACATTTCCGAGTGATGCATGTGAGGTCAAATAAGGCTAATTGGAACACTTATTATTGGCAGTCTCTTTATTGCTCTTCATTTAGCAAGACTAAGGAGTCTTACACTAATTAGCGACTGGTTGTTTACATTTCCCTGTGCTTGGTGAAAGCTGCATAACATCTATTATTCAGTACTTCCTTCGTGCCTACTTATTTATCCTGGCATGCAGTAAACAGAGCTAAAAACAGAGAGTGCAGTTACCCAACTGTAAAGACGTTTTTTTTTAAATAACCTACACTACATTTGTTGGGGTAATTTAATGAAGAGGAAAGCTATTTAGGAAAAACTACCAAATGGCATTTTAATACCCTTTTTGCGTTCCATTTACCAAGAAAAGGTCGAAAATCTTATTAATTCTCTATTCTCAGTGAAGGTTTATTCAATGAGAATAAACAAATAAATAAAAGTACATATCAAAACGATATTGAATGTGGGTTTCTATGTATGCTACGTGTTGACTCTAATGTTCCAGGTTGCCCTTATCTTCCACTCACACATTTACTGTGTTTTCCAGGACTTTCTGTTTCCCCGGAATCTTCAGCGTAACCTCAGGTCACGCCGCACACATCCACACCCCTCCCCCCCTGTGGACGGTGGCCAAGGTCCACTCTTTCCACCTGTCAGACATGTGTCATTCCACAGTCCCCTTCCGACTTGTCCAGACCACAGTCCACTGACCGCAGTGGACCAACCAAACCACATGCCCCCTGCCCGCCCGTCCACAGTACTGCCTCTGCCCCCTGCTGGCGGACTGCACAACCTACAGCTGGCTGAGGCTCCTTCCGACACCGGATTTAAACTCCAAGCAACTTTGAGGAGCCCAACTCGGTAGCCGTAGACCAGTTTAACCGTTGCTCCAAAGTGGCTGTAAATTCACATTGATTGTAATTGATTGCATTGTTTTTTTATCAGTGGAATGAGTTATCAGAGGAATGTTCATCCACTCTCAGCCCAGCAACAGAGGTGAGAGAATGACCTCTGACCTCTTTTTAGCAGCTTTTAAACCCAGATAACCAGAAAAACGACATACATTGGTGAGCAATATTGCGCAATACTTGACAGATTGTACTAAATATACTTCTGTTTTTATACAGGCAACACGGAGGAGCTCAGCTTCGGACAAGACCGCAAACCATCAACCTACAACACCACTTCCCACGGACACAATACCGGAGGTCTAGTTATAGTTGCAGCCAGGATTATAGGGGCAAATTCTTATTTTTAAATGTAATTATAAATAGGTCGTAAATAAAGACCAAGTGGGTCTAATTTCCCCGTGTGTGATGGTCTCTCAACAGCGGAGGCTACAGCTGCTTCCATGTGGTGAAGCCCTCCGAAGCTGGGCACTACATCATACACCCAGAGTTTGTGTCTGAATGCCGTCCTTAGGACCATTAGAGCCCTGGCCTCCAACGTGGGGACCTGGGACCTGCAGAGCTCCTTGAGGACATCATCAACTTCACTATTGTTTAATTCTCCACTAATTAACCCAGCGAGACAAGGTGTAAGGATGAATAATGCAACGGTAGGCTGTACTCTCGCCCCTATTATCTCCCTACACACAGCGTGACCACTTTTACAATTCAGTACTAAATCAGCAGCAAAGATCTTCCCCATAAGGGGCTTGTGGTGATCAAATCGGATGTGGCACTGGACCCCTAACGTGTAATTCTCTGTGGCATTGACATTTTATCCCACCATTAGAAAGAGCATTTTTTTTTATATTTGATGTAGGAATTCTTTATTGCATGATTAAATGGTTTGAACAGAAATACCACAGGGAAACATGAACTTTACACAAGGGAAGAACGTATCATGTTTATTATTATAGGTAATTTATAGCCATATTACTTCTCTCACAAGATATACCTCTGCATTGCATAGATGATCCCCACAGAAATACTGAGGTGTGCACATCATATATTTTTCTTCTGACTTATTTATTAAAACACGTTTTTGACACACCAATATGTTGTGTGAAGTTTTATAATAGAAAAAGAACCAGCCGGTTCCGACCTTCCGGACTACATCTCCCACCCCGCAAGGGGCGTGTGGGGGGCGGACTCGTTTCGACACGCATGTCTTGGGTGTTTTTCTGTGAACTGTGGCAAAACAAGTTGAGCTTGGAGCCGCTGAAGGGGCTGCAGCTGATTGGTAGGCAAACAAACTATTGTGTTTTTTTTAATGAACAGCTGAGAGTGAAAAAGCGCGCGCGCAATAAGGACGACAGCGCGTGACTGACACGGATTCCGCGGAATTACCTCCCCGTTAACTTTCCCGTAAGACGCCTCAAACGCGCACAACGGCTGCTTCTGCACACATCGGACTAATATAGGCTGCCACGTGTAGGACTGAGCGCTCTTCTTCTTCTCTACGATTATTCACTCAACACGTTTGTATGCGCGGCACGTGTTGTGTACTAAATGTACTGTGTACTAAACTGTTGGAAATGTCTCGCTCACAATCAGACGCGTTCAAAGTTGCTCTGTAAAGTTCTACGTGGAGGGATACTTCATATTCAGCTCTAGTAGAATTGGGGCTTGTGACTCACAGACTGATACTAACTTCAGTATTCGAGGATAATTAGAGCGCTGGAACGCGCCTCACGCGCACGCTACCTGTAGGCGCGCGTGTGCATTTTGAGGTAGTGAGCCTCTCTCACGTTTCTGTTCCGACTGCATCAGCGCTCCTGTGTTTGTTTTCTCCATGTCCGAGGAGATAGTGAATCGGCTGAAGTGGCAGATGTGAATCTCGTAAACTAACGGAAGCCTCCAGTCAAACATTTTCTCCCCTTTCAAACTGAGAAAAACACGTTTGAGTTAAATGATGTGTTCACAAAAGCCACTTCATGTGTGAAGGGCCGATTATTCGACTCATTAAGAAAGAAAAAAAACCTTTTAATCTATAACTTGTTTCTCCAGAAATGTATTTATCTGCTGTAGAGATGCAGAAATTAATCGATTAGTTGGATAAGTCTATTATTTGGATAATTTAAAGACTTCGCACTCTGAGAAGATGGATATCTGACCTAGTTTGGGTATATTTTTATGGGCTGAACAATTAATTTAAAAAATAATCAATCATATTGATTAATAACAAAGACTGATGTGGTGAATGTAGTGTCATAGATTGTGAGACGTTAAATTCTTATATGTGTTGTTTTACTTAAGAAAGGGATAAAAAGACATACACAAATAAATACCGTAAATCTTCTGCGGACTTTCCTGGTCAATTCCAGCAGTGGATCTCCGAATCACCAACAGTAAGTTCTCTGTTAATTAATGATGGGCTCATGTTATCACTCCTGTTGTTGTGGGAAATCCATACTAAAGGTGGTTGAACACAGAATTAGTCAATTAGATTGCTAATTAATAGCACGCATTTTTTATTATCGACCCTTGCTGACAAGACAGACCATCGGGTCAATCGCAGTTAGGACTAGTCAGCAAACAGAGAATGTGGAGAGGACCGAGCTTCCCTCGGTCGGCTGTGCACCGTAATCTAATCGACTCTGATTAGCTAAAGCCATAATAACTAACATCAACCCGTTGATTGCCTTAGTCTTCGCAGTATCGCTGCCGGAAGGGACAGCCAGGTCAAGATGCAGCAGACAATGCAGAAATGCATTTTGAAATTTCTGTTTTTTTGGCTTGAATGAGCCAGGTTAGTTTTGTTGGTCTGGCTTGATGGAGCACACAATTCAGTATTCTTTCCTCTTTCCTACCCTTGGCATGGCTCTAAGGCCAAAATCCCCTTTTCTGCTTCCTTACATACAAATTAGTTTCCTTTCAATGAAGCTCATATGTTAGAATTACTGCTGGAAACCACGACTTTATCCTCTTCTGGGTAATTGGCAGGAGATTTGTTTTGTTAAATCTCTGACACATCTTTTTAAAGTTTACATCCTGACAGTGTAATGCCTCTAATGCTGTGGTATCACTTTACACTGACAGGCAAACAAGACAGACCAACAAACGGACCGGCATTTCATGCGGCTCTGGCTGGGGCTGTTCTCCTCGATGTCCTTGAGAGTTCAGTGATTTAAAAAAATGATTTGACGAAGCAGAACTCAGAATCAATATTAGGTGACTGCCACGTACAAAGCCTGCTATACAATCAGCCTTTTTGTTCTACTTTAAAGCCATTTCTCCCTCAACCCGTGTTGATATAAGAAGAGCAAATGCCTGAAAACCTTAATACTGACTTTTACAAGCTTGTTATTTCTCTCGACAGGCAGAGTGCAAGTCATGTATCAAGTTGTTCCGGGTGGAGCGGGAGGCACAATTACAGATGTTATCCCCAAGCAGAAGCACAGCAAGGACACTCGACCATTGGTTTGGGCTGGAGTAATTGGCTTGGTTCTGTTAATTGCAGCAGTGACTGCATGGTGTTATTACATAGCCTCTCTACGCAAAGCTGAACTGCTTAAGACTCAGCTTCTGGATCTGAATAAAGATGGGTACATTATCCGCAACCAGGGAGGGTCTATCGTTTTCAGAATGGATTTCAGGTTGGTATTTTTTCTAATATAATGATACATATTTCAGATATATGTAAAAGTATTTTTAATTTAATTTTTTGAACTGTTATCGAAGTAAATGTGTATTTTACCCCCGGCAGGTCAGGTACGCTGGATTTGGATTCCTGCTCCAAAGAAGGGGAGCTTCTGAGCTGTGGACGCACCACTGATAGGAACCTGAACTTCTTCATTGAGACAGTGCGACCCAAAGACACGGTGCAATGCTACCGTGTGCGTTGGGAGGAACTGGTTCCTGACATTCCGGTAGAGCATGCCATGACGTACACGTTTGCACACTGGTATGGTGGTGCGGTGTCAGCAATTCAACACTGGCCTATTTCTATTTCTGGCCAACAGCCTCCCAAACCCTTTGTTACTGGTGACATCTACTCCAACCGAAATGAATTTGGAGGGATTTTGGAGAGTTATTGGCTTTCATCTAACGCTACGGCCATCAAGATAAATAATTCGGTTCCCTTCCACCTCGGCTGGAACGACACGGAGAAGACCATGTCCTTCCAGGCGCGATACAATGACAGTCCCTTCAAATCAAACCCGGGTGAGGCCCCATGTGCGGAGCTTAGCTACAGAGTCTGCGTGGGCTTGGATGTCACATCCATACACAAGTACATGGTCCGCAGATACTTCAATAAACCAAACAAGGTGCCTGCCAAAGTCATGTTTCGCCATCCTATATGGTCGACCTGGGCGCTGCATAAGACTGACATTGACCAAGAGAAAGTCTTGACGTATGCCGCCAACATCCGCAAATATAAGTTTAACTGTAGCCACCTGCAGCTAGACGACCGCTACACCAGCCGCTATGGGGAATTTGAGTTTGACCAAACGAAGTTCCCCAATGCCTCGTCCATGTTCCAAAGGCTAAAATCAGATGGGTTTCTGGTGTCACTCTGGATTCACCCTTTTGTCAACTATGACTCCGAAAACTTCCATTCTTGCGTAGAGAGGGGCCTGTTTGTCCGAGAGCCTACAGGCCGGCTTCCGGCGTTGGTGCGCTGGTGGAACGGTATTGGTGGCATTTTGGACTTCACAAATCCGGAAGCCCGCGATTGGTTTTCCTCTCAGCTCCGATCACTGCGCTCCAGGTATGGAGTGTCCTCTTTTAAATTTGATGCAGGCGAGACTAACTACTTGCCCTGGAAGTTTAGCACCAGGACTCCCATTCGGGACCCAAGCTTCTTTACGAGACGTTACACGGAAATGGCTATTCCCTACAATGACAGGGCTGAGCTGCGCAGTGGCTATCAGTCGCAGAACATCTCATGCTTTTTCAGACCCATTGACAGAGACTCTGTTTGGGGCTACGAGTTGGGTCTCAAGTCTCTTATCCCCACCGTGCTCACCATCAGCATTCTGGGCTATCAGTTCATTTTACCGGACATGATCGGAGGGAATGCATATCTGAACCGCACAGATGGGAATAGTGTATTACCCGACCGAGAACTCTATATCCGCTGGCTGGAGCTGTCAGCCTTCATGCCGTCCATGCAGTTTTCTATTCCGCCATGGGCATATGACAACGAGGTGGTTGAAATTGCTCGGAAATACACAGCCCTCCATGAGAGTATTGTGGCGCCACGGGTGCTGGAGCTGGCTGGCGAGGTGCTGGACACCGGAGACCCAATTATACGGCCCCTGTGGTGGATTGCCACGGGGGATGAGACCGCCTATAAAATTGACTCCCAATTCCTTATTGGGGATGACCTCATGGTAGCCCCAGTTTTAGAGCCTGGGAAGCAAGAACGTGACATCTACCTCCCTGCCGGCCATTGGAGGAGCTACAAGGGGGAGAGATTTGATATCAAGGAGCCGCTGCATCTCACAGACTATCCTGTTGATCTGGATGAAATTGCTTACTTCGTTTGGGTGTAGCAAGAGGGAAATGTCCGGCTGAACAGATGTGATAAAGCACTGCTGCAATTTGAGTCTATAAGCTTCAGAAATTCAGCTTTTATGCATTCTTTTATTCTTAAAAAAATACATGTAAGAAATATGAAACCGTTTCACTAAAACAAATGCTCATATCATTTTTTTTTTGTGTCAAAAGTGACCGTCTCACTTTAAAGCCTGTTCACGTATATGAAGCATTAGTTGAAAAAGGGAATATGAAAACTGTGAATGAAATAAGGGATCCTTGTATGCTATGAAGATGGAAGTTACATTTAAGCCAAACAGATTGTATCATGGGAGGACAACTGCAGGGATGTGGTTACCGTTGGCCTCATGAAACCTTCTATATTAACTTCCATTTGACTAAGATGTCTTACTTTTCTGTGACACTAATGACTGTTCTTCTCCTTTGCATCGAGATACCTTTCAGGAAGTCAGGTTTTATGCTTCACTTATTAGGATGAGTGCTTGAAGTTTAATCATTAAACTCTCATTTGTGGAACACAGTGTCATGTAACAACTCTTAGTCCAGAAGAAGATGCCTTTTATTGGGTGCTAAATATTTTATGCTCCTCCTCAGGTAATAGCTTTTTCTGGTGTGGTTTGGAGTGTAGTTGTGTGTGTCTTTATTGTGCTTTGTCGACTCCAAATCCAGCTAAACAACTTCAGTGTTTAGTGTTCATATGATGAACACAATAACCTAAGTGATAATGGTCTGGTTAGTGTGTACCTACTTGGTATGCAATGTGGAAGTCTGTGGATGGAGTTAATTTGGCAGCATTTCATTGAAATACATTTAATTTAATTTAATTCAAATGAAATGGTACAATGTATTTTCTCACTTTGTTGTGTAGATGTGAAGAGTTTGTCACTGCGGCGATACTCCTACGTGCGCTGTGCTAACATTGACTCATTGAATATTTTACATTGATTGTATCTCATATTTAGTTTTTAATATTTGTTCATTTAACCCTTAATGGGGGCTGGGGGGGGACCCTTTAACACCCTTTACTAAAAATGTTATGTTCAAATAAAACATTTCTTTAGTAAATCATGTGATGATTAAGACACAACAAATATATTGTCTAATAAAACTGGTTTGTATGTTGACCTTAGCGGGTTTTATTTGTGCCTTTTGGCATAGTTTCGTCATAACTCTGCTCCCTATTTATAGCACTTCTCACTCAGCATCTGGGCCAGGCCAACCTCTCAGGCTATTTCTGAGACTCGCAGACTGTCTTGCTCTATGACGAAACACAGAGGCTGTATATCCATCTATATATATATATATATATATATATATATATATAGAAATGTGCCTTTGCTTTTAGCTCTTTTGACACAGTGTGAGGAGTCCGTCTCTCTAGCCATTGTAACTGAACATTGCACTGATTTCAATGCGAGTTGAAATTGAACTGAATTGAATTGAGTGCATCTTTGATGTTCTTTTGTGCGAATGCATTAAAATACATCAGGTTTAAATCGTTATTTGTTTGTGAGCATTTTTGTCGTGCTTTGAATATATTAATATGTGTTGAAGTACCCATCACGCGGTACAAAAAGTACTGTTGCCAACATGAATACCACGAACAGATGACCACGACACCCACACATATAATACAAGGAGAAAAAAGACAGATGGACATTAATTCCAGGTCAGTAAGCTGACCGTGCGACCAGCGAGCCAATAACAACCTGTAACCTCTTATAGGTCTGCAATACATGAGAACTAATGTGCCTATCAGTTCAATATTGAAAGAGACACCCTTGAGGGACTTTTCCAACTTTTGGTGCCTGGCTCATCAGAGGGGTGTAATGACAAGGTGATGAAACAATTGTGCAGGTTATTTGGGGGCTGTGCTCGGATCAATAAATCATCTTGTGGCTCATGATGTAAGGCCAGAGAGCAAGTGATATAAAATGAGCAGACACCAAAAATAAAGAACATCAACTTAGATAATAGCAACACTATTCATTAGAACCAGAGCTAAAGCATGATTGCACGTCTGGGTTCAAACCGCCTGGCAGGACCATATTCTTACAGCTGGAGTCGATCTTTCAACGATTTGGGGAATTCATTCCATTTCAAAACAGCGAGATATGCTCAAGAACTACTTCACTTCATTTACTAATGCCTCATCTTTGTTCAAAATTGATCTGGACTGGCAGCCTGTGCGGGGAGGACATACATTCATTGATTAGCTGTCTGTGTGTTGCAGGGATCAATATTATTTGTCGGTTTGCTTTCTGCAATCATATTGTTTGCTTCTGCCCATCTTAGGCTGGACAAGTTATTTATGTGGGCAAGCTTTTGAGGGTAAATGGAAAATTTCTAGGAGGAGGAATTGGAAAAAAGGGCTATTTTATCGGTGTGTAACGTAGTCTTTAATATTTATTTGGCTATTAGGCCAAAGGTTAAAGTTTTTAACGTTTGTTGATTTAAATGAAAGAAGAAAAGTAAACTGATGTTTTTTGAAGGAAACTAAACATATTTAAAGTTAAATAAACATGCATATAATATAATAATACAAGTATGTGTTTTTTAATGAATAGGTTTATTTCTCATATTTGTGAAAGGGCTTGAAAAAGACATGGAAAGCAAAACAAACCATGACATCTGTTGGCGATTTTGGAATGTGGTGCTGCAGACGTCCAGAAGGGCGCAGTGTAGCTTCATTGATATTTCTCTCTCTGATATGACAGTGGACCATGGTCCAGATGTTAGGTACGCACACACACACACACACACACACACACACACACACACACACACACACACACACAGCAAGCAAGACACAAAACTGGCAGAGCCCTTCTCCCCCTTCCTTCCCCACCTGTGAGCCCACCTGTGTGTCCATCTGCAGAGGAGAGACGCCAGTTGTTCTGGTTAGGAGCCAGTGTGTCTCAAGTACCTTCCCATGTCCTCCTTCCATGACTGGAAGTCTGTCGTCTGTCCTCCTCAGTAAGATATATATATATATATTATATTATTACACACAGAGAGAAGAATATCTAGGAACAAAAATCATAAAACACAAAAAAATAGATGCATCTTTTGCAATTTCAAACTTTTCTAACCGGTTAATATCCTTAGGTGTTTGGAATTAAGTCATGGCCACATAAAATAAATGAAATAAATGATTAAATAACAACGTTGTAATCTATGTTTTTGTGTAATAAAATGCCCAAAATTTGACATAACATTACCTCAATTCAAGTTGTAATTTGAACAGCATAATTTAGCATGACTTGAATCAACCACAACCAAAATTAATAATACATGTTGCAAACAGCCTTTTAACCATGATCGCTAAAATCAAACATTAAATGTACTGAATACATCATGAAATTAAATGCTCTGCCATAATTCTGAAGTAAATGAACAAGAGACAGACCATGATGAATAAGCTTCAGTTTTTATTAAAAAAGCGCTCAAGCTTCTTGGAGCCAGAATGGGCGTTTATTGTAGAGGGCCACTGGGGAAATAAAACCCCATGGCTGTCTCTTGTGTGAAGTGAGAATATTTGTCCTTAACCCAAGATTTTCACTCCATAACTAGAATGACCTGGCATCTGGAGCTGCCATGGCTTGTCTGACAGAAATACGTCTGTCCTCCCTAGGTAACAAATGAACCCGACACCCCTGGGACTTGTCTCGCATCTGTTTATCTGTTCCCTGCACTGTATCGGGCTCACACTCCTCTCCAGCCTTGGTGGATTTCAGAGCCTGCCTGTGGCATTACGAGGTAAGAGATAGTTGGACTGAACTTTATTTCTGGGTTTAGTATCACAGTGTGTTAGTCAACTTAAATATTAGCTTTTTTACATCTCATATTTTGTTACTGTGGCACTCATTGTCCTTTTCTCTATTGACTTCATTTGTATTTTTAAATTTGGGGTTTTTGTTCTTCTAATCTGTATCTGAAACATCAATTTATTAAAATTAAGTTAAGTTAAATTAAGTTAAAATAAAAAAATAAATAGTTTTGTCTATTTGCTCAAAACATAATATATTCAAGCAGTTGCTAAAGATTTGCATGTTTAAGCTCCTAAATATACTGCCCTTCTTTACTTTTTATTTTCTACACCAAACAAACAACTTCTATTTTCAGACAAGCAATTTCATGACATCACCTCCAACTTTAGGAAATTATCATGGGGTTGTAAACTTTTCTGGACCAAGTTAACCATGAAAATAATTAGAAAAGGATTTGATAGTGAAAATCATGAGTTGCTGCCAAGTGCTGGTTGTAGCCATAGGCTGCAACTGTGATTGAGCTTTTGCAGACAATGATTAAGCTCACGTTCCGTCTGTGCAGATAGTATATACTGTAAAGTTAAGGTAAATGGCGACAGGTATGCTTTAACAGTTAAATTAAGCACTTGGGGGAAGATAACAGGCAGGGCACTTCCTCTCTGCCTCGGTGGGGGTAAGAGGTTGAACAAAATGTCAGCCACTAAGGAACAGATGCATAATTGAAACTGCTGCTACAGCCGTGCACAAGGTTGTGTGATTGATACCGCTTTCCTGTCCCCTCATGCTCCTGGGGTTTACCTGGGGAGAGACCAAGGGAGGGGGGGAAAGGTGCTTAGGTGGCTCATCTGGGTTTTGGAAGGAAAATTGGTGCCATCCATCAAACATCGCATTTAACAAACGCTAACACAGGCCGGGCCAACAAAGGATCCAAATATAAGGCAGCGAACCGGAAAACATGCGAGGTGCGGGGACTGCTGAGGGTCTATCAATCAGCCAGTCAGCTCCTTTATTTAACAAGCGAGGGCCACAGACCCCGAGGGCCACACTCTATATTCTGGCTGGTTGGGCTTGCAGTCTTTAATAGTGAAAGGATGAAAAAAGGGAGAAGAGATGAACGAAGGGAAGAAGGAAAGAGGAGCATGAAGGGATTGGGGTTGGGGGGGGGGGCGATGGAGGTGCGCAAAGGTTTGGCCCGTGTCCCCTGGCGTGCTGGTGCGCTTCATCTTCTCAGTGCAAGGGCCTGGAACTGCTGCTTGATGGGATTTTCAGCCCTGTGGCCTCCGCTGTCCCAACATCCATCTGGAGGGCTACCGTGTGCACAGCGGAGAGCCGGCCAGAGCCATGAAGTGCAACCCGTAGGCCAACCAATGCCACTGATCTGAGGCTCGCGGCTCTGTTCAGTGGACAGGCCAACACTCGATGGCACACATTCCTGTCGGGCACACAGGCTGATCCCTGAGCTACTGGGTGCTCAGTGGAACAGAAGACATGCTCTGTGAGGCAGCCCACATCCAACCACTGACTACTTCAAAGCATTGGGAAATTGGAATGGAACAAGGACTCCACTATTCAGCATCCTTAATGGTATGAAGAGGACTATCTATCCTCTCTCATTGTGTTTCACAGCAGTAGAGTGTAAACACGGATATCTGTTTTTAATATTGCACGATTTTCTCAAAACTATCAATTGAGTTCAGCATCTGATAAAGATAAGATGTAAGCTTTAGTGGGCTCCTTGTCCACGGGGTCACACAGATTCCTAATTCTAATGAGTCTGTTGGACGGGTGGCAAAAATAAAATGACGCTTCCTTTATATGTTAAACAGTCAATTTTCTTCACCGATAAGTACATTGTGATACCCCAAAGCACAGCGTCCAGAATAAAATCATTACTGCCTCTCATTACAGGATCCAGTGTGTGTATATTCCAGGAGACAGGGTAACAAATAATGGTTGAGAAACTGTATATGACGGGTTGGTGGTGAATGCGCATGAGATCCTGGGCCAATATAACCTATACGTCCGTTGAAAGCTTGGATTGAAAATGTTTTTGTTTCTCCTCAGGGCCACGCTGCGCCATTAGCATATTTTTTCTCTCTTGACGACTGTAAATTCAGTGAATGTAGCCCTGTGGTGGGTAAGGTGGGCAGACGGCAGAATGTATAAATAAACAGAGTCTGTCTGAGGGCAGCACTGTGGCCCCCACCTGCCCACCATCAATCAATATTACAGCGACCACTGGCAGCCCAATCACCCTTTTATAGGCCTGTGAAATGATCAAACATCTGTTCATAACCATGCTTCATCTATAGATGGATCATACATACGACATCAAACTCTGATGATGTCATGCTGCACAACAAGATGTAACAATGACAATAAAATTGATTTAGCCTAAAGTGTGTACAGTTGCAGATTGGGGGGTTCAAGTAGCTTAGCGATCAGTGTTTTTTTTTAAGGCTCAAATACTTTGGATTAATAAAGCCCAAATTGATGACACATGGAGTCTTATTGTCTCCTAATAATCTCATGTCCTTTTACGGCGTCCAACTGACTTGGGTGGGAAAGCACAATTCAGCGACAACTTTTTCCTTGTTTAAAGTTGTTAGTGTCGACTGAAGCCCAGTGAACATGATAAAAGTTGAGCCCGGTAACTAGTTTGGCAGCTGTAGTAGACAAAGGTTGCAGGGGCTTGGTCCATGGAGAGAGGGAACGAATCCAACTGGTCCAAGGTTAATGGTGGCCTCGAACAAAATGGATTCAATGCCAGGGGCGTGCTGACAGGTGATCTGACATGACTGAAGGTGGGCCATCAATCTCCAGTTGGCCCCATGACCCTCCCCCACCCAGCCGCAACAGCTAGGGGGCGCCAGGTGTCATGGTGCCCTGACCTGTACGGGCCTCCCGATAGCCCACCTGCCGTCTGCCTAAAGCTCCCCCTACGGCTAGAAGAGACTCCCATCACTTCACGCTTGGCTGGCATAATGAAACTGTGATTGGGAGATAGTGAACTGTGACAGGCTGTAGTAGACTCAAAGTCTTTTTGCCAAATTCGGACCACTTGCAGACGGTTTCCTTTGACAGGCCGCTCTTCTTCTCTTGAGCCGGCCGGACAATTTAATGGTGCAGAAATGATAATCTGCCAGAACTATCTTTAATACGCTTTCTTACTCTGGGTGACTTTTTCTTCATGTACTGCAGATATGAAAAAAGATATGGTAAAGTATGCTGAGGCAGAAACTACTTTGTGTAGTGCGAGCGTCATTATGTGTATGTGTGTACTACCCTCCCTCCCCCCAACCCCCCTCCTGCTCCTCCCCTCCAGGGAAGCTGGCTTCACGTTAATACCTGATATAAATTCCCTGTCACAAATCCCCGGGGCAGCCAGGCTTGTAGGCACAAAAGCAAATATTTCCGTTCCTGATCACGGCCAATCCCTTTTAACATCCCCACCCACTGACCACGCTCCCCACCCTCCTCCGAACCTAGCCCAGCACCGCAAGGCAGCCATTTGTCACAAAGTAATTATAGAATTATCGATTGGCAAGCAATTAACACCTTTCTTCTCTTTTACCACCTTCCTCCTTGCCCCAGCCAGCGCACTCCCCCTCCACCCCATCCTTTAATTTGAACTCAGAGAGAGAGAGAGAGAGAGAGAGAGAGAGAGACAGAATAACAGAAAAACAGCTATGGAGTACCACATTTAATCCTGCAGGCATTTTCTCCTCAAATGAATAGGGCGACAGGGACAAAACGGCTTTTCTCTTTCTTACTCAGTTTCTCCCCTTGTCTTTCCTGCTGATCTACAACAGACAGGAGGCTGCTTAGAGTCACAGCCAAACGCTCCCTTTAAGCTGGGATGAAGGAACGCGTCATTAAACCGCATTTCCAAAAGAACACCTTCTTGCATCCTTCAAAACAGCATTGCTCGCTATATGGTAGCTACGACGATGTTGTCGGGCTCCCAAAGGGAAAAAGACAGATACAGAATATTTTCCTTTCAAATTTGGCGCCGTTTACTTTTGCCTCTTTCTCCTGTCCTGTTTTCCAGCTGTCACCGGCAGTAGTGGTCCAGATGGACGTGCAGGGAAACGGTGCTAGAAGCTCCGGCTGGCAGGTGTCTTAGTCAAGATGGATGTCATGGAACATCACCTTAGTAACATATGGACACGGGCAGGGGACTTGATTCCCCTTCTGGCCAGTTTGATAACACACATATTCTCTTTCTGTTTATCAGTCGCTGCCTCCCTGCCATCTCTCACTCTCCTGACTTTCATATTGTGCTTACGGTGTCTATTAACAGGGATTTAATTTCATTGAGATTTTTTTTTCCCAGCTTATTTTTAATACCAGGATATTTGCCGCCTGTGAAATGGAGCATAATATATATATATTCTTAAAGTATGGATCAGACCTAAAGTGGGTCACGGCTCTCAAGTAAAAGTACCAATAAATATTAATGAGTCCGTATCCTAGGATAAGGGACTACATTTCTAATTTGGGTTCTGCAATGAAAAAGAAACCACTGAGTTACAGGATTTCATTTCCTCTGCTTTCTCAAGTTGGGGACGCAAAAATACTTCTAAATTACAATTCATGTCACCACGGCGGGTCGGTTGTGTGTTTTTTTTCTGTGGAGAGTAGATAATATCGAGCTGCTTTTGTCACTGATCACATCAATGGAACAAAATGATTGTTGATGTTGTTGAACAAAAGAAAGTAACAAACTTTTTTCCTAACAAAAATGGATAAATAATTATTTTGAAAAAGTATTTATCCATTAATATCTATAGGGATGAGCTATATGCAATAAGGTCATGGATACAAAAAAACCCCCATTTGATTTAATATTTTAACTGCCCGAATAACGTGAATATTCATTAGCATATTACAATAATACCTAAAATGATTTAGACCTCTACCCTCATGTGAATGGAATTCATTTGACAGCAATTTAGGAACAATTTGAAACCATTCTGAGACCTTTCTCTTTCGTGCTGTAGTGTTGATCAATAAATCCCTCTGGATGTTATTCAAACATACATACGGCCATATGGCTTCTTGAAAAACATTGTGATATTGACCTGTTTTTCTTGCCCCGCAGGCCTTCTTATTTTCTCAAAGAAGGGCTAACCCGAGAGACAGACATTGTTGTGGCCCTCTGCTCTATGCAGGTTTTATGGCTTTCATGTCTCTAACACCACGGCTCTCCATCACAGCTTCTTCAAAGCCTTCTCACACACATGGAAGGCTTTTTGGCCGATTGACATTTTGAGAGAGTTTTAAAGGAAATACGTGTTTGATCTGAGCTCGTCAGTCCTTCGTATTTGTTTTTAGGTAAAGTGCACTTCATATTTTTGTGAGCTTCTGCAATCCTCATGAAAGTCATAATATTGTAATCTAACCAACAGAAGCGCATCAAACTCATTCAGAAGAAAACCAACACAGACACTCACAACTTTCCTTCTCACTTTTTCTTTTCACTGACTTAAGAAATTCCTAAAAAGTCAGTTAGAATCCTCCGGTTCACCAATCCATGATCTTTTTAACTTACTTAAGGTGCTGAAGGAAAACAAACACTGTTTATTAACCCAAACCGTGACCTTTCTTTGCCTATAACTAAAGCAGAGTCATTTTGTTTGCCGAACTAAAAACCAAATGTTCTTTGTGGTTGCGGCGAACGTGTACATGACGTTCTTCTGACTTTAAGACAAAGCAGGATTTTTTTATTAAACCTAACAAAGGAATTTCCATAAGCTTTTGTTTTCATTTAAAAAATCAACAACGTGTTTAAAGCTGATACCGTAATCAGGAACATAATAGAACACCTTTGTTATATGAACTTTCTAAGGTAAATAAAATGTCAATGGTGTGCATGCCCGAGTAGGAGAAAAATAACAGACAAATAAGAGATAAGAGACAAAAAAACACATAGAAACTAAAACATGGAGGTGATGAAACAGCCCTTTTACACAGCGGGCACGTTGACTTACTGTTGCTGGAAAAGCACAAGTGAAACACATAACATTAATGATGGCTCGGAGCCTGTACACTGTGAATTCTGCCCACATAAATATAATCAATTACACTTGTGCTTGGGTCATGTTGTTTGTGCGTTACTCACTCTTTCCCTCTGACACGGCCCACCAACTCCTGGTAGAATATTCTGTGTCTCATCGTGGCTAAATGATGGAGTAAAGAAAAGAACAGGCTCATTATGCTTACAGTAAAAGTGCTTATAAGTAGTACAAGCCAGGAGCAAGACTCATGGGATCACAAGTGAGATATGCCAAAACTCAAACACTTGCATTATTTTAATGATGATTTTATGGAAGAATACAAGTAATAAATGGATAGATGCTCCATGTATATTTGTTCACTTTGGCTTCCCACCTTTTGATATGTGTACGAATGGCTTTTGTGAGCTTACAGGTAGTGATGAACGGATCAATTCCATAAGTATTGATCCTGTAAAACCTGTGTCATTTAGCAAACTATTGATTTCCAAAAGAGTGGGATCAATGTTTCGCACAAGAATACTGAACCCATTTACTTTCCTTTTACCGCTAAATCGTTACAGAATCAGAAAATTACATTCATTCAATATTGTTCCAACACATCAGAATAAATCTGGAGATTGCGCTTTCAGTCTACTTGCAAGTATTGAAAGAAAAACATGTAGAGGGAAAATCAGCGATTCAAACATCTTTCTCCTTGTGGCTGTCAACCATTTGTGCTTCATTCACACGTAAAAATCACGTCATGTGAGAACCGCGAGAAGTCAGTGTTTGTTTCTACCTGTTCTACCTAAGCTTTATTTCTCAAATAGAAAGTGGGAATGGTATTCAAAACTCCCCCTTCTTTCAGGGGGACACTGTCATTCACTGACAGGTGTGTTTTCTGAAAGCCACGACCTCGTTCAGTTTTTCCTCTAACAAGTCACCCAAAACAGCCCAATCCTTGTATCCTTATTAGTGCAACATCTTGCACTAATAATTTATGAAAAGATGTGTGGTGATGGCCATCAGCAATCACCAGAAAGAGACTACCCACAGATTTACACAAGCTGATACTGCTTTCAGCTAAGTATGTCAACAGCTCCTTGTTCACACAATAAAGGGTCATTTGGTACCTAAATATATAACTTTAATACAATTGTTTTACTCTTTCTAACCTTGAAGTCAACCCCACTGACAACAATCTTGAAATGCGCGTGTGCGCCTGTTTTCTAAACGTTTAAAGTGAGACGTAGCGTCCCGGTCTTGTTCACATTTCACTTCCTGTTTTATTTTGTAACCACAGATCCATGCATCTCAGTTTACTTTACTTTCTGTCTGGCTGTTTCCCACCGGTTTTGAGCCACACCCGTGGTCAGTTTCCAATCACCATTTAGACCCCAGCCATTCACCTACATGTGCCAAATTATACAAAGTCGGACCACAACACCGGCTTCAGGGCTTACTCGCTGTTTGTATTCGTTGTTTTAGTTGTTGTTGCCGGGTGTCTAGTTATTTTTGTTTTTCTCAGGCTTTGTTGCCAGTTTTTTATTGTTGTTTTCATTTGTTCTCCTAGCGTGTTAAGTCCACAAGCTGTTTTTTTGTCTCGTGTTTTCCCCTAACTTGTTAAGTCCGCTGTATACTTGCGCTGTTGTATTGGAAACAACATCCCAGTAAAACTCTAAGCCTCTTACAAAAATATACCTTCTGTTGTGTGGTGCCTCTGCACGTGATCCGATCTCTGATTCCTAGGAGCAGGAACGGTAACAGGCATATCTGGTGTGACCCAGAACAGAAGGTGGCTATTGTTAGCGACAAAGATTGAACATTTTTACTTGTGGCAACGGTGGCAGCTGTTCATTAAAAGTTTCACTTTCTTCCTCTAACATTTGTGCGCAACACCTCTGGACCAAGCTGTAACCCAACAGTTCAGAAACAATTTGCTGCATTGTGAATTATCAATGCCCTTGTATATCATTGCACTCGCTGGGCTTTGGATAGTGACTTGTTGATTTGTTTTTGCATAATGAACACAGGGAATAATGAATCGACTAAACAGGTTGGTTAAAATATCATTCATCCTCTTAATTTTTCCATAATGACTTAATAAGCGAGGGTCAGCTGGAGGAGCAACAGGTTGGCCTTCGGAAGGAGGTGTGAGAAACAATGGATGGAGAACAGCGTTGTGGGAATGTTGGATGGAAAGGGAGCAAGCTGGCAGACAGATCAGAGGACCCCGGCGCTGATATTTCTCCCAGTCGGGCCAGGACCTGTGAGCACGAGGTGGACACCCCTCATCATCCCCCATCCACACCCCTACACTCTCCTTCCAGACTCTCATTTTCCACATGATTAGCTTGCCACCTGTCCTCCGGCTGGCCCTTGACCCCCCGGGCGGCCCGAGTCACAGCACTGTTTAGCACTGGCAGAATTTCCGTTGCGACGTGCTTCATCACTGTGTACCTGACGGAAAGGAGGTCTCAACAATAATTTCATGGATTTATGCTTTGAAAGCTTTCATGAACAGGTAAAGTATTGTAGAGAGTTTGAAGAAGTCCAAACCTTTCATTCACATAGTCGATCACTTTCCGTTCACCGTCTTAGTTATTCATGCATTGTGTCTGAGAAATACAAGCTTAGAGTTGTGTGTTTGTAGCAAAAGCAAAGTTTGTGCTGAAATCAACCGACACCCCCCCAGCATATTACACAATAACTCAACAACCAGAAACACTTGCCTGGATTCCCTTCAGTTTTAGATGGCAGTCATGTCAGTGTAGTTCTTTCATGAATCAGCGGAAGGCACTGTTCACTACCGAATGCCTGCTCTTCAGCTGCATAGCTCGTACTGCTTCTGCTCACGAGACACATGTGAATGGTTTCATTGACCATCGTACTAATGCACAAATATAGTAATAATCATTTTTAGTACATGACAAACTATGACCGTTTAACAACTGTTTGGACCTCACCATGAATTAGTGCTCAAGTCAACATTTGTTTAGATGGTTATCAAATCTATGATTTGATAGATTGGTTCAAATCTTAAAATCCCTGCTCAGATCATGTCTCACGGAACAGTTAAATCCACATTATGTTAAAGTTGTGTTTCTTGTGAAAACTGACGGCAGGCTGATTTTACTTTCCCCCTCTGAATACATTTTCCACCTGTTTGAATCGGTTGTGTGATGCACAGTGGCGTGGCGTGACACACCGTGTTATCCCTTGGTAATTCAGCCCGCTGGTAATACATTTATGCTCCGTCAGAGCAGGGGATTGGCCCTGACCCATATTGGCCTTGCCTCTGATGTTGGTGGCTTTAGACAGCAGGGACAAAGACGGGGGTGACTAAAGAGGGATGGAGGTCACGGTGTGAAGAGAGAAACCTCCTCCATTTAAAATGATGACATGCCCGTGCAGTTAATACATTGTGGATCTCCACGTTCGTTTTCAGGCCTGCGTGACCATACATAATAGGCTTCTGAAAATTCATTACCAGAGTTTGGGTTAACTCAGTGATCTTCACGAATATTCAAAGAGGCTATCTGTAGTATCTGCCTTGTAAAAGTGCCACGTGCCGGTCTAAAACGTTGCACTGATGAATCTTTCAAAGGATGTTGACATCAGCTCAGTACGTATGGACAGAACAATTCAAATATATACGCATGCCAACTGATGAGGGACCTGGCTGTGACAGACGTTTTTGAGACGTTTAAGGTCATGGTACCGAGCCTACGGTCTTCATGTCATTTGCCAATTAGAGTCTACGAGCATGGAGACGCGACACAAATTGTCATATCAGACTGTTTGATGCAGATCCATGGCATTAATTGAACACAGGTGACAGTTTAGCAGCAGAGAGAAAGAAAAAAGAGGGGTAGGAGGTTGTCAGACAGAGTAAAGTTTTTCAAGTCTTTGTCCCTCCTCAATTTGCGTGCCTAATGAAGCTGAGCAGGAGTTAATAGCGAGTGTAATGACTTCTGACTGGCTGGGCCGTGGGCTGCTTCTGAGAAGGGAAAAGGCTCCGAATGGCTAACTGTGGAGCAAGGTGGGCAGAGGCAGGTAGGGAAACACTCTATGGGTGACGGAGCTGTCAGGGGGGTGATGGAAGGCAGGACTCAAATGCAGAGGATTCAAAAAAGGGGTTTATTTAATAATTAACGAAAGTACTTCTTGGGCAAACGGTCCTTCAAGAAGGGGAGGGGAAATATAACAAACTCAAAATCACTCCGTCCGGAGGAAATAACCCGGTCTACAAAAACTAAGATCAAACAACAGGCAACAATAATCGATCAAACAACAGGCAACAATAATCTTAACTTAATCTTGGCGTGATCGTGGCGAGAATGGCTTTGGCGAAGTCGATGGGAACGAAAACACTTCGGCACAAGACGAGGGAAGACGCTGACTAATAAACACATGAGGATAATGAGAAACAGGTGGACACAATCAGGGATCCGGGTAATTGGACAGGTGATACGAGAGGAAGGGCAAGCGATCTGAAACGAGAGGAGGGAACAGACTTTCAACATAAGACAGGAAATGACAAGACCAACACACCGGTGTTACAGTACCCCCCCCCTTAAGGGCCGACACCTGACGGCCCAGGCGGGTCAGGGCGAGCCCTCATCAGGTCCGCTATGAGGGAACGATCCATTATGAACCGGGACGGGACCCATTGCCGTGCCTCCGGCCCGTACCCTTCCCAGTCCACCAGGTACTGCTTGCCGCGACCCCGATTGCGCACCGCCAGCAGCTCCTTGACCTTGTAGACGGGACCCCCGTCTACCATGACCGGGGAGGGGGGAGGCGGGGTAGGTGGAACCATGGGACTCTCCTTGGCTGGCTTGACCTGGCCGACATGAAAGGTCGGATGGACGCGGAGAGACCGGGGCAGGTGAAGGCGGACTGCTGCAGGACCAACCACTTTGTCGAGCGGGAATGGACCCGCGAAGCGTGGTGCCAATTTCCCTGAGATTCCCTTGAGCCGGAGGTTCTTGGTTGAGAGCCACACTCTCTGGCCTGGCTGGTACTTTGGGGCCGGGCGTCTTTTCCGGTCTGCTGCCCTCTTGACCCGGTCCCCCTGTCGGATAAGGAGCTGTCGTGCGGCGGCCCAGATCCTCCGACAGCGACGAATCATGGCGCGGGCGGACGGCACCGACACCTCCGGTTCCAGGTCCGGAAAGACCGGGGGGTCGTACCCATGGGCACACTTGAAAGGCGTGAACCCGGTGGCTGAGGAAGGCAGGGTGTTATGGGCGTATTCAGCCCAGATCAGGTGCTGGCTCCATGTCGAGGGTTTCTGGGACACCAGACATCGGAGAGAGGTCTCTAGCTGCTGGTTCACCCGTTCAGCTTGTCCATTGGCCTCCGGGTGATAGCCTGACGTGAGACTGGATGTAGCCCCAATCAGTTGGCAAAACGCCTTCCAGAACCGTGACACGAACTGGGGCCCCCGATCTGAAACAATATCTTTTGGAAAGCCGTGGATTCTGAAGACCTGGTTCAGCATTATTTCTGCAGTCTCTTTGGCTGAGGGTAATCCTGGCAAGGCTATGAAATGTGCCATCTTGGAGAAACGATCCACCACTGTGAGGATTGTGGTGTTACCTTGAGAGACCGGGAGCCCCGTGACGAAATCCATGGAGATGTCGGACCACGGTCTGGACGGGATGGACAGCGGCTGTAGAAGTCCCATGCGCAACCCGGAAGACGACTTATTCCTGGCGCAGACCGGGCAAGCCCCGACGTACTCCTGAACGTCCTTCTCCATGGACCGCCACCAGAATCTCCGTGAGATGGCAAACACAGTTCGTCGAACCCCCGGATGGCAGGAAAGCAGCGAGGTGTGAGCCCAGTGGATCACCTGTGGGCGCAGCTCAACTGGGACAAACAATCGGTTCTCGGGGCACCCACTAGGTGGCGGACTCACACCGTTGGCTTGCTTGACCTCCTTTTCTATCTGCCAAACCAATGCTCCAACCACACAAGACCGTGGAAGGATCGGCTCTGGTTCTTTGGCAGCAGGCTCGGGATCGTAAAGACGAGACAGAGCGTCGGGCTTGACGTTCTGAGACCCCGGCCTGTAAGAGAGGGAGAAAGAAAAACGGTTAAAGAACAGTCCCCACCTTGCCTGGCGTGAATTCATCCTCTTGGCCCCTCGGATATACTCAAGATTCCTGTGGTCTGTCCAGACTATAAAGGGATGATCAGCGCCCTCGAGCCAGTGCCTCCATTCCTCCAAGGCCAGCTTGACCGCCAATAACTCCCGGTTGCCCACGTCGTAATTCCGCTCGGCTTTGGACAAGCGGCGTGACATGAAGGCACATGGATGCATCTTCCCATCCTGCTTAGACCGCTGGGACAGGACCGCTCCGACCCCCTCGTTTGAGGCGTCCACCTCTACAACGAACTGACGTCGGGAGTCCGGCATTATGAGGATGGGAGCCGTGGTGAATCGGGTCTTGAGGTGCTGAAAGGCTGCCTCCGCCCCCGGGGTCCAGTGGAAGCGCTCCTTTGTAGAGGTGAGTGCATGCAGTGGGGCCGCTATTGCGCTGAAACCTCTGATGAATCGCCTATAGAAGTTAGCAAATCCGAGGAATTGCTGGACCTTCTTGCGGCTATCAGGTGTAGGCCACTTGGCCACAGCGCTTACTTTAGCTGGATCCATCTGCACCCTTCCAGGGGCTACGATAAAGCCCAGGAAGGAGATGGTGTCAGCGTGAAACTCACTCTTTTCACCCTTAACATACAACTTATTGTCTATTAATCGTTGGAGAACCTGGGTTACATGACGCTTGTGAGTCTCTAAGTCGGGTGAGTAAATAAGAATGTCGTCCAAATAAACATAAACGAAGTGATCTAGGAACTCTCGGAGAACATCATTAATCATGGTCTGAAAAACTGCCGGCGCGTTGGTGAGTCCGAAAGGCATGACCAGATATTCATAATGACCGCTAGGAGTGTTAAACCCAGTCTTCCATTCGTCCCCTTCCCTGATGCGAATTAAATGATAAGCATTACGTAGATCCAACTTGGTAAAAATCCTAGCCTGCTGCAACTGATCGAATACTGAAGTCATGAGGGGCAAAGGGTATCGATTCTTGATCGTGATGGCATTCAGAGGGCTATAATCAATGCAGGGTCTAAGTGATCCGTCCTTCTTCCCCACAAAAAAGAATCCAGCCCCAGCCGCGGAGGAGGAAGGACGAATAAGCCCTGCGCTCAGAGACGACTCTATATATTCCTTCATCGCGACTTTCTCCGGCCCGGAGATGGAGTATAATCTCCCTTTAGGAATGGGGGAGCCCGGTATCAGGTCAATGGCGCAGTCATAAGGACGGTGTGGCGGAAGGGACATGGCCTTTGTTTTACTAAAAGCCTCCCGGAGATGGTGGTAGCAGGAGGGCACGGCGCTTAGGTCTGTGACCTCGGCTCCTGTGGCAGAGACGGCAACACAATTAGTGGAGGTTATGTTGGTTCCGGGAGCCACTGTGTGTCGGCAGTGGTCCGCGCAGTCCTTTCCCCAACCCACGATTGCCCCCGTTCTCCAGTTAATGTGAGGCTCGTGTTGGCGTAACCATGAATTTCCTAAGACGAGTATATGGGTCGGTGACTTAAATAAATATGGGGACAGGAGTTCTCTATGGTCTTGAATCTGTAATTCTATTGGCTCTGTAGTGTGCGTAATCGTGAAAATGTCCCTGCCGTTAAGAGTTCTGGCCCTGATGGGGTTAACCAGAGGCTTAATCTTTACCCCGAGTGTCTCCGCCAGAGCCCAGTCCATTAAACTCTCGTCAGCCCCCGAGTCTATAAGCGCCACAATGTCTATTGTCCTGGCGTGGTGGGTTACCTTAACGGGTGTTCGCCCGTGTGATGAGGTGTCCATGGCTGGGGTTTGAAACGGCGTCCTGGTTCCTTTGGCGGGGCAGGCTGCGGCGAAGTGGTTCGTCTTACCACAGTAAAAACAGCTCCCCTCTCGCAGGCGTCGTTCTCGTTCCTGTGGTGACAGCCGTGCTCTGCCGACCTGCATGGGTTCCTCTTCCGTAGTGCCGGGGAAGGAAAACGGACTCTCCGGCGGCGCGTAATGGTGACTCCATCCATCCGGGGCTTGGAGACGATGAGACCTCTCTGGCTTCGGATTGCAACCCCGCGGTCGTCGAAGCTCTCGAACCCGGTTGTCTGTCCGGATGGCCAGCGTGACGAGTGAATCCAGGTCCTCTGGCAAGTCCCGGGATAATAGCAGCTCCTGGACGTGGGTCGCCAGTCCCTTCAGAAAAATGTCATACAAGGCGATGTCGTTCCACCCGCTCTCCGCCGCCAGCGTGCGAAAGCGGATGGCGTAGTCACAAACGGAGCCTCCGCCCTGTGTTAGCCCGCTCAGAGCCCTGGCCTTTTCTCGATCTGTAGAAACCGGATCAAATGTTCTCATGAGCGCCAATTCAAACTCTGTGAGAGAATTGCATAATGGGGATTGGCGAGCCCACTCCGCGGTGGCCCAGGCTCTGGCTCTTCCGGTCAAGTGAGACGTCATAAAGGCCACTTTTGACCTGTCAGTGGTGAATGCATGTGGAAGTTGTTCAAAATGTATCGAACAGTCCGTTAAAAATGCTCGGCATTGTCCTGGATCTCCGGAGAACCGCTCCGGTGGCGCCAGCTTAATTCCTACTCCAGCCATGGATGCCGCCGGGGTCGGGACTGCTGCTTCCGCGGCTGGGGTCCCTGGCGTTGGTGGTCTGGCTGTCTGCTGCAGGTGATCCCTAAGCTCCCTCACCTGGTTCGTAAGTTGACCCAGCTGGTTCACCATCACAGTCTGGAACTCCTCCTGGCGGGAGATACGGACCTCCTGAGCCCGAACCCGTGCCTTCCACTGGGTATCCTCTGCTGAGTCCATACTGGCCGAAGTGTACTGTCAGGGGGGTGATGGAAGGCAGGACTCAAATGCAGAGGATTCAAAAAAGGGGTTTATTTAATAATTAACGAAAGTACTTCTTGGGCAAACGGTCCTTCAAGAAGGGGAGGGGAAATATAACAAACTCAAAATCACTCCGTCCGGAGGAAATAACCCGGTCTACAAAAACTAAGATCATACAACAGGCAACAATAATCTTAACTTAATCTTGGCGTGATCGTGGCGAGAATGGCTTTGGCGAAGTCGATGGGAACGAAAACACTTCGGCACAAGACGAGGGAAGACGCTGACTAATAAACACATGAGGATAATGAGAAACAGGTGGACACAATCAGGGATCCGGGTAATTGGACAGGTGATACGAGAGGAAGGGCAAGCGATCTGAAACGAGAGGAGGGAACAGACTTTCAACATAAGACAGGAAATGACAAGACCTACACACCGGTGTTACAGGAGCACGGGAAGCTGTGCTCGCTTCTCAAGAAAACTCTCTCTGGACCTTCTCTTAGCTATTCCTGCATGTCTTTGTCAAACATTACATTGTATTCGTTCCATATGAGCAGGATTATTTATCAAGTGTTCATACAGCTGAATTCCGTTACCTACCCCCCTAACTTTGACAAAAGGTAAAACTTCAAGGTCTACTAAATGAACCCTGTTTGAATGTAGCCTAGTCTAGGCCTATCGTGCATAACTTTGATCACCTCCAGTCCATTTCCTGGACATGCTATTCTCATGATGCAACATAGATGTATAATAATATGGGTAAAGTAAAAAAAGTTCTTAACTTCATGTATGAGCAGACTTTAGCATACTATCTTACGAAGATAACATATTACCTGTGCCCTGCATTCCAATTGCATGCAGGGTGAGCAACACAAAATACTCAATGCACTTACAAGACAGACCTTCGCATCACAAAATATAGAGCCCCCTCTCACTCCTCTGTTGAGGCGAGATGGGTCTTGCCATAAGATGTGGTTACCCTTTAGTTAATTAGTTTTCTCTGTGATAGTTTGTTAAATCTGCAACTATCGCTAGTTACACAATTTTACATTCTTGTACATCTTCTTTGGATGCACCCAAGAATTTATTCAATAGTAAGCAATGCTGCATTTATGTACATATTTTTCCTACATTTTGTCATTTTTGTTGAGCGGTATGTGTATTTATTTAGTATAGGTCTATATTTGGTATGGCAAACATTTCATTTGGGATGAAAAAGGCCTTTATATCATATTGTTGATACATTTTTTGCTTGCAGCCACCTCTCCCACTCAGACCACATTAGAAATATTTTTCTAACTCACCATGCTGTAATGTGAAATCTGTTATACAACAGTCACTTCATAATGAAATATGTAGACATTAGGGGCCATAATAGACAGCTTTTACAGACGGCTTCTCGCCCGGATGACATGAAAAATAAAAGTGGCAGACACTACATGGCGAACCAGACATTTTCTCTTTGTGAGATTATTGCAGTAGCTCATGTTTAGGTCTGTTATGTCCGTCGCATCTCACATCACAAGTATGATGAGCTCCCTCGTCTCTTATTCCAAGTGTCATTCAGCTTCTTATGAGAAAAAATAACTTATTATGTCAAATGCTTGGATACAAAGTAGAGAAGGAAAAAAACGTCTTCAAAATTTGGCACAGCAGCCAGCAAATATTTCCACAGCTGCTTGAATCTTTTTTCTTCTTTCGCATCTTCAAGCTGATGTGTTTTCCTGTCTTCTCTGGCTCATCTCACAGAGAATTCAGGTTGGCACCATCACCCACACTGGCCACAGTGTGCCAACACTTCTGCTGGCCGTAGGACACACTAAGACACACACGCGCGCGCACACACACACATGTACGCACACACTCAGTCCCGATGGCCACAGATGTAACAGTGACCAGCCCATCTCCAGCAGGTGTTGCTTTATAGCTATGTCACTTTGAGCCTGACTCCATCTGCCACACACAGCAGGCAAAAAAGAAAAATCCCAAACCACACTTTTTTCGGAATGCACACATGCACATATGAATAGATATTGATGTATATTTTGGGCAGTTTGTCTTTTTTTCATAATATCGCATCATATGTTCTTGCACATACAAATTTCATATATAATATATTGTCTCCATTGTCCCTGTAAATTCCATGTATTTTTCTGCAAAGGTTAATTCAGCAATATCGCAGCTGAATCCATTTGATCAGATGTCATCCTTTGTTATGTGGGTTGCGGGTGATTTAGTGCGACAATAAATCAATCTTGGTTAACCAGCTACATTTCCATCCAACATTTTTATTAAATTTCAGTGCAAGAAAAAGTACCGATGTCAAATAAATCTTGAGATCAGACAACTTTACTTTCATTTAGATTAAAGATACCCGAGGTTCTCTGAGGCATTAGTATAACATTGCCTGTGTTATAATCATAATTGTATAATCATAATTAATCACACTCTCCAGTACCTCAATAATGTTGTTTACTTGCAAAACCAAACCTGGGATTCGAGTTGCATGCATCCTTTCCTAATAGCATTGTTTAGGCTCAGCAATCCGTCATCCCACCAACAGGTAATACGATAGTCGAGGAAACAGGCAGCGCAATTAGATTTGTGTTGAACAGTGGGGCGTGTTTCTCTCCACCGTATGCTTAAATTTTTAATAACAATTCTATTTTGGAATACACCTGCCTTGACGCAGCGCTCCAGTGTCTGCGAAAGAGCAAAAGGTTGCCCACTAAAAGTGATCAAGAGATGGAGATGCTCATCACTGGCTCATGCATATTTATGCTTTATTTAATTATATGTAATGAGAGGGTGTATTTGATCTGCACGGTGCTCCTAATCAAGAGCTCGGGATGATTTTCTAGTCTACCAAACGCAGACATCTTCTAAGCGTGCATGGTAATTTGATATTTGAGATGTAGGTTTGGGGATTATGTGGGAGTAACTGCGCAGATTCCTTACTGGTAACCTTGTAAATATAATAAAGCTCCAGGTTTAAATTAAATTATTGTGCAGTATATTAATCTATATATATATAGATATATATTCTTACTAAGAATCATTTTAATGGCCTATTGCCATGAACAAAGAAATTGCCTAATTAAATTCTGCACAATTCTTTTTTTTTTTAAACTAAACGATCAACAACCATCACCTCCAGCTTGCTTAGAAATGTCTGAAGGTTTCAAAAATAGAAAAAAAATCTGTTAATTTTATTATTGGCCAATGGTTGATATGGCAAAGAAAATAATTACTAGTCTGGAATGAGCTGACAAATTTGAATAAAGAGAAGCATTTCAGTCAAACAGCTTCCATTAATTCAGCAATATAACTTTATAGGGGCCACACGATATTCATACAAGTAATTGTAATGATGCAATCCAAACATAATATACCACACTGAACCACAATCTCACAACTAATAAACTGTGCAAGAAAGAGAAGGGAGACATGACTAATGTATCACCAACAGCAGTGAAGACAAGATTTCATCAGAAAATACCAACTAAAATTGCACACAAAGATCTGAAGGCATATTTCACCATACCATATGACCACCAGAGGAAGATCAAAAAACCCTGATCATCAAATAGCCCACTAATGACCGGAACAACACGACGACAAAGAAGCCAAAAACAAAACCCAAGCAACTAAGGGGCAGATTAGTAATGCATGACTTATCCAACCTTCTGAAGTCTGAATTTGCTGTCTAACGTGACCAGTCAAGCTGACACAAGTCAGAGGAGCGTGTCAGCATGCCTCTTAAAACTGTGGTCATAAACAGAGTTGTCCTCTCAGCTAATGTTCAGCATTTCCTAAGTGTCTGGTGTCTGTAACACCGGAGTCAAGTCACTGTGGGAAAAGTATTGCTAAGTGTCGCCCTTAAATCCACATCTCCACACATCCTATCACCACACATCCTGCTGTGGATGCGGCCCGTACTCAGAGGGGGGGTTTCTCCCCCCACAGCGACACTAAACTGCCTGTGTTTCCTAGGTTAACTTGACATTGCTTAACGTGTCTGTGTTTCCTAGGTGAACGTGACGTGATCTGTTTCCTGGTCTAACGGGACGATTTCAATTTTCAAAAAGATGTTCGAGGTGGACCCAATAAGCTGGTACCATTTCTGTTTGGAGGTCTAAACATGATGTCTGTTTCCCGATCGGAGCGAACCCGGTCAAGTTGTTTTTTTGTGGGTGGCCCCTCAGCAACTATGTCTATTCTGCGGTCCCACTTGACCTTAACTGTTCTTTGCTGCACTCTAGCATGACCACAACTTATCTTGTTGTGGTCAAACCTGACCCCGATGTCTCCCGTCCTGCGGTGTGACAGACCCTCTCTTTCACTTCTGTGAAAGATCTGTTGAAATACCACCATGACTCACTGTTGTCCAGCCAGACCCTCACTATGTCCTGACCCCCTTATCCAAGTCTGTGGTCCATTGAGACCTTCCCCTAACCGTGTCTTGTTAAACTTGACCTCTGTTGTCTCTCTGTTTCACGTGACCTACTATATGTCCCCCTAACAAACTCCCTTTTAACCTCAGCTCAGGATGACAAACCAGCTAGGATCTCTCAGTGACCGTAGTTAAAGTATTTATTTTATTCATTCACAAAATAAACCTTGTTTTGGGGGATATGTCTCATCTTGGCATTCCGCCCCCCTGGTCTATCGTAAGAAAGGATGGTCCAAGGCCTGTTAAGTATCATTGTTAAAAGTTGAAGTCTCCTGATTGAAATGAAGCTTAGGCTTAAATTCAGTTAGGAAGACTGGACAAGCTCTGCCTTTACCAGGTTGCTCCTCTCTCCCTGTTGGTACGCTGTCAGCTGATTGGGGGCGGGTTCGTTCAATACTAGCCAACCAGACGTGGGCCACCACCCCTCTCCTCCAATCAACAGCAAAACCCGGCATCATAGCTCCAATCTCCAATTGCTCCAATCCATCATAGGATTGGAGCAACTTATTCTCTACCACCACCACCACTGTCTGGACTCCCAAAGGAGGCATTGCTGCTAGATAAACTATGGAAGTGCACACTCACAGTTGTGTACCATCTGTGCACAAGAACCACTGCTGTCACCAATATAACCGAGCGTTCTGGATTTGTGGAGGATGCTCTCATGACACATTAATAACTGCCTTCACCCCTCAACCCTATTGCCTCTACGGCAACACTAAAGGGACGTAATGTCTCAAACGCAAAACATTAAACATGAGCCAGTCCAGTACACTACAATAAAAAATATAGAGAGCGATATACAGAATTTCACCCGTCAAAGTGGCTAGTACCAGGGATTGCTTTGCCCGCACAGGCCAATTTACCTGCATTTGGCGGGTGGGAAAGTGCTAATGTCAAGGCCTGTTCATGTTCCATTGTGCTCGTTTATACAGACGGTTGTCAAACTGAAATAATGGCCGATTTTATCAGTTCATAAAAAGTTGACATTATGGAGAAAAGTTTTAACTCGACAGCAGCTTCATTCTTATTCCAGACAAGCTGCGGTTGCTCTTTCTGTAAATATTAACGGCATCAACCCCTCTGCCCTGGAGGATTTTCTCAGAAAATTCCTTTTGGGTAAGTGTTTAGAACAGCGAGCATAAAAGCTTTCATTAGCTGCAGGGCTTGAGGAATGTGGTTTTGATCATAGTAAAAAAATTCTATATGAAAACATGCTGATTATTGGTTTTCTTGATGGTTCATCTGGCATTGGAGTTATTTGGCACATGAGATGAGAGAGCGGAAAGACGCGTTCCTGTCACATCTGTGGTTCCCAGTTCCTCTTTCCTCCACTCTTTTATCTCCTACTTGCTCCTACTGTTAGAAGTGTTCCTTAATCTAGCCTTCATTGCAACTTGTCTCTGTCTCTTTCATCCTCTGCATCTGTCTGCACGTCTGTATGCCAGCCTTACCTCTCACCTCAGCGGGCCCCCCCTACTGTCCTCCGCCATGAGGAGATGAATGGTGCTCTGTCACTCGCCAGGCTCTTCAGAGGGCCGGCGCTCCGTACGAGGAAAGTGCCAGTCATTAACAGGAGAGGGAGGAGGGAGAGAGACAGGATGAAAAATGAGTTCATTTACGGGCAAGTCCTGTGAGCCGAGTAACGTCAGCAGCAGCAGCTCACCTTCTCCTCCCTTCTTCCTCCCATCACCTTCTGTTGGTGCCCAGTGTGTGTGCGTAGCTGTGTGGGGGGGGGGTTAGTCAGCAGAAAAAAAAGGTAGCCACTTCCTGAGAAGAAGCAGACACAAGATTAAGGGTGGTAAATTGGGGTGGGAAGAGCTGAAGTGCAGAGGAGACGAGGGGAAGCTTTAGCAGGTGGGGGATAAGACGGAGGCTCATTATTCAGACTGGAAGGAACAGGATGAATTCTGGCCAAAGATTAACGCCTCTGGTCACACCTAACATCTAAAGTGCTAGGGTCAAACCATCTTAAATAGGGTTTCAGTTACTGGTATCTCAGTTACTGGTACAGTAAAAGCTACAATGCAAAGTAAGGAAAGGCTGTTGTCTATTTGTGTATAAAAAAACCTGTGCATGCCTTTAGTTTACATATAAGTCTACTATAATTGTAAATGAAGCTACATTAATTAATGAAACCGGTGTTCAAAGGACTTTTCCCACAGCATTTAAGATGGGATTTTCACCACATAGTATATTGAGTCATGCACCATAGAAAGTAAAAGATAAAAGGTGTTATGCAAAAAAAAAAAAATGTGTGTATTGGGTAGCAAGTAATGAGTTAAGCCTAGTTTATGCTTCTGCGTTTTCAGAGACGCAAGAGCCCCTTGCGTGTCCCTTGCTTGCCTTTTCACCCCTCCATGCGTGCTTGCGTGTGTCGACCCATTTTTCTAGGCATTCGTCAAAAGCTGCGCAAGTTTCTCGCAGCCCGCAAGGCTGATTAGTCTGCTAACTGCATCCTTTACGGAGTCTCACATTTCCGGTTTGATAGCACAATACCGCCATTATTAAAACAAAGTTTTACGAGAGAATGGATTGAACTGATTGAAGTGCTTTTGTGGGAAGAAATCCGTAAATATGATCTCTTATACAAGCCGTCATTGGTGGACTATAAGGACGCGCGGATGGCCTCGGATTCATGGAAGTTGTGGAGGAAAATACAGGACAAATGTGTCCGCGATGAAAAGCAGCAGTGGCGATGCACGGGGCAATAAAGTCTATGATAAATAAATAAACAAACCAACAACTTCCACACACAAGACAAAACACGTTACTCCACCTGTTGTTCTGGCGGTGAATTACTCTGCAACACACGCAAGCCTTTTAGAACCATGAATGAAACGAGTGCGTCGACACAGCGGTACGTAAAGACGCCGACGCAGAAGCATGCGCCAGCCTTTAGGCCTTCTTTGTTTCTTCCCTCTCGATTAGATACTGATACAATGTGTCAAACATAAAGAAATTCTAAGCATGTTTCAGTTGTGCTTCATACTCAACAGAATAGATAAGCTCGGCGTTTTCTTCCAAAATTCCAGACTGAAATGTGAGTTCTACCCAAAAGTTTGATTGCATAATTTATAGTTTCTGCTGCTTCTGTAACACTGTTTGTACATTGCTAAGCTGAAGATTTGAAGCTTACTTAACAGGAAGTGCTTTTACTTTGTAGAGGCAGGAAGTAGCATGGTACGCTTTGCGTGATGTAAAATGATTGGTATGTGAACCTGATGTAGAGTACGAGAGTGCGTTATGCACACTGTTCTAATGCTGGAGTTAAGACAGTAAAGAGTTATTGTTCATGCAAGAAGTGTTCTTGTCCTCATTAGAAGCTCTATTTACTACTATCTAAAAACTAATAACCCTATAGCCTGTATTGCTGTTTTGCACAACTAGAAACTGAAGACACTTGCGTTATTGTAATTTAAGCACTGCAGAAGAATTTTAAAGCCAGGTTATGAACTCCTCATAAACTTCAAACCTTGCAAGTCCTATTTATGACTGGCCAAGTATCCAAGTACTTAAATCCGACATTAACTAAAAAATTATATAGATGTTTTGTTGTTGTAGAGAGGGCACAAGAGGCACTGGAGATTTGTTTGTGCTTTGGCTTGCAGCTTGTCTGGAAGGACAGGCCCAAATTATTGTAATGTCCCTCTTTTGCTGCAAAATCATTAAAAAGATAATCAAGGATTCGGAAGTGAATGCCAAGACAACTTCACAATTCTGGCCGGTGTAACAGCCTGTGATTTTATGATGACCAACTTGGCAACACAAGTAACATAAAAAATGTCATAGACGTAATTACGAGTGACGCTAGGACCGATGTGACCATGTGCATAACATTTATTCATCCCACACACTGCAAACAGATATAATAATACATAATTATTTAGAAAGGTTATCTCTCTTACATATAATGACATTAAACAAGAGTCTATAGCCTGTCTACATACAGCATTTGCATTTGAAAATCAAAATTATTTAACACAGTCTTGCAAATAGAGGAAGGACTGTTAGGGAGGTTTTTTGCAAGTATTTGACCTAAAGTGACACTAGATGAAAAGTCAGAGGATTCTTTCGCTGGAGACCATGACGTCTGAACAAGAGCCATTTGTTAGCAGATGGGCTACTGTCCTCTAAGCAAACGCTGAACCATTGATGATGGTAATAACTGGGGCTGTCAACATAAACACGTTCATCTTTGCAATTAATGTGGCCGAGATTAATGCAATAAAATATTTTAATGTAGTTAACGTACGTTTACGTTTACGAACCGTCGCTGGCTGCAGTCGGTTACATCGAGATGGAGAAAGCTTTTTGCATTCGAAGTAAAATAGAACACGCGACAGACAGCGGAGAAGTTGGCAGAGGAATTGCGTGTCAAACAGAAGGGGGGGGTGAGTGTCAAACGGACCACTTAAAGCACCGATATGCTAAGCTATCTAAAACTGTAACTGCAAAGCAATCAACTGTAAAATAACATTAACAATTAAACAACAGTGTTTAAAATACACGTTTTTCTAAATGATTACTCATTCTTTTTATGATTTAGTTTTTAGAAGAAAAACAAACATTCATTAAAAACAACATTGTAACAACAACATTCATCAATGGCCATTTATTGAGATTAATTAATTTTGTGCAATGAATTAGTTCATTTTTAAGAATCTGTTGACAGCCATAGTAATAACTTATTAACCTAAAGTTCAGAGACATATCAGTCTTAATGCGTTTACCGTGCAAAATGTGCTTCTGATAAACTTACAGTGTAACACCCTGCTGGGCATTACTGGTTGTAGTGGCACTGAACTGTAGCCGACCCTTTGCTCTGAACCACTTGGAAGGAGAGGGCATAAAGCAAATTCCTCTGTGGGGATCCATAAAGTGTCACATCAATACCTTTTTTTTGGTTGAAGTTTTGGTCGTTACTACGTGTTTCCTCTCTAACTAGTGTAGCATTAGTCCCTGGTTTGTTATAGAGTATTCAAATCTAATCAGTGATCAGTGAAAGTGAGGGAAGTGGATTTTACTCCTTTTTTTTCCGACTTTTCCGACTTCCGCTTTTAAAAATAAGGAGTACTTTTGCATTATTTCAACACATTGATTTTTACTTCTCTTAGCATTTGATGCTGGCTGGATTTATGTTTACACCACTTTGGGGAAGTAATCAATCGCTAACGTTGATCCATATCAGTGACGAGCCAAATAGGTCGAATAGGCCTCTGTTTAATTACAAGCTTAATTTGATTTACTGTCCTGCAGTTCTGATGAAGAAATAGCCAAAAATAGATAAATGGAGAGAGACTTGTTACAAACAACTGAAAGGCCGTTTTCAGTTAAGCCATTAAGGTGAGAAAAAAATGTGCAGCATTGTTGTGCTTTGTGTGCGGTGGTGTTCCCCTCCGTGATTTAATTTCATACATCATAAATGCCACTTTGACACTTAGTCAGGCGTGTGGCGACTTGAAAGCAGAAGCCATAAATTAAATCAAAGCCATTTCCCCCTTTTCTCCCCGTCCAACTTCTTCCTGATTTACTCTGCTCGGCTGGAGAAGGCTGAGGTGTTGGAGCGCTGATTAATGTTGCTCTTTGAGTGTTGAACACAATCGCGGTGGTTTGTATTAGTTAGAGCTTTCACACAGTCCTGCGTGTGACTTCAGACGGGCTTACAGACAAAGCTGGCAGACAAGGAGAAAAGAAAAACCTGTGTCCTAAAACGGCATTTTCCAAAATAGTAAAGTAAAACTGTGCAGGCCTAAAGAATGTACTTTGTACTCCCTTCATCATATGGAAATTCGAAGCAAATTCTGGAACACCGCGCCTTGTGGATACCGAATGAACGTCTCCTTCTCTGCATCTCCTGTCATCAGCATCATGCTGCCGTGATGCACAAGCCATTGCACTTCCATAGGCCACACGGCTAAATGATTGTGAATGCTTCATGTAGCTTGACTAATAGTACTAAGCTTTTTGACAATGCTCTTAAGTGCATCATACATCTTCAGTTTATCACCCCTGTGTTTGTAACACATTTTAGCCACTCATAAGCCAACGCTCCTTGGGGGGGGGGGGCGAGAAAAACTGTGTTTATGGCTGAATTTTCCCCCCGGGCTCTGCCATTAGGTGCTGCTGACTTCCTCAAGCACTGTTTAATTTCGGGATCCAATTGGAAGTACACATTACAAGTGAATGGTTAAGGTAGTTATTGATTTTAAGATAAATAACACACAGAACCAATACATGCCAGCTTTTGTTTTACATGTACCTTTTCATTACTTCACACCCCTCTTTCTTCTTTTATCCAAGCCGTTTTCATGTTTGTCTGTCGGCATGGCTTTTTCTTTGTCCTCCATCCTTTTTTTTCTTCTTCCACAGATCACAACTCACCCTGTGTCTTCACAATTTTACAGTTCGGCTCATTTCACTGGTGTATCAGCTAGATAGACCCGCTGTGAAGAAAATCTGCCCCAGAGCATTGGGGCCACATGCGCGTCGTGGCTGGTGCAGCTGCGTCTCGGCTCGCACTGCTGGCTTCTCCCTGCCTGTACCCAGCGGTCTGTCAGGCAGCGAGGCAGGGGAAACGGTGGGATAAATGATTATTTATGATCTGCCACCTCCCATCCTCTCAGCTATCCCCAGGCCCCATTCATTACTGCTGCAGGCTGCCACTGCGCAGGAGAAAACACGCACACACACAGACACACTCACTAAATACAGTAACGTGAGCAAACACGCACTTTTGGATACTGAGCCCGGGCAAGCACGCGAACACACACATAGTATTTTTCCCTGTATCGCACTCTTTACAGTTAAAATCAACATACCTCAAGGAATAATGTGCTATTGGGTAATTTGCATCGTCCTACACAACATAAATGGGTACTCCACTCGTCCATCTTTCCCCCAGCAGCGCGCTGTCCTCTGAGGAGCAAAGACATTATTCCATTCGCCGCTTTGAAAATCAGATGTTTCATTTCTCACGTTGCCTGCTTTGCAATAAGTGGCACATGGCTGATGAGTCTCTGTGGTATTTGTGTGTGTGTCTCTCTCTCTCTCACTCGCCATGCATCATGTTTTTCATTGTGCCAAACTTCCAGCAGCTGGACCTAATAAATCCTTGGAAAACCCAGAGAGCTCAAGGTAGCTTAAATAATTGATCAGACTGAGCATAAAGCCTGGCGGCCAGCTTGCCTAAAATACAAGGAGATCAGAATGAGATAGAGACCACTACATGTCTGTGTTTGCTTGTGTGTTTGTGCATGACTTGAGTATGTACTTTGTGAAACTTTACCACAAAATCAATAACGTTGGTGGATTTTTTGTACTGCACATTTCAAAGCAACATGTACGCATGCAAGCACATCCAAACCACTGATGTGCGGTCAGTGTAGCAAAGCCTCATCAAAGCTACAGAGGAATTGTTGAGATTACATGATTTTATTGATCATTTCTTCATATTCTTAATTCACAATTGCTTGAAATATATTTAGATAAATATATATCATTATTTATGACTTGAAATACTTCAGTTAGATGGAATAGTACAGTATGCTTCTTTTGCCGCTTGCTCCTAAAAATATTGTTTAAATGGAGACAGCGGCAAAGGCCTGTCTGCTCTGCTTGAACATCCATGGTCTGCAGCTCCGGCACGCTGACTTGCGAAGTTGGTTCTCACACTATGTTGAATCTGCCCACGGCGTTTCTTTGCAAAACCTGCCATGCACTGACCTCAAGTATGTAAGGTTAAGATAGCCCACTGGTTGGTGATTGGACCAGGTATCTATAACCGAAGCCTTGAGCCAGGACAATCTTTGTGCCTAAATTCCACGTAGGGTGACTTTACACAGTAGGTGTTTTCTAGTGAAGCTTTCTCTCTTTCTGTCTCGTTTGCTTTTGCCTAAATTGCTCTTGTCTGTGGATACACTTTTGCATGTTTCTGTTGTGCGCTGACACAAATATTACTCTCTCTCTCTGGCGTATTGTGGTTTATGTCTACCTGACTAATGTGGACTACATTTTAAACTATATTTTATCCCTTCATGAGCAATGTATAGACATACCCTTATGCCACATTGATTAGTTCCTGCATAGGAAAACAGTTCATTGCCCGCTACTGATCCAAGCACATACAAAGTAAGGGAATCGTTGGTTTCTTTGCCTTACGAGAAACACATAGACCCTCCTCACCCGCCCCGCCCACCCCTCCTCTCCGGCAGAATGCAGTCCCAGAGAGGAGCTTTTCTCCTGTCAGTGTATCGGGTTTCGACACCTGCAGAACACGGCTACTTCATGTTTTAGAAGCTCTTTGTGACGTTTTACCTATAAGAAGAGAGTTAGGGCGTGCTTTAAATGGAATATACATCACATCCATCAAGAACTTGTTAAGAGAATATCTATATTCTCTTAACAAGGGGATTTATTCATACACTATATAGAGTGTATGAATAAATCCCAGGGCTAACGTGAAATCTTACAGCAAGTCCATTTAGCTGGAAATACATCTGTACACGATGGACACTGTAGTTGTCCACTGGGTATTGGAGGCCGTAGAGCGTTGAGCCTGTAGGTGGAGTCCCACCATGATAACTCACATTGACTGTCCACAGTAGACCATTTAAAAGGGGGAGGGAGAGGGGATTCTTGGAGCGTGGTGTCTACGGATGATGAATCAATATATTGGATGATAATATATGAAGGTTAGGAGATGTGTTCAAAATGATGTTCCATTAGGGGGCCATCATCAGGGTCTTCCATAGGCAGGAGAAATCCTGCAGCATTTGCCAAGGTCTACAGATGGATGGATGCCCAATACATACGCCCGCTGGCTCACCTACTGCCTCCTTATATCTGCTTTGTGTAAACCCTTTCATGTTAAAATGATCAAAATCAAGTGTGGACCATTCTTTTCATTTGACTCAGGGAATGGTATGACAACATATTTGCCTTTAGAACGCCTCCCTGTTCCCACTCTCTGCTAAGCTGACTGAAACCAGCTTCATGTTTATTTTACAAACATGATATCAATTTCCTCATTTGCCTCACTTTATCAATCGTGTTTACCATAACCAAAGTCAATCCATAGGCTTAATCAGATTTTTTTGACTAAACCCGCTGGGAGACAGGGTTGCTTGTGATGGTGTTCATTGATTGCTAACACAGCTACTTCAAACTAATCAACTTGCCACATCCTCCCCACTCTGTCCTGACTCCAAAGCATGGTGCATCTCTTTTGTGAAGTGCTTTTTTATTAGACTTTAATAAGACTAAATTTGGATGGTGACACAGCTAATGTGTCCATCTTTTTTTGTTAAAGCTTGAGGTCAAGATGGTTCACAATTAGCCAACACAAAGTTGAGCTGCATGAATGCTCATCAGTGACCTGATGTTGATGTCAAATTTGCTGTCACAACGTCTGGTGCAGTTGGGCTCTTAGGCCTTCCAACATGTGTACAGCAAATGTTTCCTCAAGAAAACCGACATAATTGCCCATTTCTGATATTTCATTTGAACTTAACCACACTCCCTCCCTCCTGCTGAGAACACCTGGCAGTGAGTGATACAGCAAAGCAATAGGCTGCAGGAGAAAAGCCTCATTGTCACCATTTCTTGTTTATATCCGCTTTTCCACCACGACGACCCATTAATAAGCACACGCACGCTCCCTCTGGCTTAAAATCTCTCTCGCGCTCGGTTTCATCTCTCACTTCCCCGTTTCTCCTTTGATTTTCTCCCTTCTGCATGTCAACACAGTCAGGTCCCTTGGCACCGACCGAGCTATCCGCTGTCGCATCCTCCCTCCCTCTGCCCTGTCCCATTACAATGACAATAACAGATAAGAATATTTATTATGTTGGCTCACCACTCCCCGTTCCTCCAAACATCTCTCAGGGGAGCAGCTCCCCACTATCACCCTCAAAAGCCTCATTCAGTTACCAGAAAAAAACACATCCACTCCTGGCCTTGATGCTTTCCTTTATCAGTCCAATGAAAGGAGAGCCAGAGCATGAAGGCGTCTCATCTCCTCTTCTTCTTTCTTCTCTCGCAACGCTCCCTCCCCGATTTTAATTTCCATCTCTCTTTTCCTACACATTTCAGCAAAAAGGGGGAAAGGAAAAGGAGGAGGGAGGGAGCGCGTGCAAATGAGAGTGGGACGCTGGCTTGTGATAACTGCCATGCAGAATGGACATCTCCCTTGTTTATTGGCTTTTGAAATTCAATCCATTGTCTGGGACGGCAAGTGATAAAGGAGAGGGGAAATACAGACGCTCTTATCATGCCTGCTCAGTGAAAAGAACTTTTTTTTCCCCTTCTCCAGATGCCTCCGTTTGTTGTGGGGTACGTCTGTTGTGCGCGCATCGCCACATCCGAATAATGGTTTCTGAAAAATGCATTCATTCAGCTGATTATTTGGACCCGGCTATGCCACTTACTATTGTGCGCCATCGTTGTGTGTAGTCCTCACATTTAGAGGAGGCACACAAATGAGAGTGGTCACACTTGTCTCATAGGCTTTTCCCTGGACGTGTCATATTTAAAGGTTGAAAATGCTCTTGTTCCCGAGTTATGTTGCACAGACTGTGAGTACTGTGCTTGCTTTTTGGACCACACTGACCTTTCATCCCTTTTATAGTCTTGGATTAAATGGACGCATCGTGTCATTGCAAGTCTGCGTTCTTCTCAGTTGACTTTTATCATGAGCTGCACCAATCTGGATGTTAAAACATCTTGGAAAATCACAATATATACGATGCATAAACGGCACTAATAATGCAGATGTAACTTTTGTTAACACTTTTGGTTGCTGTGGCGGTTCTATTGTTTCTTTCTTGAAAAAAAGGGTGTGCTCACAATCAAACACAATTTGCTGGGCTTTTTGTTTCACCAGCATTTACATTTCAGTTTTGTTGCACATTTTGCACATTTGTAGGTTTATCTGCGTCAGAGTTCAAAGCTGGTTTCCTCTTCAGAAACGCTCTTCAGACGCTCCAGACCACATGACTGTTGGCCTTTCTCAGGAAGTAACCCTTCTCTGTGCTCATCTGCTTTAATGGTTTACTAAAAGAAGTGTTGAGAAAATGCACCTAAAAAGAAAAATGGGTGAGACCATAATAACTTTTATTACACACATTTTACACAAATGGAGCTGAATGTAAAACCGTCTTTCCATTCAATCATTCCGATGAGTTTGGGATATCTTGAAGGGCAGTGTAAATTCTTGAATTATACAAATGTAATTCCAAAATGAAAGGGGTGTGGTTTGCAAATAGAAACTGATGAAACGTCATAGGAATCACAGTTTTATAATACTAAAGAGAGGGGAAAAAAACAGCAACAGCAAACAAACAGCAAGTTTAGGCATGGTCTTAGGTTGAGAGTCTTCTCCTCACCAGCTCTCAGCTTCCATCCTACAGTCACCAACAGAAGTGTGTGCATGCACAGTCTAAGAATGGGGAGATTAATTCAAACCAACTTCCTGCAATGACAACACTGGCGGCTGTGAATGCAAATCTAGATAATCTCTTCGCATTTAATGTATTTCTTGAGTGACAGGGACTCAATAAAATCAAAAGCAAATGGGTAGGAACTTGCTGTTACGAGTGAATGAATGACGGTATGAAATCATATGATCTTACATCAGCTGTATCTTATTAAATTGAGGCAATTTCAAATGAATATTACTGAATATACAGTTTTCACATTTGCAAGTTCATAAAACACATCCCTGAGTTTTGACATGACGCAGCTATGAATATTTAACCGTTCACCTGTGGGGTTTAGAAACAAAAGAGCAATAGATGATACAATATTCATGAATTCATTTGAATAGAAACTGTATCCGTGCAAGGACATTCAGTTTGCACCGTATTTAGGGAATTGGAATAAAAAGCACGTCATCTAGAAAGCTGCTAATAGTTAAAATCAAAAAGGATTCAAAGTTTGCTTAAAGACTTAGTTAGCCAGCAGCCTACCCTGGTTATTTAAGAAGACAGTAAAAAGACGGTAGTTCTTCCCTTCCCAGTGGGTTTATTTCCATTGAAGAGCAGTTTGTTAATGTTAAGCGCTTAATTAAAATTTAGCATTGAGTGTTGGTGTGTCTACCCAGCTGCAGTATGCCCCCACTGGTCGGAGCCCCCGAGGAATCCCGCCAATTGGAACCCGGTGTGCAATGTGCCTGCCCTTCTTTAGATAAATAAATAAGGAACTAAAGACAAAAACGTCTATTCACAGGGCCACAGCGTATCTAGACAAAATATATATATATGTTTCTTTGAGCCTCTCTCCATAGCTCGGTTACCTGCTGTTCCTCCCATGTCTGCTATGGGGCTCTGTCGCACAGGAAATCACAGCTCACTCTCTCTCTCTCTCTCTCCCCTGCTCACCTTCCCTCCCTGCTCTCAATTCACCATTTCCTTTGTCATCCATCCCTCTGATCCTTTCTCGGTCCAACAGGGAGACATCAAGACTCTTTTTCAATTTATTATTATTATTATTTGTTGTCCTTGACATGTCACGCTTTGCGTTGCTCAAATGTCAGACGGACATGGGCATCAGACTTTGAAGTATGATATGTAGCCGTATGGACTATTTTGTTGTTTCCTTCATTCTAGACACTTTTCACTACTGAAAATGCGTGTGATTGCAGCAATGAAGAGATGATCCCGTTTTAAGTAACGCATGATTATAATCCTAAGGATAATACATTTAATGGTGTAGCCCTTTGTCAAACTAGTGCGACACCAAACAGAAAAACAGTAGATGAGCCTTTTAAAATTGAATAGTTAAGAGGAGATTTGTACCCAAATCCCCGGACACCCTGCTTGGTCAAAAGGTGTAGCGTCACGCTGCCATGGAAAATGGTACAGCGTTAGGAAGACTTAAGTATTAATTACCCTATTAACTGCAAAGGATTCACTGTCTATATGGGGTCAGCCTCTTGTGTTGGAGCAGGCTGTGGAATTAACAGAGGGCTGCATTAATCCCCTCTTATTTTCCACATCAGCACTGGCGCATCCGAAAAACATGGTCTGTCCAGGCTTTAATTACATAAAGTTCAGCGATGTGTGTGTCTGAGAGTGCGTACGTGTGTGTGCGTGTGTGTGCGCCATTTGTTCTGTAGACAACATCGGCGGTGAAACACATTAATCAATTAGTCTTAGGTGATAAACATTGGAAGCTCCACACAGGTTCCACATGGGATTCCCGGGTCTCAAGGTGGCTGCCGTCCACTGACAAGCACACACACAAACGCTGTAGTGTACACCCAGGCGCGCTCACAGATCTAATTAAAACCATTGTTGTGAATAGATCTGATTCCATTTCAGTGTGGTTAACAGTCCTTCGTGGATAAGTAATGAGCTGCTGCCGGCGGAGGCGCAGCCCTTCAACGCTTTAAGTCTGGACTGCAGCAAGACTCCCATCAGGAGTTACTATGGTGATCGGTACTGTATCGCTCTATGGCAGAGGGAGGGAGGGACGTGAAGCTGTAATAAACTAAAATACACTGTACAGGTAGCTGGGGGCACGCCAGGTGACGTCCGGTATGAATGGCTTGTTTGTGAAAGTACAACATTGTAAGTCTTTACTTTAATTATCACGCATGTAGTTGACTGGAGAGGGATTCTCCAGTTGTGATGGACACAAGTTTATTTTATCTGGCTTCTGTATACAGAATCGGCTTTCATTTTCTTGTAAAGTAATGAGATAATCACAGAAAATAACTGTATGCAAATTTAATGAAACAATGTATTAGTATTTCCACATGAATTAGAATTCTAACTGTGGCGATGCCCCAAAGATGAAGAAATCATTGTGTCACAATCAGTTTGGACGAGCAAACCTCAGCTCCCGTCTTTCATTTCTGTTAAATAATGAGTCATTATTTCTTTACTTCAATAGTCGTACTCATATCACTCTTCAGGGACTATTATGATAAAAAATGAAGACATTTTCACATGCACAGTAGTAGTGCTTGTGTGGATAAATGAATGATTCATTTGGTTCGGTTTAGCTTGTCTTCCTTGAGAACGGCCTGTGGTGTAAACTATTCACAGGAAGATGTGAGGGAGAAGTCAATCGAGCACAGTTTGTACACATCCACCATGCAGATGGAGGGGCAGCAACGGCATGACACTGAATTGATATTATAACTTGTGACACTTTTGGAGCATTTCAACACAGTGTGGTTTCGTTGACTAATTTACTAGTAATTTACAGTAATTTTAGTTTCTTCACAAGAATCCCATAAAAGTCCACTTTTAAATATGATTCTAATCATGCACATTTACCCATAACAATATTTGAAATCAGGTGGATACTAACGAAAATAGCAGGTAAATAACCCAACTCTAATGCATCATACATTCACACTGGAACGTTTATGAATGTTTACACTGAGTTTTTACGAATCAGTTGCTGTATTGCATGGATTTAAATTATAATTGCTCTTATAGATTATTGAAGTTCCAGGTACAAAATGAGTAATCTGTAGTTATATTATTATTACAATCATCAGAATTTTCCTAAAGACCAGGTATCGACAAAAAAGTCCGATCGGTGCATCCAGAGATGTGGTCATGCGTTTCTTGGAAGTGAGTCATTGACCTTGAAAAAGAGTAACAAAATGACTAATCGACTAATACATCTTTGCCTAAAAAGATTGATTAGTTGACTAATCGACAAACAAGGGGCAGCCTTTGTGTACAAACTGATGTTGGTTGAGATAGGGCACTCTCTCTTATCTTTCTGTCTGCTGGTTGTAACCGAAGGTTGGCAGGACCGTGGTGAAGACCACAAGAAGGAAACAGAGTGAGAGTGAGTGTTTGCGCCTCATTGGGGAGGAAGAGCAATTCCTCATTGGTCACAGCGCCCCCGACGAGAGGCCCACGCCCCGACTGGTTGGAGGGAATTCTCTGTACAAAATAGGAAAATAAAGCAGGACAATCTTCTCATGTCTGTTTGTCTGTCTGATTAACAAAAAGTGTGACTCTGAATGCGTGTGTGCGCGCAGCGCCTCTCTCCCTTTAACATATTTTCCTCTCTGTGCCTGTCGGAGCAGCGGGGCCACTTTGATCAGAGCGTTATCTGCACCGCCGCGGCCTAATCCGTGTATTTGCTCCGAGTCTTAGCTGGATCACCGCGCTCAAATCAAAGCACTACAGAGTCAAACCAGGAGGGAGCAGAGACATGCGGGAACACACACCTTTCAAACACTCTGTCATACTGTATGCACACACGCTCTCAAACACACACTTTAAATAAATCACAAGCGCTCTGATGGGGTCAATGGACTCTATAATGATGATTAGACTTGAATGAATGCATGTAACACGGGCAAACGCGGTCAAGTCGGTCGTACAGTCTGCAAATATAAGCTCACTTGTTGCCAGGAGTTTGAGGAGTTACAAAGCTTCAGCTGCTCCAATACATTTTGTTGCAATGCTCCCAAAGAGGCTGCATTGAAATGCTCAGCTTCCTCAAATACTACTAATAATAGAATGCTGCTAATTACAATTCAACTGCTTACGTTACATCATAAGACAATCAAAAGATGTTTTTTGCTGCTCCCCACTCAACAGTTCCCGGCTATTTCTTCTTGTGTGCTTCCTAATGATGGTTAAAAGTAATTAAACCATATCCCACAAAGAGTCCTGCTAATTATTCTGCCATGGAAGAACAAAGTAGCTAAGTATCTGGAGCCCTACAAGGATTTAATCAATACTTTTGCAAAGCTCCAGGTGTGTCATTGGCCATTTGACAGTTGTAACCATTTGGCTGTCGACTACTTCACAGCTGGTTTTCCATCATTCTTTTAGAGCAAATATTCACCTGATCTACATCCTTTAGTTCATTCTGCACCAGCAAACGTAGTCCTCTGACTCGTAATACGCAAAATACAGATATGAATAATAAAAATAAATAAAAGGTAAGGGTACAGTATCTCCTCACCATAAATTAAACAGCAATGACTGAAACTCAGTTTAGCAGTAGTCCATGAATGAAGTAGTGTGGCAGCTTGGATTGTTATTTCTAGCAAATAAGCAAAAATCCTTTGTGGAATGCCCTCTAGTAGATAATGCCGTACCCTTGTGTGTGACCTCCCAAAGGAAGCAATACATACAGGGAGATAGACAAACCACGCAGTGAAGAGAAGGAGAAAGCGGAGCTACTGAGATAATGAAATAACTTATGGAGATGTGGCTCCATCCTGGGTGGGGGGAAGCGAGTGGGGATGAAATAGAGAGGGAGAGGTAATTGCTCTGGGCTCCAACTACCTTGGACTGAGGGCAGCAGGTGTTTAAAAAGACCTCCTCCTGTTGGACACAAGTTACTGGAGACATAGACAAGCTTGAGGCCATTACTTTGAGGACGCAAGGGCAGAGTTAAGGATTTTCTGCTTCAGTTAAATACTCAATTTGTGTTCTAGTCTTCAGCTAATTACAAAATAAATCATATGTGGTCCAGGGCTCCAACTGGCCCTCTCTAACTTCGTAGAGGAAAGCTGTCAAAAAAATGTTGTTTATTTATTGCTTACCTGAAATGCTGCATTAGGAGGTTTTGCAGTTCAACAGCCATCAAGACCAGCAAAGATCTGCAGCACCATAAAGAGTAATGGACAGATGCTTCAGATCAAAAGCACTGACCGAGAAGGAGCCACAGGATCCTCCAAATTACTTATGATCTGCATCATATCTTACCTGTCTGTGGTCCTTGTGTTTCTAATGAATATGTGCATTTTAAAAAACACTCACAAACACTCTAATGAAAAAAGTAGCCCTTTAAAAGCTACAAAAAAAGTTCAGTCATTTCCTAAAACAGCTGGAGAAGCATAAGCAACCAGCATTAAATTATGCATTTGTTAGGCACTACTTTCAGGTGTGGATTAATACACGCGCACCACTCTAATGAGTATTTATGGCAGCAGCATGGTGTGTGTGTGTGAGATTGATTCAAAATGAACTACAGCGTTCATCATAATGAAGCAACATGCCGCCTAGTAAAATGTGTCTGATGTGCTGTTTATAGTTTTTGGACAAAAATGGAGCGGCTTTGGCCACACAGATTATACTTTTTTATATTAGATTAATTTATCGTTGGTTTTGGTGGTTTGAGATATGTCACAATATATATAATAAGTACACTGGTTAAGGATAAGGTACAGAAGATGATGAACATTTGGCTGGATACATGATGCAACAACAGTGTCCCCAGACAAAGTTACATGTCACATGCTTTGTGTATGCCCATTCATCTAATAATGTCATGTCCTTCTTTCCGAAAAGCTCCTAAAAGACTCATTTTCGGTGTGAAAATTTGATTTTCATTCTGGTAAAGACAGATTATTAAATTTGAAATGAATACAGTCGTATTCAGAGATGTTAGTGGAAATTTCAAGTGCTTCTCAGTGATGATGAGAGGAGTGAAGAGGCAAACTTTGATGCTGAGCTTTCTGATCCCTGTGAGACTTCCATGTTAATAAATGAGATATCCTGCAAAGCAATACTGCTTTAACCCTATGTATTATGTATGAGGCAAAGGAGAACAGAACTAAGAAGGAGGAATCATCTTCGCACACATAAGTGCCAGAATCCAATCTCAGCTCCATTAGTGCAGGACAAATCCTATACAGTGAGAAGGGGTCTCCATATGTTTCCATGAGGGAGCTCAGGAAGCCATTATGGAAATGAAAGGGGACAAATCACACGATACAGATCACCGGATGAAGCGGGAACAAAATCATGGTGCAGGATACTTTGGATGGGTAAGCTGAACAAAAGAAGGCTGAAACCTGCACACTCCCTTCCTCAGACTTTTTAATTAACTTCCGCAGGGAGGACAACAGTCTGAGAATTCCATTAGTTTACATTTGTGTCATCTTGTGTCTTTAAATAATGCTGTTTTGTTGATCTGCAGATCAGAGATTACCAGTCGCTTCCTCATTTTTTGATGGTGCGGCCATCTTTCCCAAGACACACTAATGTTTAGCAGCACGGCGTCTTATTTAATCACGTGTCAGCACATTATCACCATCTCTCCATCTTGGCAAGGCACAAAACTCATTCTAAGTGCGCTCCGAGTCACAACTACTGCAGAAGGTTAAGGTGGAAGACAATTTGTCTGTTTTTTTTCCATTGAGTTAGCATCCCCTCCGAGCGTATGCTCCATCACAGTAGATACAGATCCTTACAAACAATCTCCCAAATGCTAATTGAGGTAATTAAAGCCGCAGCATCCAGAGGAAACAGGTGCAGGTGGTAGGCATTATTCATGTCCCCGTGCCCGTGGAGGTAACCCTCTCAATCTACTGAGGTAAACAAGACAGACAAGGGTGCAGTTTTCACTGTTTTCTTTGTTAAGGTGAGCACACAAGAAGCTTTATTTCCCACTGGTGCTGGAGTGCTATTCTTTGTTGTGTGTATGACATCAACAGATCTTCACACCTCAATGCTAAAATATATTCAAAACACACACATATTTCTTGAGCTGTATCAGTAACGTGATCAACATTCACGTTGATTTTCTGAAGGGAACGTACTTTTTTTGGTTGCTATCAGCGGAGGTATGATGCAGCTCTAAATTCGACAAAGCCACCGGCATCAAGCACATTCAGTTCCCAAGGAGACACAATTACATAATTAAGAAAATGACAAGTTTCTTGTTTGAGAATTTCTTCTAAAGGATGGACGAGGTAATTTTCACAGGCCGTCATTAGCACCCCCCTTCAATGTCCTTCAATTTGTCAAGACTTTTTTTTTTTTTTTGAAAATGCAAATGCCCTCGTCCTAAATGTCAGACGCAGGTAGCAATGGCGGTGGGGGTCTGACATTCAAACAGAGGCCCTGTTTATATCAGACAGTGATTAGATTAATACTCATTAGAGAATATTTGTGTCTGCACCATTCCTGCACAGCCTTCCAGGCAACCAGGCAACAGGAACCATGGCAATTAGAAATGGCAAACTGTCCTCCTCCATCACCTCGTCCATTTTATGGCCTCTTAAAAATGCACATACACCCTATGCTGAGTAATATATACACGAATTAGATAATAAAACAAAGTTCTAATGAAACATAACACATTTTCTAAAACCAATAGTACAATCACGTTATCTTACTTAGAAACATTTTGCATGCAATAAAATAATGTCAAAAAAGATGATACTGCAACATAATCTGCCCTACAGAGGTGTAGACTCTGAATAATGTGCAATAACGATGCCTTTTACTATTTCAATACCACAGTGTTGTAGGCTGTAATCATCAAGCATTTATTTACTTACTGCCACATGAAGTAAATAAATGCTTGAAGATTCCTCTCTTGGCATGAACAAGGCTTTTCATTTCCTGCAGTCACATCCCTTCCACGAATCCATGTCCTTCTCATTTTGACTAAGAAAATGGAAGTTAATTTAAATTTGGTTCGGATCTGTTTTACTATTGTGCTGTTCTTTAACATTACAATGAAATGCCTCAAAAATGAACAATATACAGTGTGAAATGAACCATTCTTGTGTTAAGTATCTTCTAAACTCCAAATGCCACTAAAGCCTAAATGTTGGGTTTACTATACAGCTTTAAAATGGTCATATTAATGTACATGTCATCAAACTTGCATGCTCTATATGTGCATTTGATCCTCATTAGGTCTGGTTTTCCTTCTCATGAGACACTGGTGAAAAATAATGATCTTGATGACCGCAGCTTAATTAGCGCTTGGAAACTCTATGATTTTAATTCAATGTTTTCAAGCCACTTTTTGAATCCTTTTACCCGTCGTTTGGTGCTCCATTAGCTATGGGTTATGATCATTACGACAAAAGGAGGTTACTTTAACATTCTGAGAGTTAGGCCTGAAGGGATGAACTTCAGAGAATTGTCGCTTACTCAAAGACTAAGGGTAACTTTGTGCTCTGTCTGAGGCCACCTTAATTATGTCGTAAAGCCACCACTCCCCCTTCCTATGGAGAAAAAGAAAAACTCTGATCTCATCTGTATCCTTTAGATGTTTGCCGTGAAATGGCCGCTAGCTGGCGGCTGCTGCTCTCTGTGTGCACGTTATCAGCTGGTCTCTGTCTGCCTCATTCGGTCAGTCTCCCCTTACCGGCTCATTATCTGAGGTAAAAGCTTCTCTGCTGAGCATACCCTTTTGTTTTTCCACGTCTCCTTCCCTCCCTCTTCATGGCCTCACTCCTCTGCCAAACTTCTGAATAATTAGAGTTTAGGAATCTGTGGAGGTGCTGCTGTGGGACGAGGTTTAGTTCCGGGAAAAAAAATGGTAAACGGTGGTCTGGGAATTGGGAGAATCTGCAAGCTCATGTTTTATTTTCTCTGGCAGACCCACTTAACACCACCCTAATGTGCTGTGAATGGCCTCCTACATCGGACAGACAGGGTCACAGTTTTGTCAGTTATATTGGCTTTAGGTCTATCCAAAGGCAGAGGCATTTTGGTCGTCTGACCTTTTACTCCTACTTTCTTCTTTTGCTCTGTCACTCAGTCCCTCTCCTTCTACTCACAAAGCCGGAAATCACCTTGACTACATCTTCACTAGAAACTGCTTTACCGCTAACCTCACTGTAACTCCACTTCTTCATCTCCTACTCTCTTCCGCTCTCTCTAACTAACGACTAACATGTAACGGTTCGTCGCAATATTGGCTCCCTCTCTCCCTCCTCTCTGGCCTCCTGTGTTCTATCAGCTCTCCCCGCAACTGACTCTTTCTCACTCTTACATCCGAAAGCTGCCGCAAAGACTCTTCTCTCAACCCTGTCCTTCTCTCTTGACTCTCTCTGCCCTCTTACGACACAACAGGCTGGAAAATCCCATCCGGCTCCATGGCTGTCTGAACCGGTGCGTGCCGTGAGAGCCACTATGCGAGTACTGGAAGGGAAATGGCATAAATTTAAACAACCTGATGACCTGCTTGTGTTTCAATCTCTTCTCTCCTTTTTTCTGCGTCTATCTCTGCTGCTGAAAGCTTTTTCTACCAATCTAGAATTGAATCCTCTTTTTCTAACCCCCCAAAACTCTTTTCTATCTTCTCCAACCTCCTCGAATCCCAGAGTCCTTCTCCCCCCTCCACCCTTCTTCCGGGAGACTTTGTCAACTATGTTACCAAAAAAATACCTGACGCTTTCTACAACCAATCTCCTATTACTTGTGTTTCACCGACTTCACCTTTATCGCTTCCCTCTTTCACCCCCCTGTCCCCTAACCAAGTTTTTACCCTTGTAACCTCTGCCCGTCTGACCACCTGCCCTCTTGACCCCATTCCCTCCCATATCCTACAATCTATCGCTCCTGACCGTCTTCCTTTCCTAACCTGTCTCATTAACTGTTCTGTCATCTGTCTGTTTTCCAAACTCTCTGAAGGAGGCAAGAGTTAACAACCGTAACAACCTCCTAGACCCCCACCAGTCAGGCTTTAAGGCAGGCCATTCCAGAGACTGCTCTCCTCGCGGTCTCAGAACTCCACACTCTCTCCTCTGTCCTCATCCTTCTGGACCTTTCTGCTGCATTTGACACAGTAAACCACCAGATCCTTATCTCCTCCCTTCAGGAACTTGGTGTCATGTTTGGGTTCACGTCCTGTTTTATTTTGTAGTTTTCTGCTACTCGTGTCCCCGGGTAACTTCACTTCCTGCCTTGTCCTGTCATCCCCGGTGATTGTCTGCCGTGTCTGATTGTTTCCAACTGTGTCCAATCACCTGCACCTCCTTAGTGTATTTAAGCCATGTGTGTCTATTGTCACTTGTTGCGTCATTGTTGAACGTTCCTGGTTCCCATTGCCGTTTTTGCCCCTTGGCCTTTTTGCTTTTTTTGAGTTTTTGACCATTAAAGTATTTTTGTTTGAAACTCTGCGTTTGAGTCCTACCTTCCCTGCATCCGTGACAATTTGTGTCTCAGGCTCTGCTCTCTCCCTTCTTTCATCCTACCTTGATGGCCGCATCTACCAGGTAACCTGGAGAGGATCTGTGTCAGAACCTTGTCTTACTACTGGAGTTCCTCAGGGTTCCGTCCTGGGTCCCTTCCTCTTCTCTCTCTACACCAACTCTCTCAGCTCTGTCATTCTCTCGCATGGCTTCTCCTACCACAGCTATGCCGATGACCCCCAACTAATTCTCTCCTTCCCTCACTTGGACACTCCGGTGGCGGTCACGGATCTCTGACTGACATCTCTCAGTGGATGTCCACACACCATCTGAAAATCAACCCCGACAAGACTGAACTACTCTTTCCGGGAAAAGATTCTCCGACCTAGAACTTGACTGTTAACTTTGGTAACTCCGTGTTAACGGCCACTTTGACTGAGGAACTAGAAGCCAATTTTCCTTGACTCCCGACATCACTGCGACAACACGATCCTATAGATCCACGCTCTACATCAGAGGAATACGTCCTCTTCTCACTCCGAGGCGGCACAGTTACGGATTCAGGCTCTTGTCTTCTCCCGCCTGGACTACTGCAACTCCCTCCTGGCAGGTGTAATGGGAAAATAATATGTAACCCTTTTAAATGCTTCATTTGTATAACCAGTTTATTAGTTGCAAGTGGTTAGATCACAAAGGCCCTGACATAAGAACTGAAGTCTCCCACTTGGATTAGATGTTTCCAGCAGTCATAGCTGTAGAGATTGAACAAAGTGTTTGTTATGTCTATGACCACATTTGTTCTCGCATGTTGGGAGAGCAAGGACACTGTCAAAGAACTGACGTGTCTTACATGGATAAGATGTTCCCAGTACCCTGGCTGTAGATACTAAACAAGATGGTCAAAGGTTTCTGTTGACACCACCGATATCTAAACTTGGGTATAAGAACTGCCTCGATGTGTTGGGGGCGGAGAGGAGGTTCTTGACAGTCTACTGACCACGTAGCTGTTGTGACCCTCTTTCCCTTGCAAGGAAATAAACGGAGAAAAGACATACTTGACTCAGAGCCTTTGTTTCTTACTTAACGATTGTCTGTGCAAAATCTTCCACCACACAGGTCTCCCTGCTTCCGCCATTCGACCTCTGCTGCTCATCCAGAATGCAGCAGCAGCTCGACTGGTCTTTAACCTTCTGAAATTCTCCCACTCACTCCTCCTTGCTGTCCTTGCTCCGAAATGGTAGAACGAGCTCTCTTGATGACATCAGTACCGCAGAGAGTCTTCACATCTTCCGCCGCAAACTAAAGACGCACCTCTTCAGACTCTACCTTGACTAACAAATTGTAGCACTTAAATTGTACTTATAATGGCTCTTATCTATAGGAAGTTGCAGATGGGCTTATTTGATGAAATTGCACTTTCTTGTTTCTTTTGTGTCTGTATTCTTATGGTTGGAATGCACTTATTGTAAATCACTTTGGATAAAAGTGTCTGCTAAATGACATGTAATAATTATAACGCCCTATGGAAATCTGAAGTGCGCTGAGAGGTGACAAACTGATTTGGCTTGGTGGTGGTTAAAGATTAAATATCGCATTCATTTTGTTAGGTGCTTTTCAATGTTAAAACTAGTTTGATGTTAGAAAGACTTTTTTCCTTCACCTTCCTTTATATTAAAATCTTCCTTTTTTATGACCATAATGACAATTTTGATATGTGATCTTTTGGTATAGCTTTATGTGAATTAAACCTTCATGGCTCTAAAGTAATTTGAAATGGTAAAAACAGAAGTTTTCTTGAGTTATTGAGGAAAATTAGCAAGAACGTTTGGCTAATGTGATCAAAGGCTACTGCGTATTCATTGGGTGCAACACCTTAGTTTATATGAGCACAAGTTTTTATTGTTATACGCTAAAGTGCTGTCATTAGTGCCTCTTGTACCAATGTGCTCTTAACATAACGCCATATTCACATAAGTGCACGGGTTTCAAGACCGGTGTTACTGAGGTAATCACTAAAAAGACACCGGTGACCAACCTCGTGTCTTTTTCTAATCTATTATAAAATCCTCCAAAAAGAGTCTCATACTTATAGAGCGACCTCTAAGTAGGCAATTTCCAAACCATGAATATTTGAATGAAAATAAAGGGGTAAAAGCACTGCATGTTTAATTCAAAGATACAGAAGACTGACTGCTGTTTTCTAACTGAATTTAGACTGAGTCGAAGCCTAGATGTTGATTTCCCCAACTCTATTTGTCGCTGGCATTCTTAAGGCACTGATTTCCTCTTTCCATGAGTGTATTAGGTTGAAAGTCAAAGAGGCTCAGGTTGTTGTCAATAGTCATTAGAGCTGGCCAATGGCCCGGGGTTAGGATCTGTCAGACACTGCTCAATACCACACGGACGCCTGTATCCACACATCCACATTTTTTGGAGCTCATCAGTGTCACAGTAGTAAACATCCTTTTTTTTCTGTAATGAAGCTCATAGTCAAACCAGCCAAGAATAGACGGTAAAAAGATTGGTGGTTTTTTACTTTCTCTTCCACGTGATTGTAAGCAATGCCTGTTACCTGTTGGGTTCTCTTAAAGCGTAAAGACAAGTCACTCGTACAAAAGTTTTAATTTCCTATGCACCGACTAACAAGGATGCGTCGTTCTCCCCACTGCCCGTCGTCCGTCAGTCCTCTGCTTATATGTGGGAACAACACAATTAGTTCATACTCCTTACAGCTGAGGCCCCTCACGCCGCTTGCCGGCACAGTTGCCTGTTAAAAACATTACGTTTGAATCGGTTTGAGTATTTATTTATGTTATGTCCACGACACATGTCTTAGCTGGCTTCGAGTAAAGCTTTTGGAGGGATTTCCATGCATGACATTTTTTTTCGACGATCGTGGTCCCCGAAAGGACTTAAATAAATTAAATTTGAGTAACTAAACTATTGACATTCCCACAAACCTATGCTGTACTTTGTTTATTTTGCTAATCAGCAAATTTAAGCATACTTAGGTGCAAAATGGATGTGTAACTTAGCATCAACACTTTAGCATTACTGGCAACAACCTGGACCATAACCACTCGCATTGTTGTACACAGTTTTTCTTACAGTGTGACGGTGCAGACTGCACCCCAGCTTACGTTCTCTTGAGTTTTTGTGTGTTAAAACTGACTGTTTTTGCGAGCACAATCTCAAGAGCCAATTCACGTCCCTTGTTAGCAACACAATTACCTGAAAGCCCTTTCCGTTTTTTAATTGCCTCTTTCATTTTAATATTGATTTTGTATCTGGTGCAGATTCAAATGGCCTCCAGATGCTTTTACCCTTTGATTGTTTTTTTTTCTCGGTTTCCACGTGAGATCTAGCCAAGGGTGTTGCACAGTGGCCATCAAATTATGATTCTGTATAGTCGACAATCGACATTACTTATGTCCTCAAAAAAGTAATTCCAGTCAAAATTTAGGTGGAGAATGTGAACTGGACTAATCATACCTGCAGAGACAAACAGTGATGCCCGAGGTGGGTCTACTGGGCATGAGAGGACCTTCCTCTTGCTTCAGCAGATATAATTAGCTTTGGGTTTGGGATGAGCAAGCAAACGGTGTTCTTTTAAGGTCTTTTCTTCTCGTGTCCTTCCCCCCTCTCCTCCTCCCATCCATTTCTCCTCCACTTTTTTCTACTGAATTGCTGCCAAGCTCTGTTTGCCTCGGTAATTAGGAGCCAGAGCGCGCTTTCTCGACTCCATTATGAAAACAGCAAACGGTCCAGTGGTTTATTGATAAAGCATTACACTCTGCTGCAATACTGTATGGAGATGTACGGGGAGCCTGCAGCCATTTCAGGTGGACCACCAACTCAGGCACCCCCACTGCCAGATGAAATATCATAATGACATAATCGCGCTATCACACATCCCGTATAGTACAAGACTGAAATGTCTGAATAAAGTACGCAAGCTATATCGGTGAAATTTCATGCAAAGAAAACAACAGCAACGGCAACATGAGCAGAGCCACACTCTGTCAAATGGAGAAAATGAGCATGGAAAGAAATCTAGCCAATCTCGGCTGCTGCAGAAAGAGACAGTTGAAGAGGTAATTTCTCTCAGCAATATGCGAGAACAGCAACTTAAATGTGTTCGTGGTGCTCCAATCAGCTCTACCAGGGTGCCGTGATATTTAAAAGTGACACGGGTGACCCTCCGCATTTGCAGTGTCATCATGCATCAATCGGCGAGGTGGATAACAAAGCTGCCCGTAATGGTGTGTGCATTGGGATTTATATTTCCAATTAAATCTGCAAATTATATGATTATCTGCTGCACCTTGCCGAGGCCATTTTAAAACGGACTGTGGTGTTCATTTTGTTTTTCCACAAAGATAATAGTGCCAGTGGCAAACCTGCTTCTGCATCCAGAATATTAATATCTGTGTGTTCATGGAAAGGCTCACACACACACACACACACACACACACACACACACACACACACACACTCACAACAGCCTGTACATAAGCCATACTCCAGCAGAAACACACAGATATTCACTTGTCATGTACTAACAGCTTTGCATTTTTTTTTGTCAATTAACCTTGTATAGACTATGTAAGTCCTTATTAGCCGAGATTCAGCACCTGCTGCTGACTTTAATTGCCCGTGAAAATGATATCAGACCAAGGATCTGCCTGATAAACCAACACGTCGATCTGTCAGACACAGAGCACGAGGCCTCTCTGATGGCTGATACTGGTTTGAAAAAAACCCACATCATGCATGTAGACACACGCACCCTCACTGGATGTGAATTATTGATTCGAACATGTCAGCTGAGAGACAGCGCAGCCGCCACTAAGCAATGGGAAGGGTTATTTTGCCATTTCTTTGCTGTGCTCGACTGCCAAAACAATACTCACCAGAAAGTTTCCACTTTCTGAATGTTTACAGAGAGGTGCCTAACAAGACAGACATAGAAAATGAGGATTTTAGGGATTCTGGCTGTTGAGGAGGGGTAGACACACAAGAAAGACACGAGCTGAGAGAGACAGTGAGAGATAGACACTGAAGAGGTTGGGGAAAAGGGAGAAGAGGGAGAAGAGGGAGAGAGGGAGAGTAAAAACTTTCCCTCACAGGCTATTTGTTTATGCATCCCTAGGGGGCCATTTTAGCTTCCAATATTTCTTCCTGAGTAAAATGCTGTGGGAGTATTAACCCTCCCCATTATATTTGATCATTGCACCATCAGAGAAGAAACAGTCATGCGATAACCTGGTATGGCTGAGAAATGCTCTAAAAGCTATGAGTCCTCGCCCTTCAAGATGCATTTTTCATTGGACTATTCCAAAATGCAATATTCACTATCTGGAGAAAACACCAAACAAATATTTACAACAAGTGAATGCAGGCTTTAGAGTAAACCTCAGTATGGCTAAAGATTCATGACAAAATATGAGACCTTTGCTTTGGCAGGCTTATCTAGGATTTTTAAAACACAGAAGTTGCATTCAAGTTGCAGAGTTTGCAGTCTACTTTGAAACATCTACTGCATCATTTTCAATGTATTTGTATTCTCTGTCTGAAACTGAGACATACAATATAGGTTCTATGAACTAAATCGTTATAATAACATGACCGGTTATTGATAAGTACAGCAATTTAAGCACAATCCACGCTTTAATCAACTTGTACTTTTAATGTTATCTTATCTTAGTAGGTTATCTTAAACAATCCAAAAACCTTTTGGCCAAACAACATTGACATATTAACACGTTTTAAATGAATGGAGAAAACTGTTAGTGTAATGTCCAACCATGTTCACAAGCTGGGTTCATCCGGGCTTTGTTTCCCTTAAAAAATATATTTTAAGTCTTTGTCATATCCAACTCTGTTTTTTATTGACTTTAGCACACGGTTGGTTGCAGTTGCTCGCAGCATAGTGAACACATACAACGCCATCTGAAGTCATACTGATAGAGTGCCTCATTCAGAACTTTTTTGGAGAGCATCTCAACAAATCTCTTGTGTAAGAGAAGTGATTTATCAAGTAGAGGATTTGAATGTCCAAGTGAATAAATGAGGGATGGAGGAGAGAAACAGCTTGCTATCCTTCATGATGATGATCTCCTCCATGCTAATGCACTGCTCAATATCCCAGGCAACACAAGTCAGATTGTAGATTCTGACAAGTATGGATTGCATAACAGCACCTGGCTATTCCTTGCCTTACAGGCGCATGAGCATATCTCTCTCCTCTAATTAGATTTATTTGCTGCCATCATGGGAATCTTCTTTGCCATAACCATTAGGTTCTCAGGTGAAAGATGTTATTAAAATTTCTTTAGTGGGTTTTCAACAATTTCCATGTCAGCCTGAGACGTGGCTGGAGGAGAAGGAAGATGATATTATTTATTGTTGTGGCACCCTAGCGTTTGTGTATGTGACCGGGTGTTGCTGTGATACACTTAAGAGTAAACGCTATGCTTCTCTTCTTGAACCTGTGTAACGGGAGTGGAAGGCAAGTGTAGTGTGGGGCAGTATTGTCAGCAATGTGACATGTTTCTCATTGTTTTGGCTTTATTCCAACACACCGGATTTGAAATGAAACTGACTTTAAGGTTAAAGTGCTGACTTTCAGCTTTAAAGCTGTTTGAGGGTGTTCACATCTATATCGGCTGAACAGTGTAGGACTGGTAGACCTTTTTATCCTTGGGGGATACGTGTAAAGAGGGCAAGCATTGCTATGGTTAATCAGACGGGGATGTAAACACCACAGAATTAAAGCTGACAGTCAGCACTTTAACCTCAAAGTCAGTTTCATTTCTAATCGAATGTGCTGGAGTTCAGAGCCAAAACAATACAACTCAAACATACTGCACTTTGAGTTTTCATTTTCACATATTTAATCCGAACAAAAAACAGTTGGGGATAGAAAGTCACTTTCTGAGGTCAGCATTTAAGTGTGTCCTTTAGTTGCACACACAGAGGGGAGATTTTAGACCATATACAGCTCTTACTGCTCATGTTTAAATGGGATCACAAGTTCACACAAATTGAACCATTTTTTATCTATGTGCAAATGATTTGTTCCCCTTTAACAAAAATGATTTGCCCCAAATTAATAACTGTAAGCCATAACAGTAGGAGGGGAAGTTTAAAAAAATGATCAGTAGATTGAAACCAGTTTTTGAGGTAAATATGAAGAACCAACAGCTGGAAAACGTGGAAATAGCTAAGTTTTTCATTAACTCAATTTGTTTCATCCGTACAAAATCCAACCTGGAAAACAAGTTGTGTTTTTACCATTTCTTGTCCTGGAATAGTAACATAACGTAGTAGCGTATCATAACGTAACATAACGTTGCGGAGCGTTATGATAACTGTGCCGTTGCCAGGCAACCAGTTAAATCTCCAGTCCCAGAAAGAGCCAGGCTAAATGTTTTCCCTGTGGCTCATTATGAGGCTAAGCTAACTTAACAGGCTGCGACTCCAACAACGTAATAAGCGTACAGACATGAAGTGGTATGATTTTTTTTATCCAATTCTCTGAAAGACAGTGCACACATTTTTTAATCTAAAGCCTTGAACGCTAGGGATGAGCATCCAGTGTAAACGGCAGGCTTGCAGCTGTGTTTTACTCTTGTTTTTGTGTCACTGATCAAGTTATAGTGTTTGTCACATTTATTTCACATATCATACATTCATTAGAAGGAATTTCATATATAACACAGCACATAATACAGTACCTACTTCATCTGGTTAACTAAGAGGCATTGCATCAGCACCAGATCAACAACAAATATATTTTGGCCATTTTCATTGGAGGCAAAACTTGTTGAATATTCATCCCCAACTGAGTGGTTTGTTAAGACACACAATAAATGTGAAACCATTCTTTAATATAAACTGAGATTACTTGTCCGTAGATTTTAAGTGAGCATTACACTGTTGGCTATTAAACACCACACTGCTTTCACATCCATTTTATACAGTTTATGCTATTAAGGATTGCTGTTGTTAATTAATATGCCTGCATTATTGATTCACGGGGGCGCATTGGTAATTTCACAAAATATGAAAAAGTAGCCATGGCAGCTTGCGGGCAGCTCAGAGTAGCCTAACATTTTAGGATTGGAGGCTAGCGGTTTGAACTCCACAGTAAACCGCCCTACAGGGAGCTGGACTTTTCTAGCCTGTTCCTTTTTAGCCCAGAGTTGACTGTGTTTGGGCAGCAGAGATGAAGTCAGCTATGTGAAGTCAAAGCGATTAAACTCCTGTGCCCAGAGCAGAAAGTACATTCAATTCAAACATGCACCTTTCAATACCTGTCTGGGAGGAAACATCTCTGAAAAGTGTTTTGCAAAAACCTCGCAATTAGAGCTGGCAGGATTTGCTCGACCCTGTTGTAAGTGAAAGACAGTTTCAGCACGGCGCTCACTTTCCAGGCTTGAATAGGGGTAAGTCTGTATGGAGGCTAGCTAGGTTAGAGCTGGATCTGTGAAGGCTGTCTGGGGTAGATATCTTACCAATATTGTGCATGCATTTAATACATTTCTAGAATTGCAAAGTAAAGTAATATCTGAGGTCCAGTCATTTTCTTCTTGATCCGAATCTCTCATAGATAATCTAACTGGCCAAACTCATGAGCGAGCGGGAGGACTCAGACTGTGTAAATTGATAAAACTCATGGGAGTAGAGGTTCAGAGTGAGAAATATAGGGGGCAGAGGGTGAGCTGGAGACCTCAATTCAATTTTATGGCGAAGAGAAATTTGAAAATTCATCATATATGGGGTAGAGATCAAGTCCAACCTGCCGTCTATATCTTTTTCTCGGATTTGGAAACGGGGTTGAGAGAGAGGTAGAGAGAGAGAGAGAGGGAGAGAGGGACAACCCCTTGAGCAAAGCATGGCGGCAGGCAAGACGGCATAAGCACATTAACGACAAAACAGTTCAGACGTTTTGCTTGTGCTGTTAAAGGATTAAGATCTGCCGCTGAATTAATTATCCTGTTCCTGTTACCAGTTTCCACTTTTACCGTCTAATCTGGAGGCATTATGAAAGAGAGCGGAATCGTTCAAAAAAGGGAAACAAAAAAAAAACCCAGCCGCGTCTTAGATCCCAACACTGCGCGCTGTGATACGGAACATGACTTTCTGTGATCAAGGATTCATGGAGCAGGATGTTGTATCGCCCCAACACTCTGCCAGCAATGCATACACCACCAGAGCTACAAAGAGTCCAGGGCCCATACGTATCAAGGACCAGCCTGAACAAGATGATTTGGGGTTTGTGTGTGTGTGTGTGTGTGTGTGAGTATGTAAGGAGATAATTGTTTACTGGTAAACATCGCATAAGCAGAAAGAGGCGGAAGAGAATGTCATCCGTGCGATTCCCCTGCTCCCCTGTAGGACTTAATCTCCATCCCGACCTGATGGCGTGACTTCCGCCCTCTCGCATTTGTAGCCATGGAGATGTGGTGTGTAATTAAAAATACCCTCCGCCCTCTGGCTCCACACTTACAGCTGTCAATTAGCAGCTGTTGGGTCCGGCTGGATTGATGTTGAGTGTTGAGCGCTGAGCTCTACAGTGTGTGACGAAGAGTGTGAACCCATCTGTGAACAGGGTTATAAGTAGTGAAAGAGCGTACTATCTGCAAATTGTACACAATCATAATCTTATGAAATCATTCAAATGAACGTATATATATTTTTTTTTAAACTAGTCTTTTAAGAATACGGCATGTTGATTCAATGCTGCAAATTTTCCTGCTGTCCAGGGGAGGCTGTGTACTGTAATGAGCTGAGTTAATGTGTCCCTGTTATTATGAGTTCTTCAGTAATGCAGATGTTGCATGTGTTGCCTTTATGCACTAATGTTACCAGCAGAAGTCAATGTTGTTATATGAGACCTATTCCGGTGGGGGGATTGTCTCGCGAGACAACCCGAGTTCTGGGGGCTGTGTGTGCGGAAGCGTTTGTACGGCGTGGTCTCGGCCAACAGTGACCGGAGTTAAGCTGAGTTCCCTAAATAAATACACCAAAGTTGCAAGCCAGCCATCGCCTACTTATTTACGCTGCAGCACTGGGGTGAGCGTTACAATACTTTCCCTGCTTCGTTAAGGCAAAAATAAATGAGCGAGCACTCTCTCAGATTGCCCCCTGGTGTATTCTGCCTCCCTTGTGATGAAGAATGAATCAGTCCGTTGAGGAACTTTGCCTGCATTTATTACACATTATCACCTGGATGAGGGCGATCATTATTTCACTGCGTTTGCCCAAACATTGTTCTCCCGACTCAGCCTGGCGTTCCCGTTCTTCATATATGTGTTTTAGTCCACGCAGACCGATCTGTCTCTAAATCTCCGTGATAGTCACTCAGGTGCACACAGGCGCAGATGCCCTGTCAGAGTCAAAACGTTTTCGGTGTGTGCTAATCGCTGTGGGAGCTTCATACGTCAGTCGCAGCACCCCCCGACACTATTGTTGGTGTGTCTAATTAACACTCCTGTGTGCTGCTGATGCTCCACATTGCAGAGACACCTGTCTCGCAACAGATCCAGCGTGCATAGGAGACATTTTAGACGGAATTCAAAAATACTTAAAACACTTGTTTTGCTAATGTTAGGATGCGAGGCAGCAGGTGTTTTCAGGGAGACTCAGCTTGTATGACACAGTTGTGCCCAGGGGTGCTGCCGGCGTTGATAGGTCCACATGCATAATACTTCACAGAAACAGATGGATGAGAGTATTACAAAGTCTGGCGGGTGACAGAAAAGAAATTGGTAATGTCTGCAATTTAATATATTTTCTCCTCACAATGTTCCTCCCCCTCTGCAGCAAGAATATAATGATGCTTTTTTTTGCCAAGAGGTTTGTCAGGGAAGATGCCTGCAAATTTGCATTTATATTTTACAGCAAGACTTATCATAATCATCATGCCGCTGAACAAGATTAACTGCAAGAGTACAACAAAGAGAGGAGGGCAAAGATGTTCTGCATGTGTGCTCATGTGAAATACCGGGAATGTTATCAGCTCCACAGTGTTTTTAAATCGTGGTTTGTGTGTGTGTGTTTGTGCACTCGGTTATGTGCTTTCACCAGTCATGCCAGCTTGCCCTGACACCAGTGACCCAGAGTCCCTGGCTCTGCTCCAGGTAGCCTGCAGTCTCATCTTCTCTGCCTGCATCACACATCACCACAACTCATTGCTCGGCAATGGCCTTTTTTTCTCTTGGCACAAATTAAATTGAGGGGTACCAGCTGCAAGAACCGTTCTCAAACTCACCTGTCATTTTTAGATCTCACTATCTAGAGAGAGTTCTTTTCCGAAGGCTTTATCAACTTGCAGTTGACTTGCATTCTGCTCTTGGGTGTGCTGATTTTTTGTTTTGTTGTGTGTGGAGTTGCCTCAATACTCTTTTTTTAACATCTAATCTGTCCGCCATCTTTAATTTATCTTGTGATGTTTTCTCCTGACGGGTTGCACTGTCTCACAATTGTTTGTGCTATATTTGTGAATTACATGCAACCCCCAAGATTTTCTTTGTACATGCTCATCAAAGGGATTTAAAAGGCACAGACTGATGGAGGCTTTTAATGTCATGCCCAATGATTAGAGTTCAAAGACATCTAGCAAGCTACCGATGGCACATTTAAAGAAACGTTGACTAATGTGCAGAGCTTTAAAGGATAAGTCTGATGTGATCTGGTATTTTTTTTTTTTCAGCAAATTTAAAGCAAAAGATCAAAACCAACAATGCGCTAACAGGACTCAGTATTTTCCCACTTCCTCAGCGTGTCAGTGGATCCGAAACTCTTATCATTGCTTAGAGGTTAAACCGTTAATTGCTAACATGCCGAATTCTAACAAACTAAATCAACAAACTTGATCTTATAACTGCTTAACATCAACATGTTGTCATTGTGTGCATGTTAGCATGACAACGTTAGCATTTAGCTTAAAGCACCATAGCGCCTGAGAGCAGCCCGGAGGTCAGAAATGGAAGTTTATTTTAAATTTTATTCAATTAAAAAACTAGTTGCATATAATCAATGTGGCAACATAAAAAAACGGCCACCTCTTGGCTTCAAAACTGTTGTCCACAAACATAACACACAAATAGGCTACATCGAGTAGTATTGTATTGTAAAAAGGAAGAAACTCCGGATGGACAGAAGACATCTTGGAAGTTAAAATTAAAAATATTTAATAAAAGAAAAGGTGTTGTGTTAAAAAAAACGCTGGTGTCTGTAATCAACATGCCACATAGCAGCCCATTGACTACCCATAATGCCTGTCTCTTGCTTCTACCAATAAACTCCTTGAACAATGGTTGCCTACAGGTATTTATACAGATCAGTAAAGGTTTGAAAGTTAGTGTCCACGCCCCTGGGAGCCGTCTCCTGGTGAGTTCAATATAACTTTTGAATGTCTTTTGGTCAATATCAGTTGTGCTATCAAGTATTACATACCTTCATTTCGGTTGGTTACATTACATTGAATACAATCATAGCTGTGCATTGGTATTATTCTATTGATTACATTTCAACATTACAGTGGTATTACACTATTCTCATTTCTTTAATGATTACATACTTTCAGAATCATGGCTGTATCCTGGTGTAAACTAAATCCATTGTATCAATTATTAATTCATGAACCGGGACGTCAGTTTATTCATAATAATCTACAGTAGAGTTAACGGGCACAAACCTCTTCTCCATAGAAGCCTTCAGCCTCATCACTTTGCTCAAAAAATGCACCAGGTTGACACATCTAAATGAGCTGTTAATTTGGTGATTGAAATGATTTGTTCAAGAAGAAAATGATCGTATACCTGTGCACAAAGTAGCTTTCAAGACCCTTAAGTACATAAATCTGCTCAATAAACAACTATTCGCCACCCTTTAAACCCTGCCAACCTTCCTAACACCTTCAGATTGGCTGGATCATGAGTGGCAGAGCGTGGCAAGTTGCTCTCCGATTGGTGACAGCCAAAGATGAATCATTTAAAGTGCTTGTGTGCGGCCTCACAGAGCAGTGTTTTCTGGACTATTAGCTACACAAGCAGCATTAGGTAGATGAGGCAGACTCTCCTCATATCTCAACACACGCCTGAGGCAACAGACAGAGGCAGAGACTTCAAAGTGTTCAGATAAGGAGATAGACCACTCACACTGAACTTGAGGGACCTTGACAGATTTAATAGCTAAAGTACTCCTTTGCCTGGTCATTAATGTATAATTTACCCATAGCTTAATTTAGCCATCAATTTATTGATTATGATTAATAATGATAATTAAGTATATTGCCAAATGTACATTGACTTTTTTTGAGAAAAACCACCTTGTCAAAATGTCAACATAATCTGTTTTGACTGTCTCCTTGGAGGATTTTGTCCCAACATCTGAGCTTTGAAGACTTGCAGCGGAAGAGAAGATGCTGTGCTGCTAAAGACGGCATATGGGAATGTCAAGGGGGAAGGGTGAGGCAGGTTAGTCTGTTTATGTGAGTGCATGTGTGGACGTGTTCCATGGTGTGTGTGTGTGTGTGTGTGTGTGTGTGTGTGTGTGTGTGTGTGTGTTTGGGTGGTTGTTGCTGGGGGGTTGGTTGCCTGTGGGACCTGCCTCTCAGTGTAATTGAAAAATGTGACCTGGAAAATGTTTGCCCAGCGGAGCATGAAAGTTACCTCCACAGCAACGGTGGCGTGCTCAGAGGCAGCTCACCTGGCCCCTGACAGGGAGAGCCCCGTATAGGGCGGGACATCACGCTAAGAGCCATTTTATCCCTTCACCACATGCTGAAAAAATGCACTATTAAGTAGTACTGAGGAAGCTCAGATTGACCAAAATAAAATGCAAATAAATTCATCCACACTAAGCCGCAGCTGGGAGAAGACTGACCTAGACGAGGTCGCTTGGTCTTCTCACCTGAAATTGAAGGACATGTTTTCATATTATAATAATACAACAAACATTCACTCAAATATTTTGGCATTGGAAATAGCAGCCTTTCAGATAAAAGGATTAATGATGAATGTATACCTACAAGAAAAGAACATTACTGCGTCTTAGCGTATATCACAACTATTTAAGTGGGGACGGGATGTTATCAAAAACACAACCTCCGTCCTGCTCATTCAGGGTTCTCCGAGGCGGTTTCATTAACCCACAACCATTATTTAAAACATCGCCTGTCGAGGCATAATGACGCATGAGCGGGACTACGGTACTTCAGGAATGTAGAAAGACTAAATGAATATTATAGAATATAATATAGAAGCCGAGAGTCAGCACAAGGTGGAGGCATGGCGTACATTTAAAGTACAACGTTGAGATGGGCCAACAGCTGAGCATAGCTTTACATAAGGAGCAAAACTTTGTTGAAAAGAAACAGCAGCAAGGACACAGCAGAGGTAACACAAGGATATTGTCAATGAGATCTAATGTGTTTTAAAATATGAACATTCAACCCAATCACACAGCAGCTTATGGCGAGACTCACTAAGCAGTAGACTGAAAAACAGATGCAAACAGTAGCAGAATAAACTAGTCTGAATAAAACCAAAGTAAATAGCCTGTAATGATTGCCTATAATAGGAAGCCTGTTGTTTGAAACAACATCTGTTTGCATTGCGTTTTACAAACGTTTTTTGTTGTTTTTGCAACCATGATCTGCAATGTGGGAAGAGTTCTGCAACTGAAGCACAAATTTGGGATGATGTGTTACTTTGAAATACCTCATGGGCCGTTTTACCTCGCTGCTGTTGGTCTGCGGTGAAAACGTCATCAACGTGAATGTGATAAAACAAAGTGAAGAGGTGAGATCCAGTCTACAACAAACCGTAAACAAGATGTTGTGCTACTGCAGGTTCATTGATAGAATAATGTCACAGCCTGTAAATCAAAAATGATAATAATAAAGATTTAAACCGAAATCAAATTTCTTATCAAAAGTCATCAGAGGCATCCAAAGCCACACAGTAGTTTGTATTACCTGGTTAGCCTTAAATAAATAGTTAATAGTTAGTTAATAGTAGCAATAAGAGAGATTTTGATATTCACTATCCTACCATCAATTAGCTGAGAAGTTTAGCTTGAACGCTGGATCAGGAGAAAACAGCCAGTCTGGTTATTTAAGAAGTTAAAGGGATCTGTCTACCTCTGAAGCACACTTACTAAAATACAATGTCGTGATGGTGGGTTTGGTTTGGGACCGAGGCTAACTCCGCTTGTTGGCCTCCAACAGTATCATGGCAAGCGCTTCAGGGCCAGCGAGGGAAACAAGCTAATTATGGATTAAGCCTGTGTTAGAGGGACTCGTGCTTCCGCCTTTAATGAGGACATTTGCATCTTTCATTAAATTGATGTATGTGTGCATACATCAGTTTATAAAATATTTTACAGGAACTGGAGGGGTGAATATTGTATTCCCGCCCACTCAGGTGAGGATCTATTGGTCTGCCGTCTCTCCCGCATTTCATCTTTTGGAGTATTTAGACAGTTGGAAAAACGTGACTTGAATTAGGTTACTTTGTGGGTATGTAAAATAAAAGTTATTTGGGACCAAGTTGAGTTGGATCCTCCCCGTCTCTGCATCACCCTGCCAACACCACCAACAACATCAACTTCTACAAACCCCACGTGAAGATAAAGGAAAGCCATGTCAGGTAATGTATAAACGAGGACACAAACAAGCCAGTAAACCGTGCGTATCTAATTAAAAGATAATGTCAGCCATTTTGTCACAAATGTGCCTATCTTCCAGCCCGTAGGCCTCTCTATCTGTTGAGGGCCATTGCTCTCTACCTGCGGGCTGAATCTTTAGTTACGCTGCTATCTCCACTTCCTCGCCCCGGACTGTATCTTCCTGTCTTGGTGGTATTTGTGCTGGCCGTCATGCTTGACTGTGCTGACCCAGTATTTCTCTCAAAGATCAAATGTCCTGTTCACTCTCTGGTTGCTCCTGCGGTTCAGAATATTCAGCTGCAAAAAAACACTAGAATCAGAAGCAGATAAGTGTTTTGGTTTATATACGGCCGTATGCTGTAGGTCTTACGAGCTTTGGTGTACTGCTTTTTGCTAAATAATAAATAAAGTCTTGCTCAATATGGAGAAAAGTAGCAGAAGTACAGTACATTCAAATTCTGCGTCTGGAAGCCCCGTGTTTTGCACCCCCCGCTGAATCCGCCTCCAGGCTTCCATTCTCTTTGAGGATTGCTAGACTTTACGCAAACACGTCTCGCCAGGAAGATGATATCTCTGACAGGAGGATTGACCAGCCGTATCTCCAGAGCGGCAACTGCACATCCAGAGTGAACATCACCCCATAAACTGGCTGCTGGAGGGGAACTTGAAAGAACAGGAGGGGGAGCACTGCCGTACCTCTGAAGATGGTTCAGCACCAGCCACTGACAGCCGACTTCAAAGACCCGGTTATGAACATGACAGGCAGCCAGCGGAACAGCCTTTGAATCTAGTGCACATTTTTATCAAGAATTTATGGTCTATTTAGAAGGGTTTTTTTTTTTTTGCACCAGCAGCACCGGGAATTTGATTTGACTGTACATCTCATCGCTGACATGGTAACTCTCGCAGGTCTCTTCTTGATGTTGATATATATGGGACTTGCTTTTTCATGAGGGCCTGATGTTATTCCCCGTGGCAGACGGTGATATTACCACCTTTGATTCCTGAGGAGTTCTAAAGAAATGCTGCACAGAAAGCCCCCCAAGGCACAAGTTGTTTATTTGCCCAGATATATATTAGTCCAATCAATTTTCCTCAACTCACACCTTGTGGAGAATTGTAATGGAGCAGATGGGCACATAGTAATCTCTAAAAACAATCTGATGCCCCGAGACAAAATCCAAGTGGGTTTTATGTACCCGCATAATTTGGTATTTATGCATTCATAGTACCTGCAGTTTTGTGGTGTGAAGCTCATTTGCTTTCCGGTATTGCTGATGAGGAAATAAAGTGAAAATGATCATTTGAAGTAAAAAGTCTATTACATAAAAAATGCTATTGTATTCAAAACGTTATATAATGTACATTCAAAATAAACCTATTTGAGGTGCTTTACTTGCTAATACATTTAACTGTAATATCCTCTTTGTTGTTTTCTCCCTACTAATTGCTAATTAAACAAAACACAGATAATAGGAGAAGAATGGGAGTTAGTGTTGTGCAATGTTTTAATCATGTTTCCATTTCATATGTGTTGCCCTTTTCTCAAAGTAAAGTCACTCTCTAGACCACTGCCAGTGTATCCAATTTTTTCACTCCATCAAATATCAACCCCCCCACCCCTCTACAAAGACATGGTCACACAGTCTTGTTTGTATGAGAGGGTGCTGACAGTGTGAGGCTGTGTGTGTGTGCCCAAGCGTGTGTACTTGTGGGTGTTGCAGTGTCATCCCAACCTGGAAAATGACTTATTAAAATGAAATTACGTAGTTCCCTGACCCATGGCAGACGGCATGAGCTGCAATTTGTCTAGCAGTTGAGCTGTGAATAAAATGTGATTGGCAATAATTTGGCTTTGCTGTTGATATATCATCCCACCCGCCACATCATTCCTTCTATTGCCCCTTCCCCGTCCTATCGTGGATGTGTTGATCAAAGGGTGAAATTTTACTGATGTAGTGATCTGGGGTCAGTGAGCAGAGCACTGTGGTGATGGTAAGTGGGTGGTTGTGAGCTTAGGGAAGGGTTTTATGAAGCAGGAAGGTGCTGATGGCAATGTTAAATGCCAAAAGTGACTACTGATCTCCTGTAAAAGGGTGACTGTCCATCCGTGTGTGTGTGTGTGTGTGTGTGTGTTGCACAGTGTGTAAGGGAGTGAGAAGCTGCACAGGCTGACCAAAGTGCACTCGGCTATTTAAGCAGTTGTCTGATGCCTTGATTTACGTCATATCAACGTGTGTGTGCGAGTGCATTGGTAAGAGCGTGCGTGTGCAGTAGTAAATGCCTGTGTGTGCGCTAATGAGGAGCGCCTCATTTGCTTCATACAGGCCATTTGCTATGGTCATCTCTTTTAGCATGAAATGGAAAACAATTAAAAGCAAGTTTCTTTCCAATTTATCTCATTTGTCCAGTTTAATAAATGTCTTTTTCTCCCCTATGAAAACGCACAAATGCACACTAGAAGGAAAAAAAAAGAACTAGGGCTGTATGATAGGAGGAATGATAGAGGTTAGTAATAGAGGAAGGGTGTTAAAGACCCCAGTGCAGTGGTGGCCTTGGACAGGTTGATGTAGTTCCAGCAATGAGCAGCTCATAAAAAGTGCTTTCCTCAGGCCTTAGGAAGATATTCTATCTCTCCGCCTCTAACAGCAAGCTTAAAATCACCTGCTCCATCAAAGTCAGGGTGTCAATAAGAGAACAGTTTGAGGGAGCGTTTAATTGTGAACTGTGGAACTATGAGCAGTAAAAGCGACAGAATAATTGCAGCCATTATTGTAACCGTCGTTATCATCACTGTGCCCACTGTCAGTGGCTCCGTGGCGTAAGATTTCCCATCAGCAGCTGATATCTACATTGACCTACGTGCCGAAATGGCTTGCTTTAAAGCTCTGGAAGCTTATCGTCTTATATTAAGACGGCGTGCTCCTAAATGCTCCCCCCCCCCCCGGACCACCCCCCACCCTTTAAAGCGCTTCCCCTGACAGTTACTATTTAGTGGTGAACCCTGCGACTCGTTTTAAGGTTGCGCTGTTGTCATCTGTCACATGACAACAGGGGCACTTTGCGTCTCCTCTCGAGTCTTCCTCCAGAGACAGAGAACTTAAATTTCCTCTCAAAGCTAATAGAAATTTAACCCTGCCCATAACTCGGCCGAGTCCTGGAGGCTCGACACAGGCAAGGCCCTGGAGGAAATAGCTTCAGATGTCATTTACTTTACTGTTCTCTCCTTATCTTTTTCATTTCTTCCCCCTTCCCTGCTCCCATATCTTTTCATGATGTTTGCTGTCATCGGCAGTGGCTTGAGTGGCCACGTCCTAGAAATATTGATTTCCCCCCTCCCTCCTTTTTTTATTCCCCCCCCCCCCCCCCCCCCCCACACACACACATCTCTACGATCCCTCCTCCTCCTTCCCTGTGATACATCCAAGGCTCGGGGTTAACGCAAGACCAACCCATCCCGCTTCGTGCTTTTCCCATTTTTTTCTGTTCTTCTGTCTCCAGATTTTTGTCCTTTCTCTTCATGAGACCGCTGTCTTCAAAAGCTGTCTCCGTTTTGGCGGTAGCTGGGTTTAGGAGAACGTCATGTGTTGTGGGAAGGCAGTTTCTCTCCACCGTCACTTCACTGTATTCTTCCCAACATTCATCAAAACAGCAGAGGCCCACGTCCAGGCGCTGTCGACCTCAGCGACTGTTTCTCCCTGACATCACTGTAAACTTTTGCTATTAGCGAAGTCACCACAAAGTGCAATGTAATTTTTTTGTGCAGTTTAGGCCCTTCAAGCGAGAAAAAACTGTGTTTCCCATTCTTTGTTTCAAATAATAAGCCACGAGGTTATTTCATTTTCTGCTATCACAGCTCATTGGTACTGGCTGTGGAATGCCAGTTTTGTACATCACGGGATGTTTCAAATTTCAGCCGAGCTAGACATTTCCTCAAATTAAAAGAAGAGGCTCTTTGAAATTTAACAATGCATGCTATTTCTGTGCAAATGCCTTTTCAACACTAGCATGTTTGCATTCTCCTTGGAACTGGAAGTCATAATTTTTTCTGAATGTTGTGGCCACAAAGACACAAGGGATATGCTTTTCCACAAGAATATCAAAATATTTCATTGTGTGTCCGAAAAGAAATCGTGCTTTTACTATGAACTACAGGAGCTCAGGGAAGCGATGGCAGTAGCGTAATTACTCAACTTATAAGTGAAAATTGATTTTCATTTGTAAACACCGTCCTAAACTGTGAATTCAAACTAATGGATGGAACCGATTTATAGCCCAGCTCTGCTTTGTAGGCTACTGCTTTTACAGCTTGTGTCCTCTCTTGAGATTCTGTGGACCCGCAGCCTCGGGTCCTTAGGTCAAAGTGTTCAAACTAATTTGGCGTCCAGCCTTCAAGATCCTCTGGTTAATTATTGGAGAAATGGGAAAAAAGACACTTGATGAAGTGACCTGACTGTCACTGTCAGTTCTGCCTTAAAGAGGCTGAGGGGACGAATGTGTCAATATGTCTTTGTCCTTCGTCCCCACTCGGGTCTTATTTTCATTGTGTGTCTATCTTTTCTGTAGGTTGTCAATCTAACCACACGCCGTTTTTTCAACACCGAAGAACTTGTTGAAACATATTCTAAACTCACACACACGAGAATGCAACTCAACTTTTCCATGCTTAGAAAAGTGCATGGGTTGCTGTGACTGCTTCGTCTGATTTCTAATGTGTACTGACAATAATGACTTCCCACCAAGCAGATGCCCAGAGTCTGCTGCTGAAGAGGACATTAGCATTGTTGCTTTACTAGCTCCCATTAGCAGTAAACAAATGCACCTGTCTCTGTTTACCATCTCTGCTATATTACCTCTGACAACTTACCGACGCCAAGTCATAAACACAGAGGAGGAGCAATTCATCTTTATTGCATCTAATCATTCTAAACATCCACATGGGCTATCCGTCCCTCTAAGACGGGCGGGGCGGTAGCCAAATAATATCCCCCCTGTGGCTGAGCTTCATCATTTCACCATTGGTCCTGAGTCAAGAAGTATCTTGAGTTTCCCCATGTGTGTTCCTCTCTTTCCGCCGCCTACGTGGCGCTTACGATGTTAACAGCAGGTGCGACGCTACGTGGGTTACAGTAGTTCTGTGATATAGTGGCTTTTATTAGTGAGCATGATTAAAGTCAGCCAGAAGGGGGAGCGGGCAGGTGCTGGGCTGATGAGCAGAGTGACGGTGCTAATAGACTGAAGCTCCAGGGAGGTGGCCCCCGTTTGCAGCACCAATCCGTCTTGATTTTTCCACATTGCCGTCTTCAATTACACTAAGTGTTTAGCTCTAGTCACCGGCAACCTGGGCATGGACGGAACCCCGCTGGGGATACGCAGGAGCACGCTGTACATCATGCACAGTAAGTTGTGCACAGGAATAAGAAATTCAAGTCGGTTATTGTGAAATGTCGTTGTAACGACGCACGGCTGTTACTGCATTGACTGATTGGGATCAATTAGCTCCATTTGGAGGCAGCTGTACATAAGGTTCACAAGGACTAAAGGGAGGGACTGGTAGAGAGGCCGGAGGCTTATTTTTTTGTGAATGTGATTGAGGTAATAAATTAAGATGAACGGTGAAACGGAAATCCCTGACTGAAGACCTCATTGTTTTTCACTTGCCAATGGCCGCTAGGCCACCTCGTAACAGTCGTCAAGTCGCGCTTAAACTTTCCCCCTGAACTCGTTAGCGGCGAGACGGTCGCCTGATTGGATATGAAGTGTTGATCTGTAATCTGTAGCTGCTGCTGCTTCACTATCTCTAAGATGTGTCCAGGCTCTTCGCTCAGCGAGAAGAGCGAGATGACGCAGAGATAAGACCTTGAGGGATACTCTCCTCACCGGGGCACAAAGGGAATTAAAGGTGTCCTCTCCCATCTGAAAAAAAGCTTATTATCTTCATCCCTCTAGCCCCAGCACCTTACACCACGCAACGCCTTTACTCAAGATAAGACCTAATCTGGACTCTTGCTTGTGTCTTTATTTACCTGTGTCAAGGTTATGAGCTACACAACAGTGTCCCTATTCAAACAAACCTGACAAATACGGACTTGGATAAAATTCTAAAAAATGAATGTATTTTTCCATCTCCGAGTGTTTAACAAGGTTCCTGGTCGAATCAGAAAAAAAGTTTGGTTCCAATAATGAATCGACTTTCGCAAAGTGAAAGTATGGGCAGTGCAACTTCACATTTAATCAGTAGCAGCTGTAGCAGAGAGAATCCAGAGAAACTAATGTTATAGGTAACGAAATGAGAAAGACATAAGCAAAGAGTCTTTTTTTCATGATTCGTTGTTCAAGCAACAAATTATCTCCTGGAGTTCCTCTTGATGCAATAAACCTCTGACAAGACAACAGCTGTCAACAGGAAATATGTGCACACCGCCAGGTAACACATTAACCAAAACGGCCTGAGCGGCAGATCGTCTCCCGTGTGAGAGTGAGCGTGGACCTCTCCTCGGGGGAGAGTGGCTTGTTATGATGAATGCTGATGACTGGCGGTGAATCTAAATTCCTATAGATTGTTTCTATAACCTTTCTCAACTGAGGAATAACAGAGACGTGATCCCACCACCACTGCTCTTTAGATTATTCCCTCGCTGTCGCTTGACACAAATAAGACAGTGACGCCTGGGATGTGGCACCGCTTACCTCGGCATCGAGCGGGGGGAACGTGCCGTCTTTGACCCCCCCCGATGCATTTCAGAAAAGGTCAAGCTGACAGTCGTCATCTCATCAATCCGCTGTGGTGACTCTGTCAATCTTCCCTGGGACCCCTCCGGAGGTGGGGTAGCGAGCGGGTGGAGAGCATCGGAGAACGAATTTCCCCATCTTGATTCTCCACCACCCACCCTTCGTTTGCCTTAGAGAGACGGGCCGAGGAGGGAGGGGTGACCTTCGTGGGCGCGTTATCTTGTGGAAAGGTCACAGCAAGGCCTCTTGAAAACCAGAGGGGTGGGGAGGATCGATCTGGAGGCTTTCTTTTATTTATCTCGGTAGACATGCTGCTCCCGGTGTTCTTCCAGGCCAATGGTGAGGGGGAGAGATAACGATCTATTAGTGTTGCAGATATCCTCCTCCTTACCTCACGCTCCCAGCAGCCACCACCCCCTCTTCTGTCCCTCGCCTTCCCCTGTCAGACACCCTAACTCTATACAAGCCTCTGGCCCCGAGCCAGAGCCCTTTGGTGGTCGGAAACTTGAAGGTCATCACAATGGGCTCGTTGACATCCGGGGGTCAGCGCGATCAAGCCGTGTCATTGCTTAATACAGTGTATGGAAGGGTGAGAAATCAGGCCGCCCCGACAGAAGCTGCAGAGCTATTAGAAGCGTACGAGGGGGAGGCAGCGAGGAAAACATCACATGCACTTTTCTGTCCCGTCCCCTTTGACTTTTGCAGTGCAGTGTATTAATGGCCCACTCTTATCACCATTTATCATTTGAGCAGTGCAATATATAGAAAGTGGTTGCATCAGGAGAAGGAAAAGGAAAGCGAGATGGAGATGTTAAAAGGCGGGATGAGTGTATCGCCGGGAGCTTAGATGATTTAATTAAAGAGTTTTCTCTCCTGCTGTTTCTAGGTCTGGGTTTTGTTTGGAGACGGAAACTGAAACAAATGACTCATCGGCATCGCTAGTGATTCACGCGTAGCTCAAGACGTCTTAAGCCCCTAACTCTGATAATATTCATGCAGTAATCCTCTTGTACAGCACACGGAAATGCAAATGCACAAACGTACAATCGTCAATCGTTTATTTACTGAAACATTGTCCACACATAACACTTTTCACGCAGTGAAATCTCCCCACCCAAAGATATAACGAATATTTCCCCCATTATCCCGCCATCACGCTCAATTAGGCCTCACTTTCTCCACCTTTTTATCTCCTTTACCAGGGTCCTCATCTGCCGCCTGTGTCACGAGGCCCTGAGATAAATAATTCAGCAAAAGGTGGGGGAGGGGATTTACAGCTCCCGTCTCACCTAGTCAGGCCGTAAATTCTGAATAAGGGGAAAAGGGAGAATACAGAAGGGAGGAGAGAAAAGGGGAGAAGGGGACAGGAGATAGGAGATGAGGGAGGAGCAGGTCTGTGGGGAAGTGGTCCCCCGGGGGCCATAGTCTCACACAGGCAACATCATAAAGTCACCATTAAAATGCTGTATTTATAACAGCGGGTTTGCCCCGGGCCTCGGCTGCGATACTGAATCCTCTCACCATCCAAACACCCATACGCACACACACACACACACACTTGTCTTTCTTACTGTCTTTCTATGCAACACACCAATCACACCCACACAAAACCACACAAATTCACACACTACGCAGCGGCCATATCCACATGATAATATCATTTTCCTCCGTATTAGTAGAGTCTCTCCATAAAACACACACTGTGTCCTTCTCCTGGCGCTGCTGTCCCTATATATGATGTTCAGCAGGGCGCCGGCATCTCAGAATATCAATGGCTTAATGAGGCGAGGGCTCTTTCTGATGTGCCGCAACATTGACTCTTTGGGGGGAACACGGAGAGTGAAACTACTCTGTGAAGAGATAACAACGCCCCCCGATGGACTGCTGGCCATCTCCGAGCATGCTCAGTAGAGCCTGACCTAATGGCTGCCTTTAATGACACAAAACATGTCAGCCCGCACGGGTTGGCTTTTTCAACTCTATAACTATATTCTACATGTTGTAGGGCTACTGTGCTTAAGGGTTATTCTGATTAAATAAATCTTTGTGATTTTATTAAAAAGAAAAGTTGAGTGTTCATACCACCGGGGTTATTAATTGTATCATTTTTTCCCTTCTTGCATTCTCCCTGGGTTACAGCAACTTGAATCAGATCCATTAAATTGTCGTCGATAAGGATGTGTGATCCATGGGGATTTCGGTAAAAATGATGGCTAATTTGAATGTTTTTGATCAATACACATGGATAGAATAATGTCTGATCAACTGTAATGTGGGTGAATTATAAGGCTGTCAGTGAATGGAATTGTTCAACTTTAATGTTTTCAAGATACTCTGGTGATTTTCCTGAAACAGACTGATGAACCAAAAGAAAACAGGAAATTCAATAAGCTTCTATGAGCAATAGATGATAATGTGAGTTTGCATTATGGGCCCATGACAAGCCAGCATTTAGACATCTTACTGTTGAGTCAGATGCAGCAGAAAGAGGCCAAAGGTGAGCGAAAATATTCAGTAAAACCAGTAAACAAAGAACAGTAAGCCCACCAACTCCCCTGTGCCTTTTCATAGGCTCTGTTGAAAAGCAATAAAAGGAGGTACAGTACCTTTTGTTTATCTGTCCCGCTCATGCGTTTATTGTCAAACCTTGTTTAGGAATATAATTTCCCTCTAACTGGCCTTTTGCTTTCTTGGCAGTCTTCAGGCGCTTTCATGTCGGTGGTCTAAAGTGGGGAAGCTGCTTTAGAATAGACTCCTTTTATTTAAAGCTAGCCAGAGGGGTCAGAGTGCCTGATCTGTCATTGGCAGTGTAATAAACAAAGAAAGAGAGTTCCACATAAACACCTCAAACCAATATGAACAGCCCACTGCAGGAAATGAAAATGTGGCTACAGGAAGTTAACCCTTTACCGTTCAGGGTGATGTTGGAGGGGTGTTACTATGCTGCAACACCGAGTTGAGCTGAAAGCCTACATTTCCTTTGTCTGGGTTATTGTAGGGGGCATTTCCTCGAGGTGTCATTACATGCATTAATTGGTTGTCATTGAGAGATACGGCTAGATGCGAATAGGGTGGCAGTGTCGGATCCCGTTTAATGAGAGAATAAAACAGTCTCTCATTGAAGGCAGATAGGGAGAACCCTATTGACCCGCGGAGGTGCTCGTGAATAACCAGTTGTGTTCCTCGATCGATCACAACACAATGAGGAACAACGTGCGAGGAAGGGTGGCATGATTTGTGAATGTCACCAGAGGTTGAAACACATGTACAATGCACCAATTGCTCCTATGCCACATCTTTGTAATTTGAATCCCCTGATCCCGTAACTCTCTAGTTTTCTATGACAGTGTCCTCTCTGCGGCTCCGCCCAGGCCTCGGCCGCTCCTCCGTGCACGGTCATTAAGCTCAACGCTGTGTGATTCTCAATGAGGCAGCGCCAGCAACAGAGTTGACCCTTCGAGGGCACCACTCTGACTTGTTCCTCTTCCTCCTTCGTCTTCTTCTGTTCTCGCTTGTCTTATTCCCCATAGTCTGTCAAAGGGCCAAAGCCTTGGCTGCTTGTTGCGCATGCTAACACTCGAGCCTGAAAGATGGGACAAAGAGAGAGAGAGAGAGAAGGAGGGAGACCGTTGCAGCTATGGCCGCCAACCACCGACAGACTTTGAGAGTTGAGTGAATAAATGCCCTGTCTACTTGGGACAGGGTGCACTCACTCTCGCAATCCGGCACGCATGCATAAAACCCTAGGGGTCGGGGGGCCGGCAAGAGGAGAGATTCTCTGCAGAGAGATTGATAACGCCCTCCCCCTCGCTTCAAACAGCGGACAATTCAAGCAAGCCCAATGTGACTTTTAAAAACCCCAATGGATAGTGCATAGAGTCGGGTCAAGGGCAAGATGGGTGGAGGGAGGGCTAAGGAGTTTTTTTCTTATCAATCAGGGAGTCATGGGGGGAATGTGAGAAGACAAGCGCCAAGCCAGGATTGTTGGGGAGGAGGGGGCATATTAAAGCTCCTTTGATAGCTGTGAAATGGAGAAACAGATGCAGAGGTGGAAAGAGCATTACGGCTGGTGATAGTAAATACTCCAGGGTATTGAGCCTTTTTAGGTTTATGTCACTGGTGTCATGTTGAGCTAGCCTGACTGAAGTTAATCTGGTAGTTTCCAGAGGTGAGGAAAAAGCAGAACTATCTGTAGAGACACGTATCATGTCTGCACCCATTTACCAAAATATGAATGTGTGTAGCTTATTTTCACAGACTGGTCTGTGACACAGAGAGTAGAAAATGACTGTTAATTACTACAGAAAATATAATACCGCGTATTCATATTCTTGAATTCTTTTTTGACATATCATAGGGCAACAGGAAAAAGAGCAAGCCCCTGAGTTTCATCAACTTGATTGAAAACGATGCCTTCTATTCAAAGGACTGCAGAGAAGAATAACAGGTGGGAAGGGCTTTCATAATGGTAAATCAATAGAGAGAATCTACAGCACAGTTCAGCCTAAATGCCACCCCGCCCTTTGGCCTCTTATCAGCACCCAATCACAGGCAATCAAGCTCTTTTAAGGACTGATTTAACCCTGATGAGCCCGAAGCTGGATGAAACTCTCACACAGACAGCACCATTCACTCTTCTTCACATACACACACGTGCACACACGAAACACGCACTGCAATATTGCGGCAGAGATTAAAGCCACATGAAAGGGGTAGAGACAAAGGTGATGTCTCCTCTTTCAAATGGCAAGAGCGTGGCTTGACATGAAGGGAGTGGGTGTGCCTGGGTGAACAAAAGGCTGGCGCCATGTGAGAAAAGGGCAGAGGCGGGTGCAGGGCAGCAGGGGAGGGGGGCAGGCTTTTAATTAAAAGGATTATATTGAGGTGCACAGTGCTGCACAGGAGCTGTCCACCAGGCCCAGATTGACTACAGTAATGAAACCTATCCCTGTCTAAGGATGAAGGAGAGGCAGAGGAGCTGGAACTCTAGCACTGAGAGGTTGGGAGTCCAGGAATGTTATGAGAATAGGCTTAGAAAAAGTAAACATTATGAATAAATGCCTCTTAAATTGTAAGATGGGAGCTAAAAGTAATAAATAGAATTAAAGAAATAATAATGAATGAACTATGGTATTAAATTAGGCGCTCTCGTATAGATTAAAGTCATTACAGACAAGCTTACAGCCAATTCAGAGTTTCCCTGTTTAATGTAAATGGATGCTAGGTTTGGCCTATCCATCCAGTGCCTCTGCTTCTCATTAATTTTTATCTCTGCAAATATAATGAAGTTATAATAGCGGGGAGTCTGATGAGTTGTCAATTAGAAACTTGAATGATCCCTGTCCTAAATGAAAATGAAAAAAGACTAGAGAGAAGGTTAGGGTAGGCATCCACTGTCAGCACTCTCTCATTCGCACCTGTGTTTGTCCTTCATTCATGCTATGAGGTTTTTCTAATTATTCCCTATTAGGATATACCAAAATGGGGTGTAGGGTTTTTCTAAGACTTCGACATATTTAGCATTTCATGTCATGACATGCATTCAAATGAGCATAATGGAGTAGCACGGGAATTGTAATGTCACACATGGCCACTTGCCAACTTTTCAGCTGGAGATAAGTCCCCTGTCTCTGCCTTCGACTACATTTGTGTTATCACTCCAATCTGTTGTGTTGTCTGGAGCTGCATGGTTTCCCTTCACTGCTGACCAAGATTAACATTATCTCTGTCCACCCTGCCAGAAAAACAGACTCTGCAGTAAATGAATTAGATAAAGGCGAGACAGAAAAAGTGTAACTTTTGGCATCTACTGTCTGTAATATCCCAGGTTTGCCATTTCCATTATGTTTATATCTTACCAGGCCCTATCAGCCTGAGTAAGCAAGTTAACAAAGTTCATTTCTGTCATTCTCCCTGTTTTTTCCCTGTAAAAAAAAAGTGATACCAGGGTTTAGATGCTTTTGTCATACTCAAATGTATTAGCTTAGCAAATAAAACCAGTAGATGATGGAGCCAGTAAGAAGTAGCACTAGCTACTGAGATTAACAGTTTCATTTGTATTACTCAATATAAAAAGCACCTGTCTTTAATTATCTCTTAAACTCTGTGTTTTTGCTCGAGGACACTTAAGCAGCATCAAAAGAATAATAATATGAAAATATATCCTATGTTTCTATAATAGCGGCTGCATTACATCTGGATGGTTGAGGTATTGTATGTTTATACAGCCGGACGCATCAACTACAGAGACTTAATACAAATAATTCGTACTATAATCTTACATCCTTCTTTAGAAAGCAGATACATTTTGAGGTCATTTAAAAAGCAATATTGTTGTTAATTTGTCAAATTTCTATATTGCAAAATGGATAACCAAAGAAAAAAGGCAGTGCATTGTAACTGCTTGAGGGAGACAAGGGCAAAAGTTGCTTATGTGTTGGCTTAGCATTGTGGAAAGGCACTCCTCAAGTGAGTGTGCCCGAAGAGGTATGAAATGAATTTCATACCGTTTTCCCCTCCCTCATTTGCCCATCGTTTTTTAGCTGGTCTCCTCTGCTCAAGCTGTGTGTCTCACCATTACAGAGATAATCCATCCATGACAATGTTCAATTTCCTCTGGGGAATATGGAGTGCAGTGGGGAAAATGTGCAACCCTATGGTCCATCTCAGCAGCATTAACAACAGCACCCAGCAGCCTCAGATTCTGAGCCTTGTCTAAAAAGAGAAGCTCATTTGAACTGAGTGGTTCAATTTGAGATCCTGGCAATGCTGTGATACAATCTACTACTACAGGCAATTTTTTCTGATATAAGTGAGAGCAGAAAGAAAATCTACTTTGTGGCAAATTTCACATGTGCATTGTCCTCTAAGGAAAGTACATTTTGCTTTCAGAGATAATTGATTAACTTTTACACACCCTAAACATAACTGGAAGATCTTTGCTTTTACTTCATATAAGTAGTTTCTACAAATATCTCATGTTGGAGACAGTAGAATTTGAAGTCCATAGTTTAACATTTGGTTTGCTAGTACTCATATTTAAGAGCCTTATGCCCCTGACAATGTAAACATCAAGTTGAACAAACATTTCCTTTTTTATTCGATGTTCTCTACAACTCAACTTTGGAGCGGACGACTCTCACAACCCTCAATGTCCGTATCTCTAAATATCTAATGTCAATAAACTAATTATAATAATATCAATAGCGTTAAAGTAAAAATTTGACATGAGTCTATAGCCTCCATAACTCAGTGTTTTCATTGCCTGAATACAATTGCTGTATTTCAAACTATGTTGGGCTGCCTTTCAGTTGCCTCCAAAATGTGCATCTGTCTGGCCTTCGGTGTGTCCGCTCAATACGCTATCGACAGACCAATCATTCCACAATCATGCTCAGCCCACCATCTTTATTACTGATTATTGACCAGGTCATCACCGCCTGCGTGGCACCTCACACTGACATCAGGTGCCAAGGGAGGGAGAGAACCTGGAGTGCGAGAGAAGCTGTAACCTGTCAGCACTCTGATGAGCTGATCTGCCGCTGGGTTCTGGATTGCTAAGCTAGTGACCTACAGGTGGCAATTAAATGTCAAGACATTTGGATTCCAATTCTGCTCCGTTGCGGAGTCACATAAGTCATGCGGTAAATCCAGACACGTCAAAGAAGCTAGATATTTTCTATCAGATGCAGGTTGTTACCTACAACAGGGGCCAAACTTCAGAAATGCCCTTCACTTGTTTGTCACACAATGTCTCAATGTCTTGAGCAATCAAAGATACTTCAATAAACTACAAAGGTTGCGATTAATTAGTCACTGTATGGTGTTTTTATTGCCTGGTGTGTTCTGCATGTGCACATTTTCTAAAAGGCCAAGTTTTTTACCTCAAAACTATATTCATTTTTAAAATCTATTTTTCTTCGGCTGTTTAACCCCATTGACAAGATGCATTTTCCACCTGTGAGGAGCAGCTTCTCCATTTCCTTAGAAGCAAGACATTTTTAGTATGTATACTGGATGTTGAGGTTGAGTTATTTTGTTATTTTCCTGTGGTATATACACTATATACTGAAAACCTGACTATAAGCATGCAATGATTTTAAGACTTAAAGAGATGCTGCAACTTAAGTTAAAGAAGCATCGCTTCATCAGACCTCCGACGGGTTGCTTCGTCCTTTGAATTGTATGACTGAAAACAGCTCTTTTAAAAAAAAGTTTTTCTTCATCAAATCTTTTTCCTATTTAAAAAAAAATGTATACATCAAATAGTTTTTCAGTGAATTCATGTTTTTCTAATTCATTTATTCAAGTTGTTGGACAGAGTAAACCATTCCAACTAAATTAGTATGTACTGCAGTGTAGTGTACTAGGCCGTTAATTCTAACACCATCCAATAAACAGACATGAACAAACACACACACATGCATACACACAGGAATCTGTGAGGTATCGATATTGTGTATCTTTCCATTCGGATCACATATCATGTGTGTGCCGTTAGAGGTGTAAGTTGAATGCCAATGAGAATACGTGAGACGTCCTGACATCGGCAGCGTCTCCAAGGTCAGCATCTTAATCTGCATTACACTCCAGTCAGTAAGCAAGTGTCCATCTTGAAGGCAGATCCGTGACATTTCCAAACTGTTTGTTTCTGCCACTCAAAGAGTCACTTTGGTTCAATGATGTCAGACTAACGGACCTTTAGTACGCCCAGGTGCCAGTCGGTTGAATTGATATTTTCCCCAATGTCTTGAAGATGTGGCCCTCACATGTCCGCTCTATAATCTGCCTCTATTCCCGTGGATCGACGACTATAGGATGGGGGTAAAGAAGGATGCAGAAACTGCAAAAGAAAGTCTGCGTAAGGAGGTTGGAGTGGATGGATGTGTTACGTGTGAAACCAAAAGTCAACACCGACTTGTTTTACCTTACTTTTGCTCTGCAGCTTGTTTACTATCGCAAAGTGTAAAGAGCTCCTTTGTAACCTGTGACGTAGCGCCTTTGAGGCCAACGCCAACACAGGATGGTGACGTCAAGGGCTCACTGAGCTTTGCGTTGGGGTGCAGTGCAGTCAAGAAAGAAGCCGTGCTCTGGGATGCGATTAACAATTATGTTTTATTACCTTTCATTGGTCTCCAGCAAAACAGAAAAAACAAACACTTGTAATGGCCAAAAAGGAACAAAATGAACCAAATAACAACAACCTCTCTGCAGGTGACTTCACTCCCGACTCCCCCTCGTTTCCCTTTCCTCTTGCCTTTATACAGCCTTCCAGTCATTTGGGCTGATTGGTAGAAACCAACTAGCTGGGGGTTCTGTCCCAAACAAGGAATGAACTTGCCAGACAATTTGGGGAAAAGGCTCTTCCTTTTCACATAACCCTCATTGCCTGAGGTTTTTATTCTAATTCCCTTTCACCGCATGATGATGATGATACTCGCCACCTTTGCTAACAGAGCTCAGAGTCCCCAGCCAATACCAGCCGTTGTCCCATAGTCCCCAGCCAATACCAGCCGTTGTCCCATAGTCCCCAGCCAATACCAGCCGTTGTCCCATAGTCCCCAGCCAACACCAGCCGTTGTCCCATAGTCCCCAGCCAACACCAGCCGTTGTCCCATAGTCCCCAGCCAATACCAGCCGTTGTCCCATAGTCCCCAGCCAATACCAGCCGTTGTCCCATAGTCCCCAGCCAATACCAGCCGTTGTCCCATAGTCCCCAGCCAATACCAGCCGTTGTCCCATAGTCCCCAGCCAATACCAGCCGTTGTCCCATAGTCCCCAGCCAACACCAGCCGTTGTCCCATAGTCCCCAGCCAACACCAGCCGTTGTCCCATAGTCCCCAGCCAATACCAGCCGTTGTCCCATAGTCCCCAGCCAACACCAGCCGTTGTCCCATAGTCCCCAGCCAATACCAGCCGTTGTCCCATAGTCCCCAGCCAATACCAGCCGTTGTTTAAAACAAGTGCAGAGGTCATAAAGGAGCCATATCTAGCTGTTTGGGTCGTTACCAAGTTATTTCAATATTTTTTTAACGTGAACAAACAAGCGCAACACCGCCGAGTGTTTGAGGCTCTCTGGCAGACATTTTGAGCCCCTCATGAACCCTTTCTGTAAGTCACTATTGGAGACTTTAACAAGGAAATTACCCACAAGGCATTGCAATTTGACATTAAAAACGGGATAACCAGTAAAAGCGTGGAGTATTACAACATTCTTTTTGCAATATGATGATCCAAATGTGGTTTTAAGTTTGAGTTTGGCTTTTTGAAACAAGGTCAAGTTACTGCACCATTATTCTAATAATCTGCCTAGCTCAGAGAGTTTAAGTTTAATTACTTTTTTTAATTCTTGAAACAAGCCCTTTCCTCAACACTAATCACATGCTCAGTGTGTGGTGAGAGACATATTTTCCACCAGTAAATAATTCATTTCAGTAATGATGGCAGATTCACCTACAAGAAATAAAAATGGAGTTAAGAGCACCAAGTGTCATTCAAGAGTGCTGAAAAAGGTTTGATGTTACGAAATAAAGAGGGAAAATATGCATTCTGGCAACACCAACTGATTAGTGTGGAACACCAGTATTATCGGTGATGTAAAATGCATTAAGTGCCAGCAGACTAATTTGTGATGTAAGACAGTTTTAACTTTAAGGCCTGCCTGTTGGGACCTGGTGGGGAATAAATGGAATTCATGTTTGCATACATTACTGTTATAAAGTTTTAACAGCAGAGCGCTGTGCTGATTACACACTGGTTGCTACAAGAGAGCAGCCATTAGCATCGTTCTGCAGCTGTCAGAGACTCTCACCCCAAAAGCAAGTAGTCGGGATGCTCGCGCATCAGGCCCTCAGAGAGCCATAGCCAACAACATTACTGTCTTCAGCTGGTCATTGAATGTGCCGCACAAGGCTTTAAGTCTTTGGCTTTGAAAGATGGTTGGAATCAATAAAGTGTCACCTGGTCTTTTAGGGAGGTGGGAAAGCCTGAACTGGAACCCACCAAAGCCTTCCCCTTTCTTGCTTTTTGCTTTCTTCTTGTGGATGTTAAATATTGGCTGCTGCATATGCGTCAGTGCAATATTGAGCTATGAACGGATTCCTAGTTGTTATTTGTATGAAGTCCATAATAGCTTTTACCTTGTGTCATGCTCAATGCCCCTCCTCCCACACCAACTGTGCCCCACATACGCTCTGCTTTTGTTTACCACACTCAACCTGAGGATTTACTGCAGGGGCAAAGAGTAATTGTGCATATTATGTCAAGGACTGTTGTCAGCATCCATACATCATGCCCACATACGGTACACATGGCTGTGTTAATATTCATGCCCCCAGGAAATATATATGACTGTGGTATGCATACAAAGCCTGTGGCTGCGGAAGAAATAATTAGAAACCACCAACGTGGAATTCACCTATGTCCTACTGAACCAAAATGATAATTTCTGTGACTTTATTCTTCTCTTTTGCCTATTTCCAGGAAACAGTATTATAGCTGACGTTAGAGGAAACACAGCAGTCTGTATGGACAATTTGATTTTTCCACATAGGAAGTCACCTTTTGTTATAAAGAAAATAGTTCATTGTGTTTGCTGGCCTATTAATGCAATTTGTAGCAATCATAATGGTTCAATTAAAAAAAGGAAATAGCTCGGCTTTTAGATCAAAAAACCCTCTAAGGAGAAATACATTTCCTAATAACTGCTAATTACTAAAAGGGTTTACTTATTACTTATTAAACTTTTTCAACTTGTCTTCGCTCTACGCAAATACCTGATAGGTTTCTGGCTTTTTATGCAGACAAATGGATTCCCGTCATCATTTAAAGGTTATTATTTGTCTCTGTACGTGTTTCTCTCTGGGCTAGCTGGCTGGAGCACAGAGGGTTAATTTGTTACGGAGGAGAAAACGTGTGTAACACAGTGTGTTGGTGGGGAGAGCGTTCCCTATTATCACAGGATGAGAGTGCTAATAAAACACAGGAGCTGCCGGGGTCCAGAGGTCAGATGCACAAGTAATGAATGGAGAAATTTAACTCATCCAATTATAGGTAGCCAAGGCAAAAAATCCATACGGTTACTCTGGGCAGAGCGCCCAAATGCAAAACTAATAATGTCAAGCAAAGCTCCAGCTTTGTGTAATGCGAGTGTGATAGTGTGATGCATGGGAGTGTGTGCGAGTTTGTGTCCATGCACACGTGTACTTAGGCAGCGTGCATGCCGTACAAACGGTTTACAATGGAGTGACAGTGAGCGCGATGTGTGCAGCGACGTGTTTCATAGTGCATTTGCGTATGTTTGTGCATGCACACTGATATGTGTATTTATGGGTTCAATTTCTGCAGCAGCTGCTTATAAGAGCATCGTACTTGGAGATGCTTGATTTCTCCGTCTGTGTGGCACGAGCTGAACTAAGAGGTCAATGAGCAGAAGCATAACAACAGCCGATGCGTCGCTGTGTGTTTATTCAAAGCCAGTTTATTGGCTTGTGGCGTACGACAATGCGAAACCTTAAATCTAACTTTCATCTTGAACATTATGTGTAGAGCCTTCAGATTATGATAATTCAGTTCCCTACTATTGATCCCTCCGTCTTGAGCCAGATTCATTTGACATTAAATCATGCATTTAACTGTCAGAGGCTAATCCAGTTCATGCAAAATATGTTAGCAATTAGGATCCTTTGCTGCAGCTTGATGTGAGCGTTGTTTCTCCTCACTACGAACACAGATAGAGATGAGCGCAGACCTTTGACTTAATGACGAGCATGTAAACAAAAGCCTCAAAAGGCCAAGCTCATCATTGAGGAGACGCTTTGATTTAGCGAGCAGCACGTTGATTAAATTATACAATTTGAAAAGAAAGAATAAAAATGGTAAAATGTTTTCAGTTTTATTTTTATTTATTTGAATTGGGAGGCATACCCCCTCTGAGGCAAAGTCATTAGGCCTTATACATAACCATCGCTGCCACATTAAAATCACATTACACCACGACGATAATCATTGCATTCAATTACACATGGTAATAAATACCCAACGTCATCTCCAGTAAATCCATTAGCCTGGGAGTCATACGCCCCACACGCACAAACAGGCAGAAGACGGCAGCCATTAGTAGATCCCAGTGTTTGGACGATTCCACATATAGTTCTCAGACGTACTGTCGGCGACACCAGTTGTTTGCACACCGTCTGAATGGAGTTGTCACAGACATGTTCATGTCTTATTTTGGAATTCGCAGCACTTTTGTCATTAGACGCAGCACCGAGGAAAGTGTCAGAGAAGGAATAATAACAGAAAAAACCTGATTGGACCGAGGTCCACAGCTAGAATCCTAACAGCATAAAAGCTTCGGTCAATGATCCATATTTCCTTCACACCAGCCTTTAAAGTGTAATCCTTTAAGATTCCTAAATAGAAAAACTAGTCCGAGGTATTCACGTGCTACAGTATATGTACTGATGTAAATGTGGTTCCATAATGGGTGAGAGGGGTGAAAGGAGCAGGCAAACCTGCTGTGCAGGTGTTAGTGCTACTAGCAATTAGAAACTGATGTGTTCAGAACAGGAACACCTAACAAGAGATGGCACGTTATACAACCTATATGGGAAACATTCTAGAAAAAAAACACACAGACTGTCTACTTGGTGCATTTTGTTTTCATATCTCCTGTTCTGAACTGCTCAATATTCTCCCCTCTCTTTGCTTGATGGCAGCCTCACTTGTAATTAACTGTTATGTGGAGGATTGATTGTGGACAGCTTAGCATTGACCAGCTTCATTATGGAGTCCCTTCAAAGTAGGATTCTGGGCCTGCCAATACTCCTGAGTTTATTTCAGTGAAGGGATCAATAGCTGGCGCATTAAAAGCTTTATTTGGGCTTTGTCCGCCCCTCAGGTGCCTTTGCCTCCGTTGCTCTGCGGACCTTTCTGGTAACGCCATGATGGCTGCTTTGACCTTTCAGGTAGGAAGCCAATGGTGTCTTATGCTGCATCACATAGCGGGTGTGAATTTCAGAGTGGGTGGAAATAAATAGCAGTTTGCTTAGCTCCGCTTGCAGTGTGCGGTGGGATAAATATTTCAAATGTGCACGCTAGACAAAGCTCGAGTGGTAGGTGAGTAGAGGGCTGCAGGGATGACGTGTTTTTCTTTGCCACACCCCGGAAGTTCACTCTGCAAAAAAAGCTAATGGGATTGTTGCATTAGGTTTCGTGGTATCACAGAAAATAGGCAGCAAATTAGTTAGTGAGCAGCTTTTTTTTTGAACATGTGTGCAATCAGCAGGAGTAGAAAGCCGACGTTACGGTTAAAAGGAACTACACCATGGCTACATGAGCACGAGTTAATCCACTTGGCTGTGGAAACATTAAAATGTGTCAAACCACAGACCTAATTTCAGACATCTAACCAAAAAACCCCATTAAAGAAACCCTTTGAATCCAAGATGAGGGAACAGGAAGTGCAAAAACGCTGACTCCTTCTGGAATTATTCCTGCTCCACTCCAAGCACTGCAGTTATATCTAATGCAGGTTTTTTTTTTCCCCCACTTATCCAGATGTGGTGATGTGTGCAGACAACCTGCCATATTTCCACCCTGCCGGCGGAGTGTAACAGTAGCAGAACAGCACCGTGTTTCGAGGCTTTCTCTGCAAACCGCGTGCCACAGCCCTCCTCCATGAGAGCATATACACATCGAGGTGTCCGGGGACTTTCCCTCTGTGATGCGCACACACCACCCTTCACACACACACAAACACACAGACGGCTTGGCCCTCTGATGAGATATCATTTTGTCATTTAGCATGCCGGGTTACAAGATGTATCTCCCTTGCCAAAGCATCGGCAGCAAACCCAGCTCTGTCCTTGTCTAGTGTTTCCCTCAAGGCTACAAACACCTGGGAGATGGGAAGAACATGGCTGCCACATTATAAATGACTTTAAGAATCCGTCTTTCTTGTACACATGCTTTGTCTCTTTCTCGGTCTCGCTGGCGCTCACTCTCTCGCTCTCTTACATATACACACCACACCGCTCGCACAGACATACAGCCGTTTCCAGCTGAGATCATTACACAGACATTCTGCGTGGGTGCCACACGGACAGAAATCCTTCAACTTGCCCTGGAGCTTTTGTTCTTCGTCTCTCTTTACTCTCTGAAAGGGATCTAACCAGTGAAATACCAGGTTATCCTTTTCCTTTGCTTCATGCTATGAAAATAATCCTCACACAGCAGCACGGCTTCCAACTCCTTGACGGCGTATTCTCTCATTATGAGCTCTCCTTCAGCTCCTGTAAAACAATGTTCTTCAGAAAGCGAGATATGGTGCTGTCTAGGTTCTACTGTACCTCACCAGCTCCACAGTCGGTCCACATTACTTCTGTAGAAGCACAGAGGGACCTTCTGTGCTTCAGAAGTAATGACTTGCGGCCTCAGCGCTGAGGCCTTAGAACCATGAATAAAATAACAAACGCAGCAAACAGATTCTCTGGACAGTGGTGGTGACACTTAAATGATAAGCAGTGCTTAGCGCTTTAAAGGTATTTTTTCCTGGCTGTGTGGTCCTGATATATATGATAATATAGTATATATAAATAACATTATTTACATGGTTTATTCATGCAAACTTGTGGGAGAGGTGAATTTGACTAGATGGGCAATCAAAACCATGATGTCTGTGTAACTAGAATAACAACAACTAGAATATTAGAATAGGTCCTGCAGTGCAGAGTCCTGTTGCTATTAATTGCTTTTAAATTGACCAACGCCGCCGTATTACCTGAAGTCACTACAAAGGATCCTCTATGTGTGTGTCAAAGGGAAGCTATCCTTGGAAAGACTATATTAAAAACACAAAAGAGAAAAGATCACATACGTACAGCAACAATGTGCAACAGTGTGCCGGAGGGCTGCCAGTGGGGCTTAGTGTTTAATGGTTCCTTCATGCTAGACACATTTCAAAACAAAACAACTAATGTTCCCCGGATCAGGCCAGCAGGACAACATTAGCAGGAAAGGATCCAACAGATCTTAGATAGGAGAGATAAATTACGGTATGCCCTCATCACGCACTGCGATGAGACACAAAAGTGGATCAAAAACAATGTTTGCAAGGCTACTGAAGTGTATTGATGGGCCCCAGGGTAAGGAAATGCTTAGATAATAGTTGATTTATGAAAATAATACCACTCTGGGTATCAATTTGGAGCCCGATAAGCAGACAACCAGTCAACAGAATTAGATGAGGGGAACCATCTGTCCAATAATAATCAGCAGGCCTTGATTGAACAGTTCACTGAAGAGCTCAAACAGAGGGAAAAAAATCCCTGAATGGGGCACCGTGTTGTTTGCCAAAACATATGCGCTTGGATGATCGATCTTTAAAGTTTGTTGAGTCCATTCAGAAGTATACATACATGTTGGGCTGAAATAATGAAACACAAATTGTGTTTGACTCGGGAAATGTCAATATTCATAAGCGGTCTGTTGTTGCTCTTATAAGATCTCCAGATGGGTAAAGGGCTGTCAAAACACCCTCGCATCAAGATGAAAGACAAAAAAACAGAGAAAAGATATCTGTTCAATTCTGACGTTTCGTTAATGAATAATTTCCCCATGCATAAATATTAATAGATAAATTGAATAAGTTAAATCGTTGATGTGGAGGAAAATCACCAGGGAAGCGCTAACACTCTACATTTTGCATTCTGATCTTGTTTAATTATATTCCCTACTAATTTATTTGAGCTTTTCTAAACGTTTGTGCAGGTTCAAAGCTTCATTACAGTAATTTACCATACTCTTTCCCAAAGAAAATAGAGTAGATTTAATCACAATATTCACTGTTAACTGCTAGATTGTTTTGCTCTTGATCCTATGCACCAAATAACATGACAATCGTTTTGACTGCTGTCATGCCTCCTCTTTATGCTCCTGATGAACGCTGCAGGGCGGTAACCCATAACACTGACACACACACACACACACACACCTGCATCATCATAGAAAACCAGACACAAACCAAACTTGTTTAGCAATATTTTGTGTATTTGTGTCAATGACCTTTTGCAACATATTTGAGAGTTTGACAAGCATTATCAAATATGTACAGCCCACTCTGTGGACGTCAAAGTCATTGCACTGTAGGGTTTGTGCAGCACGAGATAATGATACCTCACATGTTCCGAAACATATCCACCTGCCAGAAAACAAGGTTCCTCTCTTACTCCCTTGCTCCCTTCCACCTGCCCATTTATCATGTCTCTCTGCACCGTGGGTCGGCCATTTCACTAATGACGGCAATTAATTGAAAACATTAGCGCATCGCAAAGATTAACATTCCCCAGCCATGTGAGGCGTAGATATCAAAGCCCTAACAGAGGCACATAGATACACAGTTGGGCTCACAGTGATTTCACTGTGTGACACAGTTCTTAGTTATCTTATCAAAAGACATCAGATGTCTTAGAAGGGAAGGGAATTGTAGATGAAAATAGGTGGCACGAACAATTGGGATCTCAAAGGTTTTCAAACGGTGCCGCATCAGTTCACACATTTTTTTTGTGAGCTTTAATGGAAAATGCAAAACATCTGCGCTGTATAATTTTAATTTGAGCTGCCACGCTGAAGTAAAAGCCATGACTAGTTTTGGTATATATGTTCTTGCATCCGTGTGCCTTGTCTTGCTCAGATCTCCGGGCTTTAATGTCTACAGATTTGTCGTGTTTCTCTAATATCCTCTCCTCTCTGGAGCCGAGTCTCAAGTCTCCAAAACATTCTACTAGACATTAGCTCAAATGTTATGCAGACCCACGCCTGTTCTAAAACAGCAAGAGAGGGGGAGAGGGCAGGCTCTCCTCCAGGCTTGGCAGGCAGCCGGCGTGGCACACGCCTGCCAGACAAAGATGACGATAGTACGGGAGGCTTCCAGCTCCTAGCCCCCGTATCAGCAAGGTGTCCAAGGAAGAGATACGCAAAGGGTGAGGTGGGGAGGGTGAGGGACTGTCAGACTGCCCAGGCAGGATAAGGGCGTGTGGGAGATGGAGACAACACATGCAGAAAGATGAGCAGACGTGGAGACTGCTGCTGGATCCAGTGGCTCCGGTTCGGGCTGCAAGAAAGGCAATCATTTAAAAAAATATCCTCAAAAGGCCTCATTAGTCCTCGATCACATTTCTAAGAAGCACGTGCATTAGTCGGTTCATATGAGTTAAGGGATTTGAGTGATATGATAAAAAAGTGTATTTCTTGTTCAACAATGATGCATACGACTGTTGTAAGAATTGAAAACATAGACTTTTGCTATTTATTGCCAGTTAATGTATTGATTTTAATGGAAATATTTTTTTCTAAGCTTGACTAAAGCCATGAATTAACCAAAAGGTATGGGGAACAAAGTGATTATTCTGCACTTTTAGATCAAATTGAGCTTGCAGTTGAACCTATTGTTAATCAGCTTGGCTGAAAGAGCCATCCATGGCAATACCAAGGCCGACATCCGTTTGTCTATCGTTCTGACGACAAATAACCATTGCATTGCAAATGGATTTATTCCTGGGGTTTCAGTGTAAGACTTCCTTTTCCATGCGCTGCTCATTGTTTACACTCCATTTGGCAACTTGAGAAACATACTCGGAAAGAAGGACCGACTTATGTGTGACAGTATTTGACTGTTATTGCCGAAGGTCTGCTGATAGGTCATACTGTTTTGTTTTCTATACTCAAATTAGTTTTTTCATTGCGGAAGTACATCTTCGTCAGTACTCTGTTCCGATGTGCGTCATTGTTTACAAAGCTTTCCTAACCCAGCTTGCCAGCTGCTCCAAGCAACCCAATTACTGGGTAAAACCGTGGCTTAGTCTTCCCAGAGTTCTGCGCTGCATCCCGCATCCATCTCAGGCCCCAGAGAGCTTCCTCTCGGCTCTCCACCAATGTCATTTACACCTCCCACTCCAGCCTGGCTTAGGTTGCCTTCCCACTGCTATATAACGGCAGTTACAGCCCCCCTGCTGATGAGGAACCCGGGACGCAAGCAAAACTGGGTTCTTAGAAAATGAAGACAGCGAATATGACGCAGCAAGACATCTCATTACAGCCGTAGAAGCTTTTCCGCTGGTGTTTGCCCAGACTCAGATCATCAGACGAGGAGGAAGATTGCTTGAGCTCCGCTCTGGCTCCGTTTTTGTTTTGTTTTTGTGCTGAACAGGAGGAGGGTAAGGAATGACTAGGAGAGGGAAAACTGAGAAAAGAGGGATGCACGGATGAGTAAGTGCTCAGAGCAGAGCCAGGAGAGAGCCGTGGCAGAGGTACTGTAGTCGAGCTCTACGGGAAATGAAGTTGCACCTGGAGCAAGGAGAGGAAGAAGTTACATGAAGATGGGTTAGGTGTGGGTCCAGGTGGTAGGTGACAAAGCCACTGAAGCTGAGCAGAGGTTGAGTGGGGTTGAAGCCACACTGTAAGCCCTTCTTTCCCCTGAGACAGACGGAGTTAGAGGGCCACGATGGGACTGGGTTACAGGGAAGGACCTGGGGCCATTTCATTACAGAAAGTGTCTGTCCAGAAGATGGGAAAGGGATTATCCTCCAAACAGGATTTATTGGAGGGGATAATTCATTGGCTGATCCCACAGTGGGAAAGTGCCATATAGGTTGGGGTTACAATATTGCTTCATTCACAGCTCGCAGCAGCCTGATTTTCAGCAATGTATGTGTCCGAGTGTGTGTTTGTGAGTTTGTTGTGGGAGAGGTTAAAGCGTTTGTGGGGGAGAATGTATGCGTGTGTGTGCGAGGCCCAACATTCATACATTAAGGCACATTTTGTGTTCAGGCAATTGGAATAACTTTTTTTTCGACAGGGCAAGGTACAAATGAATGTGATCTTTACTATGGGCTTATAGTCAGTAAAGATATGCATTGAGAGATTTTCATTATTACTATATTTGCCGATCCCTTTGAATGCTAAATTGTCTTGCAAGAAACTACCATACATTTGAAATGACCTTTTTGCTCTAAGAAGCCTATAATACATCATTAAATCTATTCATGCTCCCCAAAAATGTTTAGTCAATTCAAACATTTAAATAGAAATACAATGATTTTTTTTTCTTTATACATTGACGTTTGTGCTTGAATGCCAGTAACCACCATGGATGGCAATAACAAAGTTAAAGGATGACCTTTAGAATTCCAACTTGGACGTTTGGGCGAGTGGCTGCCCTGTGCGGGTGTCTTTGCATACACATGTTGGTTTTTGTGTGTTCTTAGCAGTTGTCTGCTCAGGATAATACAGAAGTTACGTTGCTATAGGCATTGCAGCTTAATTAGGTCTTATTCTTACTGGCTTCATTATGAGTCAGAGACTGTTTTGCTGATTATACTGATAATAAAAATATGAAAGTGAAATACCTGTCACAATCACTTAGTTGCGCACATCCCAAATACAAAGGAACAAAACGCACCTTTCCACAGTCACAAGAGAATATGTAAATTGGGCATTTTGTGTTCCCAGAAAACAGCTGAGGTGGGAAAAACTGGAAGAAAAAAAACTGAATTGGGACTCATTTGCTGTCTTTGGGCCTGCAGGGCAATTGACAAAACAATGATGGAGACATGGAGGAACACTGTGGAGATTTGCATTTAACAAACTGATGTCTCCTGGCCTGTCATGTTGTATTAATGCTGGAGGAAGATTGCCGCATTCTGGCCCATTCTAATGTGGTAATAAGACAACAGGCTCAAAAGCAGTGCTTTCATTTGCTGGCTAACAGAGGAGGAGGATGAGACGACACTTCTATGCCTTCTGGCAGACGGGAAAGACATCTCTACATCTTCATAATCGTCTAATTTACAGCATGACCACTTCCTCCGTCCTTAGTAATAACACTTGCTTTGTCCAGTGGCAAACTGGATTGACCGCCAACACTTTACTTGATGATCCCACTTGGTTCTTACTGCCATGTGCATAAATCCAGACATTTGCATCTTCGTCTTGCCCTTTAATATTTTTCCGAGGGTTGCAAAAATGAGTCTGAAATCATTTCCTTAAAAGGCCGTTGATTGGGGTGCCGGGGTCTGTAATTTGCAATTAACGAACGGGCTCCGGAATTTGATTTGGGTCAAGGTCCTGATTTGCATACTCCATCCTAACTAGTGGAGAGACTCTCGGGGTGCTCTGTCTCGATGACGGTGTCTCGTTGTCTGATTTATGTTCAGCGGTCACGGTGAGGGAAAAAAAGTCGAGCAGCCCTGCCCCGCTCTGCCTCAGTGTGCTTCTTGTGACTCGTCACGCTCTTGAAGTTAATGAATTCTGAGCGCGAGCTCTGATTTCTATTGGTTCATCTCAATTGCCTACTAATGGCGGGGTCGTTAGGCCGGGGAAATAGCAAAGTCCACCTCAAGTCTCCAGGGTAGGTTGCTGCAGGCAGACAGTGCTTTGAGCTGTGACCTATTAAGATAGCTGCCTCTCTCTGCTAGTGGAGAACCTGCTCAACAAAAGAGAACAGATATATGCCTCACTGTAGAACAAATAACAGCTATTATGACATGGCGTTACTGGTGACACGTGTAGAATGGTGAGTTACGTGATGGAACTAAGGAACTACATTTTTAGTAGTATGTTAATTGAATATTCTTATTTCATGTAGAGTTTGTGCCACAATTGAGATCGTTCTCTATAGTTATGCTCTTGACTGTGACATGTACATACATTTTCATAAGTAACGTTGTAATTGCAGGGGCTTCTACCTGTGGAGGGTTTTCACATGTGGAATCCGCATTATTGCGTCGCTACTTTCACCTGAACCTGCATTATCAGATTTGATGGCCACTTGAGGGCAGCGGAAAGCAAGCTGTGAAAACAACAAACATGTTCACGAACACACCCATTAGCAACATGAGTATTGATTTGGAAGTATTCAGTTTACGTTTTTTGATAAAAAAAATACCTGTTGTTAGCTGCTAAATGCTTCTCTGTATTTGCCAGATTGTCGTTAACTGTGTTGTTTGGTACTGGGCAGGTAGCGTATGGAGGGTATTTAAGGCTTTTTGCTGGAAAACAGCTGCCTACGAATGTGCTTAAAAACAACACTGATTTGAGTTGTGAGCATGAAGCCAGAACTGGAAAGTTTAGTAAAACTACAATAATGAGCAGAAAGATGCTCCATTTCTTCATGGAGTTTTGATAATTATCTGCGTGTTCTTCACCATATCCATCACCTATCCATTACCTTATCATCACGCATTTACTCCATTGTTAATACAAAAACTGTGATTGTACTCCAAGAAAACCACTGATCTAGATCAGTCTAATTATTTGGATGCCACACCTTATATTTGATTGCAGTGCTCAGGAGAACTGTCTGAAATGGTCATTTGCAACTTAAATCCTTTGAGATATCAAAGTCACTCTTTCCTGTTCATCGGTACTGACTTTGTGATTACTGAGTTTGTCAGTGGATTTACAAGTAGAGATTTTGACATCTTTACACTGACAGCATTGTTTTTGACACTGTGCTGTGAACTCACACACCTTCCCCCATGTCTGTAAGCGAACTGTCAGGTGTAATTCCTTTTTGTGACGGAACTATGAAGTCTTGTGTCAAGATGCTTGAAGTGGAGCAGTTGAGAGCGAGTTCTGCTCCCTTGCACGCCAATAATCTTTGGGCCTCTGTATGATGTGCACTCAGGCCCTGCTGGTAGAGTAAGTTCCTCGCAGTAGGGGGTTGGCGGGCAGGACGGCAGGTTGCTGCCCTTGGGAGTCGCTTGCTTTCAGACCACATTTATCGCCCACATTCTCCGGTTTCTTCTGAGATATTAAAATGGATCTCACATGGCATACACAAAATGACAGCATGTCAATTTCAAATTCTGTTATTACCTGCAGTAAAAACCCTGTAATTTACACTCGGTATATTCACGTCCAGCAGTTACACATAGTTATTTAATTGTTACAGGGTTTTAACATTCACTCAACTTTTGTCCTTTTATTCTCCACCAACTCGCTTATGTTCCTCTGTCTACCATGTTTAAATTGATTTTATCAATATCATTTAGTATAATGGATATCATCTTCAATATTATACAGGAAGCAAAAGATACATTTTGAAATATTGTAGGTGTTTAGGACGTGAGAAGCGACCGAGGCAACATGTAAATGACACAGAATGTAGGTTGCAATGAAGAATTATTATAATCTTCACACCTTTGTGTACAAACTTCAGTATGGACGCAGTCATACCAAGCACAAGTAAAAACTGAGTACCAGGAGGAAAAAATATCCTCATTATTCAACTTTGTGTATTTCTAAAACCAACAGCAAAGCATGCAATAGGTTTGTTTGTAACGAACCATTTTCCCTGCTGTCAGTAGATCTTACCTAAACTGCTCAACTGCTAAAGGTCAATGTCCTGTTGCCTTAGTGGTATCAGGTGTGGTGGTATACGAGTAGTACGTGAAGACAGTGTGTGACCGGATAAGCAACATTTCGTTAGTATCCGTGTGCCCCTAAATGAAGAGACTTCTCTGAAAATTAGCGTAGTCTTTATTACACCTTACTTTCCGTACAGTATTTACTGTTTACTCAACATGCACAACTGCGGCTCAGACGTTGTTTTAGATGATGCAGCACCGCGTTTTCTTTGGTAGTTACAGATCCATCTCCTCATAGTTCATTACCACTCACTGTATCCGTGGAGTGTGTTTAGCTGGGGAGCGTGTGGCCTGACAGTCCCCCGGGTGGAGTGTGTTTGTTTAGGGCCACTGCGCCTCTCGGACACTGAGATGCAGATGGTGCAGAGAGCCGGCCCCGGAGTGCCTTTGGACACGCTCTGCAGAGTGCAGGGTCATGTTCTCTCGCCGACTACAAGACAGGAAATCCATTTAATTACCTGTGAAGCAGAAGACGGGTGTGGGGGCCTGACAGTGTTCCCTGAGCACTCTGCCAGAGATGGGGGGGCAAAAAGAGGGAGGGAGGAAGGGGGGTGGGCGAGGGGGGGCGAGGGACATACTGTAAAGAGAGCAAGGGAAGGCAGAGAGAAAACAAGCTGGATTTTTGGTTACTTTTTAAATTCTTCTAAGGTCTTCGCCAGTAAACTTAATTGATCCGGCCCCCCTCCTTTTCTCACTTTCTCACGCATCCTCTCCCTCCGAGCATTTATTGGACATGATTTATCCATCTTTCCCTGTTATCCTGGCTTAGCTCTCCATGGACTATTATTTCTCTCTTCCGTCCCTCTAGTCTTCCTTCCCTCTGTCATCTGAATATATCACCTGTTTATTTCCTTTTCTTTTTGGTTCCGTCCCTTTCTGCATTTGCCTTTGCATGCTGTGGTCTAATGTGTCATTCAGTCCATTTCTTTTCCTCTACCTTCCCCAGGAGAACAAAGTCCGTCCCTAGAGCAGACAGGTCTACAGATTGTTGCTGCCTTGTGGACCGGAGTCGCTTAATGCCCAGTGGGATACCGCTGGTTAATAGCTGGACGAACTGAGGTAAAAAGAAACTATACATTGCCACTACCATTATGCAAGGTCAACCACAAGTCCCACGAGAAAGTGCATTTAAAAGTAACATAGTGTTAGAAAATTGCTAAAGCCCCTGTACAGAACAGCAGTCCTGTCAACAAACTAACTCTGCAATATATTTGTTGAGATCTAAAGAAAAAACAAGTAAAATACAAACACAGACTGACAGCTAAAGCATGAAGGCAAAGTAGAAGCATTCCATGCAGAGATTCATATTAATGTTAATCATTGATCAAACAAAAAAGGTTTCAGTGACCACTCTCGCCTGATTTCCAAGCACTCGCTGAGCACGTTTCGTTCCAGAAGCTGGCTTTAACATCTTCATGCGCGATGCGCGTCGTGGCTGTCGAGAATGACAACGGCAGGATCTTTCGGACTGAAGCCTAGAACTGTCACCGTGGAGGTGGAGCTCGGCCTTAAGCACAGTCCTGTTACACCCTCCTGGCTGGTTCCTTCCCCAGATCTGTCCCTTCAAATGGGAGTCGAATGTAATGGAATCAGGAAACATTAACGTTTTTGTACACATTTTCTCATCGGGGAGACTTGAAAAACGACTGAATAGATTTCCCACACAGAGTCGGGCGAATTAAAAAATGGCCCTTCTGGCTCACATTGGAGAATTTCATGACAAATCCATGAACAGATGTAGATTTTTACACACAAAGCAAATGACTGCAAGTCCCTGCAAGGCTTCTCGCATGAAACTCTTGGCTAATGAGAGGGAGCAGGTTTGGATAAGCATGAGTGCTCCCATAAAGAAGGAAACAAAGAGGAAGGATCTATAAACAGATGCTAAATTTTATGTGAAAGAAGTATGACAAGTTGCTGCAAAACCTCCTCAGTCAAGAATATGTTTCTGTGAACGATCAAAGTGAGTATGGCCTGCATGAATAAAGAAACAGGATGACTAGTGTGAGGCCAATTTGTTTTGGAGTCATTGTGATTTCACTGTAGTATGAATTCCCTGCAGTACTAGATCATTACACAGCAAATGAATATGCATGGGATGATAGACATGCAAGTTGATGTTTAGAGTGAGTACAATGAAGACAATGCATTTTATTTTAAATCGCTAATGACTTTGACAGTACTTAACAAAATGTCTAGTGTCATTCACAAAGGTATCGTCAAAGGACAACGATATGACTTGTTCCAAGCTGAACTAGTAAAAGTTTTGTAGGAGATAAACCTGAAAGTGAGTCCAGCTAATTAAACAGTCTCTGCCCAGTACAACAACTACAACAAGTATTTATAGGTCAAAGCTCAAATACCTGTTTTGCATTTGATGATGAACAGTACATGAATCAGAATCAGTACACTTTGATAAATTAATCGATGTGTCTCTTGGGTGATAAGAACCAATGTGATTGTTGTACCACTCATAGTTCATTCTTAAATCTTTCATCAGCTGTTCAAGCAGTTAATCAGTTAACATATTGTTTTGGACTCGATACTTCAAACTGCACAATGTGGAAGTCATATGTGTTTCTGATGAATAAGTGTCCATATGACCAGCTGTAGTGATTTTAGTCAGTCCAGCTAGAACACAGAGGTCCAGTATGAGGTCTTTAAGTGGTGTTCTTGCTCTCGGTAGTATAAAGATCAGAAGTTAGGAGGGAACTCAATGTGTCCTTAGAGGTAACAGTGAAAGCATCTCTGTAAAGTCTTTGTGCACCATATGCTCTGAAGACTCAACAGCTTGAAAATAGAGTGGGATGCAGTACTCCTCTGATCAGCAACTCTTTGGCATCCCCATGGACGTGCAAATTAAAAACAGACTGGATTGATAATATGTTGCCTTTTGTAAGATGTATCAATTCGATAGCGCTCTTCACTTGCTGGAGAGTTTTGTTTTTAAATTTCACTGCAGATGTGCTGTACCGTGCTGTGAAAGTCGAGTGCGATCACAAACTGGAGGAGAGAAGTAAAGGCCGAACGTTCTTGTAGGCTTTTGGGGTATTGGTGATCCCGGACGATTAGCTATTTATTTATGAGCAGGGATGAATGAGGTGAGGCACTGAGCCAGTTGAAACTATTTTGTAACGCTGCCTCCTGGACACATCAGGGGGTTAGGGTTTCTCCGTGTCTGGAGAAGTGATTTTGCATGCAGCACAGCAAGCAAGGTGCATTACTGAGGCCGAGGTGCATTCTGGTCTGCAGAAGCTTTGTTGTTCTGAGCTCACCATGGATGAAATTCACCTCAGTATCCCCTCCCTCATCCTCCCACCTCGCCCATGGTTCTCTTTATACCCCCAGCCTTTGCTCCTCTGACCCCTTCGCTCCTTACCTCTTTCCTGGAGGGTCAGCCAGCTAACGATCTGACCGACTAAGGCTCCCAAGAGACTCAGTTCAACCACAGTTCAGGCCGCGACTCGGTGAAAGAACGAGAGTGAGGAATAGACACGGAATATGTACAGTACATTTCCCTCTCCATCATTTGTCCTTCTTGCTGTTTAATAGTGTACAAAATTGTCGGACAGCCCTGTGGATTAAGTTCAAGGTTGGAAAGTGCTGATTTAGATTTGAAGCCAGTTGCGAGTGTTCTTTTTTGAACATATCCATTTAAAAAGTAAGAGCTCAAAATTTGGTGAAAATCACTATTGCTTTATGTTGGTTAAAACACTGGCAAGTAACCATTTTTTTTACTTTGTTTTGTGTCGCAAACACAATTGACAACAATATAGTTGCAAACGATACTATTCTCTGTTATAGGCTACTTTAAAATTTTAAAGAAAGCATAGGTGAGCTTAAAATATTGATTTCAGATATCAAGTACCATTTTGACTTTATATTCCTGTACATTTCCTGACATATTTATTTTGAATAGGCCATTAGGATCAGCAGTGAAATGAAGTGGCAGGTATGAAACGACTTGGGACTTTAAATGTATTGGTGCTGTTTTAAAGGGTTTAAAAAGAAAAAAAAATCACGTCAACTGCCTCCCTCGGTTTCCGTGCTTGTAAATCAAACAGCATTTCTATCTTTACTGTCTCAACAAAAACAAAACATTCCTCTAGTGAAACACTGCGTGGGCTGTAAATCACTCACCGGGAGCAGAGATACCACGCAAGGTGTTTGGAGATGATAGTCGGGTAGTGGGAGCAGCTGAGCGTGAACTTGAGTTTGCAGGAGATATGGAGTCATGACACTTCTGTCCTTTGCCACCTGCGTGAATGTGGATTGCTGGTTCTATTTGGGGGTTGGGGAGCTGCGTGGCAGGTGGCAGGCTGGTTGTGGCAGCCGAGGAAACTGCTACCTCCAGCTTACACATTGGGCATCAGCGCATGTGTGCGCATCTGAATGCGCATGAATCGTACGGTTGTGTGTTTCATTTAAAGCCAGCTGGCTTTGCCCGATGTAAGATCCAGGGCCCACGGAGGCAGAGAGATCTGACCTACACTGAACAATGACTTTTTAATACATGCGTGTCGAACTGTTACCTAGTAGCAACCATTAAGATATGAGACTAATAGAAATTCAACAGCGCAGCACACGACCTTGCGTATGTCTCGGAACTTGACGGTCGGTTGGTGATGATGTGTGTAGGACCGATTTCCGAGCTCCTCATGTTGAAATTAATTAATAATGCATTTAATAAATAGCTCCTGAGCCCGCAATGTACCCTCACCATCTGCTCCACTATAATTCCCGTTCCTTTATTAATGCCAGATAGCCATTAGACGACTACGGAGATGACATAATAATGCATGGCATCATTCGCATGCACAGTTTGTCTTTTCAAATTCCAATCGGGATTTTTTTTCATCGCTCTTCTCAGCTGAATGATTTTGCACAATTAGGTAAGGACTTAAGTCACATTTTTGTCAAGTAAGTCTTCTTAATAGAGGTCTTGCAACAGGCTGTAAAGATTTGAACAGTAGGACACGTTATTGCTAAGTGTTTTTGCTGATTTACATTGCTATAAAATAGTTTTTGGACCACAGGGTATAGCATGTGTTAGTCTCTGACAGGTTAGCTCCATGGAGCCGTCTGCCAAATAAATGTAATGATCCTGAGACGTGCATCAGAACAAGGGGCCCCGTCGGCGCGGTAATTCAGTGTTTTTGCTGAGCTAAAAGCATATTTTTGCAGCTCTTCGACAGAGCTACTTGATCTAACATGAATCATTTAATGTATGCACTTTGGTTTGAAGGCTAACATTGATTTTAAGTTCCCGACGAAAGGCCAAAATGTGATTGAAAATGAATCATGGTGAGAACTGTCGAGCTACATCAGGCTACTGAATTCACATGCTTAATGTGCGGCTCTTGTGGTTGTGTTTATTGTTGATATTTTCCCTGTGTACCCGCTGGAGGAGCATATTCCTCTACTTAGCCTCACTGGTCATCTTTGCCCTTTAAACAGACAACACGGATGACATTCTGCCTTCTTAGCAAACATCTTTGAATAAGGTTTGCCAAAGATGCTTTATTAGGTTTTAAAAATGTGAGACACGTTGACCGATTATTCATTAACTTTACTTCCCACACCTTTACCACCATTCGTTTTCCAAAGCCTTGCACTGGCGTTAAGCTACCCCAAAACCTTGCACCAACCAGTGTGCATAGAATTCCACTGAAGCAAAGCTGAACTTTTGCTCTTGAAAATCATGTGCCAAAGCAGTTTGGACTCACGTATTGCAGAAAATGTCAATCGGTTTGTACGTGGGTTTTACGTTCTCCCTCGGAGCCTTTTGTCTTTCTCTCGTGTTCATGGTAAAAGCAGAAATCTGAAATTTCTAGCTTGGTGCTTTCTGCATGAAGGTGCAGTCAGTCACTTCAGATTACATTAAGGATGCCAGGTCAAGGGGAACAACAACTATCTCTACAGGAAGGAGATGGAAGAATACAGTTTTCATAACACATCTCTAAGCTTGGCCCTGTTGAAAAAAGGGAGACAGGGCAAAGAATCTTCTGCACAAGTACCACGGGCAAATGTCTGTTCAATTAAAGTGGATGGATGCTTACATACTAACCGGGAAAGTTTGGAATGATGGGAAAAAATTGGCAATTTTGAGAAAGAAAATATTAGACTTGGTGATGTTTACCTTTTTTTGAAGATTTCAGTCAGTTGGAAGTGAAATATAAGGTTGTAGAAATGTAATAAGACGGTGAGGAAAAAAAATCACCTCTAACTCCCTACACCTCTTTGATGTGGTGAAAATCAATGCAGCGGTAGAGTTGTGAATGCCATGTTCTGTTGAATGATTTATACCATTTCTCAAACAAAGAAAGTGCTAGAATCCTCTTGCCAGCACTTCCTCTCTGCCTCTTTGAAAGCTCATGCCTTTGTAGCTTGTGCAACAATATGTGCGTCCAGAATATGTGTGCCATAAATTAAGGTTGACTGGACAAAGCTGGGATTCTGCCCTTGTGCTACAAAGGGTATTATTGTGCGGCAGAGAAGCGGAGGGAAAGCGAAGTCATCTGCATCTGGATGGCGGAGGAGAGGGCTCGAGCATTGAGTCTGAGGCCCCTCTGTGGCTGCTGAGGCCAGGCCTGCTTCCACAGATAGACTTGTTCCAGCTCGTAGCCCTCCCTGGCTCCGTACCCTGCCTCAGCCCAGAAACAGATGGAGAAAGGAGAGCAAAGGAAGAGAGGGAGGGAATAAGCTCCCTGTTTGGCACAAGTATTAGGTGTGGGTGTGTACAGTTGGTTTACCGTACACCCAACACAGCCGTGGGGTTAAGAGCAGCTTTAAAAGTTCAGTGCGCCGGCATTCACGTGGAGTGTTGAGGCTGACGGAACATGAGAGGGAGGGAAAGAGTCCAGCTTTGCATCAGGGGCGATTCGACAAGAAGAATAGGTGTCCCAGGGCAGGGGGACAACAACAGCCGTTCAAATCAAATATTTTATCAGTAATAAGTTGGCTTAGAAAACATTGGATTGGCATTGGATTTTTGGGCTCTTATGAGTCACACGAGGAAATCTGTCAGTTTTTGGAAGGCAGAAAGCAAAAATGCCGCATCTCTGTTTCCACTTTGTCCAATGCGCTTTCTATCTTGTGTTCCTGGGTTAACTTCACGTCCTGCCCTGGTGTGTTTTTCCCTTTGGTTTTTATTGTCTGCTATGTCCCTTAGTCTTGGTGAACTGTTCATCCCTGCGTTGGGTTCTCAGTAGCAATAAAGCACCCTTGTGAGTTGCAAATAAGGAATCTGCGTCTGAGTCCTGATTTCCCTACCATTAACCCCCCGACCCGGATTGGACGGTCCACCCTTGCAAAGTTGACCGTATTTAGTCTTCAACATAGTAGAACTTTTGAATTGTGGTCCTCTCTGTGATTGAGTTTGACACCCCTGCCTTTGACCTTTAGCTCATCAGTGTCCTGCTAAATATGTGTATTTTAATATTTACCCCCTTTCCTTACCCTTATCCCTCCAGTCACTCCCGTCTTGTTGAGAACATCGGTAATGGGCCAAATGACCTCTAGTTCTCCTAACCCTTCTTCATTAAACTCAAGCTGCTGGTTATTGGACTGGGGAGAGACTCAGATGGCAATATGCCATGGTACAAGGGGCACAACTGATGATATTAAACTGCAGATCAAACCCTTGTGAGCCTCTTCCAGCCAGAAATCCTAAATGGAAGCCATTTGCATATTTGAAATAACCATTTACATATTTGAAACTGAGAAGTAATCACCAACATACTCCATGTTTCATCCCCCAATAAAACCTTCAGTAAATGTACTGTTTAACATCTCAGCTTTTGAATATAATGGATTGTGTTCTGTGTGTTTTCTGCATTTTGCAAGGTATGAAACTGTTGATACAACTGTTGATGTAAGGAAGACATAATACAAAATAGAGAAATCCAAGTGTGCTTTCCGTGTGTAAGATTATGTTCCCAAAAATATATAATAATGATGTAAGGGGATAATCGCTCCTACTGTAGTTCAGAGACTTAAGACAAAGTCATTTTGAAAGAGTTATAAGCAGGGGAAGCTGGAAGTAAAAAGGAAGAGCAACAACACCTCCTGCGGTTTTGCATGCTGTCAAACGTGTGGCAGACAGCCGCGATGTGCCAGATGAGAAAAGTGAAAGAGAGCAAATTGATCCCATCTGAAAGGGCTCAGAAAACCTTAGCCCAGATCAAAGCTAATGCTCAGGCACTCAGATCACCCAGCGAAAAGGCAGAGCGGTGGGGGGAAAAGAAGGGGAGTGTCTTGTCACGTCTAATTATACATTTCAGACAGCTCGCCACCAATTATCTCCCCTTCAGTAGCATCTGCCCTTCGCATGACCGCAGAGTTAATGTGTGGCAAGTCCAATGTTGGGTTGGAAACTCTTAGCTTAGTGTATGGTGAGCGGCTGGAATTTTCCCAATACCTGCTGATGAAGAGCTCAAGGTGAGACAGATCCTCTGGTGTGGTCCAGAGTTCATTAGTACGGCCTTGCCACAGCCGCAAACACTAACAACCGTCTTCCTTAGTGATTGTGACAACCTACAGCACTCTGTGACAGTCAGCGGTACTCTTTTCTATAGGCCAAAGGAGGTGATTCTCAACAGAAAGCAACCGTGCGATCATATGCTTTTGTTTGCCTCAGGGAGCAAGTCGGCCTCGTCAGCTTAGAGGTGGTGTTTCAATTGTTAGAGTGACCAATGTTACCGCTTAGACTGGGGGGCAAGATTCTGTGTAAGAGGCAGTGAAGCAGTTGGCTACCTTCATGCAGGTCCCCCAAACTGCCTGTGGCCAATTTCAACAACACCGACATAAACAAAAACAAGTTTGGGAAGTACAGAGAAAGAAGAAATGAAAGCTTGCCGCATTATCGGGGGACTTGCAGTGACGGCACGCGCATGCCTGTCAGAATGAAATGCCTGTTCGGAGCAAGTCAATTTCTTGGCCCCCGGGAGTGCTGCTTCCACTTATCGCTTGTTGACTTCGGGGAAGTGAAGAAGAGTTTGGTTTTAACGTTACACATCCAGCGGCACAAGCATGCAACGCGCTGCAGATGATATGCACGAGACTGGAAGGTCCCCCCCTGCTGCTGCATTTTGCGCTGTACACTATTTGGAGTTTATTTATAATAATATTGCACCAAATTGCATTATATTTGACACAGAAATCCCTTGGGCTAAAAGCAAGAACTGCCAAGTAGATCGTATGACATTTTCTTTAGATATGGAAAGGATATGCACACCGACAGAGAGATATTCCTTCCTTCATAGTTGGATGGAGGACAGGAGGAATCTGTGCATTGGTAAAAAGAAAAAAAAGAAAACTCCTATCAATATTAATGAAAAGGACAAAATGACAGGTAAATAAAAAACTGAACTGATCGAACGAGCAAAAAACGTCCTTGAATTCCAATGTAAAACAGTAAACAATTAATCCTTCACCAAAACAAACCAACAACCTCAGAGATCTGTGCAGGTTTCTCCCTTCTGTTTAGCTTGGTTGGAAACTGCAGAGAAGCATCCTGTAAACAACTTTATCATTTGTAATCCTTGTGCCGTTATTACAGCCGACACACAGCGACAGTCAGTGTTCATTCCATGTCAAATCTTTGTTAATCATCTTAAAAGGGGGACAGGAGGGGGGGCAGCCACTTTCTGAAAAGGTTTTACATTTGCATCGACTGCATCACACAGAGATCTTTACTTTCAGTTATTAGATTATTTAGTCTGTTGATTGTCATTCTTGATAAAATATCAGCATTATGAGCCTAGAACCTAAATGTTGACAATTTTTAAATAATTTAAGAATATCGTCCTAAACCCCCCTCCAAAAGCGGTGGTGCTTATGTCAGAGCACTGAGAGTAAACGATTATAGACTGGAGTGGTGCAAGAGCTGGCGTGAGTTTGCTACACCCTCAACGCTGCAACTCGCTGGCTTAGATAAATCATGCAGTCGGGGGTCTCTGGGCTTCAGCAAAGTGAATCAGCCAGATGCAAAGGTGTGTGTGTGTGTGTGTATACTTCCATGTGTGTGTGTGTGTATCTATGAAAGAGAAGACCTTTCCCACATGGCAAAAGGCTTCACTGGAGCAGACAATTGCAATGTAGCCATGTGAGAACAGGGCAAGACGGAGTCACTTTTGCTGACAACTCATCAAAAAAAAAACATTTTTTTACGGAAAGACACTGTATGCCAAAGGCTGGACAAACAAGAACAAAGTCTCTGAAAAGGTTCCCAAAGTGTTTGCAGCATAAATGCTTAATGCTGGTGCTCCTAATTAAAACTAAAGATTAAAATGCTTCCATGTGTATGTGTGTGTGTGTGTGTGTGTGTGTGTGTGTGTGTGTGGTTAGTGTGTTTTTTGTGGGAATAAGTGTGTAAACACTAATGTGTATGAATGATAGATGAGCTCAATGCTGAATGGACAGGACAATCTTACCAGCACCATGTTGGCTTCATGAATCACAGCATTTGTCACCAATAGACTTGTCAGCAGCTCATGGAATTTACGTACATCAGGGACTTCATTCAACAGAGAGAGCAGGGACTCATTTTGAGGAGTCATTATTTCCACCAACTTAGAGTTTTAACTTAGAGTTTCTAGGGCTCATTTTATTTTGGAAGGTTTTTTCAGAGAGCGAAATGAAATAAGACCAAGACAGTTTAAATCTTCACAGGTGTTTAACACATCCAAAAGACATTTTAGTTTTGTCCATCTCCAAAATAAACTGCCCTTTATTTTTTGAATGAAATAAAAAAGTAGTATTCAATTCAGTTACGCTTCATATAGGTCCAATGTCTCATGGATTTTTTTTTTATGATGTGAAGCTCTACTGTAAAACATCTTGTCAATGTTATTTTTGTCCCTGAGGGTTTTTGCCATTTTCAGACACATAGATCTAATGTGGAGGCACTGAGCCATGCTGTCAGCGCTGAAGGGCTGCTTCCTCTCGGATGGCAGAGCTTATTGGTGGCATTAGGTCTAATAGCTGTCAGTGCAACCTTTGTGCCTTCACTTACAACAATCACAATGTGGCCTTATGATAACATCAGAAAAGCAAGCACAGGGAAGGCAAGGGGGGTGTAATAACGAGGATTGGGATCCTGAGAGCTGTGATTGTTATGATCAGAGTCAGGCTTGTACACTGCGAATGTCCAAATTGCCATTTGAAAATACAGCAGTGCCGAAGACCAAACCAAAAGGTGACAGTTTAATCAATCATGGACCACTAATCGGGGAAGTTGTTGGAAATGAGCATTCACTTTACCTTTACTCACGCGTGCAGATCGGATCAGAATAACAGAATTTTTTCAATGACCCCTCCCTTGTTTAGTGTGGACCTTTTCATCCCGCAGGATGATGATGATGATTTGCATGCAAATACTTACAAACAATACAAACACATCAGCTGTTCAGCACATATTTTTATACAGTCTCAATTTTTTCCAACCATGTAATGTCAACTGTCATGTGGGTGATGTATATATTTTGTAATACTGACTGAGGGATCAAGTTGACATGTCAACCGTGCCGCATTGCTTCTAAAGGTCTAATAACTGCAACACGCTCTGCCATGTCAGGCACAAATGTGACACAAATTATCCAGTGATTCAACCTTGCAGTAGCATGACGTGATGTCACAGGAGTATCAATCAAACAAAGTTTACGTTAAATCAAGAAAGACTAAAAATGTGTCAATACACGTGTCAGTTATCCTTGGATGCTTTAAATGCTTAAATTCTTCTTTTGAACAGATTCAGACCTCAAATTTGATTCAAGTTGAACACAAATAGGAAATACATGTCATCTACCTACCCTGCTGTTGTTTTAATATGGCAAGTATTTAAAACGCCACATCAGACGCGCTTGGCGACCTAAAAAATAGACTCACGTTTAAACTGAAAGAATTCGCTGTCTATAGTACACAAACACTTGATGGTTAGCTAAATATATGTTTCGTAGCCCCCTCTCTCTGTTCCTCTGCTTCTTTTCCCCTCCCCCCTCCACTACACAAAGCCCATCTTGGGGCTGGCTTCTGCCACAAAACGTTCTGTAATAGTCTAATTGTGGCTAATGGTTTGTGCAGCTAATTAAAGTGTATGAATTACAATAATCAGTCAGCCGCATGGAGGCCATGTCGCTTCACGCTGTTCCTCCAAGCGTGGAAGGCCAAGAACAGAGAGTTAGGGGCAGAGGTGGGGGGGATGGGCACCGAGGAAAGAAATGTGAGATGTAAATGATGAAGAGACAGAACTGCTCGACACAGAGTACCAAAGCCGGTCATCAACATCAAGTCAGTGGATGGGAGAAAAATAACAAACATGGCAGATAAGAGAAATGTAGTAACTCTGATATAAAAAAAACGTAAAAGAAGAACAAGGAGAGAAAAAGACGTGTGTCAGTGCAGTTCAAATGTTTTTCAAATGCACTATGCAAACTGTGGAATTAACATTAACAATGCTTTCCTCTAATGTTTTATTAGGAGCAATTTTAACAAAATGATTTCCTTCCCATTTAAAGTAAACTGACAATTACTTTTGCACAAACCACCTGAAGGTATTGTTTGACATATTGGGAAAAATTATTGTTTGCTCTCTGGATACGACTCTAAAATCCGTCTGTTGAGTACAAAGCTGAGTACAAAGAATTAAATGCTTAGCTTAGCTCAGCATAATGACCGGAAAGTGTGGCTTCTTTAAAAGGTTACTAAATTTAAAGCTCTTAAATTAGCAAGTTCTATCTTCTTTGTTTATATATATATATAATTTATTTGTGAAAATGACTTATGGGGCGTATTGTTCTTGAAAACCTATTGGCAAGGAACATTGACAATCCAGGAAAGCTGTGGAAGCCGACAAAGGTGCAGTACCTAACCCAAGCAATACAATTCAAAAGTCTCATTTTTTTTTGGCACTCTTGAGTTTTGTACATATAGAACCAAGATATTCTGTTGAGCTTTAGAGGCATGTGTTGATACCTTTTGAAAGAATCGTGCTAGCTGTCTGCCCTGTTTTACTGGGTGCGAGCGACGTTGCACAACCCAGTGTGCCATTTTCTGCCAAACCACTGTCTTTGATTTTCTTTTCCTTCATCCTGTGTGAAATAATGTTCGCCACAAAGAGAAAAATAGATACGTCAGGGAAGTTTAAAACGTTACTCGTCATCTAAATTTCCCATCATATTAAACCTACCAAGCAGTAGAGTATTCCTTCTCCTTGTCTTAAATCCAATGAAGAAAACACTCAATGCATTTGTACTGGATTAAACTGCCTTGTGTAAAGCTACAAGCCGCAGCCCTCCCTGGTTTAAGTGCACAGTAGTAAAGTTTTACAGGTTGGCCTGGAAATGATTACATGGTCCACAAGGCTTCTCTTTGTCAGTTACATGTGAAACAAATGAGCTCGGCGGTCGTAAAGAATCCTCTTGTAAAAAATTCCAAAGCATGCGCAAATGAATCTTGCACAATACTGTTTAACTCTGCGATGGACACAACAAATACAGCATTTTTTTAATGGATGATGTGATAATTTACCATATAGATCTTTGCCCCTGAGAAATGCTCTTTCATAAAAAGAAAAATATTGTGCTGTTTGTCTGAACACCAGAGTAAGATGCGGTCCAACCCTGCTTGGCTCTTTCCCTGAGGAACCAACATCTGTGAGGCAATATGGGAACGCCAACCTTAAGGTCTTGACAGTCCCTGGCATTCTATAGATGTGGAACAAAGACACAGAGAGGTGCAAGAAAATGACAGTGATTGATGGCCAAATGGCACAAATGAAAAAAATAAAAAATAAGCAGGGAAGGAAAAAGAGCATGAGAGGCAGTGACAGTGCAAAGAATGGAGAATTGTAAATCCTAATGGACAGAGAGCAGAGACATGCGAAGAAAGAAAGAGACATGACATTCAGAGAATTTAAAAGTACGAGTGATAGGGCTTCACTCAATGTTTTTTTGGCTTGTCAAATGAAACAGGCGTTTAAGTTGTCCAAACAATGACTGTTGGAGGAGGAAAGAAATCAATTATTCATGATACAGAGAGCCACTTATTACATGATAGTCACACACACACTATTTCCTACATGGCAAAATGACTTGGTAACCAGTCGATTTATTCCTTTTTAATAGGGTCTCAATTGCGGCAGCCACACTCAGACAAATGAGCAAACAAGTCAGAGAGTGACAGTGATATCCATTATGTGTTTAATTATCTTCAAAGTTCCAGTGAAGGGCATTTCTTTGGCTAATGGGGAGACAGTGCTGAGTGTCACAGCAAAGTGCTTCTCAAATGCTCCAACAAAACTGACTTGCCGCTTCTTTTTTGCAGGCTCTTATCTGAGTTTTGACAGGCGTCGCTACAATTTGCAAATTGGCCCAATCAGTGTCCTCGTCAAAAATAACCAACATTTGTTGTTATTTGTTTCTATTTCTTTTCCTTTTCCCATTTCCAAGTCAAATTCCCGTGGCGATAATTTCACTGGGTCCCATTAGTTGCCATTGAAGCACGGCATGCTGATTGGTGTATTCAGGGTGAGATGATTGAGGCAAAGATTGGGGCCTGTCCCGAAATGTCATTTCTGAGTGGGCCTGATTGCATTGTGGTAAAGCGTGAATCTGTGATTTTTTTTTTCCTAATGCAATAATCACAACGAGATTAGCTGGAAACCTTTGGACAAAGATTCCCCGAATGTCAACATGTTTGTCCGTCCAGCAAAGAGACAGTGTGCCAAAGTGAATGTGGAATACTCTCCAAGGACATTTTCAACCAAGGTTAATACAACTAACATCAACTTTAACAGGCTGAGGATTTAATTAAAACGGAAGAGGAACCTGTAGTTTTATGGGGAGAAAGGTGGCTTTGGTGTTGGAGACCTGCCATCAGAGACATCCCAAACACCTAAACTGATACTTTGGAATTATGGACAACACACCAGCTGACGCGATGCTATCATTCATTAGCTGAACCGAGTGACAAATTACACCTATTACCCTCCCCCACTCTCATCTTTCAACTCTACAGCTCCATAGCCCATCTGGGGGTCTGCAATAAGTTACTGTGAAGGCCCAGATTGACTGAGACATGGCTAAATGTTCTTATTTATTTGCAGTCAGACATTAAGCCGGGAGTGAGAGAAATGAATGGGAGCATCTGTCGATGTGTTGAGCCATGGTGGGGACTGGCCCGCAGCACTCTGTTTCTGCTACGCTTTCACTTTTGACGTGTGTGTGTGTGGGTGTTTCTGTCCTGAACACACACACTATGTGCTCACCATCATAATAATGTCATCATTTTAAGCATGTCCTATTTTTTCAGTTGAATTATCTTGGCCGACAACTTTTAAAATTGAAGGGAGGATAAAAGAGAAAGAAATACAATTACATAATTTCAAATGACATTTAAATGTTTGTCCTATATATTCTTTCTAAACACAGTACTTGTCAAAAGTTTGTAAACTCCTTGTGATTCATTTTGTCAGTAGTGATTTTTAAGTATGCACATCATTTGTACTGTGCTTTCCTTGCATGAGGGAGTTGGAGTGAACAGATGTTTGCTCCGATAGAGCACATCATGCAGAAACCTTCTCAGACCAACAAGAACAGCTTGTAAGAACCTCAGATATTCACCAAAAAACTGCAAAGTTTTCCACAATATGTTATTACAAATACACCTATATACTAAATGCAAAGCATTTTGCTCAATTGTCACAAAAACTTTACTTACTCTGATCCCACTGGGACTCCCAGGACTTCTCCAGCATTCTTGCAAGGGTAAAGCGCTGGTCTACTGTTCCAAGTCGGATCCTCCTTTCCAGCACCCGAGCATAAGCTTTCCCTGGGAGGATAAGTAGTGTGATACCCCGATAGTTCGAGCTCACTCTTCTTTCCCCCTTTTGAAAATGGGAACCTGCACCGCAGTCTGCCAGTCCATTTCAGCGCCCCCCCATTCAACATGGAAAAGGCGCATCAGCAAAGACAGCCCAACAGTGTCCAGCAACAATGTCCAGTGCCTTTAGCAAATCAGCAAACCCCCGAAGCTGTGACACCAGGGAGCTTTTTTTTCACCACAAAAACTTGAAAGAGAGAAGGCAATAAAATAACCCCCTCGCCAGTAGACATCTCTACTCATTAAGACACAGCATATTACTCTTGTTATATGTTTGCAGAAATAGCCTCTCATTAACGCATTAAACAATGGCCTAGTCCTTGCCAATAAAACAATTTGGTCGGTGATAATAGTTTATTTTAAAACGTACAGAATATATAGAATCACAACCTCTATGAGTGAAAGTCCTGTGTTTGTTTGAAGGATCAATCACCCTGAAACCCTTCATTCTGACCACACCGGTAAATGTTGACTGTATATTATATACATAGAGTTTACACGCCTATTTGTAAATATTGTTTTCCATAGTTTAAAATCAGGAAGTTTGCAGCAGAACAGGGACAAGAGGGTCATTTAAGTGGTGGTAAGGGACTATTCAAGGGGCTGCAGTTGATGCGAAGCATCAATCTTTTATATGCTTTGAGGCCACTTCAAATCAATTTCACCCCAGCCGCTTCCAGGCTAATCATGTGGCAGAGGGCAGGCAATGTGCCAGGCCTGTCTGGAGTGAGGTACCCAGACAGAAAGACAGACATGGAGGTAAACAGACACCCAGTCTCACAGACAGATAAGCAGATAGACGGACACACATCCCAAACCTGCACCGGTTAAGATATGGAAGAGGCAGATCTGAAATGACGGGCAGTCAACCATTCCTGCCTCAACAATATTTTCACTCTGTTTTGGTTCACAAATTTATTCCACTATGTATGCCGATGAATTCGCAATATTGACAAACTTCTGTTCCAAAGACAAGACGAGGAACGTGTCGGGCAAATCATTTTGAATGTCTTGCATCATACACAGTATTTTTTTTCATCACCATTAAAAAAGAGCAGATCAAATATTACGGTTGCCCTTGTGAATTCATAAAAAGGTTCAGAAACTTGTTATGAATGCGAAGCATTCACCAACCAGGAGAAATGGTTCATAATTTGTCATCCAAAGAGCCCGTGGCTCAAGCAGTAAGTTGTGCATGCATATGCAGGGGTTACTCACAAGGCTGTGCAGCCCACTGTGAATTGACGCTGGCCATGCTGAGCTGTTGAGTTAGTGGTGCATATGTACACGGAGCACGCTGGCTTTGTGTATTCTATTGACTTATTTGTTCTGTCCATCGACTGTGTTGCCTGTAGCCATGGCTTGCTTTTCTCCCTTTAAATCCACACCTCCTAATTATCTGTCACATTTTCTGCAGTCCCATGCCGAAGACACACAATGGCCGATAATGACCCCGCAGACAGCATCTATCAGGCACTCCGCCATTGATTCCTCTCTCTCCCTTTCTCACAGTCCCCCCCTCCTCCCCTCCTCCTTGTTCCTTTTCATTCGCCTCCCTTCCTCTCACTTTGTTTCTCTGTCACTGCGAGGCCGCCCTCCACTGCGCCACACACCTAATGCCGGGTGCTCGAAGCCGAGATGCATCATCGTAACGTATTGTTTTATGGAAATGGCTCATCCTTCTTTCCTCTGTTCTCGATCAATATGAATATGTCAACAACATTTTTTTTTTTAAGTGTTCAGGAATTGTGCAAACACACCCAGGTACGTATTAGGGATGTGTGTGGCAGTAGAAGTTTGAGTAAGAAGTTACCACATTAAAGTCTGGAAAAGTGCCTCAAGTAGAAGCTGTTTAACTGCTGTCCCTGGCTGGCTGAACAGACAGCAGGGAGTCAAAGTGGGTGACGGGCTAATGTTTGGCCAGAATGGACTCCTTTATGACAGTAATGTATTTGGAGTGCTGGCTGCCTCGGGGCTAGAGAGAAACTCGTTCCCCTCCCACAGTTTCCGCTGGCATCTGTCCCTTGTGTACGCTTCACCCAGAGCCACCACCCTTCACCCCTCCCCTCCCCTCCCCCACCCACCCCCCCAAAAAAAAACTTCACCCTGCAGAGAGCGCGGGAGCTCAAGTCGTTACGACCAACTGTCACGGCTAACTGTCACAGGGCCCGGGATGCAAGTGTCACTTTCCCCCGTGTCCTGACGAGCCAGGCTCGTTCCCGGTCCAAACATAGCATCCGTCTCCTCGCCCGCCCTTCTGACACAGCGAGCACCAGTCTTAGAAAAAGTCAACTGATTTACTGGGTGAACAAGAGCAGCAAACTGCCAGAGAGGGCTTCAGCTTTCTTGGGGTGCCTGTAATCTGAAAAACTGAATATATGTTTCCTTATTTTGAGACTTTTAGTCACACTTTTTTGTAGTTAAATGAGCAATTATCATTGTTACATATTTTTGGGGGAAGATTTGAGTCATTGAAGGCTGTTGATCAGAAAAGGACAAAAAAAACGGCAGGGAGATAATGTCTGCCAGCCCAAGAAAAGGAAGGAAGAATTGTTCTTTTATTACTACAGGGGTAAAAACAGCAGACTTAGTGACAGAGTCAGTAGACTTAGTGACGTGCCCCCCCCGCCCCCCCCCCCCCCCCCCGTACCATCGGCAGCAGCAGATGCATCATGGGGGATTCACATAATATCAAACACACCAAAGTCAACAGTAACATTGTGTGTGTTATTCATTTATTTAAGGCCAGATATAAACAGTGGCAGTAAATGTAAATGGTTTTGACAATAATAGAGCGTTTCTGTATTTTACTGAGAGAGTATGTGACCAGTTTTGTATCCAAGTTATATACAGAATCTGCACTGTTCTGTGTGTGTGTGTGTGTGTGTGTGTGTGTGTGTGCACCCAGTCAGCTCCCTAGGGTCCTCTCTCTGGGTGAGTCAGTGTAGTTGCTGTAATCACTCTGCTCACCACCCTCCACTCCAAACCTGATTTGGCCAGATTGTTTCTTTTTTCTTTTCCCCAGCTTCTGCCCCCAATCCTCCCCATCTCCCTCCCTCTGTCTTTCCTTCTGTTTCTTCCGTCATCTTTTTTTTTGCCATCCCTCCTTCCGACATCCCTCATCTGCATTCCCCCCCGTCTCTCTTCCCTCCCTTCCACCATCTCTTTTTATCCCCTCTCCGTTCCTTTCTCTTTGCGGTAATGGCAGCTGATTGATGGAGTTTGTTTAGCTTTAATTACACTGCAGGTGAGTGGCCAGGCCTGTTCACGCCAGTGGAGCAGAAAACTCAACTTGGTTAGGTTAGAGATTGGATTTCCCAAAGAGAAAACAATGTACAGGGAAAAGGTCTTCAACACAAGTAGTGTTTGTGGTGGCTGTAACTTCTAAATCCATCAGAATTCAGTCTTTTGCACTTTGCTATAAATGTCTTATCTGCCTCATATTTAAATGCACATTGATGTAAATTTTTAAAACAATCAAGGCCAATTGTGTCCCTACAGGGAATGGGCAGTGCATGTGTAGTCCAATGATGTCATACACAACTGGAGCATCAATTTAGCTCAGACAGAACTTGGATGCATTATCGATCAGCAACACTTCTGCTGATCACTAATAAAATATCAGCTTTAGGACAACTAGAGAGAACCAGTCACATTCAAGACATTATCAAAAGATTTGGTTGAGTAATTTCTAGCTTATGCTAATATGTCACTTATCGGTACGCAATGAATTGTATGTGTGGACTATGCCCTAAGGGATTTACTGCTCCTGGCAGAATCCTTTATGGAGCTCCCTCGAGAGTAGAACCGTCTTTGTGAAGTGTGACAATAAACCCATTCACTATGAGCATTAGAACTCAGGAAGCGCTTTCCCTTACAGGAAAATAAATACCAATTGTTCAGCAAAAAGAATACCTTTTTTTCGCAGTCTCCGCAGTATTTTTAAGGATGGGATGTGTGTTTCCAGAGTAGCAGCTACACAATTGTTTACCAAGTCAACAACATTCAGTCATGGTTCTGACATGGACAGGCAAAGTGAGCTGCCAACATTAATGAAATGATCATGAAGGAAAAATATAGAAAAACCAGCAAACCTGCTGTCAGCACTTTGATTTCGACCCGATTTTACTCCTAATTGATCAAATGCTGACCCCTCAGCGTTTGATACCGATGCACTTTATCTTCAGGTAGAAGACCTATCAAAGTGGAATTTCCTAATATATCCTCTTTAAGGCGAAATGCAATATTAAGGCATCTTTTTTGTAGCAGTGCAATACAATATTCAGAACTAAGTTATAAACACCTGAAACTAAGAATAATAGTGTTTTTGTGAGCTTGCATACATAAGGGGAGAGTGTTGTATTCCCCATCTTGCACCGCCTGTTTCTAAATAAACCCGGAACAGGCAAAAACCATTTGTGTTTTTTTGTTTTCTGAAGATAGGGATGCGTTATTAAACCTGGCTTCAAACTTGCAGTGAATCATAAGCCAAGATGCTACTGTTTTTTTCTTATTCATTTTGAATGTGTTGATGACACTGATTTTCATGCTGCATCATGCATTTGCTCCGCCCCCTGCTGGGGGCTAACCATTTTGTCAGACAGAAAAAAATGACAGAAACCAAATAAATCAGAGAAATGTTGTCTTTTGGAAAGCATGAATAGCACACATGACGGCCATCAGACTTTGACTGCACTTATGTCACTTAACTCACAGCAAAAAGCTATAGCCATAAAGCCAACAGAAGACACGTGTAGTTTGCAGCACTTGAAGCTATTCTCTCTTGTATTTCCTTTTGCAACTACTACATGCGCCCATTCTCCCAGGACACAGAGAACTCACTAAACAATTTCCTGCTTCCTTTCTTTCTATGCTGGTGCTTATCAGAACCACGGACAGCGCCAGTGACTGCTGGGTGTTTTATTCTATCGATGCACAGCCTCACAGCTACAACTTGTTAGCACTTTTTTTGCATTCCTGATTTTAAATAGATGCGAGCAGTTAACCTCAAGCTACAAATGACTGCGACCTGTGAGAAGGACACAAAAAATGGTATAGTTAGACATTCAAACCACCAGCCCGCTTCTGCAACCGCTGATAATTAGCACCCATTCCACACAGCTAACTATTGTTGCCACAATGGACCAATATGTAGTTGACGTTCACAGAGCATGAACAGTGATTGGCTTGATTTACTAAAGGCGGATCATTACCAAAGTAATTGTCATTCTATTGGTCTTACTGGGTTGCATTTAGAGTATTCAATATATACCATTGAGTAAATACTAAGGTAAGCCCCATTACCATGCTCGTTCTCATTATTTAACCAAAAGGGGAGAATCTATATAAGTTAAAAACCATAAGATAACATACACAAATACAGAGACTCATTCAAAGGGAAAGATAGAGAGACTAGGGGGATCGGTTTGAGGGGAATGATAATTTGGTCAGCTGTAACATGTCTTACGACCCTAAACCTTTACCTCGTTTACCTAGATACTCCACAGCTATTCAGCGTGCCAAAGAATGCCTTAAATAGTTGTAATGTATTCATTCTCGGTGTTGAAGGAGGGTGGAACTAAAATGTAATCCTTGGGAGGCATTTGTTTCCAGGCATGATGAGGGGCAGATGTTTGGATGCATACAGCAGGAACAACGGTCCTGGCAAAGAACCCTATTGTCCAAAACCATGTCAGGTTGATGAAAGTGTAAATTTAAAAAATCATCTTGAAATTGTCTCAGTAGCATGTGTTGCATGTTCAAGATGAAAACAAAATGATGGAGAAAAAAACAATATAAAGTAAATAAAAATAAAGAGGATTCTGTATCTGCCTGTGGGATTAGAAGAGAGACATTATGCTGTTAAATTGCATGGATGAGTGAGGAGTGCCAGTGTTCCACCATGTCCTACTATACTAGTCATTCATCTATCCCTTCTCACCTCTCTCCCCTTCTTCTCCTTCCTGACATACAAATCCTCGAGGTGGTCCTCTGTTTCATTTCCACTGCATTCTCTTTCACGTTCCAGCCGGTCTCTCCTCCCTCACTATCTCTCTTTGTTCCCTCTTTGTTTTTACTTCAACATCTACACCAGTTTTCACCAAAATGAATCATTCAAAATCAAGCAACCTGGGAGTCTACCTTCCATCTGTACACACGCTCTAGCTCACTATGTATAACATCCCATACGCTAATCCTGTGGAGGAGATTTGATGCCCGTATACTGAAAGACATAATTAGCGAACATGCTGTGTTTACAAAAACTAATCTGAACACAACAATCTAAATGAATTGCTAATTTCTGGTTTTGACACTACACTACAATATATGTTGCTAATGGTTAGAGTTATGGTGTATTTTTGGATGGTTCTTCATTAGGTTGAACTGTGTATATGCCTCAATGATTAGCCTATGTTGCATCACTAAATCTCTCTTGGTAGCTACTGCATGATTTCCTACGACTTGAGGGGTTTGTTTTCAAAAGGCTCCATCCTCATCACATCTCGGGTAAGAACTTGGTGTTTATAGAGCCTAACGTCAGATGGTGAGTTTTTAAACCTTGTCAGGTCCCTTGCTCCCTTCGGTACTTAGATATGTACTCCACCACCATTACCCAAAACCCCACAGCAACCGGGGAGAACTTGTGATTGCTGTCATCAGCAATGAACAATCATTGACTTCTCCCTTGTTGGGCTCAAGCACCAGCCATGTACTGGTACACTCATACATTTCTATTAACTTTGTGGTGGCTGACTGTGCTGTGCTCCACTTACATATCATCAGCCCTTTGCCTGCATTCATTATTCGCTCTTCCGATCTGATGATAGTGGACATGTTTGGGCACAGCATCTCCTACGCTCCACCCTTATTGTTTACACCTCTCCAACTCCATTAGAAAGGATTGGATGGAGAACCACACGAGTAAGTGATTTCACACCCATCCCCTGCTAAATATATCTGCTCAGATGTGATAACCGTCACATACATAGAGTATGCTGTGATTATTAATAATATTCAGTGGTGACCTGGGGTTGGACGAAAAGGGAACACCAATGCCATCTTCATATCATATCACTCATTCTTTTTTCCGTTTACTGGAATAAATGGAGGATATGATCAATGCAGCTGAGGAGCCCACAGTTAGAATTAATGAGCACTGCCCGGCTCCTGTAATTTGTCTGCTGTGCTATTGAGCCATCCTATTTCAATGTCTAATTTGTTATTGCTCCAAACGTCTCTTTCCCTGGGGCGATTTGAAGCATCTCGTTGTGAGCCATCGCCAGTTGGCCAATAAACACCTCTGTGAATGTCTTAAGCATTTTGTGGAAATGTAGTGCGTGGTGCGATTTTTCATCTAAATGACACCAAGATGATTCCCTTCCCTGCTCTTTGACTGATGGATTGTTCTTAATTATTCATAAAACTGTAACGAGACAGAATGTGAGGACAAATAACAACGATGGGGTGATACATAATGGAGGCCTTGTTGTTAGTTTTTCAAATTGTGAAATTCAATGTTCTGAGGGTTTTGGTCAAGAAATCTCATTCAAGAGACGTTCGAACTCTATATGAAGACTATATGAAACTTTACTTGTGCAGATATTAAGCCCTGACATATTGCATCACTGGATTAAATTAGAACTACGGACGTTGATATCATCAACTTTACAAGAATATTAGACAGTACATTTTATTAAACTTTAATTGTCAAAAATAAACTAGCAAATCATGTTTATTTGAAAAAGCAAGTTGCATGTCTTAATGTTCCACACCTCCAACAGTCGCAACATTGCCCTGGAGCTTGGTATGGCTCCTCTGGATAGAGGCATTATTAGTGCATGTAAAATTACATCTGAGAGATACTCGGACAAAACCGAGACCACTCTGGAGTGGAGCTCTGAGCGTTTATCAAACATTGATGAAGCCAAACAAACCACGGCTGTTTGTTGTTGCCATTAGGAGGCTGAGATGTGCTCTGATTGGAATGTGCTAACAGCACGACTCCTGGAAATACATTGAGACGGTGAAATGAGTCTGATTCTTTATTTCAGAACACACGCAAGCATTACAGAATTCATACTGGACTCTAAAGAAGCACGTGAACATGCACACTAAGATCAGAAAAAACAAATCATTGGTCTTCTTAGTAAAAAGCAGAGTACAGACCAACATGAAGCCGTAGTAATGAAGTAGAGCGACATTCATACCAACAAATGAACAGTGGTGGCTATTGCATGGAGCGGTAATCAAAGCGCAGCTACTCGACTGGAGACCCGACGAAATACACATAAACAAAGCCCTTTTTGATCTTCAGAGGAGCAAAAATATTGATTGGAACTCTATGCGGTCAGTTAGCTTCTGAATTCAGAAACAAGAGTGCAGCGTGGTGGGCCGGGGAGAGAGGCAGCACAGGCGAAAAAAGAACCCCAGGCTAGTGTGTCTGTGTCGAAGACGTCATGGGCTGATGCGCCAACAGGTGGCCGCCATGCTTCGGGGTAAAGACTCACCTGGTGGATGCTGTGCCACAACCCCCACCAAGACAAATGAAGTGTTTGATCTCAAGCTAGAGGCTCGGGGGAATTCAGCGGCTCAGAGCAAACACAAATGCAGTACTTCTAATAAAGGAGATATTTTACTATTCGAGTGCAGTCTGCTCACGGGCTGATTTAACAGTAAACAATTTTTTTGTCATAGTTTTTGAACAAGTTTTTGAAATAACTTTGTCATAACTCAGAGGCCTCGGAGCAAGATGTTTCATAACTCTATTTCCGGTGCATTATGGAGTTAAACAATTCATTTGAATTGTTTGGGACCATCACCATTTGGCGGAAACAATTCATTTGAATTGTTTAACTTACAAAGCTCAGGACTCTGAAACTGCAGACGTGCATGTTTTGTTACAGTTTGGAAAAACTCAAACCAATGCGGATCCGTGGGCAACAAGCATTCTTCACAAGTGAAGGGAAAGTCCGTCCTTATTACCGGAAAATGTCCACTAGACTCAACAGAGAATAGAAGTTATCCATTCTCTTCACCCCGTTGTGTCTTTGGCCCTTGTCGAATGGCCCTGAGTTTGGGCCAAAAATCCCCTGTGGGTGTGGCTACCGAGTTGTTGGGGGCTTGTTGTGATCTCGGGCTGCGACTACGCAGGATCCTGTAGGCCCAACTCTTTGTTTCCGCCAAATGCTGATGGTCCCAACAGTATAATAGACATAAAAAGGACACTGAAGAGGAAAGTTCAAACCTTTCCTCGTAAGGCCACGCTGGACCCTTGCTGCTCATAGTGGGGGTGATAGACAGATCGTTTTTTGTAACGTTTAACCAAATCAGCCATTCCTCAAATGAAAAGGGGGTTAAGAGCGTACTACATGATTCAACAACAACTTTGTTTGAACTTTGCTTAGGTTTTAAGCCTTCCCATTATCAACCCTGAAGAGAGTTTCTAAATACAGAGCTGAGCAAAATGTGTCCTCCTATTGTCCAGAGCAGAGGCAATGAAAAGATAATTGGTGCTGTTGATGTTGTTTGCAGAATCCTCCCATAATTCACATCACCTTTGACATCTCTTTTAGCAAATATTTATGATCAATTGTGGATATTAACATTTGTATGTATTATTCTGTGATGCATAAAGGGGCAAAAGGCAGTTTTAATTCCAATTGCAGTAAGTAATTTTCATTAAATGTCAATTTGTTATTAATTCAGAGCAACGCTGAAATCAAATAGTGTTCATTAATCACTGTGCCGTCCGGCGGGCTGCTAATTAAAATGTTGGGGGTGAGCTCGTTATTCACTGGCAGACCTGATTGTTAATGTTGACTCATTGTCCTTCTCCAGCACGCTATCATTTATTTTCTTTGGTTTTCTTGTAAACTCTTGTTAATTGTTAAATTGCTTTTTTGGACCCCTTGTGACACATCCCAGATATTTATCAAAGTGTCTTATTGTCTTTAACATTAGAGAGTGTTATGGCATCTTTTCAGAGACCTTCACTTACAGGGTCCTTCCAATACCATCACCCTTTGATAATCCAACAAAGAAGTATGCAAAACTTCTGAAAGTGTCTACAGAAATGCTACAGTCTTTGTGTGTTGTATTTCCCATGGTTATAATGTGGCCATGGTGCAGGGTTATTATAGTGTGTGGTTCAACATGATTGAATAACTAGCACTAGGCATTCAAATAAAGGTTTACTCCCACAGCAGTGGGAACAGACGACCAAGGTCGGTGTCTTCGACTAACACACCTCAGCCAGGGATATAACCTGTTTTCCTACCCCTCAATTATGCATGTTATCCACCTGCAGCCATATGTCTCTGTCAATACCTTTTCCTAGCATTCAGTGGCGGTGTGTGTGGGATTCGTGTGCGTTAAATAATGCAGTACCCAAAGGTCAGCGGGGAGACGAGGAGAGGGTCATTGCTTTGGCGAGTTGCACATGGCGGTGATTGAAGCCACTCTGAGAAGCTGCCGTTAATTTCCAGGTCAGTTCCAATAATGAAATGCATACGGTAAATGTCAAACAGCACCCGTCAATGAGTAATCCCCCTCAGCTGGGAAATAATGAATGGCTTTCTTTAAGACCCCAACTAACTCCCTTACATGGAAAAATCAGCATGCGGTTGAATTATTTTTAGGCACAACCTGCCTTTTCTGTGTCTTACTTCTTATTTCTAGTTTAATATGAACATAGCCAGTAGTAGTACGCATACAGTAGAACTTTGACAGAAGTTCAGACCGACTTTTGGTTAGGAATCTAGTTTGTTGTTGAAATGTGATTGTTAATCTCTTATATCCATGGCCAAAGTGATTACTGAGGTGCATTCTGCTTTTTTTCTCGGCTTCCATGAGCAGAGATGAATAACACAGCCCTTTTCTTCTAGTGTAGGAACGATTTTTTAAAAGTATTTTATACCCAAATGATGCAATCACAGATAATATTGGAGGTGACTGATAAAGGTGAAGACCAAGTGGAGTCTATTCAACCATCCTGCTTGAAAAGATGAGGCCTTACGTGGATTTGAAATCTGCACGATTTGAATTACTTTTAAAGTTTTCTCATTTTTCACTTGCTCTCTATTGCTTCAATGTACCATAAATGAATAATTCATCACCATGAAGACATTTTGTTATTTACCCTTTTTTCAATAGTTAGTCCAGAAGATTGTCAACGCTATCTTGTCTGAAAGTTTAGGATTAAGCCGGACCCCCGTGACAATTAGCTTAGTGGAAAAGAGGGAGGGAGGAGGTCATCGCCAACATTTTTCATGAAATTAAAAATACTAATAATAAAATAAATAAATAAAATACACAGTAGGATATTTTCCCATATTTCCCTGTCCTTCCCTGAGTCTCTTTTTTTCTTGGCATTCAATTCGTTTTATTTTGTATAGGTCAAAATCGCAAATAACAAATTGGCCTCTGAGTGCTTTACAGTCAGTACACATGCGACATCCTCCGTCTTGAAACCCTCATATCGGCACAGGAAAAACTCAGCAAAGAATAAAAACCCTTCCACAGGGAAAAAAGGGCAGAAACCTTGGGGAGAAAGGCCGTCAGAGGATCCCTCTCCCGGGATGGACAGACTACAATGGATGTCATAAGAACAGCGTAAAAGATCTACAATACATTCAATTCATATGACAGAAAGGATACAAATAATTGTGAGTAGTAAGGCAGGTGCGGCAGGACCACTGCAGGGACAACCACCATCAGATAGAAGCACCATCCACAGAACCTGCGGATGGTGCTTCATTTACAAACATTTTGTACTGTTTTCTGATGAAGCATAAGCAGCATTACACGTTTAATACACCACAACATACCTCACCAGACTGTCATGTAGCTCAACTTAAGCCCTACCTTTCATTTCAACAATTGTATATTAAACAAAACTAGTGAACTAGTAACTGTGTCTGATTTTTAGAACAGTAAAACAGGCTTTAAATTCTCTTTATTTTTTAGGAGACGTCACACCAGTTGCAACGCAATGCGCTAATGTTGTGGTTAATTCATCACTAAACAACATCGGGGGTTTGCACAAACACTGTCATCACCTTTGTGTCCGATGCTGCAGCCGTTTGGCGCTCAGCACTGCACGAGCATTAAGCGGAGGAGGAGGAGGAGGTGGAGGAGGAGGAGGGAGGCGCGGGGCTTGGGAGCGCCGCGGAGCAGTTCGGTGAAAAATTCTCACAAAAACTCAAATACATGCCCCGTCGGATATGAAAACACATTTGTGGGGAAATTGATGACAGAAAGATTAACTGTTATTCTTAAATATTGATGAATGAAGAAACAATTGTGCTCCAGCAGAAGGGGAACTTTCCCTACCCAGGGCAAAAGGGCAGGTGCATGAGCACCAGTAGGGGTCTATCTGTGCACGTGCCTGTATCATAGCTTAGCTAACTCTTTCCTGGTTCAAGTCTCGCCTCTTCTTCCCATCAAACTACTGCTAAGGAAGCCAATAAGTAGTATATTTCCCAAAAATGGGAACTTATTATTTCAACCTGATATACTGTGTCCTATCAAACACTTTCGTTTGACAGAAGCTGCAGAACCTCCCTGAAGAAAGCAGATGCCTCTACATGACACTTGAATTAACCAGAAATTAGAGCATTAAACTCTATATTACCGATGTTCCTTACTGCTTCTTTGAAATCCAAATGAGTTCATATTTCACTGAACGACCTACAGGACACCCGGTCCATTTCGTAGAAACAAAGCGACTCTTTGTATCTAAAAGTTAAAAGAACAGCTCATTTGAAATGCTGTCACGGCTCTTCGTTGTGGTGAATCAAGACACTTTGCCTCTTATCAACAACGATATGCAGAGCACACCTCTCTTAGTTTCATTGCCATAAATTATTGAAGTGATTGTCGGGAAGATAACAACAACACGGCTACCTTTAGTGGAAGACGAAAGCTTTAATGAAAGGGGGAGAGAACTCAAGGTGAGCGTGACTCACAGACTACATTATCTTCTGGATGCTCCGTTCCAATGTCAGCGGCAAAGACAGATTCTCCTTTCATCTGTGCCCTTGTTCCGTTTCCTTGTGCGTGCGTATGTGAGGGAGCCTAAAATATGCTGGGATTTGTGAGTACGCTGCATGTGTGCGCAAAAGTGAGAGAAATGACTGAAGAAGCATCAGTTAGTCGGAGAGGCGTTGGGAGGGCGGGATTCTGGGGGAGGGTGGAAATGACTAACGGCCTTTTGTGTAATTAATGAGGACAGCGTTGATTTCCGCCGATAATTTAGCATGGTTGCCAGCGCTTGACTCCTGATCCCCATTTACCCCGACTCTGTCTCTGTTTAGATCAGCCTAGTGTGGGAGGAGTGTGTTAACCTTGGAGAATACACACACATCACAGGCAGACGCACAGAAACACACATAACCTATCCACTTCCACACACAGGACCCCCCCTGAAGCCGCCCGCACACACACACACACACAAACATTTATAGCTCCTTCCTCTGTTTCACTCCTCCTCTTCTTATTTCTTCCACACACATGGATCAACCGTGCACACGCATGCAGACAAGGGAAAAGGCATCTGAAAGCGCACACACAAACACCCACGAGCACCTGAGGCAATGGAATAAATGCATCTTTAATGATAGCAGATAAGGACTTCCAACCAGGCCTGTAGTCATAGCTCAGTGATTTGGCTAGCAGGGAAAGGGATTGTGAGAATGAGAAAACAAGCCAGTGGAAACTTCTGGGCCTCCAGGAGTCAGCAACCAAAAACCCACAGTGAGTCAGTGGGACGGAGAGGAAAAGCTCCGAGCAACTCTTTCAATATGCTTTCAGATGCTAAACAGAAAGTCTATTAAAACAACAGAACTGCCAGTTTGGGTTTTCAACATGCGAGTCCCGATCGACACACGCTTCACAGCTGAATTGTATTTAAATGAGTTGTGTTTTTTAAGTGGACATCTTGGTAATGCCTGTGTGATCGTCTGCTTTATTGCACGTGTTAATGAAATTGCTAATCACTTTCTGCTGTGACACGCCAGCAGATGTGTGCGGGCAGTATGATGATGGGAGCGGCATTGATCAAAATACATCCGTCTGCGTTATTGTTTTGGAGGCTTATTGTGTATTAGCAACATATGTCGGCTTAAGGCTCGCCGCGTTCCAGTTCCTGTAAACCTCTGATTGACATGCGAGTGCCGCCATTTTTATTCACTTCTATCCAAACATCAATGGCACTCAGCTGTATTACAAGCCAGAGCTTAAACAAATGGCACGATTCTCCCCCAGGCCTCACAGCTGACATTTCCTGAATTTATTATGCATGTGGGTGGGCTGCAGGGAATTCAGGTGCGACTAGATAATACGTGTCCTATAATAGTGGGTTTGTATGTCTTACAACAACACAAAGGCCCATATGGCACAGGGGAACTTAGATGTGTTGCTGCTCGATATTAAAGGCCCCCGAGACAGAAGCACATGCGTGCTCTTACATATTTTGAATTCTTAATTTTCTCTGTTGCTTGTACTTATACTGTTCCATTCTCATGCTTTGAAAAAAAATAATGAAACATTTGCTGAAATGAAAGCATGAGTTAAAGGGTAAAGTTCCTTTCAATTCAAATTCAAAACTCTAAATTCACATGCAAAGTACAGTCGCTGGAGTGAGTCAAAGGCTCACTTCATTTAATGTCATTCTTGAGTGATGTTGTAGCTTTTATAGAAAGCCAAATGTGTGTTTCTTCTTTCAGCCTGAGTCACTGAGCCCACCTGTCAGTGCATCCATCACGGAGGCTGACTAGTTCTGCGTAATTAAACCTCATCCATACTAGTGTTGCGTTAGAGACCCACAACTCAAATCCATTATTCATGGTGCGGGGATGTTTTGGGGGGGCTTTAGAAATGAGCGCAAAGCTCGTTAGTGGAGACCCTGGTGTTTTTGAGCGGCGCTCCAACCTTGGCATCAACGTCAGAGGATGTAAGATGAAAAAAAAAAAAAAAAGAACTCTGCTGTGCGGAGCCATGCTGCCCCCACTCACACACCTGCCCCCGCCTATTCCCAGTCTGCAATGCCACAAATGATAAGCCTCTTATTCGTATGTAAAACAGGAGCAGCAAGGATCGCCCCAATGATCCTACTGTTGGACTTCTGACGAGAGCGGCTCGAAATGCGGCGTGAAACTCATTAATGTTGCTGTTGCAGGTGAAAACGTCTGAAATGCTGGCCAAAGGTTAAATATGCCTTCAATAGTTTGAAATGTTGTTCTCAAATACAGAGAAGATATACCAATGTTGAATCCTCAGTTCCATTGCAACACATCCAAGACTTTATTTGACCAACTTCCTATATCTTTGATAAAGGTGAAACATCTTTATCATCATCTTTACTCCAGTTTCCAGCATATGACAGAAATAGTATTTACCTCCACTACACTGTTGCCAACAGCCTAGAGATAAAAAACAAAGGGCGTTCTAGCAAAACACGGTTTAAATTATATTCACCTCGCCTACATTTATAACACAAAAATATGTCTACCACCACCTACTCTATCAAACCTGGAAATATAAATCACACCACACAAATTATATGGTACTTAAAGAGGAAGAGGTGTAAAAAGAGATGGATCATCACCAAAAACGGGACCAGGACAAAAAAGAAATCCTGTCAAGGGTATTATGGAAGTGTCTGAGAAGGGAGGCCATAGATCAAAGCGTGGGATGGCCATTTGTTCCTGAGGAATAATAGCTGTGATGTGTGTCGGACCCGCTGACCCGCTAGAACAATAAAGCAGAGTTGCGGCTGCCTAAGAGCAACGACCTTGTAGAGTTGAAACCTGCCTGAAACAGGCAAAAAAGAGAGATGGATGGGAAGAGAGACGCATGAGCAGGGAGAAACAATTACAATCTATATAAAGGCTGATTCCTGTTCGACACTGCCACTCACTCCGCTGGGAGAAGATTGTTGTCGGCTTTCTGTTAACAGTAGAGTGAGAAAAGGGGGGGTTTTATAAAGGATGAAGGTTGCAGAGGTGCACTTCAAGACAGACTATTGCTACTCCTCAAATGGAACACTCTACCTCAAGCAAACATGTAGGTGCTTGTAATAGTCAGTGTTTTATTACTTCACTATTTGGATAAGATTTAGACATTTAAAATTGTGAGCTTTAATCCAAAGGACCACGCACACGTGATTGCACAAGCGTTTTCCAAATGTAAATGATGATGCTCATTCTTTCATCTGTACTTGTTCTATTCATGCCGGACCATAATAATAACGTGCAACATACAGCTCTGAAGGCTTTGTCTAAAAACAAGACAGAGGATTACTTTTGTCCCATTTGAAAGGTGTGAGAGAAAAATATCCAGTGTTAGAGAAAAATGGCAAGGTACAAATCAAAGGATGGGACCATTCAGCCACCTCGAAGATAGGTAACAAAAGGCTTTCCACGAGCTGTGGGCTTCTCAACAGATAAAAGTCTGTCTGGGAGACAGGGCGGCCAACTGGGTTTCATTGTGCTACCAGGGGAGGATGCAGACAGTGGTGTGAAAGGAGCCATCAAGGTTGAATGGGTGAGAAAAGGGGATCTGTGGGAGCAAATGAAAAGGGCCTGGATCAAGCATGCCATTGGTCTCAATAGCACGAAATGACAGTGCCGTGTATGGAGGTTGTCTCGACATGTGACCACCCGCAACCGTGCAATCACAATGCCAGGGAGAGAAAAAGAAACATCCGCGTTGGCTCTATTTCAATCGCTCACAAAACGAATCATTATGTCACAGGAAGCAAGTGGGTTTCGCTCATTTAGTCGCAAGCAGAAGAAAACGTTTAATTTTTGCGACACTTTTTTCATTTTTAAGACACTAAATACACATCATGAAATATACTAACGCACACGTATTATGTCTTTTTTAAACTTTGTGAAGTGAAACAAAGAATTTAACCTCTGTCTCAAAACCGTCTGCAAACCATCCATCGTTTGAGTAGTTTATTGGCTACCAAATTCTAAAAGCCTTCTCCATTCAGGCTTTTGCCAATTTTTCTCTAAAAAGTTAGCACTCTCGGGATGGCTTTCCATTTTTGCGTCAAAAACAAAGTTGAGTGTGTGAACATTTGGATGAATCCATCGTGCACCTGCACAGGAATCAATTGGTGATGGCCATTACTGTGTCACAGATGCATTTCTTTAGCAGATGTTAACTGCTCTGTAAGATTTAATCATTCCATCATTCATAAGTCTCAGGACCAATTGTTACTTCTGAGCCTCTGTGAAAATCAGTTAAATAAAAAATAGGTCATTCCCAATTAACAATGTCAGTAAGAATCAAGACAAATTAAGCATATTTCAACTGGATGGGACAGAATCTGAGATATTGTGTGCTGTAACAAAACCACAGCAATGTAAAGGATAACCACGTCGGATTTGGTCCGAAGGGCTGAAGGACTTAATTTCGGTAACTTTTAAGTAGTCAAGATAATGGATTAATAAAGCATTGGTGCATTTTTCTTCAGTGAGGTTTGATGCCTGCATTTAAAACCACAAAACTACGACCGGCAAGCTTGAATTGGTGAGCACGCTGTTGATGCACGCTTCCGGGGGAGATGCTCTCTCCCCTTGCACGTCCCAACGTCTCCAGACACCAGGTGGTGTCACGGCGGTCGGCTGGCATGCAAATGTGTCCCCGACCACGCTTCAACTGTTACGATTCGCCCATTTGTTACAGGATATGTTCATTACCCACAGCTTTGGGCCCCAAATTAGTGTCGGAACAAGACATCCTGGCTGTGTGATGAATCCACCCGCTGCCTGCTTTGTCCTCCCGTTTCAGATCGAAGGGTCTCTTTCCTCCCCTTTCCTCCCTCCTTTGCTCCTCCTCGCCCTTCACTTCTCAGTGACTCTGTTCTTTATTTTTCACAAAGAAATATTAGTCAACAAGGCTGTGCGCAGCAAGGGCCCAAATCTCCACTCTAGAGGACGTCACATTACCCTTCCAGATGGTGCGCTAATGTCGCAGTGGATATCAAGGTGTTCCAACTCATCATAATAAGAGGGATCCATTGGCGTCAACTGTCATTGAGTTCTAACCTTGCAACAACACGTGGCGTCTTAGCCGAGGAGTGTCGCCGTTATGGTAACCTTGTCATGAGGACGACAAACTGACAACAATGTTGATGGATGGAACGCACTAACTGGTTTCATGCATGTTGTGTGTGGGGAGTAACTGCGAGGAGAGGTTAGGCACAATAATTACATGCCCCCTCATCTGAGGAGCTATTATTATTCCCATGCTAGAGTTATTTGCATGACAGGATGGGGTCAAGAAATGCCTTGGCTGAGTCAGTGAAGAAAATTAATGCACATTTAGAGCTTTATTTAAGCAGTCATTGAACACAGCAAGGGGAAGATTGCAGTGTTTGCGTATCATCTCACATATTTATGTGTTTGTGTCCTGCTAAATGCCGTCAGACTTGTGTCATGGTTTCTGTCAAACTCGACCACTTCACCTCAGGTAATATAGACATTCTAAGCGAGAGGAAGGACAAAGAGACAAAATCCCTCCATACAACAAGAAGTTGACCTTCCCCTTTGCCTTAAAAAAAGACATTGCAAAGTTTTATGCCATGCCACCCCTGTCGTGTATTTATGATGAGCGTCGGGACGGTCGCCCCCATAATGAATGCAAAGCCACCACGCAGACGCTAAGTCATGACAGAAGGACAGCTACCCCGCCCTACAGTTGGAGAAGACAATACCGTACTTCCCACTTTCACTTCCCCTCGCCCCTCCTCCCCCACTGTGGTAATGGTTTCTCTGACCTCTGTCTCCCCATTACGATACGCTTCACCCAACTCAACCGTCAGACGGCATCACTCATCGACACACATCAGACATCATGAACGCACCGGCGCCGCCTCCATCGCCTGATGCCTGCCGCATCCACCGGTGACAGCCGGTGCTTGTGGGATGATAGAGATGAAGGGAACTGTGTTTGGGATGGCAATGATGACCCTGATGATGACCTAATTAGAAGAGTGTTTGTCATGACCGAGGCGGGGAAGAGTGATAGAGGATCAGAAATAAAGACAATGAGGAGGAGCTCGTATGGGTTTCGTACGCCGAAGTATCAATAAGTGAAACCTTTGCGTTTGATCATTCAGATTCAGAAGATTCATTTTGAATTGTTTGATATTTCGCTCTTAACTTTGGCCAAAAGATTCAGATTCTGTTTTCTCCTCTTTACTTTGACTTCTTTTCTTGATATCTTACAATTTCTTGGATGAGCTAATAAGCTCCTGTAAGTACCCTGGCACACCTATTGGTTCTCTTTGCTTGTGAGGCGGCCAGCTTCCCAGCATATGTTTACTCCATGGGATATTTGATTCATTGCCCAGCAGCCTTTCACACTGTGTCAATAAGGGATGCTTACGTCGATATAACAAATCTCCACTAAACATGCGGAAAACATGTACAATCACATCATGCAGAAGACCGACGTGAATGTTAAATTCAAGCATGTCAACTTTGTCTTATGTTTTTATGTCCAATTGTGATAATTGGCAGTAGGCAGCCATGGCTTGTGTTGTCAGTCAATTTCTTCATCTTGTTTCCTTGAACTTTACCTCAAAAGGTTCCTGAATATGTTGACAATGAAACGGCTAATGTGAAGATTTATGGATTACACTTGATTTTCACTTAATTTCACTCGTTCGCAACTGAATGTATAGTTAATATCATTACAACAGGATTTTATTACATGCTGTGGCCGCTGCCATCGGGACATTCACAAACTGAGCAATTATGACTCTTCAGGCATTCTTTTGTGTTTAAATGATGTCAATCTCTTCACTTTGATTGTATGGCAGCTCACCAACAGAAACCAAGTCAAGAAATAAAATGTCCGTCTTTTCTTTTCTTCTTAATCAATATTACTTTGCCTCAGGTGAGAATTAAGAAAAGGGGGTTTTGTGATAGTTGTACGAATTCAATTTCCAATTGAATTGTTCTTCTTGCAGGCAAGTGTGTTTTTGGCACATGTTAACATTTTATCACTGATGCCATCTTGACAGTTTCCCTTGGCAATGCTCAGATGCGAGGTTATTAACACACGCTAAGAGGGAAGAAAATCCATATTCCAGAACTTGTTGTTCGTCAGTTTGACAGTCGTCAGCATTAACAACGTTGTCAGCCTGCAGGAAACTTAGCAATTACCTCTAGACTCTCAATTAATGAGCTTAATGAAAACGTTATTATTACCGTTACAGAGCCTTATCAGACCTCACCAGGCTCCTCTCTTCCCTCATTCGTTAACAGGAACAGGGGGGCGAGCACACAATATATTTGTTACAGCTTTAACATATTGCTTTTATCCATGTTTTTTTTACATACATTTCTCCGCACAATGTGTGTCCCTCTGTTTTTTTCTCTATTTCTTCACATTTTGACCCTTTTTAAACTGGAGGCTCTCAGTGGTAAAGTGCTGATTAAAAGAAAGCCAATTAATAAAATTATAGCAAATTAACTCAATATCCTCTGAGGGAAACAAAAAAAAGTAACAATTTAAGAATAAAAAGAAGCCAAAGGTGGACAAACAAACAGTAGCAGTATTTTCTATGTGGCGGGGAAATAAGTTCTCCTCCTCCCGTGTGTGTTGGCCTTGCCAGGCGGCTGTTCGTTTCCGCTGCTCTGCACCGCTCTCGTATGACAGTTGCAGCTGATTGGGCATCCCGGTGGGCCCCTTCATCACAGAGGCGTAGCACTCATCCACTCGTTACCCCTCAGGTGCACCGTTTTAGCTCCGACATCCCTTTCGCTGCAGTGTGTACTGTTAGTGCTATTGGCACCGTTAGCTATCAGCCGCCGGTTCAGGCATCAGATGTTGAGAACCAAACTTCTGCCAATTTCGCGCAATGCACCTTTTAGGTTATTTAAAAGAGAATACCAAATGCAATACCGGTGCATTTGCTTTACTGCACCGTTGTGACACAATAAGAGCTGAGCCAGGGGGCAAAGGTTTGTGCATGGTAAGGAGGCCCCATGGGTGCCTCCCTAGGGATGCGTTGCAGGCACGGCCAGCTGGGAAGAGGCCACGCAGAAGACCCAGGACAAGGTGGAGAGATTCTATCTCCACACTGGCCTGGGAACCAGTGTTAATTTCGTCAACGAAAACTATGACGGAAACTTTTCGTTAACGAACCTTTTTTCCATGACTAAAACGAGACTAAGACGTGACGAAAACGATCTTAAAAAATAAAAACTATGACTAAATCTATTCTAACTTTCGTTAACGAGACGAGACGAACATGTTGGTGGTTGACAAAGTCACGATACTTTTTCCCCCTAAATTCGCACGCAGCTAACAGACAACAGGCAGGCAAAGTACGGCGGATATTAAAGCGTCACGATGACGTCATCCACGACCCCAGAACGCTCGCAGCGGTGCAGCGGTGGTTCTTGTGCACCGACTACGGACCGTGACGACTATTTTACGCTTCGGCGAGTTTGAATGTGGCTTCGTTAGTTTATCTCAGCTGTCTCGGTTTAGCTGCCTGTTAGCACGCTGAAGCCGCGCTGCTTCACAGAAACATGAAGACTCGTTTAACAGACTGTCGGACCTTTCTGCTCTGTTCTCTGGCGACGGCAGGCAGCGTTTCCTCGGCTGGATGAGACGCTCTGTTACAAACGCGTCTAACGTAATAAACTCATTGCAGGTTCTGAAGCCTCACGCATATCAACTATAGTTCACACGCCACATCGTGAGAAGACGGTGTTAAACCGTCTCGGCCACCGTACGTTCGTCACTAAGCCACAGAGGCGCCACACACGTGACAGGTGGCCGTGTCAAAAGCATTGCAACAGACAAAGACAACAAAGTGTTGCGTTTAGATCCCCACTTCAACCATTTGTTCTTCGACTAAAACTAGACTAAAATGTTCTGAGTTTTCGTCGACGAAAACTAGACTAAAACTAAGAAGGATTAAAATGACTAAATGTGACTAAAACTAATATGCATTTTTCGTCTAATGACTAAGACTAAATCAAAAATAGCTGCCAAAATTAACACTGCTGGGAACGCCTTGGTATCCCCCAGTCAGAACTGGTAGATGTGGCCCGGCAAAGGGAGGTTTGGGGTCCCCTGCTGGAGCTGTTGCCGCCACGGTCTGACCACGGATGAGCGGTTGAAGATGAGATAGGATTCAGTATTATTTATTGTACAATTTGAGATTCATCAAAATTAATTTTTTGGTGAGATTTTACTGTATATTTCTTTGTATTTTGACAAAAACCTGCAATCCTCTACAATTGTCCTTTTTGTTCTGTATTTTCTTTGGACTCACACTGTCCAGCTGCTGTGTTACTTTGATTTTCTTGTGCAAATAATTTGATACTGATACCTACATATACACTTCACTTAACCCTCGGATCACATTCTCCAGTGTAGTGCATTACATGCAGGAGAGCATCCCTCCAGCTAATAACTGACTTATAGCCAACATGCGCAAACAACCATCTCACATTAAATAGTCATCTGTAGACAGTTACAGCCCATAATGCAAATAACACATATTAAAGTTAATCTAGTTAAATTTACAATTTCAAATTAAATTTCCCCTCTGACCTGTGTAAGGTGTGACATTGATAAATTTGCCTCTAGTTATGAAACATCACCTTAGAGCTTAAACGACAAAATACATTTTTGTGTTATTCTGCCCCCCCACCAGCCACTTTACACATCTTTAATCAGCTGTCTTTCATAGTCTCCTTGTCGAGGTTCAGAGGAGGCAAAGAACCCGGCCTATAAAACGGTTTCCCTACATCTGCTGCCTCATATTCCTGGCTCAGATGTGTGGGGCTAGAGCCAATGTCAATGTCAGCCTCTGAAGACCGCAGGTCTCCAATCACCCTCCAACAACCCCAAGCTATCCACACCGAAACGGGCTCCAGATGGAAATGGTGTAAGACTGTGAAAGAATCGTGTTGACAGAATTCAGGACCCAGTTAAAGGTCTCAGGTTTGACAAGACCAATCCTAGCCGTAGGCCTCTTTCTGCTTCTACACACAATTTTCTCTCCCTCTCTTTTGCTCTCTTGTCTTTTTGAGCACATGTACTGGCAGAATTTCAAGGCGTCTTATTTATTTATCAACTCATCATGACCCCCCCCCACAATCCCCCTGTCGCTCCTCTGTCCCGCAGAGGATTTCCCAGAGGCAGAGATACCTGAAGCAGCTCTTATCTGAAGTCGCTTTTCTTCTTTAGAATTGTTTAACAGGATTATTACTGAGGTGACACAATCCATTATACATTCAGCTGGAAGTGGGAGAGTGATTTACATTAAGAATACTTTTCTCTCCCCTGTCTACTCCGACTTAATTGTGTGCAGGAGTGACCTCCACTCCGAGCATTCACGGTGCATGATAGAATTAAGACAAAAAAAACCTTGGATGTAACAGACTGAGAAACAGGATCTGAGAAATTCACTGAAACATTAACAAATACATTTTGCTCCATGTAAGTTGTTTTCCTCTATGTAAGTTTCTTAACTACAATATGTCATTTAATATGTAAATCCATTAAATTATTGAGCGCTATTGTTTTAGTATGTTGGGCAAGAGCGGATAAATTCTCCAGTGTTCAACATATTGGGGAATTTACCCATGAGTAAATATTCCAAACTGCTGACGTGCTAAAACGGACTGTGGGCGTTGTTTCCAGGTTTGCGGAGTTTGTTGCATAGTGATGCACATGTAATTGCAACTAAAACTGACATAACTTAATATATTCTGGTATCAAATTAAATTTTCACGTGTTACAGATATGAGCTTTTCAAAAGAAGCCCAATTAACTCAACTGATTGATGCTGGAATAGCTTTCAGCTCAAGTGATAACAAGACGAAAATGCGAAAGAGCGAAATAAACAGGAATTATGCGCGGAGACGTGCGCAGACCTCTCCAGCGGTTTGCGTCGGGGCATGCGTTGATACTTGAGACGGTCGGAGGGACTCTACGCAGTGAAAGCAGCTTCCCCCACCATGTGGTAAATGGTTTGTGACTGCTGAGTGATGGAGCTGCTCTAGGATACCCAACGCTAATGTGCTCTGCACACAGTGTTTCATGCTGCATAGCGAGCACCGTTCATAAAATCTCTTTGTGCGCTCACAGGACCACGCTAGACACAAAGAGGAAAAAAAAAGGGTTTGAAATTGTTGGTGGATTCTGACTAAATACCATCTGTGTGTCATCAAATACACACTGATCCAGACAAGGATGCGTTACAGTGTGTTATTTTGAAAACATGCAGGAAGACATGCAACCAAAATAAAATGTATTCCGACCATAAATATAAAACTGCTTGAAAGGTTGAAAGTGGAGTCAAATGGCTTTGAAAAGCATTGACAACACTAAGTAAAAGCAGCGCTCTAATCTCGGCTCGCTGCATGACATATTAATAGCTTGTTTTGAAGATGACACACTCTTTTTCAGTGTAGCATGCCTATCAAAGGCTGCCAGTTTTCTCACTTCCGTGTGTCTTTAGCTGCTGTTTGACTCCAATGACCTCACTTACATACAATAGAGCAGCATTATGCGATCAGTTATTTCTGGCAGGCTTTTGACAACTGTTTTCATCTTCATGCCCTCATATTGATGAGTTAATGTGCACTTTTAGCTTTTCATTTCAGCCAGCTGCCTAGCAAGGTGAATCTCCCTCAGGCTTTAATGGCCTGCTGTACAGCAGTGAGTCAATCGTACCTTTGACTGATAGATAAATCACACACGGAGAGGCAGCGATAGAGTGAGGGATGGAAGTGTATGCATAGCAACTCACTGTGGAAGGCTGCATGCAGGTTTTTTTTTTGTTGTTCCATTCATTGCTTGGGTATTAGTTTGCTCCTTAACTTTATTTCATCTTATCAGGAAAAAAACATAAGTGTACAAAGAAAAAAGACTGAAACTTGAGATGATTGCCACTCTATTTCACAGAAGAATGTACTGTGACATCCTCATTTCCTCTTCCAATAGCTGCAAGACCCCATCATATTTCTGACTAAATTAATCCATCTATTTCAAACTGTCAGTCATCCCAGAAATGTTGGCGATGCTGCCTAATGCGACTGTCCTTGTCTGCTGATTAATTTGATGGAGATGTTGTGAGAGAGAAAAATTTTGACCATTTGTATTGCATTCATCTAATTGTGTTTTTCAAAGACGTCGTCCCTGCAGTCTTTTTTTTCTTCTTCTTCTCTTGCTTATCTGTAAGCAAAATGAAATACATTCCTACACTGATACACTTAACAATTTCATCCTTGGAGAAAAATGTGATATTGTGTTTCGAATGACCCTCCTTGATAGTGACACTCTGCTGTGTCTCATCAAATTAATTAACTGTCTGATAGATAATAAATCAGCCAACAAATTAATGGGCCCTGGTGTTTTATGCTGATTCAAGGGTTTCCATATAACATTGTGGAAAGTATACGGTACAAACTCTTCTTTGATCAGTGTTTTTTTTCAGCTTGCCACTTATTCCACTGCCACCTATTACCAGTGTTTCTAAAACTTTTTCATAGAGGTAGAATGCATGTGTAACTTCTTTTCTTTCTTCGGATCACTTCAAGGAACAGATTGTAGCTAGACCTTTATGTTACATTCAATGTTATAAGAATGCTACAATTATCGGAACAATACAAACGCACTGCCGTACTTGTGAGACTCAAAGATGTCCTTCAGAAAAAAGAAAAAATCTTCTGCGAACCAACCACGTCTAATGGGAAAGACTGACTTTCATAGTACTTCTGAAAAGAGTGCATAATCTGTATGTATCTGCAGAGTTTCACATTTTATATACCAGGTGACTGTAAAGATTTACAGCAGGAGTATGTAATGTACGGTAAAGTGTAAAGGCATGAGCCAAAAGTTACCTTCAACAACAAGTCTGAATGTGGTTGTTTTAGTGTGGTAAATACCCATTTTCTACAATAATCATAACTCGAGCAATTTAATATTACAGCTAAATAAACTCCAGTCTGGACGTGATTATTCTGTCCTTCAAACTCCAGATGGTGTTCTGTTCATGTAGTGTGTGTGAGACTACATGATGTGGTTGAAGCATTGACCTCTTGACAGCTCTTCTCTGCACACAGCTGTGAATTCAATGCTCCAACAGTTTTAAAAATGTTTCCATAACCAGAACCTTGGATTCTTTGGTGGTTCAATTAAAACCAAGGTTTGATGGGAGAGATGGGGCTCTGAGACAGAGGTTTAAATTAAAGTGTGTGTCTATGAGACCGAAGAGCGTCATAATAAGTCTGTGTATTATTATTTTTAAACTTTGACATTTATGGCAAAGCATAAATCATGGGAGGTTTTGGTCCATGCTTGCTTCTGATCACAGGACGTTACATCTCATAATGCATGTATATATTGCTGGTGATCAGCAATGAAAAGAACTACGGGGGGATTGTGACTAACTGTCAGCACAACCTCATAGTGGCACCTTGCCTCCATCATGAAGGAAATGGCATACGCACTGATTGTAAATTATAGATTATATAATCAATAGAATCACCACAGCAGCCGTTCTAATCAATAATGGACTAAACACATACCTAAACATATTCTTCATCTGCTTGTTCAATCACTTTATTTAATCTACTGTAAATAATGCAAACAGTGACTAAAATACATTATGGAATCAGCAGTATTACATCAGGTAGAAATATTCATGGAGACTCATTTCACCCATTACTTTTTTCTCGTTATTGAGCCTGACATATATGTATCTTTGTTTATGGCAATCTTGACGTACACTTTTAATAAAGTAATTTGTATTGGGACAATGCATACGGGAATTTGTTGCTATCTTCTTAGGGATTACACTGTGCTAAAATATTGGCTTGTTAAATGATCAGAATTCCAAAAAAATCACATCCTAATCACATTTAATGGCATCTGAACAACTCTCACACAACATGCCAATGAATGGCGAGAGCGCCCCTTTAAACTTGATCCCAGTCCCTTTAGCTCTTCAGGGTCAGAAGGAATAGTTCAGATTCACCACAACCTTCTGCTGTTATGCAGATTCATCAAAGATGAACCAAACAAACGGTGGAGATATGAGGTGGGAATGATTTGTGTGTTCAGCTTGTACGCGGTGTAATAACTCACTGTATCAGAGACTAATGGTTCTCAGGTCGACAGGAAACATTTGAGAGATTTATTTCCTAAGTGGATCAGTGATTCACTTAACAAATAAACTGCCCATCGGACAGTGAGCATTTAACCTGTTTGCGGATTGCACACGAGCCAATTGAATCGGCTCGATATCAAGTCTGAAACGGCAGGTCAAGACCCTATTTAGTCGAGGTGTTAACTTCGTTGAGGTGTGAATCAGTCCAGATCCTTGGCGACAGACTGTTCAACATCACACGAGGCCTTGCTTTCTATGAACGTCACACTACAGGGCTCTACTGTTCAGTTCATCTCCAATTTGACAAATGACTGGAACGATGAACCATTGTGTGTCAAGGGTATTTTTTTAAGACTACCATTTCGGAATTGTGCTTCGTTACTACTTATTAAAGGCTTTTTCCCAGTATGACTGAACATTACTGCGAGCTAACATTGTCATGATTAAAGCCGTCATCCCAACTATGTGAGTAGCTGGAAGGCAGGTGGATCAGAATGCCATTAGGATGATAGGGCACAAGAAAGGCTGCAGGAAATGTCACTCTTTGATATCAGGGTTTTGATTTCCTGTGTACAAAAATGGTTTCTGATAGATAAAAGGAAATCAAAAGAAAGGGCATGTGCACACAGCATAAACTCTTCAAGTGTCAGCGCCTACTCTGAGCTGCTGGAGGAGGCTACTGATCTCAAACACATCACGTTATCAGATGGGGAGCTCTGAATCGCTGCCATGAGCTGCTGCAATATGCCAGTTCTCTTCTCCGACGCAGAGCCGTGCGAGGCGGGATCATGCGAGCAACAAATCCCACATTCAGACATAATAACCGATTCTTGACTTATTGGAACTATTTTGGTTGTGTCTGTGTTGTTCTTTGATATTTTCTTTGCACAATGGAGGAGCTATGTGAATGAGACATGGTCTAAGTAGCTTCAATGGAGTGAGAGAAAGCGTCAGAGAAATCGCGGAGAGCTAATGGGCTCATGCCAACTCCACCTCCAGTGGGATGTTGTCTTAATCCAGGAGTGTTTTGGGAGCTAAGCCCCAGGGTTGGCTCACAGAGACAATTCTTTCAGGCTCGATCTCATCAATTTCTCAGTGAAGGGTCCCCATCCAATGTTCTCCCCTTTTGTTGTGCTGTGACTTGTGTCATCTCCCAATTTATCGCACTGTGAGCGGGCAGTTTTTATCATGAAAGGTTTCTCCCCAACGCTCTCCTTCTCCTGCTCCCTCGCTCGCGCTCCCTTTCTCTCTCTTTCATCTCTGTTCTGCTCTGTTTGCTGCTGCTGACGTCTGGTGTCAAGATCACAACATTGACACTATATAGTCACAATTCACAGGACTGATTACCGCCCAACCCAAGTCATAATGCGCTGAAACCTGTTTCTGTCAACTTCTTCAACTAAACTTTGAGCTTGACAGGTTTTTATTACAGGCCTGTTTGATGAGAGGTTAATACAGTATTAATAATAATTGTAAACATTAAGCCAGCAGGAAAATTCTGCATAGTTTCATATTGCAGCTGCAGGATAATTGTAGTACGGGCAAAAGTGTTTGTGTGCTATTGTTTTGCATGAGCAAATACCAGGAATCCAATTAACATGAATTAAATTAAATGTAATACTTAACTGTTGCTACTGCAAACACTTAAGACATCAAACACAACCAACAATCAAGAAGATAAAAGAATGGGCAACTTAAGAACAGAATAACTTTTTAGCTGCAGTCATGGATTACATCCTCCCTAACGGTGGTTATCAGTCACAGCCAAATACCCCCCTCCCAACCCCCTTGACACCGCATCCCCCCCCCCCTTCCTTGCACATTTCCACCCACCCTGAAAAATGAAATGACTACCAGCTTAAGACCACTCACATCTGCTGAATATTCATAGCTCCCTGGTAATGGCCGTTTATATAATCAGCAGAGATGTGGTTGGAGATGGATCTGGGTTAATTATCAAGAGCAGTTTTAATTGTATTCTTCTTCAGTACAATGATGTTAGCGAATTAGCTTTCTCAAAGACTTTCTCTTTGTATTCTATATATATATATATATATACATAATGTATGTAGGGCGGAAGACATTTGGGGACATTGGGCATCTTATTCCGTTACTCCAGCTGATTTTTAGACTGCAACTCTGAAGGTTTTCGCTGCTTGTAGGACTTCAGCGGATAAGAAGATGGAGCCGAGCTCAAGCGGGCTTCTGTGCCCAAAAGAGGTCCACGCAGATGCCTGCAGAAGGGAAGATAGTGGAAAACATGCTCCTAATCCTTCCCGGGGTCTCACCCTCTTAACCCCCCCCTATTGTTCTGGAGGATTCAGCATTTCCTTGTGAGTGCTGGGGTCCCTACGCAGGGATGCCAGGTCCACTTGTAATTGTTTTCAGTGATGAGGAGGGTTACGTGTTAAGACCGGTTTTTGCAATGGTGGGCTCATCTGCTTGAGTTGCATTTAGAGTCTTAAACCGAGGCACACGATTGGCTAAAATCCAGATTTTGAAGATTAACATATATTTAGAGTATTTTCACATATAGGCTACTGAAGTGCCTTTTTAAATTAGGATTCTAGCATTTCTCTGTGTTGAAGACAGCTGTTTATTATGTTGCAGTGCAGTAGATTCTTACTCGGACTATTCTGTGTGCGCTTGACTTGATGGCTATCAATTATTTTTTTTGAGAGACCCACCATGGCCTTGTTAAGGTAAACCCGGAGGTCTAAAATACTTCAGCAATGGCAGTAGTCTTTCTACCTTCTGAGGAGGTTAGTTGCCTGAGTATCTGCGTCTTGGGAATCCGTTTTTTTCATTCAAAAACACCTCGACATGCAGAGAACAGAAGCTTTCCCATATGTGCAAAAATGCAGAGTTATGTCTCGTTGAGGGTGCTCAGAGGGAGTGTTGAAAAACCCTTGTTTACATTCTATACTTAAATATGTTCATATTTAGCTGTCACAGACCTCATTGCCAGACGGTCTCTAGTACAGTTTCTATTTTTTCTTCTATTGTTATTCTATTCTTCTAGTAATCTATTCTTCTGATCATTTTTTTATATTCATGTTGTTAATTACTCATGTATTAATTTATTTATGTATATACCTTTTACTCCTCTATTGTTACTTTTTCTGTCTTTGTACTGCTACAACCCCTGAATTCCACCTCTGGGGATCAATAAAGGCTTATCTTACCTTATCTTTTCTAATCCCCTCTCCTCATGCGAAGCGGTGAGCATGTTCCTGAAGTAGGAACGACACTCATATATTAAGTTTGAAGGGTGGTGTCGGTCTAAAACCAGAAATACAAAAGCAAAGGCATAATCAACGGATTCAAATTTTTGAGAACGTTAGCATACTGAACATATTCGGCAAGTTAAGCATTACTTAATAAACTATTTAAGCAATAAGGTACGAGAGGCTGTACTCTATCGTCCAATAACCAGTTTGGGGGTCTTGTTAGGCCCGACGAGCAGCAGAAGGCCGGCAACCCTCGAACCCTCGAGTTGCCTTCTCAGCACAAAATAGTACCAGCCACCAAACGTTGTGTATCGTATTTCATTATTCTAGAGAACCACCTCATTCATTGTAATCGCTAACTAACGGTCGCACAATCTAACCTGTTACTTTGAGTGGCAGTGATATAGAACGCTCGGGTTTAAACAGCAACTGTACATTATCGCTCAATAATAACTCACTCTCAACCAATAATCTCCTATCTCCTAATATTATCATATTCAAATAATCTCGTCAGGACATCCTCTATCTCTCGGCCCTCACATTGGCCTCCAAGTGAGAAAATATACCCCAAGACGGTAAAGCAGGCGGGGCTTTGTTATAAAATTTAAAGTGCAAGTGGACACAGCATTTTATTTCAGCAGACAGAAGAAAATGCGTCTTTTGCCGCAGCTCTCTCAAGCTTTACTTGAATACCTCATTCACCAACATCGTCGGCCACTGATGACAGAAATGTCAGAACGCGATAAATGGCACCATTTGAGTTGGATGTGGAGAGGTATAAGCTCCTTCCAACAGGGATCCGGTGGTAAAGAGGATAAGAAGTGCCAGGTTCAGAAAAAGTACCACAACCGGTGGATTCTCCAGGCACTGACATATATGACAAGGGTGGTTTTTCCTCGTCTTTTTCCTCAGATTTGCAGGCTCTTTCTCATGGGGCATCAATCACGCAGCCCCTCGTCGCCACAAACCATTCATGTAGCCTGCCCCGTGCCCCAAAAAAGAATGGCCTGTCATTTCTATGGTTAAATTCAATCCCATCCACTTGAACATGCATCGACAGGGGCCCGTTGGGACGAGGGTGTCATTCATCACGCCTCAGCTGCTGTTGTTGCCGCGCATAGTGGTTCGCGTGTGTGTGCATGGCAGCAACCCAGATTTGTCTTGGAGACACCAGGGAAAGATGATGGGAGCGCAACGTGATCGGCAAAGCAATAGAGCATTTAAGCTTGCAAGCATCAGACAGCGTGAGATTATGATTTTTTTTCCCCATTTCTTCTGTCTCTGTGAGGCACGAGCAGAGCACAGCTGTAGCTGTCTCGTCTTTAGCCCCCCACCCGCCTTCAGTCTTACTCACCCCACTGAGCCTCAATATTGGCAATTTTCGGGTCACAATGAGTCCCAGTGGTAAAATGGATGAGAGGTCAGGCCGTACGCCTGCAAATCCCCATGCATGTTGTCATTTCTCTCTAATCGTTTAAGACATCAAGCAAGGACTTAGATTTAAAGACGAGGAGGCCAGTGGGTCTACTTTGTGCAATTTTCTGTTTTTCACTCCCAACGTGTTTTGAAGGAATGTAGGGAAAGGCTGTCCAAACTTCCACAACAGTAAATCAATGTTTAGAGGACAATACAATGCACTCTGGAACATACTGGTTTGAAGAATTCACTGAGATTTTCAAACAACAAATCCTGTTGTCTTTCAGTAACTTCTGTACCAGGGGTGCCCACACGTTTACGGCTCGCAAGCTATTTTTCAGCTAACCAGGTCATGGCGATGCCGGCTGACGGGGGGTTGGGAAGGGGGCCACCGCTAAATAGCCATAAGGAGTCGATATGAAGAAAACAACGAGCGCACATTCTTGGTCATTACCTTACGGGAGTCAGCCTGGGTTGCTTTGGAAGGAAATTAAATCTGTCCGTCCCATTACCCTTAGTTTCGGTCATCTCCCGCGGTAGGCCGTGCATGTGTGACGTGACGTAATCTTTTTATCGATGGCACGCGATTGACTGGTACTGCCTTTGAGATCGACTGGTTGATCGCGATGGAAGTATTGAGCACCCCCGATCTACACTCTTTCTATTAAAAATTATTTTGCAGGATAATGTCAGAAGTTTGAGATGATTTCCCCAAGTTTACACAGTTACAGAACATCTTAATATGTAAATGTACATTCAGCTCACTGTCACATACAATTGTGGTTTGATGTACATCTAGTTACATCTAGCGATTCTCCAAAAAGTACAGACAATTTGTAATTCCTCACCCTTGTCATGTTTTCAAAACAAAAGAAAGTGAAGGATATTGAAAATGATGCTAATTGTCCCTCCCAATTTAGGCCCCTGGTTTTGTTTGCCCTTTTGTTTCCACTGCTAGTCCATCTGAATACTCCCTTCCATCATCATCTTCCTAATGAGTATCTTGTCTGCTGCTGGCAAGTAATGCGATGAGATGATATTCATTCTGAATGCTGCTTTTTGTCTGGAAGGTCTTTTCTGTTGTCGTAGGTGATTGCATGGCTACAATGCTGCCCACAGTATGTAACACTTTCCTTCTCCCTTCTGTGCCTTATTAGTTATGAGCAATAAACACCGCAGAGCATTTACCAATAAAAAGTTCAATAAATCTAAAATCTATCAACATGTGACTTGGAGCTTAGTAACTTGCACAGAGAAATAGCTGAGGACCAATATTCTCTCATACTACTGCTACTACTTAAGTGAGAAGTTGTTCTCTCGGTAAGCATTATGAACTTTTGGAATACTATGCGACTCTTCAAGGCAACGTCCTGGTACTACAAGCCATGTGCCCCTCTGTAGTTCTCTACGGGCCAGCAGGTGTGTGCCATTCATCAGGGGAATCTCACTGTCCCCTCTGTCAGCTGAGTGGGGAATATTCTCTCCTGCTAAAGTGTTTTTCCGCCTCAGGGGGAGCCAGGCACAAACAGTTATGCAGCTTTATTGGACTTATATATCTGTTTTATGTATTAGCGGCCACATAGCTGTGAAATATTTACATTATTCTAGACACAGGCGAGGAGAGTTCGCAAAGTGCCCGCAATCTAAAAACAATAAGGAGCAGTCTATCTCTTTATTGCTGCCATTTTATGAAATGACTTGAGGCAGGAGATGATTTTATTGCCGGAATGTAGAGCGTCCAGAGCTTTCTGCCTCTTTCTCAGAGTCCTTTAACGTGGCTGCTTTTATGAAGTGCATTTTAATACTGCACCACAATCGGGGCACTATTCTTCCTTCTATCCTTTTTAAGGATAACCAATGCTGTCAAATGCTGTTCTGTTAATAAATCATTCCCTGCTATGGGACCTTTAAAAGCCTCTGAAGAATTGTTGAATTCTTGCAGACCATCAACATGACAACTCCACAATAAGCAAGTGGTCTAACTAAATGTTTTTTGAACTTGCTTAATGTGGTCTTTCTAAGAGTAACAAGATTTCCTGAACATTTGTGATTGTTTGCGGTTATATTTTGTGACTTTTAGCGCCGACAGACAACAACACATTTTTATCAGTCATGGTTTAAGGGATTCCTCAAAGGGATTCTTCCCCTGTCACAACTGAACACATCCGGATTATACGGCACGTGTTGTTTGCAAACAGATGTTTAGATGTAGTTTAGTTTGTCAAACATGGCCTCCACTTATTTCAATTCATCCAGGATTTACTTTTTTACCGATGTCATTGAATAATTCTACCAGGCATTTGGAAAAAAAAGCAAAGCCAAATACATTCTTCATCTTGGTGCACCATAGACTTGACTAAAGTGTTCCAAAACATTTCTAATCATCTTTTTAAGCTGAAAACACGCTATACATCCTGCGCTTCAATGGCAGAAATTCCTGTTTTCATCTGACCTCATAAAGGGTTTATTCTGGTGTGACCCCTGAACAGCTTGGCCAGTCAGACGCACATATGCCATCCTCTGAAGAACCACAGCAGACCGCCAAACAGCTGCTGCTCTCCTGAGCAGACCGGCTCCAGACACCCATCATACAACATGCTGTAGGGGCAGCTGGACAACACTGACTAAGGTCACATTGCACACGCGTGTACAGATGTACACTCCCCCATAGACCTATTTATTGACACTCTAAGCCAAAGACACTCTCCCAGACTGCACATCGGACGGACACACACGAGAGGAATACAAAGGTGTTTTTCTAATTCACTGTACTGGCTGTGGTAGATGACCAGATTAATGAAGTTTACGTGTGGGAAAACAAATTGTGAGGAGAAAAGACAGCCACACATTTCGATAGACAAGACAAGTGCAAACCATTTACACATTCCCTATTTTTTCTCTTTGTTGTGTGCATTCATGTCAACTGAACCATGAAGGAACAGTTCAGTGTGTGAGCAAATCAAGAATCAATGTAATAATATGGGCCATTAAGTTATGAAATGAGGTTCCCCACAAATTGTTTTGCTTCTAGTAGATTTCTCCAAACAGGTTCTTCTGTAATGGGCTAGAAAGACAAACACCTCTATCAGCGAGTCAACTTCCCTCTCTGCGCTGGTTTCTATTTGCGTGCTTGTTGGATAAGGTGCGTCATGAATCTGGCCTGTTAGTAGGAAAGAGATTAATCTTTCATGCAGCTCAAGCAAATCTGATATGTAGATCTATAATCACACGCTGCACAAGGGTGTCTGATGTGATTTAGCATTTACATTAAACCATAATCTGAGATTCTGCAGACAAGTATTGACAACAAATTTGGCCTTTGCTGAAATCTTTAACCCATAAAATACCATAAAGTCAGTAATATTCTGCACATTCCACCTCATGCAAACCCGTCATTACATTTTTATAACGGCTGTACTCATTTTCTGATGTTAATTTCATCAACATTGACTAAGTTAATGTGCCGTGACGGTTGTAATTATAAACATAATACGGAATCCAACCACCCTATTATTATTGGGGACACATGGGAATCAGTGAGCAATCATGTATGCTGCTTGATATTTTAAACCTTGTTTGGACAGCCCATTTCAACGAGGTGTTTGCACCTTGTCGCCACTCATCAAATTAAAATTTTGAACCTGAACAACATGAACAATGCTGCTGAATACCAAATGAGCAGAAAGAAAAGTCTCTGCTGAACCACAGAATCTGAATGAGGTCAATAACGCACAGAAGCATGTGTGATGTATATGCTTTGCGTAAGCGACATAGATGAGTTTAAAGTATATTTAATTGGGGTGAAAAACATTAAGATTCATACTGCTGTGTGTAAATTAAATGTCATATCCCAATGTGTGTTCTTCTACCACTTTGCATTTTCATTTTGAGCAACACACCAAAACAGAGCAGCCCTCACCGCTTAGATGAATACATCATTTATGTGCTTGGGTATTTAAGAAGAGAGGGTGCCTTCAGCATCAGATATGCATAATAATATACAGTATGTGAGAATAATCACATCTGCTCCATAATAAATAAGGTCTTTGCAAAAGCCGGCAAAACCTCTATTTGAATTTATGAAATCCTAAACACTATTTGTGGACGACTGAATGCAAATGCATATTATTAATATTCAAAGCAATCGTCACAGACATACAATTCAAATCAAAGTGTTGTATTTGGAAATGTTTGCGAGAGAAAATAACGGACATGGTGTGGGACAGAGAAGTAACTCAGCACTTCATAGACTCTGAGCAATGAGTTGAAGTCAGCTGTTGGATTAAGAGAGAAGAGAATGTGAAGCTTAATCAAGCTGCTACAGGATTTATCTTTAAACATGTTTTCATACCTTATTAATACCCAGATCTTGAGGAGAATCCTGGCTGTAAGATACACATAATGTTCAAACATGCATATGTAATATATTTGCATTATACAATGCTGTATATTAGCTTGCTATAGGTCTTCTGCGCTACTTTACCACAAGAACAATTACTTTAATTACTTTACTTTAACAATTACTGGGCAACACGAGATTTAAAACCTCACGGTCTCTGATGTGTTTCCCATCATGTCTGCAAAAACCTGGACAAGAAGAAAAGCAATGACGATTTTTAGTCCTGGAAGTTTTGGATCCTTCCATCAAGGCCCACTGTTTACAACACTTACACTTCCAGTGATTGGCAATTAAGGGCCACTGTCCAGAACATAAGTCCACATTACTAGGGAAATGGAAAAAACTACATGTCCATTAAGGGTTCACTTAAAGCTACAATTCTCTCCCAAGTCTGCAGCTGGGGGCTTAATAATAAAGTTACTGACTGTACTAATGTATCCCCTCTGGATCACAGTTCATTAACACAGCTACGTTCTTATAGGAGTATAAAGGCCGGGAGGTGGTACTGTATTGATTACAAGTCCATTTCCCCCCACACACACATATAGGCATGCACCCGCACAACCTGCTCCTGACCCATGTCAGCCTTGAATATACTGTGGCCAGCGGTGACGATTCAGCACTTTTGCCGCAGCAGCAGAGGGGAGTTAAATGCTGGACAGGAAGAATGGAGAGGGAGGAAGAGGAGGAGGAGGAGGAGGAGGAGGAAGGTGGGTGATGGCACCCGGCCAAGCCATCAGAGTGGAGAATGTCGGGTGCGTGGAAGGGTAAGAGTAGCAGGATGGAGGTCGGTGGTGAAGTCATCTGATGCTTGAAGTGATGGATAACCTTACCAAGAAGAGAGGGACACACACCCACATACACACTCAAAGATTCTTTTTGTAACTCACGTATGTTGACGCTAACGCACACACACACACATACTCAACAGTGCACACACACACACACACACACACACACATGTTTACGCACGCACAAATACACACAGATGGAGGCATCCAACCACGTACAGGCACAGAGTTTTCTCTTGGCATTAAAGCACTTCTTTGGCTCTGATGTCTTGTCACTTATCTTAAGCAGTGGGATGATGTGTGCTGCTGGGGGAGGGTGGAGAAAGAGAGAGAGAGAGAGAGAGAGAGAGGAAGGGATAGCACCCAAGCCAGCTCCATTCTGCTGACTGCTCCACTTTTGTTGGCGAGTAGAGATTAACAATGATGGAATGTACTAACATCCATCCAGAATAAAATGTGATTCATTTTCACATTTTATTTTAACTTTCCAGATTCAACGTCATCTCAAGTTAAGTCTTACATGACAAAGAGCCACCAAGCCTTTTGATTTCAATATATACTGTTTATATTTGATAAGTCATAGCTTTGCACAGCTTATACTTTAAATATATATCTTTTACAAAAACACTTGCAAATGCCACTGATGAGCTTTTTTATCTTGTACAGAATCAATTGAATCAAAAACCTTTACTTATCTTATTAATTTGACCTCATTTTATCTCAGACTCGATATGTGCTTATTCCGTATGCATACTATATACGATATGATTTAGTGTCTTCCTCCTCTCCTGCTTTTCTTTCTCATGTTCTTGTCTTTCTTTGTCTCAGTCACACTATGTCGCTCCTTCAAGACTACCCCCCTGTCTCACTCCTTTGTCAACCTTCTTTTGGAAAGAGAGCAAATGTCTATTTTAAGCAATGTGTCTTGCATCAACCACCCCCACACAGACACAGCGTGGAGGAGTAGACTGGCACAACTCGAGCATGTTGAGTGTAAGCATCCGTGCATGTGGTGTGCTGAGAAAAGCATCCCCTGTACCCATACCTTTAATGATACACAACGTAAAATAAAACCTTCAATGGTCCACCAAAAGCACCGGTAATGGTATCACAGCTTGAAGCATGTTTGCTGTACATATTTTTATTTAAAAGCATAGTACTGAGGTGAAATTTCATCGCTCTCCCTGAAATGCCGCCAAGCACAACAAAGCTAGGGAGCAACAAGTAATGGTGCATCTTTTTATTTAATGGTGTCGAACCCAACAGTAATGGTTACAAGAGAATAATGGATAGTAAAAACTAATGACATAAAATGGGTAATTACAGGCCTCTGAGAGAAAAAAGGAAAGCTCATAGTAAGATTAATTCAAACAACGTTAAAATGTTGTTATTTAAAATTTAAAATATGCAGAATAGAATAATATATACTGTGGTTTGGGTGAAATAACAATGTGTGCTCTAGTAGCACTGTGTAAAAACATCTGCATTAATTCTAAAGGGGCAAGGCTACATCAAAAAAGTTGATCCTTAAACTTAAAAATTCCTTCCATAACTCCATGTCAACGCACATTCTTATGGAAGCCGCTTTTTAGGTCAATCAAATATGTTGAACTGCACAGATTTGGTAAATTACTTTGAAACCTGTAACAGTGTCTTATAAACCCAAACAGGCAAAATCGACAGCATTTTAAACCATGAGAGTCTTATTAGGGGTTCAATTCAGAATGGCTCTACGCTGGGAGACCTTTTTACCGTGCAGTTTTTTACTCATTGCTTCTTCTAAATGTGAAACGTTCATCGCCAGTTCCTTGACGTTACACCGTGCAATTTATCCCATGTTGAACTAAATACACAGCGGCTATTGATTGGCCATTGATTTCAACCCATTAAGATCATGTTGACAACAACAATGTGTTGACGCCAAGGCACACTTGTGATTTAGAGTAAAAGGTTTTACTTTTTAGTGGTCTGTGGTGAACACAAAGCAGGAAATAAATGCATTGAAAGTACCCTGTTCATTCCGTGAAGTTACGCACGCATACAGACAATTCAGGCTTTTATCTGCAGCAGATAGATGTGGAAGGAAACGTTGGAGTAGCAGTAGAGTCGATATCTTCCATAGTAACTTAAATGTTCCAAAATCCGGTTTCAAGTATTTCCTTTTTGTGCAAATGTCATTTTTCGCTGTGTGTTTGTCCCTTGTCTCCTTCCCCCTCCCCCCCTTCTCTCTCTCTCTCTCTCTCTCTCTCTCTCTCTCTCTCTTTCTCTCTTTGATAGCCGAGTGTGAGGCGGCTCACGGGACAAAGCAAAGCGCCGGGCACACGCGGCTCTCAGGTAATGAGAAATGATGTTGGTGTCAACGGTGGACTCGTCCAAATCATCCCTGAGCTGAGTTACATAATTCAAATATCATTCTTTTACTCCCCCTGCTCTTTTATCCGTTATCGCTGCCTTGTCCTCTGGCACGCTCTCCCTCGCTCACTTTCAGTTCAAACAGATTTGATTCCTATTCCTCTATGTTCCAGTGACATCCACGCTCCTCAGAGAGGCCTTTTCTGGGATTGGAACAATGAACAAGTCACCCTTCATAGCAAAGCATTCTGGGAAAGGCCAGGTGATAGAAAAGAAAAAGCATATTTGCATTTATGTTAGTGTTTACCAGCCATATATATAAATATATGTATTTTAACTTATATAGTTTTCCTGTGGTCTGTTTGCTGTTTGAGTCTATTTTGTTTCTTTCCAAATGTGTTACCAACACAGAGCTGATCTAATACCCCAATTGACAGCAGATGCTTCATAAGGGTGTGCGGGTGCTTCAATAGCATTCCCCTGTCAGAGCGCTCCTTTTAAAATATGTATTAATGCGACACATTGAACTCAACTGGCCTCAGGCACTATTTGTGATCGGCTGTGGGGAACGGAAATGGAGTTCACCAGATTGTTTTTTCGGAATGTGAATGGGGAAACTTTCTGCGCCGGGGCTGAGTCTGTCACGAGATAGAGGGGAGAATATGAGCTAAGAGATGAAGTTGACCCAAGCCTTTTCATTTCTAACCCCGCCACTCCGTGCTCAGGCTAGCAGCCACTTCCCTTGCAAGGTGGAGGAAAATGTACCGTTAACTGTGGACTGAGTCACTTCTGCTTCTGTCTCTCTTTATTTTCACCCACTTGTCTTTGCTGCGATTCATTGATCCCTTTGCACTCATTGTTTGGAGGACAGCGTTTGCACTTTGTGTCTTTTTGCGCATACAAGCACACACCCATACACACGCACGCGCACACTCACAGACTTTCCTACTCTGTCTCCTTTTGTTCTTTCCTCCTCACTCCCTCATCTTCTCTCCAGCAGTGGCTGGAATCTTGGATGTATTTGCCATGTCTCCTTTCATCACCCCACCTTTTGTGAGGAGGATCGAGGAGAGCGTACCGACCTGTGTATTGAGGCGTAAAGGACCCTCTCCGCCCTAAGCCAGGCCCTGTCCATCCAACAGAGAGCCAGACGGTGTGAATCAGCCCTCCTGAAGCCTGGCCAACTCTTACTCACACACACACACACACACACACACACACACACACAGATATACAGAGTCAGAGAGGCACTCAAATAGAAAGTCACCCACATCCTCGTCTCTCCTCTCTTAGGTCACCACAGCAAGGCCGCAATAAAGAGGCGGTGGGGAGCAGAGGTGCAGCGGGGTGGCTGTGTGGTTGCCTCAGTCCACAGGGAAAGGTCACCTTCACCTGGCTGGACGCATACAGAGGAGATACATGGAGTGAAGGGGGAACAGGTTAATTCTGACTTCTGACAAACTTCCCTCAGAACAGATTTAACTCCCTCCAGGGCAAACACATAAATTGATGTATGGGTAAGGGGCAACTGGAATGTTTTTAGACTAGCATGCATGATTTAGTGGGAGAGAGCGCTGAATGATGGAGAGGGTCATAAGCATGAATCCATAAGCCATGGGGAGTTTGCCTTGGATATTTGTGCATGTATGATTGCATGAACCACAAGCTTGATTTCATTCTGGGGGTGTCGTGCAAATGTGTTCAATGGAATTGGAAATATTATTTGGTGTTTTCAGTTCTCAAAAAAACCCTTTAGGCATGAAAACTAATTTGAACATTTTTAACTATCAAACCCCAAACTAAAACCTAGCATTTAGTTGTTATCAATAACATCAGCTGGAATTGCTATAATCAGAGGGAAAGGCAAGAGACGGCAATCTGCCGCCCCCGTGTTATGCTAGGTTTAAAAGGCAATCTTTTCATCAAGTGTATCCATGATCCCACTGAATTAATTAGTCGATTTCATCAAGCGCGGTACAACATACACGCCTGTACTTTGCATTGCATCCCACAGAGTCACGATGTGTGGTGGCCTCTCTGCTGTGGTCACGCTGCGGCAGCATGTGTCTTCAATGACCAGGGGCTTTCTCACCCCATCTCCAGGCCTCCAGTTGGAATCAACAATGAAAGGCTGACAAGGCCGCAACATGGTTCACTCCATTTCATACGCATCGAGGCCCAAAGGCGCCGGGAGTGGCTCACTGCACCCAACTTGACATATGTGCTTTGTGGACATTGAAAGAGGAAATATTATATCATGCAATTTGAAGACACTGCACATGGAAAATGTGTGTAAGCGTGCAAGTACATTGTGAATTATATCATCAGCAGCATGATATGAAGCCGCGCACGGACCAAGGAAGACTAGCAAGCATAAGAGCAAAGAGAAGGGAGGAGACATGGAGGGGGAGGGGGAGTGTGACAAGCGCCATAACATCCTCTGAGATGCATTTGGACAGAGTGAGCATCTGTCAAAACAAGGCAGCCTCAACGGCCGCCTCACTAATAGCTATGGACGTGAACGGGAGAGGGAGGGAAGGGGGGGGGGGGGCACTGGCACATTCAAAGAGACACAAAAGATTGCTGCTGCACACGCAGACACATCACACATGCACACGCAAACACAACAGCTGCAGCCCCCTTTTTTTTGGCTCGTAGCCGATCCCACCAATCATTCGATACCAAATTTCTGCAAAGCTGCACTGTAATAGCTATTGAACCACTTTCATGTTCGGGTATGTGCGTGTGTGTATTTATGCACTTGAGTATGTCAGTGTCTGCGTGCGAGCACACTGTGTGTATGTGTACCCTTCCAACAGTGTTTTTGGTTGTCAGATACCTTCCACCATCTCTCATTGTGATGAATTTGGCACTGTGTCAATCACTCACCTGAATTGTTTTTTTTCTTCTTTTTTCTGTTTTTTCCAAAGGCAATTTGTGCAGATTTGTCTCGCCTCTCGTCTCTCTCTCTCAGGAAGAAACAACCACGAGCAATTATCCTTCTTGGGTTTAAATCATGGTGTAGGACGGCAATATGACTTTACGTTGCAGTTATAGCAATAACATTTCCCACACAAACATTGTCATTTCGTGCATATTACAAATTACCTTAATTAAATAAAACTTCTTCTCTTTTAGAACTGCCATTGCTCTGTTGGTTTCGATGAAAAATATGGAGGTTTAAATGAAGTCTATGAAGTAATATGAGATTAGTAGTTCCTATTTTCCCCCAGGATTGAAGAGAAAGTTTACAGAAAAAATATTACAGTGGTCCCCGGATCTTAACTGCCTAAGGCTACAGCAACTGCGCACAGCAGGAGCCCATGCAGAAAGACAAAGTTCCATTAGAAATGCAAACTAAATTACCCCAATGCTGAAAAGTATTAATTAAATCTTTCAACCTTTATCAACCTACTGCTGTTTGTAATTTTTTTAAAGATCCCTTGAGCTAAAACGAGTTTAAAATTGTTTCTCTTCTTCCCTGTGTATTGTAAATCTTAAATAAATTGTATTCCATATTTAATGGGGGACATGGGTGCGTCCTCTAGACACCATGAATAAATGCCTTGTGGAATACCTAAAGGGACAGTTTGGGAATTTAAGGCTGGGTGTCATGAGCTACTTATCCAGAGTCATTGTATTACCTTTTACAGTGGATACTTTTCAGGCTCAGCATGCCCCTAGTTTGAAGAAAACTAGGGACAGTTGCAGCTTTAGGGAAAAGCAATGTACTAATGTGGATCGAGGCTGAAACTAAATGCATTTTAACAACAGTCAAAACATTTATAAAACTATAAATATTTGTTTGAGTGAACAGATATTTTGGAACACATTCACCACTTAATCTTCCCGTCAGATTACCTGTCAAATGGTGAAACACATCGATAATCATTCCAAAGTCACCAGACAAAAACAGCATAGAACTGTTTTTAGTTTAGTCTTGAAAATAGAGCAGGTATCCAATAAAGCTCCTTTTAAGTTGTAACCCCCTTGTCTTTCATCTCTAATGTAAGAACGCACACAAAGCATGATTCATGATGAATGTTACCCACTGTAGAGGGCCCCTAAACCCTGTCACACACACACACACACACACACACACACACACACACACACACACACACACACTTACAGTACGTACATATCTGTCCATGGTGTTATAAGTTAGCTGTATAAAGGTTACATCTTAAAACCAATCCAATTCAAAGTGTGTGCGTATTGTTTTGTTGATTTGCCTTCCATTTAGTTGTTAACTTGGCAATCACGGCTCTCAGATCAGATACTGCGGATAATTTCACTTATAATCTCTCTACGTAAATATATGTCAATATAACGGTAAACACAGTACCATGATTATAATATTCAAATTGACTAATATGGAAAAATTTAAATTCCAATTGATGAAAATGTGTAAGTTACAGTATGTCAAAAAAATTAACTTGACAACATACATTCACATTCTATAACTTAAGTAGCGGCACATGCACTTTCCCCACAGTGCGAACACTATGGATTACGTTCAGGCCGCGTGCTTTTACTGAAATGTGGACAATTATTTAAGCCCTTCCTCACCAGCAGTACAGCGTGTACAGAGAGGCATTGTAACCTAACATTCACATGAAGGCTTGTTAGGTGCACTATTTTCTAACAAGGAGCAGCTGGAACAATACCTAATCAGGTCACCTTTAAAATGTCCTTAATTATGAGCTTTGGTCAGCAATCTGCAGGAGTTTGTTACACGTACATGCAGATTCTACACCCAACAAAAGAGTCAAGCTGCGAGAATCAGTTGAATGGTGCTGAGGGAGTGAACATGAGAAACGGGTGAACCAATGAATTATGTATATATAATACATTATGTAACAAAAATGAACAATACAACACACTTTTCTAAAGTTGTCTGATTCAAAGCTAAAATGCAAATTTTGGTCCTTGGTATTTCTACAAACCCTGCATTGAGCTACATATCGGTCTGTTATTTCATGTTTTGGACAGAGGATGGGTAATCATTTACATTACAATTGGACAACTTGCTATCACTATTATCCAGCTGAGGTTAAGTAATAGTGATGTTTTGGGTTAGTGAAAGGAACATTTTTAAAATAGGCTTTCTTTCTTTTTCTTGCAGAGATCGATCTCATTTCTGTGCTTTCAGTATAGGAGGCCTGAAGATTAAAGACTGGAAGCAAAGGGAAACAGCTAGCTGTTTTTTTCCTGTTAGTGACTGATCCAATGCTTAGCTTGAGAAAATAATTTTTCTTAGAGTTAACTAATACTGAGATAATCTTTAGCAGATGATTTGCTGCTATATTTATGATAGACATGTACTGGTATTAAGATTTCAATGGATTTAAGCGGCCCAAAAAAAGGTTTCACTGAAACGAGAGAGCAAGCACACATCTTATTCACGCACATACACAGTCCTGTCTAACTGTGAAGAAAAGTGACTTGATTTGACTGACAACACTTGTTTTAAGATCCAATAAGGCAAGCACACTTCTGTGTGTACGTATGTGTATTTGTATATGTGTGTGTTTCTCTCATACACACATGCATACACACAAAGAGCATTGCATGGTGTGTTTTTGTTGGGATTTTGACAAACAACAACTGTGACCTTTAAGGGAGGCGAGGCAGCATGGCTGTGATCACAGGGAATGGAAACGGAGCCAGAGTGAAATGTCAACCGTCCCTGTGGTCTGGTGCAAAACTACCAGAAAATGGAGAGAGAGAGAATGTGTAAGTGTGTGTGTGTGTGTGTGTGTGTGTTTGGTTGTAATGCAGGGGGTTGCTCTGAGAATGTGTGTGAAAGTACAGCATCGGCATTGTTTTTGTAAAGTTGGACGTGGCCGATGGTTTTCACGGGACGACATGTCATCCAATAAATGTGCATTACGCGCCCTCTGATATTTACATCAGTCGTCCTGGTGGTACAGTAAGATTAGAAAAAGAAATCATTGTTTGTACAGTTGACGCTTCATCACTCTCTGGCAGTGAGGAAGCTCCCTGGCATTTAGCCTCTGTGCATGACTCGCCCACCAGAGTCATAATAGTCACATGATTGATGTGGAATGGTTTGAAATGTATGAGGTATGGATTTGAAATCCCATCATTGTCCAGGTGATGATGCTCCTCTGTGAGGTTATGAACAGGAATAAGGGACAATATCAAGGAACTACCAAGTATAGGTGATATGTAGCAGACGACCTCCACCACAGCAACAAATATGTAAAGACAGTTTGGGGATTTCAAAATCTCTGATGGCTGTTGGTTTCATCGGATTTAGATTTGTTTGTGTTTAGGAGTAGAGATAATGTTCATATTCATGTCACAGAGTTGTATTCAGTGTGCTTCTTTTTCTTCCATAAAAAGGCATAACCTTGCTGTTGTGCACTGACCAAACCTGTGAAAGACATTTTAGTTTTGATATATCAAAGCAAAGCGTGTTTTTTCCAACAAGAATGCTTTCAAAAGCAGAAAGATGCATTTTTAAATCCCTCCATTCAAGCTTCACTGAGTACTAAAAAACAGCACCTCAATCAATACGGCCTCCTGTGTTTTGCAAGAAGGGAGCGAGGGAAGCAAACCAATTTCTGAGTTTTTCACGCAATGTTCATGGTACAAAGACCAAAAATTGCAACAAGCAGTATTCCAGCTGCCAGACCGCCGTTCCTATTTTCACAGCTTTGTGTGGATGCTACAAGCAGGTCGCTCCTTTGGCTTTTTGTGCTTTGTTCACCAGATTGCCAAGGTGGTCTTGGTCTTTAGGTTACGGCTTTAAAGTCCATGCTTCCCCCTCGAATGTATCTCTAGGTAAGCGTGACAACTTTGCAGATGACCACAGGAGGTGCTCTGTGGGGGGGACGGGGGAGGCGGGTTCAGGGGTGCTTGGATACCGCCAAAGGTGCTCCTAATCTAGGTTCCACTTGATGCACACCTGGGACACCATGGGTCTCTGTAGTTTGGTGGGGCAGAGGGAGGCACAGCGTGTGTGGATCTGGCACAGTTTGAGATAAGGAGCCCGTCTGTTGTAGCAGTATGGGTACTGTAGAAATGTGCCAGCTGACAGAAAAGCAAGTGGGAGGGTGTCACTGTGGGGGCTATACACCCTTTGAAACTCCAAGAGCTGTGACTAACCTACGCACACACACACACACACACACACACACACAACAATTGCATGCTCTGCTCTCCACTGTGGGAGGCATACATTTAATCAAAGGAAATTAGATTGCAGAGACTTTGGTTTTGTTTGTGGGCCCAGTAATCCGATTGTATCACACTGTATCTAGCATTGTACTGAATCATGTCACATTGTGGTGTATCATATGGTATCCTGTCATATGGCGTTACTATTTCGCTTTTCTTGGCATTTAATCACAACTTATAGGAGTATTTGTGTTATTTCCTCCTCCTACTTTTTACCATCTTCTCTGGGATAACCCGACACACTGGGATATTAAGTTATTGAGCGCAACAGCAAAACATCTTGACAGTTTTTCAATCGAGGTTTTTGTATATATTAATTATTTCTTCAAACACACTATGAACAATGAAAATCTGTATATTCTTAGGCCTTCTAAGCTCTTTAAGGTGGAAGTAAAATTGTATCTGAAATTATATTTTTGTTGTATATGATCACAGAAGCATATTTACCGAGGCACATCATGACGCCGGAGTGAATTTATCAACAAAAACTGTGATAGAAAATACTTTTTGACTGAGAAAAATAATTTACAAGTAGGTGTTTTGGTGCAAAGTGTCAATCTCAGTTACTTTATTCTGCCTGTGCATTCAAAACTCTCAATGGCACATTGCTCGAGTCATTTTAAATGCACAAATGCAACTGCAGTCCAAGCGTAGTTCAAAGACAGCTGACCCACGAGTTAAAGGTGAACAGAGCAGAGTAGAAACAAACTGTGAGCGTGTGCATGCATGTGTGTTTAACAGTGGAGTATTTGTGTGTCTGCGTGTACGAGTGAATGAGCTCTCGGGCTCCTGGGCTGTATTGGTATTTTGAAATGTGATTGACAGGGGAGAAGTCTATTAGGTGAGATTGTTAACAGAGTTGAGCCTGTTATCTGCTCCAGGCAGCCGTGAAAGGGGACGGCTAATTCACAAGGAAGCTATTGAGAATTTCAAAGGTGTTGTCTGACTGATTTGGGCCTGAACCCACGTCACACCGAGCCAGCGTGCCGGGCGCCGCTTCTTCTACAATCCGCGCTGATCACTGCGCTTCTTCCTCCTTCCCCTGTTTCTCCGCTGCTGTTTTTCTAAATAAGTATCTCGGCTCTCACATCTCTTGAAGCATTTTAAGCCTCTTTTTGTTTCTACTTTGCTAGCTTTGCATTTTCCTCAGTCTGCGAAACAAATTGTGGCTTTTTCCTCGATGCTGCATTTTTGAATACATCAGAAACTTTTCTTCTGCTGAACACAACTTAATCCGGACAATTAAGCATATAGAGACAAATAATCAAGCTTTACCCAAAATCAAATAAAGTTAACTAATTTCCTTACACTGTACTTCCCGCTCTTGTTTTAGCCTCATGAATATTCTATATCTTTTTTGTTCATGTTGCTTATGAGCATTAGTTGAGCAGCTTCATTCAACCCCTGAATTTCTTTGAATATTAAACATAGTTAGCAGAGTTTAAACTCTAAAAAAATGGACTATTGGGGCTGAAAATATGGAAATGATAGCCAAATGCCAAGTGTAGTATTTAAATCTGTTGGGGGGCTTGTGCGAGCGATGAACTCTTTTTAACCTTGGTTTTGAATCACCAAACATTGCCGAAGGGATGCGATGAATTTGTGTGTCTGTCCATGTAAATGTTTGCGTGACTGCGTGTGTGGCAGCATGCAAGGTTATCCATTGGTTAAGGCAAACGTAATATGACATCCAGCCCCACATCCTGTCCACAGCATCTCAACACGTACACTCGCACAAACACAGACGCACATCTCACGCCCCGACATACACACCACTGAACACCAATGCGCACTTACCACGCAGCATGAAGGCCGGGGTGTATTCTCGGAGCTGTGGGAAGAGCCCAACAGGCCGTATGCTGGGCTCAGTGGGTCCGGCATCAGGAGATGTCATTAACCAGTTCGGGGAGGAGGGATGGGAGAAGCAGGAGGAACGCTGCAGGGAGCTGGTCCAGGAGGAGAATTACCCAAAAGAGCTCCCACTTTGCTGATCCAGTCGGGATTTTTACAGTCCAGGTGTAAAGATGTCTTATGTTCCAATGCTGATAGCAGCCCATCTAAAGTGAAATCCATTACCTCCTGTGATGCTTGGCTTTAAAAAGTAAAAGACTGGGATAAACATTGAACCTGGATGACCTGTGAGTCTGAATGAATCAGCAAAGCAAACCCGGCGCAGCAGTGTGCGTGCGTAGGTCTACGGGTGATTTAATGAGATGTTTTTGTCATTGTTGTTCTTCCCTTCTTTCCTTCTCCCCGCCTTTCATTCCTCTACTCACTTCAACTCTTTCTGTGTCTTTATGTCGTAGAGCTTTTCATTCCACTCATGCGACATAAATGTCAAGAAAAAAATACAATTCAAAACAACGAGTTGCATTTCACCAAGTGTTTGTAGGTGTTTGTAGATTAAGTCTTTTTTTTCTGTGAACAGATTAATCAACTTGGAATGACTGAGTGAGCGTCGTTTCCCTTCAGTAAACACAGAGCGATGTAAATATGGTGATATATATATATATATATATATATATATATATATATATATATATATATTTGATCACAATATTGAAAGTGGCGAAGGTGCGAAGGTGGCGAAGGTGCATGATCTTCCCCCGTGCCTGCGTTGGTTCCCTCCGGGGATTCCCAAAGTCCAGAGACATGCAGGACTGGTCAACTGATTCTGAGATGACACACAGGTGTATGAGTGGGTGAGTGAATGACTGTCCGTCAGCCCTGCGATTGACTGGCAACCAGTGGGTAGCCCGTCTGTCGCCCAGTGCTAGCTGGAATTGACTACAGCCCCCCCTCTAGCCCCCCCGCGACCCTCTAAGGACAAGCGGTACGGAAGATCACTGACCGGCTGACTGACACCCCACTGAGATTGAAAATGGAATATAATAACCAGCGCCGTGTTTGTTTTTCAGGATTCTAAACTACTTGAATATTCCACTTAATAAAAACATTTTCTGAAAGCAGAATTATAAATAATTTAAGGAAGAAGGAATTCAAGTGATTGGACATTGTTTTTCATTGTCGTTAGACAGTTCTCCTTTTCTTTCCGACAATGGCAACTCATGGAGTGGCGAAATCAACACAGTTTGAAAATATGACTCGAAAGACCTCCCCATCTGTTCCTTGATTGCTTCCGTACCTCGGCGGGGGGCAAGTGATTTATTTCTCTATGTGATTGAAAAACAGGCATGGGTAATTACTGGGAGGGGGTGTGCCTACCTTACGTTGAACGGACACATCAAAAGTTGATTGTAACTAACATGAATCATGTTCGCAACCTGTCAGATTGTGTGACTGCTCACTTCAGGGGGGCCTCCGCCTTCGTCTAGCTTTGTCAACGCAAATCCACATCTTGGCTTTAAGATAAAAGGTTATAATGGACGACAGGAAACACATCCACACCGGTCAATATAACTGACAGCAGGTCAGAAACTTGCGCTGCATCCTACTCATTGCTGGTAAAACGTGTTCTACGTGTACTTCTATCACGTCTTTTACATTTAATGGAGCAAATTCTCAGTTCATTATATAATTTAAATACAACAAAAAAAAGTTGCATCAGTGACTTATGATGATTTCTGCTTTATGAGTGCTGATTTCCTCGGAGGCTGCGGGTGGATGAAAACATCAAGGTGTGAAATAAATAACACATGATGGGAAGTGTGTAAATACTGCATTCTCTGGACCTTCCCACACACACACGCACGCTCCCCTGCACACACCAGCGCGGCATATCCCCGAGATGAAAGCAGTAACTGGCATCTGAGATAAGCAAATGCCTTTGAGCTGCGTCCCTCACATTGGCGCGGATGCATTATTGATCCTGACTCATAGTACGGGGATTTTACTCCGGCTAGAAAATGCCCCCAGGTGAGCATCACCAGATGAGCTACTGGTTGGATTTAATTTTTGTAAGTTGCTCCCTGCTTCCCCATCTGCTTTCTTTCTAATTGATCTACTGAATAGAGGAAGGTGATGTAGATGCTTTACACTCCTCAGGCTGCCTAAAGAGCCGTGATGCAAATAGTGGGTTTAGATCGGCCGGGCGAGATGTGCAGTAACAGTGTTGGTACAGTTTAGCGTGCATCTTTGATGTGGGGACATTTCAGCCAGGAAACCATTGTGAGGTACAATAGATATGAATACTTTCTTCAAACCATTTTTCTTAGATTTCCCAAACCGTAGAGTTTGACAAGTTGACATTTCTTGTCGGAGTTAGATGAGACGACTGATATTGCTCACAATGTTGAACTATTCCTTTAATGTTGCAATCAAAGACTATAAACCATTAAATTAATGAATCTGGCTGTTTTTTTGTTAATTGGCTTGTCCTTTTGCCTTTTAATTGCTGGCTGTACACTGTAGTTAATTATCTTCCTCGCTCTCTGCAGGTTGAGCGTGCTTCATTGCTTCATTGCCATGGTCTCCCAGAGCTAGAAAGGCTGAATTCTCCTGTTCTCGTTAGCTTGGTTAAATAGCCCTGGCTATGCTTTAATTAGTGTGAAAAGATCAATTATGTAAAGAAGGGAGAATGTTTCAGGTTAAATCTTTATTCCCAATTTTAGCTCAGTGTCCTTTTAGAGTAAAACACGCGTGTGGTCGGAATTGGGGAAAGTAGATTAAATATATACAAAAATGTCAGCTACAGTACTGTTTTCTCAAATGATAATACTCGTAGTTTAGTCTTTTGAATCCCTGAAGGTAGCGTTACCAAAAGAGACAATAACTTCATGAAAAGACTAAATGTGGCTTGTTTGGACTCAAAACAGTTGAAGAGGCACTAGAAGAAATTGTAGCTGGACGATCTCATGGTGCCTTTTACAGGAAAAATGGTATCATTGAAAAGGGCCGAATGATAATAAACAAACTGCAGGAAAAAGTAATAAAAGCAAATTGTGACGGTATAAAAGCAGTACAAGTAACTTTGTTAACGTCAATACCTGTCAAATACACGTGCCATTTAAAGGCAATTTTCCGTAATGCAAGCTGAATCAATGTTGTAATTTCCCAGGAACTGAGATGATCAATATGTGAATTGCCATGAATGATATGAAGAATATTGAGTAACCCTTAAGCTGAAATACATCATTAGACATTTGCAAAAATAAAATGGTGCATGTTTGCTTTAAACAGCCTACTTAATTTTTTTTTTCATTTTGTTGTTACCACTAATATTAATATTGCTTGTACTACTATTATTAATATTACTCATATTTAATATAAGTATTAAGTGAAAAGCATTGTATGTGTGTTTTTATAATTTATTTTATTATTACATAGCGTGAAAATCTCAATATCAAGTAATTCAGCCCCTAATAAATATTCTCCGTCAGAATGAGTAAAGAAAAATCAAGAAAAGAGCCCAAGAAATTCATTAGGCCTCTCTGAATCTATAATTCCTCCACTTTCACTTACACTTACAACCTCAATGGTGGACTCCTCCTCCTCCTCCTACTCTGTTTTATCCCTCCCCCCTGTAGATGTGCTCCTTTTCCTGTGCCCTTATCTGGACAGGAGCCCACTCCCACCCCACCCCACCCACCCTAGAGCTTGTTGCTATCTGCACCAGTCGGGGTAATCCACTCCTCCCTATGTGTCTGATGCCTGCTCCACTCAGCTGGCCCAGGATTATCTCCCCACAGCCCCCCACAGCCACCACGGCCCCCACGGCCCAGTGCCACAACTAAAGGGGAGCGCGGCACACTCACTGCTAAGGCCGGTTAGCCTGGGACCGCTCTTTGTGTTTTCTCTGGGCCGATGGGACATTGAAGAGAGAGAAAAAGGGTGGATGCATGCACTAACACACAGCAGCATGCCAGAAGCTGTCCACTCAGAGGTCTTCGTTGACGACTGGTCTCACAGCCGTTTCAGATTAGATGCTTCTTCTTCGTTGCTCTGCGTGTAGCAGATTAATCTCAGCGTAATGGGGCCCTTTACCCAGGACCCTAAACCTAGAAACCCAGTTTAAAAATCTAGTGATTGTTCAATCACTCATGAAAATACCTACATGAACCAGTGATGTTTTTTTCCCTTTACTGTCTATGGAAAAAACACTTTTTTGTATTGTATTGTGGTTAAAATACAGGTTTAAAAATGTGGTCAGTGGGGAGTCCTGCAGTATGTGTGCGTAATACAGTAGGGACCCCATTATATAAATGTGGATGTAATATATACAATTTTATCAACACACGCTCATCAACACTGAATATTTCATGATTCATTTTCTTCGTGAATACAATATAATCTACTTTATTTCTAGTTTATCGACCAGGCTCAGTGCCATAGAGAAGCATTATGTTTGTCACCAAAGTAATGTGTCTCCCCCATTGCAAAATGGCCCCTATACTGCACAACTGCATTTTTATACAATGTCATTTTATGTAACCGTAAATGATGGTGCCATAAATTCAGCCCGAATGGTTGAGCTTGTGAATTATAGTAGTAATTATTATGAGAGTGTATAACGTTATGTGCATAACCATAGGTTCTAGAGTGAGGAAAGAGAAGGAAATGCTCCTGTGCCGGTGTAGTTCTCACAGTCATTTCTGGACTATATCTGGTTTCTAATCCACATATTCCACTTGCTTCTTTCTTATTGAACTTCTCTTTTCCCCAAGATACTTCCCCATCCAATTTTCTCTCTTTCGCACCCATCCGCTTCTTTTTCTCCTCTCCCTCCTGCCCCTCGCTGTTCAGTTTAGATTCGGGAATGGAAAGCTTCATAAACAATTTTCTCTCCTCGCCGTTGAGCCACTTTTACCCAGGCACTGTGTGAACGCCATGCCAATTTCCTGAATTCCTACTTCACAGCCGCCCTTCACCCCCCCTCCCCCCCCCCTTCCCTCCTCCTCCCCCTTACACACTTTCTTCCTTTCTCACTCCTCATTCCCGATGTCCATCGAAAACAATGTCCATGTCAAGACAATTAAACCCACTCTGGACCACACACACTAACTCGCTGTGTTTACCACCGGAGGGCTGGTGGCAGCAAAGCAATTTCCTCCTGATGTAAATGCTCTCTCTCTCTCTCTCTCTCTCTCTCTCTCTCTCTCTCTCTCTCTCTCTCTCTCTCTCGCTCGCTCTCTCATAGCTACTCTCGCCCTGTGGACATCTGATCTCATAAGCGCTCTATATCTGCTGTTATAGCCACTGGCACCTCCTTGCATCCGGCCACCAGCTCTGCCAGCGCTGATTATTTCTGCGGGGACGTGGCGTAAACGTGACAGCAGCACAAACCGAGGGCCTCCAGCTCCGCGCCCTCGGGGCTCCCGGTGGGTTGAGAACCTGCGGGCTCCACCGGCTCCGCTCTGCTGCCGTCTCTCTCGGCGCGTGGGCCATCTTGGTCTCAACGAGTCACATGCATTCTCCTCACCCCGCCACTCCAGTTGCAGAAAAGAACAGCCTCGGTCACAACTTTACGACGCTGTCCATCATGGCTGTTGGCTGTGTATTCTTTCCCGGGTTAGGGTGGCAGACTGTGCCTCGCAGCTGCTGTGTACGCTTTGAATAGGCAGATTGGGGATATTGATTTGATCCAGTGGAGATGAGAGAATATTAAAAAAATGAAATGGTTAGAAGCTTTTTCCTCCCTGCGGTGGAATGAGGGCGTATGGTTTCGTGCAAACACATCCACGGAGACCAGGTGCAGCTGAAAGGCACAAACACTTACACACAAACGCAGAGGCACGTCTGTCAATTCACACAGCAACAACTGCAATTCTTTGTTTGCCTTTGAGACATAAACGGGTGTGTACTTAAACATGTTGTGAGCATGGTTGGTATGTCAGTTGGTGTTGCAGCTAAAAGGATTGAAGGTTGATGAGGGAATGCTTAAATGAACAGGGAGTCTATAGATACAAAGGGGTTGTATTGACCCCACGCCTTTACTCCAGTACACTTACATAATGATAAGAAACATTACAAAAACGATAATTGCATTATCTTATGCCATATGGAGTCATCTCTTCCACCATCCAGCAAAACTAAACGTTAAAATATTATTATTAATATACATGCAATTTGTTATTGATTTTCATTTCATGTGAAATGTGTTGTATATTATGTGTGTGGTTTTTATGATCAATATGTGAAGATGTCATTGCTTTTGCATCAGGAAATCAAGCAACAAAATCTCAGACAATGTGTCCATGTTTCGGCGGCGTGTGGGCGGGCTGAAGCTCGTGGTCTGCAAATGAGTTTGATCTCAGCTGACAGCTCCTGAGAAAATCCTCATGCTTGGGTCACATGCATTCTCCTCAGGGCGATGCCAGACAGCGGCAGGAAGCATTTGTGTATGATGCTCTAATCTCCCCCTTCACGGATCCCATATTGAAAACTGAATTGGACAAGCATACATTCATGCAGCTTCCGCAATGATTTCTTTGTGGTACCTTTTCCTCTTGCAAAATCCAGGTTTCATCCCAGGGGTGTTATGAAAGGGAAATCTTCAATCTTAAATACGATTTGTATTTGTTTTCCTTATGCTCTTCTAAGATTATTCTAAAATGTCCCTCTGCCTTTGGATACTGTTCTAATATCAAAGTATGTTTGCCATAAATGATCTAGGATCAAGTCACTTGACTCCTTGTTGAAATGAGATGAATTAAAGAATGACAAATAATGACCATCACAACTACTACCAATAAGGAAGACTTCTTAAATATTTCGCTGCTACTCTTTCATTACCTAATCAGTTAAGCTGCCCCGTTTGGCTTCGCCCCGTAAATTGTTATGCTTTCTACTTCGATTTTTCTTCAGGTCACCCTAAAATTCAAGGGGCTGCTTGATGCTTGTTGTCTCTTTCAAATAATCAACGATGTAGCTCCATCTAACACTGCTGCCATGGCTCAAACACTGTCTCTTAAATAAGGATCTGTAAGGGAAATACTCCCTGTGCCCCATGTGGTTTGATTCTGCTACCAGCTATGACGCACCTTTAATGGCCCCACTTCAGCTCCTCAATCCCACGTATGCATCAGACCTAGAGTTCTTAATCTCAAGTCACCGCATGTGATGCTATGTGTCTTTCCCTTCAAATTCCATCTTTGTATTTTTTAATTTACTTATACTACATCTTTGTTACAATGAATTGTATATGACACACAGGAGTCATTTATTTCTGAGCTTTAATTTGAACATTTTTGTATGTTGAGTGACAATCAGGATGATAATGATTTGTTATTGGCTATAATGAGTCTGATGCAAGGCTTTACATACTATTGCTCCCTAAATTTAAAATTGTATACGCTTGTACTATGATTTTATCTCCAACAAAAATCACTTACAGCCAATACCGAATTAGAAACCTTGTCTATGCTGGTTTACAAAAAGTAGTGCTACCTTAATCATCTTGATAACTCACACTCATCATGCATATTGATGGTGGCTTCAGTGCCCCTTCATCAGCCAGTTGGCAGTCGAGGGTCCTTCAACGGGCAGCTGGTGGCACCACAGCGGTCAGCAGCACATGTTATGTGATTACGTTCATTATGCCTGTTTCTTTTTACCTGTCTGCTAAGAAACCTGATTCAGTCTATTCTGCAACAGGATTAATGGAGTAGATAGCTACCGTTTGGTAGAGCACATTTTGATGTGTTATACGTATATATATATATATATATTGTTGAAAAAAGGTGGTCAATACCATAACTAAGCCATCTCTATTACTTTTCTTGAGCTATGTTGAAAAGATAAAATAAGATTATTATTTCAGAGAAAGTGAAAATGCAAAGAAACCTTTTTTCTTAGCTTCGTTTGGCTCAGAAATCAATTTTCATATGTCAATCTCCAACTCTGGCCTTCTTCAAGTTGTTTCCATCATCAAAAGGATTGTATAAAATTCAAAACGTAACATCCGTTTTTTAAAGACAAAATCAAGTAATCTTAAAATGTCCTATGCTGTCGCTCTCACCCTCAGACAATCTCCAATCACAGTGCTTTGTACCCCATCCTTTATTTCCCCGTCTCCAGCTCCTGACAAACTCACCACCATCAGCATCAAGACTCCTTTTAGAAACCAGTGCACTGATGATAAAGAAAAGGTTTCTACTCTTCTAACTGATTATGTGCTTCTTCTTCTAGCCCCCAAATACAGTCCTGACCAAACTTGTATTTACAATTATGTTAAATCACTGAAACTTTGCAGTAATAAATAGTTTCCCCAGAGGATTTTTCTTTAAACAGTAGAATATTGTATATTGGGGTAATATAATTAGCTGTCTTGACTTTCATTGCTTCAAGTAAACACTAAATCATATGTTTCTTTTCGACTAGAAGACAATCATTCTGTATACTTATATCTCTATGTTGAGACGTTAATGGTGCTATTTATGCAACTTGCTCTTAACTACATTGGTTAGCTTGAGGAGTGTTTTCCTGTGGTATTTTTTGTTAAAACACACAACAGAATAAACACGTTTTACTTATTTAGGATGGCGCTGAAATTCTTTTTGGTTAAAACATTGATAAGCAAACACTACTTTTTAAAAGGGAAAGCGTTCTTTCTCTAATAGATTTGCAGTTGCATTGTCTGCTCCTCGGTGGTCTGTGCTGTAAGTGCAGGGTTGCAAGACAAAGTGGTCTTTTCTATGCCTCCGTGCCGTCTGCTGCCTCACTTACTGAATGAGAACTTTCAGAAACTAATTACGGAGAAACTATCTTCATCACATTGCCATTATGAGAGGAGAGGGGACAGGCCTGCTGACTCCCTGGGCTCCAGCAGAGAGCAGGGCTCTGATACACTTAGCCGCAGCCCTGCTTTAATTGTGCAGAAAATGTGATTTGTGCCCCAGCTTCACTTTCTAGGGAAAGTGGTGTTCACAGTCGGGGGTGTTCCAGTCGCATGAATAGCTCTGCTATTCAACCACCCAGGGATCCATGCGTGCATGACAGTCTGTGTGTGTGTGTGCGTGCGTGCGTGCGTGTGTGTGTGCACTTTGTGTGTGTTTGTCTTAGTGTTTGCTTAAAGTTATTTGCACATATTCTGTTTGTCCTTCATCAGTAAACAAGATTTCCAGAAAGCAATTACCCATTTAATTTAGTAAAAAAACTGAAATAATTCTAAAATTGATATGAATATACATCTTTAACAAAATCAAAAGTCTTAATATATGCAATATTTCCCTCATTCCCTCATGAAATATTGCCCACACGTATTTGACCCCCCAAAGGAACTGGATAGGTCAACAAAATCCATAGATGTTCGAGCAGTGTCCAAAACATACACGTCGCATGTCTTTAATGTATTCTGGGCACAATAAGAAAAGCAAATGTGGACTTTTTAACATAAAGGTTTCCGCCGCATATATGCACACATATGGACGCAAACGAGAGTTGGGTAAAAGAGATTGGAAAGAAGGGGGGGTGGAGAGGCTGAAAGGAGTGATACGGGCTTTGAAACATCTTGAGGGGGACAGAAAGAGAATTGTATAATATAAGAAGGAGCAGGGGGAGAACGAGGGAGAAACTTATTGGCAGAGGATAAGAGAAACAGAGAGGGTGGGGTGAGGAAGAGAAGCGCAAGAGTGAAAGAGACTGATAGGGGAAAGGAAGAAATCCTTAACATACAGCCCTCACCTGGATATGGTGCTTGTGAGCTTCCCAAAAAAAACTGCTGATGTGACATGAACAGCGAGAGCTAGCTTTTCAGCGCAGAAAAAAGTGCTTACTGGCTCTTCTTTTAAGGGAAAAAGGCTTGAGGTACACGCCTCACATATCCTCTTTGTTTGGAGACTTTGCAGTGGCCAGCACTTTCTATCTACCCCCTATCTGTTCTCCATTTTTATCACTTTCTTATTCATTCCGTTTGTTCTTCTCCTCCTCAACACTTTCCTTGGACACAGTTGCAAGCATTGCAGGATACTTTTGGATCAATTTGTTCCAGAATGATCTCTGGCACTATTGCTTTGGACGGACTTTGCTGTTGCTCCTCGCATTAACAATGTCCCATCCGTAGAGATATGGCTATAGATTGGGATGGGATGATAAGCTATTGTTTGCTATAAGAAGAAGGTGTTTCATCTGCCACTTGAAGATGCACTAAAAGAATCCATCCACATCACACCCACATAAATCCTCTCCTGATGGACAGAAAAGGGCTCTAGTTTGCATATGGATGGTATAGGGACAAGTAGGGACAAGTCCCTGGCACAGTTTAAGGATATCATAACTGTCTCCACCAATATTTGAAGGAACACTTTTCTTTATTTGTATTGGGATAATACCAATGTGTCTCTCAAGGGCGCATGTCCAGTTTAAGTATTCAAACTCTGAGTAATCTTAACGCAGTTGCTTCTCTAAACTTTGACGTGTTTCTTGGATGGTCTGGATAATGTAATGCACAGCAAACTACACTCTAAAAAGCAAGGACGCCAGGAATTTATCGTTATTTTGTGGTATAATTCCGTAAATGGTTTTTACACTATGTTACCGTAAAATGGATTACTGTATGTTACCGTAAACTTGAACAAATTTTACTGTGAATTAACTGCAATTTACTGGCAGTTGACGCTAGTAACTTACTGTTTTATTTACAGTTCCCTACCGTAATTTACGGTATGTTGTTGTATATTGCATTACAGTTTCTTACCATAGTGAATAGGTGACACATGCAGTTACGGTTCTTCCCCCAACTTGACACAAAGTAGAAGACAAAAGTAATTCATGCCTACATATGTGTTGACATTTTACTCATTAATTTGGCATTCTGACAAATTACAGGTTTAAGGTCTGTGAGTCACTTTAGAACTTCTAATTGACAGAACTGGTATTTCCAATTTAGACCAAATGCAATCATTTGATAATTACTCAAAAAAAGCTTTTACTAACCAATATATTGCCACTTATACTGATAGTGGAATATTGTGCCAATGACTTCACAGTGCAACACATCCATATAGTTTTTCAGCTGACTTAAATTTGCACTTTATTAGCGCTTAATAGCAATTATTCACATGGAAAAATATAAGAGATACCTTTGAAAGCAGGAAAGGGGTAGATGGAGAAAGAAAAAAGGTTGGGTGTGACACCTCTTTGCGATGATCCTCTGTTACCATCAATTCTCCGAAGATGCTAATAATTTCATTGTAACTACAACCATTAGTGCTGATCTCTGTGAATTGAACTATTATTGCATTGTGGCTCATTTGCATAGAAAGGGGCTAGATTTGCAACAAATGTATGCATACTACCTAATTTAAATATCTTTTTAGTTGCACAGGATTGCATGAGGTGATATATGCTCGGCAATGCATGGGTTCTGTTCCACACTTTGCCGGTCCCACGGTTACAATTTGCCTTATTTGTGCAGGTGTTGTGGACTCAAAAACCATACTATCCATTATTGAATTTTGCCAGACTTGTAAACAGATTTTGGGAGAGATTCTTTGAGGGTGTACTAACAGCAGATAATGTTCACTGCCTTGGTGTAATTTTTAAGATTAATAGCATTTGCTAATTTGTAATGAACACATTTGAGGGTAATGCAAATATCATCAGCCAGTGCAATCAGTGTTGCAGACATTTGATTATAAACATCACCTGGCGATTTAATCTTGACCTGCAAGGCAAGGGATCACTAAAGTCAGAATAGCATCATTAATATCCGTACTAATCTTATGACAATTCATCGGTTGTTGAGATAAGTCTGGATTCAGTCCGGATGAATTCAGTGAACAAACTAGAGGTAATATTGAATCAGCACTTTCCAGTTTCAACAAACAGCAGCATTGTTAGGATTATCCACCTGGAGAGATACTAACCTCTACCGAGTCATCTCCACGCCTTCAGCTGCCTCACCAAACAATGTTTAATCCTGCAATTCAAATCATTTCAAAAGGTTTTGGTGGATTGAGGAGGGGTTTTGGCATGAGGCACAATAATAGCCAGCCTCTAAGAGAAAAGTACGAGGGATTTATCACATATCGAGGTTTGTCTTTCCATTCCTAAACCCCTATGGTTTTGCAATCAGTCTTTCTAAACCATCTTAATCTCTTAATTCACTTGTATCACTCGAATGGCTTGGTCTTTCTTTCCACCGGCTTGGTCTTTCTTTCCACCAGCGGCACTTTGTAGCTTCTAATCCTCTAAACTGCAGGAGATTTCCTGACCAATATCAACCCCAGCACACATTAAGAGACATAACCAAAATATATGTTCACAGACAGAGGATAACTGCTCTCACTGGAGGGGACATTAAACTGGCTTTGGGTCTAGTGGTCAGCAAATCTCCTACAGTGACTCTGAGAGTGTGTAATCCCGTACTTGAGACAACCATGAAAGTCTCAGTGGAAAAATGGATAGTATTTTATTGTTAGCACTGGAACAAGTTGGTTTGACTATTTAGGGAAGATTTATTCCTTCAAACTCTGAGATAAAAGATGTTTGAGGAGTGCAGGAAAGAAAAACTCCTCACCATAAAGAACAGCAGTTAACTTTTTGTCCACTGATGTTACATATATGTGAACATCTGAGCACGTTCAGTCCGTGTATGAAAAAAATGCTATGAACTATATAGTGTTTTTTTGTTAATACACCTCATTCAATTGCAAACTTCATCATCTACGCTTCACATTGGAGGCAAGGTGCATTTGTTTCTATCTATATGGAGTAGCTTCCTCTAAAAACTGCATGCTAATAAACTTTATTAGGGTGTTAGACGTGGTAAACATTGTACCTGCTGAACAAAAGCATGTTAGTAATGCCATTGTGAGCATGTGAGCATGCTGATACTGATCCAGCTCAAAGCTCTGCAAGGCTCTGGACTCTTTGTTGTGTTGCAACAGTATTCTAGCTATATAAACCTTTAATAGAAACATTTTATTTTGACCTTCAGCAATTATGCAGAACATCTAGGTTATACATGCATCCTTATCTTAATAAAATGTCAATTATATTATTAAATAATATTTTCTTTTGTCTCTGAAAAAACAAGTTCTATGAAACATCTTTTCTAATCATCAGATGAACAGGTCTAATATTTGATTGAAGTAGTGAGTCATTGTTTTATTTCTCTCTGTGCAAATGACTGCTCACTTCCGTGGGACCTGCTTCCTCTCTCACAAATAGCATCCTCTTTTTATCTAACGGAGGGAGGGGAAAAAGAGAAAATGTTTCAATGCCTCTGTCTGACGGGCAAAATAAATTGCACTTACAAGATCCAAATTACATTGTTTAACCTCAAAATGATTGGCCCGGGCCCTTCTCCCAGGGCCTGATCAGTTGGGTGATGTATGGCTTTAGTTTACTCCAGCGCTGCAAATCCCAAAGTACTCAGCAGGCCCCCAGGGCAGAGCCGGGAGGCGTGGGATGTGCATGCCATGGTGGAGCCAGAGGACGTTTAATGTTTTATAAGCCCCCTTTTTTTCGCACTCCACTTTAATTTGGAAAAATGTAGCTGCTCGTGGTGAAAGAGGGGATTATTAGCTGGTGCTAATCTCTCTTTCTCTCTGCACCCTTGTTTACTTCAGCCCTCTTCCCCAACCGTCATCCTCAATCCCAAGCATAATGAAAGAGGAGAGAAAATGACAGTGAGGGGGTAGAAAGAAGGAGAGAAAGAAAACTGAAATTGGTCCTCTTGTTTGTTGTGCTGTGTTGTGTTGCGAGCATGTAATAAGGCTCGAAATGTCACTGGTTCAAACAGTCACCCTCGGGCAGTGTGGGATTGTGGGGATTTGTGCAGTGGCATGTGTGAGCGTTGATGAGATATGCACCACATTTTGGAAGATTAAGAAAACTGAATCATCCTTGAGTTTTTAGGATGGCGCTCCTCCTTTTTGTTGTTGAGTGTAATATAAGACACATGAATATGACTAGTATTGCATAATTGTGATGTGATGGATGCCTTTAACGATGAATAATGAGATTCAACAATAAATATAGATTTATACAGCATAATATTTTAAGAATGTGTAGTGAGAAGCAATATCTAACAGCTGTCATCTGGCCTTTCATCTTTCGGGTGGAAAATAAACTATGTTTTTATTTTTGCTTTTGTCCATTCCTCCAAAACAAGGCCCATCCCTCCTGCAGGCCCAGTGATGTTATCTCTTTGCATTGTAGGAGGCGCCATCTGGAAGACAAAAATATTAATGACATGGCATGTCTTGCTGTTCTAATCAGCCAGCTTTGGGTTCCACACTGCTCTGTGATTCTGGGGAGCACGGGGGGGTGGTGGCGGGGCTTGGGCGATGGTGTCGGGGTTTGTGTGTGAAGGGAGAGGAGGGGAGTTTGGCCGTATGCAGATTGCTGGGTAGTGTGTGTGCGAAAGCACGATTGATGCTTTGTGTAGCGACTGAATACAAATGAATGATTTGTCAAACTGCAATATTTGGGTCCCAATAGATTACCATACGGCACCAGGGTAATTATGCACACAGTTGATTGAATGGAGTCAAAAACAGGGGGAATGTGTAAACTTGTGGCTGCTGCTGCTGTGTTTGATTTCCATAGAAATGGAGGAAGTGACACACGCACAGACACATGCAAAATAGGCAGGCAAAGGCTCATGCCCAAACACGAGCACACAAACACACACACAAACAGTCGTAGGACACCCATATACATACAAACACACACAGTCAGGTGGACATGTTCATAAAAAACAAAAAGATCCAGAGGCACACATAAACGTGCAGATGTAGACAACCTTTCAAATAGTAATTTCAACTAAAATGTGAACATTCACTCACACAAACGCATGTACACACAAAAACACATCCTAAAAAGCACAGGTGTGACTACAATTGTAATTAACAAATGCCTTGTTCACAGTAACCATTAGCGGTAACAATCATGAGCACTCTACAGCCCCAAAACTTCCCTGCTCACCTGCAGTATGCAGATAAGGCTCATTGTTTTCGGTTTGTGCCTATTTTCACAATAATTAAAGACAAATTGTTGATTTTTTTAAAGGAGCAGCATTTTCTCCCCTGGATTCTGTAGCCTGACGTGTCCAGAAGTTGTTCTGCATTAACATCAACATCATTTAACAAGGTAAGCAGCAAAAGAGAAAAGGGGGAAATAAAGCGGCTAATTGTGTGTCCAACATCTTAAACAGAGATGTCTGCATTATGCATTTTATTGATATTTCAAACATTCAGACATTTATATAAAAAATACTGTATCCCCTAAACAACAAGCCTGATATTGAAATATTCAAGAATTCACGTAAAATTCAACTATGCGTGTGGACAAATATTTTCAGTAGCTCTTCACACACCAACCCGAGGACAAACTGGAGATCATACTGTAGATAGGAGTGTGATTTATTCAGCCAACCCCCAGTTAGGGCTCAATCATTCCCTGTGGGAGAGTAATAGCCCATTCCGTCCCTCTCTTTATTGTGTTCACACACATTTTGATTGTTTCCTTTTATCATTATTCCTGCAGAATTAAACACAGCATGAAATAAATGCTACTGGCAGTTCTATTATGTATTATTGTCATATTGCAGCACACACTCGCTACTTCGACAATCATCATAAAGACTTGTGTTATATATTAAATCTGTCATCATTCTTTTTTTTCTTTGATTGAATCCATCTATATACCACAATTCATAGTTTCATTTGAAACTGCTTCATTTTAGAGTATGTAAATTTCACTGACATTTGTTCTTTCGTAAATGTTTGCTCTTCGAAAATCCTCCCTTTACATCTTGGCCTTTTGCAGCATGTGCAATAATTTCAGGCTTCAGTGAAGTACAATGTAAGTATCGATAATGAAGATATGCAATGTGTAGCTAGGTTAAGGTCATGTCACTATTTCTTCATTCAAAGTTTGAGATAAATCAGTTGTGTAGAGCATTCTATTCTTATTCAAATGCTATATCACAGGTAATATTTTCTCGCAGAATGCCACTCCTTCTACCCTTTGTGATTCCTCCATAACAGATTTCCATTATGCAGTTTCGACAAACTGAATTTTCAGCCCTGGCCATTTAAAAGTCTGAAATGTTAAAAATGGCCTTGGTTTTACCCTTTACACAAGGCAGTCTTGTTGGAGGAGTGTGGAAGGCAGATAGTACATCATCCCACCAACTTACACATTTAAATACAAAACTATATAAAGCATAAACCGGGGACACTGATTAAAAAGAAAAATAGTCCCTATTAGGATAAATCGCTGAGCTCAGGTGCACTAAAAACCTCCCCTGTTCACCTCAGCCATCCAGAAGAAGTTGATGTTGTCAGACAGTGTCTCTGTGTTTCTTTGTCCTTTACAGAGGTTATCCTGTAGAATCAGATAGGATGGTGGTCGTAAAGAATCACTTCTGTGGTCACTGCATCGCCCACGTATGGTCTATGCCACCTGTCCCCTGGGGATAGTGTGTGTGTGTTTTTGTGTGTGAGAGGGAGCGTGTGTGTTCAAGCATGTGTGCAGGAGTCCCAATGTCTATGTCAACAACAACCTGTGTGTAGGTGTGTGGGTGTATGTGCGCGCGTGCATGTCTGTGTTCTGGTAAATATATCTCAATGTGTGTGTGTAGATGGAGCAGGTGGCGGTCCTTGTATAGGAAATGTCTAAACCAATCAACAGACACCCCCTCAACCTTGGGATCTGGGGTCCCGCTCAAGCCTCAGTCACATTGTTTACAAAGCAAAAGAGACACACAGACAGAAGCTGTTATCCAGGCTTATTTACTCCCCTGCTCAGCAACACACTCACTCCTCACACCCTTTTCAAGGGAAAGCAAGGGGGCCTTGAAGATCAAAACAGCTCTTATTAATTTGCCTTATTTTTATTTTTTATAATAGCTGTGTTTCCTAATTATGCAATATTTAGTTGATTTAGATTGATTTCAGCGACTACGTGATGAGAGATGCAACACGGGGGGCAGTATTTGTTGAGTTGATGTAAAAAAAAATAAACAGAAAAACTCAACTTCACCTTCGAGAAATTATGACCAGGTTACTTGACATGACCAACAGTTATAATAAGAAGGTCTGTGGGTTATTTTGAGTAACATGGTCCTGATTTCTGGAAAGAGACTGCATTTGACTTTTTTTGGTCAGACATCTCCAAATTGAAATAAATACATGTACTTTCCTCTTCAGCAGCAATCAAAGCTTTAATTTGGGATATTTATAGGTTGTTAGAACAGATTTTGGTTTTGATGTAAATCATTTCAGGTTAAATTACAGCCCCTTTTTATTTCATTAAATTTGCTTCATATAGTACCAATAACTCTCCGTAATACTAAATTATTAGTAAGTTTGCCAATGGGAGAAAGAAGAAGTCTTGAGAACATTACCTCAGTGTTAAAGCACATTAGAACACTTCAGGTTTATTAGATATTTTTTGATGGAACAAGTCTCATGATACAGTATACTATTATCGTTCTTTGAGAATATGAGCCTCAAGGAAGAATGCATTAATGCATATATTTATATTTATATATAGATATATATATATACATATGACATAATGGAAAATCTTTAGGAAGGATGGTTTAATGACAACTGGTGTAAAAGATCTATACTGTTACCGCCCGTCTCAGAGGTGGCAACAAAAAGGGAGGCGACACACACAAACATTGTCAATATACGGTTTATTTTCCCTGAATGAGTTCAGGTTGTTTGGATCTGGGTGAGGCTGGTGCAGCAGGCCCTGCTGAGAGAGACCCCGACACTCCCCGAAGTCCTGTCTTTTATTCTCTTTCTGGAGGTCCCAATCAGAGTAATTGGTGAGAGGCAAGTGTTTCAGCTCCTCCCACCTGGAAGGTCCTGGCAGAGCAGGAACACAACCAGCTGAGTGGGAGGGTCGTCACAATACACGCGCAACACAAATTCCAAAAACACATAGTAGGATCAAAAGAGAATCAAAGATTAAAACAACATACATGGGGTCCATACTGTGTTCACATCATAAGTTGTGCTGGACATTATTAAGGTCTGAAGTACTTTGACAATTTGAATCCCTGAGAACATTAGTGGAAACAAAACCAGGTAGACGAATAGACGAAAAAGAATGAGGCTTTTTTTAGTTGTTAGTTGGAGTATGAAGTGCTGCAAGCAGATGCCTAGTTTGCCTCTGCCACAAGACGTTTTCCCTTGCAGCACCACGTTTTAATAAATATGATATGCATTTGTTGGTCATGGTTGCTTATGAATTTAATTTCAAGGATTTAAAAGATCGATTTGGTGGATTTTCCTTGCAGCGGCTCATTGTATTTCAGTCTCTTTGGCTCAGCTCATTATAGATGCTTATCAGATGCCTGCACATGACCACCTGCCATATCCACTATGTGTCTTGTCAAATAACTCAGTTCTCAAAATCCTCAGAGGAGAAAATGTACCTGTGTAACATCGAGCTCCTTCTTGGCTCGTTGGTGAGCACGACATGAAAAAGTTTGAGAATAAAGAAGTTCTGCCATAGAAAGGGTAAAGAAAAGAGAAGCCGTCTGCGTGGGATTTCAATTATGCTCTTTATTCCCCCTCCACCCTTGTTTTTTTAATAGAGGTCCTCGATTAATTTCAGAAAGGTTTTCTACCATTTTTCTCTCAGTTGCCTCTTTTTCATTCAATGTCCCTGTTGGAGCTCTGCACACTGTGTATTACATTAACCGGTTAGCCGGGAGAGCGGATTCGTCGGTCCACGTTTTATTATAACCCGTGTCTTTGAGATCCAATGTAAATCAGCAGGTCAGAGGGTCAGCTGAACATTAATTCTACGCTATGGATGAAACGATTAGAGGAGCCTCGCCTCTAAGGGTGTGTTTCATTGCCCCATCCTCCTCACATGAAATATCTAACACTGAACAAGGGCCTTTTAACTAGTATATAGTTTACATATGATATATGATTTAATATATTACATATATGAAATTAATCTGCTTTATGTGACATTTATGTTTCACTGGCAAAAAGTAACAACATAAGCAACACACTACATGCAATATTAAATCAGATTGCTTTTTCTATTTTGTTAGTCTACATAGTTAATGTAATGCATTTAAAAGAAGGTATCATTGCAGATATTTGTACACTCCTTGGAAATTGGTCATTCTGCAACAAAAGCCTAATCATCAATTCATTCATTATGGCCAACGACCTTGATATCCCTGATCTCCCTGACACTTGACAAAAACACCTGGACTGCTTTACACTAAACCAAACCACACCGACATTACTTGGACAAACCACGCCCCAACATCCACATAGCAGGAATCATCATTACTTACCATCCAAACGATCGTCTTTTGACCACCCATATATAAGCCCTCTGATATCAAACCTCCCCCTTGCCCCCCCAAACCCAACATCATACCTTCCACCTCAACCTTTTTAAATTCCTGACCCAGCTCTGCTCCTTATCACCTTCCATCCTGCCGCTGCTAGATTTCAACATCCACATTGACTCCACGTATGGTTGAATGCTTCAACTCAGCACATCAATTTGTGGGGAAGATCCTGGACCCGGTCTGTTCCACAGGACTCACTATCACTCAACTCTCACCTCACCATCTTCAACCACCTAGGCATCATCATGGAAATGGACATCACCATTCCAGAGCCCAAACAGACGCCACCATGACCTTCCGTAATATCGGAGTGCATCTGCTTCTCATCCTTGATAGCATCATCCACTCTAGTTACACCCATCCCAAGGTCCTCTTCTCCTCAATAAATGAACTTCTCAAACCTATTAAAATATTGCTCCCGCTCCTTCACTTCTGAGAATTGCAAGTCCTGTCCGTCCTTCTATAAAACCAAAATTGAAATAATCTACAATCAACTGGTCACTTTTGGCGCCGCACAACACACATGCATACCAACTCAACTACTGCTCTCCAATGATGACCACTCGTGCAACATCCAAGTCTTACTGGACCCCAGTGCCGCCTTTGACACCATTGACCACTCCAGTCATCCCTCCACATTACTGGTTTAGCCCTCTTCAGGGATTAGGTCTTGCTTCTCCGACCGCCAACACATCATCATCAACAAATAAAAGTCTAACAAAGCCCCAGTCCCTCAGAGTGTCCCCCAAGGTTCAGTCTTTGGCCCCCCTCTTCTTCATTCTTTACTTGCTCCGCGTTAGCAATATCCTACGCCATCATGGTCGTCATTTTTACTGCTCCGCTGAAGACGCACGGCTCTACACCTCCACTCAATCCATCACAACCACTAAATACTCCACCATCACCAACTGCCTCACAGATATACAGACCTTGGATGCAAGCCAGTTTCCGCAAACTCAACAGCAACAAATATTGACTAAGGGTCGTTCGAAATCCGAGTTACATTGAACTCACCAGAAAACCACTCCCAGAGGTGTGGACACTAACTTTCACACCTTTAAGCATTGTTATAAATACCTGTAGGAACCATTGTTCTCGGGTTCGCTGGTGGAGACAACGAACGGGCACTAGGGATGGTCAAAAGGACTGACCTGGGGCCTGTTGGTTGCTGAGACCAGCGGCTCCTCAGCTGAGACGTTCTTTTTACCACAACACCATCTCTCCTCGTATGTCTAACATATTTTGGCAATAAATGTTCCTGATTTAGGAACTGCAAGGTCAATCAACAAGAGAAGCTGTACAGCTATTTTTCAACAGTTTGGTGCTTATTTAACTAAATGGTCTGGCTAGCTTTTTATTTCTTCCAAGGGTTCAAAGACGGGTGGCAGAAACCCATCTGTCCTTGGCACTGAAAATGCGTGGAGACAATTTAGTTGGCACATTCAAGATCTTCACAACGCTAAATTGAAAGGCATTTGTTTTCATGGAGCCGCATAGACATGACGATTTGAATGTTTTGCCATGACACTGGAAGCTGTTGTAACTACATCGTTCCATACGCCTCAAATGTCACATGCTGAAGGACTGAAGACATGTACATGCTCATACTAGCGCATCCACTTTCTGTGGTGACAGGCTGCACAACACAACCGGTTCTGCTCCCAGTTGACATAAACGCTTGAAAAAAACTTGAAAGACTTAAACCCTGTGCAACATTTCTTTATATACACTGTGCAATAACAGTGTTATTGTGACGGCTGCACATATAATGTTTCATTTTAGTTGTTGGAGATTCTTGGTTTTTTTTAGCTTTACTATTGTCTATGTACAACACTTTTTTTTGTTTGCACTTTACGCTACGCTGCTGTAAATCCTGTGTATTTCCTCACTGTGGGACTAATAAAGGATTATCTTATCTTATTGAGTTATAGTCATAGCGCTAACTGACAAAGAAAGTCAACCTTATTGACAAAGAAATATCGTGGTACACTCCACCCATGATAGACAGCAACATGACATATTATCCACAGCCACATATTGGAAGGACCATTTGCATTACACGGCCCATTCGTTGTGCCTTGCAGCTTCAATTGATCTTTTAATTCCCCCCCCCCGGTAATTCCTCAACATTGCTTCAACGTCAATTTGTTTTGACTTCATTATTCTTTGCTGTAAAAGTAAAAAGCATATTTAGGCTAATAAAATGTAAGTTTAATTTTATGTATGAAAACTCTCTGAACTGCATGTGGAATAGCAATTCTTTAATATGTGCACAGATAAAATAAGTCCATGTGTGTTAGAAGAAACAGAAAAAGTGTTTGTGCAGAGAGCATGTATAGTTGTGTCGGCCAAGCAGCTTAATCACCTGCTACAGTGAGTCCAGAGCCCCGGCAAAACGCCCCCTTTAGGCTGGCACTAGCACCAGCTCTCCTTTGAGTGCACACTTTAATTAATAATCAAGCTAATTGGATTGAGTTCCCCCATTGTGCAGACGATGTGTGTAAACCGTCTGTGTGTGTGTGTGTGTGTGTGTGTGTGTGTGTGTGTGTGTGTGTGTGTGTGTGTGTGTGTGTGTGTGTGTGTGTGTGTGTGTGTGTGTGTATGTGAGAGTGTGTGTGTGTGCATAAAGTACATATAACATGACCATATTTAGTGTTTTCAACATGTGTTTTTGAGCGGGAGAGGAAGCCACCTTTTAGGCTTTATTCTTCTTGTGCAAAATAAAGATGATAGTAAAATTTGATGGTGCTCAAGAGGCAGCTCCCATTTTATAGAAATGCCTTCCTTATAGGTTGTAAAACATGTACCTTTTGCTACTATGCACACTCCAATGGCACAATCGCGTGATAAAGTATCACATTTATTGCATAAACACCCAAGGAAAAAATAGCAATGTGCACGGAAAGATGATTTGATTTTAAAGGCGGGGTATTCCATCTCTTTGACAAGGTTGACAAGGTTGTAAATACTCTACAGACCAATTCATGAAGATAGCTTACACAGATGTTTGATTTGAATTGTTAAGCTATCATAGTTTCATTAACCCTTAAGTCTAACTTAAGTCTAAGTCCAAGTCTCTAAGTGCATTGTGTTTTTTTGTCATGTGTCACAGCACCCTCGGTGTTCTCCTCTCCTGTCAGTGTGTGAAGATGTTCCGTAGGGTTTGTGAGCACTGTCCTTACTGTTCTCTAATCTCCTCTCCTCCTCTTCTTTCTCCCTTCTTTTTCTTGCCTCACCGGTCCCAAATGCCCCCGAAAACCCCCTCCCAAACCCCTCCACACACACACACACACTTCCTGTTCCACCTTTTCCATCCCTCCCCCTTTCTCTCATTCTAAGCGTGGACGTTTGGCAGGGAGGGGTGCTGGCGCTGCAGGGTAGTTCTCTATATTAGATGTCAGGTCTCAGATAGAGACTCAGGCCTGTGGGTAAACACTTTGACAGCTTCTACAGAGGATATTTTGTCTGTGAAATGGAGTCTGCATTACTCGAGGTGAAAAGAGACAGTGAAAAGAAACAGAAGCAGAGGAGAAAGGAGCCTCACTCTTTCACTTCAACTACTGTACATTCCTTTGATGTGTGGGATTGTTTTTTGATTGGGATAGGAGGACAAAAGGTAGAATGCATCTGAGAGCTGACTGTTTCTTCTTTTTATATATTAAGCATAATTTGGTTCAACATTATGCATTTTTTAAGTAATCATAATAACTCAAGCGGTGACTGAGAAGATTTCTTTAGTTTACTAGACATCATAAATTCTCAAACAGTTTAGTCGAATTAACTACTCATATGAGACCAAAATATAGGGTCTTTATGCAACATATTCTCTGTTTATGAGAGGTATTAAAAATCATGAGCAGCAGACTCATGCTTTTGTGTGTGTGTGTGTCTGTGTGTGTAGTTGTGTGTGTGCGACACAAGGTGGAGGGTACAGGGAGATTTTTGGGGAGATTTTTGTTTTGAAGTCAATGAATATTACTTACTTACATTAAGTAGCTTCTGAATAGCTTAGCTGAAGTTGTGTCCTTCGCAGATGTTTAGGTGGTGTTCTCTGACATTTGCTGGACAATGATCATTCACACAATGTCCTTTCAACAACATGTGTTCAAGACTTCACATATTGAGTAAGATGCCTTATTTATCATTAGTCATGAAGGAATAGTGGAGGTTTTGTTTGTGGCTACTTGTTATGTGACTTTCCAGAAGTAATGCTGAAAGGATAGGAGTGTGTTTTATTTGTGTTTTCCTCCTTTTGTTTGTAAGTTGTGTACTGTGTATATCTGTGAATCCGAAATATGATCTGGTTGTCCTAATGAGGGAGTGAGTGTTTAGTGAGATGTCCTTTTGCAGCCTATTGATTTGGTTTGATGTCCTTGTAAAGAGCTAAGCACTTTGTGGAAACGCCTAGCACACAGCATCATAAAAGCAGATGCATCAGTTGTCTCACAAACATTTTTGTTTTGTCAACATATAGATACACCAGGGCACCAAACCCGTTTCTCAAAAATAGGCTGATGGTTTTCATAGTCTAGCCAGAACAGTATTTAAAAGTAATGGCATTTCCCATAAAATCATGTTCTGTCGTGCTTAAAATGGTGTTGTCTCTGCTCTGGTTCATTTGTTTTTTAATCCTTGTTTTTTACAGCAGGGACAGTATATTTTCATCCTTTATAACCTCTTTGATTTGATCGTCCTTGAACTACTTGTTGGCTTTTTTTAAATTTTTAAAGTTTGTGTGGGAGTTGTTAAGGAAAGGTGTCATGCTTTGAGCTAAATGCTAACATTAGCTTTGCAACCCATCTAATAACCGTTGATACATTTCATTTTCAAACCACTATATTAACCTCCTATTGGTGCTAGGGGAAAGTTAAGTCATTAATATTCTGCTCTAATGGATTGTGAATGTCTGTAGAAACGTCAATCAAAGCGATTCATTAATTAACATGCTTCTATAATTTTTTCAAACATTTTGACGTAACACAGATCCAAGAGGGGACTGAACCCAGTAAATGAAACTGTGGCATTGTAGTGCAGGTGTCACCTATTTGTTGAAGGTTTGTGCAAATCAATCTACTTAACTCAAAAGTTGTTTATGGAGATGTGGAAGTATATATTTCAGAATACGTTTGTCCTGTTGGTGGCACTACAGACAAAATCAGGAGGTCATCACAATTCACCTCTCGGCACCATGGTTACCAATTTCAGGAAAAGCTGTCTTTCAAACTTAATTGTCGCACCTGAGGAAAAGGTTAGAGGGAACACCAACATTTTTAGTAATCACTATCTAGGGACATTCATTTATTTACTAAGACAGTGTGAAATATTTAGGGGGACTTATTTCTAGTATTTAAATAAAATATTCATTACTTTGTCTTACACAGTCTATAATAAAGTGAACCTAGGAATTGGTGTTTTCCATCCCTGTGAGCATTATTCTGTCAAAAAGCCATTTAAAAGACAACCATTAAAAGGATGTTCAAAATTGGTTGGGTTATCATTGACTATTTCAAGACGTGATGCTGATCCTGATCAACAGGATTTGCAGACCTAATATTTTTCATCACTACGTTGCGCTAATGTTATATCTGCATGTGATTACTCCTCTGTTGCTATCCCTAATGTTATTCCTTTCTTTCTCCCGGTTAAAGTATTTTAAGGGATATTCTTCTAGTGCCGAATTGAGGTTCCTGCGACAGAGGATGCCACAATGTTGTAAAGCTCGCTTGGGCAAAGATTTAATTCATGATTTTTAATTGACTAAATACTTACTAATCAATACATCTGTGAACATGAAAACAAAAGCGAAACGTAACTCAGCCGGCCACCACGTCTGGGTTTACACAAGCACAGCATGAACAATAGATCAGAAGCTTTCTCAGGTAAACTTCTCTGTCGTCTGAGGCAAAGCACACAGGGGGACCGTAGACAGGAGGAATGGCTGATGCTGATGGATGTTTGTGTTCTTCCCTAAACCTCGATCACAAGTGTTTGTTCATATTTTACATTTGTTCATTGTGAGATTTTAGTTATTTTGTATGCTAACTTTTCTGTTGTAAACATAACTGTTGCTGGCCTGGAATCAACATTTATCTAAATGATAAATTACTTGAAATTCCGCTGTTAAGTTATGTTACCTTTTTAAAAGTAAGAATCAAGAGTTGCACTAAAATCCTAAATATACTCATATTTATGTGTGGGGCACTGAAGATCTCCAATGTGCTTGAAAAAGAAAGTGTGAGCAGAGTGATTTTCAGTTGGTTGCCGCCTGCCAACAACCATTAGCTGCCAGTATAAGTTACACACATTGTCCTTTTAAGTGTGTGCAAAAAAAAATAGAGAAGAAAACAGTAAGGTTTCTAATTAAAATAGGATCAAACTCACTCATAAGACAAGTCAAGTTAAAAATAATAATGGCTGATCTTTCTTGATTTAAGATGATTCTATGTATGTTAATTACACGGATTAAAATGAATTGATACTATATCATAAACTTTATCTTCCCCACTGCTGCTTTCATTTTTAAAGCAGCAGTTTAAGCTAAGCTTATAAACCGGACAGTGTCTTATTGCATGGCTGACGAGATGCAATGAATGGTTTATTAAGACACTTTAATGCTCGCTCAGTAGCATCTTTGTCATGTGGTGCGGCTCTGGGGTTGGCTCCAGCCAGGTGGAATGAGAACAAACAAGCTGTCAGAAGTAATCTCATCTCCCAGACACTGGACATGTGAATTCACCAACACATCTGTCCATCAGAGCCTCGGAGCCAGTGGCCATTGTCTGGGGGCCTCTGGGCCACATCGCACACTGACTGACATCTTGGCACTGATGAAGGCAAGTTGTCTTTATGTTGCAGAAGAGATTCAGCCCCTCTTACATCGAGTGGCAACACCAGATCATTGTTTTCACATTTATTTAGTGGCTTGTTTCAGGGATATTTCACAGTGAGCTTTAAAATCCCTAAACCTGTGTTTATTCAAGGCAAAGTTCCCAAAGTTAAAGAAAAACTGCCGCAGTCCCTTAAATGCTTATCCCTTGCCGCATTTAAATTGCATACTGTTTTATTTCATAATTCCATGTACTTAATGCAATTCTGTTTACTTCCAACCAACCACAACTTTTGAGCGAGGAGTCAAAAAAGGAACTTGAGTGGAATAAATATACTTCACTGCGAAATCTATGAGGAAATGTGCCCGCTTCACAACCTGTTTACCAGCAGAAAAAAACACGTACTCTCCGTCTACTTTTAAACTCTCCTCTTGAATGACAGGATTATTTTTTTGTGGTGAGAAAACATTTGAGATAAGTATCACTATCGCTTCTTCCATCTCTCCAACTGCAGGTTATTGAATATCCCAGTGGAGGGGAAAAACTAATTACGAAATGTGTCTGGCTAAGAGAGTTATCTGCAAGATAGCCCGCAGTGAAGCCATGTTTTAGCCCTTTTGTTTTTTTGTTGTGCAAACTAATTAGTTTTTCTTTTAAAAAAAAAAAAAAAGAGAAATACTTAGCTGCTCCTCAAACTAGTAATGACCTTGCGTCGGAATTATGACACCGGCAGATGAAAAGGTTTTGATTAAGCCCGTTTACGCGCACTGGTTGAGATGTTCAGCGCTGATGCTCAGGATTATAAACCCCATTCTGTTTTGCCGTAGGTGAAGTTCTTTCCAAATGACTTTCAATATGAATACTAAATCTCGCCCTCAACTTTGATGAAACCTTGAGATGAGGTTTACCAAGGTTTACGTTATTTTCCAGGGTAATTTCTTATTAACTTTGTTAAGAAGCTATCACTTGCACGTGTAATTTTGTTAAGCAGTTATTAATACAACCTACTTCAAACTAAGCTCCATATTTAAGTGTTGAAATTGACTTGGCTGAATTGGTGTGGATTTACTGCATTAATTCACTATTTTCGTCCTCAACTTCGGGATAAAACAACACAATTAGCCGCTCCAGCGGATGCCTGCTGAAACCCCTTAAACGTACCAGACTTTATTACTTTATAACTTCTTTATTACTTTATAACTTCTTTATCAATGCAAGACAAAAAAAAACATTTTGACACCAACATAATAATCTGCTCACCGCAGGCTTAGGTAAAGTAAATTGTAACACATATAAACTCATTGATAAGGATAGTTTGACAACATGCTTTTTTACCTGTGAATTATGTAAGAGCATCTCATGTCTGTTCACTGAATATTATTACATTACATTACATGTCATTTAGCTGACGCTTTTATCCAAAGTGACTAACGTTACATTTTTAACCCATGGCTTTTTACATTTTTGCCCGCAAAAGCAATTAAGGGTTAGGTGTCTTGCTCAGGTCAACCCGCGTCACATAAAGCCGCTGCCAGCAGGCTGAGCTAAGTTTAGCAAGGAGACTTGCTGTCACCGTGATGTCATAGCCAGCTGAGACTCCATCAAACAAGACAATATATTTTAGTGATGCCAGTGATGTTACACAGTGATGTCATTAGACAATGTCAGGCCGTCTGTTTCTGCATGTTTTAGGTCTTAATGCTAAACTAAGCTGACTGCTTCCTAACTCTATAGCTACATATTTAGCATAGAGTCATGAGAATACTATTGATTCACTCTCTGAGTATTTATTTTATTTATTATTTTGTTTTTTACCATAGTATACAAAACTATCAGTTAAAAGACTGTACTTTGATTCTGTTTGTACACGTGATGTGATGTGATGTACTGATTGGCCCTTTTGCAGCCTGATGCATTGAGTTCACAGCCCAAATACACACATTGTATCGTACATATTACAACCTAGCTTTGAAGTAAACGGACAAAAAGAATAAGTTGTCTCTGTCTTCCGCTTTATACCTTGAAAGCAATAAAAATATTAGGAACGTCTTCCCGCCCTACAGTCTACAGGAAGAATAGAAAAGGAAAGGAAGGGATGGAGGCTGTCAGTGAAAAAGGGGAAGGAATACAAAGAGTGTTCTCTCTGTGTGTGCCACAAGAACTCACCCCAGGGACTTATCTACTGCGCCTGTTTCGCCGATCCGTTAATGGCTGGCATCATAACTCTCTGCACTGAGGCTGTTTGCTTCTGTCACAGGTTCATCATTACGCTGATAGCTTAACACTCGGCAAGGAAACAGAGTATCCTCCCACTGGTGTAGATCAATCATTTGACATCAGGAGAAAGCCTTAGAGTACATCCTCAGCACTAATACAACCCTCTGAGAAAAAGGTAAAAGGTATAAAACTGTTCAGAGCCATAGACTGGAGCACTAATAGATTTTCTTGATGTAATATAGTTCTCCGTTGACTAAGTGAAGTATTTAGGAACTAAAATCATAAGATTTTATAGCAGATGTGAGATGAGGAAATACAAAGGAGATATATACATATTATTCTGTTGGTTGTCGTTTATTATTTTTATATATGTTATTAAAGAGACAATTTCTATGGACACCTTTTTTTGGAAAGTTACTTTAAATAAGGTAATATATGATGGTATTCCAGCACAGTTAAGGCCATCACTAGTGGCTACAGAGGGATTTTCAAAGTCAGGCAATCCAATCAATTTCAGCGAACATCCCAGAATGATTACATGTGAAACTGTAAAGGCATCAGTAACGCAATACTAATTTGTAATTCAATATTCAACATTTATTGCATCTCAAAAAGAATTGTAAATCAAAAGTATTGATCTATTCATATTTTACAAATATCGATATTTTTTACAATTATTATTATCAATATAAGCTTTTATTTTATTCTTTGGGCTCAAAGAGGGGCACGCCCAGGTAGGGCCAAATTAGGTACAAATGTCTCACTTGGAATTTTTGATTATATTTTAAAAGGACATGATCATTTTGACGTCCCTTCTGTCCCATTTATTCCCAATGCCGTATGTTAGGGATTCCTTAATATTTAGCATAAGCGTTCACCAACCGTTCACCGATTGGAATTTGGTAGTTCTCCTGTGACCCTTAAAAAACCTTGCGGCCCAAATGTATACAGCAATGATGAAAACTTCATACTACTACTACTTTCTACTTTATAAGGATAAAATAATGAAATAAAGACAATTGGAAAAGACACTTCAACATGACTGGTTTGTAGAGGTGCTAATTCCTGTTAAATTTGAATGATTGGGGGTCTGTTGTGTGTTCTGCGTCACAGTCTTCCAGAAAAGGATGGAAGAGCAGCTGAAGAACAACAGGGAGGCTCATCAAAAGTAGCTCAACCGCCTCCACGAGATGTAAGACAAGCAGATGGTCCAGGAAGAACTCAGAGAAAGTAAACACCAATAAAGCCAAATGTATTTGTGATACTTTAATTATAGCTTCTAAGTTTAGCGCAACATTTCGTAATATAATTCAGTTTATTGTATGTAAATGCCATGAAAAAGGATTTTTTATTTTATTTTGAATCGTCCGTAAAAACTTATAGTATAGTATGCAATAAAAGTATTATAAGAATACCATGAAAAATGTAAAAATAATTGTCATTTTAAATAATAATAATTATTATTATTATATAATATGGGATGTAATGTTATAAAAATGGGATTTCATAAAACTTAAGGAAAGCGTAACTGCAATGACATTTTTTTGAAAAATGCTTCTTTATGTTTAACTTCAAAGCCTTTTAAAATGAGTCACAAAAAAGTAATTATAAATGTATAGTATTGAATGGTGTAGAAAAAAGAATAAAAGTAATTAGAAAGTCATAGTATAACACCTCCCAAAACCTAGTAAATGGATATATTAATAGGCTATCTATCTGAAGATGTACAGGTATGTCAACATTACCTATTAGGTGAATATCATATCAATTATGTAAATGGGAGAAATTCTTGGATTTCTTATATATTGTCTATATTACAATGACAATAATGTTGATTATTTGTTTTTGTTTTGTAAATTCCATTAGAAGGCAGGGCTACAAATCTGAAAATAAATTAAAATACAGGACAGGACCGTGAGATGTAGAGAGAGATCAAACGCATTATACCATCTGTAGAGCTCAAATCTAGTGACCTGAAGGGTAGTTTGGCTGATGATCTGATTTGCAACTCTCAAACTCTCCATAATAATAAACCAATTAAACTTGGTTTACATTACAAAACGATATGTAACTGCTGGTATTCAGAGGCTGTGGTTGCGCTGTGGAGTGTTTTTTTTCAGTGCAGTAGGTAAGTAAAGGCAGACCGGTCCGTAGTCTGTAAATCATTGGTAAGAGAGCCTAGAGACTCTCCTTGTTGTCAATGAAGCTTGCAGAAGTGAAAGGCAACAGTGAGAGAGAGTCTGTGTAGCATATCTCATCCTCTCCTGACACCTGTCATCATTCACTTCTTTGCAAAAGAAGAACAGTTTCATTCTCTAGGCCGAGAAGAAGAAAATAGTATTGAATAACCCCCTTGGTCAAATATTTTTTCGGAAAATTCAGGCTGTGTGATAAATAAGAAGCCCTTCAGATCGATCGTGCCTTCTTTCTTCACAGCTCAAAATGGAATTTGTCAAAATCGTGGCTAGAAAGAAGTCCATTAAGTTCATCACACTGAATGGATGTAATTTGGAGGTAAGATCGAACAGTATGAAGACGTGGAGGTGTAGGTTTGGTTTGGTTTGGTTTGGCCGGCTTTTTAAGGACGTACATTTGTTTATAGCTGCACTGTGGGGACTCACCTTTCTTAACAGCATAAGATGCAAGAAAACTAGTAAATGCAGAAAAATATAAAAATGAAACAAAAAACGTATCTTACGTATATAAGTGATTCCTTAAACTTGTGCGGATTGCATCTAGTGTGATAACGACTGTCACACATTATCACTGTCTAAAGTGGCAAACCGATTTATTCAATAGATTGAATTGACACTCTTGTTTTATGCGTACCAACCCCCTGAGGGAAATGCCTGGCTCTTTAGTGGCTAAATGTTATGAACAATGTTCATCAGCAAATCACGGTTGAAAATGGGAGGTGTATTCTAGATACATTCCGATGCGGACATGAGTGACTCTGCATCGATGCAGACGCAGGATACAATCAGGAGTGTGGTTTGATTTTAGTATGGTTCCCGTGTTGGTTTTCCTGTCATTGTTGTTTCTTTCCTCTTATCTTTATTTCACCAAGGGCAGAGCTTACACATTATTGTGCCTGTAGCAGAAAGATGGCACTAAGCAGCCCATTAGCTTGCTGGCCTGTCACTACCAATATCAGCTTCCTCAATTCAATAATGTTGGGCTAGAAGAAGAAAAAGAGTGCAAGGCCAAAACTCATTGACGATTTACTATAAACAACCACTTTCATAACATTGTTACATTTAAATTCAGTACTCTTAAAAAGATCAGTTCTACATCATAAGCCCATTAAGAACCATCTTGATCTTTTCCATGACAATGGTTTTCATTTAACTTGGTATCTAAAATTTACAGTCACATAAAGAGTAAATCATTTAGAATGTTCCCGCCAAAAATGACATGATGGATGCATTTGGTTTGTTTGATAAAACGTTATCATATATATGCTCCTAAAAGCAATGATACCTAAAGAAGGAATAGAAATCATGAACAATTATTATTATACGTTTTAATTTTACATTTAATTTACCTAAAGCAAATTACTAATCTACTCTGTACAAAAGTTGTAAAGAAGACTGAATATTAAATTTAAAGGGAAACGACACAACAGTGACGTAGGATTAATGAGAGAGATTCTAAGCAGTATTGAATCCAATATGTCACTTGGTTACCCATCATATAAAACATCGTCCTTGATTGCTTTCCTGGATATGCAAGACTATTGTTTCATGTTTCAATACTGCTCTTCATCAACATGAGCAGAAGGGCAACATGCCCCATATATTTTGTGTGACACACAAACTGATAGAAAAAAAAATGGCATTTTGTCTTTTATTTTTACATGGCCACCCTTCTGAAAGGTCCAACTTCTAGCATGCTAATGGCTGGGAGTCTTAATTAAAATGTCAAGGTGGCGTGATGTCCCATTAAGCCTCCCCTCCCCTCCCCATGCCTTTTCTGCTTCTGATCCTCCCCAGGGACCTATTAGCCCAGGCCAAAATGATTGAAGTTCAAAGAGGTGAGCCCGAAGGTTGGACGCTCATCGCTTCGCGCTTCACCGTCATCGCAGCATCCTCCAACCCTGACCTTTAGCAAGACAGCCGTCCTCGCTAATGTGCTCGCATATCTAATGAGAGAGGGCTTCAGACTCAGACCTCCCTGTCAGCCGTGTTGGCGATAATGCCACCAACCGTTACCCAACCTCCGCTTCCAGCCCGCCTCCATTCACCTCCACACTGACTAAACAAAAAAAAGTAATTTGTCAAGCTTTCTTGTCTCACATTGTTGGACGATCGTTTGGCAGTTTGCATCTATTTGACTCACCTTTTCCTCTTCCTCTAGCTCTTTTCTGCTTCAGCTGTCTTTCTCTTTTCTTTACATTACCTGTTTTGCCTTTCTCTGTCTTCTTTCTTCCCAATGAAAGGTTATTGGAAAGGACCGGCCAGTGCCAGCTTTTCATAACAGGTTCCCGTGGCTGGCAGGAGTGGCAGGGCCATAACGAGCCTCGCTCACTTAAAGATGTGATGGATCTTCTACCACATAACTCTAATTGTGCGACATTGTCAGTAATATTTATGTCATTAAAGTTAGATATCCTTGGGTAATTTTCTCAGGAAACTCACTGTCCAAGTAGAGCCATCCACATTCTTTCTATAATGGAAGGAGTACATCTCGTACTGCTGTTTTACCTTTGTGTCCATGTGTGTAAGAAGCCTCGTTTCCCTGGAGAGCTGTGGTAAAGCCGGCCATAGTAATTGTGTAATTCATGGCGCCTCATGTGTGCGAGATTGCAGCCACGCAGGTCTTTCGACAGAGCGTTGATCGTATCTCACCAACATGACCACACAGCGAAAGCACGCACAACTTCACATAGTACCTTTGGGACTTCCACAACCTTCCGTGTTGACCTCCCCTAAGACAATTATCCCGCAACTCCTTCCACCTCCACTTCTTAATGGCTGTGGGTGGGATGGGGTCAAGGTAATCACTGAGCCATGAATATTTGTACCCACTCACTTCATCAGTGTGAGATTACCAACAGGGAAATCAATGAGCAGTGCCCTAATGAAGGATCTGCACTTGTGCCCAATGGTCCTGTTAGTTTTTATCTTTTTTCCTAATATGGTATCAATGAGGTCCCCTGATACTGTGGTGCATGCATCATACAGCATGTCCAATTGGTGGATCCATTCAGTCATGCAGTGATGGAGGAAAGCAGGCTGTTCTCAAGTTCCCTCATATTCACGTTGTTTTAGTCATTCATTAGACAACACATCAAACAGTAGGGATACTTTCTGTATCAATTTAGCCGCCTCCACATGGTGTGAGGGCTATGTCCCGTTATTGATGTAAAATAACCATGTTGTGTCAATAAAAATAAAACCACTCTGACAATGTCATCACAGAAGAAAACGTTTCATGGTAGTGAGAGTTGCTTTTGTTCAAATGATCTCTGTAAAATAAAACAATAAACGATGACACTATCGCTGAACACAAGCTCAAAAGAACTCCAACTCAAAAGAATTTGTGGGATTTTGCTCTGTGTTGTGCATGGCAACTATATCGTAAACAATGCTGAGGAGAATTATAGCTAGAAATCCTCAGATTGGGTCGAAGCCCAATGATTTATATTTTCTGTTGGTTGTACATTTTCTGGGTTGGCAGACAATTGTCTGCACTCTGTACATATACTGACTGTGCGTAAGTCATGTGTGTACAAGAACGAAATTTAGAACAGAAACACACAGTCTCTCCCGGGTGTACAACACACACACACACACACACACACACACAAACATACGCAAACACACAGAACTGCTTGGCCCTCGGTCTGCTGCGCTCCATCGACCCTATCTTATTAAAGCCTGTCAGCATAGCTAGCACTATCATAAGCTTTTTATTATTGACTCGGAAAATATGATAATTTGGAAATCACAGGCCGCCTCCTAAAGACTCCACCGTCACTTTCAATTTTAGCTGTTCTCCGTTCTTTTAATGGGAATGATGAGATAGCAGGAACTTCACAAGCTTCATGAGTTACACACTTTCTTCCTTCTTTCTGGGTATGTTAAATTATTTATTTATTTATGTTTTTTTAATTAGTACATTATAATTGAGGTCTGTCACCTATTGCACCTTCAAAGAAAGCTAAAACCAATTTAATTAAAAATGGTATCTCCTTTCATAGGGAAAATTGAATTATGTTTGAAGTAGGAAAGATTGACGGTTGGCCATACATTTTATGTATTCTTTACTAGATCTGCTTCTTTACCTTACTCTACAGTTCTTTATAGCTTCCTTAACATCCAATGAAAATCAATTCCCTGCACCTAGTGTAGTGGCATGTGGTTGTTATATGTTAAATAACTAACATTCAAATTAAATTTAGAATCAGGGATCTGAAACTGAACCTTGTGTGTCGCATGAGTCAAAGCGTGTCACTGAAGCAGGAGCTTGTTTAAAGATAGTAAGTTCAAGTCTGAAAGTCCACCAACCAAGATGCCACAATCGTCCACCCGGAGATTTTCACTTCTTCTCCTATCAGCTCTTGACCACCCCCCCCCCCCCCGCCCTCCCCCACACACACACACCCGCATTTCAGCATTTCGGGATTACCTCCGTATCTATTCTGTGCTTTCCCAGAGGCTCAACCATTTGATCCATAATTCAACAGTGCCCCTATTTCTGGGCAAACAAAAATGTAAACTGTTCTATAATCTCCATCTGCCACTTGGAGGCTTAATCGGAGTAAACAATATTGCTTCAATATTTTATTGACCCCATGTCTTGATAAAACATAATTGGCGTTTCTAATCTGAAGAGAGGAAATCTCAGGAACATTTCCACACCGCAGCCGAGGGGTGGGCTACACGGGTGGTCGGTCCGACATGGTGGCGAGGGAGGGGGGAAAAGAGAATTGGTGCAACATACAGTAATCTTTCTCTTCGAAAATGATCTGATGTTAAAGGAAAAAAATATCCCCCTGAAAGGTCCAACAAAAGGCTATTGGTGAGCTGTGGTGAAAGAAAGCTCCTCATTTAAAGAAAAGCTGCTAAAGGATAAAAATGATTCTGAGACAACTCTGAAAACAATAAATGATGTCCTCATTCGGTTTTATCCGGTCTGAACAGAAAGACATCGTATTCAAAACAGAACCATTTGAATTCTGACTTATAATCAGGACTTTTGTTTACTTGTAACAGTTGCCTTTACTTGACATTGTGTGGCCCACGGAACAGCAATATACAACAATAGTACGTTAAATGCTGCTGCTGGCTCACCAGTATCTCCCTCCCGTTGATTTCGCCCTTTTAACTAACCAATGGGGAGACTCACAACGTGTTGTAATTTCACACAGGCTGAAACAACAGAATGGCTTAGTGTGAAGGGTGAGCATTTGACATCGGCATTTGTATATAAAGCTGATTCCATTAGGGTCAACAGCATTTCTCAGCAAGTGACAATAATGGAAAATTTAACCAAAGAGAGCAGCTAAGAGCTAATTGTTCCAAATTACCCCCCTCAAAAAGTTTGGTCGAGAGATTACAAAATAGCGTTTTCTTTCCGCTAACCCCTTTTGTCTCCCATCTCTTCTTCCCCGCATCTTAATATGAAACACAGACAGGGAAATCCATCTGTAACGCAGGCATTGTCGGCGGCTCGCAATTTACACCCATCACTCTCTGCAGCTGTTCCTGTGCTTGATGGCGTGATAAATGAATCTTTTTCTATGCCACTGCATCAATTCTTTTAAAAAAGTACATTAAGACACTTTTTTTTTTCTGAAATAAACATTTTTTTTATCTCCTCTCTCAGTCTCGATGACAAATCATGTTCTCAGATGAAGAGAGCGAAATTAGAGAGAAAATAGGGGGGGAGGGAGAAATGGGAAGTGAGAACCACACGGCTGAGGACGAAAGAGAGATTTGAGAGCTGAAGCGCAGAGCTGCAGACTCAGTCAAAGCGGGTGATTTAGGTATTCGTCAACATTTCCTGAGGGCAAATTTAGTGTTCATAGCTGATCAAGCATAATGTCTCATATTCGCTCTCATTGCCAGGGATGACAGAACAGCAGAGCTCAGGCTGATTCCCCCTGCAGTCCAACCCACGAAAAGCAACAGGCGGCAGTCTCTTTTTGCCTCCAAAGCAGCACAAATTGTCCATCAACCGCAGCATGCATCAGAGCGGAATTTATATTGCATTCCAGATACATTTTCATTGTCATAGAGATCTAAATCACTGTTTCTGAAAGATACCACCAGCCAGCTAATACTCTTGATGATTATTATATTTTCACATGGTGAAATTCGTTACAGAGAGACCGACACAGAGTCACCGTTTATGCTAACATCTTTCTTCTACAATTAATGCTGCTGTTGCTGTTGTGTGCTGTAGTAAAAGTGCTGCCTATATAATGCCACATGACTGCAGTTCATAAAGCATTTTCAAAAGAACGTGGTGGTGCTGCTAATAAATTTGCAAACATTTGAGTGATATCCAAGTTCAGGGGAGTTCAACTAGGTAGTTTCTTATTACAATGTGCTTTGAAAGGTAACTTACGTGTTACCACGAATCATTGAGGAAAACTAACCCCGGGAATGACCTTTTTTCAACACTATATTAAACCTTTAAGCTTCACGTTGCAAAGGCTTGCCCCAGAATTGGACTTACCAGGATCCAGTTGGCTTTCAGAACAGCCAGAGAAGCGCTTTGAACTGGAGAGCATACAGGAGCACCTGGAGATGGATGAGAGAGGGATCAAGATTCTCCAGGGACACTGAGACCTCCAACTCCCCTCAGAGCAGCAGCTTCTGCTGGCCAAATGGTTCGCTCAAAACCCCTCAGACCACTTTAAAAAACAACCAAGGGCACAAGAAATCAGTTTTACGTCAGAATTCCTTTTCTCTTAAATAAAGAAGAGAAAGAAAATGCCCACACAACTCCATAGGGCATATTTAAATGCACGCATTTAAATTGATTTGGGGTCAATCCATGCAATGTTTGAAAAAGGTGGATCAAAAATCATACCATACAGGTAAAGTGTGCCCGGCACTCAGATAGAAACATATCTCCTCCACAATGTTATATACTGATATGTGTATTTCTATCAATATATAAAAATAATTTCCATTGACATTTAAACTGGAAATTGATTTTTCCCTATAAGTGTTATACCTCTCCATTTCACACGCTGAGTATATGCTGCTGCAGTAGGTGGAGCACATCCACATGTGAGGGCAGATTCATAACTCGTGCTTTGAGTTAAACTGGCACATGCTCAAACTGTGCCTATGTTTTATTTTAGCATCAGTGAGACCACACAGATTGCCAGTGATTCCTGTTTCACTCGGTGCTATTCTGAGATCTCAAGCCCCTCTCACCTAAGGTGCTCTGGTTATGAGAGACAATTTCCTCTGTGCCAGTTCCCATGGAGACTTGCTGAAGACCATGGTGCAGTTGCGAGTCTGGCAGTGATGAAAAGAGAAAAAGTTAAATGGTGTAATACCCAGATGGCTTGGTAAGCTTGGTGAAATACGCGGCTCATCAAAAAACATGGAAGAAACGCATCATGCTTCCTTTCTTGTGTCTGATGATGAAAATAACAAAAGGAGGAGACGCCGTTGTCCTAAAAGTGCTGTTGACTACAAGACATTCAGAGTCATGTTCATGAACTTTGAGAGGTCAGACAACTCATTTGGGACATTAGGGGGAGCACTGACTTTTCTGGGTCTATAGCGGGAGGCCCCTGTTGTGACCAAATTAAAGGATCTTCGTTTGTTTGACAAACTCCACAGGGGAGATCAAGCGTAGGCGGAAATCCTTTTTGCGGCTGTTTCCAAGATTTCTCTCTGTCCTTTTTTTTCCCATGGAAGAAAGGATGTGAGGCTCTGTCAAGACGAGCCCCCTGCAAAGAAGCAATTAAAAGCTCGGCCTTGTGAAGGTCTTGCCGCACTACAGCCGGAAAAAAACAGCCTCATGGTTGGGTGAAATGGAAAAATGAAACGCTTCCATCGGTTGTTTGATAACAGTAGTTTGTAACAAGTTAGCCAAAACAGCAGGACTGGGCCATAAAAGAAACTCACACATGCTTGTCATTGATAAAAAATGCACAAGACCGAGCTGAAATGCATTCCTCGCTGATGAAACATGCACACATCAGGCTTTGAAAAGGCGGAAAAACAGGGCTTTGATACTGTAAGTGAGTGTCAGACTCCTTTTTTGGAAATGCAAGAATAAGACAGCAATGACAAGCAAACCCAGGTTTAAAATCCCTGCATACCTTCCAGCAATCATTTGAGTCAAGAAGTCTTTTAAAGCACATGTGCTACAACAGCAAATCTTAATTCCCTTTTGCCAAATTGAGTTCATGCGGTCTGTTGCAGTTGATTCTGTCCTACTGATGCAATCCAGGGTAAGGTTTGCTCACCTTAAATTTCAGTTTGTCAGCTCCTTTCTTTGTTTAATTGTGGAGGCAATCACTTTTGGGGGCAGTTTGGGTACATGTCGAGCATTTATGGTAACGATGCTAAATTGTTGTCGCAGGGAATTAGCATTATCGTGCAGTCTGTGCGTAGGGTGACATACGAGAAACTTGTCTTCGCTTGCCGCTGCCAATTGGCATCAAGAAATGGGGTTTTGAGACACGGAGGAGGAGCGTGGGATGCAAAGAGGCTGAGAGAGATTTTTCAGAGGAGTGGGGGCAGGGTTATCGCAGCACTATGGCTTCAGATGGGTGAAGATTCATGGACAGACAAGAGTGACGCAATACAGCGCTGCTGGATATTGCTGCATCAATGTGATTTAGAAATCAGGAGAGGAAATTCTGAGCAACCAAGGGCGTTTGATGAAGGAAGTCCAAATCTGAATTTGTACAAATAATTTTATGGGGACCGAAATCTGAAATCTGTGCCGACGAGGAAAGCCCCGGAATTGATGTATACATCTGTATACAAAGTATCAGTGCCTCAACTGAGACTGGATTTAGTCATAAGCGAATGCACCTGCACTCTGTTGATGGACTGAGCTACGTGACTATATCTCTATATAATTCAGTGGTCCCTAAACTGGGGGGGCGGGACCCCATCGGGGGGGGGGAGGGCAACAGGGGCATCAGCAACCCTAACACACAGCTACGGAGGTAAACAAAAAACAAAAAAAACAAAGCGAAACCAACAGGAGAACTTAAGCTGTTCTCGAAGCATTGATCCCAGATGGGCTGAGCTTACAAGCTGACTAGCGCAGCAAAGAGGCAGAGAGAGAGGGAGAGAAATAGAGAAAGAGAGAGAGGGGGGGGGGTAGCAAAAAAGACACGATGCAACACAGAATAAGACATTAGACATATACATTTACAAAATATTTTATGTATTAGAATGCAATTAATTCGAATTGTTCAGGCTGTGTCTTACAATTTTTTTTTTGACCATGACAATTTCTGTTTTTTCCATTTTTGCTAAAGTTATAATATAACATTTCATATGTGAACAATTATATTGACATCTAATTTCCTGAGTTATTGCTGCCTGCAGCCTATACATATGTTTCCTTCAGCTTGCGTTCATCCCATTTTCCTCTCCCCTACCCCATAATGTCCTATCGAATTCTCAGCTCAGTTTAACATACTGTATAATATGCCTCAAAGCAAATGCTGAAGAACAAAATTCATATTACTTTTTGCATTCCATGTGTCGAGTCGTTAATGGACGGTGAGTGGAAGTGAAAGAGCATTTTCATCTTTCTTTTCTCTGTCTCTTTTACACTCAGCAAGGAAGCACATGTAAATTGGCTGCGAAAGGAGAGGTAGAAAACAATTATGGGAGCGACGCGCCTGAGAGAAATGAGTCTATTGCTTGACCTGTAATGAAGTGGAAAGTTGACAAGCCGGCTTTGTGTGACTCGCAGATTTGAATGCAAGGAAATGACTCTTCTGTACTGTCAACCAACAGGAAAAGATTGCCAATTATAAGTGCTGGCCTTCTACTGGCGCCTCGCAGGCATACTGATGGGCGAGGATGGACATGAATATTCAGTGGACATGAATATTAATGGTAACATTTTATAACAATGTCGCTAACAGGATCCTAACAAACTATTAGTTAATGATTAATTAAACATAAAAGACAGCCATTAATCAAACTATAAATATCCAAAAATGATAAGTCCATCATTAAAAGGAGAAAAGCTGAAGATCTGTCTTGTAAACAAAGGCTTTCCCTCATGTTAATCCATCCATTATAGACATATCATACATGTCCATCTCATAAACTCATAGGGGATGTACTGGCAAATTATTAGTTAATTAAGTTAAGTTAAAGTTAAATTAGTAATAATGCTTAAATAGACATGGTTTATTCAGTTCATCTACCAGGAATTTTAGGGAAAGCCTGTTTCTTGACAACGGTTGAGAACATATATCTACAAGTTGGATTGAAACATCTGGTTGCTTTTCAAAATTATAATATATTCGGTGCATAGTCTTTTTCTCTCTTCGGCATTATTGAGTACTTGGATATCTGCAATTTTACTCTTGTATGTTATACGTGGTTCTGCTGCTGTCCTATTTTTGATAATTGATTTTGGAATCAAAGGAACATATTACAAGTAGATAAGCGTTACTTCAAACAGAGATCGGTCTGATACACGGATGCAGGTGGCCTTAAAAGTCCCGATCAAGAACACTTTGCACCATATCCATCCTTGTTAACAGAGCTGCTAAATATCTCTGAGTCACGCACAGCTGGTGCTACTGCAGCTCTTGGGATGTAGTGCCTGCCAGATTCAACATGAGGTCCCTTTTATTTGCCAGAAAATCTCCCTCATGTAGCCCAGATTAAATATCAATTAATAAGATTCAGGTAGGTTCCTAAAGATTGCTTATTTGTGTTGGAACATGTGCATTGCTTGAATGTCTTAGGTGGTCTGCAGCTACAACTGTATGCTCAGCTGGTTCTGTTTGTTTGTGAGGGTGAGATGTAGGTGTGTGTGTGTGTGTGTGTGAAACGGGGGCTTTGTACAGCCTGACTGTGTGTATCCAATTCCAGTGTATTTAACAAGATATCTCACTTCCTCCTTTTTTATCTCGATTCCATTTCTTGCCAGCACTCAGGGGAGCAGAATCCATTCACGCTGTTTTTTTCCTTTTTCCGTTTTCTCTTTACTCTGCTGTGCACAAATTGTTACTCAGTCATTTCTGTGCACCGAAAACGCTCTTCAGCAGGTGATTGTCATTCAGTTTCAAATTAGTTTGAGCAGATCGACCATGCAATAAAATCTTAACATGCTGGACCGCGTGATTAAGCATGATTGCAATGGCCTAAAGTTGAACAGGACGTGTTGTCATTGTCTTGCTGCGCAATGTGAAATCAGCATATGTTTGCATACCCCAAAACCTTTAGTATTCATGTTGCCATGTTTCTGCTCACATATATACACTTTTCCAAGTGTGTATGCAGTGTTTCGAGTGCATACAGTAGTGCAGGGTACGTATCTATGTCTCTACTTGTGCCACTGTCTGTCTATCGGAGTGACTGACTGACAATGTGCCCCCAGAGGATGGAAGCATGACAATCGCTCACCCTTCCAGTGTCATTCAGCATAGTACAGGACCCATTAACTTTTAAAGCCAGGCGTCTCTAACAGCGGGCCCCATGTCGTTTAGCCGCCCCTCCGCAACACATCAAATATCCGTGATGGACAGGAGTCCGACCTCTGTGTCTTGGCAGGGTTGCAAGGTGGAGCACTATGCCCCTGCCCCGCACAGTGGCACTGTTGGCACTGTTGGCACCTGGCACCTGTGTGTGTGTGTGTGTGTGTGTGTGTGTGTGTGTGTGTGTGTGTGTGTGTGTGTGTGCACAGACTGTTGGACACCGAGGTCTAGAGAATGCATTTTGATTGACAAGTCTCATCAGGGATAACTTAATGACACCACCACCTACCAATTAGAAGTCATCAAGGTCCCCAATTGAAAGTGGTTGATAAATAATGTATTGCCACAGTAATACCACATAATCTGGATATCAGAAAGTCAAAGATGAATGCATTATTAATGGGGCCAAATTGGACTTTAATAACTGTTCCCACTGAATCCCACACCACAGCAGAAATTCACTTATGTTAATATGTCTTTATTATTAATGGGCAGCCATTTTCTAAAATGTTAACTGACTGGGGTGCTCAAGACGCAGTTGCCAAGATTGACGAGCTTTGCGTCTGGGGAGAAAGCGGTGGGGGCAGCGGAGGGGGGCTTGCTTATTTATTTATTCACCTACCTGTAGCACGTCGGCCCACACCATTGTGTCAATAATTCCCTGGTACAGCCATTAGGCATGATCACAGAGGCCCAATTAACTCTGCAATGTGTGAGATGACAATCGTACATCATTAGCCCTATAATGGCATGCAGTGCCACAGCCTCTTTAAAAACAAACATCAAGGCTATTACTGGGAATATATCCCATCGTCAACATTGCCGCTCCAACCGTTCGGACTTCTGCTCCAACGCTCTCCTGGAGGATGTGCACGTCAAGTGTTATGGACGTTACGCCAAATGTGTTTCAATGAGCTACTATGTTTTTTTTAAGATTGAATATGCGTCTTTATCAAGTCATATTTGGGATGATTTGATATGTGGTATTTGCATTTGATAGCTACTTAACACAAACAAAGAGATGCACCGTGTATGTTCTGTTTTTGGAATGAAGCATCTAAACATTTGGAAAGAGGGAAAAGCGCTCCGAAATGTCCAAAAAGGCTGTTCTGTTACCCTGATTCATATTCAACCATTCCTCGGCTCAGTAGGAGCTCACTGCGACTTCTAAGACAATTTGGTGGAGGCATCTCTAAAGGGGAACCGATAGACTAGCTAATATGTTCTCTCATGGCATTTGCATAATGTCCATGGTGCATCGCCAGAGAGCTGTTCTGCTCCAGTTCCCCCTTGTAATAAATCTGGCAGCGCTTCTAAAATGCAGTTGTTGCTGGCACCGGCTTACAAATCAGACGATGAAGCCCCTTCCAGAATATCAAAGGAAGCACAGTTTTAAAAATATTTGTTTACCATCTGCTTTTGGTCCTGTACAAATCAAATTGATGGGATTGAGTCTTGTTTTTTTATGGTGTATAAGTTCAGAAATTTGTCTTTAGTCTCCTAAACCCAGGTATTAAACCCAGAAAAAAAACACGGCAGAGGTTGACAGCAGAGCATGTGGCTCTTTAATTTTGTTGGCACAGCAGATCAAAATCGCCTTAAGAGTTCCCTTGCACTCACATTCATAGAAATGTCTCCCAGATTGGTGGCATAGGTGGTATCTGTATGCCTCTTCTGTATGAATTATATTATTGAAAATATTTGACACTTTGAGATTATCCTCCTGCCGTTACTGATGATATGATAAAGTATAGTTCCAGTAGATGCACCTAAATCCCCTCACACTGTATGTCAATGAGTGAAAATTATGGGTACCCTCCAAGTGTTTGACCTCAACCGTTTAAATACACAAAGTATGCTTTACAGAAAGAGAGAGGAAACAGTGAGGTCTACACACATTAGTACATGTGGGCCTCCCTGTCAGACAGCTGGCATCAAAGAAGACTGTGACCTTCTCTGGGGACATGCTAATGCTTTGATCTAAACATAGATACATACTATAACACAATAAGACATGGGTGATTTCAGGATAGTCTCGTCACAGTCTTGAACTGTTCCACGTATGGAATTTCATCCTCCAAAGAGAAAGGTCACGTAGGAGAGATAGAAGTTTTATGAGAGTTATTCTTTTAGCAGCGCAACGCTCAAAGCCTGTTTGCTGCTTTTCACAAACACAGTTTTACAGACTGTTGTACCCTAGAATCTTTAGTAACAATTGATGTGTGTCCGGGTTGATGAACCGCCAGTATCCATGAAATTATTTACGTGGCCCCCCTCTGCCACTCCCTCCTCATTAGTCATCTTGCCTAGACGCTCAGTTGACTTTGCGCTTCCTGTCATTCGAGGCATCTAATCGACTAAAGTGGGTTTTCCGCCTCAGTAACAGAAATCTGCAAGTGCGCGAAGATCCGGGAGTAAAGCCGCGGAATTAATTGCACTGTATAGGGATTGAGGATGACAAGACTGGGCTGTGTAGGAAAATCCTGTTTTCCAACTTTCTGACATTTAGTCAATATATTGACAGCGTTTGTCACTACAGTAAAACTTATGCGAGAGCAGCGAGGTGCCATCCATCCCGGGCTGACCTGTCACGCTTCGATTCCCTGTCGCACTGGATCTCTGCAGGTAAAAATCCAGATGAATGTAAGACAGCGGGGTAAACTCTTCCCCAGCATCCAAAACTGACAACCTTCTCTTCAGGCGTCACAAACACCTCCGTTAGAAGTTCTCTCAGACATTTTGGATGTTCGTGGACGAGTTAGGTGCCACAGTGATACTACTGTAACTCTATGAGAGGGAGCTAAATGCTTATCAGCTCAATTAAAAATGTATCCGCTGATACTCTTCAGAAACTATTCAATGAAATAATGTCCGCTCCGACCACGGAGAACCTTTGGGTGTTCGTGAATATACACCACACCTATTCAAATAATAACCAAAGCTCCTAACCATGAACACCCCGCTGGGTTGAAAATGTCAAACGTACCTCTTTTGTTTCCTCGCTTGGTATTTCAACGCTGTCTCGCATCTCCATTCTTTCTTGCCTCTTTTGTGCCGGGCCGGAGAAGGTGGGGGAGTCGTGCCAGCAATGTCACGGCTGGAGAAAGCTTATCCTGGGTAGAGGGGTCTGTGTATAGAGTCAATCAGAGCTGTACAAACTCTTGATTGCCATTGACATTTACCGGGGGCCCATTTCCAATTAATCTTCAAGGGCCTCCACCTCTTGAAGCCTGATTACGATTCCCCCCCCCCCCGACAAACTGGCTAATTTGTAATTGGCCATGTGTCTGGCAACGAAGGCTCTCCTTTATCACTACTAGATTGAGATGTAGGGAAAAGGGAGATAGATGAGCAAAGGCTACCTTCCCCGACTGTCTGCCTCCTTAAATGGTTTTCTTACATACGATTAAGAAAACATACATAAACATAAACTATGTAAGAATTGAGAATTGTTTGCATCAAATAATCTAAAGACATCTATAGTGTCTTTTTGTGTATCGATGCGTGAATTTCTTGGTAGAGGGGGGATGCTGTACTGAAGGACTCATTATTAAATTGTGACAATCGAACTTCAGATGTTGTTGTGCCGTCTCTGTTGTCTCACACAGTTGTGTAGAGGTTCCGAAAATGGGTCTTTGCTGTGTTGCGTTGCAGCGCGGCTTGTGTGGAGCTGTCGGGGAGGCGGCGTGCTGCATGTTATTTAGACCCTCACATATAGCGAGTAGATCAGATCCTGCTGTGAAGACAGACACATACATACACATGCGCTGCCTGCCCGCTGGGAGACACTTATTCAGCCTGTAAAGACACATGATTGTTCACAGTAGCACACACAGCACCCAAAGCAGAAGAGAGGAGAATGCATGTGAATATAAATGTGTATATTTAGTTTCACCGGACTCATCTCGGATTCAAACAAGATCTGCTTCTAACTTAATGGATACTATTTTCTAAAGGTCCCCACACACGAAGCACCACCATTATCAAAGATACAGTGCATTTGCATCCTAAACCTGTGTGTGTGTTTGTGTGTGTGTGTGTGTGTGTGTGTGTATGTGTGTGTCTGTGTGTGTGAAGTCTCTTGCTTTCTCTTTGTCTGCTTTACCCTCCTCGCTTTCTCCCGCTGCTCGAACTAGAGACACTCTCTAAAAAATACCTTGAATAAAATACTAAATAAACGTGTGTGTCCCTCACTTATAGACAGTATCAGTCAGAGACACGTACACGCCTATAAACACCTTCTTTTCATGGCTCTTTTTGCTATTCGGCAGGTCCTTTCTGCTGTTTTCCTCCCTTCTGTCTCAGCGCTGTGGCTGGCTCATGAAGGGAAAAGGGGAAGGCTGCAGTGGAAGTGGGATTCCCAGACTGCCCATTCGCCCATCCCAGCCCCTGCACTGGCTTGATAACGCTGTCCCCGTCTCTCCCCTTCTCCCAGCCTACTCCTCCCTCTGCCCCGGGGCTGCTGTGCTCTGTAGACCCATGCCCATGGCAAAGCCACTCAGGAATCTTATCTCCGGCCCAGGCTTATTCTTGGCCCTGCCTGTCTGCCTGCCTGCTGCTAAGCATTGCCCTGCATACGTGTGTGTGTGCTTTTGTGTGTGCGCGCTCTCCACCTGTCCATATGCACTCTTGTTCCTCCTCCCATTTGTTAGCAACTATTTTCCGCATACATATTTGTTGTCCTACTGAGTGCTTATGGCACCAGGACGGTGTTTGCTGGATTGACTAGAAATGAACGACAGTGTTCACGTGCAATTTATGGAGACATTGAACATCACTCAATTGGTTAACAAGAAACATTTATAAGAATATCACCTGTCTAATCTCTATAACTGTTTCCTGGGACAGATCTGATCTTTTGGGTTTCTATCCACGTGACTGTGTGTGTCTGTGTGTGTGTGTGTGTGTGTGTGTGTGTGTGTGTGTGTGTGTGTGTGTGTGTTCTTTGTGTGACTTTCACGCTGCATGACATGTTTACATCACCCTTTGTTTAATTACATCAGACAACAAATGAAAGGCGCTCATTACCTTGAAACTCCAGAATATGACAAGAAAAACAGCAAGAGAGAGAAAGAGAGAAAAAGAGCGACAGAGAGGGAGAGAAAGAGAGAGCGATGCCCCAGAGCCCTCATCGTCTCAACAATTGACGTGACTAATAATCGACGTCTCCAACTGATGTTGCTCGAGGCATTGTTCATTTGTTGTTCCACACGTCCGTCATGGAACAACTAGCCCCCCCCCCCCCCCCCACTAAAACACACACACACACACACACACACACACACAAACACACACTTATCATTCCTCCCCGTCTGGCGATGAGATGACTATTGACGTTTGGGTTTTGATTTGAAATGTGTTGAAACAGAGAAAGGTGGCGCGTGTGGCGAGGGGACGAAGCGAACTAGTAACAGGGGGATTAGTTTGGACATGAAACAGCTCGTCCCAAGCAGGGCAGCGGGGAGCCCACTTCAGGGGTCAAAGGCTGGCGCATGCTTCTGCGTCTGCGTCTTTACGCACAGTCGTGTCGACGCACTCGTTTCAATTCATGGTTCAAAAAGTCTTGTGTGTGTTGCAGAGCAATTCACCTCCAGAACAACAGATGGAGTAACGTGTTTTTGTAGAAGACGATCTAGAGTCACGTCTTTGTGTGTGGAAGTCGTTGGTTTGTTTATTTATTTATCATAGACTTTATTGCCCCGTGCAAGCCTAGAAAAATGGGTCGACACACGCAAGGAAGCAAGGAGGTGTGAAAAGGCACGCAAGGGACACGCAAGGGGCTCTTGCGTCTGCGTGTCCTTGCGTCCCTCTGAAAACGCAGAAGCATAAACTAGGCTTTAGTCCCACATTCCTTTCCTTAATTAAATGTATTAATGGGGAGAACATCCTCACTCAGCCTAACGTCACACATTCGGCAGCAGAAACGATTTTCTGGTGATCTCCTAGTGTGGTACATGGATTTTTTTTTTTCATATCACGAGTGGACTCGGTTTTTTTGCTTTCTTTATCCTTACTGAGGTTCCTCTGCCACACTGATGTGATGAGCTCCTCACACCAGCCTCTCTGATGTGTTATCCCTGCTGGAAGATTGCGTGGTTGTGTGTTCTTCAAAACCCAATGAAATTGGGGGGGAGGATTAAAGACACCGCTGCAGCCATCTGTGTGTCTTTACCTCGTCTTTGTCTTTAGCTGTCTCTTTTGATCCGTTTACCTCTGTGCAATGGAGGTCAATTATAGAATTTCTCAATCAAACTAGGGATCTGTAATACCTGTGCTTACTTAGTTTCAGTTCATTTAGCAAAGATAATAGAGATTGATGTAAATATTCCATATGACAAATCTTCATTTCGCTAATGATGTTTTTTTGATTACAAAATTAGCACCACTAATTCTACCTTCACATGAAGAATTATGGTAAACATGATGTTAATGTTGAATGTCTCATGAAAGTGTGTAGCTCTTTCAGGTCAGCCATGTTCACTGGACCATTCCTGTTTTATGTGAGGCTCCTTCAAAAGTCAAAGAAGATTTAGCATCAATAAATCATTACTGTGTTAATTTCGATCACCATAAATCACAGTAAACAAGCAAGTCCATTACCGAGAGAACTGGCAGGCTCTGTCGTTAAAGCAGTCAGAGGTTCTGACAGTGTTGGAACAAGTGAAAGTTTGATGGAGAGAACTTTGAACATGTAACAATGCCAGGGAGCTTTGACAGGATGGAACAAGGCTTTGGTTCCAGAGCAGTGTCCTATTAGGGTAATATAATATATATGAGCAATACTTTTGCTGCATTTTCGGAGATGATAGCTGGAGAACTTTACTTTACTCCCACAGCCGGGGGAAATGGGAATGCTATAAGCAAATTACCTGTAGATGGGGTTATCTTTGTTAGTGCATATAGGTATTGTAATCAATTGGTATTTATCTCACAATTACAGTTGTAACATGCTACTTTTAAGCAAGTATGTGTTGGTTTTCAGAACTCAGATGCTATGCTGTGTGCAAGTGTATGTAAAATGTGGGTTGTGAAATGATATATTGATGTTCATAGAAAGGTATTATGGACGTGTACGTGGCAGTTGGTGGGAATGTTGCAACAATATTACGAGTGTTGATCATTTTGGACATTTGTAGTATTTAGAAATAACGTAGCTATTTAGAAACCAGTAAGAACACGGTTTGGAAGGTACTGGCTACTTGTCTTTGCATCTCCAAAACGTTTTACAATGTGTATGTCGACAGTGCAGCAGAGGTTAATTAAAGACACAGATTGTAGAGCCCAACAAATTGATCACTGGGAGCATTTATTCCACAGCAGTACAAATGGTTGCACAATGCAATTTAATAATTAATTCCATAGCTTACTTATGTATTTTTTACCAATATATCTATGACTTATGTATGTACAGTATGTTCTGGCAGCAAAGGGAATGCACAGTCTGGAAACTCGGGTCCGATACAATCTATTTATTTGGGATTTAAAAGCCACAATGCATCATAACAGGGTAAGCTATCTCACTTTAAAAGGAGCATTTCTTCATAACCAGATTCTGTGCGAAACAATCCAGTTTCACCTTTGACCAGTTGATTATTCTGCGCTCCGATCTAAAAGAGAGAATTACTTTCCTCTCAGAAATGAACAAATCCCAATTCAAACTTGTATTCGTTCTTCATAACTTATGTAAACAAGCAAACTATTTGAAATACTGACCTAATAGTATTTTTTATATTTTTGCTTTTGGTATTATCAGGTTCATTTTTGGACCAAAGACCTGCAGTCACAATTTCCCCATGTACATCCATTTGGGTTGTGCTTGAATGGAAGTGGAAGCATCAATTCCACAACACACCTCAGAGACATTTGGTTCCCTGCAGGCTTTGTGACAGAGCTGCATTTCCAGGCAGGTGCATTCCCTTTGTGTTTGAGACGGGAGAGTGCTGTGGTGTGGAGGAGATCGATCCACCCTGGAAAGTGTTGTCTGTGCCTGTGCATGACACGAGGAACAAAAACAAAGAGGTCGCCCAGCGAGAGACAGATGCGTGCACCTGCGTCCATTATGCACGTCGCGTGTTTCAGGTTTTACACGTATACACACAAACACACATGGACACATGCAGAATACTATACATGTCAAGCTCAATGTCTAGTGCACATGACCATGCACACTAAATTTCATTTTGAGAGCTTTTTTTCCCCTTATTTTTACCATTTTAAGATATGAGGATGCTCCTTGTGTGTATGTTTGTTTGTGTAGGATGAAGTTGCCTTGGAAACGTCTCCCAGCCGCATCACCCGAGTTAAACCTCATGATTAAACACCTCAGTAAAGAGAAATTAGTGTGTAATTAACAACTGATCCAACGTTTTCTCTTTGTTCTCTCAAGATGTGATTTCAGGATCTTGGACTGTAGTCGGTATATAAGTACGACAGTTTTTAACAGTAAAGTTCATGAATTTTTCTTGTCAACTGCATGAGTGAGCTGGGGAGAAAGATGAGGGCAACGCTGAACCCAGGCCTTGTGATATGTCTTTCCCTCTGGGCTTACTATATCCAGATTAAGGAGAATTCACAGATAGGCGACAGGCTCCAGCACCCACATCCAATCAGACCGTTCCCTCAGGGGAACTATGTCGTGCACACACATGTGGCCACAGCCTCACAGCATGACGCCACCGCGTCCTCCAGGAGTCCTCCACAAGGATCATGGGAAGCTGTGAGTGAGAGTGCAGCACTTTTGAATGCATACCGGGTGATGTATTTGAAGATTAAGTACTGCATTTATGAACACCGGCAAAATATGTCATAGTTTCATATTATGTTCGCTCTGCAGGACAAGTTGGGAGACAAGGCGAGGAAGCGAGGGTATGTGCTGTCATCTGGCTTTTTGAAGGCTCACACTCAAGGCTCCCCCTTCCTTCTGCTGTAAGTCTGTGGCACCGCTTACTTCTTTCCTCCTCCCTTCATCCAGCAACACATTGCAACTATTGTATCACTGTCTGCGTACATTGTAATGAATATGAGCGTAGGTTTTCAGTGCAAAAGTGCTGTATGTGTGTCACTGAAGAATGAGTCATAGTTTTTTTGTCAAAAGTAAATACAAAGTGCATTATGTTGTGACTATGATGTGTACAAACAGCCATCTCTTCTTCTTCTTCTTAAAATCCATCATGAATTGTATGAATACATACAGTCCATACAGTAAACATGTGTGTATATCTACCTATATGCAAACACACATATATGTGGATATACAAAAACATACTTTTCCACGGTTTTGGGACTGCATTACATTTTGTGAAAAACCTCACACAATGACATCGGCCTGTGGAAAACCAAATAACCCAGCACCACTCCCAGAGCCATCACGCTTGATCCGCGTATGAATGAATCCCACTACGCTACCATTTTCCTCCCGTCTCCTTTCCTGCCTTCTACAGAACCAGAGCGAAGCTGCAGCTCATATTTCCAACGACAAAAGAGGTGACAGTGAAAGGAAACTGAAAAGGCTATAATAAATGCTGCGGGAGAGGTACAAGTAAGAGCGTACGCCGTTTGAAATCGGTAACCTTTTTGCAGATGCTGATTTAGCATTCATTATTAATGACCTTTCCTTTACCTGAGCAAAGCCATTGCCAGGAAGCCCCTTCGGGTATGTGTCTGCCAGAGGCTGGGGCAGACACCCCTCACGTGTTCACACTTGTTGGCTGAAGGATTTCTTCACTTGACAAGCTTCCTTCGCGCAAATAATGTTTAAATTGTCCACGTGCTGAGTAAAGAATGGTATGAACATAGTGGGCCAGATGTTTAAGTTCAGAGAGGCATGCCAGATAGGGGTCAGACAGGGAAGATTGGTGTTTTGGTATTTACTTTGTCTATTTCTACCCGCAGAGAAGACTGGGATCCGGACGGAAAGGAAGAGAGGCCCTCCTCTGCTCTCGCCTCCCATTTACCGCTTTCTATCTAGTCAAAAAGCATTTTTCATGCTAATTGAACTTGAAGAGCAACCATGCGCGTACGGTGCAGTTTGACTGCACGCCTGTGAATTGTGTGTTTGTTTGTGAGTTCGCACAATCACCTCAAACATGTTCATCCAGGCTTGATATTCTATTCACAGAGCTCACATACCAACAATCGCTCCTCCGCGGGGAAAGTTCCTCCTTAGCACATTCAGACTTAACAGCCAGGCAGTACAGTATAAGGGATCTATCTATCGCTCCACCTGTCTGTTCATCTCGCAGTCCCTTCCATCATGCTGTCATCCTCTTGTCTGTCCGCCTTCATTCATCTGTCATTATCAGACAAAAAGAATGTAACACGTACTTCCGCTCCACAGCCGATAAGACTCTACACATCTTTCAGGAGAAAAAACACGGGGCCCCGGAAGGACACACACAAAGCAAACTCAAGGCAACAACTCACCTCAATTACACCATCATTTCTTTTGTTGTCATATTTCTGTCTAAGACTTTAAACGTATTTCTGTGCATCCTCTTTTGTCAAATTCTTATTATGCAATCATGGGCCTTTCTCAGTGCCAGGGATTTAACTGCATCATCAATATTCACCATCACTTCCTCTTAGCAGCTATAATTAGACTGCTTACTGGGATGGGGTTTTGAAAAACTTCAGCCAAAGCAAAGTCTCACAGCTTTTAGCGAGGCGAGGGCTTTGAGAAAAATAATTAAAGACCTAGCTCTGATATCACCAAGCAGTACTCGGCTGAAGATCTGCAGTAACTGGCGGTTCATTGTTATTCACTGGTTCCTTTTTAGGTGTTTTTCATCACAAAGTTCATACTTTAGGTGCTCTGTGGAGTAAATTACCTCTGGAGAGGTTCAGACTGTAGTTTACAATATTGTAAGAAGGGATTTAGTGACACCATGGCCTATTGTCTATTACATTGTCAGTCATTGGGGGTCCACTCAAAAATACATACTTCTACATGCATAAAACTAGACTACAGTGTGTTTACTGCTTATAAATGCTAAATAGGGGGGCTTAATGCAAATGATTGCAAAAAATATCAATGATGAATAATTCCTTATTGGCTCCTGATATTTTTGAGGTGGAGAAATATCTGTAAAGCATTGTTTCAGCTGTGTGCGAGGAAGGAAATAATATCTGAGCCTGAAGGCTGGTGGATGTGCTGGGTCACATGAACAAAGACGTGCTCATACTTCTACATGTGTTCTTTTTCATCCATCACAGTGATCTAAAAATGTAACACACCCATACAAGGGCTTGACCACATTCTTACGCCAAGTGACGTGTTTTTTCCAGCAAGTGACTCTGTGTGTGTGTGTTGTAAGAAAGATGAGCTGTAAGAAATTGCTGCACATTATGAGATTTCTTTATATACAGTAGGTCTGACTAAGCAGGAGTTAAAGTCTATTGTTCTGAATGGCTTGGCAGACAACACATTGTTTCTACCAGCACGTCCAGAGCAACCAGACTCCAGCCCCGGGTGAGAAAACGCCGCCACACGGATGGTTTTTGCCGAAGAACTTTTGAGTCCTCCGCCTGCGGCTCGGCCACTACTGGAAAAGCAACCTCTCTCTATGCCGCTGTGTGCGCCATTATCTGTTTATTCTTCCCATTTGCTAAACGTGGGTTTAAAGTTTAAAGGTGTGCCGAACTCGTCTTGAACTAGAAGCAAAAGGGAGAGCACGTAATTCCAGTTAAGCAGCATGTCGTAAGCTCGAAGCTGACACAGCTATGAAAATATGCCAGTTTGAGTCTCAGATGCTGTGTTTTCTCCTGCAATTTCAACTTATTCAGCGCTTAATGTTCTTTGGAGGGACCATTGCTCTGGTCACTCCGTTCCGGAAAACCGAAGTAGCTTATTTCAGGAAGACGGTCAGCCTTTGATCACTCTTTGCTGCCCGTGAAGCAAAGCAGGAGTGTCTTAGTTTCAACCCAACTGAACTGGTGTTTGACCTTCGAGTACGATGGCCACTGAAAGATCTTAAGGAACAACTCCTGGCAGCGTCACATCAAACCAATGAACTCAATTTTGTACCGGCTGAAATACTTGTTGGTGTTTTTGTAGGTGTACTCGGCCGTTTGTTTTGGTATTCTTGTTTTCTCTTGTTGTGTGGGTAGGTAGGGACTGTTTTGTTAGGTAAGCTGAACTCTTTTTTTCTAGTTAGTGGGGGAGTTATGTTTATTATTTTGGCCTTTGTGACCCTGACATCGCAATTTCCCTTTTGCAGTTTTTTTTCTTCTTTTCACTCAATAATCAATAACTGTCAGTTACTGAAGTGTTCCAGCTGTCGTTCGTTTTGTTTCACCTTTGCTACCTTTGATAATTTAGTTCTCCTTTTTGTTACAAACCGAATGCCCCCAGGCATGGTAAATAGGCCGTAACAACACGCACAGTGTTCACTCTCACACACTCGCGTTGATACCGAGGCTACACCTCATCACTCAAAACGTTTTTTTTGTCCTGGGGTATAACAGAAAACCAGGTGTTATCTTACTCCCCTGTGAGTCCCGCTTTCCTCCCCAGGGCAATTAATGACACCGTGGAGTCAGAAACTCTGTCCCCAAAATGGCTGCCTTTCTTGAATGGAGGTGTCACATCACCCTGACAACCAGGTCAAGTCCTCAGAGTGTCATCAGTGTGTGCCAACAAAGCCGGAGGGGGAGAGTTCCTCTCACCTGCTGACCCCTCTGTGGAATTGATCTGTGTAGTGGAAATAGGATTTTGGTCCTGCATGATTCGGACAGCACCCAGACATTAAAGACATTTTCTGTCTTGAGTGATTGGCTGGGAGCATGTGTGCGGGTGCATCATGCATCTAAAGCTGTGCTTATATGTGCACAGTGCATGCCAGCATATGTGTGATGTTGTCAAGAGGCTTGTGATTTCGGGGCAGCGAGTCAGTCAAGGAGAGGCGCTGTCAGCATGGCTGATCTGTGCAGCTGGCACTCGGCAAAGGCGGAGACGCCCACTCACGTCAAATGGCACAGCACTAATTTCTTTCCAATGCAGCCCAGGTATAACCGCAGGGGCGAGAGACCGACACACCTCATTGCTCCACAGAATGAGATTCCAAGGAGGCTGTGCAATTCACAAATGTACAGGCTTTATTTTAATGCAATCCATTGCATCTTGTCATCATTGTTTTGTGCCTAGCTGTATGCATTACATTATAGCACCATAATTAAACTGGGATAAATTTAGTAGCAAAATCATTCTTAGTGCTTCTCGTCAATGCAGTGTGATGCCTTTTTATACTTAATTTATGTGTTCAATATCTTTTCCAATAGTTCATGGATCTGTATAATTGTTTGATCAAGCACAACATTTGCCACAGTTCTATCCCTGTGTGTATAATACCAAACATAGTTTGTCAATCTTCTGTTTAATCTGTTTTATTCATAGATCTGCTAATTGAAGGGTTCTTATGTCATATTGAAAGCATTTCAGCTTTTGTTTGTTTGTGCCCTATGGGACATAATATCTCAAGCCAATGTCAACAAACTTTCACTGTAAGACTCTTCATTCAAAGACATTTTTTCAATGAATTCTCCCTCAGGAAATAAAAGAATTGTCCCTCTTTCAATTACTAGCGTTGCTTCGATGGATTCCAACACATTTGTATGTCCTTCCTTATTAATGTTTTCATAAACTAATTATTGTTGATGCTAACTAGAGTTTTACCTTTAATGAATATGACGATTCCAGATGTGACGTTTAAGTAAAGTCATCACGCCACACAAACCTTTTAGACAAGATCAGTACCTTTCTTAAGACAACATAAACACATTTGAAACTTTCTGAACATTTAGTCTTGCACATGCTTCCTTTTTGCTCTCCTCCTAATTTACTGGGACGTGATATACAGCCCGGGTGTCCCAAGGCTACAGGAGATTTAGAACGTTGTCCCATATGAAGGAGAGGTGAGGAAAGACATTACTATGCAGAATAGGAAATATTGAAAAAGTCTGAGCTTTTTATAGTGCCCCATGCAGATTATCAATCTATTTGTGTAACATGGCTACCTAGAATTTCATTTCCCTTTTCATTTATTTGCCTTGCTGCAACCGTTTACAGTGCAGAAACTGAAAATTGAAGCCATGACGAGGAAGGGAGAAATATTCCAAGGGCAAAATAGGCCTCTTCTGTATGATTGCAAACGTTCATTTGATGGGGGGGAGGAATGAAGTGACCTGTTTTTGATGAGCCCACAGGAATGCTTTGAGGAATATAGGGGGTCCACACATGGTTGTCTACAACTTGTCCATACTGATTTCTTCTTATAGGCCTTAAGCCTTTTATTAAGTATTATGGAGAATTTACTGTGTATATGGCCTGATAAGAGCAGAACTTGGTATTGCCTTAAATAAATTAAATTCAGCACCATGGACAAGGCTGTAAACCTTGCTCAGTTGGTTTCAGCACCACAGACAGAGGCTTTATCTATTGGTGTTTCCTACCATGTTTTTGTTGGTCATGTTTTACAACTGCAGTCCTGTCGTAGGCTAAAAAACAATCCAAATCTGATTTTATTGGGGGGTAAATGTAGAGTTTGGGATATCAGAGAATAAAGATGAAAATAGTTTGACGGAAACAGGGTGCTTAAGATTTCTCTCAGCATGCCGTGCATGTGTTAGTACACCCGGACGTATTTAAATAAGTACCATTTGGGGAGCAAAAACACACACTGTAACACAACATGATTGTTAATTGCGTCTTATTATTATCAGTCCGATGGGCTTAGTCACCAAAGCCATTTTACTCCGGGCAACGCTGAAAACCTTTCACAGTGGCTCACAGGTATAGATGGTGTGACGAAACAGACCACGAGGGAACCATCGTGGCGCCATACCTTACATAATCATCACGGCAGCACCCGCTGAACATAATTATAATGATTTGTGACCTCCCATATCAACCTTGTATTAAAAATATTGCTGAAGGTAAGTCAGGCGTGCGCGCAGGCTCGGCTGCTGTGGTGAATGGGATGTAGCCCCGAGGGAGAGCTTGGAGAACAGAGCACGGTGTCATGCCAAAGTGTCCCCCCCCCCCAGCCCCCTCCTGCCCCTCTGGGGCCCGGTCATGCCGTGAGAACGGGATGACATTACCGGGCCATTTAGCTGGCAGAAGAGAAGAAAGACGCGAGAGAGGCGCCGAGTGTGTCGCTTTTGTTATTTAATGGTTGGCTAATGTCTAGGTAGAGGGTGTGTGCAGGGGGGGGCACGCCTCACAGCCAAAAATGAAAACAAATAGGTCAACATTATGCGCCTTGGAAATGGCTGCTATACAATGAAGCATTTAGACAGCGTGCTTTGACTGAAGACGCTGAAGCAGAACTGGGGTGCAGTTCATATTTCCCATCATTGGAGAATGATACTCAACAACACTTTGGTATAATACGAATACAACATATTGTCATACAGGCAACCACTTGTGTGTGTGTATTACGTACATTACCTCAATTCAATATTCGTTCAGATCAAAAAGTACATGGGTCTTTGTTTTATATACGTGGATATTAGGTGAGATATCAGTGGCTCATACTGACGCACTAGAGAGAGAGAGAGAGAGATCATTGTTCACATATTTAAAAAGACCACCTAGATTGAGACACAGTTGCTGAGATCATTACTTTGTTGGATTTCAATAGAAATATCAACACTCTTATCGTTTAAAATTTACCATGACCTTGAGAATAGTAGTCATCCTTTGGGAGTGGAAATCAACACCATGAACTGGTTCCTAAAGGAATAAAACAAAATAGCCATTGATCTTCATTGAAAGGCCTTATCAATGCTCAGATTGGGAATATTAGATCTAACATTCCAAAAATTGGGCCTGTGTGTAGAAATTGTACTCAACTGTATCTATTACCTCTGTTAATCTATAAGCAGTACAATTGTTTAAAATAATGCTCAGTTAGTTTCCATGACAGAAATAAATACATTTTTTAACTCTGACTGGTGCATAATATCAACACTTAACTCACTCATATGGATATTTTGATAAGGAATGTTAATGAGAATGCCCACTTTAGATTTTAAACAGTATTGTGTATATTATGTATTACATAACGAAACTGGACAATACCGGATGGCCTTTCAAATCAGCCTTTAACTTTGACTGGGAAATATCTTTTTGTGGGTTTGTTGCAGTGTAAATTGTAATATTGTGACCTTTCTTTTTCTTTTGTCTTTCCTATGCTCGTCGTCTGAAGAATCCTAAAGAGTTCCGACATTAGGAAATATCATCCCTTTACCTCTTGTCAGTTCGTCCCACCATTGTGTGACTTTTCTTTCTCCCCTCCAATGTGCCCACCTCTCTACGCCACTCGGCGGTGCTCAAAGACTTTGCCTCTCTCCAAATCAAATCCTCTAATCCAGCTGACTTTGTAAATGGCTAGTGCGCGCGAGAGAGACAAAAAGCTAATAACACGTATCTCGCCAGTCCCAAACGCGTGTTTCTCTTCAACAATAAAGAGCGTTCGCTACTATCCGACGACTCCTGCGTCGGTCTTATCGTTTCGCCCGCGGGCAGGTTTCAGCACCACGGAGCTGTCCAGCATCCGGCAGCGAACCGAGGATGCTGCGGTTCTCTGCTGCTGTCGCCGGAGACGAGGGAGGCTTTTAACACGAAGTGTGATCGAAGCGCGACATTAAACCTCGTAAGAATCGCAGACACTTTTCTCACGCATCGTCTGCAACAAACATTTTATTGTGAGTGACTCAAACTGTGTCGCGAGGGAAATTGTTGTAAGAAGACTGAAGCGCTTATCGCGATTAATGTTGTAGGTCAATTAGTTAATCAGAGGTGGAAGTCGCGAATAAATGAATTATCATGAGTTCGTGCACGGGTGGTTATTCGCTCTGAGTAGGAGCACAAAGGACCGTATTCTCTGTATTTCTCAATTTATAGACCCCCTCTCTTTGGTGGAATGTACCACTTGGACGTCAGATAAGACAAGGGGGGGGGAGCAGACAACGTTGGGTTGAAATATGCACAGATTACAGCCTCCCCCTTTATTCAAACCTCCCCACGGTTCTGACAGGGTTTGAACCGGTCCTGTCCGTTTAAACCGTGAAGACACCCATTCCGACTCCTCAATGCAAAAAAAAAGAAAAGGGTGCCAAGAAGCAGGGACGAGTGAACGTGGGTGTAAATAGACAGTGAACGCTCTTGGTCTCTCTCTTTCTCTCTCATTCTCCCTTTCTCCCTCTCCCTCCCCTTTCTCTTTCTCTCTGCCTCTCTTTTATGAAATCAATGAACGAGTTATTGGTTAGGACATAAATATAAGGAATCAAAGCCTGCATCGGGATCAACGGCATTGCGCGCTTTTGATATGCGTCTTCGCCAAACGCTACATGTGTTTTCACATCAGTGTAAATATTGGCTTTGAGAGGACGAGAGTGGAATCGGCTCTGACGCGGCTCGGACTCGGAACCAACATTAGAACAAGACTTCCAACAGCTTTTTTTTCAACGTAAAACGATTCTCCAACACCACCATCTGCTGCTGTTCGTACCCCCTCCCAACTCACGGGCCGGTCCGAAGATGACAACTTTAACCAACGGGCAGGTGGACGGCACGGTGCACGGTGTCGGTCTTGTCTCCGCCAGCACGAACGGGCTCGTGAACGGATTAAGCCACAGCCACAGCCCGCTGGGCTGCCCAGCCACCATCCCCATGAAAGACCACGATGCCATCAAACTCTTCATCGGTCAGATCCCCCGCAACCTGGACGAGAAGGACCTCCGGCCCCTCTTCGAGGAGTTCGGCAAGATCTACGAGCTCACTGTGCTGAAGGACCGCTTCACGGGCATGCACAAAGGTGGGTTCGGCCCATATTCCTCCAAACTACGGGTCCACTTTGTTTGATAAAAAATATATATTTATGTCGCAAATTGGGAGGCGTGAAGAGCCTAAATCCTGCAAGATTTCTTTGTTAGAAAGAAATTTGCAATTTTTGAATGACTGAAGAAATATGCTACTTCATGCATTTTGTTTTGGGGATTTGTGGCTTTTAAAAAAAAAACATTTTCATTGGTTATCCAATTCAGTGCATCACTTTTGCTGTGTCTTATTGGGCAAACATATGACAGTGTCACGAATCGGGAGTCACGACGGCTTGAATGCATACGGTAATATTAGCAGGAGCAAATATGTGGGCAGAATGCACGCGGGTATTCAACGTCTAGTCCAGCGGTTGTTAGCGTGCTTTCATCCACTAAAGTGCTAAATCCACGCCGTTAACCTCCCGTTTTCACGTTGCTTTAGCGGGGAGGCGGTGTTTGATTGCCCGCAGCAGCGCACACTCTGTTGCCCGTAACTCTCTCGCTTTATGCGTGTAGGCGTGTGTGGGGAGCCGGAGCTTGTGTGTGTGTGTGTGTGTGTGTGTGTGTGTGTGTGTGTGTGTGTGTGTGTGTGTGTGTGTATGTGTGTGTGTGGGGCGGGGGGCTGATAGTGAGAGGGGCGGTCGCGCGTGCACGTGTGTACGCATTGTAAAGTATAAGACGTGTAGGCCTATGCACATTGTATTTTTGTAGTCTTTGTTTGGCTTATTCATTAACAAAAGCTGAAACACAATGTCAAGCTAAGAAAATCTCTTTGTTCCTGTCAATAATAATAATAATCATAAACTTCTGATATAACATATTTTGGTATAATATAAATGCCTTATATTTCATCTAAGGAGATATCACTAATTGATCTGCTATACCGGCAGGACATCTCCATGGGGAGCAAAGTAAATTAAGAATGGGCCATCACTTTTCGGGAGTTCCACTTGTTCCCCCCTAAAAGCCCCCTCTGCCCCATGTAAACAATGTATGCGATGCACCGTGTGTCACAAAATTATTATGATATTCAAATAATTCCAGAGGGTAGAGACTGTCGGCAGGCATCGGGGGAACCAAAGAGGTGGAGAAGTGCAGAGAGGGTGTGGGGGTTATCTTTTATTAATAGCCCAGCTGTAGTAGTGACTCCCTGTTGGACAGTTAATCACCAATGGCCCCAGAACTAAAGGCACGGCTCGCCAGCTGATTCTAAGAACTGTCTCCTCACTGCAATATACTGCCTTGCTTCCCGGGCAGGGCCCCCGCTTTCATTAGCGAGCCCCCGTTGCGCTCATATTTTAACTAGCTGGAGGCACTAGCTACTCCCTGACTCACCAGCTCTCTGTGACCTGTTTGAAGGCCACATTCCCTTCAACTCTCCTCCAGAGGTTTCATAGAAGATTCCCAAATTAGCAGTAAAAGACCGCGTGTCCTACAAATAACAGGAAAAGTGACTGACTGCGTGCGATGCCGTCACGCTGGTTTTATTGAAGACTTCACAGTTCAACACAAATCAGGTATAACATGATGTCACAGCAAGAGTTTGAGACAAGAGTAAATACAGTTACAGGTAATTATATAAATACCTTGAAGAGGAATAATAAATGCTGTGTCTTTCTTTCTGGGCCTTGTGAAAAATATATTTAAAACGCAAAGCAGCCAAATGACCTTTAACTCAAGAGGACGATTTTGTCAGATAAATTGTCTTTGTCAGTTTTGCACAAATGTACCAATTTACATGTGTACACACACGTTACAATTTGTTCCTACTCCTCCCTTCTTTCCGCGCTCCTTTATGCCGTTTTCAATATTCATAGTCTTGCTAAAGAGTAGAATGAGTCAAACCGAGGGCAAGATGACCCTTTAAGGTTTGAAATGCTCCAGTGGAGGGAAGTCTGTAACATCGCCCACGCGAAAACTCCTCTTCTCTCTGATTTTTTCCTCTTCAGTAATTCCGCATAATACGCATCATTTTTTGCTTTCCCTCTTTCTGCCCTTTGTCTACCGGACGTGTTACCTGTTCAGTGATGGGACATGCTGGATAATGGCTGTGGTGATGCCAAGATTGTACATGAAAAACTGCCATATCCTTTTGAAATATTTGTTTTCTTTTTTTTTCTCTCTCCCAGTGGCACATACTTTGTACAGTAACTGTCAACGCTAACAATGTAATGCCTCATCGGGGGATGCTGTTGCATTCATTTAACTTTACCCAAAGTGATATGACACTTTTAAAAAGAAACAAGCATGCTCTTAAGCTACATAATACAGAGCTTTTTCTGCTACGGCAGGTAATAAAAGGCCCAGCTGTTCTGCTGCACATCAACAAGCCGTACAAATAAGCCTTATATAGTAAAGCTACCTCTGAAGAAAGAGACTCTTATTATAGCCATCGTCGGCCCCACCTGTGATGCTGTTGCCATAACCCTCCCCATAATGACTCCATGTATCACGAGTAATCTAGTCTTTAGGATTCTGTCCCATTGGAATGGAGAGATGGAGGGAGTTATGAGGAGGGGAGCACGGGACGGGGGTCTGCAGAGGCTGGCAGCGGGCGCAGTGACACCAGTGCAAGCCTACATTCTCCCAATGATTTTATTTCTCTCCCCTCTGCGACCGAGCCATGCTAATAGAGGCCATTTATAATGGTCACCGGCTGCTGCTGCTGCTGCTGCTGCTGCTATCCAGCACAACAGGGTTGAGAGGCACAGCTAGCACAAAGAGCCAGCCCCTTTTCTCTTTCTCTTCTCTCTGTCAATGCAGCATGGGACGTTTATTCCCGGGGTCTATTCAGGAAGAGAAGGTGTAGATATGATTGCTAGCACTATTCATCAGTCTGATTCCATGTAATAATCACCGGGCCAATTGATGATACGGGAAAGACATTACCTAAAGGTTATCATCTATTGTTTGCGGCTGTCACATCTTCAGTTGTTATAATGTTCCAGGCCAAACCTTTATTGTCTACCTCTTTGTTTTTCAGAAAAAATGCACCCAGTGACAATGTTTCGTTGCTGTTGTTTCATTTGGTGGTAATTTAATGTGAGTTATATATTTGTCCTTGGACAAACTAAATCCATTAGCAACAGCTCTTGCCTTAGGCTCAGACATTTAAAGTGGTTGCAAAGCCAAGGAGTTGCTCGAAGCCACAGCAGGTGTTGAAAACTTAAGATAGGGGCCAAATACGTCATATTGACCTGGTAAGTGATCCAAATGGTCTTTAGTGCAAATTATCTACAGTCAAGCGAAGATACTGCTACCTCATCGCAATAAAATAGCGTTGGTGATCAATGATGAACTATTTTGTCATTTACAATCAATTCTTGATAAAATGTTTTAATATGTTTGAAAACAAGCAAGCGGAGATAAAGCAAGATGATCTTTAAACGTACCCACACTGTCCGGGGCTTATGCCACATATGGAGGCTATAATCCATGGTGGTAATAAAGGACGTTATGGTTCCTTCTACAGTGTTGATATTTCAACCCTTTTAAGTGAATGTGTCAAGGGAGCAGGTTCAGAGCAGATCATTGGGCTCATCGTGTTTGGCGAGGCCAGGAAGTAACGATGCCAAAAACATGAAAGTATCATGCTGGGTTTTATTGCAGGCAATTAGGTGTTAAAGTTTGCCATTAGAGTACCGCGTGCAAAAGAAAAAGATAATAAAAATTGTCTTTGAACAAAGAAAGAAAGTGCGGGTGTGTTTTTTTCGTCCTGCAGGCCTGCGTTAATGCAGCATGGGTTCCGGCCGAAAAATTTCACACTCGTTGCATCATCCTCTCTCTGTGAGATCCCTCCCTCTCCTCGCATTCGGTTTGAGGTTTGGTGTGTGTGTTTATGCGCTCATCCTCTCCTCGCTGGCCCAGAATCCTACACTCAGCTCAGGATGGGCACTCCGCCCCACATTGTGTCCCGTTTTTTAAAACACCAATCGATTTGGAGTTTTTTTGTCACGGAGAGAGGCAACATGTATCCCAGAAAAGGTCGCCTCTTACTTCAGTAAACCTAACCACCAGCGCAACGCAGCACCCCTGTCCTGGCACAGTCCACAACTGCCAAGCAACAAGAGGCGGAGCCAGAGCGCGGAGCAGTACAGTCAGCCTAATTTGTCAGGAAGGCCGTTGTCAAGGCAGCACTGCCTCTGTTGTCCATTATCATTGGAGGGGACTGTCAGACGTGGGCCGGCTGATGGCCGAGCAGGGAGCCAGTTAGTCACAGTGAGAGATGACCGCATCGAGCCAAAGGAAGGACTGCTCGCGGAGCTCCTGCGAGGATTAGCATGCTAACAGCAGGGTTGGAGTCATGAGGCCTGTCAGGAGGAGGAGCCCTCCGGTTCCTCTGACCTCAGTGGCCTTCTCATTAAAACCACTGACCTTTACGTACAAAAAGAGAGCGATAATGTAAAGGGACGGCTCTACCCACATGTTCATCTCGTTTCCCCTGCGAAGGGATACATTACGCACAAATTGTCGTTTTTGCGCACACATGTATATTTTATCAAGATACATATACTGTATATGAACTATACAAACAATAAATCTGTAATCTGTAAATCAGCAACGCCTTTGAAATGACCATGAAATATAATTTCATGGAAAACAAACTAAAAAGCTTTCGGGTTGATTGTTTAGTGGCACACATGAAATTATGCAGTAAAATCAGGAGCTATTGTGCGTGATGCAGGTAATGGTTTTACATGGCAAAGTCATTTTTACCACTTCCCATCACAAGGGTGTGGTGTTTTATTTTGAACATTTTGAAAATGATGCAAGGTAAAAACATCTCTTAACATGTGGTGGAAATGCTTTCTTGTGTTTTTTACACAATCAATGTGGTCGGCTGACAGCCCTCAGCCAGGTCAAAGTAAATGTTAATGTTAATGTTTCAATGACACTAGGTATTTTGTTTTCCATAAAAGAGAGGTTAAACAACTTGCTTCAGTCTACCATTCTTCCAAAGGATGACAATAATATATACTCTTGACAAATGCCCCCTTGGAGAAGTAAATATTTTCTGTTTTCAAGCCTCTTGCATCATCGAAGTGTTATCGTGCTTTGTGCTACATTTTTTTAAAAATTGACGCTTCAGGCCTTTTCAATCTTTTAGGTACGCTTAATACCACTTCCAAGCCCCCCTGCAAGTACCGGTGGCCGGTTCAGGAGATGGGGAATGCAATACTTTTGAAATGTTGGAAAGCCTTACATGTTGTTTTTGAGATTTACTGTTTTTCTACTGATGACATCATTACTAATAAAAAGCCGTCCCGTGGGCAAGTGCACTTTAATCATTTAGCTTCATGTAATTTCCCCCTTAGGTTTACAGAAGAGTGGGGGCGAGGAGGAGGGGGGGGGGGGGGGGGGGTTGCAGACGGTGGGAGATGTCAGGAGGGGGGGTTTGTAGACGCACACACACCAACATCTATCCGACTCGTGGGCGTCCGCTCACCTGCATGTGCGTGTACGTATCTGTCGATGTCAACCGTGGCAGAACTCCGCCGTGTGCGGAGAGCAGTGGAGGATTCCGCCCTCCTCTAATGTAACACACTAGTGTGTGTGTGTGTAATTAAACTGCAGGGTATATTACTACCCATGCAAAATATCATCCATACGAGCAGTAGTTCACTTTTAATGTTTAATTCTAAATGTTAAAAGGCTCAAATCAACTCAAACCCTGATTGCGCTCACGAAAACGGGTCCACAAGCACTTCTCTACTGCAGAGGCGGTGTAGGAAGAAACAGCAGCATGACAAAGCAGCATTATTGAGAGTATAACGAAAGTCTATCACAGCTAGATGGGGCAGATTCTTGTGAAGTATTATGTAATATGTTTAATCTAATATCTTATATAATCCAATGATCTTTCTTTTGTTCATACTATTTCTAAAAAAGTTTTTGAGGTCATTATTACCTTTAAACAGATATTGTAATAAATTGGATTGATATTCACAATCAAATACTGAATATAATCCTAATTGGCGTATCAGGGATTACGTAAAGCGTGTATTCTTTGCCCCAGATCGAGAGCACGTCAAAGATTGTTGAGCATGTGTTACTTGTCATGCATGTTTGCTCTTTCTCTCTGGGTGCACACGATGTCCTGTGCTCCGCGACGACTTCCAGGTTTGGTCGTCCCTGATTCAAGCCACTTTCTCCCAATCTCTCTTCATGCTTATTTCATGCCCCCAATTAAAAATGCACTACGTTGACTTGTATAAGGAAGGTGGGAATGGAGGTTAGGGCTTTTCAAAGATCTCCCTCAATTATTCAAGATCAAGTTTGATTCCAAAAATGGAGGAAGATTAATAAATCATGCAGACGTTTTCTACGGTTTGGGTAGCATCTGTAATGCAAACCTGTTTGGGGGAAAATAGCAGAAGTATTGAATAAAATCAAGTCTTTCTTGACAAGTTTTGCCTTCCAGATTCAGCATCCAGTATTTAAACTAACAGAGCTAATGATCAGATGCACCAGGGAAACCTGAAGTTTATTAGGAATTATTTTTAGTTTCGCACAGTTTTGAATGACAAAAACAGCCGTCAAACATTCAAGATGATCTTAGATAATTGTATTTCTATTTTAATTCCCCCCCTTGCTATCAGATATTACCATTCAAACCACATTGAGGGAAAGTACGTCAAGGCTTCCCCCATCCTGCTGGTGGGATAGCAGATAGAGCAAAAAATGTAGCTGCAGAGGGTGATGGTGCAAGAGTGCGTAAAACGACAAGGAGCTCAAGACAGAGAGAGAGCGAAGGAAAGCGAGAGAGGGAAGGAGAATTAGAGAGATGTTGAAATGGGGATGATGTAAGAGAATGCGTGAAAAGAGGCGAGGGAGATCCATGGAAACGAGTTCTTGTGGGGGGTTGCACACAAAGACAGACAAAGAGTATCGAGAGACAGAGCAGTACACAAGAACGAGAGCAGAGATTGTAAAGAGATGTGCGGACTAAAAATGGAGTTACAGGGAGATTGTTAAATGACAGACACAGAGTGAGCACAAGGAATGAAAGCAGGAGGGAGAGGCTGAGAATAAAAGACGGAGAGCGATTCGAAAGATAGCCTCGGCAGATTGATAGCTTCTGGCCCAGTTTCATGCCAGGCTTTGACCCCTCTGTCCTCTGCTGTAATTTATAGGCTGCGTTTTGCCCGATTTAAGCACTACTCTGTGGCCATCATGGCACAAGAAGGGGGAATGACCTTCCTGAGACGGGAGCAGAATTAGACTCCTGCAGCTCCTGCCACCTCGGGGCTAAATAAGCAAGTCCCCTCTGTATTAAATGGATCTCTGACAACATGTTAATTGGACACGTCTTACTGTAAATCTTTGCGTCTATCTTTGTCAGCTCGAGCACTTTCTTCATGTACTTCATACATAACATATTAATGTTGCTCGGCACTATAATATAGTATTAAAGTTTTAGAGTGTTTGGGATCTGCAAAAATAGATGAGTGTGCAAATGCTGACCTCAACAAACATCAGCCAAAAGGTTCTTTGCATTTAGGGTGATACAAACCATTGCTGTTCTCCAGTCATTTCCAAAATGAAATAAAAATCCCTTTTTATACAGCTGTTTTACTTAAAATATTGAAGACGCAAATTGGTTATAAAAAGGACGTGAATGCACATAAATTGGAGGACCCATCAAATACAAACTTACTGTCTTAACTTTGGCAGAGAAGTGAGCCGTATTGAACCCGACCCCATCTGTAATTAAAAAAAAGATGCTTGAGTAAATATATTCTCCCCCTAAAGACCTATGTTATGTCTTTAAGGGAGGCTCTTGCCAATAAGTGAGGAAACATGACCTGGATTTAAGTAGGTTCAGATCGCTATGACTTGGTCGATTGAAAAAGTGTTGCCCCCCTGGCCCTAAACATTCCCTATGTAACGATGTACCTATCATTTATTCATATTGCGGCTCATTTTATTTTCATGCCTAATCTTTCCTTTCATGTATTCAATTGCTATGAATTGTTGTTAAAATATTAACTTTGAGAAAACACTTAGATAGTAATAGAACTTACTGTTGTTAACATGCCAAATTAAATTGGTGTAGAATCTTTTTTTATTAAATAGCAAGTAAGGGTTTTTATTTACACTATTTCTATTCATTTTTTTTATCTGCCAATCAGACCACTGCACCTTATTATGTTTTAAGTTATTCTGGGCCGATTCCTTGAATGATTAGCTGCTGCCTTCCTATGAAATAGAAATGTAATGAAAAATCACGTTTGCACTGTGGTTTCGTGTAATAAGTAAAGTAAATATAGCCCTGTGTGTATCTGGTGTGCCTTCGAGCAAACCAGCTTGGCTGGCTGGCCGGTGGGCTCAGCTGGGTTTGTGCTTGGCCATTCAGAGCGTTACTGCAAAGCACAAATCAGCCCAGGGAATGATCTGGACAGAAAGCCTTCAGCAAATTATTACAGATTTGCAATTTAATGGCTTCTGAGGTCTCTACCAGCCCCACACAGGTTCCCAACGAGACAGAGCCCATTAGTTTGGTCCTTTAATCACAGAACAGGAGATGGGAATCCTGGCCAAACCTATACATACCCCGCCTCACTTGGTGTGGAATGATTTCATGGGTTTATAGATAGAGACAGAGAAGACTGTGTGTGTGTGTGTGTGTGTGTGTGTGTGTGTGTGTGTGTGTGTGTGTGTGTGTGTGTGTGTGTGTGTGTGTGTGTGTGTGTGCGCGCGCGCATTTGCGTGTGAGTGGAGAGAAAGTCAGAGAGGGAAAACAATGAGTTCCTCTACGGATCGTTTTTCAATACCATGAAGACACACTGGGCAGTAGCAATTAATTTGGCGAAAGCTGTACCCAAAGCTAACAAAAGCCGACTTCATAAATAAAAATAGAGAATTAGTTTCCAATGTCATGTTCCAAAATTGTTTTCATCAAAAGTGGTTTCAATTTAAGTAAAACATGAAAACGTTTTACGCTGCAACATTAAAGTTATCATTTTTTATCAAACTAATTCAATTCAATCATGACAAAGTAAATTATTAACCAATAATTTCCTGTCCAGCGTAGTGAAGCAAAGTAGACGACGCGCCGTAAAACAGTGCCTCACCTAAGCCTGTAAATAAAAAACATTTAAAAACTATTTGCCAGGGATATATTTCTTATTTGCAGGCAGATGAATGCATTTTAGATAATGACATAACTTTTGTGACACTATTTGTAACGGACAATTAACAAAGGGTGTTTAAGCAAGTCTTCTCCCATCGCTATAGTTGTCCTGATTAATGTGCCATCGATGCAAAATGTAAAAACTATCACTGAATCTGCCTTTCAATGTCCCAATTTGTCAAAGAGGAAGCCAAGCTTTCTAAATAAGCTGGATAAAAGTTGCTGCCAAAGGGGATGAATATATATAATTATCTGTGTCTGGAGCGCCAACAAAGGGACTTTGAAAATCAACGCTGTGCGCCAAAGGCTTCATTAGCCCGACGACAACAAAATGTCTCCTCAACTCGGAGGCTTAAAGATGCAGGTAGCTGCAAAGCCATTAAAAGCATGCAGTCACGCAGACTCCTTTAGCACAACGCTAACTGTTTGGGATTAGCAGCTACTTAATGCGCTAAAGTTGATATGCTAATGCCTTAATGTTCTGTTTGAATTATTAGGCGATTTAAGAAATGGCTGACTGCCGTTTTGTTGGTCTTACGCGTTGACACGTTAGAAAGGACGGATAACTGTGTTTACTTAGCATATGAAAATCCCTGGATGTCTTTCATGTGTCCTTTCTATAGCGACCAGTGGCCCATGTTAGCTTTGCAAACATCTTAATTGTGTTAAATGGACGAAAAAAGCGGGGAAGATTAAAAGCCATTAATGCGTGTTGCGGGAGAGTGTGCTATTCCCGGGACGATGCTTTTGTTCACTTTGCAGGCGAGGGAGTTTCACCTTGAAACTAAATGCGGACCAGAATCATCGTCATTGTGTGTTCCTAAAACAATGCCGTCTCTCGCTCTAACTGTTCCATACAGTGTTTCCCTCCCTTTGTCGTTTCTTTGAATTTCTCTTTGTGATCGCCTCTCTCCATCCTCCTCCCTCTCTTTGTACATGCCTCCCATTTTCTCTCATTCTTTCTCTCTCGCTTTTCCCTTTGTAGCACTGTGTCCTCATCACTCTCCCTCTCTCTCTCTCTCTCTCTCTCTCTCTCTCTCTCTCTCTCTCCCTCTGTCTGTCTGTCTGTCTACGCGTCAGATAAGCTCACTGGGGGAGACTTTAGAGGACTCTCCATCTGTGTATAAATAGCTCTGGATGAATTATTGAGGGACCTGGGGTTGCTAATAATCCCCCAGGACCCATCTGACAATGACACAGAAGATGGAGGGAAAACAATTACGCAGGCTTTCTCCTTCAGAAGAGTGGGAATGGGAGTGTGTGGGGGGGGGGGGAGGGATTCGATGGCCTGTGGGAGCCTCCTTGCGGGGCCCAACATCTTGGCTAATAAACCCAATTAAGTCTCCGGAATCAATCGGAGCCCCAGGGGCGTCTTCTCTCTTCCTTCCCCGGACGGCGTGCAACAACAGGAAGTGTAATGATTCATGTTCCCCCTTCTGCGTTGGATCGTCCTCTCGTCTCCGTCTTGCAGGTTGGCGAGGCGGACGGGACAGGACAGGATGTCCGCCGAGGCAGGATAATGGGACGGGGAGTGGAAAGGAGAGGAGAGGGGAGTCGAAAGGAGAGGATAGGTGCACAGAGGAATATTAAGGGGAGTATTTATCCTCTAAGTGTTTCACCAGGGGGACAAGACATGGGACTGCTCCCATGACAGGGTTAAAGAACTTTGTCTTCTCTGTGATTTATGATTCATCCGTAGGCAGATTTGTTATTAATTGGCTTTGCCACGTCGAGGCTGAACGTTAAGATGTTCAGCCTCGTCGTGTCTGGTTTTCAGACAGTTTTAGTGTCCCATGTTGATTTAACCTTTGTGTTTTTTCACTCGGCCAAGTCATTCCACTTTTATTTATTTACATTTGAAGTTAGTGAGTCTTCAAATCTTTTCCAGACAAAATGGCAGGATGAGAGTCATATGATTGGTCTGCCTGGGCAGTGGGGACAGCTCGAGACATTCGGTGTGTGTCCTCTGCCAAGGATGGAGCTTTTACCAAGTGTGTGTTCAAGTATCGTGTTACAATTGTGTCTCCGTGGTGCGCATGTTGTTGAAGAAGGTTTTATACTTTGTGGTTTGAGTGTGGATATAAATGTTTGTGTGTTTTCTGTCCCGGCTTTAGTGGCGTGGAGGTGAGGGAACGGTGGTGTGGGTGGTGTGGGGGGACGGCGCTGTCCTAATGATGCATTTTCTACGCCATTGATTCAGTGGCTGTGCTCCCCAGTAAATCCTTCACATGCAACACATTAAACGCCGGCCCTTTTTCCTTGTTCGACAATCGATTAGCACAGCTTAGAGACGGACACTCTGGAAGCAAGGCAAGAGATGGGACTTGTTATCTTCGGGGACTCACAAACAAACACACGCACACACACATGGATAACAAGTGACGGTTATCGTTCTTTTTCTTTTTTTTGTCATTAAAATGTAAATCCATCTATGCTTGCGTCAAAGTGTGGGACAACATTTTTAATTTGCTATTTAAACCTTTTAATCTTTGGGTCACTGCTTGCATTTTAATATGGAGGTTGCCCGCATCTGACTCTCTAGGGCTTTTTTCTGTTTTTCTTTTAATACTTTACTGCCTCCTAAATGTACCACTGTGTGCAGATACGGGAGTGTGGCATTTAATTATTGAGGTTTTCTTTTATTTTAAGTTCTACCATTTTTTTTCTACACTAGTTGCTCGCACATTTTTCTTATTTCTGCAAAGTAGCATATTCATTTGGTATGATGATATAACTGTTTGCAGGAAATAGATAATTAGGAACATGTATTTGCTCTCACCAACAGTTAATCAGAGCCCAGTATCTGCCAAGGATGCAGTATAACTTATATTTGAAGATCTTCATAAGCTTAACCCGGAGAGCAATTCAGAAACACCTAGAGCCGATATTGTTCTGAATGACTATGTCCTGGACTTTTAGGAATGGGGGTAAAAAGGTGCAGATGTACAGTAGTTTGAGTTCCATGCTTCATAATAGTTATTGGCTTTTTTCAGTGGCATGCTCGGTTTCCATGTTACGGATTCTTAGGGATCTGCATCAAGTCGCCTATAGGAGAGTTGGGACTGTTGTTACATTATAAACTGCATAATAGTGCCCCTTAGTTCGGCTTCACTCTGCTGAAATCATATCTTACTCCAAACCAGCATTCATTAGTCCATGAAACAGCTCCTTCATTTTTAGGACCTTTTTTAAAGAATGAAAAAAAAAGTGGTCTTTACAGCTTTTTCTGTTTCCTCCGATCACAAAGAGTACAGTAGTGTTCAGTGAGCTTGTATTGTGGACTTCAAAGGACTTTTCTATTTATTCAGAGTTTACAGTTGCCAATTACTGATTCTCAGACTATGCAGGGAGACAGTTGTGTGCCTGCATGGATGATTGTCCCCTAAAATAGCCTCCATCCTCTTTTCTAATAATCTGAAAAGTCAACAAAAGGTGAAGGGGACATGAGCTACTGCTGCTCCATTTATTGAACTTCTACTATGATTTTCATTTTGATGGGTGAATTGAAATCTAAAAGTTGAAGTTATTTAAGATAGACTAGTCTACAGTTTTAATTAATCCAAAACATTTGAACATATAGGAGTATCGCAAAGGAACTGTTCCACAGAGACATTGGAATGGTAAGACGCGTTTGACATTTAGAAAAATAATAGTTATTTGTAATTGCTCTATACATTGTATTTTTGTGAATGGAACTTTTATCATTTAATTTGAAGTTGATAAGCTTTACATCAGCGATCGCATGGCAAGTACAATCACAAGTACAAGAGCTACTAAATTGTTTAACACAACACATATTACTGTTCCTTTTTTCACTTAGTTTTCACCATATGACTAAAACACTAAAGCTTTATACGCTATTTCTCTGACCACATGCGTCAAGAACCTCCATCTTCACTCTGACCCATTTCAAGAGTGAGAGCGCTATCTAAGCCTCAGCACTCACAAAAATCCACCCAGAACCTTCTTGTCTGAAGGTTGATCTTTTAAAAAGGAAAAGAAAAACATCCTTCTGTTTATTGAGCAAAGACTGTCCTTGGTCAACCTTTTCAATGGGAGATAAGTGCTAACACAACTGAGGTAAGAGGAGATGTGGAGATTTCTATTGACTGACTGGAATTGGACAGCCTCAAACAAAGTTTTTTCGCGGCAGAGTTTCCGGGCGGTGCAGCGTGGAGTTTCAGCGGTGTCGTGGATAAAGCTTTTTAATGCTATTGACTGTTTTTAGGCTCTCACCAAGATGTTCTGAAATATTTAAATGATCACTGGGAGTTTCTTCCCCGTCCGTGGCCCGGAATAAAAGGATAGAGTGAGAGGAGGGAACTTTTTATGTCAGCCTTTTACAATCCCTGAATTAATAGGCACAAAATAATTAGAGAATTCTGTGCAATAACAGTCCCCGAGCTCTCAAGTCTTGGGTGGCGACAGGCAATGCATGCTGGTGAAAAGTGATTCATGTGTCCAGTAATGCTCAAAAGTGTTAATTCAAGAATTCATTAGTAGTCAGTTTTTTAATACCATCATGATTAGTTTCAAAGGGGAATTTTAAGAGAGTGTTTCCCATGCAGGGCTGTAGCTACCGCTGAGGTCAGAGAGGTCGTAGTCTCTATTGTTTTAGGGAATTTGTTTTTTTTTTATAACCTTAATTCTACATGATAGTAGGACTGAATATTATTATTATATTATTATTATTATTATTATTATTGTGCAAGCAACTTGTGCTTGCACAACAGGTCTCTATCGAGCAGCATTAGGCTGATGAAAAAACATGAAATCACCAAACGGCGAATAGACACAGCAAGCCAGAGTATGTGCTCTATTGGGTAAGACTTTGTGGCATCTGTGGGTGATTGTCGCAAATTACAACCTACTGAAATATATCAAGTGTCCTGAGCATGTAGAGGAACAGTGGTCATCATGACAAATGACTAATGCCCTCTCAGAATTCTTTTTTTATGTCCTTTATGGGCTTCTGTAGAAAGTGCAGAGCGCAAAACAAGAGTAAGTAAAATAACAACAACAAGTAGAATTATTATTTTATTAGTTGTAAATGATGGATTAAAATATGATCTTGAGAATATTAATATTATTAATTGATAAATAAGATATATGTGGTTTCCTAACGGTAAACTTGTTTGGAAACAACAGCAAATGCAAATTTGCAAATCAAATGCAGCCAACGTGGCCAAGGCTAACCTACGCGGTCCAACGTTAAAACAGCTGGTTTCTTCTTTCCCCACCAGTCAGTCTCCAACATTCCCTTGCTGCTTTCTTTCATCTTCTCCACATTCCTCTCTCTCTCTCTCTCTCTTTCTCTTTTCCTGTCTCTCTAGCTCTCGGTGGGTGTGTGTCCCTTTAGGGTGTCTGCAGCGGTGGAGATAAGAAGCGAGTGTAGGACACAGGGGGATGGTGTTCACAGACGCTAGGTGATCTTATCTACTCTCTCTCCCTCTCTCCCTCCCTCACCGACCGACCCTCGCTGTTCCGCTCTTCCTCTCTGCTCTTCACCTCCCCCTCTTTCTCTCTGCTCCCTCGCCCTTCTCCCCCCCATCTCTCGCCTCTCCACTCCCCTCCTCTTGTCTCACACACGCACACATTCTCTCAGATCCCCTCTGCGCTGCTGTTGATTTGAATTTGAAGTGATGGGAAACCAAATTGGCAGCATTGACAGCAGAAACAAACAGCTTATCTCTCTCTCCAGGGCCAATATGGGTCTTAGTCAGATACTATAGCCGCTGCCAGCAGCTGACTTGTGACAATGATGATAAATTGAACTTTTGTTGACTGTCACTTTTCATGTGTGTGTGTGTGTGTGTGTGTGTGTGTGAGAGAGAGAGAGTTTGTGACTGTATTCGTATTCATGTGTACGTGCAAGCTTCCCCTCTTCATACGTGTGTGTGTGTGTGTGTGTGTGTGTGTGTGTGTGTGTGTGTGTGTGTGTGTGTGTGTGCGTGTGCACTTGGTGGTGGATAAGTAAATAGACGTACAACACTAAAGCACAATGTTGAGGTAGTTGTACTCTACTTTGTTCTTTTGGTTTCAGTTGTACTCTATAATTCTACATTCCCACATGAGAGAGGAACATATTTGGGTCTTAGTCCACAATATATTTTCTAATTTAGAGATTACACTTTTTTATACATCATATTGAGCATGACAGTTTCTATGGATGAATACAGTGGTTCCAAACCAGGCGGTGTACTTCCCCTCTGGACATTTTTCTTTAAAATAAGTAGAATAATTGATAAGAGGCACAGGAGTGCACAGGACTCGACTTTCAACAATGTTATCAACAGGTACATTTAGTCAATCATTTTCCAACTTTGAAAATATGTCATTAGCAAATTGTAAAAAAAAAATATTTAATTCCCTAGCTGAGGTCAAGGGACGCCTTCTGACGAGGAGCAGATTTACGTTGTGGTATTGCTGAGTCAGAATACTTGTTTTGCTGCTGGATATACTGGATGCTGGGGGGGGGGGGGGGGGGGGGGGCGTTCTACAAACATGCAAATGAGTGTCAGGCATGTGAATCATGGGCTCGCTCGCGCTTCCTTCGGGACAGTGCAGGCATGTAGCTTTAACACGAGGATGAGGAGGTAGCGCAGCTGTCAGTGGCCAGCTCCCACTCCGACTAATGAGAGAAAGGCCCGTTAATTAAAAACACAAACAGGCGGAGCTCCCCGGTGTCCCGCCATCAGGACGCCCCGGGGTTAAAGACACGGAGCCAAGGGGATCGAAGGCATGCTGCTTCTACATACAACAGTAAATGGGGCTGCCCTTAACAATAAATAGCCTCCAGTATGCAAGAAGAACAAAGTGAACAGGGAAGAGATATTGGCATTAAACTGCATTAAGGCTGTGTTTTATGAGGGAAGGGCTCTGTGATATATAATAGTGAGACCTTGATGTTCCCAGAACAAACTCTGCTTCATTGTCTCTTTGTACTTGCATGAGATGCTTGGAGCAGTTTGTTAATCTCTGCGAGGCGACTTCTGTGATCCAAAAATAAAAAAATTCTAGCTCATTGTTCACTGGCACCTCCAAATGCTCCAAATGTCTGTTAATATAATCTGCCCAACCCCTTGTGTATCATTTTTTTTTCTTTCCCTGAATTGTATTGAATTCAGTTTAAATATTTAATAATAGTTTAAGAAATATTTTCTTCAGAGCCAGAGAAAAATCCAGAGCACCTGCAAAAATGCATAAAATAATTGAATCTGCAGTGACACAATTAAAAAATGTAATTGTGTACTATTTTTTACTATTTACTATTTTTTTACTATTGTAAAATTATCCATGTGTTTTATTGAACTGTCAAACACATGAATCATTAAGCCTGATCTGCAGATTGACACGTTGTCAGCCCTGTGACAGTGGCGTGCGCCTTGCTGTCAACAGGAGGTGGCGAGGGACGGCTTACAAGTTCCCCACGGCTCCCTCTTCTTCCTCTTCCTTCTTGCCTCCTGCTTCTCCATCTTCCTTCCACCCCCACATGTCAGCCCAGGTGCTAACAAAACATGGGGATTGTGGGTAGTCTCGGAACATATGGAGCAGATAGACGGAGGAATGAAGGGTGGAGGGAGGAGAGGGGAAGGAGGAGGGGGGTGGGGGGGGGGCTGTCATGGAAATGTCTATCCCTGTCACAGCAGCTCGAAGAGTGCGATGGACGAATGGATAACCGCTATGTCAGACTGCCAGCGAGGAAGCTCAATCTGATTTGATATGTTTTGCTGAATGACTCTCACGCAATTTTCGGTCTCACTCTTACTGTTTTTTTTTTTTTTTATGGATTGCGTTTGTGTACATAGGAATGTTCCAATTGTTCTGTCGCCGAAATGCTGCTCACTTTGCACAGACGCGCAGGCGCGCACACAAACACAAGCGAATTCCCAGAGCGGCAATGTAGACAGAGTTTCAGAGCTATGGCTGCAGGCACACTGCATGTGTGTGTGTGTGTGTGTGTGTGGTTGTTTTTGGCTATTCGCTAGTGATTGCTGCAGCCCCCCTCTCCCTCTCTCCCCCCCCCCCCCCCCCCCCCCACACACTCTCTCTCTCTCTTCTTCTCTTCTTCCTTTTTCAATACACATAACATAATAATCTCTCTTTTCTTCTCTCAGGCTGTGCCTTCCTCACCTACTGTGCCAGAGAGTCAGCCTGAAAGCCCAGAATGCATTGCACGAGCAGAAGACCCTGCCAGGGGTAAGTCGTACACAAGGAACCCCATGTTGGACCCATAAGCAGAATCTTTCACAATCATCTCTTGGCTTCACTCCGGTGAACACGTACGAACACAGATGCTTGTCTCTCACATAAAATGCTTCATATTTATTTCAAATCAAAGGGGGTCTGACTGTCTTTGGCATGCTTGTCATATCTTGTTCATCACTGGCTGTACACCAGACATGAGCACAGCCTCCCTTTCTCTTAAATATCCATCCTGTTCCTGCCACACAACCCCCCCCGCCCCCCCCTTCACTGCCTCGCTCTCTTTTCACTTTGACAGTCACACACACGCACAAACCCATAGGGAGGAACCACACACAGCATCGCATTGTAGGCATCCTATTTATAGTCCATCCTCCTGTTTGTGTAAACTAGTGTGCGTGTGTGTCTGTGTGCATGTGCGTGAAATCTGGTGGATTTAGGCTATCTTGTACATTCATGCGGACGCTCTGCAACACGACTGTGCATCATGAATGTACATCACAGCATCAGATGCACGCATGAGACGCATGACGCCACTCAAAGCGGCAGCAACTCGTGTCTCATTTAAGTCCTTGGCACACATGCTAGGATTGGGGACTTTTGACATTGTCGTAAAGAAAAGGTAGATATTCAATTGTTACCATGTGTGTGTTTCTGTGACTGGTTGTCTGTGTGTTGTGAGTGTGTGTGTGTATGTGTGTGTATGAAGACTTATGTGCATTGTGAGCATTTTCATTTGTGGAAACAATTCAATATTTGAGCGGGAACGTGCACATCTGAATGCGCACACATCTGCGCCTACGTGTGCGCCCGTCTGCGCCTGTCTGCGTATGTGCGCGTGAGGAAGTTTTGATGCGTCTCTGTCAGGCCTGGCTCGGTTTGCTCTGTTCGTTTTTAATGACGCCTCCAGGGAAGCTGACAGTCGCCGTGTTGAGCGCGCAGCCTTTGATGTGAGTGATTATGACATCACAGACGTGCAGCCTAGAAGAGCGGAGGAGTGGGGATCGGTGCTCCCGTTTCTTTCTTTTTTTTACACTTCCCAGTGGCATATTATTCAGAAAGAAAAAGAAGAGAAAAGAAGGAAGGGAGAAACAGAAAGAGAGAGAGAGAGATTAAATATTTGGCCAAAACCAGAATGCGATTTTGTCGATTGATGTTTTTGACTTTGTTGCTTTTGTTTGACAAGTATGGCCACAAAAGAAACCCCTTTTTAAAGATTCAGTCTTTACATCTTTAAGGGAAAGACAGTATTCGGTTTGACAAGCTACACAGTAATGCATCAACAACATCTAATCAGTCACTAGCATTCAACATTGCTTGAGAAGGAAATGCTAATTTGCCAGTGGAGGACAGTCTCAGGTTTGCATTTGATCGATGGTGAGCGTTTAGTAAACAAACGTAATGCCATAGGACAGACCTAGATACTCAAACCCTGCAGCAGTGCACGCAGAGGTGCACAGACTCCTTTTACTGGTGGGGGTGAAGTCAGCAAAACAGAATAAATGAGTTCATTAGAAAGAGGGCGAGGACTTGGCCCTGGGAAAACAGTGGGAGGTTTTATGACACACGACTACACCCTCTTTCCTCAGTGTTTCATGCGTTTTTTTTCACCTGCCTTCTTCTCTCCCTGCTTCCATCCTTTATCAATCTCCCACCCACAGTCCAACACAACCAAAACCACCATGAAATCCCTTTTTTCCCTCTTAAAGCCTCTTCTCTCCCTCTCTTTGCATCCTGATGCGCTTTTTATTGTCAAAGTTGGTCCCCATCAAAAAGTTTTCCGCCGTCTTGTTTCTTTTTCTGTCAGGTGAGCCGAGAGAAGAGGGGATTTGGCTTCCTGGAGGAAATGTCCTGCAAGCATGGCTGTAGGCTATTAGCTCAGAGAAAGTAGTAAATGCTGCGTTGTGCGTGTGTGTGTGTGTGTGTGTGTGTGTGTGTGTGTGTGTGTACAACTGAGCAGGTGCCGTGTTATGGGAGAAATTGGGTAAACAGGCGACAATCCAAAATACTGATATTAAAGTGACACTGATATTGAACAATTGGTGATAGATGACAAATTGTTTTCGTATCCTTCATTCCATTGTAGTGCTCAAACTACACAGATGTATGATTTATGCTGCTCACGTAATTACATCCGCTCTCCAGGCACAGAAACCCTCCCATAGTTGGAGGACGTTCAAAACACTTAAGAGATACGTTTAAATGAACTCAGTGGCTTTCTTAAAAAAGAATTGTTGGCGTTAAAGGTTTTGGTAAGTTATGAAGTCTGACAGAAAGAGAGGGGGCCATGGCTGCCTTTGTAAACAATGATGTACTCATTATGCTCCACTAATTAGATTTAAAAAAAGATTTAACAATGAAATAATATGGATGTCCAAAATCTGTGTTTGTTCTTTTAGTTCCTGATCCCATTCGTTTTTGAATAGTGAGTGAGCCAATCAGATCGGATAGTTATCTGTGTTATATTCTGCTTTTTAACATAATACACCATAGTGCAAACTTTAGGTGAGTCTACTATTTAGAATAGTAGTTCTTTTAGGTTTTTAGTTTTTTTTAAGTTTTTTGATCAACTGCTTCACTTAAGAGACAAGTCACCAAAAAAACACAAGATTACCACAACTGCCGGGATTTCTGCCTGTTTCATAACCTCCCCATTCCTGGAAATATACAGTCACAGTCAATATTATGACAGATATCACAAGGGAAAGTGCAGCCAGTGGGCAGATAAATGGCGTTTTTTTGTCTGAGACAGGCCAAAAATGAGGCGCGTCCCAAACACCGGATCCTGGCTCCCATTTATATGTGATCCCGCACTCCAGTTTCAGACTCGTACTACGGCAGGGCATTAAAAAGGCTTTATTGATTCTGGCAAAAGTCCTCAATAGTTGGAGGACGTGTTTCTATGTGTGTGTATGTATGTGTGTGTGTGTGTGTGTGTGTGTGTGTGTGTGTGTGTGTGTGTGTGTGTGTGTGTGTGTACAAATCACCCAGCACAGATACTCTCCAGCAAATCCTCTCACATATATAAACACAAACACACACACACACACACACACACATTAACTAAGCTTTACAGTCTGTTGTACTCAATGCCACATGCCCCATATACCATACGCAGTGCACTAAAAGAGCATGTACTCACAAATACTTAGCACAGCCTTCCATGTGAGAATAATGTGCAGGTACAAAGAATACCACAGAGCGGGCACTCACACAACAAATCCGTTTCGGCAATATAAGACTCCTTGTAAACGAGTCCATTCATAAACATGATACTCTCAGAAAGGTGAGGGGGGGCAGGGAGAGAGTAAAAAAGGGAGCACGAGAGAGAGAGAGAGAGATTAATACGGTGTCGATTGAATTGCACTGTAATAGTGAGCCAAATGAGAAAATATAGAACACTGTGAATCAATGCGTCATTTCAGAGAGCCTTTGACACACACACACATAATGGATAATGGAGCACATATACACAGTTTTTAGCCCACGGCGAACAGAGAAGTCTGAAAAGAAAATGAATAGCAGGAGAAGAAAGAGGAAAGGTTTGATAAAGTAAGGTTGGAGAGAGTGGGAGGATGGAGGGAGGTGTAGTCGAGGTGCCTCCACACCAACTGATTTGTGACTGTTTCTTTTTTCACCCTTCCCACTTCTCTCAGCTGAGATAATGCCAGGGGAAGAAATCTATGACATTGATTGGCTGCTGCGGCCCAATTTCATGGCAGCTTTTTCTCAATAAGTCGCCCTCATTGGTCAATAACTGCCAGGCTCCACAGGTGAAGCAGGTGAAGGGGTGTTTGGAGGGAGGGGTTGCAGGTGCTCTGTTATGATTTGTTACCCTTAATCATCCACAAATACGGTAGTTCACTCCTTTTCGTAGATTTGGATTAGGAGGAATACCTGGATGCAGGAGGAATAGCTGCACGTCCACATGAATAATGCTGCATGACCTGAGGCTGAACCCCCCCCAACCCCTTCTTCCCAAGCCATCGCCTTATCAACTATCTTAATCACCCTTATCCAAAAGAAAACCTTTTGCCACATAATGTAAGACACGCCAACAAATGGATCCACAGTCACTGAGAGTATTCTGGAGCAATGCACAGCATCAATAGGGAGGCACATATATTGTAAACTTATAAACTTAATTAGAAATGATATTTTGTCTGCCAACAATGCAAAGAAAGAGAAGCAGCCACCGGCAGTTGTCAGTGTGACAAAAGAATCAACCGTATCCAGTGTCCAAACGACAGAAAAGCTTTTAAGTGAGGCAGCATGCAGCCTGAATCTGGCAGTTCTTAAGCCTGCAATTAAAATTAAAATTAGTTTCTCCCTCAGACGGTACAAAGTTGAATGACTTCTTGAAAGTAGGGTTTGTAATATATTCTGAATCAACCACTGTTTGTTGATAAAATCCTCAAACTTATCAGAATGCGTCCTACACATGATCTATAGTTATTGTACTGTGTTTTGTGGTTTGGTCCAGGTACCTTAGCTAAATCTAATGCTACGGGTATTTGAGACAATAATCAAATTCTAACTAGGTAAAATGTTTTCTACATCTTTTAACATAACAGAGTGGAAGGACTTGCAACTAGCATCTGACCTGAACACCTTTGGAATGGAACATTAAATCCGAGCCAGATGTTATCGATAAACATCAGCGACCAAATCTCCTAATGCTACAGCTGAATGGAAGCCAGCTTCCAAATTCTTGTCCAACGCATAGCGAAAGATTGATGCCCATAGCCATTTGGTTTGATTGATTCATGTATTGATTTCTGCACATGTGGGTTTAAGCAGTCAGTTTAATCCAACCAAAGTGAACCTCTGAACCAGTAGGTCCTTAAATTCAAAAACGCAGCATCTTAGCAGAAATGCTCCAATGAGACGTACAACCATCACATATTGATGCAGCAACGAGGTGTCCACAAACTCTTTGCCACGCAGTGTCGTTTTGGTTAAAGCGCTTAAAGGGTCAAGCCTGACCGGTGCCATAATTGTAACAAAGATAATTACAAGCCTACACGCCATCTTTTGTCATATAAAGTCTGAATGCTCCCATTATCATTGGGCTCCAGGCCTGATGTTACAACCTCCCATTGCCAAGTGGAGTTTGAGCAGATTGTACAAATGAGTAAAAATGGTCTGTCTGCAGGCGGCACTTCACTTTCCTCCAACAGTCCAACTCGTTTCACAAGTGGTGCACGCCTTCTGTTGGGCCAATGGGCTGGCGATCCATATGTGAAATGACACACCTTCCAACAGTCCCAGCGTACTAAAGTGCATGCAGTGTCATAGAAGCGACCCGCTTTTTCATCTTGTTGTCACCTCATGTAAAATGGAAAGTTCGGTGTTGTGGCCAGAACTCCCACGCGGAACGATTATGCGGCAAAATGCTCCATTTCCACCCGCCTCTTAGAGACATGCGTCGAATCTTGATGTATTCAAGATTTTAATCATTTTTAATAAAATGTATTCTCCGCTTATGAATGAATTTGCTACAGGAAGAATGGAGCTCTCAGCCAGCAGTTCTAAAAAGGTCTGTTGTGTTCTTTGAAGAAATAGATGTCTCAACAATTCCAAACACTAGTAAGGGACATTTTTTTGGTGAACCAAATGTTGGTTCGTATTGTTTGTGTTTGCTCCAAAAGCATGTCCCTATTTCAGAAGTTTTAGAGGTGCCATAGCTCTTTCCAGCATCTCAATCTATTACTGGCTCGAGCTATTGTCACAGCCTGAAATGCACTTGTCCTTTCTTTGAGTTTGTATTGATCCAAAAGAAAGCGTAGCCTTACAGCGCACCAGTGAGTCTTCATCCTCAGCAGGCCGCTCCACTGAGCATTTACAAGTGTTAATGTCACTACTGGCACTTTAGGAATACTCCATGTACTCACCAGAACGGAAAGTGGCATAAAAAAAAGTCATTTTCAGGCCCATATGATTCACTTTTAGTTAAAAAAAAAAGTTTTACAAGCTTTTTGTAAGTCCAGAGAAATCCATGATCCAATTCTTGCGAGATTACCATGGTTTCATGACACACACCCTCCTCCACCCCCCCCCCCCCCCTCCCAAAAAGCCCTATACCTCCTCTGTGATATGGACCCGGCAGTGGTTTTGGCTGTCATTGGGGACAGGATGCATCGGCTGCTGGACTCAGTCCTCGAGCTTAAACAGCCTCTGTGTGCGGCTGGCTAAAGCTCTGCTACATAGATTTACATACACAGATCTCCATAAGCTGGTTGTGATAGTCATTCCGTGATAGTCATTTGTCACGGTTTTAGCTCCTGCTGCTGCTCCTGTATTGAGTCGGCTTGACTCCAGCTGATGGAAATGCCCTGGCGATTCTTCCGGATATTGTACTGAATGGCACACTGCTGTGTCTCTTTGTCTTGTTTATGCTTCTGAGCCCTCACACACAGTAGCAGAGTACGTCAGTGAGGTGGTGTCTGTTGTGTTTACTCTTGCCTCATAATTTAATTCACACTGCGCATTAAATGTTAAGGAACAGGGAGCAGATAACTGTAAACACTAAAATGCAACAAATCCTTCACACTTATTATGTGTCCAGCAGAGTGGTGTTTTATTGATCATTCGGGAATTTTATGGTCCATATTGTATACCTTTTTCTTGACATCCATTAGTGTGGCTTGCTTTACTCCCATGTGTCTCCCTCGGTTGTCTGCTCTCATTCAATGGATACATTTTCTCTGGCTTTTATTGTACAGCATTAAGCCCACCAAACACTGCATTTTGTACTCTCATCTCTCTCTATTAGTCTTATGTTCTTTTTGTGAGTTTCACTTAGACCAATTTAAATTAAAGTTCACTGAGAGTATTGGAGTATAAGCCCTTTGGTTTAATTAGAAGTCTCTTTAAGGTACTTTATTGAATCAATAAACCTTTGGGTAGACCTTGTTTTCAAAAATGGCTACATAGAGTTTTAGGAATTCAAAATTGTGTCTATATTGCAGTGCTGGTCTTTTGGTAGAAGTATTTTTAAGTGCACTTTTGTGTGAAGCTAGACAACAAATAAATGATTTTGCAATGGGTGATGGAGGCAGACAAACTGCAAGCCCGGTTTGAACAACGGCTTTTTTAATTAGAACAACTAAAAGAAAAATGATTCTGTCAATTCAAAACTGAGGGCAATTATCATGCAATGCTTGCATTGCTGTCTTCTTTTATCATAACCCTTATGGCAGCAACTATTCAAAGAAGGTATGAGTGATTGCAGAAGAGCAACAGTGTAGCAAGATGGAAACATTAAGTGAATTATTAGAAGACAGTAAGACATAGCTGGCTAAAAACCAAAGCCATTCATTTGATAATGATATCGACAATGGAACTAAAACTAGGAACCAATGGCCGCGCTGCAATAATAATGCTGCTTATCTTCTTGAAAAAGTTCTTATAAAGCAGAAACTAACCCCACGGTTTTCACAAAGGGATTTTTCTCTTTGGCGCTTCTCATGCTCCATGGTAATGGTAAAGAAAAAAAAAATCAAAACACATTTCAATCTGTGACCTTCTGCACCTCACCTTCACTGCAACCATTGGAATGTATAATATAGCAATTTCAATTTCTTCATTTGGCCATATCGTCTGATATGTTCGGCAGAGTGGGAAGTCCCACTCGGGAATCCTGTTCCATACGGCGCCAAAGCAGCTGGCGAGCTGGTGGCCTGCAGATGTGATAATGACACAACGCAGCAGCTGAGGCCGGATAGCGGGCCACGACTCAGGCAGCTTTTAATAATTGATGGCAGCCATGGCCCCAGATTGGCCAGTAATTGCATTACAGGTCACTTCTCAATAGCAATTTGTGAAAGTTGTGGTGATGTGTGCTGGGTGGAGATCAATAGGCACTGTCCAGAGACCCTCTCTCTCTCTCCCTTGGGGCAAGAAATTTGGTGGAAACATTTCCTATAAATGTTCTGTGCATCTGCAACATTGTGGCTATTCTTTCACTCTGGAGATCAAAATAACAGCTTCAAATGAAGAAAAAACAAGAGTATTTGCATAAAACAGGCATCAGAAAGGCTTCTTTCTTCATTAAATGTATCCTAGATTTGATCCTACAAGCTGTAGGAGCAGATAACCAACAGAAGTAACCACAACAATTTAGCTTTACACCCCTTTAATATTGACAGACTCACGTTTTTCAACAAAAAGCAGCTTCTTGCTGAAAAAACAGAGCGGCAACATTACTCACAATGCATTTCAAGCGCAGACAATCCGGTGGGTGCTGCAATCCATTGCAAGTTGGAAGTTGATAATTCTGTTTCAGTCATCAGGATTACCCTCGCCTTAGCATGGATACTAAAAACATTTTAAGAGACTGTGTTACAAACAGGGTTCCTCACAAAACCACTTAATTTGCATGCTAGGAAATTTAGTAAAAATGGACAAAAATACAATATTTCAGCCCCTTCACTTTTGGTCTGTTGTGAAGTTTTTGGAAGTCCAATTCTAAACCCATTTAACACAACATACATGGCTGAGACATAACTGAGGCAAAGGTTCAAGAGGTTAGAATTGCAAAAAAAATTGCCCTCCAGCTCCACAGCTGCAACTTCGGATGGAAGTTATTTACTCTTCCAGCCACCGACTCCCTCCCCCTGACACAAACACACACACACACACAAACACACACACACATACAATCTCAACCTTCCTACTCTTTTCTTGTTCCCATTGTTGATATCACACCCGCTCTGACATGTGAACTATCACTGTGTCATCGTGCTACATCTGGTATTCATTATTTCTCTCTCTCTCTCTCGCGCGCTCTCTGCCCCTCATGCTGTCCCCTCACCCCCACCCTCTGCCCCCCCCCCCCCCACCCTCCTGCTGTGGCATGGCGGGCAGGAGAGGAGAGGAGAGAAGAGTGGAGGAGACAGTGGATCTTACATGCTCTAAATACAGCCTCTACGTGTGTGGGGTGCTGTCATGAATGGAGAGAAAGGGACGGAAAACGCTTATTTTGCGATAGTGTGTGTGTGTGTGTTTGTGTATGTGAATGTGTGCATCACTTCTAGCTAACATCAAAGATGGTCCCTCATTCATCTTTCTGTCTCTCCCTCACATTCTCGTCCCCTCTCTTCTTCCTTCTGTCACTCTGATATCTTCCTTTCAGCATCATTTTGTCCACAGGCTTTTTTGTCGTCCTGCTCTGCCTTTCGCTTGCCCGTCTGTTTTGGTGTGTCTCACCTCTCATGCATGTGCTTGGCGGGGTGTGACAGCATTGAGAAGTCACCAAAAAGGTAAATGATGATAGGCCATCCATCATGCTTTATGGACTCTGAATGGTGCTGCCGTGGAGGGTGGCTGCACTGTGCAGTAACTCAGAGCACTCTGTCCCTCCATGTAACCTGGCAGGGGTTCTGCAGCTCGCCTTTGCCTCTGCTGGGCGAGTGCTCGTGTGTGAGACACAGGAGGCGCGTTGCTCTGACTCACCCACTCAAGTGGTTCTCTGTGTGAGTTTGCAATTCAGTGTGTGTTTAGGTCTGTGCGTGTGTGTGTGTGTGTGTGTGTGTGTGTGTGTGTGTGTGTGTGTGTGTGTGTGTGTGTGTGTGTGTGTTTGAGTAAGTAAGGGGGGAAACAGAGAGTGTTTGTCCACACTGCCAGACTGTGCAGAAAGCCCTAATTATGGCCTGATATGCCACCGCTGGGAGCATCAACTGACCAGCAGACGTAACACATCGTTTGTGTCTGTGTATGTGTGTGTGTGCGAGAGAGAGAGAGAGGGAGACTGCGAGAGGGAACTTTTTGGTTGCATGTATATGTTGTCAGGACAATTGTCTAGTAACAAGGGAGTAATTTGAAAGCCCTTTTCTTATGGAACCTGACCCCTAATACAGCATCCTAAAATGATCCACTTTTTCGGCTCTTGACCAAGTCATGGCAATCTACCCCCCCCCACCCCACCCCGCCCACACAAACACTCTACCCCCATAATAATAACGGAACAACAACACTGCATACCACCAGCGCAAAACAAATCAATATTTTTTTTTAAAACGAGCCTCTCGTCGGTCCGAAGGAGGGAACCATCACAACCATTCCACACATTCTTGGTCATTACCAGGACTTGCACTGACTGGAGTCAGCCTGGGTTGCTTTTGAATGAAATTAAATGTATCAGTTGGTAAGCACGAATTTCTAATTAGCACTACCAAGTTTTCCGCGCATGCGTGGTGACCTGACGTGATTTTCTTTTCAATGGCAGGCGGTCCACCGGCACTGCCTCGGCGATTGACGGGTCGATCGCGATCGACCTATCGGGCACTTCTGATCTGCACAATAACAACTCAAACACCCGCTGGCTTGCAACCGTCTGATATTTTGACATCCTCCTCACTCTCTCACAGCCTCTCTCTTAACCTTTTTACTTTCTATGGGTGTCTGCGCTCTCTCCATCCTCCTCTCCCATAACCCCCTCCCTCTGGTGAACCCCTTCACACTTTCCCTTTGTCACCTTTCCACATGGAAGAACAATTGTTCTGACGGTGTTCACTCTGTCTCTATCTCTCTGCCCTCTTCTTCCACACCTCCTCTCCTCGCTACCACTCTCTTAGATCCAGAGGGAATCACGCTGCCTGAACCAAATGTGCCGCAATCTTGTCAGATGATGTTTGTTTTGCAGCCCCCTTGTCGTAACTCTTAGTCAGCGTGTGTGTGTGTTTAACTTTGGCTACATACTCAACAAAGTGCTGTGACATGCGCCGCACACATTGAAAATTTGCTTTGTCATTATTGAAATAGGATTCTGCAGGGTGTTAGGGGTGACAGGGGGGGTGTTCCACAGTCTGTATGTTCAGACGGCTTCTAAGCATATTTGCGAAGACTATAAGAAAACAGCTTTTACCACTGAGGCTCCCGAGAAACTTAAAACAAGCTGAAAACCAAAGGTGTTAAAGGGACTGAACAGCCTGTTTGTTGCAAGAATTCCACAGAGAAACAAACCCTCTATCCAATAAACTGAACCAAACACACAAGTTCTATTGCCTCCTTAAACAACTAGCACTGTGTGCAGGCAGGATCAATGAGAGATTCAGCACCACTGTTAATGCCGTGGGTTCTGATCCCTCCAGATCTGTGTGGGGTTAGTAGTCCAAAGGGTTGCACTTTAAGATGGATAGTTTGGACCCTCAATCAAGCTGTTTAGCACAGTTCAGCATCACGTTCAGATTCATAGCTAGAAAATCCCTCTATCCCTACTTCAAGAATTCAGTTGATTTGATCAAAACAATCCCAGAGGAGCGGCAATCGTGGACAAAGTCAGTGCAGCCAACGGCTGCTATCTGTGAGAGGTAACTGATCAATGGCAGACAGTCAAAAGGGTGGAAAGAAGAAGAGCGGGGGGTAAAAAACAAGGCAAGAAGGACAGTTAGAAGGGTAAGTCTGCCGAGGAGCATTGTAACTCACCTCTGGCAATCCTGCACACTGTAAACACACCTCTAAAATCTCATCCCAAACTTTGGCAAGACGCGGCACATGCAGCAGCATCCTTTATGAATGTCACACCCTGTGAGAGGAAAATGATTACGTTGCAAAGAAGACAGGGGGTGGAACAGGAGGGGGCAGGAGAAAGAGAGAGAAGAAAAATCACTTTGATGGATTATGCCCCTCGTGGGACAACCTTGTAACGTTTTTGGACAGGATTCCAACTCTCCCCGATTCTCTGTTACAGCGATGATTCTCTTTTTCCTTCCGTCTTCTTTTGTCATCCCAGACGTGCGCTGGCTGCGCCAGCGCTGATACCTAATGATACCGCTTGCAGGAACTAATTACTACCAGTGATTAAGAGAGGAGACCTGTCTTCTGCCACGCATGCTGTCTTTGGGTAGGGGAGCTTTTTAATTGCTTCCGCCAAATAAATGATGGCCAAAGATGCATGGACCCTGGCTTCTTAATGGAGTCTCAGAGAGTGGCGGCAAAGAACGAGAACTTCAGGGCCATTGGCACACCCTGCACACAGATGGTGCCGCCTGTTCACGGCCGCCGCCTGTTGTTGATCGGTGCGTTAAGGGCACCTGTGAAATTAAACAGACAAATGAATTCCCTATTGGCTGCAAAACAGAATATTCCAATTTAATGAAATATGGCCTAACATGGCATGTGCATTAACTGCTTTTAATGCTAAAGGACAAAGCATTTTGGAGGTAGTTAGTCAGGTGTTTTGCCCGAGTTGAGTCACTCAAGGAGGTAAAGGTGAGGCCGTAGTGTTGGTGTGAGCTCAGCTGCATGTTGGAGATGAGGTGCTCGTGCAGTTTTGTTAGCCCTCAAGCACATCAAGACCTAATTAACGATCATGTTCCACAGCGCGGTTGTCTTTGGCCAGGATCCAGTCCAACAAATGATTAATTTACCGAACAGTAACATATCTTTCTGAGCAGTAAAGGACTTAAAAGTTTCGACATGGCTTTTGCAGGAGCACTTAGTGTGTAAGCTACCTAGTGAATATGTTCTCCTTTTAATGGCTGCCACGAGTAGCTCTCCCAGCACACTAATAATTAAAATGTCTACTTCTTCACCTCAGCATGTTTATAAACTCCAATCGCTGGATTCCTTTTGATCGTTTTATTGATTTTGGAGACACCTTTGGCTTTTTGTTTTGTTCTTGTACTGCATTTTCAAGTGAACCCTCTGTTAACGGGTGTTGCCGGTACTCTGACAGCAGCTTCCTTAAACTCACATGAACATGGAAAGAAGTACTCACACTAATGAGGCAAACACAAAGACAGAATTTAGGACGATGTCTAAGCCACCATATCCACAGAGATACAGTTATATATCAAGCTTTGACACATCTAACATGATGACGTAATAACTATTTCATTACATTTCTGATACTTTTTGACATTTACACTGGACCTACTGTGCTCTAGCAATACATCTAAATAACTGCATCTCAATCTAGGCACTTGTCCAAAATAATTCTATAAGTCAATGTGTACTGTAGCCAACAAATTACTCTTTCAGTCAGACTCACCATCTCGATTCTTGGAAGGAGTTGCTGATGTTGACTTAAACTCAAACAGCTTGCTTTTCGCCACCCACCGAGCGAACAATCTGTACTTCATCTGCTCCGCGTTGGATTCTGCTTCTGCTCATTCTAACTACACAGTGGTTGTTACGGCTGTGCCTTCACTAACTGCACACCAGAGGAGTTTTACCAGGAAACAGCTACTGCTGTCAACGATGTCTCTTTGATGGTTTAAAACTATGACTACTTTGCATGTATTAGCTTTGCGGCTGTCTCTGGAAAACAGAACAAATAATGTTTTTCCTCAGTTTATCTCTATTATGATGATCAGGTACATAGCTGGATATGTGCATACACTGGACAGTGTGAGCCCAGCATGATTCTGGTGTGGTTACACAATAAGTGCTGAGTCAACAATAATGACACTGCATTTCTCTTCTTTCTTGCTCTCCCCCTCTGGGAGCTCTGTTATTTGTCTTCTCTTGATCTCATTACATCATCATGACTCAAGGGCTGTATTCATTAAAGTTTAAAAGTACAATGCACTCCAAAGGCACTTGCAGTGAGTAACGCAGACCCTGTTAGTCTGTTTTAAGCTGCTCGCCCTCTCCACCCCACCTCCTTGACTCCTTACTTTCATTTGCTGTGCTTTTCTTTCACCAATGAGGCAGAGAAAATCTCCTGCTGCCTATAGCTGCGTGCAAGCTGCAGCGCTTTCAAAGGGGCCCAGATGTTGAGACTGGCAGTTGACTCTTGAAGACAATGCTCCTGCTCTTTAATTAAACTTTGGTGAAGTTCTTTTTATTTTCCTTTGTAAGCTGAACTGACAATGACTTGAATGAACAACTCTTTTCAGAGGTTTTTTTTATACCGCGGGTTTTCAGCAAAGACTCATTTTACCCCTCAAATGACAGAACTTCACTCATCTGGGGTCGTTTTTAGAAGCTAAACTTGCATAACATGGCCCTGGAAGCATAAAGATGGTGTATGAATTTGTTTAAATGGAAGCTGACAGAGAACATGGCTCTCTGCGGTCACAACTTGTGATGTGGCTCTGTAATAATTTCATACATTATCTCTATCTCTCTAGGATAGGTAACCATTGACAACTTCCTAGCAACTGATATTCCTAGGATTCAATTTAATGGGGGTTTTTTTCTCTTTCAACTCTCTCGGTTCTCAAAAACTGCATGCACACTACTGTCCAATTATGTGGCTTCAACCATACAGATTTGGAGAACAGATAGACATGCATGTATCCACTTATTAATCATTCGCTGTCATCTTTTGGAAACACAAAATACATGTGCTGATAAATTATTAATATGATCTTGGAGATAACATTCGCGCTCTAATTGCATGTCATCATTACCAGGTTGAAACTAGTCTCTATCTCCTCGTTATGTGATCAAAAATTCATAATTGTGTCATTATTAGGCAGTAGTATTTGTCAAAGGAGCAAAGCTCTCTAATTGGCATGTTCTCACTCACTCTGTCACCTAAAGTTGTCTTTCACTATTGTTATTTTTGTACTTGTGAATAGAGGGTTCTGGTCTAGCTGGATTTTAGCCACCATTTTTACTGTCGTTTCTCTTTGCTATTATTTTCATATTTTATAGTAATCCCATTCCTCTCTCTCTCTTGCAAAGTCTTTTATTAAAGTCTATTTTGTCTCCATCAAGCCTCATCTTCAGCTCTCTTACCTCACTCCAAAGCCCTTCTAGCTCATCCTTCTATCTTTATCTCCCTCTCAGGCTCACTAACCGCCCTCCCCTTCCACCCTCCCCACCTTTCCCCTCAACCCCCCCCCCCCCCCCCCCCTCCCCCCAACTTGCCAACTCACACTCCATCGCCAGTTCTTATCAGCCCCTCTCTTTGCATTTGCATCACCCTCACTTTTCCTTCTTCCTACCTCTAACTCTTGACTAACAATATCTCACATCTCTCTGCATGTGCTTCTCTCTCTCTCTCTCTTTCTCCGGTCCCTCTGAGCCATCTTTAATTAAGCGTAGGGCTATGTGTCAGAAAGAGAAGCGGACAAAACTAATGCTATCTCGGGTAGACGAGGCCGGGTCTCCTCCTTCTCTCCTCCTCCTCTTCCTTCTCCACCTCTACCTCCCCCTCTCCCTTTGGCCCGGGCCAACCGTAATTACCCTGCTCATTAGCAGAGGGAAGAGCTAGGGGGGAGAGGTGGAGCCAACTGGGAAGCAAAGGGGGGCAAGGGGAGAAGAACAAAGGAACAAGGGAGCACAGGTGAGGAGCTAGAGAAAACCTAAGATTGTCCTTAAGGGCTCTGTATTTGGAGACTTGTACAACTGGGATAGTCTCGGTCAAAGCGGTTAGTAACCTGTTGGTTGGACAGGAGCATCAGCTACTTTATATACACAGTGTTTGCCTGATGTTTAATCAACGTGTCACATCTGTATTTGGAGATTTGGCTGTGCAGTTTTATAAGTTAAAGCAACAGTGGGGCAGGTGTCTGACAATGCAGTAATTTGATTAAGTGTTGCCATGTTACGTTCTTGTAACATTGGGCAAAATGCAGTCATGAGGTCACAGCCTTTCTGCTAGCTTCTGCATCTCAACTTGTCTAGAAAAGTGGGACTTTCACTTTCATATGACGCTAAATGTCCTCCCGCCTTGCCAAAGCCTACACGTGTTAGAGAGCAGAGTTTGGGCTGGTTTCAGGTGTTGATGCACAGACCTTACAAGCTTACTGTCTTGTTTGTCCAGGCAAGGTTCCAAAAGAGCAGATTCATCTGGCCCACATGTTGGGAGCTCTTTGGCTGTTTGGCCCCCTTTGTGCAGATTGGCTCGGATCATCTTTTTTCCTTCCTTTTAGGTGAAATTCGGAGGCATTGGGAAATATTTATTATAGAAGTGTGTTTTTTTTAACATAACATTGGAAAGGAGACCTGCAAAAGTCTGCATCATCAGGTATAAATGGGACATTTAAAATTCTATATGTCAATGTGTTCAAGGTAACCTGAGCATAGTGTCAACCGAGTCTTGTAATGCAGCTCTTTTTCACTAGGGGAAAAGAGAAGTGTCTCTTCCTTCTCTTTATTAATATGCATGTATCATCTCATGTCAGCCTGTCAGCACCTTTCTCTCAGCCTTTCGCACGTGTTGTCCCTTGGCTCTAACTTATGCAGTGTTTGTAGTCTTTATTGAAATTTCCAGATTCAAATTCTCAAACCAAAAGTGAATGTAAAAAAATATTCAGCGCTCGTCAATACTGAAAAACTGATTTAATTAATCTAGTACTGTGCTCTATTTTTGAAGGTTTTGAACACATGCTAATCTAACTTCTGCCCAGACTTAGTTACTTTACTGTGCATTCATGGGGTTTTGGGGTTTTCTCGTGTCCCGTTTAACTCGGTTTCCGCTCGGTCCATTGTTGCGGGGATCAATTGGGAATCATGAGGACTGTTGGGTTTCTTGGTGGCACAAAAGCTGTTGGTGCTCTTGTGTGCTCTTCACGCAAGTTGTATCCAAGGGGGTAGAAGAAGTTTTCCTTCTTGGTGAGCTGCTTGGGCCAGAAGTGGGGACTGGGGGAGCCGGACTTCTCTGGTGCAGCTAGAATATGGTTGGAGAGGCCGCAATCCTTAATCCAGTACGGAAAGGAATTTGAAGAGGCTCGGTTTTCTCATCCTCACGCCGACCTGAGGCCAGTTCGGAAAGCAAGTTTGAGAGGGGGAACTCACAGAACATAGTGTCTGTGGCTTGGCCAATCAGATCTCTCAGGGCTGTTTCACCAAGAGAGAGATATCACACTTAGGTGTGAAGGCACATTCCTTGCGTGGGGGTTTATGTCCTGCAGCAGAAATGTATTTGAAAGTCAGCCTTGGTTTTACGCTATGGTGGGAGCCCAACACTCTCCAGAACAAGGACATGATTTGTGCATTATTAAGGCCAGGTTACCAACAGGGGGATGCAGACATGTGCCATGATGCCCCAGTCCCTATACAGGCCCTTAAAGCCAAAGCTGTGTGTCATTAAGTGGCCCTTAATTTGATAATTTGACAATTTTATCTGTGTATTTGCAACACTAAGGTACAATATATACCAAAGGGGGTTCAGCATTGTTACCTAATGTTGTGGACCTGTGCTGTAGAGGGATCTGGTGCCTAAATCTGGTTTCGAGACTTTTATTACATTAGTTTATTTTCTTGCTCGTGCGGCGAACATTTCTAAATTAAATTGTTCACGGTAACTGACACAAAGAAAACCTCAGATTGTGTTATTCCAGCATATGAGTAATGTTTGGTCCCTGAGTCTCAAATAATTAAGCTGTTGTGCGTATTGTACACTGGGAACTCCTGGGAGGACAGGGTACATATTTATTTATTTATTTCAGACCCAGAGGGATCCATACTACAGTACAAAGCAGACACACATTGTAATAGATACAAAAAACTAAAAATAAATAAAAAGAATAGCAGTACAATGTATAAGACCCTTCAGCAGTTCATTGTCTAACATACAGACATGTTCTCCAGTGGTTCCACAACCTGGACGCAAATCTTACAGAACTTTGTCCTGGGTTAGCCAACACAATGATTATGTCATTTTCTGACTCCGATACCCTACCCATAAATCTGTACATCAATACTGCAGTACAGGTAGGTACCCCAACACTAACAAACATCTGGCTTGCATACTTCCTCGCGTTAGTAACATTAATTTAGGCAGACATGGCATGCTAGCTAAGGGCAGCAATAGCCTTATATTACTAATTCATGGCAGGTAGGAGTGACCTAAGAACATATCTTTTTCGAGCAGATCCTCCTTACAGGTTAATCCAGCTACGTGTGTCATAAATGTGAAAACCAACAAGAAGTGTAACATTAGTTGTAGTCCTAACTCCTATTTACCAACAAGCTATCTGCAAAGTCTTCGGTAAGTATCAGATCAATGGTGGTTGGGCGGTGTTGCACTTGTATGCTGTCGACTTAACTGTGTACTGAAACAAATGGAAAAACACCTCTGACCCATCAAAGTGCAAGTCCATTTTAAACCTGAGCAAACGGGTACCTACAACTCTGCACCTCAATGGTCACCGGACTACTGTAGAAATGTAATTTAGTCAGGTAACTGGTAGCCTTGAGCAGAGTGTCAGAGTCACAGTTTAAAAGCACAGGAGTGCAGTGTCACAGAAGAAGGTTCACTCAGATTGTTAACTTTACAAGATGACTCACCTTGTGTATCATCACTGCCCCATTGACCTCCGAGTTATGTCCCTCTGTGTGAGCCCACATGACCACAACCACACTTATCATGTTTTCTCTCATGATTTGACCCTGTCCTAAATGCATAAAAAAAAGAGGTCAATTTGATTGGTGGACTACCGATGACAAGCAAACTGCTCCTCCAGGTCAATGAGCTTGTTTGTAAAATTAAATGCAAAGATCAAAGGTGCAAAGCATATCTTGCCCTGTGTACGTCTGTGCAGGATGGAGATTTCTGATGGGCATTTAACCTTCTAGCTCAATACAAAGTTGACTGATTGTTATACTTCAGCGGCCTGAACAAGCCGGCATAATTGTTTTTCACACATGTGGAGATCCTTTGTGGAGAAACACAGGATAACACTGAGTTAATGTGTTGAAATATCTTACATGAGATAGAAAGGACAAAGGGAGTGAAGTGGGTTTTTATTAGGCCTTTGTGTAAATCAACCGTTCTCTATAATCAGTAGCTTCTTTTTTCTAAATTAGCCAGGAATGCTATTATTACATTTGTATGAGAAATGTATGTAAACAGCGTTGAGGATTTAAACAACACCGTTTCTTAGTAAAAGTAGTATACTGCTGTAGCACAAAAAACTGATTCTGTTTCATTCATACTAGTTTTAACTCTTAAAACTAAAGCTAAATCACTTCAAATTAGACGTCATCCCTACCTAATGATTTATATTTGCATAATTCATTTTCATTGAGTGTGCACTGAACTAACTAAGCTTGGATGAGAAATTGCAGAAAAGTTGTCTTCTCCAGGAGGGAGTATTGGCCGCCGTCGACATCATCAGATCCTTTCATTTGTAATGTGAGTGAGTTGGCTGGGGCTGACGAGCTGACGTCCAAGACTCAATCAGACTCCAAACTCTCTGAGTGGACAGATTCTCTTTGGTCCCACCATCCCAGACAGAAAGCAAATAGCAGGAACCGTGTTTTAAACTTCATGATATCATAACAAAAATAAGTATACATACGCAATTAGTAACGTTTTGTTCCTCATTGTCCTCAAATTCAAAGGGTTTCCCATGAACAAAATTATTTCTACACTGAAATGATGGTTCGGCGGAACCAGAACTTACATTAATCTAGATCCCCTTGTTAAGTTTAGTTTAGACAGATCACTCAGGAACTGGCCCAGTCAGTGCAGTCAGTGAACTCAACATAAAAGGACTTCTCTTGCTGTGTGCTCTGTAACAGTCTCTTCCAGCACTCGACATGGCGGGGGGGGGGGCAGTCGGTGCCACGGGGGGCGGTGGCTCTGTATGGCCAGGCCTGCAATCTCAGGCGAGCGGCAGACTTTCACCGCGTGGACCACCTCTACTTTATTAGATTAGACTCTGGGTTTGTAATTGCATTTGCCTGATGCTGTGTATTTAAGAATAGAATGGCCTCAGCCCCTGTGGTCCCCCGTTACCCGATTTCCCAGCTGCCTCCAGGGGGAGCAGACAAGCACCAGGCCCAGGATAAGATGTTGTCATAACAACCAGGAGGCAACTGGTGAGGGGCAATGGAAAGACCTGCTAATCTTCCTTCATCTCTCCGTGACTTTGCACTTTCTTTCCTAGCGGATTTGTTCTTTATTATTATTCAGTGTTTCTTAACGTCTGTCAGGCAATTCACTTTAGTTCTTGTTTTTTTTTTTGCATCCCTCGCTGTCGTTCTGAGAGGGACATAAAAAAAAGCAGCAAATGTTTCCCCGTGCTGGGTCTCCCTGGGAGCGGGAAATGAAGGGCTGTCGGATGGGACTCGTATTTCATCTTGTCCATAATTTATGGGGGGGACTAGGTTTAGCAGGGGACATTGCGCTAACATGGGGGATGCTTGTCATAAGCATCTCCCATGAGTCATAAGCAACTGGAGGCCGTACAAATCAATGGTGACACATGTTTCTGTTAGATACGCAGCCATCGTAAGCCTTTGCGGATAAGCTCCCATTAAGTGTCATTATGTGTCAGTGATTCTTCCTGGTTTGTCCGAAGCTACTCAGCTGCACTTGTTAGGTGTCTAGATGGCACCCCACTAATAGCCTTAACCATCTGGGGTTAAGGCTATTAGTGGGGTGCCATCTAGACACGTATTGACCTTGAAAGTTGGGTTGAACGATTAGGATCGGGCTAAGCCAGCTCCAGCCAGTTGTTAGAGAGTTTTTGTCATTTTCTCAAAGTTCGCAGGTTTCCATCTAGACGCGGGGGCCTTGTTGAGGTTACACTAGCATGTTAACCGTCTGTCACAGTCAATGTGACTAAGCACATCTTGAGAAGCTACTGCTATACAAGGTTGGAACGGGAACTTGACCTCGTCCAGCCAGCTGTGCATAAGTGAGACAACAGGCCTTATTGTATAGACCATGTGACAGTGGCTCTCTTTTGAACTGGGAGTTGCACCAGCCGGAGGTAGTATATCATAAACCTCAAGCTGTCCGCTAATCACAAATTACAGCCAGCCTCTCCCCCAGCCCTGATCCAGCTCCCTCCGCGAGGAAGCCGGGGCCAAGGAGAAGAATACTAGCTCCTGCCAAGTCCCCAACGCTCCCCACTTAAAGGTGCTTATAAATCGGCATCCTCACAGATAGGTCAAGGTTTTGATTTGGTCGTGACCTTAGTTCATAAATCTGAATGATGTAGGGGCCTTGGTTAAAAGGCTGCTGGATCAACTCTCGGATGGGGCTCCCCTCCCCGGCTTTCTGTCTCTTTCTCTCCTTCTCGGACTCTCTCTCTCTCTCTCTCTCCTCTTCCATCTCTCACGACATCACGTCCCTTTTTTAAGTCCCCACTGCAGTCTCCAATCCCCGGAGCCTCGGTAACAGGCAGAGAGAGAGAGAGAGAGAGAAAGATGGTGAGGGGGTGAAACAGGCAATCAATAAATCAATACGTTTTGCGCTACTAAGCTAGGGTAAGCTCACTCTCTCAAAGCCGCGCGTGCATGAACACGCGCACACACATACGCACTCACTTACAATCCAAGCACATTTATTTCAACACACACACACACGCAAACAAACAAATGAAGGCCCAAGACCTTGCCAAAAGACATTTTGTTGTTTTAGGGACTTTCTTTTTTCTCATTCTATTTCCTGTTTTGGATCATTAAGCCATTGATTTTTGTTTCAACGGGTAAATGGTGGCGAGGACCCCCAGGGAGCCGGCTGAAAACCTCAACAGAGTGGCCCCAGCAGGAGTTTCTCTAGTTGTGACAGGCTGCTCCCAGGGGCCAGTGGGCCCTCTTAACTCTGCAGGGGAGAAACTATCGCATGAAATCAGTCATCCTGCTTCCTCATTCCTCTGCACTGCTCCATACGAGTATCCGCTTGGATGTCTATAGATTTCTTCCTGCTCAATGTTTCTCTGCAGCCACCGCCAGTACAAACGCGCCCATTTAGTTATAGATTCTGCTTCTGGTCGTCACTGAATTTCTTGTAAGTGTACAAATGGTCAGTTCTCTTCATGGATTTTAGAGGATGTAAAAATTTGTCTGCTTCTTCTTTCCAATAATTGCGTCCATTGTTTTTTCGGCCCACGGAGGCGGTGAAGGAATAGAAGTGGGGCTGGAGATACAGCAGCAACCCTGGCACACCAAGAATCAGTTGGCCAACAGCCAGCAAGAGATTACAGTCAGATATATAGTAACACAGATGGATGCACTCAGCCTAAAGAGGCTGACATATTGGCCAGCGCTGTCATAAGAATGACATAATATCTATCCTGACAGGTAATGAAAATAAAGGCCGCTCCACCGCAGAGTTACATAAGCACTTTAACTTTAGCTCATACAACGTAAAACACATCCTTTGACATATGGGATATCCCCAGGGAAGTTTTCAGAGTGGCTGGATGTTAGAGGTGGAGGACAATGGGAAATGGTCCCCTAACATGCTGGAGATGTAACTCCCGCTTTCAGTACTCACAAAGCGGCGCCCAATGGGTTGTACCCTGTGTCTCCTTGATATAGTGATACTATTCATAAATGTGCATCTCAGTGAATCAGTTTCTGAAATCGCTCTGATGCAGCCTGACCTCTCTCTTAAATGCAAGCATACATTTCCACCATGACATCTTTATTTCTCGAAAGAGCAAAACCAACATACGTGGTTTTAATAATGCATTCACTTTATTCGTTCACCACTGTATACACCAGTGGTTCCCAAACTGGGGGTGCGTGGGCCGACGTGGGGGGTCATGGCTTCACCAAAGGCAGGGAGAGAGCGAGAGAGGGGGAGGGAGAGGAAGAAAGAGAGGGATAGGAATAGCAAGAAGCATCAGAAAGACAGCAATTGGGGGGTCTTACAATGTTCCTATATCCTCAAAGGGGGCCCTGACAGAAAAAGTTTGGGATCCAACCATGGGTTTGGGTTAGGGAAACACAAATACACAAAACATACAACTCACTTCCTCTTGCATTTCTGTAAACTGTATGTCGATGCATTTGCATTATAGGCAACATTGAATTTACACTGTTGAATTATTGCTAGGGTACATTTACATGTGTACTTTCATGTTGTGTAACTCAGTTTGGAGGGAATCCAAGTTATTTGGTAGCAGATGTAGAAGGTGTCTGTTTGAGATGAATATGAAAACCGGCTGAGAATTGTTCAATTAACTGATGTTGAACCATGTGGAATACAGACATTTTAAAGTAAGAATATGTCATTTTGATGAGAAAAATTGGAGTGGAAAATTAACTCTACATATTAATAATAGTGAAATCCCCAAGTTTGGCTGCTACAGCTTCACGTGATCTCCTATGACCATTAGCTAAAAGCAGCTGCTGTTAAAAATAGGTTACACAGTCTTCTGACAAGTGGACCTGTGCTGCATTCAAAGACCACCACTTTGACTGCATAAATAAGACAATAAACACTACCAACATAAACAAACAACAAATGATTCATTCAGATATCCTCCCTTCCTCTCCGAGTCTACCTCTGTTCAACGGGAGAGGTGGCAAAGATACTTTATAGTTTCAATTTGAAGGAACTTTTTCTCCATTAATAATGAAATCGTATCCCCCCCCCTCCCCCCCGTCTTTCTCACTTTCCCCAGGAACAAACCTGGTGCTGCTCGGTTGGTGCTATAAAAACTCTCTCCCACACTTAGTTTCTCACCTCCCGTCCTCTCATCCTCAGCCAAACCCTCGGTTTTGCAGGAAGTAAGAAACCGAGGCGGCTGACAAATGCAGAAAGAAAGACAGTAAAAGCCAAAGAGGGATTTTGAAACCGCAAGAGGAAACATAGAAAATGAACATTTCATACTTTGCTTTCCTCGTGGTTACCAATTCAATTCAAGCTTCCTTGCGTTCAAGTTCTCTCTTGTCTTTTGCCCGTATTTTGAAAAGCAGACAGAACAATTGTATAACACTTAACCGCAGAAGCCCTCTGAATCTCAGAATCATCAAGAGATATAAAGACGAAGGTTGAGAGGTAGATTGACATTTCGGCCGTGTCGTTCTTGAATGCTCGACAAAGACTCAAGAGCCTTCCCGTCCGCCCTGAGTGCGTTTTCCTGTTGACATTGTGTGGTTCTTTGTGTGCGTAAGCAAAGGCAGGCTGGAACAGCGCAGGCGTCGCATGTGCAACTGTGATGGCGCGATCACGTGCATGTGCATATTTTTGACTTGTCGGCGTGTGGGAGTGAGAGAACATTCGCATCGCCCACCTGGGCTCTAGCTGGGAGCCAGAGCCGTCTCACTGAAAAACTCCCTGTTGTTTCTTTGGCGGAGCCTAACATGCATATTTGACTGTATCACTCCTCCTCCTCCTCCTCCTGCACTCTGACTATCCTCTCCTCCCTCGATCTGCTCCGCTCCCAAAACTCATCGCTTTCTCTCATCCCGGCTTTTCTATATTTAATCAGCCAGGGAGTGTGGAATTAGTGATTATTTAATGGAAATAGGCAGCCAAGAAAAGAGGTGTGTCTGGATGTTCTATACCCGGCTGTCATTTCAGTGCAGAGCAGAGTTTAGAGAGAGCACAGTGTTAGAGGTTATGTATGGTGTAGAAACCCTTGCAGGGTTTGAATTCTGGTGCACAAACGTGCCGCGCGAGTTTGCACTGCACAACCACCCGCGGCACTTTGCTCTCCCTCACTGTTTGTTTCTGTTTGCAGTAGTCTCATCTTTTCCCTCCTCTCGTCCACACTGAGGCCGTGTTCAGAACATTGTTGGCCCCGCATGACAAGATGTCCAGTTTTATTATTTACCTCAAAATTCCCTTAAAACAGCGCTGCACTTAAATACCTGCAGGGGTTGCTAGTCTGGAGTAAAAGTTTAACCTGGCTTGACTTTTACCACAATGGAGTGCAACATCATTTGCATCGCTCTGTGTTGGCTAACTGAATATGTGAACGTGTGCATATCCTGGGAGGTCGCTTTGCAACATGGACGAGGTCATGGTTGCAGCTGGTGTGGCAATAGTGTAAGATATTGCAAAAATCTTGTATTTTCTCTCCTGCCATGAGTTGTTGAGAAGATCGATGGAACTCTCCTATCGGCCAGTTGTGTACGGCTACTGCCTGGATACGGTTAGCTTATCTCAGCCTAAAGACTGGAAATGTTGCATCGGGACAAAGCATAATACATAGTTTCTACTTTGGTTGCCCATGAACCTCAAGGTGTCCTCTGTGAAACTGCAAAATGTCAAATTAATCTCTGTTCCGCCACTTCCTGCTTTCCATAATCACCTCTTATTTATTTGAACAATGCCAAACTAACGAGTATTAGTCCTTTACATATTTTTCTGTGTCTATTGTCAGACAGCTGGATGAGCATGAAATTGGGATTTCATCGCGGCACACAAATTCGACTTGTTAACGAGCCAAACAGAATTCCCTATGCTGACATGGTCACTTAAATAAAATCACTACTTTATGTTTGCTGGATAACAAAGGCATGTTTTCTTAAACTTGATCACTCACATAAATTATGCAGCCGACTTAAGTATTACTTGGCATATTTTCAATCTGTAGCTTCTCACAGACCCGTTTTTATCTTTTTTTACATTTATACTTTCATCACTGCGTTTCTCCCGGCCCATATCCAATACATTGTGAGTGACAGCTCATTACAACACCATCTCCTCACCTCTTAACCTTATGAGGCAGAAACAGCAGAGTCTTTTTGTGTGTACGGGAAAGTGTCTGTGTGTCTGTGTGTGCGTGTGTGTGCGTGTGTGCATGTGCGTGCGGGTGGGTTTGCTCGCTTAGTGCATTCTTGGTGTGTTTGACCGAGCTGATGTTTGTGTCTATATTTACATTTGCATATGCTGTAAGGTATCTTTCGTACGCATCGGCCTTTCAAGTCAGCTCTCGCTGTCTTCTATTCATACTCACGCATTCACACACACACACACACACACACACACACACACACACACACACAAACACAGTCCGGCGATATGCAGCTCATGAATACTCCCAATTATGGGAAACCCACTGATCGTCTCTGTACCTCAGTGATGGCAGGAGAAGGGGACAAAAGTTGCGCTGGAACAGAGGTGAAAGCAGGCTGCCTCGTTCAGAACGGCTTTTGAACATATTTTTTTCAATCCTTTTTTTTTTATTTTATTCATTAGATAAGTGAAAAGCAAAAATCCAGGGATGGCACGCCGGTCCCTGCTATGATTTATGTTCACCTCCGGAAAGAGAAAAGTAGAATTTATGGCTTTCTCATCTGGCCTAATCTTCACTATATGCTGCAAAGCCAAGGCAATGCAGTAAGCTTAGCAGGGGGAGGGAGAGAGAGAGAGAGACGCTGGAAATTGTCCTCTACACTTTCTCTAGTTAGCTTCTCTTTTTCCTTTTTCCTTCTCTCACTTGCTAACCAACTCTATCACATTTTGTCCTTGTCATTTTTTTTTCTTCTCCTCCTGTAAGCTTCCGCGCACACTGGGAGCCGCCGTACATACACACACTTTGTGCACACTGCGAAGCTTTGAGCGCTCCTAATCATAGCATGCAGGTGTGCTGCGCACGCAGACGCGCGATCACACAGAAACCGAGAGAGCCGCTCGGCCCCTCGGCGACACCTTCACTCCTCTCACACCAATTTTCTCACACTTTTTCATTCTTCTCTTTCTTTTTCTCGCTGCCTTGCACCGCACCTCCGCCCTCAACGCCTCCACGTATGGATCCCTTTCTTTTTATAGTCAAAGCTATAGTCCCCATGGCAACACCAGGGTTTTTGATTGCCAACGTGCAGTATGTCTAATGATGTAACTATCACAAGGGGTTGGGTTGTTTGCGAGCATTTGTGTGTATTTGATTCCTACCCCGGCACTGTCCTCTATTAGCAATGCCTCTTGTTGTGATGGATCAAGCTGTGGAATAATCGATCTGTGTTCAAGCCTCACAAAAGATTGTGCGAGATGGTCCAAAAGCATGCCTGAAATGTAAGATTTGACACGTATTACGCCTATCAACGCGTATGTGTGAGGAGAAGATGCCATGTTTCCATCCGTGTGTGCGCATATAATTTGCACTTGAGTGTGTGAGGGTATGTACAAGTGCGTGTCACAAGGAGGTGTCAAGCTGTAACAGGTTTTGACAGGGTAAAATCATCTGCAGGTGCAGATGATGTGCTTTTTCTATCCAGTTACGGTGTGATAACAGAATTCTCATCCATCGATTCCTATTAAAGTGTTTGCAGGAAGCGTAAATCCAGTCTGCTCTCATTCCACACCGATTCTTATCCAGGTAGAGCATTTAACGGCTGAGAAATACAGCTCACTGTGTGGTTTTGCACTCATTTACTCTATTCCTCAACAAATGTGTACAGAGGTGGGGGACGAAGACTGAGGCGAAATAATACGATGTGGAACAGGAATAGAAAAGAAAACAGAGAGAGGACTACATTTGCATTTTAACCTCTCATTCAAAATGGCTTGAAAGCATCCCACTACTGCCAGTGTTAAGGCTGCCTGCCAGGGAAAGAAGGAGAAAACAGGAGGAGATAGAAGAAGGAGTGGGCTGGTGTGAAATGGATCAAACAATGGATGTGATAAAAGCATTGCTGTTCTCCCATCCAACTGCAGGCAAAAGAGAAAAGGAGTGGAACAGGAGTGGGGCGGGTGTGATAACTTGCAGCTTTCAACGTGTCTCTGTTTTGCGACTAGATTTCTAACAACACGTCCTCACAAAGTTGAGCTAGTTAGCGTGCCAAAGAACTGCAATCAGGAAACAAAAGAGATTATTTTTGTCACATATCTGTATGCTGCTCCCAAAGGTCAAGAATGGTCGCTCAGATGAATCAGATGTGTGTGTGTGTGTGTGTGAAAATCTATTCTCCTCGTCTCTCTGGTTCGTTCTGTGTAAAAGCCATGTTGATGATGGAACCGATGAGGTTTGCCTCATATAGTGATCTGTGTGTGTTTCCCTTTTATCTGGGAACGTTGTGATCTTGGAAGACGCTAGCCGGGGCACGGCACTGCCAAGCCAGCAGCAGCAGCATGCGGAAACGGGGATATCAGAGTTATTGAAACGCTCTATCATGACATTAACATGCAACTTTTGCCGTTCAAATAGATCAGTCCCTTTCTGTAAGTGTCTTTGAACTTCTGCCGTTAAACCTGTTAAAGAATTAAATTAGTGAAAAAAGTCCTTGTGCATGCATGTTATTGTTCACCACAAGATTTAGTGCAGCGCCCCATCATCTTGCATCGTTTTGAACATAAGGAAATAGATCATTTAGAGCCAGTGTCTCATTCGCCGTAATGTACACTGCAGTCATGTTGTTCCTAATCCACCTCACTGCTGCAATGTAACAAAAAAAGAACAGACTGTTCCAATTCATAATTCATTCGGAAGCTTTTTTTTGTCTTATATTTATTTCACCCCATCCACTCATCTCTGACTGCAGCATGCCGCTCTATCCCGGCCCAAACAACTGGGCCAAGCCACCCCGTTGTCAGAAAATACTCTCCTCATCCTTGATCTGACATGATACAGGTTGCCCTCCTCTGTTTGTCTGTAAAGATGAGAAGGGATAAAGCAGGAGCAACAAAAGGGAACGGGATTGGGATGTTTTGCTTTACAGTTCTCACACACCGACATTGATCTCTGCACGGGACTTGATGTTTGGTCATGTGTCAGAATAAGACACTTCAGATTCAAGGCAAATACATGTCAAATAGAGACTCGGACCTCTAGACGGAGAATCCAAGTGACATTTAACCGTTCATCAACATCCAAGCTTCTAGCTACACTGCTGACCCAAACATTTCAAACATGCACCTTTTTTATTCTAGGAAATCTAGATCTGCTTTCCTCTCTGTCCACTGTTTAGAGAGATCTATTTTAACTGCACTTCAAGTCCTATTCAAAACCACCAAATAGGAAATGAGCTTGAGTGTCGGTTACATTAAGTAAATCCCCAACCCCAATATTTTATACAACAACCACTTCTATAGCTCTGTGTGCTGACCGACTACTTCTCATCGAGATTAGCCTTTGCACTTGCAACGAGAATCCCTGTGTAGAGCTGAGCCAATGCCATTTGACTGACTGACCTGAATTCTGCCACTGATGAACACGTTGTGTGCCCTGGGAGAAATAACCCTTCCTCACACAAGCCGATTCCAGTTCCATTAGTCACAGTACGGCACTTCTCTGTGCAGTCTGCAGTGGGCGCTGGAAGGGTGTGAGCTGCCGCTTTGCTGCAGATGTTGTAAAAATACTTCTGTGCCCTAAGAGGTTGCAGAAGTCAATAAAGGGAAAGTTTTACATGTACTGGAGCCTGGATGAAAATGCAAGGAGTATTCCATGGGAGTGCAATGCTTCTGTGAATTAATGTAAAATCCATATTTCGAAAAAAAAGGGTTGTCCTCTTTGAGACCACTGGTGACATTGATCGTGTGGGTGCAAAATCTCTGTAGTTAAATTCAGAGTTTTTTTTTCCTAGCGTACAAGAGCCGGTTTCCCAAAAGCATCTCATTATATTGGCCACATTTGTTCAGCTAATGTTTCCACTGGCACGTTTCCATCGCAAGATGAGTGTTGTGCATGCTGAGATACTTTGGAAAGCAGGTCGAGCGCCAGTGGTTCATTTTACAGTACAAATACCGGAGTTTGGTTACACTTATACTTTGTGGCTTTGCTCGCGCAGAGTAGCTAAACATCTGGAGCTGGTCCCTGTCAGATGCCTTACTACAATTAGGGATCAATAAATATATGTCCAGTATCAATAGAAGCAGAAGAGAAACCTAACACCTCAATTTGAATGGAACAGAGACAGAAAAAGAGCCTTTAGCTGCAGAATATAAAACAGAGCTTCACAATAGCAGAAGAGGTATATTATGAAGGCAGCCTTCCTTGGTCCCTGGTGGAGTTTCACGGAGTGCTTTCTCACTGTGATAATGAAATGACCTGCCCTGCACAGCTCCACTCTCTCTCTCAAAAACACATCGGCTACACAACGGTGAAAATGAGAAAATCCTGCCTCCTCTCGAGAGTTTGGTAAAGCATACTCTAAAACATACAATATTCTTTTTCACTGGCGATGATGGGAGCGCGAGTGACTGAGTCACTGCAAGTGCTGTGAATCACCGGTGCTCTATTTATTAGTTTGTGTGTGTGTGTGTTTTTTTTGGTTGCAAGCACCGTTTTGAGCAACTAGTGATCTGACATAACAAGGTAGTACACAGAAATTCAGTGGGTATAAATCCCATAAAGTTGTCATCGTAACCGTGTTTTTGTAACTTGATTTATGTGGTTTGAACGCAGTGGAATCAATACAAGCACTTCAATTTTGCCCCCAATTCAAGGTAGAATCAAATTTAGCAAACTGAAGTCCCACACTGTTTTCAGCTAATGTTGTGGGCCTCGCTAAACATTCAGGCCGTAGACCGATTCAGAAGAATGACTCACCAGTTTGGTACAGCACAGGCTGCATGCAGACCATGTATTCCCTCAGCTTCTAGTTAGCAGGGAATCTATGGCAGCAGTGAGGCAGAGCGCTGTCATTGAGTTACATAATCAACAGAGGAGTGTAGCAAGGATGTGCACGCATGTGTGTGTGTGCCCGTGCATTTTTGTAGCCGCAGTTCTTTTTGAGCTGTCGATCATGTGGTACGCCAAGGCCACTCTACCACCAGGCTGCTGAGGTGGACTTTCAGCAACAATGTAGCTTAAGCCTGCATATGTGTGTGAGCGAGCACGCGTGTAGTGGTTTTAATAGGCATATGCCTGAATGAATAGGCGGCGGCGTTCACAGGACTACGGAGAAATAGGCGCGCGACATGCGAGGCATTAGGTGTGTGTGTGCTGAAAGATGGGCCAATTTACAGAACGTGTCGGCTCACAGGGATGCATTTACATGCATTGTGCGTGTGTGTCCTGATTTGTATCCTGTTGTATATTTCCATGCATGCCTGGATGCGTGGGCCTATTTGGGATGTTGCTTATTTGTGCACGAGCCAAGCGTGCATGTCAAGCCATGTAAGCCTACACACTTGTTACTGTTTGTGGGTTCGTATATGTATGCATGTCTGCATCCCAGTTTCTTTTTGTGTGGCCAGAGAGAGAGCTTCGTGCGTTGTCTGTGTGTAGTATTTCTTCTGCTGCTCAATGATGCCATCTGGCTTTGGCTAACACTAACACATACACCCTGGGGGAGCTATCCATGCTAGTCAGCGTCTGGCTTTAACAACTGTTTTGGGATCGGTTGTCCAGTGGGCTGGTGCTAACTCACACTATTATGAGCAGGATGATAAAACTGACCTTGAAGCAGTTTATGGCCCTGGGATAATGGAAACCACTGATAGCGAGCCTATGAATCTCCACTTAGCTTTCAATGACAAAAGAAAACAATGGTTTAAACCACTCAACATCGTTTTTAGCTGTAACTAAAAATGTATGAAGGGACTCGACTAACAATGACAAAAGAAGTGACCTGTTTATAAGAGATATCTATGAATGAGATCCTCTTAGGATTCTAGGAGTTACAATTTAATAGTAAAACAATCAAGAATGACAGTGATATAAAGTTTTAATCTAAAATAAATGCTATGAAAAGGGAAAAGAGGGTATTTTATGTATATTCTTTTATATCTTATCCCGTATTTACACAGTATTTCAGCTTTACCTTTGAAATGTGTTGAATTACATTGACGTCTTTGTGGGAATTTCTTCTTAGTCAAAGGGAAAGTCAAACAACCCAAATATGAAAACTGGGGAGTATCTTGCTTGTTTTCTCTTTTTTTAAGTAAAAGAGTTAATCCACATATTTTTGGGTCCCTGAAACGCCGGTGCGGAGAGAACTTCGGACCAGGAAAGTGATACGTAACCTCAAAGGGTCAGTGCTGTCGTCCCGAGCGAGTTAAGACCGGTGCTTGCATATAAAACCAGTGGAGGTGGAACACAATTAGGTCAGATTGAGGCTAGACCATTTGTGTGGGTCACGGTAAAAGCACTCATATGTATGCAAGCTTATAGGTCCCTTGGGAGCAGTGGGATGACCTTGTCCCATACTCTGATCTATGTCCTCATCTCCCCTATGTCCTCTTTTCCTCCTTCCTCCCCCCTCTTGCTTTTTCATCACTGCATTTCTCTCCTCTCAAACACCCCCACTTGTTTAGTTGTTTTTGTTCCGGTTTTCCATTAGTTTCTCTTCTTCCTCGCCCATTTTGTTTTCACAGCTCCTTAAATCTAATTCTTTCCTATCCAGCCATTTTTTTATTCTCTTTCTTCCATACCTCTTTCACTTTTTTTTAACTCATATTAACACCTTTTTTTCATTACCCAATTCCTTAATCCCCTCTCGTCCTTTTTCCATATCAACAGCCAGTCTGATAAATAATGCATCACAGCACATTAAAAACGTTAGTAGGGTTCTCTTGGCTGTCAAAGAGAGGGAGGAGATGAGGGAGAGGAAGCAATGGCTAACTCTATTTTAAATAAGTGTTATGGAGAATGATGTGATTAAATATTAGCAGCGGAGTAGCGATTGGAAAGGGTCAGGGTACGAGCGTTAATTGTGTTTGCGTTGTGACATTGCGTTGCCTTTGGTGAATCATCTGAAAGGCCCGAGATTCATTAAGATGAGGACTGTATCAGCAAACTGAAGAAAAGATTTAATAACATTTAGCAAAACACTGATGCTGCATCACACGGAGCCTTGACCTTTCCCTCCTCCATCTCTCATCGGAGGCTTTCTCCCCTCCTTTCCTTTCCTCCCCCCCTCCTTTCCTCCTTCCTTCCTTCCATCCCTCCTGGCAGCGTGGCGATTGGCATTATTAAAAATTGATTGGTAGCGAGCGTTTAGCGGGGTGGTGAGGCGGAGAGCGAAGCTTTAACAGGCAGGAGTGAAATGAAAGGACGGCCTCGGCGGACACACTGGAAAAGTCTAACAGGGGGACAGACAGTGTGCAGTGTGTGTGTGTGTGTGTGTGTGTGTGTGTGTGTGTGTGTGTGTGTGTGTGTGTGTGTGTGTGTGTGTGTGTGTGTGTGTGCTTAGGTGGGTTTATATGTGTGTGTAAGGAGAGTATTGCCCAAGAACATTTTGTAGTGCCGCTCTAAACACTAAACAACTAAGCAATGTTTATTCTGTGTATGGGGTTGATGTTTTTGTATGTTGGTGTGTGTGTTTGTGTGTATGAAAACATCTAACCCATTATATCATAAATAGTCCACACAGACCTCTTCACAATACTACACAAGCATCCAGAAGCACCCACAGAGAGGATACACAGTCACAGCAGTTCTGCTGACCCAGAGTTACTCCTCCACCATCCTCCCTCCATCCCTCTTTCTATCGTTCCCTTCATCCCTCTGCTTATCCCCCTCTACAACCCCTCTTTCCTTTCATCTCACATCAAATAATATTGCCAACCCATATTCCCAACCAACTATTCCCCCAATGGCAATAAGTGCAACAGCTTTGGAGATTTTCGATGCACTTTACCCCGCTATTTGGCAGAGTGATTCCAAAAGAGGGGGAGCGAGTGGGACCGAAGCATGTGCTATAACACGCCGCTGACTTCTTGTCTTCTTTCTTTTTCTGTCTCTATTCTCTTTCTCTCTCGGTCACAGATGAACAGACCGATCCAGGTGAAGCCAGCAGACAGCGAGAGTCGAGGAGGTACTGTATAACCTTCCCTTCTCCCACCCCCCCGCCCCCTTTCATCACTACCTTCCCTCCCTTTGTTCCAGCCCTACAAACGTGCTGCCTGTGCGTATCAGCCTCAGCATTATCTGTCCCATTAGACGATGCCCTGTACCTCGACGCAGGCTGACAGCGCGGCCTGGCCGGACCCTCCAGTATTCACAACGCATTATGTAAACGCTGATCCTCTTGCCCGCGCTGCCCCCTCGCTCCTTCCTTAAAGTTTCATCACATGCATCGACGCATTTACGTGCAACGCACCACGCAGAACCGCGCCCGTCGCGCCACGCTTGACTGGACAAAAACAGCGGCACTTCTTTATGTCAAGCACCTTTTAATACCGCAGTCGTCGTCAAAAAAAGGCGTATTTGACTTGTGTCACAAGTTCGTGAGGGCCAAGTGAGGCGCAGATTCAATAAATGGATCTGTGGGAATGAAAGCGGATCATCTTGTTTGGTATTTCATGTGTGGCGTATGGTATCGACAGCTAAGACGGCATGGAGCACATTTTCTATGTCTAGACATGTAGTGACCTGCTTCTGACATCAATCAATGGACTGTACAAGGGAAGATTGATGCAGCTTGACCATTTTCGTCTGGAGTCTCTCAAACTTTGCAGTTGTTGAGGTAATTGGCAGCAGTTCTTCAGTCACAAGGAAGATGGGAAAGGGGGGGGGGGTAGTTCAAGGTAGACGGGCACAGAGAAACATAAGGACTAAGGAAGAAGTACAGGTGTAAAAGTGCGAAAAAAGAAAAGCAGGAAAATTCAAGGAGAAGGAGAGAGATGGTGCGACATCCTCTTCTTCTATTTGGTTTGGTGGTGCTGTGAGTATGATTGATGGAGCGGGAGGCGAGCGAGGCGAGCACAAAGCGCGAGGAAGCAAAGTGAGGGCAATGCAGGCCGTCCACACCGCTGTTTGTTATTTGAGTCTATCTCTCCCCGTATGTACGTCCTCAGCCCACTTCTATTCTCCTCTTCTATTTCTTTCAAGATTATTTCTGTGTTGTTCTCCATCCTTTGGATGTTTTTGTCAGAGCAGAATTCAAGGTTCTATCACACTGCAGTATGTTATATTTTAATTGCAGCGGAGGATAGGCGCAAAACAGAGGTGAAAATACGCTACAGTATTTCATGTAAAGTAAAGCGAAGTCATTAAAATCACACAAATACAAGAGTCCAGAAGTATCAAAAGTGGAACTGCTTGTTCTGCAGAAAAATAGCTCCACAATGTATTACAGTCAATAACGATCAGTGTAAGTAACATGTTACTGTTTAAGCTGGGAGAGTCTGGGCTACTATTAAAAATGTTAAATGGATTGTGTAGGTGTTTCAAACCTGAGGGTCGGGCCCCCTCCCGTGGATCACTAAATAAATCAGGGGGTTTGTGAGAGGATCAATGCGTTTGCAAAGAGGAAAAGTAAAAAGTCCTTCAAAGATTATTTCAATTTTGGAGTTTTCTAAAAGAATCATTATTATTTACATTTCATAATACAATTTATTGTTTATTTTACGCGGATAGCACACAATTAGGAGTAACGGACCCTTGGTTAGACGCTGAGACGGTGGGAAGATCTTTGTGTACTTGTGTGTCCTTCCCCCCTGATGTGCACTCCACCTCTGCAAAAAGGAGCCCCGCCGCCCCTCAGCCCCTGCCCCCCTTCAGTGCAAGGCCAGAGCGCAGATTAGTCTTGTTGACTCTGCAAGGACACCCTGTCATGCACAGACAGTGGGGAACGGACCCTTAGCGTGCACTCGCGCACGTACACAGATAACCACACACATGGTAATTTACAGAGCACATTTGGAGGCAATTGAACTGAGGCTCATTAGTCTATATATCTATATCTATATATAGATATATAGATATATAGATATGTATATATATATCCATTTCGACAAAGCTCAGGTTCTGTTAAACGTAAAAACAGACGGCCTTGCCCGTCGAGACATCTGCCACTGTTGTGCGCTAACACACCGTCTGCCTCACAATTTACCTTAAATACTCAATAGTGACTCAACTCACGCTATCAAGGTGAATGATGAACTGATGCTGAACATCCATCTGGCTAAATTGTATGAAAAACCTATACATGCAAAATAGTTAGATGATTTATCGTCCTGCATAAAAGTTATTTGAAAAAAATGAAGAAAGAGAAATCAGGGTGAGGGAGGTTGTGTATTTGTTTCTCGTCCACATTTGTTTTACCAAATGTTCTAAAATGCCTCTTTAAACATCAAGACGGAAGACAGCACTAGTTGCTATGTGCAAAAATAGTGGTTGCTATGTGTTCGGAAATGATAAATAGATATGTTAAATTGTTGTTGTGTGACTTGATAACAGTCCCAAGGATTTCCTGATGTTCAGAACTTTATTTTATTTTGAAAGTAATCATCAGTAAAAATATGTGCTCAGCTTTCTGTATAACAACTGTGTACCCGCAAATGCAAACACTAATTTGTGTAATTGTCTTCTGGATTCAACATAATCTTTTATTCATGCATATTGTTGGTTATTTCTGTAAGGTAATAAACAGAGCACCCTGGAAAGAATAGCTGTCAGACTTACATTGACTACCATTAACTTTTAATAATGTTCTGACCTGAGGGCAGGCACACCAATGCGTCTGTGTCTAATACCTCACAGGTAATGCTTGATGTAGTAAAACTGGCTGATGAATCCAATTAGTCAGACCCATTGATGTTCACACTGTCTACAAAAAAGGAGATGTCATCAGGTCAAAGTTACCACGGTGTGTGTAGGTGTTGTCTCTCTGGATGTAGACTGTGGGTATAAGTCTGTGATTGGCTGTCTATCGCCCCCCCATCACCCCCGCTCCCCACAACCCGCATCTTATACATGCACTAAATACTTTGCAAGGGCACCAACGCTGCTTCAGCGTCTTCGCCGAAGACGATTGTCATTGGTTTGAAGAAAATGTTGATAACGTGTGGAGTTACGGACACAGAGCTATGGAGACATGTCCTTCTATGCATCTCTTTACATTATGGACGACCATATAAGCCATTTATCTTACATTTGGAGCTACTCGAAAATGTGATGCGTGTGTGCACGAGCGTTAACATGCGGCAACATGCACACATTCAACCAGAACTTCCACTGCACATTTTTTATTGAATTGTGGGTGGATAATGTTGGTGAATGGAAAACAAACTCCATCAGGGAAACCATGCTTTACCGTTTAAAACACACATTATCCCACTGACTGTGTTCAGCAGGCACCATCGATTGGGCGCGAGCGAGGAGTGCTTAATCAGTGCTACCGAAATGCGTCATTACAGATAACAGATTTCAAATTCCACATGTTGTTATCTAACATAATTATTGGCATCTGTCACTGGTTGTAAACATTTTAATTGTTATTACACTTGCTGATGTATTCCAAATGGAGCTGAGCATCTCGCGATGACAATGAACTCCTTGTTTAGAATAAGCATTCTCATAGAAATTTCCGGTTAAACGAATAGCTTAAAGCCAATGGCTTCATTTATACCCAATTGAGAAAGAAAGATGTGTGAATAAATGGGGGGATAACATATGTTCTTTGGAGAACATACACAATGTGTTACATCACAAAACCCTCTTTCTAGATGCAGGTACAGCTCCTATTTCACTGAACATAGCGTCAAATATCAAAAGGCATCTCTGATCCTCTGATCGTGACCTATTCCTTTTAGAAGACAGAAAGCTCTTTGTGGGCATGCTCAACAAGCAACAGTCAGAAGATGACGTGCGACGCCTTTTTGAGTCCTTCGGCAGCATCGAGGAATGCACCATCCTTCGAGGTCCTGACGGAAACAGCAAAGGTGAGTTCATAGCTGTTTATAACTTTGAGCCAGTTCACACGTTACTGCACAGAAATGATTTGGCCTTTCAAAGTTGGTGACTTTGCAAAGTTCTCCTAAAACACTCCACGCGGGCTATTACACAATCATCAGAGGAGTGGTTACATAAAAATACTGTAGATCCTGTAAATTCCAACAGGAAATGCCATTTGAAGGCTCTCCCCACAGGGAGGAAGGACATAAACCACCAGCTCTTTACAGATGATTCCCATTAACCTCACAAGTCAACTTACACGACCCTGATGAAGAAAACAGTCGTGTCAACCTCCTTATTAACCACCTGACTTCATGCCATGACCGAAAAAAAATGTCCTTTCAGAAATGTTGTCAGCGAGCTGACGGCATGAAGTTCATCAGTGGGCTTAGCAGCCAATCAATGTGGCCCGATGATAACTAAGCCTGATGATTACAGTGGGCTTGATCATTCTGATTCCTCCGTGAAGCTCCATTAACAAGGCCTCATCAGCCAGCTTACTCGGCTAAGTGGGCTTTAGCTCAATAATTACTGGGAACTTGATCATTCAAATTCATCAACGGGGCTTGTCAATAGTAAGCGACACCAGAATGCTGCGGCATTTTAAGCCCCATCAGAGGATCCCAAAGTTGTTAATGGTGTCAGAGGGGAGTGTTTTCGCCCCGCGCTTTGAGCGTCAATCGACAACAGCCCTCCTGAGCGGAAACAGGGGTTTTGTTGCAGCGTAGGAAACTTCTCCCGGGTGAAGGAATAGGAAACGTTTTACTTGTCGTCTGGTTCCTAGCAATGTTTTGCGGTGATTCCAATTACAACTTTTCGCTTTATTTCTCACTGTCTGTCTCCCCCCCCCCCCCTCCCGTCTCTCTCTCTTTAGGCTGTGCGTTTGTAAAATACTCCTCTCATGCTGAAGCTCAGGCAGCCATCAGTGCACTACACGGCAGCCAGACAATGCCTGTGAGTACATCCTAACTGTGTGTGTGAGCATGTGTATTCATGTGGGAAGGGTGAGTCACAGACGGATGAGTCACACAGTTATAGCTTAATTCCTTTCTTAATGTTAACTTAACTATACTTTATCAATCCCAGTAAGGAAATCCGTCCTTTCTATATGAACCATCCTCACAATTTACTAGTAATGCATGCAGACAACAGAGCTCTGACACTATTACCTTGGCAGCAGGAGAGGACGTGTGTGCTGCTAGGTGCTGAGGCCATGTGTATCTGTATTCACTAACATGTAATGCGTGGCGTGTTTGTGTGTGTATGTGTGGGTGGGCGGTTGGGTTGGTGCACAGGGCGCGTCATCCAGTCTGGTGGTGAAGTTCGCCGACACGGATAAGGAGCGCACCATCCGCCGCATGCAGCAGATGGCTGGTCAGATGGGCATCTTCAACCCGATGGCCCTGCAGTTTGGAGCCTACGGAGCCTACGCGCAGGCAAGATGCCCCGCGAAACCTGATCCACAGTTATTTATTCAATGAACCGCAGAGATTAAATTGTGGTTAAAGTGTTCAAGCCCTGCTCACGTGGGAATAGGAAACAGCACGGGCAATATTGTACTTTATAGGATGTGAAAGTAACATTTGGTGAGATTAAAGACCAGTTTTTTTTATCTAGTAATCTCTTTCCTTCCCCTCCTTTCATACTCCCACCCCTTTCGTTTTTCTCTCAAATTAATTAAATTTAAAGGTCTTTTCTCAACCCCCCTTTAAATCCCCTCTCCTCCACTGTGTAGGTGCAGCAGCAGGCGGCATTGATGGCGTCAGTGGGCCAGGGAGGCTACCTCAGTCCGATGGCGGCCTTTGCTGCAGCCCAGATGCAGCACATGGCCACCATCAATGGCATCCCAGGAGCACCGCTCACCCCAACGTCAGGTAACACTGGAAAAAGACCAAATGTAAAGGGCCTGAGGGGGAGAAAGTACTAGAATATCGTCACCATATTAGCTCCTCAAACAAAATAATGCTGTTCTGTAATTTTCTCCTCCAAAAACAATTTCTCATCAACGTCAGATACAAAAATACAATACAAGCACATGAAATATGTGCAAGAACAATATGTCTGAACGCCGTATCCCTCTGTTTCGGTGCTTGCTGTGCTCCTTTTGATCATATCACGTTGACCTAGATGAGTGTGGCATAACATGCAATCATCTGAGACAAATACATGATTGGTACACATAAGATATCATCCGCACCACATTGACTATTCTTATACAATATGTTCTAAGATTTAGAACATGGCTGTTGTTGTCCCAGTGATGCACATAATGGGTCAAGAAATCCACCCTGACATTTAGTGTCTTTACCGGCCCACTGGACCGACCCCTCTGACATTTCCACAAGTTGCAAGGTGTTCAGTCAGAGTAAAAACCTTTCCATTCTGTCCTCGGAAAACAAAAAATCCGGTGGGTCACTTACTGTTTCTCTCTCTCGCCCTCGCCCGTCTGACCGTTGCCTGCAGGTGGCAGTACTCCTCCGGGCATCGGTGCCCCCACAGTGACCAGCATCCCCTCCCCCATTAGCGTAAACGGTTTCACCGGCATGCCACCCCAGGCCAATGGGCAGCCTCCCGCGGAGGCTGTGTTCACCAATGGAATACATCATTACCCCGGTAAGTCCCGTGTATGCAAACACACAAAATACCTCTCAGAGACACGGAAGACAAATAATAAAGGCGCACAAATGACGGGCTACGCTGTTTGTCACGTTAAACCGTAACTCCTTGAAAATGAAGCTTGACTCCCCTGCAGAGACACACTCTGCAGTAAGCGGGAAAGTGTGCATGCCGCTGGCTCACAGGCATGAATGCCCTCGAAGCGTGTTCGGGAGGCCGAGGCCGGACGAGTTTAGCCCACTGAGAGTCAGCATGTCGAGGAGATGAGTGTTTGGCAAAGGTCCTTATGGGGCTGCTGGAGCCCAAGTATGCGCACGTGTGTCATGAGCCGTGGCTAGTACCTCATTGGTTTTTGTCTGTGAAGAGGTGGAAGAAAACCTGTCTTTTGTTTTATTTATTTCTTTACGCTCTTGTCTCTCCAGTGTTGCAGGAGGTGGTTTTTAGGGAGGACTCGGAGAAAAGCGGCTTGGGCGTGGCTCCGCGGAGTTGTTTTGGGGTTCAGGGTGGCTGCTTCCTCTCCTCTCTTTCTGAAGGTAGCACTCCTATCCCGCCTCCCCATCCTCTCTCCCTTCTTCATCCCACTTCCCCTTGGGCTAAAATGAGGCCCAATAGGATTTGGAGCTTGGGAAATAATGTTCAGAAATAATTTCAGAGCTGCTGGTTTTGAGGCATCCTTTGTAAACCTGTGAAAACCTGCATGAGAAATGTTGTGATTTAGTAATGATTTGTAGTTGGAGGATTTTTGTTTTGTCTTTTTTACTAAAGCAGAAAACTATGTGATGCTCAATTCTTAGTATTCAGGCAAAAAACACTTTGATCCTTGTTTTCACCCGAAAGCATGGCAATAATTCATGCTGTTCACTTAAATATGTTATTTTGTAACTTCGCACTATTATTTTTTGTCCTTTAAATTCTTCATACATTCATTTCACAAATTGTATCAGACATTTAAATATATATATCTATCTTAAATGTCTAATAGTATCGATCCGCAAAGCTTTTGTACAACAGTTTCCTACCGGTTTACAAAGGATGACACTTCTTCAGGCTTTGGGATTATTTCTGAAAGCTATTGAACAAGCTCAGACTTTATTGACCTTTATTTGAGCTCATACCTTCCTCCCTTCGTACGGCTATCTCAACCGTTTTCTCAGTGTTGCTGTTAGTCAACGGTGTGTACAGTGTTTCTTTGGTCTGGTTCTCAGTGTGTGTAATCGGTGTACGTGTGTGTTTTCTCAGTGGTGTATTTAATGTGCATGTACTATGTGTACAGATGGGTAGTTATTAAGTGTGGCACAACATCTGTGGTAGCAACAAGTGTGTTCAGAATGGGATTTTTTTTTTTTCACCTTTAATTTTAAGATAAGTAATTGCATCTCCCACATGGGAAGCGATGGCATCAGGTGCATCCACTGTTGTGAGTGTGTATTGTAATTGTATTGTTGTATATGTCAAACTTCAGTAGACTGTCAGACACGTCAATGCTTCTTCGTTATAGTGTTTGCTTATAATAGACACTGTACATGAAAGAAAATGTTATGTCCCCCCCGGTGGCGACAGTGAGGCTGTGTGTTGTTCTTTTGTTGTAACTGGGGTCCCTCAAAGTTTTACTTTACTAAATGCTTCAAGAGGAACTAAAATCCAAGAAAACACCATAGAAGAGGGAGAGACCTCGATCCTCACACAGTGAAAGCCAAGCGAGCGGACGCCTCTCCGTTCGGCTCTCTAACCTTTCTGCTTTTTCTTCCTCTTTCTGTTCTCCTCTCCATCGCTCCTCCCCCCCCCCCGTGCTCCCTCTCACCCTTGTTACATGTTACTCCTGCCTTCCTCCGCGCCCTCTCCTTCGTCTCCATTCTCACTCGGCCTCTTTCTGCCTATTCCACCTCCTCCGTCTTGTGTGTCTCTGCTGGAGCAGCTCAAAGTCCCACCGCAGCCGATCCTCTCCAGCAGGCTTACACAGGAGTCCAGCAGTACGCAGGTCTGTCCGTCACTCTCACCACAGCACTGATCCCTCTGTGTGTGTGTGTGTGTGTGTGTGTGTGTGTGTGTGTGTGTGTGTGTGTGTGTGTGTGTGTGTGTGTGTGTGTGTGGTTGTTTGTGCTGGCCGAGAGAAAGGAAAGGAGACAGATTCCTTTGTTTGAATTTCAATTTTGATCATGTAACAATAAGTAACATAAGTGTTTCAGTCTCACTACATCAATTTATTCTCTCCGTTGTGTTCGCTGTGTGCATGTGTAAAATGTAGACTTCTTCTGCCAGTTATCTGATCGATTGCCTGCTGTGTCCCTGCATACATCACATTGTTTGTGTGCATCCGAGGGTGTGCGCTCTTGTCATGGCTGTTATCTGATCCACGCTATGTGTGTGTGTATCCGTCTCAGCAGCCTACCCAGCTGCATACGGCCAGATCAGCCAAGCCTTCCCCCACCCTCCACCCATAATCCCACAGCAGCAACGAGAAGGTAACACGGACGCTCTCAGAAACACGGTGCACCATTCACTCCTAAATATTTATACACCATTCACTGCTAAATATTCAGACACCATTCACTCTTAAATATTCATGCATGCCACAAACATTTACTCATGTTTACGCCTCTGTTTATCTTAATTCCTCATGCCGACATGGTTCGTGGAATAAACACCAACGTTTACTATCATGCAGGCAATTCACAGTCCTCCATTTATTTACAGGCATGATTTCACCTCCTGTCAGTCGGTCAAAAGCAAAAATAGTCACATTTTACAGAGATTATCGTACCAGTCAGGATTTATTATAGAACCCTGATTGAAGTTTGTTTTTTTCAGCCTTTTAAAAGCGAGACAAGTTTAAGATGACTTCTTAACTTAAATAATAGTGAACTTTACAGTGTCAGGTTACTGCTGGTTGTCGGGTTTCTAACTCTTACTCACATTACTGAGTGTTTTAAACTGAGCTTTAACCGTCCTCATGGACTCGATGATCATCAGGCCGAGGACACCTCTGCTTGGGACCTTACTGCCCTCTTGTGGAACAGAGACAAAACAATGCACATCACTTAACTGCATTTAACAGCAATTTAAGCTGTTAGTGGTCATTTGGTTGGAGATATCTGTGAATGCTGTACTGTCAAACAACCCCAAATTACTGTTAACATATGACTGCATGCTCAGACAAACTCACCAAACCTATTTTCACTATTAATGTTTGGAGACAATATGAAGCTATTTGGTTACAGAAACAAGTCTAGGTTTATAAAAACCTCATTATTTAACTCATCTATTGCAAGCACTTCTTTAAAACGGTGGTAGCGCCATGTGCAAAGTGAGAGTTGCTCACAAATTGCAGATTTATCTGTGAGTCTTAAGGGGCTCTGGCATGCTCATTCATGGGTGACAATTATTTATTTTGATTAGTCTAACTACGAAACTGCCAAATAGGGAGAGGGAATGAACTTGTGTTGCAGCGTGGAAATTTAATGTTTCTAATTTGGCCCTTGCTCTATCAAGAAATCATCATACTAATCACACTTTCCCAAAACTCACTGTAGATATTTTACAAAATAAGTCAAATAAATCTAAAAAAGTTTTTGATTATCAAATAGTCTCTGATATATAATTATTGTTTTAGCTTTAGTGTGGTTTCTTCAAATGTTGCTAAATTTTGACTTTTTTTTTTACCCTTTTCTTTCTTTGAATTGATTTTCTTAAAATCACTGCTAAAAACTGAAATACAGACATCTTCACCTAAGTCGTAACAGTTTTAACTTTGGGGGGAACTTTTGTACACATGACCTAGAAGCGATCTTTTCATCACAGAGGTTCCTCCCGGCGCGGTCAATAGTTTAATCCTTCTCCCTCTCGCCTCGCCTCTCTTTCTCTGACATTTGCCCCTTTTTCTCTTTTTCTCCCTCCCTATCTCTGTCTCTCTCTCTGTCTCCATGTGCAGGACCAGAGGGTTGCAACCTGTTCATCTACCACCTCCCTCAGGAGTTTGGGGATGGAGAGCTGATGCAGATGTTCCTGCCTTTCGGTAATGTCATCTCCTCCAAAGTGTTTGTGGATCGGGCGACAAACCAAAGTAAATGCTTTGGTGGGTAAAAATGAACAAACCAAAAGATTATTGGTTATTTATTCTGATTATTCTTTTTTACTAATCACCTTCTTTACCGCAGTCAACACCCCCCCTCCCCTCCCCTAACCTCCCAACACCCCTCCCTTAACAAAATGAAAACAAAACCGTGGAGAATTTCTCTACAGTTGTGCAAAAGCTGGTTTTTAATAAAAAGAGTTTGATTGGATTTTAAACATTCAAGATGTTTTCTTTTGAAGCGCCGACTAATTTATTTTATGAAGAATAACTCATTGATATATGTAACTGTTATAATGATTGATCATGATAGAAGTGAGTTGTTTTATTGCCATGTCCGCACAGCGACATTGCAACTGTGCTCTTTATGAAATATGCATTCAAATACCGACTCTCCGTCTCTCACTTTCTGTAATAGAAAGCTTTGCCTGCTGAGAATATAGCAGTTGATCTCGCATGCAAAGGTAGAGGGACTGCTGCCTCAATTTATGCAACTGACAGCACAATTTAGCTAAATGGATAATTATGTGGCAAATTAAAAATGGATTGTGGAGAATATTTAATGGAGAGTCCGTCAGGTGCATCCTATTTAGCAAAGTAGCTTTTGTTTGTTAATACAACACAAAATTCATGTTGTATTATTCATGTTGCAATTTTGAGATGCAACGTTTAATTTGTGATTTGATGCTTTCCCACTTTCAAGTGGAAATTAAAAAATAGAAAGTCAAAAATAGCACAACCACGTTGATGTTTTGGTTTTACATCCCATTACCAAGTTCATTTTGTGATTTTGGTTGCATGCAGCGGTTTCTGTGGTCAATTTGTTGTTGTCATAAGTACGTTAGCTATGTTAATGCCTTTGAAATGCTGTATATATTTTTACATTGTTTCACCAATGCTAAAAGTATTGTTTTCCTTGCCTAACTTACAGATAAAGTTGTTTTATTAAAAGTTACACAGTTATTCATTCATGTAAAATACTGCTTCATTGATCCCATCTTCATTAATCCTTTCTTTTGTGACGCCAAACTTCTGTTGCCTGCTCATCTAACCACATCCTCGTCCTTCTCTCCTTCCTTTGGCCTTGCCCCCCAGGATTTGTGAGCTTCGACAACCCAGGAAGTGCCCAAGCTGCCATCCAATCAATGAACGGCTTCCAGATCGGCATGAAAAGACTCAAGGTGCAGCTGAAGAGGCCGAAGGACGCCAACCGCCCCTATTAGCCTCCCGCCCCAGCCAGCCGCCGCCACCACCATGGCGGCCGGGGCAGCCGCTGCACACAGGGAAGACAGGTCAGACACCGGCCTCCACCTGTCCGGAATCATTCAGTGTCACTTTATTTTGATAGGCGATTAGCTGAACCAATGCATGCAAAACCGCTGCATGTTATATTGACAAATGGCAAGACCTGCCGTGGCACCACCCAATGTGCTCTCAGTAACCTTTTATAAATGTCATAAATAACTGGCTGATTGCTTGTAAAGAAAAGTGATGAAGACTTACCCCCTTGTTGATAGTTTAACTAAGCATTTATAAATGTTAACTATGTCGTTAGGACTCATAAATGTATATGAGTTATTGTTACCAACACACATTGGAACCAATATGTGCGTATGTGTAACACCCACACAGTAGAGGACAACACTTAAGTTTTAAAAGGAGACAACTTAAAAGCAGAAGGCCTTTTTTGTAATCTAAAGTTTACATCCTTTTATTCCCATCATTATACCCTAACATGCAATCATTCATTCCTTCATTTTCATGACTGGTTGTAACAAACAGAGCAGGAGCCTTTGCTTACACGAAGCCTCCTCTATTTGCAATACGGCTTTACAGTAAGTGACCCTCTATGTTACCCTGTAGGTAAAAGATAATTGGTAATAGGTTCTGTGTGTTGCACAGGGAAGGAATTGCTTCCAAGGGAGAGGCATTTATTACCCCTCAGGCGGGTAATTGTGCTGTTCCTCTTTGTCTCCTCCCGTCATCTGTGTGATGGAGAGTTTAGGCTGCGTCGTTCATTCAACACTGATGATTTCATTCAAGGGCAACTTATCACCCACTCAAAAACTAACTGAACCATACCAGACGGTGTCCCGAGGCAAATCACTACGAGAACAATAGCGCAATCTCACATGAATGTGTCACAAAAAATGTGACAGCGTCCCTTTTGTTATAGAAAAACATTTTTAACAGAACGGTAGTGAAAACATCTCTTTCTGATTCAATTTCCCTTTTACCTGAGACTGGGTTTGAGATGTCAACTGATACAAACAGGCATAAATGACGTCCATGCACTTGCATCCCCGGTTGTATTATATCTAAATGATAATTATGCACTATTATGAGGGATCAGACTGGTGAGTATTTAGACAGCACGCTGGAGGAATTCTTAACTTCTGATGACAAATGAGGGTTACGGTGTGTCTTGTTCAAAATCCCTTCATCATTTCAGAAACGGGATTAACCGGTTGGCTTTGAATAAAAAACTGTTAATTGTTCTTCACATTGGAGATTACAACGGCATCACTGCCAAGGAGATCAACTAATTCACTGCAGGGGGAACACTGGTTTAGTTCAACATTGTTTTGAGAAAATACCTTTGTTTTATCGATACCAGAACCAGTGAAGACGCTTTAGAGAGGAGGGTGTCTTGTTATTAGATACAGTATATTCCACTGCTCCTACTGCAAGTATATGCAAAAATGAACGGAACACTAGACAAGCAATGAGAGCAAATACTGGTTGGATACTTGCAGGTCGCAACTACAAAAATCAAGTGCAATTATAGCAAAAAAGAACAAGAAAGCGACCGTACAGCCGTGGTAGCGGCTCAGAGAGGCTGCAGTATTTGATAGATACGCCAAAACATTTGGTCCAAAAACAATTCACCACATAAGACAAAATGTTGTGGCAAGCGAGAAAAACTGTTGGGATCACCAAAGTAATTTATACACAGTGTGTAGAAGACGTTGGTGTTGAGATATTTCTGAACAAAAGTAGGGGACTGACCAACAAACGGGGGGAAAAACGTCACTGGCATAACTATGAGAGTTCCTTAAATGACATGCTTTACAACGGTTTAATGTGCATGAAACACTAAGTGCCTTTTTGTTGAGCCTTCTTACATATAACTTGACTGAAAGGCCTTATATTTGTTCTTTCAGGTTTTGTTGAGCTGAATCATATGTTGACTTCTTGCTACCGGCCACTGAGTGCTCAACATCTGGACCACTGAGGCTGCTTCAGAAACAGAGAGAGAGGGAGAGATGACCGAGTCGAGGAAGCTTCCTTTTGGATGTACTAAAACTTTGGAACTCAGAGAGAATTTGTACCAGCCTGGTTAGCCCCAGGACCTTTTTTCTTCTGCACACATATACACACACACCTCTTTCCCCACAAAACCCCGCTTGAATGACAGCTACCTTTTCTGGACCACAAATACTTTTACTTGAACAATGACGGGAAAAAAGTAAAAGAAACTCTATCAGACCTACTTACAATGACCAAGCCCACTGAACTCTTAAAGGGAATACGGATGTCAAAAGTCCAACGAGAACGAAACTTTTTAAATAACTGAAGATTGCCGTAGGAGATCTTTCTGTAGGATGGTTTGAGTTTGGGGCAATTGACTTTTGAAGACCAATTTATAAGACTTGAAACAAGAAGAGACAAGAAATTCTCAGAGAGTGAACAAAAGTAGGGAATGTGATATTTTCAGGACACAAATTGGCTTCGATTTGGGATTGCCATCTTTAGCTCGGAGTGCCTGTCCGTTTCCAGGGGATACCGTTGCCAAGGAGAGCCAAAGCAACGGTCTCCAGGGAGTCTTACCTGTCATTCCTTAGTTGTTTTAGGGACCAAAAGACCAAACATTTTTATTGCTGAGGACTTGTAGCTCTAATATACTCGGACCACTGCATCTCTTTCAGTCACTGGTTGAAGAGTCGCACTTAAAAACAGTGTACATTTCAAATATATACAACACATGTATATATACATATATATTGCTGATATGCTTTTTGAATACAGGCTAAACTATTTCAGATGACCAAATCAGGTCTCTCACTTCGCTAGTTTACAATTACTCAAAATGTTTATTTTTTTTTCTCTTCTCATTTTGTCTTGGGAGGGATGGCGAGTGCATGGGAGGGGCTGCTCCGTATCACAGCCTTATCTTTTTTAACTTGACATCCTAACCTCATAGATAGAATAACATCAGAAACCTTTGAAATATATGAACTTGTTTATATTTGCAGTACATATATGTATAACAAGCATTCAAGCAAATGTGTTCATATATACAGTATATATGGATAAATAGATATTAATCACAAGCAAATATATGTATTTATATGCACATATTTTATATATGTGTGTCTGTATATAGAACGGCTACTGACTATGTTGAGCTGTAATTTTTTGTAGATTTTAGCTGGAGTTTGAAGCATTGCTCTGCTTGGGAAGAATTGCAAATCTGGCAGCTCCCAAAACTGCAAGCATTCCTGTCTCTCATTAACTATATGCTGACACACAATATATTGCTAAAAGATACATGTGTGAGAATACACATATGGTGTAAATACTAACTGAAAATGCAAAAAGCCACATCTCAGTAGCAGGCTTTAAGAGAATCAGGCTTGGTGATTTTTAGAGGAAAAGGACAATTATCTTCGACTCTATTCCAAACATATCTTTTGAGCTTTCACACAAACACACAAACACACACACACATGCACACACAAACTTCTCTTTGAAACTTGAACCAAAATGAATACGTCTCACAACCCTTGCTCTCTTTTGCATTCAGTAAAATGCATGTAGCGTATGGGCTGTCACCATGTCAAGGTGTGCCTTGTCACCTGCGGAATCTGCCATCAAGCACTGTGCTTTCAGAAAACAAAGACAAAAAAAACGCACACACAACTGCAAGCAGCCAACGCGCTATTATGATGTCAAAACTACAGTCAGATCCATATCATTAGTCAGCCGCGTAGAGAGCTTTAGCGTATAACAAACCATCAGAGCACTGCTCAATCAATGTCTTTGAATGAATAGCATTAGGAGCTAAAGTAGACCCATGCAATTACACTGATTAAAATGGGCATTAGGTGGCCTGTTAGCAGGTACTGACTATCAAAAGTGTGTGCAGGGCACCTGTGAGCATATTCCACTGGTTGGAGTCAGAACTGGCTTAAAGTTCAGAGTTTCAACTGACATGATTTGGCTTGATGTGAGAAGTAATAGAGCTTAAATATGAGGTTTTAATAGTTATGCAGGGGATGTAATATTGATGAATATGGTATAATCAGAGAGATGGCTTCCCCTTAAAGCGAATAAAGGGTGTACTTTCTCATCCAGCAGTAAATCTGTGGATCTCAGCTGGTAATACTTGACATGAAGCATATCCTCTGGAAAATGTTATATTGCCTTATGTTATGTTACTATTAAAAACCTAATAAAACTGTAAAATGAAGCAATAAGAGTGGAAAGCCATTTACCATTACAACTGCCCTCTGACTGCGGCTGGTTTCCTATTGCTTCACCATACAGTTTCTCAGTCTGCAAAAAATGGTATTAACATCCACTATATATATCTGCAAAAGGTCAACAGACTTGGATTTATTGGATCCTGCATTCAACACATATTCAGCTTGTGGAGATTACTCAATGAATATTTATATATATGAATATTTATAAGGCTATATGACACTTTGAAAGACAATGCTTCCTGTTGGGTGCTGTTAATAGTTTTTCCTATAAACTGCTCATTATGCCATTTCCCTCGTGTCTGTGTCTAACCTTTTTAGCGGATTGAATAATTTAACATTTACCTTCCAAACCCCGGTAAGGCTAAAAGACACGGCTGCACATCCCAGAACGTCGCTGTTTTTTATGTGTTCACATAACAATGCCCCCGACTGCGGTGCACAGTGCAGACCCGATGACCATCATGATCATTTTAGCTCTGACAGCATCCGCGGTGGGTTTGTACAAAATGTCTTGTACATCCACCTGAGCTGCCTTTGGAATGGCCATAACATCTGAAAGCTAAATGTCACGAGTCTGGTGTGCCTGATCGCCACACTGTGCCCTTTGACTGCCCCTCGCTGCTCTGAGAAAATTGAAAAAATAAGGGTTGAAGCGGTTTGTGCTTTTCCAATGGTTTGTTTGAGCAATCACTCATGTCGTTCATCCAGCCCGTGTGTTTCCATGAGGGAGGGGAAGCAGCAGAACGACCACACAAAGGAGAATGCCAGCCACCTCCTCGTCATTTCCTTCAACTTTAAGCTGCAAGTTTACATGAGAAAAGTAAAACAAAAGTATCGTGGTTCAAAAACAACAAGAAACAGAGCAGAAGTTTGAATATAAATATATATATATAAATATATACATAAACCGATGAATATACTGTAAATTGTTTCCTTTTTTGCTCTGTTTTCCTCTGTACATAGGTTTGCATATTTTATAGGACTTTTACTTCTATCTACAAGGACTGGATAAAGTACTTTAAATACTTAAAAAAAATATATGAATGAAAACATGATAATGAAAAATAAAATAGTCGCTAGGATACGGTAAAAACTGTAGGACCTGACCAAGGCATTTATCCAGAATACAGTCAGGGAGAGCATTGACCTCAGCTAGAGCTTAGACACACATATTTTATAAAAATTAAAAAAAAACAAATACTTCATGGGTTCTTTTCATTTATCTAATTTGTTTATATATTTATTTATAAGTCATGTCCGAGATAATATGCATGCTTTCATGGCATTATTTTTCTATGAGTTGGTACGTAACCAAATAGTTTTTATATGACATGCATGGGCCACTGTTGTGGTCCACAGATGATCATTGATGATCGCCTTCACCACTTAAAAATGCTCCTATTAACCAAGCAATGTCAAAGACAGATTTTTCATGAATTATTTATGTCTTTATTTATTTATTTATTTATTTATGTCTTTATTTATTTGTGCGGTTTGATTCAAGATTTGAGCTCTCTTACTGCAACTGATCGGTATCTTTGTTGGTGCTACGTGGTACCAGTACATCACATACTATTACATTAGGTATTGGCAAACTCCAAAACTACTTCAAAGACTGATTTTCCAATTTCTTGCTGCTGATAAACTATTCAAAAAAATGCAGCACATGACTAAAGCCTTATGTATATTTGTAATTATGAATTCATAGTTTTGTTCCAAAACTGTAGCTTTACTAAAAGATTGTACAAAAAAAAAGACGCCAATTGGAGGATTTGTGTCCGTTTAAGTATCATTTGATTTCATCCTGAAACCTTTAAACGCAGTAAAGAATCAGGCCAATTACTGCTTAAACCCTCATAAACCAACTGTTCAATCAGATCCTCAACACCACAGAAGATATGCCTTGAGGTCACGATAAATTGCTGCCAATGTCTGACTACTAATCACTGATTGACTGCCTGCGTAAAACATCAGTGTGTCTAAAACGTTCCTCCCCTTTGCATCCCATCTTGCTTTGTATTGTCTGACAGAGCTCTGATCTTGTTCAACTGATGTGTTCTACCGAGAGCAAAAGTCAATGAAAACTGCACTATCTCATCAAAAACAATTGAGTTGGTAACATTCTTTTCAGTGGTTTTATTTTCTCCTGCTCTAAAGTAATGTTGCTACAATCACATTTTCCTTCATATGGTTGTCAAAGTATTCTGGAAATCTTTTTCCCAATTTCAGCACATACGGGAGGGTGGGGAAATGAATGTTGCATATTTAGCTTTGCCGGGTTCCTGATGAGCTAAGCTTCTGATTGGGCAGTGTGCTTTAGGCTCCCGCCCCTGTCTCTCCAGACTGCACCATTCTCTGGTCCCTTGAACTCTTTTTTTTGTAATTTTAAATGAATGATGCGTCTCAGCTTAGCCCAATAATAAAGCACAGTCTAGAATAAAGTATCTTGTGTCGTGTCATAATTACTGAGAACTTATGATCACATAAGACCACCCTGCCAAGATGTCCCTATTATTCTCAACGAAAAAAGGATGGGATGATTTGCTCCATTTGTCAGTTCCTGTGAAACACAGAAGGGAGATCTTGCGCTGGATACAAAACATTCCATTATATACGCCGCTGGGTATCCAGGTTTTCATCTTTTCAAGATAATTGATTTTAGTCATTTAAACGAGCATCAATGGCGGCAATGTCCTCTGGGGTAATCGGCGCAGCTCAATGGTAAACGGTTTTACTGCAGTGACAGCACAAGCCCAATTACAAAGATGAAGCAAAACCAATTCAGAATAAATATTTGTTTATTTGTATTAAAACCACAGTATAACAAGAGTGCAATTGACAACATCATAATTATTCTGTATTAGAACATAAACTGAAGATTAAATGTATTAAAAAAAAATCAAGGGCAGATAGGTGAACATGAAGCGACTGGATCCTTTTTCTTCTGGGTCAGCAAATGAAGAAAATATCCTCCAGTATTTGGCTTTCCTCCAGGTCCTGCTGGGTGCTCGGAGGGTAAGACCCAGCGGGGGTAAGCAGGGTCTTTCCCGCCGGTTTGGGGGCAATGAGCCTTCGTTGTGACGATTTGGGTCTTCGAGGTCGCTCCGATGCAGAGACAGGACTAATGACGTCCAGCAGCTCAACCAGAGAAAAGTCCAACCTACAAAAAAAAAAAAAGGAGAAAAGGTTGAATTTGCTGAGTTCTTTGTCGTTTTATTCCTGATCCTGATCCCTGATTCAACCGTGTTATTTTCTACATCACCTCTGCTTATTTGAAAGGTTGAATCAGCACAGGCCGACATTGAGAATACAGAACCTGGTCGACAGACAATGTTGTAAATGAGTATCCTTGTGCGCATGCATTATAACAGAGAAATGCACACAAAGGCCGCCAGTTACAGCACGTGTGCTCCATGCTAAACAAAGAGGGGGCGAGCCAAGGGACCGACACCAGACAAGCAAATATGGCCAAAGTCTACTTTGAGCCCGGCGCTTGTACAAAAATATTTGTCCCTCACCCATCACTTGTTAACACAGACCATATGAAAGCAGATCTGTCCTCAACACGTTAACAAAAGCTTTCTTGCTGAAGTACTGGACCCTAACAAGCAACGTTAACAAGTCAAAACCACTGGGGCGTGCCTGCAGAAAACCACACCGCCTTGCAGGTGCTGGGGGAAAAAATAAAAAAGTAGAGCCCCCGAGGCTTTCTCCCGTGGAATAGAAATGAGGGAATGTGCAGTGAAATAAATAAACCAAAACGGGTAAGATTACGCTAATAGAGATTCAATCCCTCAGTCTGGCTGCCTTGATAAATTATTCAGTGTATACACAGGCGAACAACGCCATGGCAGATACAAAACATGAATTCCTTAAAGCACGCTGCAACGCCGCGCGAACATAATTCTCTGCTCGTTTAAAGCCGCATCGATTTGCATCGCTCGGCTCCGTACGCGGCTCTCCCAGGTAAGGCCGATCTTTGACGCGTACTTGTTGATATGCATGTGGGTGGCCGGCAGACAGACACACTGGTGGAACTTCCAATCAGGGCGCATTTGTGTTCCTCCACACGTAACTATAGACCTTTCCACGTCGGGCTTTCACACTAACTTGAGGCAGCACACGTCGGTATTTGCAAAGCATTAAAAAGGAAAGTTTTGTGTGCAACTGTTACGAGATTGAGATTGAGAATGAAGGGATGAGGCGGCGGAGGAATGATAACTGATAAAAAAAGGAGACTGAAGCTCGAGTAAGTCAATCTGTCTTCCTCATTTGGTCTCCTGCCTGTCAACAGAGAAAGCAGGAGGGCACGAGCGGGGGTCAGTGTGTGTGTGTGTGTGTGTGTGTGTGTGTGTGAGACTGGCAACGACTGCAGCTTTGTGGATAGAGAGAAAGGGAACGTGGGGGAGGGACATTGGCTGGGTTCCTTCTCTGGAAATGTGAGAATTTGCATTTTTATTTGTTGATTTATTTAACGGACAGGGCTCTCAAACAGCCATCCATCAACAAACGACATGTCGGTAATGAATAATGCATCACTTACCGGCGGTCACAATCTATAACAGGGGGAGAGCGGGGGGGGGTAGCGGGTACAGTTTGGGCAGAATTGGGGTGGGGGGGGGGGCACAGAGATTGCACAAGGGCGAGAGGAAAGGCCGACAGGTTTGTGGAGGGGCGTAACGTGCAACAAAAAAAACTGTATTGCTTGGCTCTAGTTTGTGTGAGGTGAAGTTGTGAATTACTGCTGGATATTAATATCCCCCAAAGGAGTCCTGCAAAATCTATTTTTACTGCGACACGCATTTATGGAAAAAAAGGCATGGACAAGAGTAGCAGGAAGTCGCTGTCATTTAAATGTAAATAAAAGAAACTAGTAAAGCTTTGGCCCCAGATGTGGGGTCATTTTGATGCACTGACATTTAAGTGCCACTTACCTTTGTAACCCTGTGCGTAACACCCCCCCCCCCCCCCCCCCTCCTTTCTCTGAAACAAACAGTAGTTTAGCATTCTGCATTCGAATACTTTCTTCCCTTTGAAAACACACACACACACACACACACACACACACACACACAGCGGTACCTTTTCTTAATGTAATAAAAAAACCTTTGGGCTTCATTCTCCCAGCGCACCAATATCGTTGGTCTGCCTTCCCGCTCTGCTAGGCCAGATAAAAGCATCCACAAAACTCCTCTGCCCGCGCTGCCCGCCGCCGCCGCCACCTCCTCCTCCTCCTCCTCCCTCGTAACTTTCACTGCTTCTTTGGCGCTCCTCTTTCATTAAAGAAAACCCGTCTCACCCCGGCGCCCCTTTTCATTTGCAGTCCAAACAGTAAGATAAAAAAAAAAAAAAAAAAAGAAGCCTATAATGGCCACTGCGTATAGGCCGCATGTCAATTTCCCAACCAATCAATAGCAGGCGGGCAATGGCAGGAAGAATGGAGATGAGATGGGCGGGGAGCGCTGGAACTGTCTCATTACTAACTAGCGCAGGATTCATGAAAGGATTAAGAAGGTCACTAAATGTTAACCCCGGCTTCGCTTTGCAATTTGCACATCGAGATTGAATTGGTTAAGATTAGATGGTCACAAGGGGCATGTTGTTGTCAAGTAGAACAGGGGGGGGGGTTCAGGTGGCACGCCGAAAGATTACAGTAGGATAGACCTTCCTTTACCAATTTAATCTTGGGCTTACTCACGGCAGTAGTGTCTTTGTTTTGTTTATTACATTCTGAAAGCAGTTGGATTTCTTTACTTTTCAATTGCATAACGAAAGCAGTGAGCAAAATAACTCGTAGCTCCTTTTGCTAAACAGTCTATTTTGTTTTTCCTTTTCAAACTATAAATCATACAGATTTCTTTTAGACAGCTGAGAGAAAAATGAATCTACATTTAGTCCAAATTTGTAAATTACCAGAGGATTACACCTTTGTTAAGAGATGCACATGAAATAAATCGTGTTGCTAGAAGCCACAGAAGGCATCCAAGAGGCAGACTTCCTCATTACTGGTAGTAAAAGAAAACACTGTTGTGAAGAGTCCAAACATTTTAATAGGCTTTGGAGGTGCGCGGATGGTAATACGATCTGATGCACTCGGTCTCCTCCTCGAATTAATGGGCATCTGCTGGAGCTCGCAGTTCAACCTGGATTATTCAATGATTTTTTCAAGTTTCTGATGACTTTGGTTCCCGCATCTCCTATTAAGCTTTTACAAAGGAAATCTGACATTATTCAAGAAGAAATCGCCTCACCTTTTGCAATAACAATTTCTAAGAATAACAAATTGCATCTCAGCAATTTATATTTCAGCGCACAGATGAACACTGGTTAGATGGCCAATACATTATTTACCATTCTGTTAAAAGGGTGTAAGGAAAAGGGGAATGAATGGGCTTTTTTATAATGAAAGTCTTATTCTTGCGCTCAGTGATTCCTCCCTGTCCTGAGAGATTCTCTCCCTTCTCACGTCTTTCTCCCCATTTCCATCTATCCAAACCCGATTAAACTTCTCCAGCTCCCCGTTCGTCACTTCATCCGATGCCGTCACCACTCACTCACCCTCAAACACGCTTTTAACATCTCTACCTCAATCTCTCTTTCTCTGTCTCGTTACTGTGGCAGAGAGAGAAGGGAGGGGGGGGGGGGGCGGTGTGTGCATCCAGAAGTCTGTTCAATTACACCTGCTGCAGTGTCCCTGCTAGGCCGACTAATGGAACGCAGCATGTCTCCTGACAGGCCGGCCACAGCGGAGGCTAGCCGGGTAAAAAGCGTCATTTAGCCTCTCGCAGCCCGAAAAGTTAGGTGGACTAAGAAAATACATCCTTCAGCCTCCAACGATGCAGCAACTGCGAGCCCAGGAAAAGCCTCAGTCATGCAAATGTTGTACTGGTGCTATATTTATACATTTCATAATTGTCAACGTGTCTCAAGTCACAACTAGAGGAAAAACATTCATTGCCCTCAAGAATAGAATGAATATGGAACGTGGCCGGCAAATAATCTTTCCAATCTCCCTCACACAACAAGAGTTGTCTGCCCTCAGGAACGTTCACTTCCCTGTAGTGGGGACACCTTGTCCTGGCAAAACAAGAAGTCTATTTTCAGAATGTCAAACCAGTACAGAAGGGAGGGCTGCCTGGATCGCTCAAAAATAATATCTTGGCTGACACTGAATCTAACAACACCGGCTGTTCTTCACATAACTAATTCCACTAGCTTAGCTTATACCTCCCTGTTGCATTAGTCCTGCTGCTTATCCATTATGGTGAATAATGCTTCACTTATCTATAAAGTCTTGCAATGCACAGTGAATCTTCATTAAATGCTTCGTTGAAGTCCAGTGAAGATGTGTTACCTGGCCTGGGGGGTCGTTCGGATCACAGACACTGAGGTGGGCTTATTCCGGCTGGCAGAGGACTTAAGAGGAGACGTGGCCGTGTCCTTTCTGGACTGCTCGAAGGCCTCTGCTGAGAGATAACAGTGTTATATTAGACGCAACAACAGAAAGGCCGGGAGCAAAGCAGACAAGACAATATTTTAAATTACTATTATTATTTAACGTCCCTGTCTAGGCTTTGCCTGCATATGTACTAAAAATAAATAGTTTAAACTAAATCAAACTATTATGTGTCGAGCCAGGATTTTCTTGCGTTTAGGCCAGTAAGCATTTAATTCAAGTGAAAATGGAAGCTTACCATTGCCGGTCTCCAGACGAGCAGCGGTGGTTTGTGGCTGTTTGCCATGCAAACTCTGTCCTGCAGGATGTAGCTCTGCATCTTCAGACGCACTGTAGACCAAAGAGACAATATATCAAGCGTGTGTGTGTGTGTGTGTGTGTGTGCGTGCATGCGTGTATGTGTTTGTGTGCCTGTTTGCTTGGCTTACTTGGGGGGTAAATCTGGGTGGGACTCATTCCCCAGCTGCGGGTCTCCATTTCTAGTGTTTGAGCTGCTGAGATCGGACTGAGCGGCTTGTTGAAACCTAACATAAACACGGGATATCACATCAGCCCGTGCCTCCGTATATTATCGAGCAATGTTACCAGATCCGGGACATTTCAGATGAGATTTTGTCCACTACCTGCTGTAATCGAGACGCGACTGATGTAGCTCCTGATTCTGCCTGTTGAGCCTCTCCTCCTGCTCAGCCAGCCGTGCCTGCAGCTTCTCCCTCTCCGTCTCCAGCTGCATTTTCTGCAGCAGCAGCTGGTGCCTTTTGTCCTCCCAGTCCTCGTGACCCATCAGAGGCCTGGTGAGGGCTTCGTGGGCCTCTGAGCCATTGGCACTCCCCCTGTGGGGCCTGTGTGTCAATGCACCCTTTCTCAATGTTTGTGTTCTCATTAAATGCAGTTTGAAATGACAAGGGATTTATGTAATTATGCGGTTTGGTCGGATAAAAGATGACCACCGAACAGAGCACTACTGTACCTTGTGCACTCATGCTGCGTAAAAGTGTCATGGTGGCCATTAGCTAGACCGCAGCCACCGCCTGGACCACTACCAAGGCAGTGATTACATCTGCGGTAGGACTCCCTGCTCTCCCCTTTCTGAATCCTGCGCTGTTTGGTCGGCCCATCGGCTGGACTGAACCCACCATCACAGGAAAGAGGGGCATGGTTGTAGGGGGTTTGTATTGCTCCCCTTCCTCCACCACCTCTCATGTGCGCTTGTTGTGCTCGAGGGGCAGCTAGGCTGAGGTACGAGCCGTCACACAGTGAGCCATTAGCTCTGCTGCTAGATGCCCTGCTGGGGGCCTCCTCACTGCTGAGCACCTGGACAGACAACATAGAGGACAATGAATGCATTAGAGCCAATTAAGGAAGCCTCTGAAAAAAAAGTACAGGGCATTTCAGCCAAAAACTTGCTCCATAAAACCGTAATGTAGAGCTGGGCTACAGACCAAAAAAACATACCAGTAATGAATAAGGACTCACCTACCAACCTAATTAACACATGTTAACGTGCAGTAAAGGTTTTCCCTATGTGCCTGCAAGCGCTGTTCCTCAAAAGCTCGCGTATCACTTTCTGCGGCTGAACGAAACCTGAAGCATCTTATTTTGACTCAGAATCTACTTTCTTCCATTTTACCCTCGTAACTTCAGAGATTGCGTGCAGGGCTGTGAGATCTCCCAGCACCCAGCGGTGCCTAAACAATGTTACTGCTCTAGTCCACAGCTTTATGAACATGTCGTTTGGACCGGGGCAGTTCCATGGGGCCACGAATGAAAATCATCCTTCAAAACTGGAGAGTGGCCACAATATTAAGAGAACCGTTTCTAACAGAGTATAACTGGCAGGTAAGCCAAGGTCAGGAACATTATGAGATAAACATAAGGAGGAAAGCCCATCTTGTACACGACTGGGAAACAGGCTGTGACTAATTTGCTGAGGGTCAGAGAGCAGGCAAACACACATTATTCAGAGCCACTGCGGGACAATGAGGTTGGCCAAGTCATCTATTCTTACAGTGGCTGAAGCCAGAGAGGCGTCTTCGCTTCTCAAGAGTCACCTTGAGAGACTTTTCTGGTATTGAAACAGTGGCCGTCGTGGACTTCCACGGTGCTCCGTCATCTATCACTACTGCGCTCGGCCCACGGGGGCCGCGCCTCACCGCGTGTTTTTGTGCTGGAGTCCCCCGGACGGACGGCACGCAGGGGCGTTCTGGGAATATGGCGCGCGCATGAGCATTAGCCAATCGCCTTACCTTGCTATGGGCTGGAGCCTGGCTGAGCTGTGCAATGGACTCGTTAAGTTTGGCCTGTTGCTGAGAAAGGTATTGTTGGTAAAGTCCAAGCAGCTCCTGGCACTCTCTGTACTGCTGCTGCAGACCTGGAGGATTGAGGGTTAAGTAACTAACAAACGATTAAACACAAGGTCAACTTTGGCCCAGAGCTCGAAAACACTGCCCCGGATTTAAGCTGTTAAAAAGAATATTAGAATAATTAGGAATCACTTCTTAATGCGAACTCCCTGCGTGGCTTTACGGAGAAGGCAACATTGTGCAGAAATGCCATTTCAGTAAGGATAAAGTTACTAATGTTGCTTAAATAAAATTTATACATAGAAGATAGATTTAGATTGGAATTAAACCCTTGTTTCTATGATCAATTACAGGTTGGACCAGAAAAGTACAGAGAACAGCAAAGTTGAAAACAGAGGGGGAGAAGAGACCAGTAAAATCAAAGTCGTTGTTGTGGCACAGAGCTTCCACCATCTGGGTTGGGCCAAGCTGTGTTGAGCCGAGCTGGGCAGTGCCGTGCCAGGCTATCTGCCAGACAGAGAGCTGGCAGACGTGAGGAAACTAATCTGGAGCGGAACCACCGCTGCGCCTCGGGAGCCCACTAATGACAGTGGCAGCACCACAGCACACACAAAGATAATGAGCAGGAGAATGGAGAGACTACACACAAACGCATGTGTGCACACACACGCAGAAGTTCCCCACCTGCACTGTAAAAAGCCAACGTACAAACCCTACACCAAAGGAAGTAGTACACATACACGGGGGGGCCGAGCTGGCCTTAAAGCGTGTTCCTCCAGCCCATATCGTTATAGGTTGGTGGCCCTGCACCCCCGGCTGATGAGATCCTCAGCATTTGTTTGAGAGGAAACTCAAGAGAAAATCAAAGTTCAAAGTATACGCTTATTGAAGGAATAGTTGGTGGAACACTCCATGAGAAAACGCTTGTTAGAAGACTTCAATCAGGCTGTGGAAATGAAACCCAGGCGAAGAGAAGAGAGGGGCGCGGCGGCTTTGAATTGACTACTCGGCACACCAGACAAATACAATGCAGCAGCCTCCATAAATATTAAGGACATGTGAGGAAACGCTTTGATTGAAGCCTCCATCTAACTAAGGCTCCTCTAACCGCCGCACTGATAACGTCCATAGAAGTAGGTCTATATGGAAAGCTCGAGGACATCACAAGGACATCACATCAAGTGAACCTGGGCTGCTATACGTCTATTTATGCAGCATGAATAAGGGTCTTGAACGGGAGATACTGAATTTGCTTATACAGCTCCACCTCACCTCAGTCCAAGATAGAGTTGTGTATCCAGATGAAAAATGCATGCCGCTGATATTTCACCAGATTTGCATAAAAACGCAATTTTCCACATGAAGAAGACAATTATCATGCCTACAACCAATGTTTGCCAACACACACACACACACACACACACACACACGCACGCACGCACACAGTAATACGAATCGATGTGGGGGGGGGGGGCAACAAAACCAAATCCAAAGCGGGTGCTGCATCATGATCGCGCCCTAATGCCATGAACGGAGGTGAGGTGCGTGCTGACAGGCTGACGCAGTCACTGGACAACAAGAGCTTGGTAATCGGAACCGAGTGGAGCAACTCTGATAAGATTCCACCTCTCGGCCCGTCGCCACACTAAACATGCTTCCTCCACAGCCTTGGACGTCAGCCATTGAGGGCCGAGCACTCTGCAAGCCCCCAGTTTACATCGGAGCTGCGAAGTGCCAACAATGACTTACTCCCCCCCCCGCTCCAAAAATACCCGGAATCAAGGGCTTGGGCTGAAGAGGCTTCAGACGGGGCCTGTCAAAATGATTCACTTCCCTGTCAGGCCGAGGCTCAAATGAAATAATGAAATCCACTTCAAGGTGGAACAAATTTGCACAGGAGGGGAGGGGGGGGGAGATTTTAAAGGCTGCTTTAGCACACTGTGCCAAACAGATTGAGCTGGAGCAGGAATATGAGAGTGGGCGGGGACTGATACGTAAGAATGTATGAGCAATGATGAGGAATTGTTAGAAGACAATTTTACAAAACTACTGAATATGCAGAAGAAACATGAGTGCAAGTCACCAATAACCTCAGAAAATAATGACTAAAAAGTGTCATCAGAATTATTCTTGACCATCTCCAGTGCCGTGAACACAACTAAAATGTAGTACCATTAAAATTGGTACAAAAAGTTACATCTTGCTGAATATTACGCCTGAAATCTTTTAAAAATCTCTTTTGTCTTTGAAATACATCACCTGCACATATATAACACGAAAGCAGGCGAACCGCAAAGCCCGAAATCCACATAATACATTGAATTTAAGCACGTAAACTGATTCGGTAAACAATAATACTAATCTTACACTAAGGTAACCAACTCGGTCCAGAAAGTCCTTCGTTTACAGAACTGACATGTCAGCGGGTTTGTTACACACACATACATATACACATATAAATAAATATAATTTAAAAAATATATAATAAATATATATTTGGACAACCCCATTGTGGACACTGCCTTTCCCATTTATTTGAGCAGTCAAAACATTTTACCATATTTCTTGGCTGTGTCTACTGTAGTCAGAAAGTTAAGCTTCTCTGAACACACAGACTAGAATTGAGTTTACTCTGGTTTTAAAAACACCTTTAACAAAATAGACACCTTACAAAGCATGTGACTTCTATCACATCACTCCTTCCTAGAATAAAAACGGTAAGATACAAAACACACACACACAAGTTTAGAACAATTGCTCCACAGCTGACATCAAAAGAGTATTACCGGTGTCATCTACCTAAAATCAAAGCACTGGGGAAAAGAAAGAGTGCATATCATAAAACTAGATTTCCACATTTTAAATGTCAGTTTAAATGGATTCATCTCTTGCAAACCTCTTATCGCAACAAGCAGCATTTTTCAATGACATATTCTAACTGGGCTGTTATTCCCCTCTCCATGGCCTCGGGAGTCCGTCCAATTGTTTTAAATTGCATCAGTTTTGGTGCCTGCTGTGACTTCGAACACGGCCATGACTTCTGCCCATGCCAACATGCCTTGAAGTACAAAAGACATCCTCACTATCTGAAACACTAATTCAGTCTTGTGTACCAGGCGGTTCCAAATGTCAGCTGAACACCCTTAAAATCAAGAGTCCTTTTCTCCTCTCATCCAAGGTGGCTTGGGGCTAAGGTATAGCCCTACGTTCTATCCCTGACAACCCTGAATCTTGTGTTAGATAAGATAAGCTAAGGCGTAATGGAATTAGACTTGACAAGACTTTCATTCAGTGTGTTTGCCTTTGGTGTCTCCTTAACCTTTCAGAGAAGTGCCGGAACCTCCTGCCAGAAAGAGGCCTGCGTGACTCCAGCATGCACTTTAGAAGACTACGTTATCCCCCCGGAGGTGCTTGGATCCGAACACTTTTTTTCCTCTCAAATACCTTTTTAATGGAGTTTTGAAGTTTGGTGTAAATGCCAAGTCTTCGAGCCAAAGTGCCATTAATTGAGTTGTGCTTTGCTAATTTTCCCCGCTACCGCTGCCAATTGTCCAATTTACCAGCGGGGTCAATTACACTCCATATTTTGCAGTGTTTTCAACGAAATTGACTCCTTGCCATGCTCTGGTTTGACCTGAGTGGAATTGTTATGAAGAAAAGTAGTTGTGGGGGGGTGGGGGACGCAACGTCTCACTACTAACTCAGGCATTAACCTCCTGCTAGCAAAGCAAGAATCAACTGGTGACCCATCTGATCCCATTTTGTAAGGAGACACTGAGTGATACCCCACAGTTAACATTCAGGGGAGGTTACAAAAACACATGGTGGTGAAAGCAGTAAATATCAAAATGCATCTTTGGATAATACGATGATTTAGATGGTACAGGCCACGGCTCCAACCTTGAAATTGATTCTGTACACAACAGCGGATAAGAAGAATACATCTGCAGTGGGCGTCAAATCGAACAAATGAATCTGCTCAGTTTCGCTGCCCTTTGGAATCAAATTGAACGCTCTCGGTCAAAGACTGCGCATGGCCTTCCCTAAAACAACACTGCCCCCTGCAGACAGCTTCGGAAAATAGCCTCCAATTTAACCTTCAGGAACATCTACGGGAGATACAACCGTGTGGCATTGAAAACTTGCAATACTACAGTAGAAGATTTTACTGATTGGTTGGGATAGTCAGTGAAATCACTTGGGGTGGAATTTGGGGTAGCACCTTTTGTACCTCTTTAAACATTGTGGTGTTAAAAAAATGTGGTGATAGCCAATTTATTATTAGCATATTTTAACCATCTTCAGTCTCTAAGGAGTTCTCAAAAACACAAAGGGCATTACTTTAATGTACTCATATCACCCAGTAGTGCTATAGGCATCCGCATATTAAAGTGTGCTACAGTTTCATTCAAAAACAATAATGGCAATAGCCAATTGCCCAGTAATTTTCAAAGGATACTCTCCCTCTCCTGCACAATGATCACGTTCTGTTGCTCCAGCTTCTGGAGCTTGCACTCAAAATGTTCCTGCTCATCTTTCAGACGCTGCACAGATTCTTCTTTCTCCTCGCTTACTCTGCAGAAAAAGATATAACAGTGTAATACCATTGGCAGATTCTACAATGCACAATCAAAAAAGCATAGACATTTCATCACACGTTTATATTCTTTTTAATACATATATGAATGGTATCATTAGACCATGGCATATTCTGCTACCTACCTGGCTAGTTCTTCAATAAGGTTTGCAATCCGGCGTTTATCTTCAGGACAGAGGTCTTTCAAACAGACCTGGCTCTTGCTGGCCTCAGAGCTCACCTGTGCAAAGGATGGTTTGCATGTATGAAAATGTCAAAACCCTTTCTAGTCTTCTAGGTTTTTAGATTATCCATACACTCTCTCTTCCTTATCCAAACTTTCTAAACTTTTCAAGTACATGGAGGAAAGAGAAACAATATCCTACATGAGTAAATGCTTTACCTGTGTTGGGGGGAGAAAAGTACCCACAGCTGGAGAAAGAGCATGCCCCAAAACTGGAGTCATACTGTGGTGGGCTGACACTTTTTTCTTGGCATGAATCCCGGATTGCTCCCTTTGTAAGTGACCCGGTTTCTTGCCACATTTCTTCAGTGCCGTCTGAGGACTGCAGTCGTAGCCACGCCTGCCTCGCATCGTGGTACCTCTCTTGCTACCGGTGCGGCCCGATCCCGAATTGAAAGAGGTCCGAGTCATCGCCTCTCCTTCCAATCCTGTGACAGTTTGGGGGAAGAGAGAAGAGAATGGGGGGGAGAACATGTACATGAGTTACATACAGTTCTCTCTCTCACTGATGGGCCAATGTTTGGCGTGAGACTCACCAGGAACCAACACCAAAGGCTCTTCATCCTCTGATACTTTGTGAACAAAAAGAAACCAGGAACTTTAGTCTACACTCAGAACAGAAGTTTGTTCCATGTGCAAGTGTTTAATCAAATATTTCAGTAATCCCATACATGTAACATCAGTTTAGTTAACTCAGCTGCTTTCTCACAATCACCAAGTCACAGACAAACAAGAGCTTCCTCGCTACTATTGACGTCACTTAACTCAAAGAGGTTCCAGTGTTGAGCTCAGGAAATCTAACGGAGTTGATTGGTAATATTGACAATAGGCGCTGCACTATTATCGCCGGATTTTGGTATTAAATAAGCTAGATATAACCTAAATTAAATTCCCGAGTTCACGTTAAGTACACGTATGATTAACGGTTAGCTAGCTATTTGTTAACTTTGGCGTTGACAGAAATACAAACTTTACAGCATGAACAGAGACGTAACCTCTCTAAGAATCGTTCAAAAACCTTTTAAACTTTAGTCAAGTGCGAACGGACAAAGCAGCTGGAAAAGTCTATTAAAAGTAAGCCTACCACCATTCATCCAAAATATCCCCGAATTTCCACTTCTCGAATTCGCTGCCGCCATGTTGAAACAACCGCCACCACTCCCAGGCAGCCCAGCGTTGCTATGGAAGAATAGTCCCGCCCGTATTTTGTAACGGAGCCGCCAATTGGATCATTTGTAGGATGGCGTATTTCAATTGGCTCAAACATGCGCCGTAAAAAGGTTGTTTCCTGTATACGCTGAGAGCTGCATTCTTTCGACATAACGTTAGATGAAAGATATAAATGTGCAACATTTCATCTTACATTTGTGAAGGCGATTATCCAAATGGAAGAGACGAAAGAAAACTTAACATTCAAAGGTGTTGTTGAGAGACTCACGCTTGGCATTACTCGAATACTCGGTGTGTATCACTTTTTTTTACTGCGGAACGTTAGCTAACATAACATTTGGGTTAACGTTAGCTAGCATACCGATTCATGTCGTTCAGCCCATTAATTGCTAACTTAAATGTTATTAATTATCCCTGTTATTTTCCCAGAGAACATGCCCGGTGTGGTCGATGTGCGTTTTGTAGAGAGGGAACCTGCAGATAAGAGGAGCCTGCTGTCATGGGAACAGGTGAAATATGAACGCCTTGGACATTGCAATTTGGTCTGCTTATACACATTCATCAAATGAACCTGCTTAATGTCTTCGTCAGAAAAACACTTGTATCTTACCGGAGGACCTGCGAGATTTCTATCTGACAACTGATGGATCGACACTCACCTGGAGCGTGAAACTAGACAGTAGGTCCCCGGATTAGTCTGTAATCATATCACGTCATATAGATCTTAATTTATCTAGAGAAGCGATCCAGGTTAAGATACTTATGCAATTCCAATTTCAGATCCAATAGGTACCATCGTAACTGTGTGTGTTTGTTTGTGTGTTTGTTTCAGATGAGTGTGTTCCCTTAGGAAGCATGGCGATTAACAGTGTGGCTAGACTGTGCCCACTCCTCCAACCAGTATCCTTATTTTCTTTACCCAATGCACCCTCGCTGGCTGACCTGGACTGGGAGGAGGACAACACAGAAAGCGGTAAACCTCACTACTCGCTTCCCTCATGTGGGCTCAACATTACAGCACAAGTTTGATTCCTTCCATTTGTCTGCTCAATTGTGCAGAAAGCAGCCTAATGAATGAGATGTGGATTGGAAAGTCAATATTTATTCAAGACTCATCAGTACTATGTGTCCGGGACAGGGAGCGCTCCCGCTGCACCCCATTTTGATTCCCGGAGCCGCATCTTCGAGATGGATTCCTGTGGTGGAAATGGCAAAGTGTGTCTAGTCTACAAAAACTGCACACCAGGTGTTTTATTTGAATTTGCAAATTTCAACTTTTCAACTTTTTCAATTTTTCTGCAAGACAGTGTTACTCAAAATACATGTATGCCATCAACATAATCTACGTCAAAATAGGTGTTTTGTCATTGAGTTGTTGTGCTTTGATCGTTTCAGGTGTGGTAGCACAGCAGAGTGAAATTTGGTTCCTTGACCGCTCGCTGTGTTGGCATTTAATGACATCAACCTTCACCTCCTACTACCGACTGATGATCACTCACTTGGGTCTGCCTGAGTGGCAGTATGCCTTCACCCCATATGGCCCGAGCCCCCAGGCCAAGGTGCTTAATCCCTCTTTCTAAGACCACGTGTGAGGTTTAAATGACTTTTAATTACGTTGTCTTTCCCTTTATTTCTGTATTTCATAATAGACCAAAATGTGTCTTGTGAAACAGTATTCAAATATGCTCACGGCTTTGTGGTGATATTAACAAGTCAATTCATTGCAAGTGTATGAAATAGATTTTATTCATTTGTTCCCTTCTCAGTACACAATGTTGGCTGATTTAACACTTAAACAAGATGACACAACACAAAGTTGTAAGACACATACGCAAAGCATAATTGTTTCACCACAACATTTGAAAGTGGAAATTTGTGAACTATTTTTTTTTTAGTCTTTACCTACCAGACTGCTTTCATGGAAGTTTGTGAAATAGGCACGAAACACAATCTACATATTGGTTCTGCTGTTTTCCAATGCAGATTACAGTGGTGGGACATCAAGCATACAAAATTGTGTTTTATTTGTGTAGTGACCTTACTGTTAGTTACTCCCTCAAGGGCATTGCAAGTGTAATTTGGTCTTTTACTTTGATTCCAGATGACTACAGAGCATATTTTCAATGATACCTCCTGTTCCCTCCTGCAGCAATGGGCATCGTTGTACCAGCCGCTGACTTTCACCAATGAGCTCAACTTTGCTGATCCTGCGGGAGATTCCCATCTCAACAAGCTGGATCCTACAAAGGCCTTCAAAGGCAAAGCCAAAGCACCTGTGCCAAAGAAGAAGCAGTCGACACAGTGCAGCTTAGGGAGCACTGCGAAGAGCCAAGGCAGCACAGTAAGACACAGTGGGGGAAGGCGGTGATTCCGTCCAAGGAAAACATTCTAATCAACTTCACTGTCCACACAACCAGCATTGCACGGAGGAACAGCCAGCAATTCCACCATTGACTGGAGTTTGGAATGCGGCATGTATAGAAAGATAAACAATCAGCGCTTTCTAACAAAAGGCTTCATGTATGCTAATCGCTGGTGATGCAGAGATGCAATTGCGTCACCAAACGTTTCACTTGACACTCTGCACTAGTGGTACACATACGTAAAAGCAGCCAACTCCTAAAACATGATTGTGTGCTGACGACGCATGTCTAATAATCTTCATGCGTAGTAACCGACCACAGAACCAATTTAGCAACAGTACCGCTGCTGTATGTTCTCCAATTCTGTAACACTAGGCTTAGTTTCTGTTTGAATGTTTAATGTATCATACTCCAATAATCTATACATAATATATACAATTTCAATATACAGTTTGTATATATACAATATATAGAAATAATTTATTAATTTCAAACGTGTGACAATGGGTAAACAACCTCCTCATCATTCATATGATGACATCTTGAGGTGAAAGTAATACTGGGTCGGTTTCCGCTGTGAAAGTGCTGGTGGGCTGAAGACTTATGTGGATATTTTGACACTCACAATGAAGAGCAGATCACTTCAATGTTCCAGTCACAATACTAGCCTTCAATGGATTAGTGGATACTGCTGTAGGTATTCAACAAATGCCTCAGAGCTTCTCTATCAAACTTGATATTTAGAGTTTATGTAAATGTGAACCATGAAAGACTAAAACTAAATCAAACCCAACTCCGGTTTAAAAAAAAAAAAAAAAAAGTTACTCACTGGCCGATGATTCACTGCAAAGCCTCACTGACACTGTGTTCCTCTGTTAAGTTAATAAATGTAAACCGCGAATGTATGTGCACAATGCTTTTTGATTATTATTTTTGTATGTACTCTGCTGACTATCAATGAAAACTTAACATCAATGAACTGATATGAGGAGGTTGTTTTCCAGCATTTCATACTCGCATGCTAGTTTTATCTATTTAGGGCTCTTGATGCCAAAAGTATCCTGACGAGCAGACTTGATAGATATCTAGGATTAACTTTCTGGTTCAAGTACCTTGGGACTCCAACAACGTTAATCCAAACACTGTTACATGTTTGGCTTTAGGCTCCTGTGCACTGGATTGTTTTAAAGATGAATGCTCGTATTCTCTTCGGTTGGGCTGCTGCCCTTTTAAGTCATGAGAAGCTAACTACCACTGTCCCTTTTTATATTTTCCCAAAGATACATTTTTATTAAGTGCAATGTAGGGGGGGCAGTTCCTTAACATCCGATCTAGGTTCAAAGATGATGCAAGTGCCCCCTTGTTGATTATTATGTAAGATGTCTTCCCAAGTTATTTAAGCTGCTATTACCTCACTAGAATAAAAATTAAATATACGCCACAAAATCTGTGTTTCATCTCAAATGCATAAAAAATGGCTCATCATTTTCAACCTTTTGATCTAATGTAGTTACTATAACTACCATAGACATAATCAGAGCAATTAGCCTTCGCATCACTGTTTAAAATATGTTATATAGTATGTGTTGCTCGAGAAATTAGAAACCTTATTGAAGTGTTCTGAGCAGTTTGTTTTCCAGTCCCTCGTAGTGATGGAATATTTTGAATGCATAAAGATGTGCACGTAGCTTTACTGGATGTACGTCGCTGGCCGGCCTCAGACGGCCATATTGGAACCGATGTTACTCCAGCGCTAATCTCTCCTCGAACTCCTCCACCAGCCGCTCTTTCTGTTCAGGTTGATGGTGCATTTCCACCAACACCTTGTAGAGCCCTGCACCCAATATTCCTCCAATGGGGGGGGCAACTAGAGGCACCCACCACCACCCATTTCCAGACCTGCGCAGATAAAGAAAAATAACTGTGAAACTGGGTCTTTTAATCATTAACAAAGATGATTTGACCCTTTGTCACTGTGACATAATATGTCCTGCCCAAAATGCCAGTGTATCTTTCCTGTGTACCTGAACACATCACCCCCCCAGCCCGCTATGGCAGTGAAGACCCTGGGTGCGATGTCTCTGGTCGGGTTGATGGCGTAGCCACTGTTGCTGCCCAGAGAAATGCCAATGAGCAGCACCAGGAGGCCCACTGCGACGGGCTCGCTTCCCGCTGCCGCCGGTTTGTTCTTCTGATCTGACAAAGCCATCAAGCAAAGCAGCAGCATGGCTGTGCCGATCACCTGGCGAGCACACAAATCAAACATCAACGTCAATAGCTGGGTGCAAACAACACAGGAAATGGCCATGGCAGAATGTGTCAGATGGTGGTGTTGATGTGGAGCTGTAATCCTTTAATCCGGTTTCATGTCTACCTGATCAATGAATCCGGCATGCAAGGAGAGGTACGGTGCAGGATAAGTGGCAAAGATACCTGCTGTGGCCTTTGGTCCTGTTACAGTCAGGTTACCTCCACAATAGTCGTGTATGGCTTCTGCATGTGGAAAAGACAGGTGCTCTTAGATGGATGACTACCAGCAGAAGTAGAACAGAAATCATATATGGGCAAAGAGAAGAAATAGAGGTATTAAACGTTCAACAGGTGTGCAGCGTGTCCTCACCATAGTAGACGCCATAGATTGTCGCTGCGGCCAGGAATGACCCAAATAGTTGTGCAAAAACATACAGAGGCAGCATCTTCCACCCAAGGCGGCCAAACGTGCACATGGTGAATGACACTGCCGCATTCATGTGAGCCCCTGATTGAGCATGAGAAATATGTGTCAGAGGTCAGCGATTTGTGATGCCTTTTATGGATTCTTGATAGTTGAGTTCACACGGGTCGGGCCCTCGTACCTGAGACCTTCCCTCCAACATGAACCCCCATAGCAACACCCAGTCCAAAACCCAGATTGATGCTGATGTACTGGCCAAACTCTCCCTGTCCTGTCACTACCTGGGCCACGGACCCCAGGCCGAACACCTGGACGAAGAGGGAAGTAATTGTACACAGGCAAAGTCACAGACGATATTAGATAGGAGAAGAAAGCTGCAGGGGAAAACTTCTAGGCAGGCTTATGTGAAGCAGCAAAAACAAGGAAGCGTTGTGCCAATGAAGTCAGCGCATCAGCAAGGCAGCCGAGGTGTAAATGGATGAATGTTTTTGTTTCAAAATGCTGGTACAGCAAGTGCAGGCTGAGCAGAACCACAAGTCTTTGATTGAACTTTTCACTCCGTGTAAGTTTAGAGGCTGTAGTCCCGGTCATTCAGAAAACAGGAAATGTGTACTTCCTCTTTCAAAAGTAATGTGCATTTAGGATTTTGATTTAGGGTTCGAGTCAAGGCGGCAGGGTTCCAAAGATAAGGTTTATTGTAACAGGCAACACAAAAACATGTTTGTTGCAAAACTTCCAATAATGTTCTACGTTAGTACGACAGAGAGTCTGTGCTCTTTCACATAGAGGCACACGGTGTTCTGGGTCATCTGATAGCCAAGATGTTTTTGTGCCGATGTTTATATTCTTGCGGTACCAAAGATGATTGTCAACATCCGAGGTCGACTACCAGCACCTGAGCCCCCCCACCCTTCCTGTTTTAGCACCCTGTTTGTCTTCCAACTATATATTCCTGCTCCGAAGATGAAAACCTTTGAGTGGGCTTGTCGCAGGACTTGTATGTGTGTCAACTCTGTCTCCTGTTTGCAAACATTAAATGTCCTGTTTTGATGATTTTCCACCGAGTGTCGAGTGAGACTTTTTCTAACAATGTGACTTTGGCCTCCCACCCCATGTGGCCCACTGCCTGACCCTTTCTCCGGCAACACTATGGATTTCCTGGTTCACCCACTTGAATCAACCAATCCCTGCCCACCACCACCCCTGTCATGTGACTGAAATGTGCTTTTTTATCACGTATGTTATCGGTCTCAAGAACATGTCATTGACACTTTACGGCAGGTGGTTGCTACAGATACGCATGCCTCAATGTTAAAAACAGGTCGAATGTTATTTGTCACCAGAATGATGGGGAAATGACACATTATTATACATAGCAAGCGCTTCTTACCATCATGACATATGTGCAAAGGGATTCAGCCAGTCCCACTCGAACAAGTTCATTCTTTAGCCCACTCACTCTTTTTCGTTGAGAGACCCCTAGTTCGACTGACTGCACCAAATCCTTCATGTCTTCTTCACTCCCTTTTCTTCAGGAGTTTATTTGCCCTTTCAACGAAAAGTAAAGATCAGGTTCAGACCCCCTCTAAGAGCATATGTGGTGCCTCCTCCCCTATCACAGCGTAGTCCACCAACAAACTTGCTGGCTACTTGCCTTTTCTCCTCCCCCCTCTAACGTCTCTTCTTGTCTCCTCTACTCTCGTGGTGTGTGTCTCCCTCTCTCTGCCAAACGTACCCATTGGGATTTGTCCACTCTTTATAGCCTAAAGCCCCCCGGTCCTGGAAGCTTTCCACTGTCAAACCCACCCCCCCAATAGCTTTGCTTTATCCGAGGATACCAATATGGAAGTATTTTAAACAATTACCCAAATCGGAAGGAATGTGTTAGGGAACATTAGAATGCATATTGCGCAGGAAAAAGCTTTTACAAGTAGATGCTGCAACCAAGTTTCACTCGCTCACAGAGAAGACTGTCAACTGAGTTGTGTTAATGTGAAGAGTTCATTTAAATAGTTGCCTTTTATCTGTTTTTTTTCAAGGACAACATGCCATTATTGTGGGGATAGTTTCCACTTTAAATAATGAGTCGACAGGGAATCCACAGAAACAAGTATTGATTAACAGTCGAGCTTATCTGGACAGCACAGCGAGTCCACATATGCTCATTCCATAAGAACCTTTGCTCTTTTTTTAAACATGTTAATGCCGATTGAGTCTAGCGATGCCTCCTTGTGTCATTAGTATATGATGCATGCAAGTCTGTAGCGTCACTGAAACTTAAGAAGTTTCTAGCTACAATACAAAAAGGGGACACTTTCTGGCTGGCGATGCCTGTTACATAACTTAGTGTTAGCGTTCGAGGTCACGTGTGTGGCTTTCAAGGTATGGGGTTTGTGTTCGTGGCAATAACTTCAAATTCTTGGAGGTTTGACCTATGAACTTTGCACTCGTGTATGGATACAGGTGTGGTCTCAGCTTTTGGAAAATCCAGCCTGTAAAACTAAAGTGGGTTCCTGTGTAACTAGTAGCATTTATATCTGCTGTCAAATTGGTTGCAGTGTGTGGAGATAATTCGGCAAACGTACAGCACAAATGAATCAATGAACGTGAGGGTGTTTTCGGTTGAAAAAGCTAGATAAAGTGCCTTTTGGACTTTTCTTTTTTTGCATTACACTCTCTGACCTTTGAGATTCATTGACCCCATTTCTAGTAGTAAAGCTATCTTAACAAACCAATCCTTCGATGAGTGCAGTCAGAGAACAGTAGCGTCACTACTAATATGTTATACGGCCAAAAGGGGATTTTTTAAAGATGTTTCTATTTATTTATCTTGACCGTTGCACAATCTGACAGAGCTTACACTCAACATTTGAGTGAAATATCAATAACTTAAATAACAATTACTTTTTTGTGACTTGGGTCCATTAAAGGCCGGGCAGTGGTAGAATTACACAGGTCAGCGTTTTACCATTGTGGTGTTTATTTGAATTAATACTCAACTTTTATAGGTTGCTGCAGCAGGTGTTAAACGGTCGAGCGAATTGACTAGTTGCTAAATGCCCAAACTGGTCCGTTTCACTTTACTTAGGAAAATGACTATAGCAATATTAAAAAGGCATTAAGGTCACATGCCACTTCTATCTCTTATGTGCTGTTTCACAAAGTTCCCATGGTTCACAAAGTTGAATCAGGCCTGTTAGTCACAGTGTGTTTCCTGTCACAGGAAACAAACTCTGCAAACTCTACTGTCAGTGTCGTCCATGTTAATGAATAACCGTGAAGAATTACTGGAACAATAAAATAAGCATTTTTCTTTCGAAAGGCGGTGACTTACTTACCACTGAACGCCACCCCCCTCTGCTGTTCATGGGATAGTTGCATCATTTTAAAATTTTCTACAGCTGTTTTGGATTTTGGCATTAGGTCCACCTACATGTGGGGAAAAGAAGGTGGTGCATACTATCCAGTTGTTCTCGGATTCCTGTCTCATTCTGAGTTTGCAGAAGCTCCGCCGAGGCTGCCATGGTTTTGCCGGCTGTCCTTTGCCACCCGGTCTGGGCCCTGCTCAGCGCGGTGCTGGCGCTCGTTGTGCGCATGCAGCGCAGAGGTCCCTGGGATCCGCGAGACTGCTCCGTGCAACTGAAAGGGAAAACCGCTATAGTGACAGGAGCCAATACGGGTCAGTAGCCTCTTACATTCTGCTGTTGATGATCTCAGGGCTATGCGCTTCAGAGAGAACACATTTTTGCAGAAGGAATAAGGATTTTTTGTTACATTCATCCAGAAAAACCTACAACCTACCTCTTTTTATTCCTTTTCCTCTCCCAGTCAAAAACTCATGTGTCCACATTACTCTTTCTAGCTGTCCATTGTTTCTCACAGTCTGAATCCTAATGCTGTTCAGCATTAAGAAGAGAATAGTTCACCTGTAATGTAATCTTTGCTAATCGACACAGCAAACCATGTCATTATTGAATGGCATTGTTCCAAGAATTGAAAAACTGGCTCAAGTCATTTTGTCTGCAGTAAAGCTGAGAGTGAAGAAAACTTCCAGCTGCATTTCTCCAGTGCAGTTACACGTTGGGCAAATCAGAACATTACTTCCCATTAGACATTTGCCTAATATAAATCAACAATCTGTAACATTGCTGATACATTTACAGATTAACTAACTGAACTGATATAAATGGACAAGATTGTGTAACTCTTCAAGGAGGCATTCTTATCGGGTGGCAAATAATTCTTAATAAAAGCCGTCCTAAACAGACGGCTGTGCTGTACAACTGAAATACACTCTCAGGTTCAGTACTGCTACACTCTTACAACGCGCTGCACAGAGTTCAGTATGAAAAGAGCGAAGCTACCAGACAGAGGCGGTGAATCTTAATGTGCAAAGTTCTGGTATTTCATATTTACTGAGCCAGATGAGCCCAAATGACAAAAGAGCCTCACGCCACGAAAGCTCAATCCTACTCTTTATTATAAAACCTCAAACAAGCCAAAAATCACCCACTCTTCTGTCTTTCGGAGCTGAAACTCAACTTCCAAACTTTTTGTACCACAATGCCAAATGCTTCAACACGCTACTTCAATATAAAACCTACACATTCAAAAGATGTGTTGATTGCTGTCTGCCTTGTGGAACCGCTTTGTTTTTTAAAGTATTGCAAACAAATATGTTGCTCTCCTCCACTTTGTTAGGGATTGGAAAGTTCATTGCCATGGATTTTGCACGCCGGGGGGCTCGTGTTATTCTGGCCTGTCGAAGCGAAGCTCGGGGGACAGCAGCACTTAATGAAATCAGGGAGAAGACCGGGAACTCTGACACCCACCTGCGTCTGGTGGACCTCTCTTCTCTGGAGTCCGTCAGGGAATTTGCCGGCGGGATTATTGCAGAGGAGAAAGCTCTCCACATCCTCGTCAACAATGCAGGAGTGTCAGGTGATGCATGTTCATGCAGTAGAAATGAGTGTGGAACCGTACTGTAATAATACTGAATACGCCGAATCCATTGCTTTAGTTCTTCTACCCACTATTGAAGACGTTTCCCCCCCTCGACAATTTAATAATGATATGCTATTTGAACAAACTCAAATAAACGCTAAAAATATGCTGTTTATTGGACAAGTCATTTAACACCAGCACAGCTCCAAAACGCCTCCCATGCGTCATCAGAAATGAAGGTTTTAAATTTTCTGGCTCCACGAAGCTCCCAGTAGAACAACAGAAGATGTTCTACAACTGATCTTCATGAAGAGTACTATGTTAGTTATAAGTAATATTTACAGAATGCATTATGCTACTGTCGGGTATTTCTACCTATAGAAGTACACATGTGTGCTACAAATCCAATCCAATTTTTTACAATTGTACTCTCAGGTTTACCGAGGCAGATAACCAAAGATGGTTTGGAATGTTCTTTTGCCACCAACCACCTGGGACCATTTCTCCTCACCAACCTGCTGCTGGGTAAGCACCAGTGATGTTGTGGGTCTAAACATGATGACTACCTGTTATCATGACGTAGTTAATATTGAGTTTCTCTCTCCCCTCATCATCTCCTATTCCTTGATTCCTTTGTCTCCGATACCCTCCAGACCTGATGAAGCGTTCAGCACCGGCGCGTATTGTCACCTTGGCCTCTGTCAACCATAAGAAGGGTCAAGTGGACTTTTCTCATTTTCGGGGCGAGAACCTCACGTACCACATGGATAGTGTCTACAACCACACAAAGCTGCACAATATCATCTGTACGAACGAGCTGGCGCGCAGGCTCGAAGGGACAGGTGAGCTAAAGTCAAGATTATTATGATTGTGACCCATTGGTATCCATTCATACACAGTGAATCAAATGGTATAAATTGGTTTCATTATTTTTTGAGTTGGGATTATTAGTTATTGACTGATTAATGAAATGGTGTTTGAATACTATACCCTTTTGAGCATTTATATTGCATAGTAAAATATCTTCAGCCAAAGCAGATATTACAAATGGGGAATTTTTGAATAAACTGTTGAAAATTTACAAATACTGTAAGGAAATTGGCACGCAGACATGTAAATAAAAGCGTTACCAGTAGGGCCAATTAAACTGCACATTTTTTTATGATTTGCACCCAGAAATGAAGACCAGTCAATGAGTCAATCCTGTAACCAAGGGACCAAATTAACCCTTCAGAATTTTGATTTAATAAGGCACCTATGGTTGTCATCGTATATACCAAATATTACACATTAATGCTTAAAGTTCCATTAATTTCGCTCCAATGCTTACGAAACAGGATATCTACTGTTTTTTAATGCATTTCTCTGCTTGCCTCAAACAGAGACAACTCATCTGATCAAACCTAAAACTGTAGATTAGATGTGACCATGTACATACTATATCCAGGAAATTAATGAGTCAATAGAATAAAGTCTGATGAAGCAGAGTAATGCATGCAAGCACTTTCAGCGAGCCAGCTGTAACAAATGTTCAACTTTTTGATTCATTTCAAAAGCTGGAAATAGGATGAAGAGACAAATGTCTGCATTAAAAGACGAGCTGCTGTCATTGGCCTTGCTTACATTTTATGTCCCTTGGTTTCCATCTTGTTTACTGTATGTGTCTGTCTGTTCTTCACGTGCATGTAGGTGTCACAGCAAACTCTGTCCACCCCGGTATTGTCAAGACAGAAGTGATTAGACACTATCCCTTCTTGGTTCGTTTTATCTTCAACCTGGTTGGATATTTCTTCTTCAAGGTGAGTCAATCGTCCATTGTCCACTTTCCTCTTTCATTTTGTACCAAGTAATCCTTTGTTCCTTAGCTTTGACCTCAATTTCCAGCTAACCAAAGGCCGAAAAAGTCAAAGTTATTGTTTTATTTTGCTCTTACTGTATACAAATCCCATGAAAAGACCGAAACCACTGAACGACCCTTCGCTAAGCCCGTCCTCCCTGTTGCTGCTGTCACTCAAACAATTCCAATCCAGTATTTTCTTTCCAACCAAGTGTCACTTGCAACCATGGCTGTACACATAAAGACAGTTTTCACACCACTTTCACATCTGAGATCTATCAGGCTCATGTTTTACAACTATTTTCAGATTCCAAACTTGAACTATATCCCCTATCCATCTGCCACACATCTGCCATGGGAGTCTTTAGAGTCAAAGACGCTTAACATCTGGTTATACTGGAGATTTTGCACATTGTTTCTGTTTGCACATTCTTTCCTACAGCGATATCCATCTGTACTGTAACATATCCTCTTTGCCATTTCATGCTCCATCTCAGTCTCCAGAGGAGGGTGCAGTCAGCTCAATCTACTGTGCAGTAGCAGAGGAAATGGAGGGAATAACTGGGAAGTATTGCGACAGCGACTGCCGCCTGGTCCTCCCCGCCCCTTTAGCTCGAGACTCTGCCCTCGCGGTCAAGGATTTTGAGATCAGCGAGAGGGTGACATCTAAGCTCTGAAAGGACTATTGAGATAACAGAGGTTTGATAACAGAAAAGGGGTCGAATTCCACCCTCCTGCTGCACTTCTTGAGTGAGCAGGTCCAACACAATGAGTCTTTAACTGTCAGGTGATGTATATGCATAAAGTCTTGGATATTCGGAAGGCTTTAATCGACTGTGATATCAGCAGTCGTGTTGTCAAAGTAATTGTCGTTCATGAAAAATGGTATGTTTATCTTTTTATAGAAATAAAATGGCTTTTATTCAGGTATATGGATGAGTGAGCTTCCTGAGACATGCTGACACCCTGTGGCCAACTCTTGCTTCTTCAGAAATAACAACAGGTTCCAGTGTGTCACGTAATCACTTCCCTTTATTCACTTGATTTGCTTTAAACCCACAAGAAAACATTTGAGCAATCAGTGCTTTTTGAGGAATTTGTACAGCTTTGGTTCATCCACTGGTGTCTTCAACCTCGCTATTTGGCTGCAGAGACAGAGAGTTTGGTCACTGAGGAGGTATTTAATCGTAGGAATATCACTTTTAAGTTTGTGTCTAATAATCTTTGGATAACCAAAGAAGAAACGAGGCCATGTTTCTGGTCTACTAAGAAGCTGTTTCCACGTTTTCACCTTTCTGAAGTTCCTCCTCTATGTCATGGATGATGTCTTCGAGCACCGGAGACACACGATCGAGCTGTTTGGGTGAAAGACGGACGGCGACCTCCACTATTTTATCCTGGACGCACAAAGAAGAGTTCATGAATTGTGTTCAATGAATCTTTGCTGAAAACGGAAGCAATGTTGGGATTGCGGGTGTGTGCGCGTGTGCTCTCACAGGGTTTCCACCATGTTCCAACCGAGGAAGCTGTTGGACTGTAACCTCTTCGAACTGACCGTCCTCCGATCGGGGCTCCATGTCCTTTCTACCTTCTCTCTCCTGCAGCACAGAGACACATTTACACAACCATGGAAAATGATGTAATGCAGAAATGTTTTCTACAACGTCCATTTAACAACTTATGAGCATTTTTAACCACCTAATTTTCACACTTATCATTAAAGATGTGTTGTGTGCTACTGGGGCTACAAATACAAATAGTTGTATTCGTACTTTAACTGCAAGTTATTCTTTCTATTACAAATCATTATTCAGTGTCAAATAAAAATAATTACTAAATGAATGTCTTCTGTACTTCTAAAATCCAAAGATGCTTGCCAATGAATAGTTGGCCTCGTCCAACCAACACACCAAAAGATTTTCAATTTATTGCAACAAACGTAGTAAGACTTCATAACAGAGGAGCTTGAAATAAAAAGAGGTTGGCATCTCTGCTTAGTTGAATTGTTTTAACGCCACTATTACATTTTTGATCAGTTCTTTTCCTGCTCAGTGTCCAATCAACCAACCCAAGCGGTTTACCTTCATCAGCATCATCTCCTTTGGACTGAAGAAGGTGATGTGTCCCTCTGTCCTCTCAGCCAGCAGCCCCACCAGGCACGCCAACACCAAGCACCCAACCACGGCTCTGCGCATGCTCATTCTGCTCGGTCCTGCACACGTACACACACATGCACATTTAGACAGGCTGTACGCAGGCATACGTTCACAATACAGTCAGTGTTTACGGGTTGAGTGGCATTGAGGCCACGCCAACAGTCAAAATAGTGTTCATTTTCATTGCATGCATGTGCGCGTGTGCCTGAAACCACAGCTGAGTGTAGAGTAAGAAGGACACAGAAGATCCCATTTTATTATGCAATGGAGACGTTGGCAAATGCATTGTAGATAGTGAGCAAGACAGACGGGAGGAGTGGGGGAGGAGCATGGAAGTAACAAAACAACAAACCGCTCCGCTGACAGACATGATAAGAGGCCGGAGTGGACCAATTGTACTTACAACAGCGAGACAGCTCTCAAATGTGAGACAATGAAGGCAGCAAAGACAAGAGTATCAGAGAGCAGAGGAGGGTGGGCGGGTCAGAAGGAGAGACAGGCAGAACAAGCCGTTTGTTACTCACCTGCTTGTGTGAGCTTCGGTCAGTTGTTTAAAGGGAGTGTGCTTTAAGATGAGCACAGCTTCTGGTCTGAGCGTCAGCCTGTCCTCGTTCGCCTTTATATCGAGCCCTCTGCTGATCCCTCAGCTTTTTACCGTCCTCCCTCACATCCGCTCCTCAACAGGCTCCTTCAGGCACCGCCGTCCATGCGCCTGGAAACGCACGTATTACTCAGGAATCTGGCTTATTTTTATTAGTGCAGTAGGCTGTCCATGCTTTAGTTATGAAAGACCGAAATGATTGATGGGGAAACCTCCGGTTAGGTGTCTATTATGTATGTAAAAGTTTCAAAGCATCAAAACATTCTTAAAGGATCTAAAAGTAAGAGTACTTACCGTACTATGCAAAAATGCCCCGCTTCCAAAAATTCCATCATATCATTGAATTATAGTTATTAATGCATTAACGTGTTCATCAATGTAACAAAGACACTGGTAAAAGTACAGCTCATTTCAACATCCTTATGTAAAGTTGTTATGCAAGGCAGCTTGCAAATTTCCCAGGATTTCAATAATTGTCCTTGATCTATAACATTGCATCCTAATGTATTTGTTGAATGTATATTGTATTATTAATCAGAACATGCAAAGTAACTGTAACTAAAGTTAGATTTTATTTAAGTACAATTTTTTTATTTTGTATTTTACTCAGTTACCTTCCAACCCCCTGTGGTATATTATCTGCCTGATGTCTGATGTGAATTATTTGTAGAACTGACTGAACAAAGAAAGTCTAATTTACATACAATATCACACAAGACAGCGTCTTCCATATTTTCAGTAATTTAACCATCCAACAAACTAAGGAAGACAATAAAACTCAAAGTGTAACAGACTGCTGCTAACTGAGAGGCAGAATTCTAATGTATGTGACTTTCATTTGCGTCACCAAGTTAAATACTAAAAACGTGTTGTAAAGAATTTTATTTGGATTAATACTTATCTTTAATTATTTGTGTGTGTTTTTGTCTGTAGCGGCCAATAGGAGATCTCTCTAAAGAGGTCTGTCATAAATTCACTGCTTTTAAGCAATATCCAACACAATTTACGACCTTCCAGGAATTTATACCTTATAACAGACCCAAACGCTTCCGCTTCTTGGAAACCTCATGACCCTAAAAAAACTAATGCTTCCACCCACACATGACACTTATCTGATTTCCTACATGATGGAGAAATGTTATTGCAGGCTGGGTTTACTTTGTCGTCAGAATACTCAGCAGGTGTGGAAAATTGAAAGTATTGCCACCGTTGTTTCTGTTTTATTGCAGTTCAATGACACATGTACAGCTTTGTATCTCTTAGCACTTATTGTACCACCAAAATGAACCACAGGGTCTCTTTACATTTTTGGATCACCTAACAATAGGCTCTTTATAATGTGTTCTTATGTTGGTGGAATTCTCTCCAACTTTCTGTAGAGTTAAAAAGTAAGTATTGCATTTTCAAACCGTATACATACTGCTTTTGATCGTTTTGAAGTTCCCTTCCAAAGTATAAATGTCTGGAAACATTTTTTATTTTCCATGAAAATAATCTGAACCATTCTTAATATTCGATTAAATGCTTATTTTTTTAATGAAAGCACCCCAAAATCGGTGGTTCTGCTCTAAAATTGTGAATACTACCTTGTATAATTCCCCTGCAATCTTTGGGTTTTGTCCTGGAAAATAAAGAAAACAATAATCGGATATAATTTTGCATTAAATGACATATTCTCTCCTGATCATTATTTATAAATTAAAGTCCTATACAATTAAAAGTATTACCTAACGTTTCTAAGGGATGACATTTGGATGTCACGGTCTCCCTCACTTGTTGATGTTGTTAAGGATTAAGAGTAAGTATCTATGTGGCTTTGCTGGCCTTTGAATATTTACAGCAGAAATTTGGTGGAAACAATGGGCCACAGACAATGGGGGGATGGAAGAAGGCAAACGTTTGGGGACTGTGACGTTTCGTTGGGGCGGTCTCTCGGTCAGATCTCGCGATGTTACGCCCGATAAAGACACGTGACTGCCTGCAAGAGCACGTACCACCAGTCTTTCTCTCGTGGTGTCGGAGCTGAGCAGACGTGTTCTGCCGCGGAGATTCGCTAATCATGGTAAGACAAGTTGTGTATGGTGCTTCAGTATTAACAGTTTGGTATTTTATATAAACAGTGGAATGCTCCTCAGATATACCGGTGCCTTAAGCTTATAGTTAACCTTTAGTATTATAACTGCGATCTCGCTGTAGGCCTTTCAACGTGGCTCCGTTAGCCGCATGGGTGGCTAACATTAGCCGGAAATTTCCTTTAATCTACTGACTCTACCTCCCACGGAAATGATTAGCTTTACCAGTAACTATCATACACGTGTGGCTGAGGATCTTTACTTTTAAAAGCTCATACACATGCTTGTTAGTGATTTATAACGTTAGCTGGGCTTCATGTCGCTAATTACTGCTACGCACGAGCCCGGGACACGTGGGCCATGACGACACGTGGTTTCTGAAAATTGGCCTAACATGGAAATTAAACTAACTAACTTTTAACCAAGACAAAACCGTAACCAACCGTTACGTAATATTATAGAAATAGCATAATATGGTTTAACTGGCGCCAACCGGATCCTTTGTCAAGTTAGTCGCACGCGCGGATGACTTGCAGTTAGCACGAGCACGCACAGCCGCATTCTGTCACATTTTACCGTATCGTAATTGTTCGGGCCTCGTCCTAATCCAATGGTCACCCTCCTGCAGGTGCTGCTCCACGTGCTGTTTGAGCACGCGGCGGGCTACGCGCTGTTCGTCGTCAAAGAGGTGGAGGAGATCGGCATGCTGCTGCCCCAGGTGAGTCAACACCCGGCCTCGCTTCTTTGCGGCTGTGATCTATTCGCAGGAGGAGCCCGATGTAACTATTACTAACTGTTTCAGGTGGAAGAGTGCGTGCTGAGCATCGGGAAGTTTAACAGCATGGTGAGCCTCGCGGCTTTCTTCCCCTTCAAGTCGGCCCAGGGCGCTCTGGAGAACATGAACGCCATTTCTGAAGGCAAGGCGGGGTTTTTCTACTTTGAGGGTTTTGGGGATCCTCAGTTGTAATGATGTTCAATTCAATCTGTCAATCCACTGAGTTACGGTGCTGACAACCCAAATGTAAACCTGAACAACTGAGGCCTGTGGAAGTGCAACTGTTTAAGAATGCAGATAACATGTAGTTTAGGGAAACTTGACTGTTATGCGTGATGGATGGACCATAGCTAAATTCATTTCGCTTGAAATATGTGTGTGGAGATATATATATATACACAGTATATAATTTATTTTAAAAAAAAAATTGTACTGACGTGACTACATGAGAGGATAAGCTTAGACCATGTCATTTTTTCCCCCCTTCAGATAATCAATAATCTCTTTACTTGCAGGTGTTGTTCATGCGGACCTGAAGTTGTTCTTGGAGACTAATCTACCCCTCTCCCGCAAGAAGAAATTAATGTTGGGGGTTTCGGATGCCAAGATTGGAGCAGCTTTACAAGAAGAATTTACAGTTTCTATCCAGACCGGAGGGGTGGTGGCAGAGATATGCAGGGGTGAGGGCACCGTTTGTCTTGTTTACTTCTTGAATGTTTTTCCCCAGAGGACATGACCCTACAATTGTTACTGTAATATTTATAAGTGGCGTGGCCTGTTATGATGTTACTTTTGACCCTGAGATCATGAAGGTTCATACTGAAAATCTGAACGGCCTCTGCTCCATGCTGTTTGACCACTGTTAATTTAACTTCATTTAAACGGTTCTGTTGTCTCTTCAGGTTTGCGTCTGCACTTCCACTCCCTGGTGAAGGGTCTGACTGGCCTGGCAGCCTCCAAGGCACAGCTGGGTTTAGGACACAGCTACTCAAGAGCTAAAGTAAAGTTCAACGTCAACCGGGTCGACAACATGATCATACAGTCCATTGCTCTGTTGGATCAGCTGGACAAAGACATTAACACTTTCTCAATGCGTGTCCGGTAAGTTCGGCCATTTCTGAAGGCATTACCTCAGTCTGGTCACTTGGTCATCAGACAAATGTGATTTATATTTGTGTCTTCAGTTGTAATGATGTTCAATTCAATCTGTCAATCCACTGAGTTACGGTGCTGACAACCCAAATGTAAACCTGAACAACTGAGGAACATTAATAATTAGTGACATTAATGAAATCATGCTTTAACGCTACTGCACATTGGCTAAATGTGTCAAATCCTAAACTAGTGATACAACTCTAACGGTGCCTGTCTTGTGTTGCAGTGAATGGTATGGCTACCACTTCCCAGAGCTGATCAAGATCGTGCCAGACAACTTTATGTACTGCCGCATGGCTCAGCTGATCGGAAACAGGAAGGAGTTGTCAGAAGAGAGTTTGCCGAGTCTGGAGGAGATTGTAATGGACGCACCCAAAGCTCAAGCGATTCTTGAAGCATCCCGGTCCTCTATGGGTCAGCAAATTAACTTTTTCTTTGTGCAGCACACCTACTCATTACTACCTACTCAGGCACAGTAACCTTTTTAAAAATGCCACTATGCCCCTTATTTGCCCACTTTGGACTAACATGTGTCCTTGGTGACCAACACAGGGGGGCAAAGTATCTCACTCTCATAAACCTGTAGTAAAGGCACCAATCTTTGCTGCGGATCCTGTCGGGAGAAACAACCTATTTCACTAATCTAAAATGTAATGGTTGGTAGCTACACCCAATGCAAAGGGTGAGTTTGATTTCAATGCCTTATGATCTCGTCTCCAGGTATGGACATCTCTCCCATTGACCTGATCAACATAGAGAGATTCTCCGCTCGTGTTGTGTCTCTGGCCAGCTATCGGCTGGAACTGCAGGAGTACCTGCGTTCCAAGATGAGCCAAGTGGCTCCAAATCTAGCGGCCTTAATTGGAGAAGTGGTAAGTTGCAGCATAGTGTTTTTATATACATTGCTCTTGGACCGATGATGTCTAAACCATCTGTCAATCCCCTGAATTAAAGTGTTGATATATCCGGTTCTGATGGTCCACAAATATTCCATTCTTGAATGGAAACTTTGCTGTCAGTGGGACTGACTTTTTGTTTTGTTTAGGTGGGAGCCCGTCTGATCTCGCATGCTGGCAGTTTAACCAACCTGGCCAAGTACCCGGCCTCCACGGTCCAGATCCTGGGAGCAGAAAAGGCCCTGTTCAGGTACTGGGGCACCCCCTCCCTGCTGGGGACAGGGGTGGCTGCAGTGATGGCAGGGCTGGGCAGGAGCAGAGCTGGGTGACCGAGGACAAATTTAGTGTCTCTTACGGAGTGATCCCACTCGCCTCATGCACCCCACAGTCTGAGCGGCCACCCACAGCACTGAGGTAGAAACTGAACTAGTGGTGGTGCAGATGACATTTCGCTCGAGGATTGGATTTGTGCCCTTTCTGTAACACTGTCGATCCTGAGTCTAAATTATGCTGTATTTTCCAAACAGAGCCCTAAAGACTAAAGGAAACACCCCCAAGTATGGTCTTATCTTCCACTCAACCTTCATTGGCCGCGCTGCTGCCAAGAATAAAGGACGCATCTCCAGATACCTGGCAAACAAGTGCACGATCGCCTCGCGCATTGACTGTTTCTCTGGTGAGTGACAACTCATTGGGATATTTTCCCTCATTCCTGAACACGCACAGTGGCATATTGGCAATGATGCTAAACATTTTTCGTCAACAGTATTCATCCCTCGGGTTGGTGGTGATAAGCTTATTCCTGAGCACAGCCACATAACCATTTCAACCTCATCAGTCCACAGAAGGCTGTTATTTAAATTACTTTTAAATGTGTTGTCGCAGATGTGCCTACAAGTGTGTACGGTGACAAGCTGCGTGGACAGGTGGAGGAGCGCCTGTCTTTCTATGAAACCGGTGACGTGCCACGGAAGAATGTGGATGTCATGAAGGAGGCTGTCAAAGAGGTGAATAAAGCAGGAGGTGGATCTTCTGCTCTAGCGTGCCTTTGGTGTCCGATGCTGTGAATGATGATATTCCTTTTCCTGACTTTATTGTGGGGGTACAAACTGATTTAATGAGGCTGATGCAGCATTGATAACCTTGAAAAATAGTTTCTCATGGTTTGCTCTTTTTAACCTTTCTCCCTCATTTTAGGCTTCTGATGTCGCAACAGAGATCAAGCGGAAAATGGAGAAGAAGGAAAAGAAACGCCAGAAGCGTGCAAAGAAACTGCAGGATCAGAACGGTGGTGCCGACAGTGATGTTGAGGTAAGCGTGAATTGTATTGTCTGTTGACGCATGATTGATTTGAGATTGGACCCACTCTCATGGTCCCTGTCTCAGTGTACCCATGCAATATCAGCTTGAGTCAGACCATTGGCTGGTCCTAGACAGTGGACTTGATCACTGAAGTGAGTCAGACATTCTAGTCACTTAAATGCTAAATTTACAGATAACTTAGTAGTGTGACAATATTACAATATTTATGGTTTACCCTTTTCTCTTAGGAGACGAATGGAGTAGATGAAACTCCGGGAAAGAAGAAAAAGAAACTGAAAACCGAAGCTGTCCCAGCGGAGGAATCTGCTGCCACGGGTAACGGCACAGAGGAAGCGGAAACTCCTGCAAAGAAGAAAAAGAAACGAAAGAGTGAGGCTGTGGATTCAGAGCCTGCGGAAGAGGTTCCAGAAACGCCAGTGTCTGACAAGAAGAAAAAGAAGAAATGAGCACCACAGATCAAGGACTGAATCTTTATATTGGTGTACAGTTATTTTTTTATGCTTAGTTCGATGGGTATGTAAGCAGTAGTTTTTGCAACCTCAATGCTTTTTCTGTGCCTTGACGTCTGTGACATCAACTTGTATTCTTGTAAATATCTTGTCCATTAAACTTTGTCACATGAATGAGTTTGTTTTATTAATGCATCATATGGTTTCCAGATTATAATGAGCTAGTAAGATGCCACTTATCTAAATACCCATTTTATGACAAGTCGTCACTTGATGCTTTTGTAGCATATATTAACCATTTTAGCCATAAAGGTTTGGTACTGGACGAGAGGATGTTCAGATGACGTGGTCCACGAATTGGGTCTTTCACGGTTCTGTCAACCAGCATCCTGGACTCAATTCACTCACACTTCATGTAGAAAATTATTAGTGATCAGAAAAAAGTACTAAATTAGTGTACACACATTACAGAAGCATTCCATCGTCAAATAGGGAAGCTGTTTTGTAGAGTGGACAACTTACCGTGCAAAGCATTTAGCTGCAGATTAAAATTAAAGCCAGTCTTCACTCCTTTTGAAATTGAAGCTTAGCACGTAATGCCTTGTAAGATAATTGCATTCCTACGACTCAAAGAATACTGACCATTTAATCCTATAAATGGTAAAGTTCCTGCTGTGTCATAAATCATGGTTTTAGTTGCTACTGAACCACTGTCACAATTGCACTGCCGTTGTCTTGACCAGTGGGTGTAAGACTGGTTCATAATTGATGCGTATGAAACTTCATTGGTCTGTAACCAGTAAAACAATGTTTAAGTATTGATTCCAGATCCATAAAATGTCAAGAACTTTTAATTTGGACAACAAGGATTAAACCAATGTTAAACTTACATCAAATCAAAGGCCTGGCTGGTGAAACCAGCCAACTAGCAAGTTGAGGAATGAGACGCAGGGTCAAAATAAAAATCAAGCTATGAACTCAAGTCACCCTCAATAGGGATTCACAGATGCGGGAGACAAAGGTTACCAAAACATATCTTCTAAAACATAAAAGGCCTTTGCCGAGACAATGATGTGTAGATTCTATGTACATCATTTTCAGTTCATGTATGCATACAAAAAAAAATCCACATCACAAGATGCTTGTGTTCAAGTATATTCATTTTTTTTTTTTAAATAAAAATGTCCTTCAAAATGAAAACAAATTGCCGAAAAACCACATTTGATGTCCTACCAATACATATATACTGTATAAATACATACATAAATATATTTTACATACAACAGCCATAAATTTGAAAAGGGGATATACAGAGTAAACTGGGAGGCGGGGGGGGTAGTGTGTGTGTGTGTGTGTTTTAGCTTGTGTTGTAAAATGGTTTGTCCCTCTATTTACTCAGTCAGATAGCAGTTGTGGTGCTGTGTCGATGCACGCGCACACGTCCGAGATGCAGCCATCTC